>NC_135312.1:100295720-101545720 GCF_048772815.1 Callospermophilus lateralis | reverse complement strand
TGTGTAATGTAATTTTTCATCTGTAATTTTTAATGCATTTACTGTCCTTTGAATTAATAATTTCTCCAATTGTTTTTGCCTTTAAAAATCAGTATTTTATATTACTTACTGATTTTTATATTTTGTTTATAATTATAATTAAGTTATTGTCTTTCTACGAGTTTTATTTTTTCCTTTGTGTTTTCTTTTTTTTTAAATGCTCTTGGTTGTTTTGTGTTGTTGTTGTTTTGTTTTTCTTTTCCTAAGTCAAAGTTGGTGATTTAGCAAAAATTTTCCTACATTTTGGGTTTTAAAGCTATAGCTACCTTTATCTAATAATTTATATCATATTTTATTGAAAAGCAAGGTTTGAATTGTACTGATAATTTTTTAATTGCTTAGTACATAAGCAATATTTCTCAATATTGAGAAAAAATTGCTTTCCTGTTTTTTTAATGATAAATATATTCAAAAAAGTATATTAATTTATTCTAATTCTTTTTTAAAAAATGTATTGGACATAAATTTTCTGTATTTATATATGAATATATAACCAATGTAATTCCACATCACATAAAACACAAAAATGCAAAGTTATATTCCTTGTGTGTATGATATATCAAAATAGATTCTATTGTCATGTAAACTAAAAAGAGCAAATAAAAAATTTTTAAAAATTGTTCAACCCTACAAATGTGAATAAAATACGTTAAGTTCTAATGTATTTAAAACATATTCCTTGTATTACTAGTGAAGGAGTAAGAAACTTATAATTGGTTATAGATAGTATTCTCATTTTATTTACACTGAGTCTTTGTGTATGCATGTGTGTGTGTGTGTGTGAGAGAGAGAGAGAGAGAGAGAGAGATTTTGTGTGTGTGTGTATGTGTGTGTGTGTGTGTCTGTGTGTGTAAGAAAGAGAGACTGGGTGGGGGGATTGGACCCAAGGGGTGCTCTACCAATGAGTTATACCCAAAGACCTTTATTTATTTATTTATTTTTAAGTTTTGCGATAGAGTCTTAGTAAATTCTAAGGCTGTCCTTGAATTTAGGGTACCCCTGCCTCAGCCTCCAAAGTTGCTGGGATTGTACGCATGTACTACAATGCCATGCATTATTTTATCCACATTTATATTGTAATGTAAGAGTCTGGCAATAATTTTTCATGTATTAGGAATATTTAAATAGGAATAGGTAAAATGTTGTATTAGGGATATCAAATAAATATTATTATCAATATAGGTTTCCCCGTTTTTCACTGACACCTGTATTATTTTGTAAAATTCTCTATGGCAACAAAAATTTGGAATGTTTTCTCAAAAAGTACATGTTTAATTAAACTCCACTACTGAGGTCCTTTTTTTTTTTTTAACAAACTTCTCTTTTCATCATTCAAAGTTTATTTTAATGAAAAATGTTTTACCTTTATTTAGTATATTTATGTCATTTTCCCAAAGTAATTTTATCCTCCCTTGTGGGAGGATAAAATTTAAAAAAAAAAAGTATTATCCAGGAACTTATTTTTTACATGCTAACCAAAGTGATATACAGAGTAGTTTGCATCATATCATTATAATGCAAGGTTTTGATTTATTTTTGAAATGTAAACATGGGGTTTGAAGAATATCTTTTGCTAGTGTTTGTTTTTCACATATCTATCTATTTCTCTACTGATTCTCAGAAATTATCTCCTCTCAGTTACATATTACTAAGGCTTTAAATTTTTTTTCTTTCCTCTTTAAAGTGAAGAATGGCCTAGAAATATTATTTGAATTTTTACTGTTCTTTTAATCACACCATTAACTCTTTTTTGTTATAATTTATCTATTACTTATTGTCCTAACTTGTAGTTATTATACTAATTCTTGTGTTTATGATAAATAAAACTTAAAGAAATTAAAATATGAATGTAATTTAATTCCTGCAAAATATGAAAACTTATTTTTTGACAGGCCAATTAATCATCTTAACATGTAAATGGTTGTATTCTTCCATTTGCTTATTTTTTTTAACACATAATTTGGAATGTAGTTTCATTTTTCAATATTTCTGTCATAAAATTTAGGTAGTGAAATTAAATGTACATTGTGTAAGCAGATATCACTGTTTTTTTTTTTTCAGTTCATCATTGCTTAGTTAACAGAATTTTCCCCTGCTTGACTCTTTTCCTATTTTGAAATAACAAAGCTCCATTTTACTTCATACAGATGTATACAAAACCTTTCATCTGATCTTATCAGAGTTTATTGCCCTAATACTTGAGATGTATTCTTTATAAAATAAAAGCCTCATTGGTAACTTGGGGAAGGATTTTTTTTTTCCTTGTCCACAGTAAAATACTATTTCTTGGAACATGACAATAGTTCAGTAAATATTTAATGAATATATATGATTGTTTACCCAGAGGAATAAATCGATAATATTCTTCATAGTCTATTTCTTCACTAGTAGGAATCTTCATTCCAATAGAGGGAATTTTAAATATAATACTGCTTTCTACTCCCAACTTGTGTGGAATTGTTTGTTCCAAAGGTCATGCAAAGAAGTAGTAGAGAATATTAAATTTCAATGAAAAAAACAAAACCTATGTTTGAAAGCTTTAGGAAGACAAAGAGGAATCATGACTCCTCCTGCTTGACACATACTGGACATGAATTTCTGTCTCTTGAGTGGCCAGAAGATAGTTTTAAATTCTGCTTAGCTTTTTATTAGATATCTATGTTGTATATCAGACTCTAGTCCTGAACAAATTAATAATTCAGCTAAGGGGGAAACTTAAGAGCCCTGTGTTCATTTCTTGCACTTCTTTTTCCTTGAGATTATGGCTCCATTCTTTCTGGATGACTTGCACCTCCCTGTGTTAGTCAGTTTTCTGTTAGCTATGACCAAATACTTGAAAAATGATCTTAGAAGTGAAAAGATTTATTTGGGCTCAGTGTTCAGAGGTTTCAATCCATGGTCACATGGTTCTTTCTGACGTGAGGTGGAACATAATGGCAGAAGGGTATGTCAAGCAAAGCTGCTCACCTGAAGGTGGCTGGGAAGCACAGAGTGGAAGGGTTGGAGATGGAATATACCCTTTCAGAATATGCCCCCATGACTTCCTTCCTTTAACTACATTCCAGTCTTCACAGTTTTCACCGCCTCCCAATAATGACATAAAATTGTGGATCCTTCAATGAATTAATCCACTGAGAAAGTCAAAACTATCACCATCCAATAACATCCCAAGGGCCCTACCTCTGAACATTGCAGCACTTTGGATCATGCCTTCAGCACAGAAGACTTTGGGGGACATTGATGCTCTCATTTTTATTATTTGCCTCTTTTTTTCATTGATAAAGGATCTAACTTATATTCTTTCCATTTAATTCTTAAAAATGGGTACTTACTTACATAAATGAATATCAGCATTCTGTATTCAGCTTTAATATCACTTTGCTATTTATGTCTTCTGATAAATAAAACTTAAAGAAATTAATATATGAATTTTCATTTCTTGGCTGTACTTTTATTTTAATTGTCGAATTCCTCCCTTAGATTGTCTGTTTTCATAAAATGCTATGCTAATTTATCACTGGGAAGCAAGGAAATAATGCAGCCACACACTTGACTGTCTGTGATTGAAGTAAATAGCATATACCTAGTGATCAATAATCAACAGATATTGAATGCAGCAATGCATATGTCACTGATTGTGATGCATATCTGTTATTTACATAGTGATTTATGGACTGTAGAGCTAGCAGAGAAGATTGTGTTTTATACAATATGCACAGTTGACACACCATGCTAGCTGAAATTCAAGCCATATGTTTTTGGTAATTGGTGTTGTTTAACTAAACCATTTAACAGAAAAATTTTGTATTAAAACTATGTAAAATGAGGATTGAATATATGTATATTCAATTTCATCACTTATCAAATAGCATGCAAATTAAAGTTAAAATGTGATCCACTATGTCCTTAATGGCTCTGGAAAGCAGAATTCTGAAATGAAACATGACTCTATCCCTACCTATCAGCCAGCAAGGTAAGGAGATGAGTCTTACTTCCAGAAGGAAGCACATTCTGCCAACAACCTATATGAGCTTGAAGGTGGATTCATTCTACAACTTTTCATAAGTAGCCAGCCTGGCCCACACATTGACATTTGACTACTAAGATCCTGAGCAGAGTAACCAGTTGAGCCTATCATATTCCTTACCTACAGATCTTTAATACAGTAGATCAGTGCTGTTACTGCTAAGTTTGTGTGAATTTGTTATGCAGCAATACACAATTAATAGACTATTAAAATTTTAATAGGAAAAGTGTCACAAAACTAACTGTTGTTGTGAATGTGGAAAACTGAAACCCTCTGTTTTTGTGATGTAAATCAGTATAGTTTGTTCAGAAACCTGGTGGTACCTACTTAGGCAAAACACAAACCACATGAGCATACCCTAAGAACTATTATGATTTTAGATGTTTTCCCAATATAAACCTGTTTGCATACTGACCAAACAAGTACAAGAATGTTTATGGACATTCGATATAGCGCCAAACTAGAAATAACTCATGTCTATTACCAATAAAAATATACAGAATTGTGGTATATTCATCCAATGGAAACTGTATAGCTTTTAGAATGAATCAACTATTGCTATATATGGATGAATCTTATAAATATACATTAAATAAAATGTCACCCATGTAAGAATATATGTCAATTTATAATCCTATTTGGATAATGATCAGAAATAGGCACAGCTACTTCATGGCAATATCAGTGATACTAATAATTGATTAAATTTGGAGCTACAGTGGTGATTGGGAAGGGATGACCGGTTTAGTGTGCTGGCAATGCATGATTTATGCATCTCAGTACTGATTATACAGATATGTTTCGAAGATACATTTTACTATATATGTGTGTGTTATGCATTTTCTATTCTTCAGCTAGAGAGTGGAAAGACAGCATAGAAAATGATAATTGAGGATAATAATGATAATTAATGTTTTAGTTGAAATATTTCTTTTATTTGACTGAAAAGAGAAAAGGGGTAAGGGAAAGTAGTTGATAAATAATTTTGACATTTACAACTTTCTTTAAAATACAGTTTGCAGGGAGGATTCATACCACTCTGTAGTCTCCTGTGCTGCTGTAGTTCTTACTCCAATGGAACCAGCAATAGAAATGAAGAAAAGAGAAGAACCAAAATTTCCTGAGACTTCCAGACAGTAAGTTGTTCATTTAAGTTTTCAGGACTTGTGAAATCAATCACAAAACTAAACAGAATAAACTTGATCAGAAACAGTGATGTAAAAGAAATGTGTTCATATTAGATTATGGGGAAAACAGAAATGAATCTTGCACATTTAAAAAATTAATCTGTTATTTCAATAAATAATCACAATCTCCTAACTTTATGTGTTCGAACCACGTGTCATTTAAGTTGATTTTGTTACCTTAATCTTTCGGACATGAGTAACTAATCTGGATATTTTACTTACCACTGATTGCAGATGCCCTGTTCTTGGATTGCGTATTTATGTGGGTAGGGTTCAGTGTTCTAAAATGTAATCAGTTTTCAATATAAACTTCTTAACCTAAAGTGTTTTGCATTCTTATAAAGAATATGTGACTATTTATAAATATTTTCATTATCACAAACCAAAGCTACACTATTTAAATACATGAAGTCTTAGGAATTGTGAGGTATCATGTGAAACAAAGCACAGAAGGTTTCCAGGTTGCTGGCAATATTGTATTTCTTAATCTGGGTGCTGGTTGTCATAGGTGTGCACATTTTGTGAAAATTTATAAGCTTCAGGCTTATAATCTATACATGCATTTTATGAACATGTGTATCTGTTCAATAAAATAGTTTCAATGGTAATATATAAAGTATATTTTGTCATTTAATAGTTCAGACTTTTATTTAAATTTATAATTGATCTTACATTTAATAAATCATAGAATTTTACTCTTATAATAACCCAAAGATTATTGAATCATGGTAACAAATACAATATATATTTACATCAAATGTTCAATAAACTGCAATTATTTCTAGTTAGACACTAAAAAAATGAAAAGGAAAAATCTGCTGCTGATTTCCCAGGGAAAATAGTCCTGTGTCTGTTTGAAGGTCTCAAATTAAAGACTATGTGATGCTTTCGTGCTGCCAGTGATCCATGGCTGACCCCTACAATAACAGGCAGGAGATACCACTGGATTGCACTGTATTGTAGTTGTTTGCTTCTTGCATGTCTTCCTGCTGGATAATAAGTTTCTAAAGAGAGAGTTTCCTAGAAATGGGTAGTGTGTGATACTCTTTGTGAAGTCAATTAGAAAAAAAAATCCCTTAATGCTATATTCTATATTATTGAATTCAAATGGACCAATGCATACATTTGATTGCATGAAGACATTCACTATTAATATTCTCATTATAGAGGAAACAATTACTAGCCAATGCAGAAAGTAATGATTGTAATTCAGTTTTAATATAATCTAAAAGTGAAAACAATTTAACTGTTCTTAATATAGTCTTATTTTTAGGTTCCAGTAGTCATTTTTTTGTCTAATAGGGAGAAAATTACATCTCATATTTGCCAAGTGAATTATATTAGAAAGCTTAAATGTATTTTCCTGCAATATGTTTGAGTTTACACAAGAAACTTATGTAGTTGTAACTTGGATCTTAAATTCTTTTAATTCTTTTTCAAGGACTCTGATCAAACTGGTGAGTGGTGTTATTACATGTATTTTTACCCAATCTTTTGCTACTTGGTAAAATGTCATTCTTATTCTGAGATATGTAATAGAACAGCATCCATATTTTCGTTTAAACATTCTTCTTCAGCAATATGACTAATTTGTACAGATTTTATTAGTCCTTGCTGTTTTGAGTCAGAGAGACCTTTTTAAAAATCTCAGTTTTGCTATACGTTAGAAAGGAATTATTGGTGTTTTTCTAAGCTCTCTATAATTTATTTTCCCTGTCTGTTAATTGGGATGGTATTTCCACCCCCACTATGAGGATCACATGAGGTAATGTTACTGAAGGACCAGAGATCCAGCAATGCATAAGGTGCTAGTTCTGTTGTCTTTGCCACAGCTTCAGCTATTGACATTCTGGAGAATTCCAGGCATATATTCCTCTCCCAAAGGCTCTTTTGAATGCAAGTCTAATATTTAAAGTTGTTGAACACACTTGACCAATGAAATGTCCTACTAGAACTTCCTAAGTATGCCTAAAAGCCAATTATTGATCAATTTTAGCCCCCTTAAAATCTTGGATTCTTTCTGATTTTCATAGTTATGTAAAGCTACCATCATTTTTTTCTTAAAATTTTAACACATTTCCTTCCTCATATCTCACATTTTATCAGTTAACAGTTCTTGATTAATGTCTTCATTATATTTTTAATACTATTTGAGCAGAGCTGGAAGACATAAATATCTCATGTTTTAATTTTTCTAATATTTCCCTTCAATTGTGATCTTAAGGAAGCTATTTAAATATTTTCTAGCATGCATTTTCAGTTGTGATCTAATTGAATTCATCTTTCAAATAGAGATCATATACCCTATAAACCACTGACTGTAATTTTGAAAATTAAATGATGGGAGTGAGTATATGGGGGAAAACACAATATAAAATCAAAATTGTTAGCTGAAAATTAAGTTAGAATTCTTGATTTTAAATGAGAACGGACCCAAAGCAAACTGGCTTCAGAAAATAAAGCAGAGTGGTTGTTATTGTCTCATGGATATAGGTGAGAAGGGGTAGATGTGGTCAACACATATGTACAAATATGCCACAATAAACCCCACTATTCTGTATAGTTAAAATGTACTAATGAGAAAAAAGTATTAAGGTAGAAATTTATGTAGAGTTGGGTGTGGTACTCAACCATATTGTCAAGGATCCTTTTTCCTGTCTCCATCTCTTTGGTTTCCTGTCTTGTCCAAGAGTTCTCATTTTTATTAGGTTCTTCAAGTGGTGACATTACTTACTTCAGTAGCAACTGAGATAGATGCTTATCTTTTCAACAAACTGAGTAATATTAAATGGTTTCTCTCAAATAAAAACAATATGGTCCAGCTTTGAGTGTCATTGGTGTTGACTGCTTAGGTTGTTTGACTTCATTTTTCTGAAGCTGTCCCTTTACCCAAAAGTGTTTGATGACATGTCTAGAACCAGGTTCCTGGAACATAAGAGAAATTGAAAGGAGAAGGTGATTCAATATTTGAAATATTAATGACATGTGTAAAAGAAGGCAGGGATCGATGATGCAAGTCAAAATAATGGATGTTCAATACACTTTGTAATATCAGCACCAGTCATTTTAAAAATTAGAATTCATTATTATGTTTGTAGATATTGAATACAAATATAAAATATATGTATCTTCATTTTTTATTTTAAATAATCTTTACATGTTTAATTTTATTTCATGGTATTTGATCTGGTTGTACTATTGAAAGTCAGTATAACTTGGTGGCAAGGAGACCTTGAGCAAAGTTTTTAAATATTTTTCACTACCATAATTTGTTTACTTTATAAATTATGTATGATTCCTTTTTTTGCCTTGGTGGTACTGGGAATTGAACTCAGGATCACAAACATCCTAAGCAAGTGCTCTACCACTGAGCTAAGGCTCCACACATTTATTAGTTGCTTTTTAATGTGACAGTTACTTTGCCTCATATTGCAAGGTCTCAAACATAATAAGGAGGTAAGAATATATAAATTTTGTAATTCTTTTTATAAGAAATATATTAAATAAGTAACCACATTGCATTTTTATAGATTGATTTACAAGACCCCTGTATGATATCAGTTTTATAGTCTTGTATTTCTCATAAGGTAAACTACTAGAAATAAGATAACAATCTATTGCTATGATACAGAAATGCCGCAGTCTGGCTGGGCACAATTCAGGAGCCACTTGTCAAAAGAAACTAACTTTATTTTTAGAACCATACACGCCAAACAAAACCGCTCCTCAGGAAAAACCCTCAGAGCCCAACTGCCACCACAGGCTTCCCCCAAGCCACTCTCCCAACCACCAGCCTCTCTACCTCCCACAGTCCTCCTGCTCTTGAGGACGAATGGTTGGGTTGCGTGGGCGGAGCCAAAAAAGTCCCCCAATGAGCAGCTCCGTGGCCTGAAAGGGCAGGGAAACAGCCCAATGAGCATCTCCGCAGAAGAGCCAATCAGCTAGATGTTGCTGGGGCCGCTGTGAGCCAGTCATTAGCTGGCAGTCTGAAAGTTTGCTGGGGCCCCTTCTGCTGTGGCTCTCAACACAGAAACATTTGAAGGATAGAAGTTGACATACTTCTTTTGTATCAGGATTAAATTTAATTCAGGATGAAATTACTTTCTTAAGTAAATTTTTCCTTCTATTTTACAGGCTTTTCATATAAATTCATAAACCACTGAATCTTTGAACCATAAGACTCATAAAGTTATCTAATTCAGATCTTAACAAATCTCTGTTAAGCACTGGAATAATTTTATCCATATAGGTGATTTGTAGGATTATACATAATCTTGCAGAATATGTAATAACATATATAAAACTATATAAAGATATTGTTTCTGATGGTGTTATAATCTAGGTAAAGAGAAAAAAGACATGCAGCTAAAAAAGTTAAATCACTGTGTAACTGGAATATATACCATTTGTCCATTGTGAGGTGTATATTTCAGTTAGACATATGATGATCTAAAAAGAGATCTGGTTTATAGATCAATATAAATTTATGAAAATCAATTTAAAAAATTGGTTCACTATAGTATTATAATAATTATTATTATAAATTGAGAAGAAACATTTCATAATTGAAATATTTGTATTATCTTATCAACTTTTATACTCTGATTACAAATTATTATTTTTGGCAGTTTCTTATTAAGTATTTTCATGTATTTATCCATTTTTAGGCATATTCAATAAGGAAAAAGTGTAATTAGAAATTTCTATTAGGAACAAAGTATACATATATTAGCACAATAAATGATAGGAAGAAAGTATGTAAATGTCTTAAGAAGGGAAGCTGCATTTTGTATATTATAGTAGGAAGATTCACAGGTTTTCTGTTGCTGATATATTCAAAATTCATCTTTATTTAGGAAACAGAGGTGTGGATTTTGCTTAACTTGCCAGTTTTCAGATACATAATTCAGAACATCATGGAAAGGATAAACTTTCTGGAAAATAGAAAAATTATGAACTCTCACAAAGAGTACACAGTTTAGGAATATTTCATCCTAAGCATAGAAAGTTGGGGTCGTCTGAAGTTTTATTAATTTAATGAAAATTACAGTATTGAAAGTATGCTCAAATATCTAGCCAAATTGATCAGGTAACCCAAAGCTATACCTTTCTCCAATAAATTACATGCAATTGTGCACACATAACATGTACATAAAAAATAAAAATTTCAAGGTAATAAAATAATATTCATAATTGTTTTGGGGTTATATCCATGCTTTATGAGAAATATGTTTGCTGAAATGTAAATACTCTGCACACACCATGACTCAGTGTCTGAAATGAAGGGCTTTTATGGTCATTGTAATGTTAGAAATATAGAGGTGAAAGAAAATAAATTTTCCTCTTATTTCTTTGTCTATTTCCATATTTAAATTTTATTTTATATGGAGGAATCTAATCTGATTGAGATATTTGATTCATGGGTTCAGTTTGTGGAATTAAAGTAGTAATTAATCGTGGTGGCTTTCACTTCAAGCTTCAAGGTCTCTTGTAGTGCCTTCTTGTGTGGACGTGACAAAGGTTCCTTGGGATTCTTAAGAGAGGGCACAGATGCTATTTTTCAGTACCAAAGTCTTATTTTTAAAGAATGGTTGAAACTAACTGATTGTCAGAGGTTAACCACATTGGTTAAGGTTCTATCTGTTCTTTTTATTTAGTTTCATCTGAGTAATATATGCTGAATTTGGAAAAGTTAAGTACACTTTGTAATATCAATAAAATAATTTCACAAACTGCAGTTGTATTAGGCATATATCAAAAAATATCTCATTAGCTAATTTTTGATTTTTTCCTTTGTAAATTTCAAAAGGACATATTTGGTTATGCTCTCACTTGTTAATTAATCTGTCACAATAGGTAATTTTGGAGAGCTTGTTTGTTCTTGGCACTGTGCATAGAGTGTGGGATATTTTCAAAAAGCAGATGTAGTCCCTCATAAAACTTAGAGCATAACCAGAGGAATGATCAATTAATTTCAACAAGAAATTTAAAATTGTAGCTGTGACCATGGCTGTAATGTTTAGGTGTATCTTGTTCTAAGGGTTCCTTGTGAGGAGTTTTAACATAGCCAAGGACATCAGGGAAAGCTTCCCTGAGTAAGACACTTGAGTTATGTTCTGAAGAATAACAAAGTGAAAGAGCTAAGGAAGAGCTTTTCAACAGATAGGGCAGCTTGTTAAATTGCACTCGTGATGGGTCATCACAGAGAAATAACAGAAGGCTTGTTCGAACCAAAGGAGGGCAAAACAATATTTAAATTAGGGCCCAATGACATGATCAGATTTGCTTTTGAAAGTTTTCTCCTGGTTTGCTGTGGAGAACAAATTGTGTCTGATGAAAGTAGTGATGAATTGGAGCCCATTTGGGAGGTCTTATTTGTGAGCTCTCCTCAACTCCTGACTCAGTGATTTTACTTTGGAACCTTGAAATTCACTGTGGTGGGTGTATTGACATAGCAGTTAGAAAATCCTACAAATCAGGGCTATGTCCCTCTTCCAGAGAACTAGCCCTTAACTTTTTGCCAGAACAACAACACTAAAGGGAGCATAAATTTTTTTGCCATGAAAACATTTCCATGATTCTGACAGTTGGTTGGAGTAGGGTACTGACACTGAAGATGGTGAATTGTGAAAATAAAAGTAAGTCAATGTATAGTTGGGCAACTTGGCAAATTAAATATAGTTGTAAAACTAATAACTTATATTTTGCCAAGTACTTGGAATATGCATGAAGGTGAGACATCATCTGTATTACTAACTATACTTGTGCTAAAGATGTTTATAATCCTAACTTGCTATCTTGAATTGAATGAAGAGTCTTGATATTCTCTGAACTTATGTGAACTTATGTGAGTAGTATTAATGGAAGAAGTAAGTGGTACACACATAGGTACACACACACACACACACACTCATACACACACACACACACATGCATTTTGAGCAAAATTCTTTTCTAAATCACAATCATTAATTCTTATTGGAAATGTACAAAATGAAAGTAAATTTCACTGAGGTTCTTATGTAAATTCTTATGATTCTTTACTAATAGTTTTCTTTCTTTTATCCTTCATCACTTGGTGCCTTGAAACTCTTCCAAATAATAAAAATCAAACTGAGGCATGGATAAGATTGATTCTCAGGATATTACTATTAACATGAAACAGCCCTCTGCCCCTCTGCCCAAGGCATGTTCTCAAAGAAACAACAACTGTTTCATGAGCATGATTAATTCAGGGGTGAAACAAGCTGTCAGAGGAGGTAAGTGAAGAGATTTCTATAGAGAAAGCTGTTGCATAAATATGAATCTCTACCCCAAGTTTTGGAAGAAGTTGTAATTGGAAGTGGGGGGCTTTCTAATCACAAGCTCAGTAAAAGGCTTTCAAAAAAAGCAATCAGAGAATTTCAGATGTGCTGTCTGTGGTGGGAAGCACTAAAGACAGATATTGATTTATGTCTGAGTGACACAGCCCTGCCCAAACAATCTGAAGAGTGAGGGCCAGACAGTTGTGAAAGAGACAACATCTTGGATTTTAGAGCTGGTCAGGAAGTTGGCAGGGTTTGGGGGGAGCTATGTAGAAGGATGAAGAGATCCAGTAAAGAGAAGAAAAAAAATTCGCATCTATCCAACACTAGAGAACTCCAAAAGGAGGCCCGTGAAGGGACCACTTGTGAACCCACTTATTGGTTCCTAAAACCAAGCTACCTTAAAAACTCTTCTGGCCATCTGACACCCCTCCTCACTACTTTTCACTCTGGCAGCTAGAATACATGACCATGAGGTAGAGGAAGTTCAATTTTCTGGATGTTCCTTATGTGAGGCTCTAGAAGAGATCCTGACAACTTGTTCTTCTTCTTTGTCCTACTTGTGTGTTACTTATTTATTTTTTCTTAAAAAGATCTTTCAGGCCCCCAAAGCTGGATCTTTTCCTTTGCACTAATGCCTTTAAATCAGGGGTGATTCTTGCCTTGGGCTCTTCACATCAGGGGACAGTGTTGTCACTTCTCCATCAGCAACCTCCTCCACAGAGCAAAACTTGTAGGAAGCCAACGGATCCCATCTACCATGAACCTGTTCCTCCACCAGTATCTGTGTACAGACATCACCGATGATGAACCTCTGTTCTTCCCTCTCCCATGTACCATCCATAGCCCAGAGACTGCAGAGGAACAGGTGTTTACCTGTAGTGGTGGACAGAATTTATGGAGCAGCTGAGGGTTCACTCATAGGCCTTCAAAGTCCTGGGTGTTCAGGAAGAAAACCAAGGTTGGAAGAAAAAGGAAGCAGGCTAGACATTTGGTCAATTAAGCTCTCTCAACTTGTATCACTTGTGACAGAATTGGGTTCCATTGCCCTTCCATGTGTCATATTATCTCTTATCACCTCTTTGGGAGATGTGGTCTCGTCATTCAATAGTATATAATTAAAAAAAAAAAAAAAAGACCAAAGAAAGTTGATCTTTTCCAGACATGTGTCACTCAAGGAGCATTGGATTTTCACACACACACACACGGAAAAAAATAAAATAAAATAAAAAGATCTCAGAGAACCTGCTTCCCTTGATGGATAGTACTGTTATTTTATCTTTGTAGTCTTTATTGCTCCTTAGTGAGTCATTATATTTGGTCCCCTGTGCAGTCAACCTGTCAAGTCAGGAAACACTATGGTAACATTTGCATCTAGTTTGACAATTGTTCTTGTACACTGAGCACACAAAAGCTATTTTTCAGATGAGTTGGGCAACTTGATAAGATGACTGGAGTGTTTCAGTTCACCAGTGCAGTACTCTTTATAGTGTAATAGAAATAAAAAATATATTGGATTCCTGAAAAAGATTGCAGGTGCATCACACATCACCACTGTTGTAGAAGTAGCTTTTCTGTGTGGATAAAGACATGTGGCCAATATTTAATATCCCTTTATCCACTAACATCATTCCATGGAAAATTTCAATAATTGAAATATTTCATTTGAATGTATTTTATGTATTTCCTCAAATTTACCTACACATGTTCTTGTTTATCTGCTCACTATTAAATGAATTTTTTTTCATTTGCTGAATGAAGTAAGTCCTTTTTACAGCAATATTATTTGGGCTGTGTTTTAACTTCTGTGATACTTGGGATAATAATAAATAGAAGGTACTCAAAAATACATGAGAATTGATTAAATTCTATGTTTAATTTTGAGATTTTTTTTAATGTACAAGTTAAAACTAAACATCATGGTTTTCTGACACTATCAAAATTTTAAAAATCAGTTTTCTCTTTCCACCATTTTTTCTTCCCACATGCCCCCTCCATTCCCCTCTCACCCCTTTACCCTATCTAGAGTTCAGCTAATCCTCCCAAGCTCCCCTTCAGAACCCCACTATAAAAAGATGGTGGAATGAGATGGACATTATTACCCTAAGTACATGTATGAAGACACAAATGTGTGAATATACCTTGTATACAACCAGAGATAGGAGAAATTGTGCTCTATATGTGTAATGTGAATTGTAATGCATTCTGTCATATATGACAAATTAGAATGAAAATAAATAAATTAGTCGTGATTAATACATATTCACTGCTAATATTTCAATATTAGCCTTTTCAATATTTGAATAATTAATATTTGAAAATTTCACATGGAATTCAAATAATATGATTGTCATACATGATTGGGCAGAGAAATCTTGCTACTAAGAGTCTGGAAGCCTGACTGCCAGTACTAGGACATGAAAGTGTCTTTGTTTTCCTGAACTCTCGCTTATAAAGTTTATAAAATAAACATTAGTAACACAGAGAAATTCTGAACAAATGTATAGAAATGCATCTTGTTAATTGTGAAAGAACCTACCTTTATTTTTTGTTTTATAGAGAGATCTATAGTAAACATCCATTAATATTCTCAAATCTCTTTGAATTAAAGAATCTCCATGATTGATGGTAAAACCAAGGTATTATATTTTAATTATCTCCCATGTGCTCTTATAATATTCACATGCCTCTATTAGGGGACCTATTAGACAGAATTATAATTGCCTACATTCTTCACTGTCATTCACCAGACATTGAGGGGAGGTATTTTTAAAGAACTGGTATTTTCTATCAATATATGCATCTATTTCCTTCCTTCCTTCCTTCCTTCCTTCCTTCCTTCCTTCCTTCCTCTCTCTCTTCTCTCCCTCTCTGTCTCTCTGTCTCGCTCTCTCATCTCCTATGCTTAGTACAAACATTACACATTCTGTTCAATGTATTGTTATTTCCTAAATTTATTAATGATTTTTTAAAAAACAATATGTTTGTTGTTCAACGTGTAGTTCATATGAAGTGTCATGAACTATTCTAAGCTTTATAGGTATTAACTCCTTTAATCATCTCCAAAACAATACATCTAATATTATCACCAGGTTACAGCTCAGGAAACAAGGGCACACAGAGATTAAATAATTTGTCCAAGATGACCCTTTGAAAAAAGAATAAATTGTACTTTCTTATCAGTTACTTTAATTTTATACTTTGAATTTGTCACAGTGTGCAATTATTCTTTTTATATATTCAGTTCTTTTCATTGGCTTTTACAACCTAAAAAATATGGATGTCATTAGAAACCAATAATGCTAAAGATGATTAGCATTTTCAAATCAACAGAATAAATAGAGGAGCTTAAGTAACACATTCTTCACTGTTGATTATTATAATCAATCAGTATGTCTTCATTCATGCATAAATTTCTTCTCAAATGAGGTATGAAGAAAGAACAAAAAAGTGATTTTTTTAATGCTTTTGTCCTACTTAATGCCATCCATTTTACTAGCTGTATTTTGTGACATTTTCATTAGTTTCTTTTTTAAAAAAATTTGGAAAATAACCTTTAATAAACTAATGTCAATAAGGCTAAAATTATACATTTTGCCAAGGAATAGAGGCACATATGAATTTGGAGAAATAGTATAAGAT
Organism: Callospermophilus lateralis; assembly: GCF_048772815.1. NCBI lineage: Eukaryota > Metazoa > Chordata > Mammalia > Rodentia > Sciuridae > Callospermophilus > Callospermophilus lateralis. The sequence continues at coordinate 101,529,521 of NC_135312.1, read as the reverse complement.
GGAAAAAATAGCCTTGACTAATGAATTAATTAAATTATCACAAGCTGTCCTAGATATTATAAAACAGTACACCAGAATATAGTATCATTAAAAAATTTAGATAAACCATTATAATTTTTACTTTTTCATACAATTTGCCTTAGGATTTTCCTTGTAGTTTCCTTGTAGAGACCAGAAATAACGACATGTGTATGGTTCTGTGTAGATCTAAAAAGCATAAAAGATTAACAAGAAATTTATGCACAAAAATAGATTATGGTACCAGATGCATTTAATAATAGTCAGTGGATTTTGGGGGCTTCTTGTCACTGAAAATTTCATGTGACTATCTTGTAGGAATAATATAGATCAATTCAAGCATTATAGACACAATCTTGACCCAGTGATCTGTAAAATACATTTCAATCTAAATAATCTGTTCAAAATCAGGTAAACTTAATTTTTTTTTTTTTAGAAATGTGATTACTTAAGTCAAAAATATATATCTTTGATTTTAAAAATGGCATATTTGCCTAAATCGCTAAGATAATTAACACATAACGTAACTTGATTAATTACAATATGGTAATTTTTTGTTTCTTTTTTTGTCTGAAAAGATTTTTAAGAAGTACTGTGTTTTTGTGTCAACTTTTTTTCCTTCTTTGTTTAAGTTACTCTGTACCAGTTATAGTTCCACCCTGGTGTTAACTTTTTTACCCTACTATTGCTGGAGAGAGATTTTGTTTTTCATTTGTTTTTATCCTAATTTGCATTGGTATAATTGAACTTTTATATAAAATCATGCTGCACTTTTGGGATTTATGATAAACTAGCATGATGCCAAACTGCTGCCTGTGTTTCCTATGAAGTACTGTGTTGTAATTTTTTATGTAAAATAGTTCACTTATAATGATCTTTAGTGTCAAGTGGTTCATTACACATTATTAAATAGAATTAAATAGTAATCCCTTCTTATGCAGGATGTCCAGAAATTAGTGAGGTTATAAAGCTATACCATATAATAGAAAGAACATAAAGAAAATTGAGGAAAAGATTAACATTAAACAGAGACGAGTGGGGGGAGAGATAGGGAGAGAGAAGGGAAACTGTATGGAAATGGAAGGAGACCCTTATTGTTACACAAAATTACATATAAGAATTTGTGAGGGGAAAGGGGGGAAAAAAACAAGGGAGAGAATTAAGCAACAGCAGATGGGGTAGAGAGGGAAGATGAGAGGGAAGGGGAGGGGGGATAGTAGGGGTTAGGAAAGGTAGCAGAATACAACAGTCATTAATATGGTATTATGTAAAAATGTGGATGTGTAACTGATGTGATTCTGCAACTTGTATTTGGGGTAAAAATGGGAGTTCATAACCCACTTGAATCAAAAGTATGAAAGATGATATGTCATGAGCTTTGTAATGATGTGAACAACCAATAAAAAAAAAAGAAAATATATGAATTGGGTCCTATTTCCTTTATAATCTAAATGTCTTACCTCCAGGAAATCATTAAATCTCTGCATTCATTACTTTTTTAAAATGAAGTATTTAAAGTAAATATTTTCTAAGGTTTCATGAATTCTTACTTTCTCAAACTTGGTTGCTTTTCAAACATTTCTTTGAGCTATATAATGTGAAAAATATTTGATAAAATAGTAAATAGGAATTAAGTATTATTGAATTTATAATTTTCTATTTTTAAGTTTTATGATTTTAAAAATGTTCTAATATGTTTACATCAAGTTATTAGTTTTATTGTCTTCCTAATCAAAACCTGACCCATTCCCAGTGTGAATTTAAACATTTTCTTCACTTAGTAATTCATTGTTTTATTATGGGATATTTTTCTCATTCGGTCATATTATTAACTAATTAACTCAATAATTTCAGTGAATAATTATAAGTGCAAATGCTAAACATCAACATTAGAAAAATAAGGTACATCAAATTTATGTTTATACTACTTTTCTATCCTGAGGGCATTATTTCTGTTCTATAATAAGTAAATTTGGAAATAATCTCATGGGCTTGAGGTAATCCATTCTGAATGGGTTAATATAACAATGCTATATAAGTAATCTTTTAAAAATATTTTGACATTCAAAATTTACATATTTCAAGAGAAATGTGCTCTTGATCCAAAAAATTCAAAACAGGAAATTACTTCTTATATTGAACTGTGCGTACATGCTTTATCATTTAATTGGAACAGAAACAAGGTAGAAAGCATTTTAAAAATGAATGAAAGTTTACTTTCAGAAAATAGATAATAAAAGAAAAAAATGGGAAGGAGCTTGCTGATATTAAAAATAGCAATCCTATGATTTAAATTTAATGTGATTTCCATATGTCTCACATCATTAATTACTGGGCACTTTAAAATTTTTCACATGGTAAATGACTACCATTTAAAATTGAATATGTGATGAAGTTTAATGGTTGTAAGATTAATGTGCCACAAAGAAATACTTTTCTTCTTATTTTAGAAATAAAAAACATAAACAAAGAATGGTTTGTTAAATCTGATGAATCCTTACTCCAATTATTGGTCACATTTTCTCTCATACCTGTAGTTGACATGAGGGAAAGAAATTATCAGAAGCTACTAAACGCTCTGTGGAAGAAACTGTACATGATTTATTTCACTCAGTTGCACCATGATGGACCTGGGATATTACAACAGAATATCACATTTTTTTGCAGTTTTTATCTTTTTAACCAGACTGAAAAAACTCACAATGTCCTTTAATGACCCACGAGGCCCTTGAGAGAATTCTGCAAAAATTGCTGCATACAAGATGGACTGAGCATAGCCAGGTGGTAGTAAACACACTGTGCTGCTCTCTAACCAATTCTTTGCAGAAACTTGTTTTTCTGAAGAATTTGGTCTGTTTTGTACCACAAAGGACAAAGTTTGATTCTACTTCTGCTGCTATCAGTGTTACCTCAGTGGATAATATCTAGTGCCATGAGAAACCATGTTAATTTTAGGGACAGGGACACTCCTGTGTATTTTTTACAAATTGATATTTTTTAGATTATAAATGACAGTTACCCAACTCAAAAGGTAACTATGGAACAAGAAGAAAAGCGTAAACTCATAGAAATTTTGAGTATAAATTTCTTCAAGAAACTGCTTTCATATGTTTCTTCTGTACATATTTTATATATCTTTGATACTTTTATGCCAGAAAGAAGAATACTTTTGTCAAAATAGCTGTGTGTAAACTTTATAAATAGGATATTCAACTGACATCTCATTATTTTAATTTCAGGGTTATATATATATATATATATATATATATATATATATATATATATATATATATATAACTGGACTTGTTAAATTCATAGATATTAAACATGGAAGCATTGATCTTTCATCATGCCCATAATAGCTCAATAAAAATTTGATATTAAGATGGTATTATAGCTGGGCTTGGTGTGGTGCATGCCTGTTATGCCTGTTATCCCAGCAGTTTTGGAACCTAGATAGGAGGATTATAAGTTGAAGGCCAGCCTCAGCAATTTAGCAAGGCTCTAACAAACTAAGCATGGCTCTTAGCAGCACTGGGAGACCCTATCTCAAAATAAAAACTAAAAAGGGCCAGGAATATGGTTTAGTGGTTGAGTACCCTTGGTTCAATTCCTGGTACGAATTTTAAAAAAGGTGATATTATAAACTGGTCATGGTGGCAGATACCCAGGGACTGAGGCAAGGGATTGCCAAGTTCTTGCCAGTTCAAGACCAGCATCAGCAACTTATACCTCACAAAAAAATTAAAGGACTGGGAATGTAGCTTAGTGGCAGAACATTTTCCTAGTGTGTGGTAGGCTCAGTAGTGGAAAAGAAGGAAAGAAAGAAAAGGTGATGTTATAAATATGTTTCATTAATAATAATATTTAAAATTTATAAATGTTATTTTGTGTTATGTTATAAATGATATTTTCACTTTTCATGTGCAGCATGGTTACTTTATAGTAATAACAGGGTTTTAAAAAATATTAAAACCGCCCAATGAAATATATGTTAATCTGAGAGTAGACAGCAATATTTGTTATATAAAATACTACTTTTAAGCAATTTAAATTGAGAAAATGATAAAAATGTAAATTATTCATGTGAAATCAAATGACACACACATAAGGTCTGGAGAATCCTGAGAAGGATACAGGAGCTCCCAAAGACAATCTACAAAAGGTTAGAGTCAAACACACAGATTCCACGGGCCTACCCAAATCAGACTTTCTATTCCTTGATGTGTATAACATTGTGCTCCTCTTGTTTCATTGCATGTCTCATAAGCATCACCACTCAGCTTGGCAAACTGTGAATTTTCTACTCTCCAGCCATCCCACCAGATTAAATAAACAACTAGGTATATACATTTTTCTAAGACCTGTGTGTCCTCAAGTGTTAGCTAGTTCAGTAAAAGTTTTTACCATGTACTGCCTCCTTTTATTTGAAAGCAAAGACCGTGCTATAATACCAAATCTCTCCTTGAGATCCTTAGATGCACTATTGCCACTTCAACAAATTCTCAACTGATCTCAGTAGCCTGCAAAGAGAATTCCACATTTATCCTTGTCTGTCCTTCAGTATTGGCTTCACAAGTCAGAGATCTTTCAAGAATTAAATATCTTCAAAACCATTGCTCATAGAGTTATTTTTCTTTAAACTTTCAGGACTTTGGTTTACCTTCAACCTTACATATTCTCTGGCCTCTGGTCAGTTCCCCCCCCTTTTTTTTTTCACTCCCTTTACACTGGATTTTCAGTTCTACAATATATACTGTCTCTTATTCATGGCTTGAATATATATTGTTTATTTTCTGTAAAATCCTCCTTGTATCTTTCATACTGTCTATATTCATCTTTTGTTTCAAAGATCACTACTACAACAAAGGGATTATCTTTTGTGTTCCACTTGTAATTTTATTTTACATTTACATTTTTCTGTCTTCGTGTGTGTGTGTGTGTGTGTGTGTGTGTGTGTATGTGTGTGTGTGTGTGTGTGCAGGTGCGCATGTGGTCCTGGGGATTGAACCCAGGGCCTTGTGCATGCAAGGTAAGCAGTCTACCAACTTAGCTAGCTATATCCCTAGCCCTCCTGTCATCATTGTCGTCGTCATTGTCCTCTCCTCCTCCTCCTCCTCCTCCTCCTCCTCCTCCTCCTCCTCCTCCTTCTTCTTCAACAAAAGAAACAGTTAAATATGGAAACTAATCAAAAATTTTGAATATTCACAAATCACCAGTATTTTATTAAGCTGTACATTTCCCTTGATGTCTAAACAGAATGTCTGGTTCTGATCTGAAGAACTCTGTCAACTGATATGGTCCTCACTCCTAATCCCAAATTCCCTAAAAGTGTCAGCATTTCCTTTCTTCTTGGTCATTGTTTCCCCTGATGTTCATTTCTGAGCAAATCTGTAATTTATGTGAGATATTTTTTGCCTACTGTGTTTTGGCCCTTGATGTCAGTGTCCTTCAGTTCACTGAAGTCCTGGCATGGACAGCTTCTCTCTTGCTAGCATTTTCCTTGACTTATTTGTATTAGGATCTTTCTTCACTTTTCTACTCTTTATATGACAAAGCTGCTCTTTGAAAACACATTCCTGTAAATAATGGTGGTAGTCTACAAGAAGTTTGGCTTCTACTGGCAATAGCTTCCCTTCAGTTTTGGGAATAGCAATGTGCCAGCAACAGGTACAGAATCTTATCTGATCTAAGGCTTCACTGTTTATGAAAACTCCTTTCCTACATGGCTGTGTTTTTGTCTTAATTTGAGCATATTAGTCAGTTACAGATAATAGAATGTATTAGCTACAGGCTTCTGAGAAAATTTTTCCTCTTGATACAGACATAAAATTCTTTTTATTGCTCCCTTTTTTACTTTTCTGCATTGAGTTTTATATTTGAGTCCCCATCTTGAAACTGTAAGGGAAAAAAAAGTGACTAATTAACCTCTAATTAATGGACTTTAAGTTGGGAAAAAAATAAATGTCATAATCCTTTGAGACATTCTAAGAAGGTGTTCTATAATATACCAGTTGATGCACCCAGGATTTCTTTTTATTTTCTTAAACAAAGAAATGTAGATTTTGGTTTTCAATTTTCCCATTTATATCATGCCTAGAAGTTTTCACTAAAATGGTCTTAAATTGGTCATAGATATCCTTTTCTTAGTACTTTGATATATGGCCATCCTCTTCTTTTTATAAATGATAGTCTTTTCCCTTGTATACTTGCTGTTACGTACATATCACAGAAACTTAAATTTGATGAAGGCAGGAACTGTTTCACTGATTTGCCAGTGCATTTGAAGGACTTCACATATTTCCCTACTCTTGTAGACCTTCATAAGCAAGTATGGAATACATGATGGCAAAAATGGATATTTAATCTAGCATTTTGTTAGCTGAGATGTGAAAGCAGGTTAGCAAGAAAGCTTCTCCTAAGTAATGACCTTACTTCATCTTGAATGCTCATTAAGAACTTATCACACAGGGAAAATAGGGAAGTTCGCACCTTGAGAGATCTCTGTCCCTGCACAACCATAGCTGAGGAAATTTGAGATAGTGATTGGATTACTTGGTCCCTTAGATTCTATCTATTTCAAAATTTTTAAATAAAGAAAGTCTTCTATATTAAATGATTTATATATAAGAGAAAAACATGTTTCCCGGTGAGAACTTGGTAAATATGGAGAACAAAATTTACAAGAAATGATGAGAAAAGATTAAATGGCTGAAAACCATACAACATGAAAATAATTTGTTCCAATTTATAACATTTAGGTTATAGTTATAACTTTTAGGAAGATATAATATCTTGAACAATATAGAATGGTAGCTCTTAAAACATAGGTCATTTTCATAAAAATATGGCAAGATTTCACTGTTTGCCAAAACCCTTTATAATCATCAATTTATATTAAAATCATTTTCTTTTAAGCACCTTATTTTGATGAGGATCGGGATAGTCATGGTGGGAGTGTTTCAGGGAAGATCAATTTTATAAGTAGTTTACTAGAGAATATTTTATTGTATGGTAAATTTCACTTCTCTACACAGAACTATAAATATAGCAACTTGGATAATTAATACTAGGATAATGAGAATACCTTGTATTTTATTGAGTTCTTGGATTAATAATTAATGATGTGGGTAGATAATTCTCCAAATTCATAATTAACTTCTCTCTGATGGTGAAAGCCATTTTTCAACTTTTATTTCTTCGAGAAGCCTACTCTCTTGATTCATGTTTCAGTATATTACACAGAATCATTAAAACTAGTGTACTGGAGAAGGAAAAGAAAAAACACTTTTCATGGAGATATGGAATATAATCTCAAGTATTAACATGAATTCTAGTATTTAGTATCTCAATGAAATAAGTGAAAATACTCTTATTTTCAGTTGCCAGTGAAAACTATTGTGCTATTTAAAGAAAGATTCTTTTTCCACAAGTTGAGGAAGGATACAGAACAGTGGTTAGGCACTCAGTCATGGGAGCTGGCATTCTTGTAATATCAGTTGAGAGTTTAGTAATCTTGAGCAAAGTGGGAAATTCTTAGCATGAACTTTAATACCAATATTTTTTTAGTTATTTAAAAGTTTAACAAGTTACCCAGTCTCTTTGACTCTTGGAGATTTACACATTTGTAAATTTATGTCCAATTTGTAGGCTGTGAGGGATTAAAAAATTAATGACCTCAAAGTATCAAGCCTATAGTTGGTGCTCACTAAATGGAAGTTAGAAATGTTTTGGAAAACTACCTTTTTTTTCTCTATTAAAATGAAATTTTGCAGTGAAATCGACTCCTTACTCCCTAGCACTCATGATCCTGATTTCAGTGGACTTTCAGATTAGTTTATGCCATACAAGGTAATGGATATCCTGAGTTACATAGCCATTGTTCAAAACAATACTCTTTTTCAGCTGCTTGAAAAAGTAGGTAGGGATATATTTTATGTCAGCAAATATATAAATTACTTCTCTCAAATAAATAGTACAATAAAACATAATTAATTATATTTGAGCTAAAGGATACCCACTATTTTTTATGAGCACTTAAAAAAGTAAATAGGAATAGCAAGTAATTATAATAACCCAAATGAACAATGATTTATAATTTATATCATTATCAGTTATTTTAATTACAGGTGTAAGGGTGTGTAGATCAGAGATTATTATTTAATGTGTATATATTGAGGATAAAATATCTTTTTAAAAAGCCCACATTTATATGGTTAGGAATTTCAAATTGTAGGCAAACCTTTCTACAATTATTGTACCCTTGCAGCAGTGAAGTAGAATGGCCAGGAGGAGGAGGAAGAATCAAACTCTTTGCATTTACTATTGAAAGACAATCTGACCTTAGAATGAATTAAGGTCAACTTACATTTTTATTTTTTTCAGGATAGATATTCATTCAAATAATATCTTTTGCAAAAGTATGAATTATGGTTATGTGTTCCAAGTTTAGAAATAGAAATCTCTCAAAGAATAAATGAGGCCTATTTTATATTAAAACTTTACCAGTACTAATAGAACATAATTCAGATAACATTGGCCTGGAGTTATTCAATCAAAGCACAATAGATGCCACTTGAAGTCACAACAATTAAGGAGTCTAATAAAATGGCCTCCATTCATATGATGAGAGTGACAGAGCTATTAAGGGACAGTGTGACAACCATCAAAAGACTCCTTGTGTTCTTTTCAGACAGTGATCTGATATTTGTTAGAAAGTACACAATGGAAACACTTGACACTTGAAATTATTTCAGTCAATAATACCTGTACTTAGGAGTTAGAATATAATGGTAATGCATTCAATAACATGTGTTGGCCCACAGAGTCAATTGGAATTAAAAGTACTGAATTTGTCATTAGATTTTCTATATTTCACCATGTATAAAAAGATAACAGGATTCTGTTGTCAATTGATTTGTCCTCATAAAGAGGTGTGGTTGATTTTTCATTTTTTCAAGCTTTTATGGGATTCAAGTATGATTTTTGAATGAAAATGTTGGCCATTTTACTCAAACCCCACTCAGTTTAACGAATCATGACTCATTCAACCAATATTTTCCTTGAAATGGATTGAAAGTAATGCAAGAGATCCCCAAAAAGTTCATTGCATACATAGAACATAAGATAGAATAATATGAATAATTATGTATTTGTTATTATTTCTAAGGTAACTATATTGCAATTCTAAAAACTGAAGTAATAACTGACAAATTTTTAGTCATAATAACAACAGTCCTAATTTTGCTCATGTTAACAGAAACTCATAAATATTGGACTTATGTTCTTGCATGGATTGTTTCAGTTACCATAGAACCATGCAGATGTGAGCACATGGTCCTGATATGCATTAGTTTCATGTAATATGGTGGAGGGCAAAAAGGTGAATGTATTTAGCTGTTAAGTAATTCCTATTACACTATGAAGAAAAAGCAAGCCAGAACCATTAATCAATATTAATATCTATGGGGTATATGAAGAGTAGTTTGTTCTTTTCTTATTACATCCTTCTCATGAGTAAGAAAGAAACCATATCCCCCATATACTTTAAGCAAAGAATTAAAGAAAAAGAACATTTTAAATAATTGGGCTTTGCAAAGTATTTCATGGAACTTTGGAGCATTTGAGATCATGGGTTGTGTATTTATAAACTATTTAATGCTTATTTTTAAATATTGTTGGATTTTGCAACAGACTAGAATTAGTCCAACACAAACTTTTGTAATGTTAAATAACATCTAACTAGATAAAGAAAATCAGTATAAAGCCAAAGAACAAATTACTGTGTAAGGTTTTACTGCAACAAACAACTGCACATCTCAGTGTTCTTGTATGTTTGGATTAACTGTGGATGTGCATTGCTTGCCTTATCTGTTAAAGTGACTCACTTGGGCCATGACCTGGGCCTGGACTGGATTCAGAACTGGTATATCTGTCTTCTCATTCTGGCCTCAGTAGTGATTCTGGTCATACTTTTCTCAAGATGGAGTGCATATGAGTTGGAATCATGACATATCTCTTAGGCCCACATTAAAATCTACCTTTGGCACTTCTTCCCACACTTCAGGGGTTACAGCATGTCTCATGGTTAAGTCTGAACTCACTAAAATTATAACAGATACTCTACCGTACACACGCTATAGCAAAGGAAAAGGAAGGAAAGTTGTGACCAACATATGCTATCTCACCAATACACAATCCATAAATTTTAGTATACTAGCTGTAATTGAGATTTACTGTTTACTTTGATCACGTTAATTGAGAGTTAAAAACTAGAACAGCCATCATTTACAAAGCTTTTATTATAGTCAGAATATTAACATTTTTGTTACATTTAAGTTGAGAGTAACTCATAAAATCTGATATATGAGTTGGAATTGAAGTAAAAATTTTGAAGTCTTATTACCTTTCATTTCAAATCTACTTCATATGATTATTTCATCCATTATCTGGTTTAATATTATTTCAATTTAGACAGGTACTATAAATTTTAAATAATAAATATTCTAAGTCTTGCCTCTTCTGTAACAAAGGATTAATGTTTTTCATAAACTACATATTCTCAAAGTGTCTATATTCACATGGCAAAAAGAACTAAAATAGATTTAAAAATTTTTTCATATGTACTTTAAATATTTATAAGTCTCATTTTGCTTTATTGGCCACATGTAATACATAGTAACACCATTTCAAGTGTTTAAACAGAGGCAGAAATCAAGGTTAAGATTAAAATTAAGCATCATTTTCTCCTATTATGTGAATAGACATTCACTTGACTAATGCTGTTTTTTAAAAAATCTTAACTTCAAGTGATGATTCCATGATTATATAATATTTAAGCTCTAATTACCAGTGTATCCTTTATCAATAAATAAGTCACATATTCCTAAAATTTGCCTGTATATTATATTACATATTAATTTCAAACTTTAAGTTCTTATTGGTATATGTATGCTTTTTATAATTGGGAAAAATAAATTAGACAAAGAAAAGGTCTGTGTACTTGGTCTACATTTTTTGTTTTATATAATATTTATGATCCTTTACTTGGAAATAGAGTTGAAGTATAGATAAATCTAGATTTGAAAGAAAAGTAACCAAAAAAAAAAATAATAAACAAATGAGCAATCAAACTATTAAGAAAATAAATGTTTTTATCATGACATATAAAGGCATATTTTGGAGGCATGTGTTATGAAACATTAAAATCATGCCAAACTTAGGAAATGAGGATAAAATTGTAGCTCCATATTATTTAGTTTTATGAATTTATATTATATATATATAATTATGTGTATATATGTACATTATTTAGTTTTATGAATTTATAATATATATATAATTATGTGTATACATAATACCCACACACCACACACACACACATGTATGCTGACAGAACTTGGGAATTAAAGGAAAAGGAATTAAAAGACTGACTAAAGACAAAAAGAAGATTGTTTCAAAAATAGAATATGGCAGCAATAAAAGAATATGTGAAGCAAATAGTATATAGTCTTTCACTATGACATGTTCATTTTTTTCCAATTTCAATGGATAAAGTAGTTTTTTTCTTCTAGAGATTAAGAAAGAAAAGAATGTTAAATGTTGAAGAAGAATTCTTTGTACCTATCCTGACCTTCATTGCAAATTCATTTCTGAATCATTTTATTCTTGATGATAAATATATTTGATGTTCATAGAAATTTCACTTAGAAAGAAATGAGATTTTATAGTAATAGAATGTTGGCCATGTTGATAGTTGTTGCATGCTTAAGTTTTTGTTCTTTAAAATTATATAAATATCCCAGATGCTGGTAACTAACTAATGATATTAATACATGTTCTCATAAAAAGAGGCTGTGTTAATCCAGAGGTCATAAACATTGTTATATTTAGAGGATTGTGTTTTAGCGAGTAAATTGTGTCTTTTGACTTAAGAATAAAATAATAATTGCTTCTTATTTGTATCTATTCTGTGTGTGTGTGTGTGTGTGTGTGTGTGTGTGTGATTTGATAACTGTCAGATTTGCTCTCTAGGTGCAGTTTAATTCTTCCTATGATAGTTAAAACATGTTCTCTATATTCACAATGGGAAAATGTAAATGAAACAATACTACTGTAAATATGACTTTATAAGATGCAAATATTTCAAAAATGTATGATATATAACTGTTTAGCTTTTCTAACATGCATGAGACATGGGGTCTGAGCTCCCTCACTGCAAAACTAATCCCCCCAAAACACAAGATTACATTTTTCTAAATATAAGACATGTGAAATCACCTGTTATACTTCTACCTGCATGTTCTAACAAAACAATACCTTGTTACTTTACTCAAATTTAACTTTTTTAAAAGCAGAAAGTAAATAATTTCATAGGCATAAATTTATTAATTTTCAACTTAATTTATCACAATTATTGATTATAATTATTGATTCTTAGAAGATATATGCAAAAATTTTAAGCAATCTTTAAATTCTATAAAATGTGGTCTAATGGATTTTTAAAAAAGAAACAAAAATAATTTTAAATTTTTAAAGAGAAACAAAATTTCTCAAATTTTCTCTTGAATGTTATTTTCTTTTTTTTTATTGGTTACTCAAAACATTAAAATGATCTTGACATATCATATTTCATACATTTGATTCAAGTGGGGTATGAATTCTTATTTTTACCAAGTGTACAAATTGCAGGATCACATTGGTTATACATCCATGTTTATACATACTGCCATACTAGTGTCTGTTGTATTCTGCTGCCTTTTCTATCCCCTTCCTATCCCTCCTCCCCTCCCCTCCCCTCCCATCATCTCTCTCTATCCCATCTACTGTAATTCATTTCTCTCTTTTTTTTCCCTTTCCTCTCACATCCTCTTATATGTAATTTTGTGTAACAATGAGGGTCTCCTTCCATCTTCCATGCAATTCCCCTTCTCTCTCCCATTCCCTCCCATCTCTCATCCCTGTTTAATGGTGTTCTTTTTCTCATGCTTTTCCTCCCTGCTCTGTTTTGAGTCGCTCTCCTTATGTCAAAGAAGACATTCGGCATTTGTTTTTTAGGGATTGGCTAACAGCATAATCTGCTCTAATGCCATCCATTTCCCTGCAAATGCCATGATTTTGTTATTTTTTTCATGCTGAGTAATATTCCATTGTGTACAAATGCCACATGTTTTTTTTTTTTTTAATCCATTCATCTATTGACGGGCATCTAGGTTGATTCCACATTCTAGCTATTGTGAATTGTGCTGCCATGAACATTGATGTAGCTGTATCCCTATAGTATGCTCTTTTTAGGTATTTGGGAAATAGTCCAAGAAGGAGAATAGCTGGGTTGAATGGTGGTTCTATTCCCAGTTTTCCAAGAAATCACAGAGCATATATTTGAATGACTGTTTTACCATGAGATTAGTGTGAAAGCATCAACCTTCCTTTTTTTACTGATGAATTCATATTAGTTATATGATTATAGTACAAAGTAACAAATGCTTATACTGTTCTAGAAATTTAAGTCTTTTAATATTTTCAAGTGTTTTCAAATTGCATTATTTTTCAAGTATATATAGAAATTAAGTAATCATACAATTATTTATTTTACAGTGAAAGGAATTTGTTCTTAAAATCGTATTTAAATGAATTTGAACTAGTTAATGCAAATTTATTGTAGTTCTTATCGAAGGAAGCCTTCAGTAATATGAAATGTTCTGATAGTAGCCATGAATCTCTGCGTGTATGACCAGAAAAAAAAAAAGTGAAGTTTCTTTTCAGAATCAGTACTGATGACATAGTTTAAAATGTATCTGAGTTTTATATGCATTAAATTTTACAATTGAGGTATTGAAATATCCTATTAAGTCCTACAGAGACCTTTTAAAACTCTGGGCCACTGCTAACCATTATTTTCCTCACTTATTTTAGCTTTTTCATCCAAAGTCTCAATTTTTAGTTAATGAATAAACCCAGTGGTGCTTTGGGGTAGTTTATATGTATATATACATATAAAGTACAAATTCCTTGTGTTTTTGTGCAAGTGTGTATTTATATACCTAACAGGTTATGCAGAAATGGAAATAGAAATAAGAGGTTGAGATAGATATAGAAATAGAGATAGAGATAAAAATACATATAGATTTTATTAGGGATGGTGAAAAAAGATAAAAATACAAGAGCCATTTCATAGTTTTTATGCTCTAAAATGGTTAAACTGTATGGAAGTTATCTAATGTGAAATACAATGATAAATTAAGACATAAAGGATGACAACTACTTTTTCCTAAATGATAGTTTTAAATCAGGCATGATGATAGATCCTTTTTAATCCTCACTATGATGCTTTTTAATCATCACAAGGGAAGATATTGATACTGTTTTCCTCATCATTATATGAAACGAATCTAAATCCCCAGAAGTTATTTAACTTCTGTGGCCTTTGGTCTTTCACATGGTGATGAAGTTTTGTGTAAGTACTAGTTCTTCAAAACCTGTGTATTGAGATATTTCCATTAGTGTCCCTTAGTCCTTTTGAACCCTCTTCATAAAGTAGTTCTTTGGCTACTCAGCACTTTGATCTTCCTCTAGAAGATCTTAGAGTTCCACTTTAATATTTCTTGTTTCAATTGAAGATGTAACACATGTAGATGTTTAGCATATGTTTCTTGAATTAGAGGGTGAGTACAAAAAGCAAAATTCTAAACTTTTTCATCTTGTTTTTCAGTCTACAGTTTATCATATATAGCCTACAGTTTATGTGTGTAGAAGAGAGATCATTTCTGAAGGGTAGTGAAAATTTAAAAGTAAGTCAGTGATCATTAGGAAACACTATTTTTCAGAGTACTCAGATGGTTAAGTTTCTTGCAGTTAGAATAAAGTGGAGTTTAATAAAAAATTTTATATTGTACAATTTCAGTGAAAGATCAAGTAAAGTAAAAATTGCTTATATTTTTCTTTGTTTTGGAGCTTTCTTGAGCACTACAGGGCTTGTTTTTCATTTCAACACAATTTTTTTATTCACATAAATAAACATTTCTCTGTGTTTAAATAGGAACTTGAAAAAATAACAAACATTGTTAAATATTATTAAATTAAATGATAGGTTGTTTTCTGCATTCTACAATTTAGTCAAGTTGCTTTTCATTTTGGACTTTAGATATTCTTTTCTAACTTCTGTAGTAATAATTTGGTTGTGTTTCTAACAAGTAGATGGAGAGAAATGGTTGACATAATCTCTTTAAAGTCTTCTTGTCTCTTCAATAAAATCTTTAAATAGTTGTTGCATTATTTTACTCCCCATCTTTTATGCAGAATTTTGACATTTAACAAGGAAAATTGAAGAATTAAATGAAGCATAAAAGAATGGGGTTTTGTACATTGAAATAAAATCCAAGCATAAAAGAACTCACTAGTTTTGTTCTTTACACTGATTACTATTTGCTAAAACAGCAGCGATTGTGTCTTTTTTTTGTGTGTCCCAGAGCAATAAAAACATAATGGCTTAGAACAGAGCTCAAAAAATAGACATGCTATAAGTTGTACCATCCTTACAATCCTTCCTTTATTTTTTAAAAATGGAAAAGAAGAGTAAAGAGCATATAAGAAAGAAATGGGAAAACAATTGAGAATGATAGAGGACTTTATCCTGTCTAAACATTATTTGGAGAAAAGTGAATATCTATCTAACTTTGAATTGTAATAATTTATCTTAGAAATTTTAGTTTACTTTTCCTGCATGTAGAATAGCTACATATTTTTTCATGCAAACATAAATAGAGATGGATATAGATTTAATACAGAGATTGAAAATACTTATTAGATCTTATATGGTGTAGAAAAAAAGACAAAAAGACAAGATGTAGTCCACAGTTTTTTGGTATAGGATGGTCAATTGAAATCCACAAGTTATCCAATATTGAATATTGGAGAAAAAATAAAATGTGTGTTTTTGTGTATATCTGTTAGCATACTTTTCTAATCAAGGTAGGACTTTTTCCTATCTGCCCACTTCTTTTCAGGGTCTCTAACTCTGAAAGCCTGGTTAAAACTAATTTTCAGTAAATAGGTCAGACTGTCTTTAGTTATACCAGATTTTGTTTCCATAAAAAACCTGCTTTTAAAAGACAATTTTCTGCTGGGTGTGGTGGTATGCGCCTGTAGTCCAAGAAGCTTGGGATGCTGAAGCAGGAAGATAGAGTGTTCTAAGCCAGCTTCAGCAAAAGTGAGGTGCTAAGCACTCAGTGAGAACCTGTCTCTAAATAAAATACAAAGTAGGACTGGTGATATGGCTCAGTGGTCGAGTGCCCCTGAGTTCAATCCCTAGTACCATAAATAAATATATATATTTTTTTCTAGTAAACATTTGACAACTCATTAAGAAAAATAATATAGGTGAGTTTTCTTTATATATACTTAAGATAAAATCCTTAATAATAAACATAAAAATCCTGAAAATAAAGAATTGAATATATTTAATAGACAATATAAGATGCCTGTACAAATTAGGGTTTCATTTTCATTTTATATTTCTGTTGTTTAAAGTATTAAATTGATTATCTTTGGGCTGGGTGACTGGGAAAGTAATGGATGCACAAGAATTTTTAGGATTTAAGGAAAGTGTGTTACATTAAAGACACTGAAATTGCCTCTCCAAAAAAAAGAAAAGAAAGAAAGAAAAAGAAAAAACAATTATACTGAGAAATGAGAGGAATATATCATGGATAGAAGAATGGAGTTGTGTGGGAGTTAACAGATAGCATCTAACAAAGGAGGAATAAGCTTTGGGTCAGCCCATGTCTATCTTGTTAATTTATCTATATATCCATTCATCTTTCTTAAATGTTATTTGGCAATATTATTTTTTAAAATCAAAGTTGTTCTTTGGATTTTGTTTAGTCCAAACCCATTGACTTGTTTTTTCCTAGACAGAATTCACTCTATTGTTGCCCGGTTCATTTTAGTTTTGTTCCCCTGACTTTGCATCATTTACATCTTGTCTCTTCATTGGCATCTATAACCTTTCCTTGTAGTATGCTGTTTGAACACAACCTTTCTACAGAAAGAGCATACTCTGCTTCTTTACATCTTTCTATTGAATATGATCCATTCTGAGTTTCACTATAGTGATGACATGGAGGGGATGCCAATTGGGTACTCCCGATTGCTTCCTTCATGAATTAGTTCTATTATAGTGTCAGATGCAATGAAGACAGTTTGGTATTTTTACTTCTGGTACCTGGTTGATCTAGTTTAACTATAATTAATATTCTTATATATTTAAACATGGAGCTTATTTTAACATATTTAACATAACAGCATTGTCCACTGAAAGAAAAAAATCTTACAGTTGTTTTATTATTTAAAATACCATAAATAATTGTGAGGTATCTGATATTCTGAAGCTTGCTAAATAGTCTTATTAAAATGGTATTTGTGCATGTTAATTTAACATGTTGCTCTTTGAGGAAAATTTGCAATTTAAAATATTTTATTATGTATGTGTGTGCGTAAATGTAAACACATAGATATATACATTTAGTAAATTCACAGAATTGAGTCAGTGATGAAAAATGCAGTCAGAAGAGTTTGGGAATTAAATACTTTTTTAAATTACACATTTGCATATATGTATATGTATGTATATGTACATGTACATGAGTTTGTGGATATATGTATGGGTTTGAAAATAGCTATATTTAATGATGCATATTTTCATAGCATAAAGCGGCTAATTGTTTCATTTAACTCTAAACAGAAGGTCAACTTCTATTCCATACTGCCTTGCTGCAAGGTTTAGATATATGAAGGTCATGGAGAGGACATTGTTTAATAATGTTCCAGGAGACATTAAGTTGCTATAGCATCTGAAAAGAGGAATAAAAATCAAAGAATAATAAGAATCATGTGTTATAACAGTTCAAATGAACTCTCTGAAATCATGTGTTATGATATATCCTTTAAAAAGAACTTTAAATTTTCTGAACCATTCACCAACACCACATCAATAAAAGCTTTATTGATTAAAACAAGGGATTATTTGACATTTTACCCAACTGTAACTATGAACATTTTTAACAGTGCAGTACCCCTTACCCAGAGGTTTATTTTCTACCAGTTTTATGACCAGTTTTTTTTTTGTGATAGACTGAGATTTAAAAATATTAAATGGGAATTACAGAAATAAAAAACTGAAAGTTGTAACTTGAATTCCTTTCTATAATGGGAAGAAATCTCCTGCCTTCCTGCTGTGTTCAGCCCAATACATTAAGCATTGCTTTTTCAAGAGTTTGTCATTATCATTTAGTAGCAGATTCAGATCCACTGTCATAGTTTAGGCCTGTGTGTGTGTTCCACTGATCCTTGTTTAACTTAATTCATATGTGCTAAAGAAAATCCATAACATGCTTCCTTGAAATGGAAAGGTGAAGGTCTCAATGGGGAAAAGAAAAGGCATTGTACATTAATGTTGGTAAGATGTATGGTTAGAACAAATACTAACTCCTTGAAATTGTTAAGATATAAAAATAAATTTATGCAACTCAAACTCCAAAAGTTGTGGCTACATTGAGTGATATATACTTAGTAAAGAGGAAAAGAGAATTAAATTTATGAGTAGAAGACATGAAAGAAAATGTGTTCCAATTATTATGTTTGTAATGTTTTATTATCATTGTTGCTAATCTTTTACTGTTTCTAATTTATAAGGTAACCTTTATTATAAGTATGTATATAAAGGAAAATACATAGCATGAATAGTGTTGTAGAATTTGGTCCTATCTGCAGTTTCAGATATCCAGGGGGGGGATCTTGGATGACCACGGACTTCTGTATTATTATAACTTTGTATAATTTGCTTTGACTCAAGCCAAACAACTTTAACCATTGACTTAGACCAAATTTAGAGATTAACCTTTTCATTTCACATTATTTCTGGCCACTGATTTCTTGATGCTTATATTTGAGTATTATTATCACAACCATTTCTTAATTGTTCTCCTCATCTTGGTTCCTAACTTACAGGATGCTGACTAGGAATATAACAGGTTTAGTACTGATAGCTGGGTGGCTAGTCTAACAATGATTAGCGTGCTTGAATATATAAATACGTACTTTATAGAATATTAATATTATGACTATTAATATGTGCATTGGGTATAGAAACAATTTTGTCTTAGCAATTGTTTTGCTATCTTAAAAATCATAACTAAATGTTTATGGGACAGAGATTAACTCTAAAGGCAATTAATACCCTGCATCTGTAGTAATGTCAGATTTTCATGGTTTATTAATCTCACAGTATGCTAGAATTTAAACATTTCTCCTTTAGATGTGCTCAGTCACATTGGAATGTAATGTATGATATTGAAGGAATTCTTAAAGGACAAATGAAAGCAAAAATAAATGAAATGGAATTAATATATCCTAGAATAGGCAGCATGATATTCCTATACCAGTAGTAATGTCATACATTTTAAAACTTTATGCTTGTTCTATCTTTTAGGTATTTATTGCTTTTTAACCTTCCTTGAAATGAAATTGAGATCAATAAAAGTTTTAAATTGTTTCTAAATAGCTAAAATATATGAAAGTGTTCTTGCATTCTAGGATGAGATGGGTTTTTAAAGGAATTTTTTTATATTTAGTAATTGGCATTCTCTTCTAAGTTACCATCACATAAACAAATAATAATTAGAGTAAGAAGTATTATTTTTTTAATCTATCATCTTATACTTTGAAAAAGCCATTTGAACCTACACTTTGGCAGGCATAATCACATATGAGAAAAAAAAAGTGCTAAACATGACAGACTAAGTTCTGGACTTAAATGTTGTCTGTTCTAACTTTTCCATGACACTCTTCCAGATGTCATCAGTGCTTTTTATTTTATGCCCTCTTTTACTTCATGGAACATTCCTGAGAGAGAGAGAGAGAGAGAAAGAGAGAGAGAGAGAGAGAGAGAGAGAGAAAGAGAGAGAGAAAATGATTTGAGGAAACACCTGAGCTATATTGGTGTCATAAGTAGCCCTGGACACCCACCTGCTCTTGGCAATATCCCATAGCTAGGGTGACCACTGGAGGTGTAGTAATATGTGCAGAGAGCGCACAGGACCAGCACAAGCAGAACTGCAGCCCCATGAACAGGAAGAGTACGGAGACCTGCTGCTGCAGCTGAGGGAGAGTAGACAGTCACAGCTACACCAGCAGCAGGTAATTGACTCAGGCAAACAGGACAACTTTGTACAGGGGATGGAGGCTGTGAACCATTGAGCTCTGATGACCATATCCTGAAGCCTTTCATCCTAAAGATATCAGTGAGATGAGGAGAAAGCAGCAAGGAGGCTGGGAAGGAAGGAATGGCCAACGCAATGGAAGAAGAGCCAGAGGAGAATGGTGTCCTTAGATTAGTGAAACAGGTGAGTGATTCCAGCAGGAGGGAGTGGTCAACAGTGTCAAATACTGCTGAGAGGCAGGATAAGGTACAGATAGGAGTCATTAGTAACTTTAATGGAAGTTCCATGGTGTGGGCAGATTGAGGTGCTTGAGGGGGCGAGTTCAGACAGAATGGACAAAAGGAAACTAGAGTTGGTGAGTACAGGAAATTGTCAACCAGTTTTGTTGTGAATAGGAATAGAACAGTGGGGCAGTAGCTCCAGGGAGACTTGGGGTATAAGGGATTATTGTCACTCTGTGAGAAAGCGGCATGTTCTGATGCTGCTGCAAGTACTAAAATAAAAGGATAAAAGTGATGATTTGATAGAAAACAATTGCTGAGAGAATTCTGTTGATAGGTGAAGAGACGGAACCTAGTTCACTATTGGAAGGGAACAGGGAGGAACCTGCAATTCATCCTCCCAACCAAGGGAAGAAACAAGTATTTGGGAAAATATGCTTCTAGGAGTAATTGTGTGATGGCAGGGTTTGCAGAAGTTTTCCCTTATCTCCTCTGTATTCTTAGTGAAATAAGAAGCAAGGTCATCAGCTGAGTGTGAGGATGGGACAGGAGGAGCTGGAGGTATAGGAAGAGAAAAAAAAAAAAAAGGTGAATTCAGTGGTTTAGGACAGGGTCTGCTTGCCTTGTAGATTTTGGGTTGGATATGTGGTCAGAGATAATTTCTTTTTAATTCACTTCTTCAAGGCCTTCTTTTCTAACTCTGATTTCCTGAGGATGGAGAAGGCTCTTTTTACCTATTACTCCTTTCATTGCTTCTATCATATACCTCCCAGCCTTTCTGCTCTCTATAGTGCTCATTTCCTTTGAGTGAAAAAAGTCTTTGACTCCATACAAAAGCATAAGTTGAAATATTACCCTTTGAATTAAGAAAACAAATGTCTCGCATATTTGAGCAAAAATCTCTTTTGCAAATCAAAGCAATAAGTCCTTTTCCAAAGTTTTTGCTTTCGCCAAAACTGAAGAAGGACCTAATACATTGGTGCACTGCTAGATTCTTAGGAATTGCTTCTGACAATTTATCATTATGTGATTGTTGGCATTTTTAGGAGTTCAATAAACTGACAGATATTCCTGAAAAAAATCTTCTACTCCCACACACTTATTTATTCTTGTAAGGGCAGTGAACAGTGGAAATGGCCTTGAACCCCAATTAATTTGAGTAATCACATCATCCAATAATATACACACTAATCAAATATACAAAATCAGAATGACCAGAAACTAAAAATGTGTTTTTTCTTGTACTGTGATGCATTTCTTTAAAATTGCACATTTTAACTTGATAATCACTAATCCAGACTTAAAATATATTTATCTAATTTGCTTATTCTTAAGCTGATAATGATTTTTCTATATCAGTATAGCAGGAGCAAAGTGTACTTAAAGCTTAATGGTCACAAAAATAATTTCTGTAGGTAGACCATATTTTGTTTCAGACAGATAGTGTGTATTTATTACTTCTCAGAACTTGTATCATTTGCAACTATTTGAGTTTATGATAACAGTTTTATAATTCAACATTAAAAATGCTAAAGGTATAGAATTTTCCAAGACTACTTTAGATGTTTCACTAGAGAAAGACATGTGGGTATCTGGTAGAGGAGAGACGTAGAGTGCATAGACTAGCAACACCAAATCAAGCTGCCTAGCTGAAAACATGACTCATTTGAGCTTAGAAGGCAAGCATGTAAAGCATGTGCATGCCATGTGACTTCTGTTTTTCTTTCATCATGATAAGTTGTATAGATGCATAAGTTGAATAGAAATTATGCTGTATTTTATCAGAGTTGTTTGGTTAAAGAAATAGATGAGGTAAGAAATAAAGCAATATAATGATGAATCATGGAATTTATACTGGGTAAACAGCAAAGGAAAACATAATGTGGGTCAGGAGCCCTAAAAGCAGTGATTCCATCAAAAATTGTAGGTTTTGGGCTGGGGATGTGGCTCAAGCGGTAACAAGCATGCCTGGCATGTGTGGGGGGTGCTGGGTTCAATCCTTAGCACACCACATAAAAATAAAATACTGATGTTGTGTCCACCGAAAACTAAAAATAAATATTAAAAAATTCTCTCTCTCTCTCTCTCTCTCTCTCTCTCTCTCTCTCTCTCTCTGTCTCTCTCTCTCTCTCTCTTTAAAAAAATTGTAGGTTTTTTACAACATAGAAAATTCATTGAAGTCTGGGTCCTCTGACAATAAATGTGATGATTGGAATGTCTGATGTTGCAGCATTTGGGTGAATTGTAGGTATTATTAAAGGCAAAATCCAGGTTTAACTGATTCCATACTATTTTGTCTTTTTTTTTTTTTTTTAATTATAATGCAAGATCCATTGGGGCAGGAACTTTTTGTCTCTCTTTCCCCAGCTGATGCTCCCTCATGCCTAAAACGTTATCTAATTGATTGGGAGAACCTAAGCATAAGTCTTCTTTGAAAGATGAATTAACAGTGTAAGACCATGGGAAAGAGGGTGAATGCAAAGATCATTTGAAGATACTGGGTTCAAGAATCACAGAGGTAAGAGGGAATTCTAGTAAACCAGGAAACAAAATCATGAAAAAAAATGAGAAGGTGTGCAGGGCTTGGTGGATGACAGCAATGATTGAGGAGTAATTGGTGTAGTTTGATGACATGAGAGTTAAGCTTAGGAGTGGATTCGAGAGGAAGCAGAAAGAATGATCTGAACAATTGACAAGGAGCAAAAAGGGTACCCCCATGTCCAGGAAAATTAGCAGTGTGGGAGAAAAAAGAGCTGCCATGTGAGAGAGCTGTGGGAGAAGCTGATTTCAAGGGAGACCAGATTTTAGACATGGTTTATAAAACAGAAAATTTACAAAAGAGAAACTGAGATTTTTGAAGATAACTGATTTGAAATTTCAAAGGAGACCCTGAAAGTGTTTTAGGAATTGATCAGCAAATTGTTGCTGCTTAAGTAATGATTCTTTCTAATAATAAATGTGTTGAATTTGATTAGATTAATTTGTTGCATGAATAATGAATTAAAATGACCTAAATATTTTCTGGTAAAAACTTATATTTATTTTCAGTCATTAAAGATCAATTTGATAAAACATTACATTAATTTTATGTAAAATTATTAAGATATTATTTCCTATAACATTGTTAATTAATATGGACTGCAGGTATAGAATGATATAGCTCATATAATATAAAATGATACATGGTTGTAGCTTCAAAAATATTTTAAAACTTTCAAGATAATATATATGACCACATATATTATGGATATATGAATATATAATACCTAGTTAATTTCAACACTTATAAATATATCCATGCAAGAAAAAAGGCAAATGAAATATTTTAAAATCTAGTTTATGCAATGACTTTTAACTTGGTGATTTTAGTATTTGGCTATATCACATATTTTCTAATACATAAATGAGGTGTTATATAGTTTGTGGTGTTGCATGATTTTTCCCTACCGCATATAATGAATCAATTATTTCTTAAGTAATTTGAGTTTAGTTTCTTAAGTAATGTACCTTTTTATTATTATGTATTATCAGAAAGAGTAGGTTACTGGTTTAGAGGTGGTCTATTTATGTTGAAATTACTTTTATATATCTTTCTTCTTTCACTCCACTGAGAATTCTTCTTAGGCTTTGTTTTTATTGAATCTTTCTCATCTTCTTTACTGATTATTCTAAAAAACATAATAATGAGCTGGGCATGGTGGTGATGCTTATAATCCCACCTGCTCAGGAGGCTGAGACAGGAGGATGGTGAGTTCAAAAAGCCAGCTTTGGCAAAAGCAAGGTGCTACACAATTCAGTGAGAGCCTGTCTCTAAATAAAATACAAAATAGGGCTGGGGGTGTGGCTCACTACTCAAGTACCCCTGAGTTAAATGTCCAGTACCCTAAAAAATCAAAATAAAGGTAATTAAAATGATAATACTTATATAGTTCTTAGCAATTCCAGACCCATAAATCTAAGCGCTATATTGGGGTGCTCAAGTCTCACATATTACATATGATAGATTCTGTTATTATTTTCCTCATATAAATAGAAGACAAAACTGAAGCATACAGATGGTGTGTAACTTGGTTAGGGTCACAAGAGTTCAACTGGAGGTCGGACTCTAGAAACCATGGTTTAATTCTTTTCCCCTATAGTTAAAACCATGCTTTTAATCATCAGGTACATGACTGGTAAATAGCTTGTACCCAATGGCAGTGAAGGCAAAGAACACTTATTGAATCAATTCTTTCTTTCAATAAGTATTTAATAAGTGCCTGTGGTGCCAGATGCACTGTTTTTCAGTTAATGAAATTGAAATGTCTCTTCCCTTCATGAAGCCTAGAGTCAAGAGAGAGACACGCACATAATTTGTACATATAGTTATAAAATTTTAAGTACAGGTGCTTCCTGGCTTATGATCTCAATAAAATCATCATAAAGTGAAAATGCCTAGCCTCCAGAGCATCAGAGCTTAGTCCCACAGTAAACTGCAAGGTATCTGTACTTACCTTTGTGATTGCCTGGCTGCTGGGGAGCCGTGCTCATCACCACTGCTCTGCATCAGAAAGCAGCATCATAGTGCAGATCACTAGCCTGGGAAAAGATCAAAATTCAAAGTAAGTTTTCTACTGAATGTATTGCTTTCACACCACCATAAAGTCAAAATTCATGTAAAATCATTGAAAGTTAGAAAAACTTTTTCCCCTGTACCAAGGTGGTAGTGGTGGGGAAGTCCATGAAATGATGCCATGAACTTCCACCGTGAACTGCCATAGTAAAAATTATTTTATCAAAAAACAAGATGGGAATGTTGACCAAGAACTCAGTTTAGATGTGAAGTATTCAAGTGGAAAGGTCAACAAGTCACCAAGATGATATGACAGTTAGGTCTTTTGGGGACAAGTCCTTTCTGAGGAATTTGTGTTTAAGCCAAGAAGTAAACAATGATGAGAAACCAGTCAGGTGATGAGTGAGAGGAATGTTGCCAGCAGAAGACAGTGGAGGAGGCCAGGATTTCTGGACTTGAGCTGAAAGAATGACCTTGTTTTGGGTATCACTTGGGTCCAGATAGGAAACAGATGGCACACTAAAACTTAGGATATTCCACAGTTGGTTCATTTACAAAGAAACAAATTATTAAAAGTGCAGGATATGATATATCAAGAACTATGTAATGTTTTGAACAACCAACAATAAAAATTAATAAAAAAAAAGAAAAAAAAGAAATAAATTAGAAGCTAACCTCATTAAAAAAAAAAAAAAAAAAAAAACGTGCAGGCTGGAAAGGGGCATCACTTAAGGAATGTGCAGGAACTTGTAATGAACAGGAGAGGAGTTATTGCTACCCCAGGACCCAGAGGAGAAACAGAAGTTATTGGAACTGGAAATGAGAGGGTCAGGTATGGTGGACCTCCTTATAAGAGCAGTGACTTCAGGTTCAGATGCAGCCAAATAGAGCAAACCCAAAGGGAGGAAGGCAGGAAGAAAAATTCCTGACCCCATGACAGCTCCTGTCCTCCAGTTCCAGTAGGATCTCATTCCATTGATACAGAACCCAACCAAAGTGGAAGGTCATGAGAGCCCACTGTTTTGTTCATTAAATTAAACCTCTGAGAACAGAGAGTGTAATTTAACAGAGGACTCAAATATCCACTAGAATTTTTGATATTTAAAGATCATGCCATGTCTTTACTTATGTTATGGAATTTTTAGGAAAAATGAAGGGTCTTTGAAATGGGAAGATTATAATAATTTCATGAAGTGTTTTTTTTTTTTTTCTTTTCTTTTTTTTAATCGAAGATTGTTGTGGATGGCTAGGAGCAGAAATTGGGGGATTACAAAATTTTTGAGTAATCCATATGGTGGCTTCAATTAGTGTGGTTGTAGATCAGTTTAGGAGGTTTATATAACAGAATTTGATAATAGATTGTATGAATAGTTTAATCAAAGTTTCAGAGTGACACTTATTTATCATACATGTGTAACTGAGTAGAACGTGGTGCCATGAACTGCCAGAGTAAAACTTATTTGATCAAAAAACAGGGATAGGAATGTTGAACAATAATTCAGTTTTAGATGTGAAATATTCAAGTGGAAATGTCAACAAGTTCAATATGCAGATTTAAACTGTCTCATTCAGAGGTATGCATTTGGGAGTCCAGTGCAAATAAATTTAAAATTAGGCAGTCATGATATTATCTAAATAAAAAATGTAATGAAGGACCAGAAGAAAATTAGAACTAAACCTTGTAAACTTGGCCATTTAGAAAACGCATATTAGACAAGGAGTTGGTGAGGGAAGTCAAGGCTAACAGTAAGCTATCAATTTATGAAAAGTATCATACTTAATTTATAGTAGATGTATGAGGTGGGTATTACAACATTATGAATGAGTATCTGAAAAATCAGATGAATTAACTTGTCTATATGTTAACTTTGGTGTTTTGTTTTCAGTACTGAGAATTGAACTCAGGAGGCTTCTACCTCTGAGCTACATCCAACTCTCTTTTTTAGCTTTTTACTTTGAGACAGGGTCTCACTAAATTGCTAAAACTAGTCTTGATCCTCCTGCTCCAGCCTCCTGAGTCACTGGGATTATAGGTGTGTGCCACTGCACCCAGCTGTTCACTTTGATTTGTACCTCACTCCAAGACCAATACATTTTACATGACATCAGGCTATCATTTGTTATAAATACTTGTTAAAGCAAAATCAAAAACTTCCTTGAAGAGTGATAGAAAACAAAAGAAAAAATATACACACACAATATGAGTAGTTGAAATGTAGTCATGTACCATTCTACATTTTTTCAGTCAATAATAGACTACCAACAGTGGTCTTATAAGATAATAATGCAGTGGAAAAATTCCTATCACCTAGTGATATCACAGCCATCTTAACACCATAGGGCAGTACATTATGCATGTGCTTGAGGTGATGCTGTTATGAGCAAATACACTGAGCTACCAGTTATATAAAAGAGGAGCACATGCAATTGAGTACAGTACATGATTGATGGATTATGTATCTACTATACTACACTTTTATCATTATTTTATAGTCTATTGTATATTTAAAAACTTGACTCTTAAGCAATATGATATATCTTGTTAGCAGCCTTATTCATCTTGTATTTACCACAACTTTGGATGCATCATCTTCTCTTGTGTGTGACTTAAACTGTTTTGTTTTGCTCATCAGGGACCAACATGGGTTACACCACATTAATAGGTGTATAGTAGTCTATGTACACTCTATGATGTTCACACAAGGATGGAATTTCATAATAATGAATTTCTCAGGAATTATCCCTCTTATTATGTATCACCTATAAATTAAGCTATAATCAACTAACCATGTTTTCCCTCATGATGTGGTTTTCGATCTTATAAATGGAGTTAACCCATTCATCTCAAACCTGCTTTTAAATAGATTGTGTCACAGAGTTGCCACCATTTTGGTTTTCTTACCTAATGGGTGGAAAATTAATTTCATTCTCAATCTCGATTTATAAAGAGCTTTTGTACTTACTTCCCACAAGCTGTTCCTAATAGCTGAGCATACAGTTTATTAATAGAGACTAGAGAATAGGTATTTGAAATGTACATTTCAAAACAAGTCTTGACATTTAAACCTCATCACATGAAAATATGAAATCCATTATTTTCTATTGAGATATTAACAATAGAGCTTGAAACATCTTTGGTAATGACTGCAGTTTCATAATCAGTCCATTAACCATCAAATAACTCTCATGAACTCCAGTAAGTATCCATAATGATCAGTGAGTGCTTCCACTTAGGCATGCATATTCTCGGGAGGGGAGAGCACCTTTAGATTGATAATAACACAGTAACCTTAATGTATCTTGAGTCAAAAACATTAAGGAACCTGTGGCTTGGTACAGATTTGAGATGTTAGGATGAAAATTTTCCATTATACCTTTCATAGTTTGTAGCTTTCTAGGTATTATAGTTTTTCCATGTGAAAATTATTTGTATATTCTTAATATAATTTATGATTTGAATCTACTAAGGCTAAGAATTTATATAAGAATGTAGAATAAGGATGTTAAATAAAGATGTAAAAACAGGATTGCTACTATTTGCACCTTTCATGATATTAGGCTCCAAATGCGCTTATATAGCAGAAAATATTTGGCCTAAAGAGGAGGAAATTTATTTCTATTTTCTACCACATCTGTTCACTTAAAGGGGATGATCAGGATTATTTTGTGAAATACTTGCTTGGAGACATGGCAGAATGTATACTTTACGTTTTGGAGGAAAACATCTTTTCCAATTAATTTTTAGAATTGTACCTAATTTTCATACTTTATTTATGTATTTGTGTATTTGTTTATTTTTTGAATTGAAGTTACACCATGTGGATAACTTCTGTAGTCTCCATTCATTTCATCTTCTGTGTGAGAGACACTCCTTTGTGTGTTTGTGTGTGTGAATGGTATTGGGGATTAAACACAATGCTTTACCACTGAGCTACATCCCAAGCTTGAGTTGCAGAATTATAGGCATATACCCTACATTTGGTCAGACACTCTTCTATGTCCTGATAATATAGTATTTTAAGGAATCAGTCAAGACTCCCACTCTCTAGCACTCATAAAAATGGAAAGAAATAGAAATAAATGCATTTGAACATTTCAGTTATAAATTTATAACAGAAATTATTAAAAAAAACTATTTTTACTAAATAACATAGTAAAAAGCTATGAATGATTAACAATATTATTTTATCTAACAATTTAGAACCTCCTAGAATTTAATCAAATTCACAGACTTGAAATACGGCCTTTATAGGGAAGAGGGGGATGCCCCAAATAAGCAATACAGAGGAAAGGATATAAAAAAGGTATTTTTACAAAGTTATATCAGTGTATTAATGTAACATTTTCAAAGTTGTGTTAATACATTATAGTAATTTTATTACCCATTCTCTGCTTCTAAAAGTGAAGTTGATTTTACCAAATAACATTGAGAAAAATTGCTGAGAGCTATAGCCAAGTAGGAATGAGGCATGGCATTTTTGGTTGAAAGGTGACAGCAGCAAGCCATTGAGATGATAATGATTATATTAAATTGCATTCAATTGGAGAGTAGACCCCTGCTGTCCACCTCAGCCTCCTACTTTGGAGCTCTCCAGGGACTCCTGGAGAGTTCCCATTGGTTGGGGAAGTGCTGTAGGAGGGAATTCCGGAGGAGGGATTTCCTGTTGGTGTAGTGTGTCCCTGGAGAAGGCCAAGTGCGTGGCATTCTTGGGAGTTTTGGAAATAAAGCTTGTTCCTGCTTGAGTGGCTCATGATTTTGTGCCCAGCCAGACTGCGGCAAAAAATAATAACTACTAATAGTAATTAAGATCCTTGATAGTTATTTAGTTTTTGAGTTTACCAGAATCAGACTTAAATTTTGGTTATGTTATTCAGACACTGTTTATAGCACTTTTATGAAACTATAACAGATGTTAAGGAGTTGTAACTCTTGGACTAATGTTTGGAAACCAAAAGATCATTTACACTTCATTATTGTTTAGTTATCTCAGAACATCTCTATGTTACCAGTGATTGACAAATCTTGGAAGAATTTAATAATCCTAATTTTTGAGCTATTTAAAAATTAGGTTTTCTCTGAAGTGAAAACTATCCATTGATTGATTTAATCATGATTTAATCTAATCAATTTAATGCATGACGCAGTGGTTTGGCATGAAATTTGAAATCATATCTGTTTGGATATGAATTTGTGTACCAACAAATATTTGCTATTTAAGTTTCAAAATTTTGCTTAATAGGCAAGATGGAGATATTTAATACTGCTTAACTCATAAGTTAAAATGTTATTCTATGAGATTATCTGTGTTTGGCTACAATAAAAATGCCAGAAACAAAATAAGCCTGTGATAAATTCTAGTTATTATTTTTGTAGCTTTATTGTTCTATAAAAAGTATTATTATCTAATAATACAATTATGTATAATATAAAAATTATATCAATAACAACTAGCTCTGGTAATTATCATGTTATAATTAAAATATAATTATTTGAAAACATTAAGGAAATAAGTATATTTTTTATAATGAATTTTCTCTCAGTAATTTAGTTTTTGGTTTTATTACCTGGGGTGCATGAAATCTAAACTGTCAACTAAAAACACTTGCTGGTATTAGTGCTAACAGAATCTTAGTCTCAGTTTCTCAGTTGGTTTTACTGACTGTGATTAAGCATGTGGTCTGGACATCTTGTTTTTCCCTAAACTCCAGTGATTTTCTGGATATTTGTGCTAGAATACCTAATATTTAGTTCATTTCTTCTTACATATGAATGCATTGATAAGAAATTCATCAACATCATTTTAATGTGAAGCCTTACCTCTGGTAAATCAAGTGTACACTGTTCTCTCATGAAGGGTACTGGGAGACATGGCTGAAAAGAACATTTGGATACAAAGAAGAAACACGTGATCTACTGTCAATCTGTATTAAAATGAATAAGAAAGTAAAGTGTATAATTTTTTTTTACCTTGCATTGGGAGAAGGAATATGGAACATTAAAGCTAGTCTTAGCTAATTATACTCAATGATGTTTTCATTTTAAAAATCTAAAAGCACTCTAATAGTCAATTATTTTCATTTAACAAACTTTGGTCAAAAATTAAAGCATAGTTTTGTCCATAATTTTCTTGCTTTTGGCATGAGAATTTCTATGTTCCCCCAAAGTTCCCCATTTACAATTCTAATATGCCAGTAACAAAATCCTTTAACAAAAAAAAAAAATTCCTTTAACAAAAAATCCATGACTTAACAAACAAGAGATGGAAAGAAAAGAACAACAAAAGTAACAATTGTGCAGAATAGTGTTAGAACGATGCTTGCATTTGTTGGTAAGGGTAGGCTCAAGCATTTGAGATTTAAGAGTTTACAAAACAAGCACAGTGAAAAGGGAATTGGACACAATTCCTGTGGTCAAAAAGTACACATTTACCTGAATTTTCAGCCTTGTATTTCACCACCCACAAGCTTTTCACCCTCAAGAACAGGATAAACCCTCTGAAACCTATCTGTCCACTGGGGAGTACACTGTATGAATGGATTATTGCAGAGCGAGAAGAAAATGGTAACTATAAAACTAAATCGTGGTCATGAAAAGCAAGTAGATGGAAACTGATTCCTCTCTGCAGGTTAGAGATAGAAGCACTGCAGGATTCATTTTTAAACTGAATAGTCTTTTCTTTACTTTTCCCAGAATATGGTGTGAGGAAAATTGACTTATTTTCTTTATCCTCTTTTGTAAATATTATTTTTTTTCCTACATGTGAGTTTTGGGCCTTTCTGAAACAGGAATCATTAATTAAAGCCTAAGAGAATGTGGGCCAAGATAGCATTTGAAATGTAAATCACTCCCTATTTCTTGAGATTTTCTCCTAGTAAGAGAATGTCAGCAAGGAGGATTGGTGATTCCTCCTCTGTCTTCTTCATTGACCTCTTTTCTCCTTTTCCTCCTTAAATGTTGGCTGTCTATAATGAAAACTTCTTTGTCTTTACTCTAAACAGTTCTCTTGGGTTACCAACTCAATTATTTTGGCTTAACTGCTCTCTAGTGAAAAATCTGGTTCCAATTTCTATTATTAGGCTTCAGAACCTAATTTCCAGTTTACCTCATGCCAAACCCTGAATTGGTTTTCTGCTCAGTCCCACACAGTTTTCTTTTCTCTTTCTGTATTCTCATAGGGTTGTGATTAATAATGTCATCATCCAAGCTCACATGCTAAAATTCTCTGTAAGACAGGCTTATTCCTTATTCTGCACCTCAGCTTGTCAGTCATCAAATCTTGTAGGTTTTATTATAGAATATTTTGCTTCTAATCAGAATCGTTAATGTACCACAGCTTAGGTTACAGGTTCATCACTTTCTTACCAAGTTTTTAAACTTTCTCATGACCCAGCTACCTGCCACTTCCTTAACCCTCAGAAGTTCATTGTCTCTACTGGTATTGGTTGTTTACTGATATCCAGTTTGGCACTGTATTTCTTTTGCTAAATGATTTCCACTTGGTTCTGCTAACCCTAGGTTCAATTCTAAACCTCATTACCCTACCAAGTCTAGCGAGTAACATTCTCTCCAGCCTCTTCAATGACCATTCCCCACTAAGGATACAATACCCTGTACTCCTTCAGAGGAACTTCTCATTTTCTTACATGTCAGGTCTTTTCCCTGCTTAGGAAAGCTGTCCCCTTTAAATGACTAGTAGACCCTAAAACCCAGCACAGCTCTCACCTCTGGTGTGAAGACTTCTGGGAAGACACACACAACTTCCTAGTCTGACAATAACTTCTGTGAGGGCTTTCCTCAAGTTCTCTTTAATGCTAGATTACAGAAACAAATATATATGTTATAATTTGGGTTTTTAAATATTTTCTGAAAAGAAAAATTCTGATACTACTAATTACATCTCTATATCCTTGGTACATAACATTGTCAGTTTCGAAGTATTGTGGGTTGAATATTAATTGAATGATTAATTCTTAATTTTAAATCTCTTCTTTGGAGGGATTTATAATCTTTATGACATTATTGACAATTTTAACATCTTCTAATTTTAAATTCTATATTCCTTTAGCCTACACCTTGTACTTGGTTCCCAATCCAAGCGCTACAGCTAACCTGTGATTAGATTAGGGCCATTATGAATATCTTTTTTAAAAATTCATTCTTTTAAGTTATATATGACAGTAGAGTATATTTTGAATATTTATAGAAACATGTAGTATATCTTATTCTAATCAGGATCCCACTCTTGTGGTTGTACATGATGTGGAGATTAACTGTGATTCATTCATATATGCATATAGGAAATTTATCTCAGATTCATTCCACTATTTCTCTTTCCTATTTCTCTCTCCCCTCCTTTCCCTTCATTTCTCTGTCTAACCTACTGAATTTCTGTTCTTCCCCTTCCCACCCTTTTTGTGTGTTAGCATCTACATATCAGACAGAACATTCAACTTTGGTATTTTGCTTTGGGCTTGTTTTGCTTAGCATAATAGTCTCCAGATTCATCCATTTATGGGAAAAAGTTACAAAGTCCTTCTTTTGTACAGCTAATATTATATTATGTATATATACCACATCTTTTATCCATTCATCTGTTTATGTGCACCAAGGTTGGTTTCATAGCTTAGCTATTATAATTTAGGTACTATAAACATTGATGTAGCTGTGTCACTGTAGTATATTGATTTTAAGTCCTTTGGATATATGGTGAGGAGTGGTATAGCTGGGTCAAATGGTGGTTTCACTCTCAGTTTTCTGAGGAACCTCCATACTGCTTTCCTGAGTGGTTGCACCAGCGTTCAATCCCACCAGCAATATACAGTCTACCTTTTTTCCCACATCCTTGCCAACAGTTATTGTTACTTGTATTCTTGATAATTCATAATTGCCGTTCTGACTGGAGTGAGATGGAATCTCAGTGTAGTTTTAACTTGCATTTCTCTAATTGCTAGTGATGTTGAACATTTTTTTCATATTTGTTGACCACTCATATCTCTTCTGTGAAGTGCCTGTTCAGGTCTTTGCCCGTTTATTAATGGGGTTATTTGTTTTTATGGTGTTAAGTTCTTTGAGTTCTTTGTGTATCTTGGAGATTGATGCTCTCTCTGAGGTTCAGGTGGCAAAGATTTTCTCCCATTCTGTAGGATCTCTCTTCACAATTTTTATTGTTTTCTTTGTTGTGAAAAAGCTTTTTGGCTTGAATCTATTCCCTTTATTGATTTCTGATTTTGCTTCTTGAGCTTTACAAGTCATGTTGAGGCATTTAGTTACAACATGATGGAGAGTTGGATCTACATATTCCTCTAGTAGACTCAGGGTCTGATGCCTAGGTCCTTGATCCATTTTGAGTTGTATTTTGTGTAGGGTGAAAGGTAGGGGTTCAATTTTATTCTGCTACATATGAATTTTCAGTCCCCACCCCCATCATTTGTTGAAGAGGCTGTCTTTTCTCCAATATTGTTTGTGGTGCCTTTGTGTAGTAGGAAATAAATGTAGTAATATGGGTTTGTCTCTGTTTTTTATTCTGTCCCATTACTCTTCATATCTGTATTGGTGCCAATATATGATTTTTTCATTACTACAGCTCTGTAGTATAATTTAAGTTCTGGTATTGTGATGCCGTTAGTTTCACTTTCTCACTAAGAATTTGCTTTGGTTATTCTGGGTCTCTTATTTTTACAAATGAATTTCATGATTTTTTTTTCAAATTCTATGAAAGAATATTATTGGGATTTTAATAGGAATTGCATTAAATCTGTATAATGCTTTTGGTAGTATAGACATTTTGACAATATTAATTTTGCCTATCCAAGAACATGGGAGGTCTTTTCATCTTCAAAGGCCTTCTTCAATTTCTTTGTTTAGTGTTCTGAACTTTTCTTTGTAGAAGTCTCTCTCTTATTTTGTAAGATTGATTCCCATGTATTTTATTTATTTTTAAGACTATTTTGAATGAGAAATTTTCCCCAGTTTCTCTTTCAGATGATTCATCGCTGGTGTATAGAAATACATTTAATTTATGGATTTTTACTTTATATCCTGGTACTTTGTTGAATTAATTGATGAGCTCTAAAAGTTTCCTGGTGGAGTTCTTTGGATCTTTTAAATATAGGAACATGTCATTGGCAAATGGGGCTAATTTGAGCTTTTTTTTCCCTATATGTGTTCTTATAATTTCTTTCTTTTGCCTAATTGCTTTGGCTAGAGTTTCAAGGTCTATGTTGAATAGAAGTAGTGAAAGAAGACATCTCTGTTTTGTTCCAGGTATAGAGGGAATGCTTTCAATTTTTCTCCGTTGACCTATAGCTTTTATAATATTGAAGTATGTTCCTACTATCCATGGATTTCTTTTTAGTGTTTTGAGCATGTATAGATGCTATATTTTGTCAATTTTTTTTTTGCATCTTTGAGATGATCATGTGATTCTTGTCTTTAAGTCTATTGATGTGGTGAATTACATTTCCATATTTTGAACCAACCTTGCATCCCTGAGATGAACCCCACTTGATCATGGTGCACTATCTTTTTAGTATGTTCTTATATGTAATTTGACTGTGTTTTATTAAGAATTGTTACATCTGTGTTTACCAGGGTTATTGGTCTGAAGTTTTCTTTCTAGCTTCATAGAATGAGTTTGAAAGGGATACCATCTTTTCTATTTCATGGAATATTTTGAGGAGAATTGGTTTTAGTTCTTCTTTGAAGGTCTGGTAGAACTTGGCTGAGAACCCATTCAGTACTGGGCTTTTCTTTGATGCATCTTTATAATTTCATTGCTTAAAATTGATCTGTTTAGATTTTCTATATCCTCCTGCTTCGATTTGGATATGTCATATGTCTATAGAAATTTGTCAATGACTATTCTTCTAGTGTAGTTCCTCCCCTTGCTTGCTTTCAATGTTATTTTTTATTTCTTCTCCATGAAATAATTCATTGAGTAGTTTTATAGTGCAGACTTTCTAGTTGTGAATTCTTTTTATTGTCAAAAGTTTTTATTTTATCATGAAATGTGAACCTTTATTTTTCCAGATATAATGTTGTTGGTTGTCATGGATTTTCTTTCAGATCTTGTTATGAATTATTTGAAGACCTACTATCTGTGAGTGTGTGGGCTAAGAAATCAGTTGAGATCAGAATTGGTTTCCTAGTAAATATGACCTGTCTAGTAGCCTTCAATTTTTTTTATTCTTATTTATGTGTATTATGTATTTTCATAATAATATTTCTTAGTGTAGATCTGTTGTAATTTTGTATATTTGGAGTCAACTATGAGCCTCCTGTATTTGATTTTCCATTTTATTCTTAAGATTTGGGAAATTTTCTTATATCATTTCATTTAAAAGACTGTATATTCCTTTTTTTTTTTTTTTTTTTTTTTTTTTTTTGTATTTCCAAGCCTCCATCTATCCTGATAAATCGTAAGTTTGGTGTTTTCATGTTGTCCCATATTTCTTGAAAATTTTGTTCTGGGTCTCTTAACATCTTTTCTCTGTGGTCAACTATATTTTCCAGATTATATATTTAGTCTCCATTGCTTGAAATGCCATCTTCCAAGTAGTCTAGTCTGCTGGTGATGCTTCCAATTGATTTTTTAAATTTGTTTTATTGATTCCTTCATTTTGAGAATTTCCAATTGATTCTTCTTCAGGATTTCTGTTTCTTTATTGAAGTGCTCTTTCATGTCCTCTATTTTTTGGTTCACTCCTTACATAATTTTTTCTTCACAGATCTGTTTAACTATGAACTTTCTAAATTACTTCTTTGATATTTCCTCCACTGTGATATCATTTTATTCTGTTCCTTAGTTATTTGGTTTATTTGATATGGTTGATTCCCTTGCCTTTTCATACTATTTGTGTCTCCACCCATATATCAGTAAGAAACTGAGCAGCAGAGCTTCTATCTGAGTTTATAGTATCCCTGAAGGTTTCTAATACCTTACAGTTTAAAGGGAGACAAATAATAACAATCAATGCAAAAAATATATGGCAATTAACGAAATATTTAGTTCCTAGTTTGACATCTACAATGTTAATTGGCACTATAAACAGAAATGGGCTGGTAAACAATTGCCAACAGTAGAGACGGTGTGTTTGCAAAGGGTTTTCTATTTAAAAAATGTGAAGAGAGAGAATGAAAAGCAGGTGTTGGGTGTAATAATTGATCTGTAAGATGAGAGATGTTAGTGGTAAAGAGTTAAAAGAAGAGTGAAATAGAGAACAATAAATTTGGTGTTAGTTAAAGAAAAGAGAGGATGAGAATCAAAAGAAATAGGAGAAAAACACTATAAAACAAAATATAATATAAAACAAAACCAAAGTATAGCAATCAAAACCCTAGTACTCAAAAGACAGAGTCAAGAAAATAACTACCTTCAAGAAATGCTAGAAATGAGAAGAGTGAGACCAATATTGTCTATGTAAAAATGTCCATGATCCATTCACCCATTTAGTGCATGTGTGCACACACACACACACACACACACAGAAAAGTGTTCAAATGTTCTTTTATTTATTTTACTTGTCCTAATTAGTTATACATGATGGCAGAATGTATTTTGACACATCATACATAGCTGGAGTATAACTTCTCATTCTTCTGGTTGTACATGATGTAATAATCTTGTTGTACACTGTGTAATAATATATGCTCATAGGGTAATAAGGTGCAGTTCATTCTACTCTCCTTCCTACTCCCATGCCCTATCCTCTCCCTTCACTCCCCTCTGTCTAGTCCAAAGTAGTTCTATTCTTCCCTATTCCCCTACCCACTTTGTGAATTAGCATCCCCATATCAAAGAAAACATTTGGCCTTTGGACTTTGGTTCTTTGGGATTGGCTTATTTCACTTAGCATGATATCTCCAGTTCCATCCATTTACTAGCACATGCCATAGTTTTATTATTCTTTATGGCTAATAATCTATTGTGTGTATATACTACATTTTTTTTATCCATTCATCCATTCATCTGTTGAAGGGTACTTAGGTTGGTTCCATAGCTTGCTATTGTGAAATGAGCTGCTATAAACATTGATATAGTTGCATAACTGTAGTATGCTGATTTTTAGGCCTTTGGGTATAAGCTGCGAAGTGGGATAACAGGGCAAATGGTGATTCCATTGCAAGTTTTCTGTGGTACCTTCATACTGCTTTCCATAGTGGTTGTCCCAATTTGCAGTCCCACCAGCAGTGTATGAGTGTGCCTTTTTTTCCCACATCCTAACCAACATGTTCATTTTTTCTTGATGGAAGATTAAGGGATAGTTTTCATTTCAGTGGTCAAAAAATTGTCAAAAATTATCTGTTCCCAATTGTCTTTTTTCCATTTTTCTTTAGGAATGTATTTCTTGTAAGAGTAGTAGTTGGAGGCTGTCAATTCCTTATTTTTGTGGAGCTGGTCAGGTTGTCAGTTCTCACTCTCCAGCAGTATGAGGTGGGGTGGTTTGGAGGGCATTGTCTTCTTCACTCACCACTGGGAGGGGTGGCTGTAGTTCTGTGAGAGGATTTCTCAGAGATGGAGCTCATACAGGCAGGGTTTAGATCTAGCTAGATCCCTGGTGCTTTGTTGAATGATGTTTGGTCTGAAGCTTTTAAATGAGCACACTTCTGAAACCTGGCTGCTTCCAATCTGTTCTGGGAGTCTGTCCTCTGGGTTCCACTTCTGTAGTAGAGGAGCCAGTGCTTAGCCCACTTTGGCCCTCATAACTCCTCTATCTTGGCCTCCAGGCATGGTTCCAAAGTGTACATTCACACCCCCTGGCCCAATCAAGGTCCTGCTCCTCCTGTGAACCATGAGACTCAAAGGGTGAGAGGTACCCAGAACCTCTTGGGTCTGAGTCCTGAATTCCTCTGTGTACAACAATCTACACCTGAAGTACACCTGGTTTTCTAGTCTTACTCTGGGTCACTTGTTGGGCCTTTCCCAGGTCAGGATTTTTGGACAGAGTTGGAATTAATTACATAGGTCTGGTCATCTGGATTTGGAACTATACCTTCCAACCCGTAGAGCATGGGGAAATGACATCTGTCTTGGCTGTCAGAGGGCTACCAGGAGACATGCAGCTTCTTTACCACAACAGAATATAGTGTAGCTCACCCACTGGATCAGTTCAACAATGTTCTTGATCATTGATTTCTTCATTTTAAGACATGCCACGGTTCCAACTGAAATGTGGGTTTTCTCCCCCTATCAGACTTCACATTGATGGCTGTGCTGGTGCAGGTGGTGAGATTTTTCTTTCTTTTTTTTAGTTTTATTCCTTTGAATAAAACTGAGTCCCTAGGCTGTTCTTAGAGTCCCATATTAAATCCCTGTAAGATTTCTCTTTTCACTGGCCTCAAAGAGAGGCTGTTTGTCCACTCTTCTGATCTCAGGCCAGGAAGCAGCTTGGAAAGTAACCTCTTCTCCTCTGCCATCTTATCCAAAATCCTATAAAGATCATAAAATAAGAAATATATTAATTTGGGGTTGAGAATGCCAGATGTAAATTATTATTTACTGCTATTTTAAGCTAGGCACAATAGTAATAATTTAAGAATAATTCTTGCTGTAGAACTGAGAAATAGCCAATATGCTTGTATTACTAATTAATAAAATGTGATTGAGTAAATTGTTCGAGTGTTTATGCTAAAAACTGACAGAGCTGGGAATCAGACTCATATCAGTCCAGTGCCAAAGAAGCAAACATACAGACAATTAATCACCACTTTAAAATTGTTTCTGGTCATCTTGTGACTTCATACATGATTTACTTTACTAAACTCTTGCTTCTCTGGTAACCAGCTTTTATTTCAAGATCATCCTCTTAGAATTAGAATTGATTATTTGGCAAATAAAGGGTGAAATTTCCATACTGTCTCCTATGTATAATATGTAAGTACACATGTGCATTGGCTATTTACACAACTATATTAATTTAAGTAGACCTAAGTTTGGATTTGAGAATATGGTTTTTAAAAAAAGCATTATCTTTTGTAGCATTTGGAAATAAAATACAATAATCAGGTTCTGTAAATTCAACTTTAATTCCCAGACTTGCTTCTGCAGCTACTAACAATTTAACCTTAAACAGGCTAGAATCACACTAGAAAGATGATTTAGTATGAGTCTTCCGATGTTGGATCTGAAAAGTATGTAGCTTCCCAAAAGTTTGTGGAAGAATTGAGAAGAAAGACATATATGAAAAAATCACTATGAATGCCAATAATAATCATAGAATCGGGAAATTCATCCTATATAGAGGATAAGCTAAAGATGTCACTATCTGAATAGTATATCCTGTGTTCATGCCACAGAAAACCTAGCTAGTGAGATGGGATATAATTCTAAGATAAACCTGGAAATATTATGTAAAATGCTGTAAGTCAGAAGCTACTCACATATGCAACACATATCTATGAGAATAGAGAAAAGGCATTCAGGCTGGGGCAAAACTGGGGAGAAATTCTGAGAATGACTAAATTTTGTTTTTATCTTTTTGTCTGTTTTTATCTTTTTGTCTGAAAAGATGGGGCTTTTTTTTTTTTTTTTTCCTTTCTTTTTAAGAGCACCATAGGAACTTGGTTAGAATAAAGCTTTTTAGTGCAAAACATCCTATTCTTATACTGATAAAGCTTCCAGCCCACTTTCAGGGAGATAGGGCTTAAGTATCACCACAGCAAGCTGCCAGGTTAGCATCTGGTGGTTGTGCCAAGGGGCAAACAGCTGGAGCAGATTTAACATTAAGACCTTGGGATGGAGCTTCTGAAATACAATACCAGGTGTCTAATTCTTGCCTTCTTTGGTGTGAAGATTAAATTTTTTACTACTATAAAAATAAGACAAATGAAATTTGGTTCCCTCATTGTCTTTACATGCTCTTGTGTTTCTTAAATTCTTATAATTGTTTATTGTTTTCATATTTTAAACAACAATCACCTAAAGACAGGGAGGAGAGTAAAAGGAAGAGAGCTGGACAAAACATAATCTCACTGTTTACAATCATGCGTATGACAGTAAGATTCTACAATAAGAACATTTTACTTTGAAATGCTGAACAGTTATTATTAAAATACTGTTTTTAAGATTTATATCCTTTCTGGTTCTTAACACTATGTGTACTTTTAATCCTTTGATATTTTGTACAAAGATCAGTATCTAATATTAATTGTCTAGGTCAAAATTAAACTTCTTCAGAAAACATTTACTATTAAACATACTAGTTCTGTTTAAAATTTCTTGAGGAGGAAGAAAAAGCAAAATAATTGAGTGTTTGGGTATATATTTTACTTTGTTTTTGAAAATCAAAATAAATATTCCATTTCATTTAACAAATATATGTGAATTACTCTTATAGAAAATTCATAAAAGAGAGGAGGAAATTGTTTTTCTTAAAAATTAAGAAATCCCAACAGAGGTAAAATATTTGTTTCATATTCAAATAAAATCAGTGCTTAAGATGAGTTAATTATAATTATTAAATATATAACTGATTCACCCTGTAACAAATGCAGTTGGAAGAGTTTTGTTCCGGAGACAGGGTTTTGCTAAGCTGCTGAGTCTGACCTGGAACTAGCTATGCTCCACTTCAGCCTCCCCAGCTAGGATTAGAGGGGAGCGCCCACTCACAGGCTGACAGGCCATGTGACTAGTTCTCATCTTCACAACATGTGTTGACTCCTATTTTTTTTTTTCTAGTTTGTCATAACACCTGGCTCCAGGACCCTCTTTCTGCTCCATTCAGCCCTTGAATTGAATGTGTTCTGGAAATCCCAATAAAAGAGCCTCTCCCTGTTAAAAAAAAAAAAAATATATATATATATATATATATATATATATATATATATATATATATATATTATGTTAAATTTTTTACTTCCACTTTGCTAAGTAATTTAATGATATAGTAGATAATTTCTAAAAATATTTTTTATTGACTATACAAGATAACTAAATGTCTTGGAAAATATTTCATATGCAATTTGTATGTTTTTTAAAAATAAGATTTATAAATTTAGATATCTATGAAGACTCCAAAATTCTTAAAACACATTTAGCAATTATATGGACCATTTTTCATATTGCTTTAGGTTTATCATACCAAAAGGAAAAAAATTCTCCAAACTATAATTTGTAGTGTCATTGCCAAATGATAATTATTATTACTCAAATGATAATTTGAGTATTATTGTACTTTCTTCTTGAAATAATGTACATTTTAAGTCTTCCTTTCCAATTTGTATGACTATCATCTTCTGTTTTTTTGTCCCCTCTTTTTCTTAATAATTGAATACATTATCAAACACTAATTTGTTTTCATGTCCATGGCACATTATTAAAGAGCAAAAGTTATTTTCCACTTGTTTAAAATTCTCTTATATACACTATTACTAGAAACATGTCTTCCTTTATTCACAAAGATGGTACTTGTAATAAAATTTC
This sequence comes from Callospermophilus lateralis, assembly GCF_048772815.1. Lineage (NCBI taxonomy): Eukaryota > Metazoa > Chordata > Mammalia > Rodentia > Sciuridae > Callospermophilus > Callospermophilus lateralis. The sequence goes on along the minus strand of NC_135312.1, from coordinate 101,487,094 downwards.
CATCAACACAGGAGAAGAAACTACTACCTTGACTCATCTCAGATTGTCTCTTTACTTTAACACACTCTGATCTTACTATCCTGGTATTAATTTACCAAGCAAAATGACTGCCTTAAACCATCTTGATATTTTATTTTTAGAACAATCAAAGAAAGAAGTTAAGAATTCATTTAGGTTTTAATCATACTCACTCAATAGCTCAAGGGACTTATCTGCCAGGAACTTCAGTAATCTGAATGGTAACATGTAGGTAACATGTAGGTAATCACAAGGAATTTTGTGAGAACTAAATTGGAAAAGTAATACAAAAATATCTCACCATGGGCTGGGATTGTGGCTCAGTGGGAGAACACTTGCCTAGCATGTGTGAGACACTGGGTTCAATTCTCAGCACCATATATAAATAAAATAAATAAATAAAAGTCCATTGACAACAACAACAAAATGAAAAAATAAAATCTCACCAGTGCACATTTTATATAATAATTCTTGATAAATATCAGGTAATGCTATAAATTAAAATAATATTTTTTATTTTAACTAAGTGACCACAGTCTCCTACCAGCACAGTTTTATACCCAAAGAAATCAAGTCTCATTGGTCTTTTTATAGAATGGAATTTATATTAACTAAAATTAAATCAAAACCAGGCTGGTGAATCCAGATAGTTTTCAGGAAATGGAGAACAGAAGTTGCTAACATGAAAGTATGATTTTTAAAAAATTAGCTCTTAGTTATACAATCATTATGTCATATATCCTGAATTCTGGAAAGTTTGCATAAATTAATGCATTTTATATTTTGCTTAGCTATTGCATTTCAACAAACTGAACCTATGATTTAAGTAGAAATGAAGAAAATACACAATAGTTGTTAAAGCTTTACATAAAATATACATGTCTTGTAAGAAACACATAGCATTCCCCATTTATTTCTTTATCACTACATTAAATCTTTTTGTTGACAGCCTAGGGAAAATTATAATGATTTAAAGAGTGAATCTTTATCAGTATTTGACAGAGAAGGAAAATGATGACAACATACAAACAGTTATTTATAACAAAATTTAACTTGAATGTGGCAGTTGCTCAGTATTTGATTTATGCATTTATTCTAGGCAATAGAACAGACTTCTGCAGGCTGTTCAGTTCTCTTTTGAAATATTCCAATACACATTTTGTGTATACAATGATTATGAAAGTGAATATGAAGAAATAGTTGTATAGTATATTTTGCAAAATTATTTTAGTTCTTGCTTCAACATACTTTAAAGTAGCCTATGATTTTCATCCATTAAACTATAATTTGACCTTTCCATATTTAATAATTTACACCAATCAATTTCTCTTTACTACTCCATCTCATACCAATAAAATTATATAGTATCTAAAATCTAAACCAAACATATATGACCCAAACACAAAACTAATACAGAGATTATTAACCTTCTGTTGTCCTGTCTTCATGGAGCCAGATTTAGAAAATTATCTTTAGTATTGCAGTTTTAGAAATTTGATTTGATTCTGTTACTGATATTCTGGATTAGAATTCATTGACTCCATTAAAAATTCAAAAAATTCATAGTATCACTTCATCCACCATTACTATCTTAACTGAAGAAGTACAGTTCAATTCTGTTGTGGGTGATCTACTATAAATTTGTCTATGAAGTATACCAGTATCTTCCTTTACCCAGTAATGATTTTTACAGTCACCTGAGAAAGTAACTTTTCATAATTTATTCTATCCATCTAGATTTTGTTGAATGCAGCTCATTCATTCCAAATTGAAGGTCACCTTGTCTGTATTCCTAATATACAATTATTTCTTGTGTTTTATTTCTCATTGCTTTGTTAAATGACAGGTAAAATGGTCTTCCAACATATCCCTTAAGGTAGTATTTCAGACATATGAATATAGAGTTGCTTTTGTATAAAATTAGTTTTCTTTTTTTTTTATAGTAAATTAAATCGGCCTTATTGTTGGAGTGCTTACTACCTAAGTACTTTTTTATTTTGTATTGGCTCATCTTCCAAATTTTTAAATGCAATTGAACCCAATCTCCTTTTCTAGATACTTTTAGAATTTCTTTTTGGGTGTGGGGGGTATACCAGGGATTGAAAAAATAAAATCTCACCAGTGCACATTTTATATAATAATTCTTGATAAATATCAGGTAATGCTATAAATTAATAACATTCCAAATTGAAGGTAAGTTTTAAAAGCAAATTAGGTCACCTTGTCTGTATTCCTAATATACAATTATTTCTTGTGTTTTAAATCATTATAATTTTCCCTAGGCTGTCAACAAAAAGGTTTAATATAGTGATAAAGAAATAAATGGGAATACTATGTGTTTCTTCCAAGACATGTATATTTATGAAAAGCGTTAATAACTATTGTGTTTTTTCTTCATTTCTACTTAATACCAAGGATACCAGGGATTAACTCAGGGCTACTCAACCACTGAGCCACATTCACAGTTCTATTTTTTGTATTCTATTTAGAGACAGGGTCTCACTGAGTTGTTTAGTGCCTCACTTTTTGCTGAGGCTGGCTTTGAACTCAAGATCCTCTTGTCTCAGCCTCCCAAGATGCTGGGATTACAGGTGTGCAACACTGTGCCCAGCATTTTTATAATATTTTTGAATGTCAAACTTACATTTATTTATAGTATGTTTTTCAATATGTAAGTGACATTTTACTTATCTTCCAATCAATGATGGAAATTGCTGTTTGTATAATTCTTGATCTCAAACTGGGTAATGGTTGAAAGGGATTTTTAGATTGTTTTTGCTGTACTTTTGTGTTCCTCATAATGATTTATATACATAGCAGCTAAACATTAAAAAAAAGGTGTCTGCTCTTTGATTCTAAAGCTTGTAATAAATTAATTTGTTGATTCAATAATTATTACTAACCATTTTATAAGGACCACTTCCAGGCATAATGAGAAAATAGAAACACATATGATTTCTTTCTCTCTTTTATTAAGTATTTACTGTTTACTAACTTCCAGATTGTAGGTTATGGTTCATGTGTCTGTACTTTGTGTTTCTGTGAAAACTGGACTTTGTGATTCCTATTTTTGATGGCTTAATGAACTGATATTGATGTTCCCTAAAAGCAATAAATACCCCCTTGTTAATGACTTAATCACTCAAGAATAGTATGGAACTTGGAACATGCATACACTGGTGCACTCTTATAATTCCAGCTTCTCAGAAGACTGAGGCAAGAGGATCCCAAGTTTGAGGCCAGATTGGGCAAACACAGGGAGGCCTGACCTCAAAACAAAACTCTCTCTCTCTCTCTCTCACACACACACACACACACACACACACGCGCGCGCACACACGTGCATGCACAAACACAAACCAAATAGAATAGTATTTTTAGTATCTATAAACTAGTTGTTTTCTTAGACAGGAATTTGAATATAATGCTCATTTTTGCACTAGCCAGTTATAAACATTTAGCAAAGCATGGATATCATGATATTGCAAAGTACTGAAAATAACATAAATCATTTTTCAGCTCTTCTATTAAATACTTCTATTCCCATAATATTCATGCTAGGTGTACTACTTCCTGTTATTGAGCTTCCTTGAAATTCAGTACAAATGAAACTAATAATTCTTAAGATATAGGCAAAATGTTACAAAATGCCATGTGATAACCCATTTTTTATATGGAATGTTGTTCTGTAAAGGAAAGAGAAAGTGGTTTCCCTTTCAAATCAGTCAAGAGTTTACATCTGGTGGTTCTTACTGGGAAAGTAGCCAAAACTGTTGGCCTCTAAGGAGCTTAATAGGTAGGGATTTGGTTTAAGTAATGGTTCTGAGATGTGGTACATGATTCTTCCAGAACTTAGCATCCTTGGCGTGTGCTTGTGGCTATTGGCTACATCCACATGTTCACTAATGGGAACAAGGAAAAATGGGTTTCTGTTTTCCCTATCAGTGAATTTGATGCAAAGAGATAGACACACACCTGGAGTTAGTCATTTTTATGTGTCAAAGGGTTTGGTTAAGGATGACTTTTCCTGATCAATGAAAAAAACTATTGTGATCATCTACCCCTGCTGGACGATTTTGTGATATATTATGTAGCATGAAGGATGTTATGTAATGCAAAATAAAACAAAATTTAAAAAAAAAAAAAAGTATTTACGGGGCTAGGGTTTTGGCTCAGCAGAAGATCGCTCAAACCTTGCATGTGCGAAGTGCTGAGGCAGGGTTCGATCCTCAGCACCACATAAAAATAAATAAATAAAATAAAGTACCACATAAAAATAAATAAATAAAATAAAGGTATTGTGTCCAACTACGACTAAAAAAAAGAAAAGAATTTACATCTTCGTAAGCCTCTAGCAGCCATATTTAGAATATGTGTATTTCCTCTAAAAATACACAAGTTATGATCTGTTCTCACATAAATTTTACCTTACATTTGATGTGCATGGGAATACATTCTGTATATGAGAATTAAAATCCCAGATGAACTACATTCTATAAATAAACTTCAGGAAAACACATAGACATTCACTGAACACAAACATTGGACACTGAGACAGATGCTGAACAAGACACTAGAGAGACAAAGATGGATAAAGGTATGGGGCCTTAAGATATGGAGCTGAAAGTACATTGTGGAAATACAGAAGAGGGAATCATTAATCACAATCTTTTCTGTAATTTTGCTAAAATGATCAATCATGTTAGTAGTTTTTATGGAGCATTTTTGTCAATGAAACTGAACCTAAATCTGTGCTCTTAATGAGAAGAAAAATTAAAATATTAACAAAGTGAACATTTCTAATCAGACAAATGATTGTCCTTAAAAACAGGTGTTATATTTCACTTTAATTAGTAATTGGAAAAAATAACTCAAAATATAATTCACATTTTTTATTAGCCATGTCATATCTGTGAATTAGTTCTATATGAGTTGAAATATTTTCAGAAAAATTTATAGTCTTTATCTGCTTTTTGTTTTTCTTTTATGCAAGGAACCATAGAAGAAAACAAAATACAGATCTATAAAGGAAATGACATTTATAAATGTTCTTTTCTCTCTATCTAAAAATGCATTGTTAGTTTTTAAATTGTTTTGCCTTATAAAGATCTTAAAATGTTAAAAAATGAGTGTTTATTCTCCTGGAGGTTTCTTCATTGAATTTAATAAAATCCTCAGTGGGTTTCATATGCTGCAGGTTTCCATCTTTATTTTAACTTTTGTACTTTTGAAATTGTAAGCTTTTACTCACCAGGTGTTTTTTATTAGTTTATATGGTTCTGAGTCTGAATATTTATTTTACAAGTCCCTTTAACAAACTGTTAAGCTTTTTAAATGAGTATGAAGAAGGGAAATACTTGCATTTCACCTTTGAATATCAATTATTTAAAGTATAATTACATACTTGAATCATATTTAGAGTCAGAATAGTCAGGGTACAGTTGCTTATTTGGAACTGAGAATAAGTTACTCCAAAGTAGAGAGCTATTTTATGCTAAAATGCATGTTATTTCGTTTTTTCATCAAGTATGTTAGTGATTTGAGTTTTTTCTCTCCTTTTCTTTGTTAGCCTGGCTAAGGGTTTATCAATTTTATTTATTTTTTTCAAAGAACCAACTTTTCTGTTAATGTTTTCAGTTGTTTCTTTTGTTTCAATTTCCTTGATTTCAGCTCTGATTTTAATTATTTCTTGTCTTCTGCTGCTTTTGGTGTTGTTCTTCTTTTTCTAGGGTTTTGAAATGTAATGTTAAGTCAGGTATTTGTTGACTTTTTCTTCCTTTAAGGAATGAACTCCATGCAGTGAACTTTCCTCTTAGAACTGCTTTTATAGTGTCCCAGAGATTTTTATATGTTGTATCAGTGTTCTCATTCACCTCTAATTTTTTTTTTATTCTCCTCCTTGATGTCTTCTGCAACCCATTGTTCATATAGTAGCATATTATTTAGTTTCCAGGTGTTGGAGTGGCTTTTATTTCTTATTTTCTCATTGATTTCTAATTTCATTCCATTATGATCGGATAAAATGCAGGGTAGATCCTTCTCTAAAATCGACCATATACTATGCCACAAAGCAACTCTTAGCAAATATAAAAAAAGAAGAGATACACCTGCCATCTTATACATTTCTTTCTTACATTTTTTTCTTTTTGCCTTCTGAGGCTTCACATTTTCCTTTCTTCTGCTCTTTCAGATTGTCTTTTCTTATTCTGCTTTTGTAGTCATTTTCTACTTTTCTAACTTTGGCTCATCCTTTTAAAACTTTGGATTTTTTTGTTACTGCATTTGTCATTTTTATAACAAAATATACCAGGCAGGATAACTTATAAAGAAAAAAAAAGGTTATTTTGTTCACAGTTTTAGGTGTTTGTCAAGAACATGTTTTCAGCATTCTCTTTGTTCTAGTGAGGACCTCATCATGGATGGCAGGAGTGCATACAAGAGGGAGAGATCACTTCAATGAACAGGAAGGATAAAGGGGTCTGGCTCAGTCTTACAAAAACTCCTCTCTCAGGAGCTTAGGGACCACGAAAACAGCAGGATCTCTTCCAAGAATAGCTCCCCCTGAGAACTCAGGTCCTCCCACTAGGCCCTATCTCTGTAAGGTTCCACTGTATCTCAGCATAGCCATACTAGCCCCCATGTGCCCTATGCATGATCCCTTGGAGGACACAGTCAGATCTTATCCAATCCATAGCAGAGCTTGTCTTAGAGCTCTTCTAGTACAGGGGAGGCAAAACTTTTATGCAAGGGCCAAATTATAAATATTTTATGTTTTGAATAACATAGTCTCTGTCACAACTTTGGTACTGGAGCATGAAAGCAGCCATAGACAAAGAATGGATGTACTGTGTTTCTAAATATAATATTTTGCTTTGTAGTTTCTTCTTCTTAAAAAAGTGTTAATGAAACTCTGTAAAAACTGTTTCTTCATTGCATATCAAGGAAATTATTTTTATATAAGGAAGATTAGGGCTTTTCTTGTTTTCTAACTCTGGACTTTCCATATTTTTCCCAAAATGATCAAATAGGTTGATTTGTTGGCATCTGCCTCCTCTGTACTCTTCTCAAAGATCCATCTTGATATCTTCTTGTCTTTATCCTTATTGTATTTAAGTAGGCAAATTTACTCTCTCCCAAATTCCTTTCCAGTGTGGTACTTTGCCCTGAAAGGGATTTTAGGTTTCTTAGTTTTTAGATTTCCTAGGTGTGACTCCTCAATTGCCTTCTGGTTTTACGATAGTCCCCTTATACTGACCTGAATTTGAGTCCAAGATTACCATAGTTCTCTACTGTATTTGGACCTAGATCCACCAATGGACTCCTGCTTATCCCTCGTCCTTTTGCACAACTGCTGATACCCTGCAGATTTTGTGTAGTTTTTCTTTGTTCACTGTATATTTTGGAGTTCATTAAGGTTTGGAGTTTATAACTGGGAATTTTAGGAAATGTCTAAGGATTTTTCATTTTTGCTATTGTTTTTATAGGAAGACAGGGAAGGATCAAAACTATTTAGGTTTTGTATTTTCTTGTAATTCCCTAATGGGAGTCATTTGATATATTTATTTTTCCAAAAGGACAGTCATTGTCCTAGGATTCTATATTCTAGTATTTGATGATAATGTTTTTATTGATTGATTTGTCCACTGACTAAATGATTCTCTTATTCATTAAAAAAATGTCATTCATGGGTATGGGGTTGTGGCTCAGTAGTAAACCACTTGCCTAGCATGTGCGGGGCACTGGTTTTGATCCTCAGCACCACATAGAAATAAAATAAAGGTATTCTGTCCAACTAAAACTAAAACAAAATATTTTTTTTTAAAAAAAAGTTGTCATTTGTGGTGTAAAAAGAAGAAAAACAATGCCATTTATTTATTGAATGTCTACTAAATTCCAGGGACTTATATATAATGTTTGTGATTAAGGGAACATAGAAAGTTCCAGATATCACAGCAGTTGCTTTGACAGAGAATATTCCATTTACTCTTCAAAAGTATACAGTTTTTATTTTCTCTTCAAAGACAGAATAATTATTTTGCCAAAGTCACAAACAACATCAGTATAGGTCTTTAAGGCCATTGAACAACTGAATGAAATATTTAGTTTAAACAATGTTTTACACTTTACAGTTACCACAAAGCTCAGCAATGGGGATAAAAATGTGCCAGTCTGTTTTATTGTGTGATCTTATTATCTATATTAAAACATTTACTGTTGAAGAGCCCCACTGTTACTGTTAATAGGAATTAAAGCACATATACCAAGACTAATAGGCATATAACTAACTTTTCACATGCTCCCAAAGACATGCAAAACAATAGAAGACACAATGATATGGGAGGTTTAACATTGGTACTTACTTTTCAACAATTTAGGATTGGAAATCAATTCAGCTGCACTGCAAGGAAGATGTATTAACTGTTATACAAACCAGGCATTGTTATTGTGTCACTGTATGCTTGGCTGCTCATCTTAGGTATAACATTTTCCTTTGTATGTAGGCCAGATTGCCTTGGTAACAATATCATCACACCTCTATTCAAACATTTCCATGTGTTTTGCTACTCTGGAAAATACCAATTTAAAAATATGATATTTATAAAAGCACCCATCAATTTTATTATAGAGAACTTAGGGGGTCAGATTTAATGCCTACAGAAGCTAATCATTTATTTTAGACACTCCTGTATTTTTAACTCATCAACACAATATCTGTACTTAAGTGTTCTCTAATATCTTTCTGTTCAACAGTGGTCCAAGGACCAGGAACATTCTTATCACTTGAGCTAAGGTTGGACACTTGGGCTCTACAGAATCAGAATCTGCACTTCTTCAAGTTCCCCAGCTTATCTTTTGCATCTGACATTTTGTTAAGCACTGGCCTAATATGTAAATTCTTTCATCAGGAATTAGAAGAAAATAATGTTAACTACCAAATTCTAAATGTCTACTGGCAGATTTTAGAACTTTTATAATTGGTTAAATTTTGAACAAATATTTACATTACATTTTATGTCTTATTTATTTGAATGTATTTTAAGTACATTTTTTGTTCAACATTTAAAATTATGTTAAGTTTTTGTTTAACATTTAAAATCATTTTCCACCTACCTCAAGTTTTAGGAAGAACTTTGGTAGTACTGGGTGGGTATTAGGGATCATTTTATGTTATATTGTAGCAAAATTCATGAATATTTTTGAAAATCTATATCAATTGCAAATTAGTACAGATAGCTACTCAATAATCTTGGGCAGTACTCAACCAGGGGACATAGATATAGCCCTTACACTTGCATCTACTTTGGCTCACAGACAAAACGTACACATTGTAAGGATAGGATGTCTTTTCTTAAGTTATTTTGATGACAGAGAAATGCCAAGAAAGTAGTCGTTCAATAAATATCACTGAAACTTATTTTCTATGTGTACAAAGAGTCACAAAAAAAACATTAAGGAAAAATAAAGAAGATAGAGCCCATTTTTTAAAATAAATCTATAATTTTGAGTTAAATTACAAATTTACTATTCAGATACTCTGTTTTCACTTGAGATTCTAACTTGCCTTTTACAGGAATACTACTAGGGGTCATTAATCACACCTTCACGCAGAGGAGATGGAAGTCTCCGCTTCAATGTTTTGGCAACAGTATACTTTGATTTCAGTGTTCCTGCATTATGACGTAACGCGGATGACAAAGCATTGCTTAACATGTGAAGTATAACTTGTTCTTGCTAATATTCCTTTAAAATACTTTAAATTCTCACCTTTTTTAGTAGGGAGGGTTTTCATGATCAGGAACACATAGACCTATTTGCAAAATAGCTGAAAGGTTAATAATATGTTCTGAAATTGTTTAAGGCATGCTTCTGATTTGTGCCATATCACATGGCTTGGCCTTCCTTGTGTCCTTTCCCTCTGATCACTGTGCTCTGGATTGAGCATGTGGCAGTAGTGGACTTTGGCATGTGTCTGCACTCTCTAGCTTGATCTGAATTTCTTTAAAATGAGGAGAAAACTGTGACTTAATTGGAAGTACATTGACCTGAAAATTGAAGATCTAGGTTTAATTATCTGATAATTAAAGTTTTGGGTTAATTACCAGTTCTGTTACTGATGCTGCTTCAATTTCAGCCTTCTTATTCAAGCTCTCTCACTATTGTTCCTTTTCTTTCTTCCTTCCTTCCTTCCTTCCTTTCTTTCTTTCTTTCTTTCTTTCTTTCTTTCTTTCTTTCTTTCTTTCTTTCTGTAAAAGGGAAAAATTCTACCTAACTTATATGGTTATTTCTATCATTAAATTTTATTCAAATTAATTTATAGTATATTCTGCAAGGAAGACTGATGAAAACAGAATCCCCCAAGCCCTGTATGTTGAAAACTCTTTTCTCACCCTTGATATTCATTCAGTTTTCTTGCTTGTTTGTTGTCTTGCTTTTTGTGTTGGTTTTGAAATGTCTAGTGCTAGTCTAATCACTTTGCTTTTGTAGATTGTACACTGTTTTTGCTGAAGGTTCAAAGGTTTGCCTTTATCGCGAAGGATGTGTTCCCAAGTCAATTTTTGGATTTATTTTCCCAGGTGACTCCTTTAAATGTTTAAATTCTAGTCTTTTTTTCCATTGGAAGATTTTTTTTTTGAGTTTATATAGTTTTTATTCTTTCATTTTTTTTTAAGTGTATGTTGGTGGGGGAGGCATTGTGAAATGTAAATCTGTGGTTCTCTTTCTCTTTTGCAGGGCCCTGATTTTTTCCCCTCTCTTTTTCCTTGTTATGCAATAGCCAAAAATGTAATTCTTTCACCTTTTTTCTCTTTTTCCTCTCACATACTTTAAACTTTTCAAAGTATGCACCTTTGCATCTATCTCTTTAAACTATATCTGCCTAAATTTTGCCTGCCCCTTAAAAAGGCATTTAACCTTTTAAATTGTGCTTACCTTGAAATCCTTTCTGAGTAGTTCCTGCTCTAATCTGCACAGATATTCTCCAATTATTTTCAGATACAGGATGTATTTTATCTTTATAGTAATTGTAGTAGATCACTCTATATTCTCGACCCTCCCTCTTTTTTCAGTCTACATATGTTGGCATATAAGTTGCAAATGGATGGTGTCAGGACTCATAATGTGCTGGTATGTCTCGTTTCACTCACATCAATTATGCATTGTGACATTCTGTGTCTTTAAGTTGTCCTTGAAGAATTTACCTAGAATTTAATTTTCCTACTCTTTTTTTAAAAAATCTCATCATTTAACTTTTCTTCTCTCTCTCTCTTTTTTTAAAATTTAATTTGCAGGATATTGTGGAAGATAAGTAGCTATACCATCACTTCACTATTGCCCTCAACTACATAGGAAATCTTTTTAAAAAGTTTTTCCTTGAAAAGCTTTACTTACATAATTTTACTGCTTGACAGCTTTAATTTGCCCTGTTCTCAGATTTCTTCCTCTCATAAACTTTAGATGGAATGCACTGTGCATTGGTTTGTAGCATGATATATTGTATTTTGTAACAGCCTATCCATTGGCTCATATTAAGTAATATTTTAACATGCTTATAAAACCAAATTAATGCATTGATGGATTAGTTGCTTGTTCCCTAATTGAAATATTTGAAATATTTATCTTACAAGGTCTCTAGAGTGTCTCCATAGAGAATAAATTTTTCCTCGGAAATAATGAAATGATATCATAATAACTGTATTGTTATGAAATATAGTGGTGAGGACCTTGTAGAATGGAATGGATCATTCAAGATAAAACATTTTATTTTGTTTTTCTGGTTTTGGCATTATGTAAGTTACTTTGCCTTCTGATATTTTCAAAATATTAATAAAATGAAACAAAATTTTGTTTACATAAAGATACTAGACAAAGGATTTATTGTATTTGTGTAGATATTTATTCAAATCACAAGATCCACAAAAACACTAAAAATATAATTTACTATAGCTTTCTTCTTTATAGATATATTTAAATTTCAGAATCACAAAGTAATGTTACTATATTTGATAATGAGAATGAATGAGAATGGATACATTTTTAGAATTCTTAAATAATACAAATAATTAGAAAACCAAATTTGCTAGATAATGCAATCTTTGATTTAATATGTATTACTAACTGTAAAGATGGAATAGCTAGATGAAATGTAAAGCCACAAAAATTTTATAGATTTTTATTTTTTTGGCACTGGGGAATTAACCCAAGGGTACCTTATCACTGAGCCACCTCCTAGCCCTTTTTATTTTTTATTTTGAGACAGGTGTCATTAAGTTCTTAGGACCTTGCTAAATTGCTGAGGCTGGCTTTGAACTTGCCATCCTCCTTCCTCAACCTTCAGAATTGCTGGGATTACGGGTATGCACCACTTCACCTAGCTATAAACAGTTTTGAGTATACACAAGTGAAATATAAAAGTAGCAGTTGAAAATTAAGTTAAAGGACATTATAAAAGACCTGACCATAGTTTTTATAGGAAAATAGATAAAACAATTGAAAGAAAACTGAGTTTTTTTTAAAAAAATATTTCAGGTATGGATGAATTCCTAAAACCATCTAAATGTATTATTAACTGTCAATTGAACTGAAATTGAGAAACATTTTACTTAGATTCTGGAGCAGTATTTTAACCATCTTGCTTCCATTTGGAATTATTTAACTTTACCAAGTATGAATCATCCTTGGGATATATTATCTCAAGCACACAATACGTGGATATACCACTTGATTTAAGATGTTGGATTAAATCTCCCATCCTTGAATTGTTTAAAGGCCCTATCCTTCCTGTGTGTGGGAGCATATGCACATGCACTTGTGTGTGAGAGTAAGGGCTCTTGCTCTGATCTTCACTCAGATCTCTAACATATTTATCGTCTACTCTCAGTTTCCTCAGAGGGCCAGGTTATCAGTGCCCTGGGACATCACGAAGAACACTAGATCCTCTGCAAACTCAGTTGAGGGAGAAAAGTAAAGCCATCCATGTTTTCATTAACCTTCAAGTGAAACTTAACATTTCCTTCAAGTATAAATTTAGGCAACAGGCTGCAGCAATATCCACAATGCCTGTGATTTTGTCACAAATTCAAACTGTATATATATTTTTAAATCTTATTAAACTTATGGAGGAGGACATTTCAAAATGTCACCTAAGTTCATCATAATTTTAAGTTACACTAACTATTAGATATGATACCATATCTTTTAATTTAATTTATTAATAAAGAAACAGATTACTATGTTGCAGTATTGTTATTAACATTTTAGGCACTACTTACAATATTAAGGCTTTCTCTTATAATCCTAGCTATCTTATTTTATGCATTTAAAAAACACAGTTCTAAAAAAAATTCATAGGTTTTACAAAACTAACAAAAGGATACAGGACATGAATATGGTTAAGAACTCCTTCCCTAGAATATAGCCCTAAGGATGGTGGCTGTTCGCTGATTTAGCCCAAGTGACTATAGCATTCTCAGGCGCATAGTGGACTCTCAGCACATATATGCTAAATGAAAGAATGATAATTCAGTTCAGACTTCTGTAGCAGAATCTCCTTTGACTTCTTGACATGGTTAAATAACTTGTCATGGGTTCTTACAGCTCACTTTTAGCACTTGTTTAAATTACAAATTTACACTTATTTTTGTTATAATTCAGTTGTCATCCTGTAGAATATATGTTCTGAGTGTATAAGGACCATATCTCTATTGCATTATACCCTACAACAGGCCTGGCACATAAATGGTGAATGAACTATATATTGAAACCAAAAATAAGTAAGACTTACTTCCTATCTATAAGTTTTATAGAGATTATGAGAAGTATAAAATAATTGTATGAAAGGATAACAATCCTAACAAACAATCATCCAACCAATTGACTAAATAAATAAAATATAGAAGATACAATTACAATGTTATGGGAATCAAAGGTAGCGAGTGATGGCTTCTGGTAGAGTTCAATATGTGATTTATGTAGGTAGTGGTAATTCACTTTGATTTTGTGAACAGATTGGTTTTCCATGGCATTTGTAAAAAGAGACTCTTGAATTTTAGGAAAGGGGAAGAACAACAAAATCATGAAAATAGCAAAAATCAGGGCAACCTCAGATACTGACCATCGGCTATGCATAAGGAATGGAGCAAATCTGTGAACACAGGCTAGTTTGAGGATCAATAGAGATACTAAGGCAAGATTGTAGATTCAGTTGATTTGTTATATAATGCTGCCTCTTTCAAACTATTCAAAGCTAATTATTTGGAAGAACCAACTTCACATAGGAATGTGAAAGCAATTTTCCTGGTAAAATACGTACGAAACATGTTTCAGATTCATGGAGTTCTTAAACTATATAAAATACCTAAAATAAATTTTGTATTGCTATAGAGACTGAAAAATAGATAAGTTATTTTATTTTTTTTTATTAATTTTACCTTTAAGAGGAAAGGTCTACTTTTTTGCTCAAACCATGAGTGGATAGTGGGATTAATTCTCAATTGATCTCCAAAGTAAGGTCAGCATGCCCGTTCAATAGCATTATCTCAAAGGTTATCATAAATAGCAGAATCTGTACTTGCAAATTGTTTCTTTTTATGTAGTAAAGTTTTGATGATAAGGGAGAAGATTTCCATAGAGAGGAGACCAAAGAAAGCCATTTCCAATGACTTTAATTAATCTATTTGTTTTACTCATGTCCCTCATGCAAATGTATTAGCCATATTATAAATTCTCAAAACTAAAGAAATCAAAGGATTCAATTATTCCTTAAAATCCTTTGAAAAGTGATTATATTATTAATAAATAATTATATATTAGAATACTGTATTCAAATCAGGATTCCTCATTCTGTCACTATCTCAGTCTATCCTCTTTATTTGTCCCTCTCCCATATTTAAAACTTGATATCTTTGTATCAATTTCTAGATCTAGCTATATGTGTAAGTGAAGTTATAGGAAAGCATCTCAGAAAGCTTCAGAAATGATGGACTTCTAATTCTAGACGTGAGTCTTCATCTCTTCCCAATTCTTGAGTCTGAGGCTCTAGGCAAAATTATTGCTAGCCTTTGTTGCTGTAAAGGAAAAACATTAACAACAGTGATGGGGTTGTGGTAAGAAATATAAGGCATACTAATTTGAAGTGCATAGCAGAGGTTAACATTTAGTAAGCAAGAATTAACATTTGATGTTTTATAATCAAGAGATTGTGGTCAAGTATGAGAGAGGTCCAAGCTATGAAATACTATTCTCTTTCTAAAATCTTACAGCAAACTTTTCACTATTTGAAATTCTACCATTTATTGATTCATTGGGTTAGAAAGTTTTTTTGCCACTGCAACCATGAGAGAGCTGTAGATTCTGAACTTTCATTTCTTTCATCCTGGCATAAAGCTGTGTTTAGGAGAGTGAAGAGAAAAATAGAGAGGGTGAAAAGAAAGAATTTGGAAGAAAAGGTTGTTGAAATTGTTGAGTATCAAAGAAGAAAACCAGAGAGCAACATGTATAAAACAAAGAAACTGAAGAAAAGTAAGAAAGGAAATCAAGTGCTGAGGGGAGCGGGCTCACTCCTGCTGTCTCTGCTTTTGCTGTCTGACTCATTAAAATTATAACTTCCTCAAGACAGTTTTCTTGCCTCTAAAGTCAGTTTTTCTTTGCCTTTGTCAGAGGAAACTCAGTGAACTTCAGTAGCACAAACATAAGGTTCAGATTGCTTCATTTCAAATCCTGTCCAACCCATGAAATTGTCTGATCTAGAGCAAGTTACTGAATAACTGTGGATCCAATCAATACAACGGTGACAATTAGAATACCTAAATTAAAGGGATTAAATTTAAAAAAAAGACACAGCAAATTATATAGCATGTAGAGTCTTTTATGGATGTTAACTTCCATACATATGACTAATATATTTTGTCTCTGATATACACATAGCAATCAATATCTCTCTGTGTGTACCCATATGTGCATGAATAGATATTTGTGTGATAAATACAAACACAGATTATTTAAAAAAAATACACACACACACACACACACACAGATTATTTTCAAAACTGGTAGTGTCCTTTGCTTTATGGGTACAAATAAATATGGTTGATAATTTTTAGAAGGGGTCTGTCTTGGGAGCAGAAGCAGCCACAGAGGTTCTCAGCCACTGGTTCTTGGAATCTTGCTAGAAAAATTTCAGGCAAATTGCACAGAGTAACAAGCAGGAGTTCAGTACTTATGCCAGAGAGGAAAGATGATGGGGACATACAGCATTGATCACCTTTTGAGGTTCATCCATTGTGGCCCCAACAATATTGTGTTTTTAGGGTTTTTACATTTCTTTGGTTCTTACCTGAATTTCTTAAATCTCTTTAATCTGCTTATTACCATTTGAATATTCCTTGGCAAGCTTTCTTTGTGGGGTTCTTGATGTCCTGGTCTCAAGGAGTGGTTAGGGCAGTTGTGCCATGCTTTGGGTGATAAGGGAGAGTCTTGGGGACTTGGTCAAAAGAGGTAGTGGTGACAGGGCCTGGGAACAGTAGTTCCCTTAAGGTTGTAATTAACATGGGTGGAGGAAATGTCTGACAGACCAGGCCCCATTGTCTGCAGTTTGCTTCAACAAGGTTCCCTATGATCTTAAGGCATAATTCTCTCAAACAATCATAATTATCTAGCTTGGGAAAGGTTGGACACTCACCAGTGATTCTAGTTTTAAGACTCATGGATTTTAATATCTGCCCTTCATGGTTCTTTCCCACATCTACGTGTTTATGGCTAACCTACTGAACAACTAGTATGATTTATCTCCTGTGCATATGCTGAAACTTGTTACTTTAATTTTTAAAAATTTCATTGCATACCATTTTCTTAAAGGAAATTTGCAGTTTAGGATAATTTTTTGAGATTTAATTTATATAAATTATTAGTAATACTGTCCTATGACTCAACACCTTGTTAACTGCATTTTTCTACCATTTGTTTAAGACATTGATTTGAATTGAAAGGACTATCCCTAGAGAAAACCAGACTAAAAAGCACAAAATTTCAAAAAGCCTTTTGAAGGGGAATCCCAGCTATCTATCTGTTCAAATTGAGAGAAAAAGAAACAGTCATCAAAATGACCAGGGGTAATATAGCTTCAGATTCCTCTTTGTTATCTAATGACACTATTTAAGATGGACTGTCAGATCCCATTAAGTTCACTGATATATTCTGTGGTTTAGATGAAAATGGAGTTTTCACTCAGCAGGAGGAAAGTGAGAAGTGCACTTATTGTAGTCAGGCTCATAGATGTTATTCTTTTTCTGGTTTTGCTCTGCCATAACAATGGCATCAATAATAGCAATGCTATCCAACTAAGCTTCATGCACCACAATAAAGTTGTTTTGATGCAAATAAGGCTCAGTCACTTAGAGTTCTCAGTTGTGACAAACCAGTAACACACTCAATAAATCAAATCAGAACTGAATTACCAGTGTATATGCTAGATAAAGCAAGGGAAAACCTTTTATCTTTTAGTAGGCTCAACAGTTATTTTGCATAACTATAAAGTCCTTTAGTATATTTACTGCAAGAAAAGGTATGAATGTTGTTTTCATTACTTTTTAAAAAGTCAATTTTCTGTATCACAATCTCAATGAAGGTTTTATTTACATAATGTTATAAAGGCAGGTGGATCCCTGAAAACAGAATTTTTCTATTTGTTTTGAGTTTTCCTTTGTCTTTTGAGTTGAGGGTTAGTCTCAAGAATGAGGAAAAAGAATATAATAAAATTATTGGATCTTTTTGAAAATTATGCCTTATACATATTCACATTTAATTCAAAATATTTCTAAAAATCTGATTCATGAAAACTGACACTCAGGGCTCTTATATTTATCTGAATGACATTTGCCAGCAGTATATGTCTGTCAAAGCAAAGAAACAGAGACTGAATAGATCTCCTAGTAGGAGATCAAAAGCAATTGTCCATGTTTCATATTATTGTGTCATCTGTTCACTTTTCCCTCAGTAGTTGTGGAATAGAATTATAAGGACTTTTTACAGAGAAGTTTTTCATAAAGCTGATAAAATAGATAGCAACCTAAAAACACACTGAGTTAGTATAAAAAAAATATTAACCATGGGTATTTAAATTTTCAGTCTTCCCTGCTAGGTGTAATTTGAGGCTAGACCTTTCCTGTATAGGGAGAAATTGTAAATATGCAGATGGGCACTAAAGCCTGCATTTGTAAAGCAGTCATACTGTGGTAGCTGGAATTCATAAATGTTTCTAAAGGGGAATTTGATTTGGAAAATTTAGTAACCAATGAAAATAACCATTTCAAAACCTTGTGGGTGATTGTTTTTGTTTGTTCTTAATTAAGTCAGAAGAGAGTGCACCAGGATGTCACAGAGTAAATAGGTACTGTCACCTCAAATTACCAGCTATCCCATGACTGAGTCCATTGCAGCAGTTCCTTGAACCTTCACAACACAAAATGAGTTTGCTTATCAAGCATGGAGTGAAAGGTTTCTTTTTCTCAGGCAAGAATGCCTGACATTACACTTCTTTAACTCCATCTATATGCCTCTTCACTGCAATTTAAAGACATTATCTTATGTAACTGAAGCCATCTTCAAACTAGCCACTTAAGTACACTTAGAATTAATTTTCTAGTTAATAAATCTTTGTGAGAATATGTGATGAATAATTGGCAAGACATATTGAGGATTACTGTTGAACCATCAAGTCAGAAGTTGTGAAAGGATGTGGTTTCACTCTGATTTTATGCTAATAAGGTAGCTCACCCTGGTAAGCTCACCCAAGCCATGGTGTCCAGAGGTTTCAGGGAGGCTCCATTATGTAAGTATAGTCTATTGCTTACATGGTTACTTTCTAGCTCTCCAGCTGAAACTGCATAACCCCAGACCCCATGACAGTTCACACCAGGTGTTCCTAGTTCCCATTCTAAATCCTATTGTTAGACAGTCCTTCAGGAAAGCCTCCTATTAGGCATGAAATTCCAAAGATTTACAGACTTTGCAAAAGCCAAGGGCAAAAACTAGCCTATTTTTTCTTTGCTACAATTTTTGGAATTAAGCAGATTGTTAACGCCTAGATTTGCAAATTTATGAAGATTAATATGTCAATAAATGGAAATTGCTTTGTATTTGATAGAGTTCATCTTTTGAGTTTCCTATGCTCCAATCTGTTATACTTCTGGTGGGCTACAGCCCTTCTATCCAAATATGTTTATTATATCTAGAGATGATTAAACTACTTTAAATAGCACCAACGTTGGTAATAGAGGAAGATTTTCCACACCAGGCAGTTCCTTACATCCCTTAGTGTACAGATACATACCTTGACCAGAATTTTAGGAGGCTTTTGATAGGAAGAGAGATCACAGATTACCTGAAAATTATACCAGTTTGATGAGATGGCATAATCGTAATTTATTTCCATTTTTTTCTCCTAAAATTATTGTAATTCTCTAGTGGATATAGAATTAATAAACTTACCATAATTTAGAATTTAAAGAACTAATTTTATGTGGACCTTAAAATTCTATTCCATTTTTGAGTGTGACTGTCTCCCTCTGCCCATGCCACCCAAAGGTTAGAAAGGAAGCACAGCAACTCCATTTTGCATTCAGATTCCCCTGTCAATCACTATCTCCTATTCCTCTCAATGAATTCACTATTTTAGTCATGACTTTTGCCCTTCAAAGTTTACTTTGCCTTTAAGGACTACCTCTAAAACATGGTTTCTTTAAAGAAAGAATTTCATTGTCAAATACATTTGGAGAGTGTTGTAAACATCATTTTTCTCCAGGGAAATTCAAAATACACATAATACATAAAAGACTGTAACAAAATCCTGCAGCAAAATCTAGACAGAGGAGTAACAACAGGTAAGTAAATACAGATTACAGCAGGTCTCTATCACATTTTCTTATAAGATATGATAAACCCCCTATGGCATCAGATCTGAGTTTCAAGGACTGCCTTTCTTGTGAAAAAAACTAGTTCTCAGCCTTATCATGCAGAAGCATTGGCTGAAATATTTTAACAGTGTAAGATCTAGATCTAAGAAAGTAAGATCATAGAAAGAAATTATTTCTTCTCCTTCTTGCCTACTTCTTTCTGAATTCTTCTCAGTGAATACTGGTATGATTGGACCTACAAGGAAAGAGTATGTACACCCTCAGGCTGTGGCTTTGCTCAGTAACTACAAAGGCAAACCAAATTTAATGTAACATAATGGACATAATTCTTACATAAAATGCAGACATTAATAGAGGAGGTTAGTAGGGACCTCAAAATTCTCATTTCATTGTAAACAGTTGATATTTCTTAAGTATAATTTATGCCTAACACAGAGATCAGAGTATTTTTCTTCCCCTAATATTGATTGAGTCAATCGGTACTTTTCTAGATATGCTGTATCATGCTAATGCTATGTATAAAGAATGTAAAGAAGACAAGCAAGATAATTTAATAGAAAATCATTTCAGTTCATTATTTTCTACAAAAATTTAAATTAGATTATGTTTGGCTTAGAAAAGGAATGGCTTTTAAAATATAACATATATTTCCAATGAAGGATATGTATATAGGGTAAAAATGGGAGTTCATAATCTGCTTGAATCAAATGTATGAAATATGATATGTCAAGAACTTTGTAATGTTTTGAACAACTAATAAAAAAAAAGAGACATTAAGCACAAAAAAAAAAAAACACAGAAATAGTAATGTATAACATTTTGTCATTTCTTTGAGAAATCAGCATCTCCCAGCTGTAACAATTATCTACTTGTGGAATTTGAATCTTCTGAGAAGATTTAGAGTATGAATGTTTATTTTCTAATACATAAGCATGTAGTCATTCCTTTACTTGTTTACTTTATTTTAACTTGTTTGTTTTGATTCAGTGTGTAAAGCTAGTTTTTAACTCTTTATCAGTTGGACCAAACTGTACTTAATTTTCTAAAGGCGTTAAAGCTTAATTTATAAATTTGTGTTTTTTTATGTGTAAATCACATTTATAAGGCTGTCACATTTTTATTAGCATGAGCTTTAATAGATTTTTAGAAAGAATTATAAAAACATTTGATCTACATTTCCTACTTGAAGGTCAGAAAGATAAAACATACATCGCAGATAAATTCATGTGAGATTAGTTTTGGAGAAATTAATTTGTGGTATTTATGGCTTTGTGGGCTGACATTTTGTCTATGCCTATTGTTAAAACAATACCAATATAGTTCTGTTATGCAGAACTTAGAAGCAAAAAATTAAGATAGTTATGTATTTTACCAAGTTATTTTTAACTATCAATGTATTTATTTGAAAGAACTGTCGGAAATGTTTAATTCTATTTAGACTATAAAGTCTATTTCTTCATAATTTGTATTCAGGAAAATATTATTGCTATTTGCTGATGCTAAAGAGAAATCTGTTGTGTGAATATGTTCCTAATTTTTTACTTTTATGTTTATATTGCTCTTATATTTTAATCTTATAGTTCAATTTCATCTAGTTGAACTTGAAAATTTATTAAACACATGTCATTCATGAAGAATGAGAACAATGAAAATATATTCTCTATCATATATTTTCAAAAAACTTTAAATGTTGGAATGATGAGTTAGAGAAAGCATTCATATCATAATAGTATTCTAGGAAAATCCCTTACTTATTTCTATAAGATAACATCTGTGCTAAATATTTTAAGATATGCTTTCACTAATCCTAATCTAAAGAATGATTTCAAATTAAGACTGACAGGCTAGACATGAGATAATTTAGCTCTTGATTTTATGTGGCTTTACAATTTGACTATAATTCAGAGGAAAATTATTTGTGCCTTGTGCTATTTGATTTATATAACAGTTGCAAAATGTGCCTATCATCAGAAAAATGTTTACTATGTTTTTCTTTTTAAAACAGTAAACATACTTATCTTCTAGAAAAGTTATCATTGTTTGAGCTAAAAATATATATATATATTTCAAATGAGCTAAGGAAAAAGCCTAAGGCTTCACAAATCTGGAATTGAGAAGAGAAGGAAAATCACTTTGGTGTGCTATTTGAACAGACAAGAAAAAATCTTGTCATGGCCATAAAGAGGATTTTTAACAAGGATAAATTTGGATCTCTCAGAGAACTATATCCTGGTAGCACACAGAACTCTGGGGCAGGTAAAGAAAAGCAAAATGGATTGCGTCAGTCGCAGTCACATGCTTAACTTCAGTGTTCGTTTCAACAGTTCATTCCATCAGCTCTCTGAAGTGTCCCTTTTCCAGGCACTAGTCACCCTTTAGCCCCAGAGTTAATCTTTTCAGGCCTGCCTGTGTTGCACATGAGCAGGCACAAACATCTCCTGCCTGGTGCAAATACAGTGCTATTGTTTTTCACTAACAACTTCAAGAGGCTGAATGAAAGAGGAGCAAGACACCTGATCACAAGCCCTAGGACTGATGATCTGAGTGTGGCTAGGGATCAGCTTGTCAAATATTAAGAAGGGTTTCAAGAAACTGTGATACTAAGTATTCGTATTTCAAGGTTACAGCCTAATACAGCTTATCTTCTGGAGAGAAGTGGAAACTGGGCAACTTCCATTGCTATTTGTGTCATGCTCAAAAAAACTGATCTGGAAGAGTTACAGTCACACTGAAATTTTGTAAACAGTGTTCAAAATCATGTAAAGTTATGGACAATGGTTCATGGGGGATTTTTTTTTTTCCAGGACGTCACCAAATACCAAAATTCAAATGTGCTCAAGTCCCTTAAATAAAACAGCGTGGTATTTACATATAACTTGCATACATCATTCTGTAAACTTTAAATCATCTCTCTATTACTTATAATTCCTAATATAATATAAATTATAGGTAAACAGTTGGTACACTGTATTGTTTAGTGAACAATAACTAGAAAAATGTCTATGCGTATTCACTACAGACTCTTTTTTTTTTTTCAGA
This sequence comes from Callospermophilus lateralis, assembly GCF_048772815.1. Lineage (NCBI taxonomy): Eukaryota > Metazoa > Chordata > Mammalia > Rodentia > Sciuridae > Callospermophilus > Callospermophilus lateralis. The sequence continues at coordinate 101,464,130 of NC_135312.1, read as the reverse complement.
TATTTTCAAACTGTGTATGAATCCAAGGATAGGGAAACTGGTAATATAAAAAGTTGACTATTTTGGCATTTTATTTCTCATTAACTGCTTACAGTGTAGTGTGAACTCCAGTATGCAAAATAATCATTAGGAAAGGTGGGACAAGAATCTTTAATAATTTCTTAGATTCTAAATAAATATTGAATTGGCCTATTCAAGAAACCAAGAATTTGCTTGCTGTATAAACATCCATTCTGGATCCAATCTTTGGGCCACACTTGAAAAAGCATGACCTCACTGTACTTGTATCTATATCTACCTTCATTGTGCTTGTATAGAATGTATGTTGACCCACCACAGCTGTTCCCTGACCACCCACTACTGTTTTCTTTGCTGCATTCATTCTGTAATGCTTCATTCAGTAAATGTCAGTTGGCAAGTGATTCACCAGGACATGGTGGCTACTAACCACTAAACTTCATCATTGTATGAGAAAATTTATTCTCTTAATGTTTGATAAATATCCATAATATAGATATTTGTAAAATGAAACTCTTTATTTAATAAGCTTTGTCTATTAGGAGAATTGCCATAGGAATAATCATAATAAAATATAGGAAGTGATAAGTGCCATAAGAGGAGACAAGATAAAAGATTTTCTCAGAAGAATACTTTAATCTATGGTAGTTGTAAAAATGGAATATTTCAGGAAAGGGTTTATGGCATTTTTCCAATATGAGTTGGGATCTAAAACAAGAAAAGCGATAAAAAGCATTGACAGATGCTGGGAAGGTGTAAGATGTGCACATAGAATTGTCTATTGGATGTGTGCTTACAACAACCTTGGATTACCACATAGGAAAAATTATTATCGATATGATTTAAACAGTAAGTTTGGGGCCACACATAAAACTGCTTTGAGCTGGTCACTGTGACACACACCTATAATCCCAGCAGCTGAGGAGGCTAGGTAAGAGTATTTAGAGTTCAAAGCTAGCCTCAGCAATTTAGCTAGGCCCTAAGCAAGTCAGGAAGACCCTGTCTATACATGACTTTTTTTTTTTTTTTTAAAGAGAGAAAGTGCTTTGAATGCTTAGTAAGGAGTATAAACATCATTGTGCAGATAATAAAATGCCCCTAAGGGCTAGGAGTAGTTAAGAAAAATATTCTGAGCCAGGTGTGGTGGTGCACAACAGTAATCCCAGCGGCTCAGGAGGCTAAGGCAGGAGGATTGTGAGTTCAAAGCAAACCTCAGCAAAAGCAAGGTGCTAAACAATTCAGTGAGACCCTGTCTCTAAAAAAAGTACAAAAAAACGGGGATGTAGATTAGTAGTTGAGTACCCCCAAGTTAAATCCCTGGTACTCAAAAACAAAAACAAAAAAACAAACAACAACAAAAACCCAAAAACAAAGAAAAAGAAAAAATATTAAGAAGTAGTTTGTGGTGAGTTGAAGAGGAGGAGATTGGTGTTTAGGAGATCATTGAGATCATGTAAAATGTAAAAAGTTCTTGAATTTAAATGCAAAATAAAGGGAAATTTGGGGAGAAAAATTTGCACAGGTATATTCAATAAGTCTTGATAATTACTGGACTTGGAAGAAAAGGAGTAAAATACAATGTTCTGAATTTTAAAGCTTTGTAACTAAGAGTTTTGTGGTGAGAAGAAAAAAAAACTTATTGTATTGTCATCAACACCATGCTTTATATATATTCAAGCTAATTTTTCTTCCATCTTGGAATTTTGATGGATACCAGGGGAAGAGTGGCCAGTGAAGTGTTTAGGAGACAAAGGAGTATTTTAGGGACCAGACAGTTGTCATGTCTTCATGTAGCATAAAATGTAATAAATATTTTTCAGGAGACTTTATGGCATATGCAAGTGTAAGTAGTGTTTATCCTTGAAACATGTCATCTTTTGATGTTTTACACTTATTGAAGGTGAATATCTTCCCGGAAAGAAATAAGTGACTCAGAAAAGTGCTTGATCCTTCATAAAATTTATTTATTTATTTTTTTCATTTACTGTTGTGGTTTGGATGTGGAGTGACCCCTACCCTGCAAAGCTCATGTGTGGAAAGTGTGGTCCCCAGTGCACAAGGTTCTATGGTAGGCCTTTTAGGAAATGATTGGTTTGTAAGAACTGCAACTGCATCCTTGGATTAATCCATTTGACGGATTAATTATTTGAGTTGATTCCTGGGTGGTTAGTTTATATAGTCAGGGGTGGGACATGGCTGGAACATGTAAGTCACTAAGTGTGTGCCTTGGACTCTATCTGCCCCTGAATTCTTTCTGTCTCTCTCTCTTTGCTTCCTGACTGCTAAGAGCTGTGCACGTCTTGTCTGACATGCCCTTCCTCCATGATGTTTATGCCTTGGAGTCAGCCAATTTTACACTCAATCTTCTAAAGCTGTGAGCCAAAATAAATCCTTCTCATCCTCTAAGTTGTTCGTTCAGGGATTTTTGTCACAGTAATGCAAAGCAGACTAACACAGTTACTCATCCCATTATTTGAAATTCTATTGTCTCATTTATCCAAGTATTTCAAAATAATTTTTTTGGCAAATGAAGTTTTTATTCATTTACATTCTGTTCAGAATTTCATTTTCTAACTTCTTGAACTACCATAAACTATGAGAATGAGAAAAATTATGATAGGTAATAATGTTAAATAATTTATCAGCTTTGTTGGCATTTACTACTTTCTCCTTAAAATTTAAGAACTTTTTTTCATTTTATAAGAATGTAATATTTACAAATATTCTCTGATGTGGAAAAAAGATTCAGGTAAAGAACAATTAGTAGGCCAGGCATGGTGGCACACACCTGTAATCTAGAAGCTCAGGAGGCTGAGACAGGAGGATTGAAAATTCAAGGCCAACCTCAACCAAAGTGAGGCACTAAGCAACTCAGGAAGATCCTGTCTCTAAATAAACTACAAAAAAGGGCTGGGGATGTGTCTCAGTGGTTGAGTGCCTCTTAGTTCAATTCCCAGTATCCCACCCCCCAAAAAAAGAATAATTAGGAAACAAACAACATTAATTAAAGGTATATTTAGAAAAAATGTTAAAGACAATTTATAAATTGGCAAATTACTTTTTCTTTTCATTTTTTTTATTGGTGCTATGTATTAAACTTAGGGCTCCCCATATGTTGAATATGTACTTCAGCACAAAGTTACACCCCTAACTATATATAGCTCTTTAAATTAAATGTATCCGAAGCCTAGATAATTTTCTTAGTGGTAACAATCTAGAAATAATCTTATAGTATACCTCAACAATGAGCAATATTAAATCAGAGCTGAAAAATAATTTGTGCATGGCTAAAATACAGAAATATATAAAAAGGTTAATCTCATAACACAGTATCAAGCATGCTACTTGTTGGAAATTTGTTTAATGATTACTATTCAAATTAATGTCATACTTTTAAAATCCAATATTACTGTATTTTAATTTTTATGGAATGTTTGTGTTGGAGTATAGGCCTGATATTTATCATATTGTTCAACTATATAAAAGCCATGGTGGTGCATGCACGTAAATGCAGCAACTCAGGAGGCCAAGGCATGAAGATCACAAGTTCAAGGCCCGCCCTCAGCAACTTTGCAAGACCCTAAGCAACTTAGGGAGACCCTGTCTCAAAAATAAACAAAAGGTGTTGGGGTTTTTAGCTTCTTCTATCCACTCCATCTGCAGAGAGGCTTAAGAGAGCATGTCCCAACCCAGAGGGATCAAGAAAGGTGAGGGTCGGCCGGCTGCCCACCCAGCCCTCCCCACCAGAGGATAATCAGATGCACCAGGGAGATGAGTCAAAGCAGCATCTCATTTATTGAGGAAGCACACACAACTTATATAAAGAGTAAAAGCCAATCATTTTAAAACACAGAAAACTGGGAACCAATCAACATAAAGGTCAAATCAGCAGGAGGAATTTCACATATATACCCATACCATAGTTTCTAATAAAGAGCTCGAGCTGTATGTGAGCACGGAAGAGAAGTAAGCCAATCAGGGAGGTTTCAAAACAACTTCAGTGTCCTCCTACTGGCATTTAGCCAGGCGCCTTCTTAGTTTTCTGCCCCACAAAAAGGGGCTGGGTATATAGTTCAGTGGTTAAGTGTCCTTTGGTTCAATCCCAGTGCCAAAACAACAACAACCATAACAAAAACATAATACATCTGGAGCCCTATGTATAGTTAAGTGATAGCATGCACAAGACCCTAGGTTCAATTCCTGACATGGCAAAAAACAAGGGGAAAAAAAAAGTAATACATCAATTAAATCATTTAACCTTTAGTAACAGAGGTACATGCTCTTAGATTCTTAGATGCTGAGGATACAAAGGTGTTACGGATTGAATGTGTTTATTCAAAATTTAGGTGTTGAGATTTAATGTCCAATGTGATAATATTAAGAGGTAGCATTATTAAGCGGTAATCAGACCACGTGGTTTCCTCCTTCCTGAATGTGATTCAAGCCTTATGAAAAAGGCTTCATGGAGAGTGCAGCTATCTTTGCCTTCTTACCCAAAGTGAAGTTATCTACAGGGCGTGCATTCGGTCATTCATCTTTGTGAGAAACTTTATTCACAGGATTTGGAAAACATGTCAGGTCATTAAAATTCTAGCCTATTAAGCTATGTAAAATCATGGCATGGAATTTCATTTAATTGGCAATTAAAATAATATCTGGGTCAGTGCATGGATGTCCTAGAAGAGCAGTTAAGGCAGCACCAGGGAGGGAAAAGAGATGGCCTGCCTTATGATGATCATAACAAAACAATGTGTTAATAGAGTAAACTCAAGAACAAAGATATTCAAAGTGATGAGAGTAAGCATGGATTTCATATTTCAGTTAAAACATAGCAACTAGAGAGGTGTTAACATTTTCGTTAATTCACAGCCACCACTATCACCTATACAAACTCATCAAATAAAATAGCATAATTTAAATTCTGCACATTTTAAAACCAAAGAATTCTAGAAGTACTGGGTATTATTGCCAAAAATAGGATTTCTTCTCCTTTATATAACATGTTTAATTCAGCATTACTATTAAAAAATTTGGAGGAAACTAGATACTAATATTAAAGAAATGTTCAAATAAATTATAAGACATCCTTAATTTGTGATAGTCTTTTCATTAAAACAAATGAGGGCTTATATTTACTACCATAGAAAAATATTCATGATTGATTATGAAATTAAAATGAACTTAGAAGCTTGGAAACCAAGACAACAATTTTTTTATAGTTAGATTAGAAAGTATTGAGTAGAAGGACTAAGTGTAGAAGAGTGATGGTAGGAATGAGGGTGAAGCCCAGTGATAAAGCACTTGCCTCCCAGGTGTGAGGCCCAGGATTGATCTCTAACACTGCCAAACACACATACAAAGAAGCAACAAAACCAGAAGGGGCAGGAGAGAGAGAGTTACAAAGGTGAATTTTGCATTTTTCACATCTGTGCATTATTTGAATTTTTTTAAGTAACAAAATGGATTAATTTTGCAATAAATACTCAATTATCTTTAAATATATGTTTTTTTAAAACACGTATGCAGTTAAAAAGCAATGTATTTTTAAAAACTCTCATAACAATTGGGATGTATCAATTATATGTGGTCGCATCTGGATGCCTACATTGTTCATCTGTTTTTGTACATCAGGGATGACTCACATATGAGTTTATATTGCTACTAAATTAGTATGTACCAGCCAGCTGAAAGCACTCCCAAAAATTTAGGAGTTAAACTGGAGAAGTTCCAAATTTTAAGGAAGTACTTAAAAGCATGAGAGTGTTTAGGGTAACTTATCTTTCTGTAAATGAATGAAGATTTTACTTCCCTTAGCTCACTAGTGAAAGATTTTTGACTCATCATTGTAGTTACTAATGGAGATATTTAGGGAGTAGAATTTGATGCAGTTTGTGCTTCTGATTCTTTCAGCACCCATGAGAATAAGGAGGGCAGCACCTTAAATTAGTGAAGATGAAAAGAGAGCCAATGCCTAATTAAATATTTTCTAGAATCTGGCAGTAACTGGAGTGTTCTAAAACTGATAAACACTTTGGTTACATCAAGGACTTTTATATTCCTGTCTTTATTATGCCAGATGTGTTCTGCCAACTTAAGCAATTACTATGTTCTCAATGGGAGATTTGCAGAGATGTATTTTTTGCTCAAAAATATGATAACCAAAGAATCCAGCTTTTTTCCTTTAGGAGTTTTTACTTTGATAAAAATGATATAACAGGCAAAACATTAAAAAAAATCTTTGCATAATAGCAATCATATAGGAACACATTTTGTTGTAATGCAGATAGAGAACCAAAATCTTGCTAGTAGGAGACTTTTCCCTAAGGGTTTCAAGTTAGATGAAATGGTAGTAGAATAAAAGTTTTAAACACATGTTTTGGCTGCAAATGTCTTCCCTTTTATTTTCTATTAAAAATGTTCACTTACTTTAATATGTACTATTGTTTTGAATGTTTATATATATTCAATACAAATCCACTTTTCTTATTTCTAGGTGAGAATTTATAGCTCATAATTTGACCGGTAACTTGTACTGTTTGTTGTTAAAGTCCTATGAGAATTTGCTTTTGTATAAGCTTGTGTTCTTCATGGTTTCAACTCTGCAATTTTAATTTCACCTTTGTAAATGTCAGAATGATTTGAATACCAGGAAAATAATAAGGGGCATACTTAGAATACATGTAAATGATGTGTTTTGATTATTAAATACTAAATACTAACCAAAGGAAAATAGTAGTCATCAAATTCACTAATTATTGTTCTGTTTAAACTTTGACAATAATAATCACTAGCTTAACTAAGATACCTCATTAAACATCCATCAATACCAATTAATAAGAAGAAAATTGTTTCAATATTATGAACTTTGTACATCTTAGAATTCACAGTAAAGACTGTGGTCCTCAGCATTTTGCATTAATTATTTTGCATGATAATAAAAATTAAGTAAAGATGTATTAACTAATATTTTTCCATTTTGCATCCATAGTGCACACAGTTAAAGATTTTATTAGTTGTACATGTACAATTAAGTGTGAATGAGAGAAATATAATATCTAATATTCCAGATGTTAAAACATTCTCAAGGAGAGAAAGAATTTGTTTTGTTACATTTTGAACTACTCATGTTGGGGGCATGCCTTATCTACTAGGCCTCTGGATAACCACTTTAACTTCTCTGAATGTATCCAGAACTCACACTATAAAAACTTTTATACATTATATTGTTAATCAGGATCTTTATTGATATTTATCTTCCAATATATTCCCATTGCTTATATATAATTCAAAATGTGAAATCAATTGCATCATTTTATACTTGATACAATAAGAGAAAAAAGTGACAAATTTTTACCTTGGCATTTATTCCTTATTTTCAATATTTTTGTTTTTACTTTTAAATATACATGAAAGTAGAGTATATTCTTGCTACTCATTTTCTTTGACATTCTTTGATAATTTTTCCTACTTTTTAAGCCACAAATGCTGTATCCCTGGCAATGCCAATCATGGATCTTTGCAAGAAAGAGCAAAACAAAACAATGCTTACAAATTTAAAAGCTCAGGAGAGTTTAACAAATATATTTGGAAATATGGGAATAAAATATTGAAATATCACAAGGATTATGCCCAGATTGAAGCCATTACCTTTTTTTGATATAAAAGGACACGTGGAAAATGAAATTATCTCCACTAAGAGGAAGAAAGTCTTGTATAGAAAGTGAAGTAAAGATGAAATTTGACCTTAGGGTGCTGAATACATCCAGCCTGAGGCAATTTGGAAGGAGCCAGGGGAATGAAAACCTTGCCTTCCATTTCCTTCTTATCTTCTTTGATTCCACTCTTCCCTTGGATGTCTCACTGGCTAAACATAACCACAAGCTAGTGAGCAAAGGAACTTGCTAATGTATGTTATGCATGTTTGACTACCAGGGAAAAGAACAGATCATGGCGTAGGGATAATAGAAAATAGCTGGTTCATTAGGTATGGCCATTTGTATTTTAAGCTTATGTCTCATCTTCCTTTGGAGGTAACTTATGTATTTTTTTTAGGTTGATTATCAGTTATTCCTGACAAATATGACAGACTGGAAGAATTGCCCATACATTCAACCTTTTCTTAAAATCAATACAGTTAACTCATTTATAAATTAAATATTTTATATTATGTTTTAGATATTATGCAAGATATTTAGACATGAGGACATCTTATAAGCCATCTTTTTATACACTTTATTACTGTCACCAGAACAAATTTCAAGCAAACTTCTCTAATTCAAAAAATATTTTTCTCTTGGTACTTTCATTAACTTAGCACTGATCCAAGTGTTATGGATCGAGTAAAATAGTGCCTTTTTTCACTTTCCTGTAAATGTGCACTTGTAAACCTTTATTGCACTGTCAAAGGTACAATAATGACACCCCAAAATGTCCACGTTCTATTCACTAGAACCCATAAATAAGTTACCTTATAAAGTAAAAGAGACTTTGCAGATTTGATCAGCATAATGGAATTTGTGATGAAGAGATCATTATGGATAACTCGGTGGGCCCCATCTTAGCTCATGGGCTCTTAAAAGCAGAGAACTTTTCCATGGTTTCCGATAGAGAAGATGACAGGGGATGGACTTCAACCTGACCCTTCACTGTTGGCTTCGGAGATGGAAGATGGGGCCATGAGTCAAGAAATGTTAGAAGCTTCTAGAAATTGAAGACGGACGGAAAACAAATTATTCCCTTCCAGAAAGGAACTCAGTCCTGCTAGCCCCTTGATTTTGTCCGACTGCTGACCTCTAGAACTGTAACATTACAATTTTTCAATATTTTAATTCACTAAATTAGTGGTATTTTATTACAGCAGCAATAGAAAACTAACATATTTCTCTTTTACCAACTGTAGCATGATTAATCTTGGCATTGAAACCTATCCACTTTGTCTGCAATTAACTCTCTGTATCTTTAAGCATTTGAAGTATTCATTGGTACTTATTATTATATTAGACAAAGAGGAGACGCTTTGCTTCCACATGCCCCTCTTTTGACACAGTCCCCGTATTAATGGCCAAAACATTTTAGTGGAGTAGCCCCTGAAGGGGATATCTAAGGATATAAAGGGTCTGGCTGTTCTTCCAAAACCACACTTAAGTTGACTTAATTCTGGTCTCTAAAAAGAGGGTGATTGTGAGGCCTGAATTCATGAAAGTATTCTGAGAATTAGCTGCAACTAATGCACATTAAGGATTTCTCAAACCAGAGAAAAACTTCAGATTTATTCTTACCTCTTAATGGAGCTTTTAGTCATTGATGAAAAATTATAATAAAGGTGTCATTAGCCGAACAGGCTTGCCAATTTCTTGATGGTATGGAGTCTGTTGACTTTTTGAGCACTGGCCATTTGCTCTATAAACACTGAGGTTGCTTTTATTTTTGAGGAAGGAAATATATATATATATATATATATATATATATATATATATATATACACACATGGATATACATATATATATATCCATGTATATATAATAATGTATATATATATATGTGTATCCATGCTGCTGGTGTCAAACAATCTTGGGTTCCAACTCCAATTTTTCTAGCAGCTACCAATGTGACCACAGGCAACTCAGTTCATCAGTTTTTCTTGCTGACCTTCAGTTTCCTCTTGTGTACACATATGTAATACACTGCTTGGATAGTTGAAATTACATGAGCTAAAATGCAATGAGCCACAGAGCATGCTGTCACATGCTGTCACAAATACTAAACTCTTTACAAATGTTAGCTATTACTTAAAAAATAAAAATAGAGCATTTTGGATTTGCCAGGCAGCAGACTGCCTCAGCAACAAATATCATATCCAAAATTAAAGCAAGAGGATGGAAAAAAGCAAAAGGGCTGTAATAGCTTCATCTATTCTCTTTTCATAAAGATGGCAAAAGCTTTTCCAGAATACCCCCAAGCAGATGTACACTTAGTTTTATTGGCCCCATATGATAATACAGCTATTCTACAAAGAGTCCAGACTGGAAAAATCAAGGAACAGCATCATCATAACTGGATTAGAGCAATCATGATTCATTGCCCAGAGTAATGAGACAGTAAATGTCTGGACATGAAGTATAAATTCAGATAAAATAGAAATTCTGTTAGCAATTAAGAAGGACTGAATAGGTAGAAAACAAACATTGTGTATCATATCAACATTTCGTTTCCTTTCAATTATTTCTTTTTTTGGAAGGATTTTCTGGCAAGCTCTGAAGACAGTTCTTTGTAAGGACGTATACAAGTGTGGCAAAGTAATATGATATTCTTTGGCAGTGTTTTTCATGTTTCCAAGTGTGGACACTTTGAATGTACTTTTATCACCATAGTTTGATATGTGGTTATTATGTCTCAATGTGTGAAAAAGTCTGAAAAGCTCATATTGATCCAAAATATATATTTATGTTTTTAAAATTTTATACTGAAGTGCTTTAATGCTTTTGGTTTAGTAAATATTGCTTTCCAAGTACAGTTTCAGTTGTTATTTACAATAATGGTAATATAAAGTTCACTTGTTATTATGTAACCAAGAATTCTTTAAAGGAGATAGTAGCTACTGTTGCTTTTTTTGGTTCCTGTCACTAAGATGAGATTTAATTGGTAGGGAGAATCTAGAGACTATTGATTATTTCACAAAAAAATTTCCAACAATTCAGAGTAGTTTTTATTAGGTGACAGCATGGTTCCTTTCTCCAGGATAGTTGGATTGCAATTTTTAAAAATGCAAAAAGATCAATAAAAAATAAAAACCAAAAATACAGATATTTGGAAATGTTCTCTGTAAACACATTAGTCATTATTTAGACTTAATATGTAATAGATGCATTTGTGATAAATTAAATGAAATAACATAACTTATAGAAATAGTTAAAAATGTTTCCTCTGATTTAAGTATGGAATTTACTATTTAATTACTCATAAATTCTAGTATATCACGTGGTCACGGGTCTTATCTGCTTGTTACATAGCTTATGTTCTTAATTACAGCCAAAGTATTCTATATTGGCTGTATCCTCTTTTATATCTGGTCAATAATTCCAGCACTACCATAATAAATACTACAATTGCTTTTTGTGACTATCTGCTTATTATATAACTAGATCTGCATTAGGTGTTTTATATCCAATATATTTATTGAAAAGATAGGTGATTTTACCTTCATGTAACTCATTTTGCAAATGAATCAGCCAAGTAACATAAACTATCAAAAAAGCCGTAATACATGATACACTCACTAAGAAAGTGTGTTCTTTATTGAAGGGGGACGGGACCCTTTAGCACAGGATTGTCACCAAGTGTTCAGGGGAGCTAAGCATTTCCAGATTTTAGCTTTTCCAAAAGAATTTAGATATGTGGATTTTTATTTTTACTTTAAGTATTCCTATATTTAAGGATGGCAATTGAATCATGTTTGTTTGTTTGTTTTTACTGTAAAACAAATCAAATGTAGCCCAAGGGCTGCCACTCTGCCAGGTCTGCTGTAGGAGACTTTGTAAGTGACATGGTGCCAAGCAGGTAATAAGTAATAAAATAGAATTCTAGCCAGATCTGTCTGGGTCCACCACAGTCCTTTTTCATCCACGATGCTTTCTGGCCTCCATACTTGTCTAAGTACTACCATCTCCTTTCTATATTCCCATTTCTAGGCATCTGAACATTTCTAAAGTCATGAAATTAAATTGAGTATTTTCCAAATTTAGCTGCCCCCCTCTTTTATTAATTGTTTTTTATTTTCACAGATTCTAACTACTGAGATGGTAAGAAACTCGTAGGAAATTTGTTGGGAGGTGATTTGGGGATCACCAGCTATGGACAAAAAAGGGGAAAAGCAGGATTAAGCAGAGGGAAAAGTTACACTGCATTGAAGTTTTAACAAAGTCCTCTGAGAGTGGAGGGGAGCTTTGAAATTAGAATAGACCTAAGTCGGGTGGAGGACTTAAGTTTTTTGCACTTGGATTAACCAAGGATAGGATTTGCTGCCCTGGGCAGGGTACCTGGGTCAGATGATTTTGAAGATGGCTGGTGGCTGAAAGTTTTCTACCAGCAGTAGTCTCCCTGTGCCTATAATGATATGCCCTTGCATAACAAGAATTTGCATATAAAATAACTTGTGATTCAGATGACCTCCATTCTCCTATCTTGTGTGGGAGAGAGCTGAGGGAAGCAGAGAAGGAAAATGTAAGCCATCCTCTCTTGAGGAAGCTGTGAGTCCATGGGGGCATCTTTGATATCTCAAGTATTCTCAAAACCAAAACTCTAAACACTGTCAATGAGACTGAGGAAATGGATATGAAATAACCAGAAATTTCTGGCATTGTGGCCACTGTATTGGGAGTGCCTACCAAACACAGAATTCAGGATTGCCCTCAGTACTCAGCCTGGCCAGTACAACCTTATCAGTTGGCTTCAAATGGCCAGAAAAGGATGGAGCCTTGTGGGTTGGCTGCAAAATGATTAATGGTTTTATTTTGTTTTACAGAGATTATTAGCTGTATTTTACTACTCATTATAAAGATGATATGTTTAGTCTGAGTCTCCATGTGTCCCTAATGGCCCTTTGTTGGGATTTTGAACTGTTAATAAAATTCATGATTTGTTAAAAATTAATCATCTATTATTCATTCTCCACATTATCAAAATAAATTTCTTATATAGTTTTAAGATATTGGCATCTTTACTTTGAACAATATTATTGCTGTTGTAAATATCTAACTACTTTATCAAAATACTATAGTAAGATTCTTTTATTTAGATGAAGACTGAAAATGTTTTTAATCTGTTTTATTTCCATCTATATAAAATTACTTCTGATTGTTTAAAAATCCTTCAGAAACACAAAACAAGACTTGAAATCATCTGTCTGGTAACTTTTAATGTACCAGGAATTAGACAGTTGTTCAGTGTAATTCTGTCATACTATGTTAATTAGGTTAATAGTAATATGTTCTTTCTAGGTATTCTCAATTACAATTTTTTTAAATTGGTATAAAGATGGTCAAGGTATATTTCAGAAAATTTCTGAAATGGACTTTCACTACATGATATACAATAAATAGGTCATCACTTAGTTTTCATAGATCTGTTCAGAAGCAGAGAACAACTCTCATTTTCTTCTGATCATTCTTATTTCCTGCCTCAACTCTGCCAGATCATTTCTATTCCACACAACTCTTAGTGGCCTTCCCAAATTATTAATTTAAAAGATACTCACCAATACTTTGACTGAAAACGAAAAAGCTCATTTATGGATTCTTCCCTTCTTTATGGGTTATGGCACCCTAGAGAGTCACACAAATCTTCATGATATCCCAAGTGTTAACTTTAATGTTTGTATCTTTAATTTAGTTGAAAGATGTGTAAAATCTCATATAGTTTAATAGTTCCCTCTTGGCTAAACATATAAAATTGGGATTAAAGCTTGCTATTCCAATATATATCAACCATAATATATACCCAATAATTTATTTTCATATCCGTATTTCTAGATTGTACAATGTGAAAGAGCAATTGATATTTTTCCCCATGAGACTTATTTGTGACTGAATCTTACTTGTTCAAAGATGGTCTTGATATCCATATTTCATCTGTGTTACCCTACTATTTGCAATAGTTTAGACATTAAAATAAATTCATCAAAGAACTCCTACCAACACAAATACCAGGAGGACAGTCAGAACGTACTGATATCTATAAACAGTATTTTCCTGTTTTTCCAGTTTTTTAGAGTTCCTTACTTTCACTTTATTATTTCATAATTGTAAAATGATATTATTGATAATGATCACCATACATAGAAAGGGAATTGGCTGTGAAGATAAATTTAAAATCATACTGTTTTGAATCGGGCATATTTTCAAGTGGTTGTTGACAGAGTTGCTATTTAGCATTACTCATGACATTGAAATTCCAGACTTTGACATTCCATATTGGTTGCTCATCAGTTTGGAGTAATCCAGTCTCTCCAAAAAAAAAATTCACTCTGATTATTCCATTATATTAAGCAGAATTAAAAATCAAAGGAAGGACACATTGTGAAGCATATTTTAATATTGAAGTTTGCATAAATACATTATGTACCTCACCTGCTTGCAAAAAAAGGGAAATGAGTAGTTAAAATATGATACAGACATATTTTTAAAATGATATAAAGATATTTTCTAAGTTTGGAAGGAATATTGATAAATTTACCCAAAATCCAAGGCAAAGATAAGTTCTGATAACATTTAAAGTACAATTGCATTTAAATTAGTACTGTAAAATGAATAATATATTTAAATGTCATATCCTATATTTCTCTGATAGTTACCATTTATGAAAATTGTTCATAGTGTCAGCATTTTATAATATAATCCAATAATTATTATTTTCTATATCAATATTTATTAAATAACTTGATTATTTATCTACAGTAGTCACCTGCTTTTATGTGAGTGCTAAAATACATTTTAGGCCAATTGATTTCATATTTCATAAACCACCACGTTTGATGCCATTTTGCTGATCTTCCTGTATACCCTAGAAATTGCCTAAAAGGCTTTACACTATGGAATGAATGTTTACCAAAGAAAGAAAGAAATGCTACCTAAGCAATATTTTAGAGAAATTGATGATTTCTCTTCTTCTTTCAGTACTAATATTATTTAAAGCAAACTGGTCTCTTATTCTGATGAAATATGATTTCTCATTTTTAAAAAATGAGTATTGCAGCTATTTGGTTCATTTATGTTTGCTCTATGTTAAGGTTTGTATATGAAGTATCCCCCACTGATTGAAGCTGAAGGCTTGTTTTACAATGCAGCAAGGTTTAGACTTAGGACCTTCCAGAAGGTAGTTGGATCATGAGGCTCTGATCTCATCAGTGGATTAGCAAATGTAGGTGTGGGGCATAGTTAAAGGAAGTAGTCACTGGAGGTGCATCATGGACGAATGTATCTTGTCCCCCAGTTCATATTTCTCCCTCTTACTGCTTCTTGGCTGCCATGAGGTAAGAAACTGCCGTTCTCCACATGCTTCTGCCATGATGTTCTACCTTGCCTCAGGCCAGAGCAATGGAGCCAGCCAATCATGTCTGAAACCTCTGAAACTCAAGAGCATAAATCTTTTCTCTTCTCAGTTTTTTTTTTTTCCTCAATTATTTTTTCCAGCAATGAAAAGCTAATACATTTTATTTTATATTTGGTATGGGAGACTTAAACTTTATGAAATACTATCTCTATGAATTTAAATAATAAATATATAAAATTATAAGCAAGCAAAATTTAACCTTTATTTAATTTTAAAATTATAAATATTATTAAAATGACACCATTTAAACTGAAGGAATGCACTTATTTTTTGACTAAATTTTAATTAAATCTTTAAGGGATTCAAAACATTGTGAAAATACATTAAAAAAGTAGATGACTAAAAAAAAAGGCATTGTGAAAACAGGAATAGAATCTTTTTCCTGTATACCAGAATTCAGCATAACACCTGATGTATAAAAGGTAACCAATAACTGTCTTTGGATTATAATTACACAAAGGCAGTTAATAAATGACATAATGATGAAATATCTTTTAATGAAATGGAGTAATAACATTTCTAGTGTTTTCAAAGATCTTTTTACCAGATTATTTCCATCAAACTACAGCTACACAATAATATAATGTAATAATTTCTCTATTTATATAATGCTTAGTGAATGTTTAACTCTCTTAATGGTCAGGAATTTACAAAGGAGTGTTGAATGACTTGATATAATCTGGTGAGGTATTTTTGTATCTAAAATTTAAGATCCTCAGTTATACCGTTTTCTCTCCAAATGTCTTCTGCCTTTTTTTTCCTTTCCCACCTCCATTACTCATAATTTTTTTTTTATTCCCTTCACTTCTGTCCTTTCTCTTATGAAATTCCTTCTGTGACTTGACTTAGTCTCCTCTGGCCAGTGGTATCCTAGCCATGCTATAGTAAACAAATTATATTACTGTAATAAATGCTGATCCAAACTCCACTTGTGCCCTCAATGACACACCAGATTTTTTGTATCTAATCATTTTCTTTTACCTTAACAAATAAGAAAAATATACTACAAATATTCACTTATCTGATACTCTTCTATTTTTCACCTCACTTTCAATCCTTGTGGGTTTGGGAATATCTCCATTTAACTAATAGACTCTAGTTATTTACAAATAATTTCATTCACTCTGATTCTCCTTTATAATAATTTCTAATTTTCAGGATAGACAACATTTTTTCTTAATAGGGTGATAGTCTTTACTTTTTCTATATATATTTAATTGCTTTTTATATAATTTGTAGGAGATTTAAGTCTGTATATTTAATAAGTTATCAATGTGTTTTATTTTTTAATAGTAGATTTAGGTTTACAGTAAAATTGGGCTAAAGGTATAGAAATTTCTTATAAATCCCTTTGTACTACATATAGCAGCCTCCTCAACATTCCACAACAGACTTGTGGTAAGTGTCATAGTCCAAACACCTGCATTGACATATCATTATCACATGGGTTCCTTTAGGGTTCACTCCTATATATTCTGTGGAGTTTGATTAATGTATAATGGCATGTACTAACATTGTGGTAAATTGCAGAATAATTTCACTGCCCTAAGAACACTCTGTGTTTACTTATTTATCATTCCCCTAACCCCTAGTGACCACTGATCTTTTTATTATCTCCACATTTCTATCTTTTTGTAAATGTCATATATAGTAGCAGGTGGAATACAGTCATTGAGTAGTTGGAGTAGGTGTAGCCTTTTCAGATTTTTTTTTACTTAGTAATATACATTTACATCTCCTCCATTTCTTTTCATGACTTGAGAGCTTATTTGTTTTTAGTGCTGAATGTTATTCCATTGGTTCAATATATCACATTCAATTTATTTTTTCCCCTGTTGGAGGACATCTTGGTTGCTTCCAAGTATTGGCAACTGTAAAGAAGCTTCTATACCATGCATTGGCACAGTTTGGGGTGGACACAGGTTTTCAGCTTTTTTTTAAAAACATCAAGAACATGATTTTTTACTTCTATGGTTAAAGTCTAGTTTGTATGAAATTGCTAAACTGTCTTTCAAAAAAGCTATATTATTTTGTATTTCCACCAGCTGTGAATATGACACTCCACTGTTGCATCTCAATATTTACTATTGACTTTTAAAAATATTTGTATTATATTTTCAAGAGGTCTTTCTGGAGCACTAACTGCAAATATAGCAAGGCTCTTTTTCTGAATTATGTTTCTTCAGAGAAGAATTAACTGTTTAATTTGACAAATATGTTTTCTGTCATTTCATATGTACATCTGAGATTCCATGTCTTTGATAGTATATGATCATGCTAATAATACTGTTACTGTTATCAATAGCAATAAGAATATCAATATTCATTGCCTTGGTGTGAAGCTATATGTTTACAAAAACTTTCAGTAAATTCGCATCTTGTGAGGAAATACTGTGGTATAATAGGAAGAAATGAACAGAGAAAGTCAAACATGGATTAGACTTTTAATACTTTTTTTTTTCCTTTTGAGAGCAGGTACTATTTATTAGCTATCCCGATTACAAAAATACCATGGGAGCTAC
Source organism: Callospermophilus lateralis (assembly GCF_048772815.1). Taxonomy (NCBI): domain Eukaryota; kingdom Metazoa; phylum Chordata; class Mammalia; order Rodentia; family Sciuridae; genus Callospermophilus; species Callospermophilus lateralis. The sequence continues at coordinate 101,446,485 of NC_135312.1, read as the reverse complement.
CTTAGTTCATCCTTCTAATGAGTGTTGATGGGTTCTTTTCTGTTGCCAGCATCCCCTCCTTCAACAAAATAGGTGGTTATTTTTTTCATTCTTCCTTGTGAAGAAGATAATTTGAAGGACCAGAAAAAAGTTATTTGCTCCTTTTAATAATTTTTTGAAAGTGTAGTTCTCTTTAATCAGATTCCGCATGCAAATAATGCCATACTTATGAAGAGATCAATCCATCAAAGTGTTATCTGTCACGGTAATCTGTTTCTTATTGATTTTGCCATATCTACACTTGCAGATTAGTTCATTCATGGACTTTAGATTCAGGTAACCCCATACAGTATATGTTTCTGTGATTCACAGCATGTTAACTAAAGCCTGCTGAGCTTAACAAAGGTGATATTGAGGGTATGGGGAAGGTAAAGCTGCAACTCCTAATGGTCTTTGGGCTTATATCATTGATACCTCTGGTCCTGATGACAAATGCCAATTTGCATTCTGAAGGTACATAGAATTTGCCAACTTTTTTTTGCCATCCTAGACATTTGAATCTCGCTTCTGTACATCTGCCTATATTCTTTGTGATAGTGCTTGGCTTTTTCATAGATTCATTCTCTTCCTCTTTGCCTTTTAAAGCACCTTTAGGCAAACTTCATTCTCAAAAACTTTACCTTTAGCTCTGCAAAATTCATTCACTGTTTCTTAGGGGTTTCTGGCACAGCAGGAACTTTTCTTCTCTTCAGCACCCTCCATAATTCCAGCCCAGAAAAAGAGCTTATATTACTTTTTACAATAACATCCAAGACCAATACCCTCTCTTGTAATTTACAAATAAAAGACAAAAATGACTTGAGAAAATACAGCAATTAAGAATTAATATATGACTCTCGAATTAGTCTTTAGTTTTTCCATACCAAATTAGAACAAATTGCCTTCAAAATAAAAAAAAAAAAAAGAAATATATTATGCTATTTCTCTGAAGGAGTATTACCATAGGTCTCTTAAAGGACCAAAATAAAGGTGTGAACAGAGCTGCTTTCCTATCTGAAGCTTTAAGGGAGAATCCATTTCTGTCTTTTAGTAGCTTAAAGCTGTTTGCATTCTTAGTATCACAGCCATCAGCCTTCATCAAGGCCAACAAAGGCAGATTGAGTCCTTGTCATATTATGTCACTATGGCCCTAACATTTGCCCACTGTCCAACTTTAAGGGTTCATATGATTACACTGGGTCAATGAGAATAATCTCCCATCTGAAATTCAGCTGGAAATCAATCTTAATGGCATCTTCAAACTCAATTCCTTTTGCCACATACAGTGTTCACAAGCTTTAGTTCTTAGAACAAGGACAAGGACATATTTGGTGGCCATTGTTCTCAGCACCTTAAGTGTCTAGGAAAATCCCAACACAGACTGTCAATAAATGGAAGCTATACTTATTCATCCAATAAAATCTGTAATAGTTTATTTTGGACATATTATTTAAATTTTCACTAATTATGTAACACAAAGGAAACCTGAAGTTAGGCAAGACATTTATTGTATAACTTATGAAAGTTATAAATATTTTCCTTTTCAGGATTGCTCCTTTGCTTAATAGAAAGCTAATTGACTAACAGTTTTTAGTAAAGAAAATAAATAACACATTTGGTAATTTATATTTTTCAAATATAAAAACTATAAAAAGATGGTAATGCTTACTTTTGATTTGAGGCCACATAGAAGGTTAAAATTTTTTACATGCTAAGTAGCATGTTTACTATTGTTTATGTCACCATGTTTTTATAAAGAAACTGAGATACTCAAACTAATATTTCAAGATCTTTGTTTACTTTATTTAATTGCAGGTCTAGTATTCTTACAATCATTAGTTGTTTTGAGCAGTGCAGAGGTAATAACTAAGTGTTCTTTTTTCTGACTTTTAAAAAATTTCCAAAGAGAACAATTATTGTACAAAATCAAAAAGTGGTAAGGGCAAAACTCTAGCTTCCGATGGCATAAAAATCACTGCTTTCTTTCAGTTGGGATTCTTGATCTCATTAATGGCCTGAAATTGCATGAGATGCGTTTTCCATTTAGACAATTAACTTATTAATCCACTTCATGTGGCATCCGTTTGCTCATATATAATTTTTCAGAAAGATTATTCATACCTCCTTACACTCATGGCTCCTTGCTATTTTCAAATGCAATATATAATTACTAGAGGATAGAAAATACTAAAATAAAGCACCTGGAGGAAGTTATTGGCCTTTGGAAATGAAAAATCACACACAAATCGTTTTATAAACCTCTGAAACTCAGACATTGAGGGATAGTATTTGAATAATTCATTTTCTAACTCAGTTCATAGCATGCTTAGACTTTGGTGCATTTTGGCAAATGAAGACTTTCCAAGGAGGACAATTTCATTCACAGCAAAGAGGTGTTTCAGAAGAAGATGACTAAAGTCATATTGAGCTCTGTAAACTGAATTATTATACAGATCTCCTCTCTCATTCCTTTTTCTCAGGAGAAAAATGCACACTTAAAAGTAAGATAAAATAGAAAAGATTCACTGGAAAATGTATTTGATTTACAAGTGGGATCTAAGATTTAAAATAAATATCTTGCTCATGAGGGCAAGTGAGTTCTAATTAATTGTGTATTTTATTTATAAGGACTAATTAGAAATACCTTTTAATTCATACCCCTTCATTGAAAATAATTCTAAAATACTTTAAAGTTACTCTCTGACCTGTAAAAATCTGCTTTGATATCTTATACAATAAATTTAACTCTATGTTCAATCCAGAATCTTTAATTCAAATAGGTATAAAATATGAAAAAAAATGGTTAATAAATATGTAGAGAGGTAAGCTTATCTATACTGTATACTGTATATAGTTTGTAATACCTCAAGATTACCCTTATCAAGCCTCAGAGTGTTCTAGTGAGTCAGCACTGATCTGTAACAAAAGTAAAGAAAATTCTTTAAATAAGTTTGTTATAAACACATATAAAAGATAAATTATAATCTTCCATGCAAAGGAAAATAAAACCTTTTAGTAGGCCAATTCAACCATTTATTTTCTTAGTACGTGTGAGAAATAGAAAGTCTGGTGGTTGATTTGCAGAATATAGTATGTAGCCTTAAATGTAAAATTGGAATATAAGAAGGGCAGCTAGAGGGAAATTAGAGCAGAATGAAAAGTTACACAATAGCTCCATAGCCTATGGATTTCTTTAAATAACCCAATTAGCCTTTTTTGAGCTTCCCAATCTTTATCAAATCATAGCCATTTAAACTATCTCCCTTTCCTTTGTCCTCCCTGATTTTACAATTAGCCAATCATGTAGATTGAAACCCCAAGTTCCTCCCAGGAGAGCAAGGTGCAGTGCTCTGTTAGGGATAAAGTCTAACACAGGAGGACTGCCCCTGGAGTGTGCTTGCTTACCAGACTGTGTTTGAGCACACCCTTCTGCAGAAGGAAATTTTGCCTTGCTGAGCGACTTACCAGTACATGTCTGAATCCTTATGAAACCTTGGCATTCCTAACAGTGCATTCAAAAGGAAGATATAATGATGAGGAAATCGTTGTTATACAAAAGAGAAAAGGACATAGTTGAGATTTCTTTGATTAGGGTCTGCTTAATGTGAGCCTATATTTAGCTAAGAAAAGACATGCACATATATATTCATTGCATAATTATTTCTAGTTATTTATTTAATAAGCATCTGAAGAACTGTCAAGAATTATTTTGGAGAACTTTCCTTTAGTGGAAATAATTTAGATGATGAAAACAGAAATTATGTATCTATTTTCCCGCTCTATGTGTGACCTTGATCAAACTATTTACCTCCTTTCCAGCCACAGTACTTTGTTCCTCAGTTTATTCATCTGAAATTTGCAATTGGAGTTCAGGAATAGGAGCAGAAGGTATTCCACAGCTTGGGTCTTGGTTATGGATTTTGCCATTCATTGGCATGTTTGCCTTGCCTGCTAAATGGTCCAAAACACATATGCATAGGAATTGACTGGTCCCTTGAGAGGGAATGCATTGTAAATGAAGATAGAATTAGGAAAAAAAATCAAAACTTCACATCAGTACAAATCTTTAACATTTATGGGTAAAGAGTGATTTTTTGTAAGTCTTGACAAACTCTGTGTGTGTTAGTATACCTGTTGTTGTAGGAAGAATAGTTGATTAATTTTGGGATCTGATTCTGAGAAGGTTTTTTGTTTTCTTTTAATGTATAGGAAAATCACAAGGATTCCCTTAAAAAAAAATCTGTATTTCTACATGAGTTGGTAGTCTAGAGTTGAAAAATTTGGGGCCATCTGAGAAGAGTATGATTGACTTATGTCTTAGTATAAAGGTCCAAATGAACAATGACAATAGAAACACATTGTAAACTCTTTCAAATAAATGTTAAACTGTGTCTATCAATAAGTGAATTCCACTGCACAAACACAGATCTGATATGCCTTTTTACCATATGTGTGAAGTGAACTCAACCCTTGACAGCATTTTCTTCCATTTTATACTCTTAGCTGTGAACCACTTGAGCAAATAACTGTAATTCAGATTTAACAAGAGTCTATATACAGTCTGAAAATTTGAAGAAACTCAGGTATTATTATGTTGATGATAATGTTCATACTTTAAAACATCAAGAGTTATGAGAAAGTTTATCCAATTACCTGGTTAATTCATACTTAAGAAAAAAATAGATTTTGTGTGTATGTGTGTGTGTGTGTGTGTGTGTGTGTGTGTGTGGTCTATGAAAAAACTGAAAAACAAACTCACTACTATTAATTCTTGAGGCATTGCTTAGATTCATGTGCTGACCAGGAGTTCTCTGAAGAATAATTTTTAATAGCATTTCTTAGTTCTCATATACATTTTGGTGTTTTATCATATTGATTTTGTTTCATTCTGCTTAACAGACCCTAATTTTCTTTATTATACCTTATGTTAACCCTACCAACTTACCTCCTCCTATTGTTTTGTGATTCAATTAATTATATTACATTCATCCACATTTTTAAAATCTGCAGATATGAGCCAGACATAGTGGCCTAATGCTTCTAATCAAAGCTACTTCGGGGGTTGATCCAAGAGGATTGAAAGTTTGAGGCTAGCCTGGAAAATTTAAAAAGGGCTGGGGTGGGTGGAGTTGGGATGTAGCTCAGTGGTGGAATGCCCCTGATTTTAATCCCCAGTAAAACACACACACACACACACACACACACACACACACACAAAATTGGCAGGTATGTTAACTGAACTAATGTGTAATTTTGTATATGCTCAAAAATATTTTTGTAGCTATTAAGGGGAAAAATATGTTTTCCATCAAATGTGCTAAAATGTTAGCCTATCTCTTAGCAGCGACTGAAACTCTAAATAATTTTTTTTTCAGAGAAATATCCTGAGTATTGATTTTCAGCCAAGCTTGTCTCTATCTTAAAGGTCAAAATTTTCAAAGGAGGATAACTTTTTATGTGATTTCCTAGCACATCTGTTTTTAGTTTCAGCTAAATATAAGAGGTTAAAAATCAACCATGGATGAAAATATTCAAGGAAAAAAATCAGGTTTCTTTTTCCAAATATCAAAGGGGAGTCTTGCAAATATTAAGTAAAAATATTTTAGCAATAAAATGTAATACATCTTCTCTTTAGAATATGTAGCAATTTAATTTTAATTGAAATATGTTATTTTCATCATTCATGCCCAATAAGATAACACATACCATTTAAGATTAAAAAAAAATGAATTAAGATTACGAGTATAGCTTGGTGTGTTGGTGCAGGCCTGTAATCCCAGCTACTCAAGAGGTTGAGAAAGTAGGAGCATGAGTTGGAGGTCAGCCTGGGCAACTTAGCCAGACCTGGTCTCAAAAAAGTAAAACAAATAAATAACTAAAAAGAGTTGGGGAATAGAGCTCAGTGGTAAAGCACTTGCAAAAAAAATGTTCCAAGTCCAGCGTTCAGTCCCCAGTACCACACACACAATAAAAAGATTATACTTTGGAAATGGTGTCAAATTTCATTATGGTACACAGTATTCTAAGATGATGGACAAGGTTTCCACTTTTTTGATTTATGTAATTTCCTAGAACTATGAATATAATGGCTTTCTGTGTGTAGGTTATATTATATAGCAAAAGTGATTTTGCATATGTTTATAAATTAGTGTCTAACCATTTCCTTAAAATATGAAGATTGTCTGGTGTTCCTTGATCTCCTCATTGAGAGCATATAAATCTGGGGTATAGGTTAGGGAAGGATGAAATCAGACATTCTAAGCATGAAGATTTGTCATGCCTTTGCTACTTGAAGAAGAGAGAGGCTATATGCTAAGCACTGAAGGTACTCTAGTTACTGGAGTCAGTGAGTAAGTAATGATCTTCCTTACTTCAATCTCATGGAAGTTAACTTATAAAACCGCAGTGACCATGAGAGTAAATTTTTTGCCTAGTAACTCGTAAGATATCCCTGCTTAGCTGACACCTTGATTTAGTTCTTACTATGCTTTCAATAGAGAGCCCACCAGTATGACAGATTTCTGACTTACAGAATTGTTACTCAAAAATGGTTGGTATTGTAAGACAGTAAGTTCTTGGTAATTTGTTTTGTACCTTAGAAAACTAATGTGCTTCCTATAAGTTTATCCCCCCTCCCCCCCAAAAAATTGTCATGTAACAGTATTTAATAACATTTTAATATAAAAATTTAATGTGATTAAATTAATCAAAATCATACCCATACAAATATATCAGACTATGGAGTATATATGTTGCCATGTTTTCAGTAGATTTTCTTTTATTGGTGCATTATAATTATACATAATATTGTCTGTTCATGGTTTCTTACTTTTCTTCTTTATTGATGAATCAGTGTTTAAGAACATAGTCCTTGTTTGTAGGCTTAAAATTATGTCTTCTCTGTGTTCTTTACTATTTTTGAGACATTCAACTTATTTTTAACAATTTGATTTATTTAGTTAATGTCCAATTTTTTTGGTTTTGTTGTCTTTCAGAATATCTATTTCTTTATTAAAATACTTTTTTATGTATTTTCCCTCTTAGATAATTCAATAGATCTTTGTTCATTTCAACAATCAACTTTTTTAAAAAAATTTGTCTAATATTTTATCTACTTCAGTATCTGTGGATTCAGTTTTTATGAGATTACAAACCTTTGGAATCCTCTTCTTGGCCTGTTTCTTCAGGTTCTCTGAAGTCCCATATCCATAGTCTATCCTCTAGACCTTTCTGATTTGTTGAGAGATGAATTCTGTTTCCTTTTTTATGTGGTAATTCTTTAGTTAGTAGTTAAATCTTTATAAAAAACCTCGGGACGGGATATATCTTAGTTTCAACACGTTATCAGTGTAATTAAAGTGCTAATTTCAACCATCAGTATAAATTGGAGAGGAGAGAATAACCTCCATTAGCAGTGGTAATTTCACAACAAACCATATATCAACACATACTATAAGAGTTATTACTAATAATCTCCAAACCTCTATTACCTAAAGGTAAAAGTAGATGATACATAATCTTGAATTGGATGAAAATAGTAAGTATTAATGATACTACACTAAAATGAATGGGAAGAAATATATTAAAGAAAAGAGTGAATGAAAGAAAAAAATGAAAGAATGGGAGAGGGAAGGGAAACAGAAGATAAAATTAAGAGAGGAAAAAGGATGAAGGAAAGGGGAAGGGAATGGAGATGGTGGACAGGAATAAAGTATTGAGAGAACATACAATAATTGATCAAATATCTAAAATTAGAACTCTGGCAAAACACAAAATGTGGAGAGGACTTGGAAATCAGTATTAACATGAAGCAGTTAATGTAAGAACAGTTATGACAGACATTGTCTTATCTTACTGAGGTTTACTTTCTTTTAATATTTATTTTTTAGTTGTAACTGGACACAATATCTTTTTTTTATTTATGTATGTGTATGTGGTGCTGAGGATCAAACCCAGGGCCTCGCACATGCTAGGCAAGTGCTCTACCGCTGAGCCATAATCCCAGCCCATGGGGTTTATTTTTTTTTTTAAAGGAGATGTTTCCCGGGAGTTGGTTTTAGAATCTCCTAACTACAGGTACATTTTTGTGATACAAATGTTGTGATATTCATTTGTACTCAGCTCTGACCCAAACTGACTATATTATTAGGGAAGTCTATATGCTGAGTTATACCACCTTCTTTGACAGATTCTGTTGGGAGAGGGTTGTCAGATTCAGAGCAGACTATACTCTCAAGGGATGAAAGTATAAGTCTGGTTGGGCTACTGGCCATCCTGTTCACCTGTACCATCATTCAAATGGTCTATATTTGATTGCACCCCTAATTCTTATAGCCTCAGTCTGTGGGCTTGGGGGGGCATGTGAAATGTATCAGTCTATCCTCTAGACCTTTCTGGTAATGGGGGAGGTGGCCCCCACAAGGGTGTTGAGAAATCACTGCTTTCTGCAAAACCCTGATCCAGTTCCAATTCTACCCCCGTCAGCTACACCCCTTATACTAGTGATTTAACTGCCAATTCCAAAGGGAAGTGCTGTTCACAGCTCTAGGCAGACTGACAGACTGGAAGCCACAATTTCTGTAGTCACACTAACCTTCTCCCAGTCTACTCATGACCTGGGCATTCAATAAAAAAGTAAAGCTCCAGTGGCTTTTTGGTCTTGAGGAATCGAAAAGCAGGAACAAGACAAAGGAGAAAAAAAAAAAGATCCAAATATGAAAACAAAGGGAAACCACAGGGATTTCTACTCTGATACTCAGGAAGACCAAAGGAACTTTAAACTGTCACCACATCTCTGCTTTTCATTTTCATTATCTCTGCCAGACATGGCTAGGATATTCTCCTGTGCCAGATCAAGTCACCCTATCTGAGCGTTTTGTGTTTCAGTTGTGAAATTTTTAGACAGCATCACCTGTTCATGTTCAATTTGGTGGGAAAATTTCTTTTGCCTAAGTGGTAGGACAGCTTCCTCTTCCCCATCTAACTACCTTGCTGTGCTCTGCTGTGCTGTGCTGTCACTATCTATCATATCTATTATCTTTCCATTGTAATCCAATATTCTGGGTTTTTCCCTTGTTACTGACTCTCTGAGTTATCAACCAGTGTTTCCCCACAGTATCCCTACTTCAATATGCCACCAAACAACTTTTGTTTTAATGCAGTCTCCAGGAGCTGCTACAATACAGTGGTTTCCTCTGATCTGCCAAGTTTTTAATTCTCCTTGGTTTATTTCTATATAAACTCCAAAGCAAATTGTAAACAAATTCCTCAAACTAAGAAAAAAAAATCCTCCGTGTAGAATAAAATACCCACTGATTCATTGAACATTATAATTAAAACTTGATTGAACTATAAACTGTTTTTTTAAATGCAAAGAGCAGGACTGCCTTATTAAAATACCAAACAACAAAAAGGATAATAAGAAAGGCTATTAAATGTTTGTTCCTTTAATTGCATACATGAAAACAAATGCTTTGACATATTACTGAATGCTCTTTTATTCTTGGAATATTAATTAATATTAAAAGTTTTATTTTATTAGTCTGTAACTTGAATTTTAGAAATATATATTTAACATACGTCATTAATATTGAATGTGGTTACTATGTTGGATGACTTTTCTTCCATTTAACACTGAAAATGGAAGAAACATTGTAGAAACAGTCATTAAAGTAACATCAGTATACTTGACTAAAAGTGTCAATGACAAAGCAGTGAATTGTCAGTCTTGATATTTCTACACACACAGACACACACACTTAAATGTATCAAAGTAGCATATTAATTCCAAATGAAATTCTGATTATTAGCATTGGTCATAAAGTAACTATCATGAATATATGATCTATTATGTGCCTGTTAATAAGTGCATTATTTCATTTATATCACAGTAACATTGAGATTTATTATTTTGTCTTATCTTAATTTACAAATAAAAATAAAAGACATTAATTCAGAGATTTCATGTGCATTTGATATAACCATTCAGATGATAAGTGTTGGTAAAGAGTAAGTTTTAACATAGGTCTATTCTACTTTGCTGAAATATGTTTCAGATTCTTTTTTTTTTCAAATTCTTGAATGCATGACTTCATAAATATAAAACGAACAGAGGTTGTAATTTTTATTCAACCTATTAAGTAATGGGGTGTTCAGAAGATTTTGACACTGATTCAAAGTATTATTTGAAGTCTGGTAACTTATATAGTCACTCAGGGAACATTGAGATTAATTTTCTAATAGATGAAAAATTGTTTAATATCTTAAAGCTCAATGAACTGTAGAATCTGAGATTTTCCTTTCTATTTGATGAAAATTGACCATATATATTAGACAATATTTCTTTAGATTGTTATGGACACAATCACTTGCATCGCTTTTAGAAAGCAAAATAAGAATTACTTATAATGCTATCAATTTTCCATAAATTAATATTACTAGTTATTTCCCTATGAATTTCATGATAACAGTAACTTTTCCGAGGACCTTATCACCATTGCTAGTACAAGGCTGTGGTAGGTAAAATAATAACCTTTCCAATATGCCTTTCCCCAAGTCCCCAGAACCTGTAAATACATTACCGTTCATGACAGAAGAAAATTTTGCAGATGTGATTAAGTAAAAGATCTTCATAAAGGGAGATCATCCTGGATCAGATAGATGGAGCCAGTGTAATCACAAAGATCCTTAAAAATGCTATGGGGATGCAGAAGACGAATCAGTGTCAGACTGGTAACAGTGTAAGGAGGACTCAATCCACCTTTGCTGGCTTTGAGAATGGGAAAGGACTTTGAGACAAGAAATGTGAGAAGCCTCCAGATCTTGGAAAAGTCAAGCAAATGGATTTTTCTCCTATATCTTCTAGAAATAACCACGACCCTGCTGGCCCCTAAATTTAGCCCAGTGAGATTTCTGTCAGAGTTCTGACATAGAATCATATGATGACATATTTGTGTTATTTTAAGTCACTGAGATTGTGGCAATTTAGGACACCACCCATAGGAAATTAATATAAATGCTTAATATAGAGTACATGATGGAAAATATTTGTTGCATACATGAAATATTTGATTACTAAATAAGTGTACCTTGTTCCTGATATACAGTTAAACAGGGGCCAATCCTGTGTTAAACCTTTGGGGCTTGTCCCTAAAGCCTGTCTTTTAAGCATGAAATTCTGTTTCTTGTGTCGATATAATAACCTTTAAATTATTTCCTTAGAACTTTATTCTTGAAAGATAACATAAAAACATGTAAAAAGTCCTAGATTATCAAATAATTATTCTAATACACAACTGGTTTGCAGTCAATATTATTTCTGCTTTAGTTTTATCTTAAAATGGAAAAATCAATTACCTAAGTTTTAGTATATTTTGTGATTATAGGTATTTCTTTTTATTACTATGAGAAATCATACAATAATAAGAAACCTAATGATACTGAGAGTGACTGTAACTATTCTATAATGCATCTGACTTTTTTCTATATCTTCTTCATAGGTAAATTTTAATTATTCCATCAGAAGATTTTTGGTTCCTATTTTTGAAATAAAGTTTCATCACTTAAACTTAAGGGCCTGAAGTGTTAAAAATCCATTCTCCTAATTTTCCATTTTTAAAAGAATTTTGGATTTTCAGTTTGACACTTTTTAATGTGACACAACATAACAAATATTTTAAAGAAAAAAAGTTTAATTTATACATGTTTTCATTGTTAACTTGCAGAAAAATTGTGTTCTAGAATTTTACATTCATATCTAACATGTATTTAAAATACTAGATTTTTAAGCTAGTGAATAATTAAAAAATAAATTGTTCCTTCTTTTTACCACATATAAGACTTTAAGATTTAAACTGATTTTTTTTCTATTTTATTGTATAGGATCTAATTTCTTTTAAAAAAAGATTCTTTATTTCTAATTGAATGACTGAATTATAGTAGATATTAAATAAATAGTTGTGAAATGTATGAAATAATACAGTATGTAAAAGGGAACTCTAATCTTGCTAGTTTTATCAGAGTAATTGTATATAGTATTTCCTAGTAAGTCAAATCAACTACATATATAAGCTCACATTTTTGCCTATAGTCTGCCTACTATAAAAATAAAGACCAAGACCATAACTCACAAAATATAACTCACAAAATATAATATAAAGTATTCTGTAAAACTTTTTGTGTTATGGATATGAATATAAAGAAAACATTTTTATAAAGAGATATGATGATGCTCTTCTGAATTGTATTCATAGTCAAATTTATAATGAAATGCTGGCAAGAATCAACTGAATATATCCTACAACTCTCAGTAAATAAGGAATTACTGGCATGCAAACACGCAAATTCTGTATCAAAGTATTCCACCGTAATTTCTCTACAGCACAATCTCCATCAATGAACTAGTTTATTATCTAGCAAGGATTAGTGCCATAAAGTGAATATGCCAGTAACTAAAATATAGAGATAGTATGCAAAAGAAGAATGAACGTACAGAGGTTTGACAGTCAACGGGAGAATGTATTCAGTTGGGTAGATCAGGAAAGTATTTGTTAAAATCAAATGGGGGTCAAATCTGAATGATTTGTTTGGTAAAGAATTCAACTCTTACAATAACTCTCACATTTTTTCCTCTTATTGGTCCACAACAACACTGCCTAATGTCAGGAACTTTTAGGCTTTTATCTAGGCTAGTTCAATAGTTTTCTAACTGGTATCCTGGCCTTAAATATCTACCTCTATTATATATCCAATTGCTCATCTTAGAACATATCGTCTAAGATGGAAGTAGATAATCTTGTATTGCTTCCCTAAACACAAAATTCCAACAGCTTCCTAATGACTGGAATTTTAATGATTAGTTTTGCTGAAATTTATTTTATTCTATTTTTCCTTAGATGTCAATAGTTTCAATCTTCAGAACTAATATGAGGTTCTTATATAATTTTCCTTTGCTGTCCATAGACAATGACTAATGTGATTGTCTTCTTCTAAACTCCTAAAAGTAATTGTTTTGAATCACTGTAATCATTCTTATCTCAAACTGCTAAAACTAGCATTTTATATCTTTATGATATAATATCTAAAGGGCAAAGATTACAATATTTGTATGTACTCACACTACTAAAATAGGACTTTACCCATTGTACGCATTCAATAAAAATTTAATTTATGAGTTTAGTTTAAGCATAAACTTATATCTCTTTATTGGATTCTTGCATTTGGTTAAGAATTTTTTACCACATTTTCCATCACATTTTGAAAAAATAAAAGACAATGTATGATTACTTTCAACAAATGTGTGTATGTTTGTAATTTTTTTCCTTTTCAATGTGTAAATTTCATGTATAAAGAACATATTAGTAAAAATGATTATTTTTAGTAGACATGATTTAAAAGATGATGAATATTTAAAATTTGGGTTTTAATAATTTTAAATAGCCTCAAGATAAAAGAAGGGCCAATATAGCATAAATTAGGTATATATTTAAATTTTAAAATATCCAAATATATCATGTTATGATGATTATTGAACTATATAAAAATATGTTAGAACATCATAGAAATCGCATTTCACATTAATTAAAATATTAGTATACTATGAGTGTAGTATATGAGGCCTAGAAGTGTTTCTCCCATTGTTAAATCAAATATCCAATAAGGTCAACATGTAAGTAGATATCATTCCTCAAAGTTCTTTACATTTCAAAATGTTTGCATCCTATTTCAGAGTATTATAAAACTATTATGACATACCATTTAAACTGAAAAACTCATGTCAAAATGAATGAATTTTAGTGGCCAGAGTAGATTTCTTCTTATGCATTAGATTTCTGAGTATTTTCTTTATTTTGAAATACTTCGTATTGCCAGAAGGGTTCCATTATGAATTAGCTAGATCACATTGTGATATCGATTGGTGCTCCTTACATTACAATCCTCTGTCTCCAGAAAGATAACATAGAATGTGAATTCACATATTGTTTCTCACTACTATTAGTCATTGGGATCTTTTATCCCTGTGGTAATGCTTGAAAATTCTATTATATTATAGACCTTAAGGAAGGCATTAGACTTTGAATTACAAGTTAGTAATTATTTATTTTAGATGTGTTTCTTTGTTAGCAACTTTAAAGGTGTTTATAGGGATACACCGAAATAGTTATACATGTGTGTGCCGGGGCAGGAGTGAAACACCCCATTAAACATAATAAAATTGTCATTTTACTTCCCATGGTATAAATACTACACATTTTTGAGGATATATAAACCTGTTCATTACTATAAGCTCAACATTTACAGCTGATTATTACATTGGCAATAATTAGTTCTTCAGTTCTTACACACCACACTTCCTTCTCTGCCACTGATGATGATTATTCATTGTATGCCTTGTCCCATATAATATATATCATCCTTTGTATCTTTTGAGTCAGAGTGGGAGAAATCTCATAGACAATCACTTACAGTTGTTTATATCATCTGTACTTCCCATTATGTGGCGCTTTCATACTGGATATTGTGATACAGCTAATAATCATGAGGTTTAATGTTCAGTGAGTTTAGATTCAAATTTCAGTTCTACATGTTACTTCAGTACACTTGAGAAAATCTCACTGTGGTTAAGTTCCTCTATAATATTAAAGTGTTATAAGGTCAGAAAATTAAACGAGAAATTTTGTACAAAATACTGTGTTAAGTTCTAGACATCTTCAGTACAATTGTAGAATTCTTTATTAGATACATTTTTTTTTGTATTTTATATAGAGACAGGGTCTAACTGAATTGTTTAGTGCCTCACTTTTGCTGAGGCTGGCTTTGAACTCACCACCCTTCTGTCTCAGCCTCCTGAGCCACTGGGATTAGGGGCATGCCCCACCATGTCCAACTGTCAACAATAACAATTTTTGCATTTATTGTTTTTAGATATACATGGCAGTAAGGCATATTTTGTCATACATACATCGAGTCCAATTTTGGTCCCATTCTTGTGGTTTTACATAATGTTGAGTTACACTAGCCATGTATTCATATATGAATATAGGAAAGTTTTGTCCAATTCATTCTACTGTCCTTCCTATTTCTATCTCCCTTCCCTTCCCTCCCCTCCATTCCACTTTGTCTAATCCAGTGAATTTATATTCTTCCTCTCCCTACCCTCCCTCATTATGGGTTAGCATCCACATATCAGAGAGAACATTCAACCCTTGGTATTTTGGGATAGGCTTATTTCACTTAGCATGATAGTCTCCAGATCCATCCATTTAATGGCAAGTGCCATTATTTCATTCTTCTTTATGGATGAGTAATAATCCATTGTGTATATATACCATATTTTCTTTTTCCATTCATCTGTTGAAGGGCACATAGGTTGGTTCCATACTTGGCTTGTGTGAATTGAGCTGCTATGAACATTGATGTGGCTTTGTCATTGTATTATGCTGATTTTAAGTCCTTTGGGTATAAGCTGAGGAGTGAGATAACTAGGTCAAATCGTGGTTTCATTACAGGTTTTCTGAGGAATCTTCATACTGCTTTCCATAGTGGTTGCACCAATTTTTAGTCCCATCAGCAATGTATGAGTGTACCTCTTTCCCCACATCTACCAATAGTTATTGTTACTTTTATTCTTGATAATTACATTCTGACTAGAGTGAGATGGAATCTCAGTGCAGCTTTAATTTGCATTTTTCTAATTACTAGAGATGTTGACCACTTTTCATATTTGTTGACTAATTGTATTTCTTCTTTTGTGAAGTCTCTGTTCAATTCCTTGCCCACTTATTGATTGGGTTATTTGGTGTTTTGGTGTTAATTTTTTTGAGTTCTTTATGTAGCCTGGAGACTAATGCTGTATCTGAGATGCAGACAGTAAAGATTTTTTCCCCCTCTAGGCTTTGTATTCAGGTTCTTGATTGTTTCCTTTGCTTTGAAGAAGCTTTTTAGTCTGATACCATGATTGCACTAATTACAAACCTAACAATAGTGCGTGTTTCTTTTCCCTTCTATGATTGTTATCATTTTTTATTAGTTGTATTCTTAGTTATTGCCATTTTGAGTGGAGTGAGATGAAATCTATGTAGTTTTGATTTGCATTTCTCAAATTGTTAAAGGTTTTTTCTATACTTATTTGCTATTTATATTTATTTTTTGAGAAATGTGTGTTTAGTTGACTGTCTCATTTATTGATCAGGTTATTTATTGTTATATTTTTGAAGTTTTGAAGATATTCTGGAGAGTAATTCTCTGACAGAAGTAGCTAGCAAAATTTTATCCAACTCTGTAGGTTATTTCTTCACACTCTTAATTATTTCCTCTTCTTAATTATTTCCTCTGTAGAAGCTTTTATTTTATTTTTAATTGTATTTATTTTATTCATTTTAGTTGTTGACAAACCTTTATTTTTTATTTATATATGATGCTGAGAATCGAACCCAGTGCCTCACACATTCAGGGAAAGTGCTCTACCAGTGAGCCACAACCACAGCCCCCCAAAAAGCTTTTTGATTTGGTGTCATCCCATTTATTAAATGTTGATATCACTTCCTGATCTTTAGGAATCCTTTTGAGGAAGCTGTTGCCTGTGACTATGTGTTGGATTGTTTTCCCTATATTTTCCTCTACCATATGTGAAATTTCTGGACTAACCGTTATGTTTTTTAATTTACTTTGAGTTAACCTTTTTGCAGGGTGAGAAATAAGTTTGTAGTTTCATTCTTCTATATATGTTTATGCAGTTTTGTCAAAACCATTTTTTTGAAAGCCTATCTTTTCTCCAATTCACTTTTGTGAATTCTCTGACTACAATTGTATATTTTCATTCTATTAGTTGTTGCTTTGTGTATTTTGAAGTTCTGTTATTAGATATGAAAATGTATAGGATTCTTCTGTTCACTTGAGTTAATTCTTTTATCAACATGAAATACATCCCTTTGTTTATTCCTGGTAGTATTCCCTACACTCTACTTTGGCTATTATTAGTATAGCCTTTTCTGCTTTCTTTTGATTAGTGCTTGCTTTGTATGCATTCTTTTATCCCTTAATTTTTAATCTATAATTCTAATTGAAGTTTGTTTTTTATAGGCACTATCTAGTTAGGTCTTGCTATTTTACTCAATTTCACATGCTTTGCCTTATAGATGGCCTATCTCAGCAAACCAATTTCCATTTTAGTACATTAATCTTTTAACTTTAAAGCATGCAGAGTATTTCATATCTGCATATGCAGATAGACCCAGTAACTAAGGCTACAGATCTGTGCATCTTTGGAAGAAAGGTGTGTTAGTCTCAGAAGAATGCCCAACAGCTATTGGCAAAACTCCAGGTCTTGCTACCTATCAATGCCCCTGTGTCTTTGTCTGCCCTTGACAGTGTCAGATAATAATGGCTTATCTTACTCTTTGGGATCTCAAAAGTCATTCAAGAGAATTTTTTTTTTTTTTCCAATTCCCTGGCATTCTGGAGTTTGGTAAGGATAGCTCCTGGGCTTTTCTGTATTTTAGAAGAGAGTGTAGATGAAGGAAGGGGTTTCTGAATCAACAACAGATAATTATCAATGTCTTTATTAATATAATTTTAACATTTTTTCTCTTACAAACAATATCTTAGTAAATAATCTAGTACATCTGTCTTTTATGAAAGAATTTTCACTGGTTAAATTCCTAGAAGAGTAATGACTCACGGTGTGTGCCTATAGATAGTACAAATTACTCCCCAAAAGCAGTTGCTTTCCAAGGAGAATGGAAGAAGAAAAGGCTTATGTGCAGATGATTTAGGAGCAGAAATTAGTTCCCAAATCTCTCCTTTATGGTATGACTCAATACCTTTAGATGGTGTCTCTGAGCCAATGGGAGGGAAGACCAGAGTGTGGTGGACTCTTGATTTTTTATCATAAGATCTAATATGAAGCATAAGTCCCTTTCCCATTGAGAAGGAAAGAAGAAATAAAGGATTGAGTGTCCTGTAATAGGCATTATGCCAGCAGCTTTTATGTGCATTTTCTAATTTAAATGTCAATGTAAGTCTATGAAATAGGTGCATTATTTTCACCATCTTCTTTGATGAGCTATTAGGCTTAGGTGCCAAGTAATTTATGGGAGTTTATGCATTTAATTAATGGCAGGGATAAGATTCAAAAACAGCTGTAAAAATTATGAAACCCATGCTCTTTTTCTTTGTTATCTCATAGAAATCTTCTTTCCTTCCCAGTAAAAATCCTTAAGCCTCCCGTTATTTTTGACTGTTGTATTCTTTTCTCGACTGCCATGTATATTGGGAAAAGTTTCGGACTCTAAAAGTATAAAGACTTGAATCTGAATTACAGTTTGAGTGCCATCTTTGCTATTTACTAGCTGTGAGATTTTTGACCTATTGAATTAAGCTTTCTAAACTTGACTTCCATCATCTAAAAATAGATATGTTAATACATAATTGACAAGATTGTTATAGGAAGTAGAGATAATTGATACAATGTGTTTAGCACATTGTTACAGCATTAATTATTTGTACCTGTGATTATAGGGCAAGGGGGTGAAGAATATAGACTCCCAGATTACCACAATTCGAATATTATGAAACTAGATGCAACAGTAATGTGTTGTATATCCTGTTTATAAATGGTATAAATATCAACTGCTCAAGTTTATATTCTTACTCCCCAATGTCAAACACCAAGTCGTTTATCTCTTTACAAATGAAAGCTGAGAAGGAAAAGTAAAATATTTGAAAATGGGAAATACAGATTTCAGAATCACACTATACAAATACAAGTCTATACAAGTTCACTCTAAAATGATTCACCTATACATTTTCTTCATTTGGAAAATTGGCTTCTAGCACCCCATCATAATGACTTTGTTTTTTAAATCTTGCCCTGATGCAGATGAAATAGGAAATCAGGAACATTTTGAAAATCCTGGTGATAAGATACTAATATTCTCATTAGGAAAAAAAAAATATATTCTTCTCTACTGTAAAAATTAATTGCTCTTCATAATTTTCTATACTTATTAGTGTTAGCATGTATAATTGACCAAATTTTTTTTTCAAAATATTGTCAGGCAAAAATATTTATTTGAGGGCAGTGATATATTCTAAATAATATAAGTTAATATAAGTCGATTTTCATAACACTGAAAAGCACTTAGAGTGCCACAAAATTTTCACATTATGCTCATCAGTAGTTAAATTACATTTGTTTTTCTTTTGATAATTTTCTTGATACTGAGGAGTCATCCACAGGGGTACTGACTATGTAGTTTTAGAACTAAAGGTTTTCTTGAGAAAGGAGTAATATACTGTGGAAGCTTCTTTCAGTAGTCTACCAAATGCAACATCACCTGAAACAGTTAAAATATTAGAAAGAAAAAAAATAAGAGATCCAGAATAACTAAAGAAATCCTTAGCAAAAAAAGTGAAGCAGGTGGCATCACTTTACCAGACCTTAAACTATACTACAGAGCAATAGTAAAATACCAATCCACTAGCTACCAATACCCCTGTGATTAATAGAAAACACTTATCTTTTACTCAGAAATATTGTGCTTTTTATGAAAATGATGGATTAATTTGTTACTTTGCAAGTAGAGTGAAATCTCAGATGTTTCACAGTTCCTTACACAGTTTGGCATCATCATTCTTAAAATTTTTTGATATCTTTACTGATGGAAATATTACTTAATAATTTAAATTAGTCTTTTAATTGTCTATTTTATAGATTTAGACAACAAAACATTCACAGATACAATTATGTGTCTATGGAAATAGTAATATTTATCATTTTCTACCCAAAGTTATTCTACTTATAAAATTTTGTAACTTTCACTATGTATTGAGTTATATTACTTCACATAAATAACAAATTAACATTATATTTTTGAGATAAGTACGTAAAAATAAAGAAATATAAAATATTATAAAAGAAATAAATTAATATCTTCTACAGTAATTTTGAAGAGAGATCTTTTGTATCTAAACAAAACATTATTTTTAAATAAAAAGAAATTAAGAAAAATTCAAAGTTACAAGAATGTCAATAACATGTTAAGTAGTTTAAAATATAGAATTTTTTTCCCAAGTCAATTAGATATTAAGGATTACAGTGGGGATAGAGTTTGGATGGGACCCAGTTGGGTCCCTTTTTCAGTGTCTCACAAGGCTACATTTATGCTATTGGTCAGGCTGAAGATCCTCATCCAAGGTTAGATGGACATTGGCAGAATTTATATTCTTCTATCTGCAGAACACATGGAGTCTTTAATTTTGAGGTCAGAATGAACACACATCTTTTTTCCTTTATTATCTTCTAAAACCTGAGTCAAGAGAAAACAGAATGAGCTGTTTTTATTTTTCTATATAATTATTCTTACTAACTCAAGGACAACTGATTTCCAAATGAATCATATTATATCCTATCATATTCATAATTTTCACACACACTCAAGAGGAGAGAATATAGAAGGCATGTATGTGTATGGGAGTGGCACATTTGGATCATGTTAGAGTTCTATTTACAGTAACTAATATGCATATCATTTTAGCCTACATAATTAATGGATAATATTAATACAAATGAAATACATGTATAATTAAAACTTTTGGAACTGCTGTGTTTTTGTGAAACTCCTAACATGGTATTTTGTTCTAGAAAATCATTTATTCTCACTATTTAGCCTTTCCAATTTCCTTTCCTCCTTATTTCACTTGATCCCTTCCTGACCTTTCTGCTTCCATGGAAAGTTTTTTTTCTGTTGTTTAAAAATTTCAATCTATTTTGTAATAAAGAAAGTAGCTTACTTTTCAGCCCCATCTCTGTAAACATGTATCTGGGCTCCATGATTCTGTTCATTTTGTTTCGTTATGGGATTCTTTCCCCACTTTACCCCACTTTTTTTTATAGCATCATATCAAAAACTAATATTTGCATCAAATGCTACTGCTTCAAGATAGAATCCTGGATTCCTATGTCATTTGTGATAACCACATCTTGGTATGTTCCCTGCATTAGCCATATTGGATTATTTTATTTATTCTTCCATATATTTGTTCTTAGATATTTGTCATTACTGTTTCCATTACTAAAGAATGAGAACATTGAAGAAAAATATAAGGTAGGTTTAAGAGTTAAATTGTTTCTCTTTTCTCATGATTGGAGTTAATATGTTTGGCTTACTTATTTGTGAATTCAGCTAGTTATGACATATTTTAAAAACACCATATGCCAGTTACACTTAAAAACTGATAGGAAAATTTCTAATCTGTCAGACAAATATAATACCAGCACTGTAATGTCAAGAGAAAAGTTAAGAGTAGGGGAAGCATTCAATATATATTTTTTCCTTTTGATAGGGAGAGGAAAACATTCTGTAAAAATAAATAAAATGTTCTATTTAAAGACATTAACCCGGTTCTCAAATTACAGTGGGAACATTTTGATGCTCATCTTTTAGAAGGAAAATTACAGAGGATTATATCTGTGCATAACATCTGATGCCTTACATTATACACATGTCAATCTACTAAGATATTATTAGGTATTAGCTATCTCCATCTCTAATTTAGACAGCCAGCTACTTATCTATCTGTCATAGAGGTACTCTTTATGGGTGGACACTCAGAAAACATTTTAAAATTAAAATCATGCTAGTATATATAGAAGAATGGAACCCAATTATATATTTGCTTTAGTGACCACTGGAATAGTCATTGGTTTTAAAATATTCAACTCATGTTTAGTCTCACACCTCACGTGAATGACACAGGATACATGTTGTTTAGTGCAATTTTTATTATTACAGAATTAAAAATAACATTTACTCCTGCTGACTACATGTTTAAAATGTGATATCAGTGCCTGTAATCACAAAATATCCCAATGAATCTGTGTTTCTGTCACAGGCAAAAATTTCACTGCTGTTTTAGTATCATGCTTAATATTCTTATCTAACATTTGGGAAGAATACTTGTGAATAACTGTCAAATACTACTTTATAATCATTGTTTACATATACTCTTATATGTAGACAAGAAAATATATTTGATATTATGTGAATATTTTATTTATTTATTTATTTATTTAGAGAAATAGAATTTTTAATATTTATTTTTCAGTTTTTGGCGGACAAAACATCTTTGTATGTGGTGCTGAGAATCGAACCCGGGCCACACTCATGCCAGGGGAACTCGCTACCGCTTGAGCCACATCCCCAGCCCCTTATGTGAATATTTTAAATATTTTTGATTTCTAGGGCTGACATCTTGACAGTGAGGCTAGAAATCTACTTCACTCTAAGGAATACAATGATAAAGTTCTTCTGTTAATATTTTTAGCAGGGTATTTGTTGATAAAAACTGTACTGACTTAATACACAGGCAAACAATATCAAATTTATTAATATGCATTCAACAAATAGAACTAAGAGACACAATATAGATGACAGATTGGCTAGTATCTCATTGTAATAATGAGATAAGGCAACATTAAACTCAAAACAATAGCATCAGCTAATATTCTTAATATATTGTTTAAAAGGTAGTCAATAGGGGTACAGTTTAAAACATTGGGACTATTTTGGTGGCTAATATTTTATTCTTACCTTTTTCTTGCCATACATGAGTGCTGAGATGTAAATTCAGGTGATCCTTTTAGTAAGTGAACCAGAGGTCAAAGGCACAGTGCTTTAATCCCTTTGATGCCTTACCAGTCCATGAAATCAATGGGATTTATTCAAATCTCAGTTTTACAGAGAAAACACCATGATCCCATGGGTAGAAGAACTTCATTTACCAATGCCCACATTTTCTGGTGTTTAAAATCCAAAAACAGACCTTTCTAAAATGTAAGTCCAGTTCTTACATGTTTTACATATTTTATTTTGTGTGAGATAATTACTAAACAAAGCCTCATATATTTCTGCAATACTAATACTTTGAAGAATATTACTTTTTCCTGTCCATTTAATGTATATATTAATATATATTATATGTATTATATATATTACATATTCAGTATATATATTAAAAGTATAATTTAAAATTACTGAACTCACAAGTATAATGCTATATATATTTTTATGTAAGTTTTTTTTATTTATATATGACAACAAAATGCATTATAATTCTTATTACATATATACAGCACAATTTTTCATATCTCTGATTGTATATATAGTATATTCACACCACTTCATGTCTTCATACCTGTACTTTGGATAGTAATGTTCATCACATTCCACCATAATTAATTACCCCATGCCCCCTCCCCTCCCCTCCCCTCCTACTCCTCTGCCCTATCTAGAGTTCATCTGTTCCTCCCATGCTCCCACTCCCTATCCCACTATGAATCAGCCTCCTTATATCAAAAAAAAAAAAAAAAAAATTGACATTTGATTTTTTGGGATTGGCTAACTTCACTTAGCATTATCTTCTCTAACTCCACCCATTTACCTGCAGATGCCATGATTTTATTCTCTTTTATTGCTTTTATCACTTCCAAGTATAATGCTATATATCTTAAAAAATATTAAAATGAAAAATATAGAAAGTTATATCCATGTGAAATTTTTGTTTATCTCAAGGTAAAATTTTGGTTTACAAAGAACTTTTAAAAAGGAATCTAGATCTGTATACGGGGTAAAAATGGGAGTTCATATCCCACTTGAATCAAAGTGTAAAATATGATATATCAAGAACTATGTAATGTTTTGAACCACCAACAATAAAAATTAATTTAAAAAAAAAGGAATCTAGGACAAAAAAAAGATAGGATATCAAATAGATTATTATTTTTTAAAATGGTAGAAAGCATATCCTAAAGTTTCTGTTGATAATTTAGTAGGACAATATACTTGGAGAATAGAGGATAGTACATCATCTAAAAGACAAGATAATCACAGAAAGCAACCATAAATTTTTGCCTTTCTAATGAACAAAAGGAGAAAATGAGTTAAAGTCAATTTATTAGCACTACCTCTGAAAAGAAACTTGGGCAGTATAACATAAAGCCTATAAGATTTATGAGGCATGTAGCTCCATTTTAAAGCAGGGTAATTCCACATTAAAACTAAGCTCATATAATTTTCTAGTGCTGACCTCTAAGCCACTTTATTTTCCTTGGTGAAAAGAGGTCAGTCTTAGAATTGCTTATGTGGTTTTTCATCTAAATCCACTATAAACTTATGGACAGAATACACAGCTGTTTAGGAGGATTCAAAAATTCTAATGCCACAGACTCCCTGATTTGAGCAGACAAAAAGTTCTCAATGTTATGTGTGGAGTGATTCTTTCTGGATAAGAAGTAATCTGTCAAAATAAAATGATTGCACCAGTTCCTTATCAGCTAGCATCACCCTGGATGGATTAATTACCCAAGAGTGGTCAGTGTGGCAAGGACCAGGACACAGTGCAGGTATGTGTTGACAGAGGAAGTACAAAGGAGATTGTCCTTTAATGTTGAAAGAATAAAATGAAATATAGCATCCCAATAATGAATTCTGAATATCCATGCAGCAGTAAGAGTCTAAAACCAACCCAGATTACAAAAAAGAACTTGACATGAATATAACAAAATGTATAAGGGAATTGGGAAAATCTTATACTACGTTTTACATTTTGTCTGGGCACTGCTCAAAAGTATAATATAGAGTTCTTTGATACAAGTCGCAGAAACCTACTTTTGCTCACTTCATAAGAAAAAGTGTGTTTATTGGAATGAGATTCACTAGCTAACAAAACTTGAGCCACTTGAGTGTTTCTTTAACAAGTTAGAAACAAACAACAGTAATTTTAGAGACCTAAGCTGGAAGCAGAAGCAAGACCAGCTATATACATCCAGCGCTTCTTGTTCAGAAATTATTACAATTCAAAATGCTGACAGCAGAACATCATACCAAAGGTACGATCCTTGTTGAAGTGCGCAGGTCACAGGACTGTGTGTCAGGCCTTGAGTAGAAGGGATGAATAGGAAGCACTTCAGGCTCTAACACAGCTCAGGGTTCACATTGCTGGGAACCAAAGTCTTAGGTCACATGACCACTCAGGGCAGAGGGGGTGGGCCCTTTTTTAGCAACTCCATCACAACTCCATGCAGTCATGGAGGAGAGAAAGGGAAGGAGTTTCTGAGAAGAGGATAAAGGAACCATGAACAAAGAAACAGGAGAATTTCTTCGAGTACAAGGGGGAAAAAAATGATGTTCACATAAAAAAGGTAAAATGAAGATGTCTTTTTTTCAACTGCCATGACCAGCTTCTTAGAAATAGTCTCCAGGAACATAGATAGTTCACCAGTGCTCCTGTTGTACCTCCAATGGGTCATGTGAGAACATAGAAACTTCAGTGATTCTTAGTGATATTTTATTTTCCTAAATAAATGTCAAATGTCCCACTATCATCAAGTCGTCTAACGAAATATTGGAGAATCAG
This sequence comes from Callospermophilus lateralis, assembly GCF_048772815.1. NCBI lineage: Eukaryota > Metazoa > Chordata > Mammalia > Rodentia > Sciuridae > Callospermophilus > Callospermophilus lateralis. The sequence continues at coordinate 101,421,054 of NC_135312.1, read as the reverse complement.
AAAGGTTTTTAGATGAAAAAGAATGAAAAGGTCACAGAAATTACTCTGAGGTGAAATTACTATGTTTCTACTAATCAGTATATTTGTGACTTTTGGAGTTGGGCATAATGAGCTCATTGAGGTTTAGCCAAGCCCCTGTCTCTGAAGAGGGTGGAGAGGTTAGATGTGCACTCTGCAGCCAGATTTTCTGTGTTTCAAGTCTAATTGTGCTGCTTGTGTTCTATTCAATCCACATGCCATAGGAAAATTATTAGTGTCATAACTATTAAAATGATATTAAAGGTGACTTAATGTAAGATATAATTCAGATTGATAATGAAAACAGACTTTATTCTTTTCAGCCATCAAAGAGTAAATGAAAAACAAACATGATTATTTGGAGAAGACTCATTTTCTTAGAATGGACTCAATTTCATTTCCAGAGTTTTTGTTTTCTTTCTTATCTTTCCTAAATGGGTACTTGTCGCTCAAGAGGAAAGAGCAAACTGGGGGTTTTATTTTCATCAGCTCCTCTTTGGTTATGTTAAGAGAAAGACTGTGTTTTCTTTTTCACCCTCTTCTCTGCTTCAAAGACAATTGAACATTGATACCAATCTGTGTTTCTGCTGCTTGTGTAAAAGAGAAGCCATCCTGTGCCACCAACAACCACTGTTATCAGGTTTCAAATGTCAAGTACACATCAGTACAGAAAGAAAGAAACTGAGATAACATTCAGAGAGGAATATGTTTGAGCCAGAGATACAGTCCAACTGTCTGAACGTCTATGTCTTCAAGACAGGAGTTAGGAAGAAATTCATCAACAGAAACCTAAAACAGTTTGTGCCTTCTGCTTTATCGTACCTTGTGATTTATAGCCACATATCATGTTTCTATGTATGACTGTAGTATTTGTCTGTCTGGGCTGGACCGATGAATAATGGAAAGGTAATTCAGCTACTTTAATCTGAAGTATTTAAATCAGTTTAGCTGTGACACTTTGTCTATGTCACCTCTTTCAAGGGCTAGCAACAAAATCTTTTACTAACTCAAGGATTTTTTGTTTGTTTCTTGCAACAGACATTTATACTTTGACAGTTCTATGATGTAAAATTATGTATAAACCATGTTCTATGCTTTTCACTTACACCAATCATCTGACCTATTATTTATACTAAAGTCCAATGGTTTCTCTGTTTCAGAGAAAGGATGAATATTCAATTTCAGGGAGAAAGAGAATAGACACTTTTTATTTCCATCCACTTATGGTTAACTTTGTAATTATTTACAAAATAATTACATTTTTTTAGAACCAGTGCTATTTCACGATCCTACCTATTTGCAATATGATTTTGCTGTCATAATATTTATTATTATAATATTTATCATTAAGATTTGAAGAATAGTGCTTTGTCAAAGACATTTTCTAATAAGCTATCCAAACATTTTCTTATGCAATGATTTCTTAGGAAATCATGACTGATTAGGATATTATGATACATATTATCATAATATTTATATCACAAATATAAATATTTAAGTTATGTATATTTGTAAATTTAAATATAATAAATATTTATTATTAATGAATGTTTGAAAGCAAAAAAAGCCAAAATAGGAACAGACCTCCTTGGACCAGCAATGCTTTATTAAGCACTGAAGGGGCACATTTTCAGGAGGAAAATGGCAACTGGTTACAATAGCGCTCTGATTTTTATAGGGTTTAAGTGAAATTTAATCATCAGAGCAGAATATGTAGAGACTTAATCATATACGCCTAATCAAAGCAGAATGTGTCAGTCAGGCAGACAGGGAAATTGTTGTAGAATGGGAAATTGTGAAAGTCCAGCGCCCATTATTTTTCTTCTCTCCCTGGGACCCATTATTCTCCTTTTCTCCCTGGGAGTTGCTTTTCCATCTCCTTCAATGTTTCACATAAGTTTAGGAAATACAGGGTTAAACAAAGTTAGAATGATTTTTCCCCCATTTGGTTTGTGAAGCTAGCTATGTTCTACTTACTGTGCACTATATCTGCAGTTACTACAGTAACTGTTAATAACCTAGGCTACATACTTGTAATCCAAAGTAAAACTATCTCTAAGTTTCATAAACTGAGTTATAGTTCACTGTGTGTTATTAGTAGTATAACTGAGAATGAAAGTATCTTAAACATGATATAATTTAACATATAGGGTAGGTATTTAAAGAAAGCAATACTTATTCATTAATAATTAGTTAAATTTCATCTGCTTTCTAATTTTTCTTAATCTTACTACAGGCATAGAATTTTAACTCACTCGGTACCTGTGATTCAAAGCCATTCAACTTGTAGGGTTAAGGCTTTGGGACAGTTTATTGCCTGGGGCTTCATCATATGCTTTTTATTTAGTTGGTATGATCTTTAAAATAAATGGAAGATGTTTTTGTCAATGAAACCAAAAGGTTATCCTCTACTGAAACTTTATTTTACATTAAAGTAGTTCTCATAGAGAATAAGTCTTGTGCCTCAGTAGGAGCTGGATATCAGCTCACAGTCCCTGAAAATTCCCACAACGCTTTCTCCTTGTGAATTGATGTGATTTCTACATTCTTTCTCCATCCTGATTTTCTTTAAAATCTTTGGAATTATTATTATTATTTTTGTTAACTGCATTGTTTTTATTCCAGTTGTTAATTTATTTTATTTGCATCTACCCCTAATGTACTGACTCTGAAGCTTTTACATTTTTGAATAGGTTTTCCTTTGGTCAGTCTCTAAAGATAAATGTAAAATGTTCTTCATGAGAAATCGTGATATGTAAACCTTACAAACCCTGTGGACAGGGGTTTTGTGTATATGAAATGGCCATGGATTCATTTGTTCAATAAACACTTGCTGAGATACATCTGCAAGCTAGGCATTTGGACATAAGAAACCCACTGAAAGAGAACCTTATAACTTCAAAGAGTCTACAGTCATGGGAAAGAGAGAGATTAGAATGTGGGAAGTGAGAGAGAGGTGTATAGGGTGCTACTGAACCAAAGACAGGAGGCAGCTAGTGCAGAAGGTTTGGAGAGGAACTGCCTTGGGTAAGGGGTGGGTGGATGGAACTGTGCATGAGTCGAATCTTAAGGGAAGAGTGTAAACTAGCCACCTGGATTTCATACTATATCATAAACTCACCATATCCTGGGCAAAATATACATCATAAAGCAAGACAAAGATATGACTCACAAGACTGAGATTTGTGTCCTGGAATTCATACATATAAAAGTAAACTGGATCACTTTATTTTTTTAATATGTGAGCAAGTCTGTCAAGATATTGGGGAGTTCTAATTTTTGTGTACTATGAAAAAAAATATTTTCCAGTTAAAATTAAATATCAGCCATCACAAAGACTCTGTTACCTCAGAACAGAATGTCTGAAAGTTGGCTGGTAAGATCGATGTGGCTTTTATTAATCCTTCTCAAATTGATATAAAGCTCTGTGACTGTAAGATTTAGACAAAGCAATAATCTCCAACTCTTTTTCTCTGGGCAAGTATTGGAAATTTTAGTTTCTCAGCCACTATGTATGATACCAATTGTTTTAGGTATTCTCCTTATGCTTATTTACAAAGTGAGGATTATTTTCTTTTTAGAAAGATTACTTTCTAGATTATACTTTCCTACCTAACACTTATTATATTTAGATCATCAGGTACTGAATATTACCTATGAAAAGCAGACATTGAACTAAAAACTGAAACTACATAGCTGCCTATAAGTTATATAATTTAAGCATATCATTGTTGGTGTATATTATATTAGAATTGCATTTTAAAATTTAAAAAATGACCTATTTTCATATGTTGTAATTGACCCTCCCAGTTTATATTTGTGAAACATTGCATTACAATAATGTTACTTAAGTATATAGAAGCAAATTGAAAATATTTTATCATTTTGTTTTTTTAAAATAAATTCTGGTGTGATACAAATTATCAGAAGCAAATATACATACAGTAATACCTTTTAATAATATTTCTTATGAATTATGTCTAAAAGCCCACTAGATGTATTCCTTAAATGATCATAAAAGAAGAATTTCACACAGAAACTTCTAAAACAAAAACATTAGGTAGTAACTACTTTATGTGATGATGAAATAGAATGGATTTGATGGTGGTAGTTAGTTTTGAAAGATTAATTAAATTTCCTACATGACTCTGAGATGCAGTAAGCAAGACACAAGGCATTTGGGGGGCTCATTATTCTGATATTAAAAGTAAGAAGGTGGATAAGAAGTAACACCAAAAATGAATTTATTTTCAAGAATATAATTTCCATCTCTATAAATGATCACAATACTGTATCTGTTACAATGCAACTATAAAACCCTTATTATTGGAAAGAAGTTCAAAATGGGCAAATCGTATTGGAGCTAAAGTTGGTGACTTTAAAGAAACGATTTTTTATCAGAAGCAGTAATAAAATTATATGTTCATCTGTATATATTTTTCACCAAAAATACTTAAATTAATTAGAACACTTAAGGTTCAGACAGCAAATATACCTAACAGGTGACTATAAAGTATGTATCACAAGTAGCAATGAATAATTCCAAGTTATCTAAAACTTAGGTATGGAATATTATTTTCAACTAGAATAAAATACTAGAGTAAAACTCTTTCCTTTTTACATGGTTTTATATTTGAAATTTACTTGAAAGTTTAGAAACAATTTATTGCAACAAAATTGAACTTTTATCAATTTTTAAAAGCTCATCAGTATCCTAATAAGAATAATTCTTTAGAGTAGAGACCTTTGTTCAACTCTGATTTTTTTTCTTTTTTCTTGTGTAGTTTAAAAGGTCCTAAATGAAACCATTATTCCAAATAGTTATGAATGAGTGTGTGGGAAATTATTCCAAAAGAAATATACAATTGAAAAGTGTCAAGTATAAAAATCTGCCAACACACCAGAAAATTTACGCTGTGTGTCACTTGCAGTAAAGACTAGAGAGAGGCATTTTAGGTTTTCTTTTAAAAAACTGATCATATCTAGATACAAGAAGATCAGTCAGTCTGTGAGATTTTCTAACTTTAGAACTACTTTTATAATATCAGGTGACAATAAATAAGTGTTTGATTTATTATCAACTTGACAAAATATTTTTGATGATTGTTTGTCCAATTTTCTTTTACTTTTAGTTCTCTGTTAAAAAGACTTAATTGCATTATTAATCCAGACCTAATGACATAGCATACTAAATCCAATACCTGCAATTACATAATTAATTACAAGGTAAAAAATACACATGTATGCACAGATTTTGTGTGTAGATTTATGGGTATACATTCTTTCTTTAAAAAGTAATTTGGACCATTATTGTAAGTACTTACAATAAATTTAATGTAATGTAAGTACTTTCAGCTCTCTTTTCCTTTTCATATGTGGACTGCTTTTTAACTGACTCTCAAGTCACATATGAAAACAAAAATAAAGAATGGGAGAGGAAATCAAAAATAATGGGAGAGGAAATGCTAACGAAAGAATGGCATGTAGAAAAGGTATTGGATATAGACATCCAAGCCAGCCTTTTTTATTTTCTTTGTCTAAAGACAAAACAAGAACTTTCAAACAATGAGTGAGCATATTTGTACGTATAGACTGTCTATTTTCTCTAAACTTTTTGAAAAGGGAAGTATAACTAGTTTTAGTTAGTAGTAGTGGAAATCCTTACCATTTAATCTAATTTCCTAAGAAATGTTAAACTCAATGGATAATAATTTTTGTGCACTAAATTTGATTACTCTATCCATTTGAGTATTGCATAAAACTGTACAAATTTTTACAATTCACTAATGAACATGAGATACAAGTAATGCCCATATTACCCTGAAATATATTAGTCTCTAAAAGACATACAAATATGTACACAATTAATTGTACACAAATAATTAATTACATTATCCCATCCATATTCTAGATTTAATATCCTTCAAGGTGGAATATATCCTTTAGCAATTATACTTTAGAATATAATTATAGAATTATACTTGAGAATATCTTTTCCTTCCTATAAGATGAAGACCTAACTCATTAAACAGATAACAAGTAAATTACTTGTTTATCAAAAAATTCAGGGCTGGGTTGTGACTCAGTGGTAGAGTGCTCACCTAGCATGTGTGAGGCACTGGGTTTGATCCTTAGCACTACACTAAAAAGAAAAAGAATAAATAAAATAAAAAAAATTAAAAAAGCAATCTAGAGGTAGGAAATCTGCAGAACTGATTAATTCAGAGCAATAATAACATCAACAAAGAGGCAGATCTATTCAGTATTTTTGTTCTTCAGTTTTCCCACAGCTGACACTTGATATTCTTGAGATATGCCAACAGTTTCAAGAAATATATCAAGACAAAACAACATTGAAAGGAAATGTCTATCACTTTTCTGTTTAACTTTTTATCAGAGAGGAAACATTTTCCTGAATTTTCCTTTTAGACTTCAGCTTACTTCTTTGCACCATAGGTGAACAAGCATTTGAATAAATTTGAGAATTTTGTTTTATTTGTTGAAGAAACAGAAAGGAGGTATCCAGGAATGGTGGGAAAGGCAGCCAATGAGGTCTGACATAATAAATCCCATCCTTTCAGAAAGAGAATCAATTGGTTTTGAAGTTTTCATTTGTTTGTATTATAGAGTGTCCATATATCAGCTGGGATACATCATCTTTTTATTCATTATGATTATTTTTTCTGTAAAGACTTCAAACATATTTATAAAAGCTGCTTAATATTCTTGTTTCCTATTTCCAATATTGGTCATCTCTGTGTTGTCATCTCTTTGCATATCTGCGGATTTTAATATTTGCCAGACATTGTGTATGACATGGTTTTTAGTCTTTATTTTTTCTTTCCTTTACAAAAATAGTGTTATTCTAGCAAGTATTTAATTTACAAGTAGATAAGATCGATTTTTGAGGCTCCTTAAATGTTGGAACTCTTAAAGTCTCCCAGAACTTTGAAGTTCCTTTGTCAGTGGCACCTATTCTCCTATATCTTCACCAGAATAAAAACCACACTTTTTTTCCAAATTCATCTAAGTTCAGGGCCTTAAAACCACCACATTGGCAATATGTGTACTTATTGCTGTTTTGATATATCTTTTGGGCACCTTGAAATCCATCTGTCTTGATCTCTTACAATGCATTGTAAAATTTTAAAAATTAAATGTGGTTATAATGTACATATTCTTTTTCTGTTTTAAACATGAAATATAGATTATTTAGCCAAGAATTTCCCAGAGTTCTCCTCAAATTATTTTTTAACTACATATTTGATAAGTATCACAAAAGAAGCCTTAGCATAAGAAAAAGGAGCCTATGATTTTTTTTTTTTTTTTTTGTATCAGGATTTGAACCCAAGGATGCTTAACCACTGAGCCAGATCCCCAACCACATTTTCATGTTTTATTTAAAGATAGGGTCTCTCACTGAGTCGCTTAAGGCCTTGCTAAGTTGCTGAGGCTGGCTTTGAACTCACAATCCTCCTGCCTCAGCCTCCTGAGCTGCTGAGATTACAGGCATATGCCACTGTACCTGGCAATCTATGCAATTTTGATGAGTGGTATACCAGATGCCAAGGTTTCTCTGGAGATATGATTTATTCTAAGGTGGGTAAGAGAAACTTTTTTCATGTAGATAGAAGAACATATGTAAAGCCTTTCAGGCCAGAGGAGTTTATATATTTCAGAAGACCATGTGTTTAGAATTCAAAGAGCAAGGAGGCAGTGTTCTGAGATGAGAAGTGGTGAGGCAGTTATGTCCTGTCATAAAGAACTACATTGGTTATGTAGAGGTCTTTGGAGTGTACCTCACCTTTTCTTATATCACAAATGCTGGTAAAATAGCTTGTTATAGGTACATTTTTATCTAAATGTAATATGTTAAATACTGATAACAACTAAACTACTACATGGAGAGATCCTGTATCCATTCCTTCCAGAAGTAACTAGATATCCAATTATAGAACAATTTGAAAAACAATTTTTCCCCTAAAATAACACTTTCAGGCATACAATATATTTGGAAAGGAAATATTGCTTACTCATCATCAGTAACTTTTGTAGGTACTTCATTAAATTGACACTTTTTTTTAAGTTCTGGGATTTCAGTTCAATAGTGTTATTAGTCAGGGTCCTCATGAGGAACAGACTCAACAGGAAGTATAATTATAAAAAGGGGACTTATTAGGTTGGCTTACATGGCCAGAAGCTAGTAGTCCACAATGGCCATCTGAGGCTAGAAAGCTGGAGAACCAGTAGCTGCACAGACTAAGAGGTTAAAGCCCCAGAACAAGAGGGATCAATGGTGCTACCCTACTCTGAGACTCTAGCCTTCTGGAGAATCACTGTCCACTTTGGAAGAGGGAAGAAACAAGAGTTTGATATCCTCAGATGATCCAGGCAGCAATCAAGAACCCATTCAAGAAGAGTGGAACTTGCAATTGCTGTTGCTTCTTTGTTCTTCCAACTTTTATTCCATTCAAGCCATCATCGTATTGGTTGGTGCCACCCATGCTTAGAGAAGGTCTCCTTTTCAGTTGGTTATCCCCTTTTCTAGACATTTCTAGACACACCCTCACTGACACACTCATAGTCCTCTTAATCATTGGTTTGTCTTAATCCAATCAAGTTGACAATTCAAATTACCCATTACAAATAGCATACATTTACATCATTGTACCTGTCTTAGAAGTATTCAAGGGAAGGTTGAATTCACCATAAATAACCAGGTTTATTTTGAAATGAAGCTTAAATAAAAGTAAGTTTTCCAAATTAAGGTTTTTTAAAAATCATTGTTTTCTGCAAATCTACTTAATGAAGCTTTGGGAGATAGTCATATACATGTGTTTATTTATTATATTAGGCAACTAGAGGTTACTATTATTTTTCTTTTTCTTGTAAATTGGTTGAGAAATCATAGTCACATTACAAAGTATAAGTCATTGAGATACCTGTTAGCCACAGACAATCCCTGTAATGAAATTTGTCAGTGCACTAAATAGGAAGTGTGCATACGATATGATCTCTGTGCAACTGACATGATCTTGTATTTTTTTAGTCATTTTGGCCATTATATTGGGAAGTTTTCAAAAGATTTGAAGACTTCTTGTGAATGGGAAGAAAATGTTTTACTTTCAAGGTGATATTGATAGTTATAACTGTGTGAAAAATGATAAAAAGGCTGTTATATTTTTTCTCTGTGGTAGGAAACAAAAAACTTTAATCACCCTATAGTTTTTGTCAAGAAATATATTTTCCCTTTAAAGTTGACTGACATACTGAAAAACAGAATTACAGTAGATATTCTGAACTAATTTCCTAGTTTCATAGGAAATTCCTACTACACAAAGAATCACAGTGACCACATACAAAGCTAATATTCTGTAGTAGTTTAAGTATTTTAAATACCAGCTAAAACTCTAAAATACTCTAAATTTTCAAGAATACATTTGATGTAATATTAATAAACTTTGCTGTTAGTCTCAAAATTTTTATTGCTTTGGCACTTATAACTGAAAAGTTTCTTAAGTCTTGATTTAGTTTTATCTAAATGTTACTAAATTTTAAATTATAAAGATTTAATCAGTTTTTATAAGCATCAAGGCATGTGTAAATATTATTGTGTAATTCTACTGAAGATTCATAGAGTTGACACAGAGAGGGTGAACTGTATATAAATGTTCTCAGTGGAGATTACACTGTCTTTGAGTTTTGTTTGTAGTAGTTATGGTGATTAATGAACCACTGTGTCCAGCTTCAGAATCATACTTTTTTTCCCCCATGGTAAAGGATGATATTTTTGGTATACAATACATTTGTTAAGTTTTCTGAAACCATAATAATTCAGAGAATTTGCTGACAGTGAGGTGTATATCTAGAAGTGCATGAATTGTATTATCAGGTGAGCCCTGCTAATATAGGAACAGAGGAAGACTTGAACCTAATAATATCCTCACTGTCTTATTTTGGGTTGTCTGTACTTGAAGAAACTATAACATCTTATTAAAGAGTTTTCTTCTTTTCTCATCAACCATGGGGATTATTTTATTTTTTTAGTTGAATTTACCCAGAGGAACTTGCATATTTGGGACCCAATAATGTTCTCTTGTTATAAACATTAATATTTAATATACTGAACATGTTATTGAATATTATTAATTATAAACCATGGGTACTACCCAATCAGAAGGCCAGTAGAAATAAACATAAAACAAAATGGTATGCTAACCAAGGTCCTGAGTAACAGTCTTGATTGATATTCATTTTAACTGCCTTGACCTAATTAAGAACAGTTTTGATTACTACAGGTTTGTAGCAGATCTGTTTTTTTATGTAAAAATAAAATGTTCAAAGATAAATTTTTCATATGTGAAAGAATATTAGTTAATATTTTTTGATACAACTAAGAAGTTAAAAATATGGTGAAGCTTTTGAAGCCAGTGCCAGAAACCTACTAATCTTTGCAATTTAAGCCGGTGTTGATCTGTGGGACACAATGTGGATGGTTTTAGTAACTGTGAAAAATGTCACTATTCTCTGTTTGGGGAATTTAGATACAAACTATTGTGATACAAAACAAATGGTTAGTTTTATCTTCTAAATTCATTGCTGTGCATGTTCCTTTTTGACTATTTGAAAATAACAGAGACTCTTGCATTTTTATCTATGTCTGTATACTATTATTTTCTGAAATACATGGCATGATCCTTTAGCTAAATTGGAAAACAAAAAACAAACAAACAAAAAAACAAAGAGATGCCTTGGTACTTGCTATACAGGTCAGGTAAAAATGCAAATAAAATAATATAGCCTTAATTAATTTTATTCAAATCTTGTTATTCATCTTGGGAATAATTTAATTTCTAAATTATTGAATAATTAGTAAAGAAAATACACTTGAATCACACTCAATTTTTTATTTGTCTTCATAGACATATTTATTAATTATCATTGTTGTTTGAAGTGATAATTATTATTACCCCCATTTTATTTCTGTAATAATGTAATAAATAAATAAACAGCTAGCAATTTTGAGGACTGACTGACTATTGGCCAGATATTTTGCTGACCACTTCATATGTGCTAATTTATTCAAATTTTGAACAAGTCCAGAGAAAGTAGTTGTAAAATGAGTATTATCATTTTTTACATGAGGAAATAGATAGATACATAAATTTTCTCCGAGTTAAAGAAATGGTAAGAAGTAGGTGGGTCTGGAATAAATTAAACTAAGTGCATTTGCAAAATAAGATTTTCCCCTTACTAATAGAATGTATTTAATAATAAGTAATGTTTCTGTGCCCATTGTAACTCAGGCAGTCTTATAAGGACTTCATATATATGTTAGGTTAGATTTGTTTTGAAGCTATCATCTGTTCTTGTTAATCTGTATTTTGTCAGTTTAGAAGAAGCTGTCTTTCAGGAGAAATGAGCTCTTTGTGTTTGAGTAGTCATTTCCTTCTACTCTCTCAGATTTTTCAAGTGGGGTCCATAAATTAGACTGACAAAAGGAGGATTTATAAGAGAAACACAAACAAGTTTATTAATATGTGCATTGCATACACACACAGGAGCACACAGAAATGAGTCAATTAGAGGCGTGGTCAGTTTAGGGCTTAGATGGCATCTTATCATTTTAACAAAAGAACAATAAATTTTTAGAAAAGTAACCTAATACAGGGACTTTGAGTTTCTAGGACATCAAAGTGTGGCATGGTGAATATATGGGGCAAATAATGGGAGAAAAGCCTTAGGTTAGCTACATGGATTCCTCTGCTGCCTTATCCTGACTCATGAAAATATAGGGTTGTCTCCAGTAATTAACTCATGTCCTTCCTAGTGGAGAGAGGAGATGAACACTTTTGTAAATGTATATCTGATTTTATGTAAAGGTGGAAGACAAAAGAACTATTCTTGTATCCATTTCTCAGTTGCCTTCAGTTCAAAATGATCCTTAAGCTAAAGGGGACATTTGAGGGGGTGGCATGTGTTGCTTCCCTTCACATGTTAATTCCATCATAGAATTATACATTTCCGGGGCTGGGGATGTGGCTCAAGTGGTAGCGCGCTCGCCTTGCATGCGTGCGGCCCGGGTTCGATTCTCAGCACCATGTACAAAGATGTTGTGTCCGCCGATAACTAAAAAATAAATATTAAAAAAATCTCTCTCTCTCCTCTCTCACTCTCTCTTAAAAAAAAAGAATTATACATTTCCTGTTTTGTTTCACTTTTTTTTTTTTTTTTTTACATAAATCTGTCAGTAACTAACTATGTGACATGGGGCAAGGATCAGTTATATTCATGGGCACCAGTATTTTCCATATGTCAAATGTAAAAGTTTAACAGGTTAGCAGGACAATGACTAGCTTTCTTAACCACTAAAATTGTTATTAATTTCTTTATAATTTAATAAATACCAAATATATTTTGTCACAATGTTTGCTGCTTAAGCTTTTCCTTCCAGTTAATTTTAAGCCCATTACTAGAACCACAAATATGAAATTTTTCTTCCAGTGATATTTTTGTTGAATCTCAGAATTTTTAAATGAGTTAATTAAGTATCATGTGTACATGAAATGCTAATTAAAGAATGATCATATTCTAAAACAGTAATTGTCATTGAATCTTGCCACTAAATATACAATTAAGTCATTTCAAAATGTATGCAGAAGATCTGAATGTTTTCAAAGACTACTATGAAGAAATTATGAGGTTCACAAAATGTTTTTTCCTAGCATACTATAGACATTAATCTACAACTTTGGAAACATCCTAAACATGCTACATTATAATTTTTGTTCTTTTTTTTTCCTTGTTAGGAATCTTTCCCTGAAATTAACAAAAGAAGATCAGGAATCCAGGTGTTCCCATCTAAGCCGAATGCCTAGCAGTCCATCAACAGATTGGCCTCTACAAGGTGTGGAAGAAAATGGGGGCATAGATTCTCTGCCTTTCAGATTGATGTTACAGGACTGCACAGCAGTAAAGACGTTATTATTAAAGATGAAGAGAGTTCTTCAAGAGGTAATGGTTTACTCTAAGATTAATGTCTTTTAGTGCTGGCAGACAATGAAGTCTTAGAAGTGCTTAGAGTCTACTCTGTCAGTAATTAACTATGTGACATGGGGCAAGGGTCAGTTTTACTCCTGGGCACCAGTATTTTCCTTATGTCAAATGAAGGGTTTGGTGTTCTGGTTTGTAGATAGATACTAAAAAATTCAGCTCTAAAATTTTAAAATTCTATGAAAGAAAAAAATTGATGCTAAGGTTCCCCTTACTGAAGGTGAGGAGATATTGGCATCAGTTATAAAGTTATGTGTGTGTGTGTGTGTATACACACACACACACATATATATATATATATATATATATATACTTATATATTAACAAAGCTTTTGAGAGATCTATTAAATGTGCTTCATGTTAATGATAGTGGGGCTTTGCTTATATGATACCATAAAAGTATATTGTTGTACCAAAAATAATCAACCCAGGAAAATTAAATCTGAAGGTTTGAATGATTTTGTCCATTGAGTACATTTACCCTCCTGCAACCTGCGCTCAGTTACTAAAATGTTGAGCATGTAAAGAAAATGTAATAGGATTCTTTTACCTTTTTTCTAAGATTAAGAGTTAGATATTCTTTAGCATTCAAATATGTTATGGTATTATGGTATAATTATAATAGTTATATTTTTGAAGATTTCTATAAAATATATATACACTAATACTACTTTATAAATATGCAGAGAATTTCAGTGATTTTAAATTAATTACTCTAGTAAGTATGATTTCAAAACAATAGCCTGAGATTTCTGACTTCATATTCAAAGACTTTTATTACATAATATTACCTTTCAATAGATTTCTCTTTATTAATAGGAGAGTCTAGTGGTATAAGAACAAAAGATTCTTATTATTTAGGAGAAACATTATCATTGTTAAAGGGCTAGCCAGAAGCCTGAATCTTGAGATCCCAACTGACTGGATTCAGTCAACATCCCTCATTGAGAGTAAGGGAAAATTACATAAAACAGAAAAATGAATTTATTAGAACTTTGCACAAACTGGGAAGACAGCTAATCTGCCTTCTCCTAACCCACAGAAACATTCTATTTTTTTTAGAAGGGATAATTAATGGATAACATTTGCCAAGAAAGATCATGTATCAATTCAGCCAGCCTGTGTACCCTGGAATGGAACCTTAAGATATGTTGAATTCTGGTTTCCTGGTCCTTTCATCCTGCTATCTCCAAGGGACTTGTCTTTGAACTGTTGCAACAGTTTCAGCCTCTTTGCTCAGCATGAAATGGCTGTCTGTGGTATGCAGGGTTGGAGAAAAGAGCTTGAAGAACAGGTTGGCAGGACAATGACTAGCCCTGAGAAAACAATTGAGACTTAATTGAAAATGCCCAATTTTAAGGGAGTCCATTATGTTATGACTTCCTTATAATAATGATTACTAACATTTAACACTTTGATAATAGTAATTCTAGTAACTTTACTGGGGACCAGAATTGAATCAGGGAGAAGGTAGGCAATCTAAATGAAATGATTATATAGGCTATTGGAGGCATCTAGTGATGTGTTCTCATTAGCCAATATGAATACATACTGGAGAAGGTCTTTTTTGTGTTTGTGTGTCCCATACATGTATACATGTATATGTCACTGGGGTGGTCTTTGTGCCTAAACTTTATAAAGTAACATGTTAGAATATGCTAGAGTTTTATATATATATATATATATATATATATATATATATATATATATATATATATGATTTGTGTATTCATATATTTATATATAATTATATATCTATAATTCTATAATTAAATATATATATAAAACTGATCTCTGAGAATTTCAGTAACTTTGTGAGCTGGTGGTTAAGAAAAAGAATGAAACTAAATTGAATAAACTTAACACTGAACAAATTATGTTTTAAAATGGCTAATCAGCATTCAAAACTCATTTCCTCTTTATTTTACTACTGTATGTACTTGCAAACTTCTATACACTATTGGAGTTGTATGGTAAACTTCTATATAATAGCAGCCAAGCATCCTTCCACTTGTACATTCATTTATATCATTTTGATAGCTCAAAACCAGCCATGTAGGAGTATTTATGCCATGGAAATTGGCAAACAACACAAATTAGGGCTTTTTATTTTTGGCAAGTCTGCTGTTAAATATTTACCAGCCAACACTATGTCTGACTACATGGTTTCTCTACTGACAGCACAATATTTTTAAGCACATGAATAGGTAAGACAGAATCCCCCCAACCTCTGGCTTAACATGCACTCTGAACCTCTTTGAACAACACAAACTTAATATCACTTTTTTTTTTTAATAAGAAGATGGTAATCTTAAGGTCTGTAACATTTCTCTATTTAACTTTCTACCTGTCTCTTTGGAATGGATTTTAATAATAAATCAATACCAGTAAAAGGGAAGTAGGAAGAACCAATAGGAAGAGTTGAGAGATGTTCTGAGGGTATTTAATTTCATAATTTTGAACTATTTAGTGATATTCACTAAGAAGAAATTCTAAGAATTTAGTGAGATTGTTTTTATATTTCCATCCATTTTTCTCCCTTAAACAGAACTAAATAGAATTGAGTATTAAAGTGATGTTTGATTAGTAATGATTATACATGTTTGTGCAGCTAATTCAGATCAGTTTTTATTGCAAACAAGTAAAAGCAATTTGGGGGGGGTATCAAGAATTGAACTCAGGGGCACTTAACTACTAAGCTATGTCCCCACCCGTATTTCGTATTTTATTTAGAGACAGGGTCTTCCTGAGTTGCTTCCTCACTGAGTTGCTGAGGCTGACTTTGAACTTGAGATTCTCTTGCCTCAGCCTCCAAAGCTGCTGGGATTACAGGAGTGGGCCACCATGCCTGGCAAGTAAAAGCAATTTTATTATGATTAGCACAGACAGCTGTTCTAAAAATATGATATTCATAATAGATACCTTTAAAAATCATCAATTGAATTATTCTCTAAGCTAAAAAATTTAAAACTAAAAATCAAATTTCACTAGTTTATTTGAGTTCACTACAAATTATTCATCTTCAATTAAAAATATCTTTTTAATAAAAGTCCAACTTTTATAAACAAATTATTTTGTAACTGTGAGAAATCCTTATTATTTATTTTTAAACTAAAGTAAGTACTTAATTTTAATACATCTCAGCATGATATGTCCTTGTTTGAGTTTTTATCTTGTTTATGAGTTTCACAAAAGGTTCTTGTGAAATACACAGATACTTAAGTTATCTTTTAGTAACTATTGTTTTAATAGCATTTTGTCACATAGGTATTTGTTCATACCATGTCAATCCCCTCCTTAACCCCATTCTAATAATATTCCTTAAAATTTTGCCTTAGAAACTAATATATATGGGAACATTATATAATCAAGTATCCTGAAAAAGTAAATTAACGGAAAAAATTGGATTTCGAGTCTTAAGTATTGATTTTATATATTAATTTTCATTGATCTCTTTGAAACCTGTTACTTGATAGAATGCAATGCATTTATGACATTTTCAATTTAGTAAATAAAGATTTTATCTCTGAAAAAAAACAAAATTATCATTTGTTATTTTGAGGGGACATATACATGTTTCATTTGAAAATATTCAGATCTGTTGGTGGGTTGGCACATGCCTGTAATCTCAGCTATTCAGGAGGCTGAAGCAGGAAGATCCAAGTGTGGGATCAACCTTGTCAACTTAATGAGACTCTGTCCAAAAATAAAAAATTAAAAGAGTTAGGGAAGCAGCTTAGTGAGAAATCACCCCTGTGTTCAATCTCTAGTACTTAAAAAAAAAAAAATCTTCTTTTGGTAAAGTATCACATTTGAAATGATTTTTGCAGGTTTGTTTAAATTTTTTTTTTTATTGGCTAACTGCCTTGGATGCCATTAAAATTTTAAATCCCATTAGCTCATTCAGAATGTTTTCCCTTTTAGCTAATTTGTCTTTAACTGGAATTTCATTATTCATTTTCATACCTACTTTGGGTTTTACAAAATAAAATGTTTATCTATTAATTTATTTGGGGGATTAGTAATTGCTCTAGTTTGTGCTGTCATCATAGCAATATAAATAATACTTAACTAATCCTGCTTTGTGAATTATATTTGCTATGCTAATATATAATATGGACTTTCAGTTAAATATAATTTTTAAAGTGAATATAACAGGGAAAAAGGAATATACAAGTGTGTTTGTGTCTGAATCACTTCAGGATAGGAACCAGCTATGGAGGTACCTAGTAGCTGAAGCTCTGAAGAATCCTCTTCAGCAAGCCTAGTGTTAGGTCCAAGCATGTGAATGCTGAAGGCTTTCCAAGTGATTCTTCCATGAATCCTGGAATAGAAGCACTGGGCAAAGACATTGTGTTATAGAGTGTGTACATTAAACACACTTGCCCTAAATACTTTTCAAAATTGCCTATCACTCTTTTTCAACTGTTCATACATGAGTGATGTCCCAGTTTCTGTAGTACTTTCAGAATTGTTCTAATTCTAATTTTCCCACCTACCAAACCAGTTTCCTCATTGCAGTCAGACAAAAATGAATATATGATCATGTCACTCTCCTTTCTATACGTCTTTGAATATTCCATAATTACCTTCATAATTTTCTCAGTAGATTCCATGACAGTCTACATCTCCTAGCAGCTTAAACTATTTATCCTTCTACTATGAATCTTCTCTTTTCCAATGAGACTCTAAGGTGCCTAAAGAGAATGGTTTTGTAATCTTGTCCCTTGTTGTGTTTTCCCAACCTATCATATATTTGCTGCTTAATATACAAATGAAAGGAAAATACATTCCATTCAGATTCTAGCCTGCCTTTAAAGAATTGTTAATGGAATATAAATGATAAACTTGAATGCCTGATGGAATAAAGATCAAACTAAGTGTATAGCAGGTTTTCCTCCTTTAAAAGAAGCGTCGACTAAGCTTTTCAAATGAAGTCACACAGTGATAATTACTAGATTTGATTTAATCAAGGCCCAGAGAAGCGCTGAATACTAAAAATGGTAGAGATAATCTGAAGCATTTCAGATCCTTCTCTGGAGTAGATGGCTCTGGTGAATACTATATTAACTATATTTTAATTTTTTTCTAAATCTTCAAGATTAAAGGAAAAGCCTAAGGGTTTAAAGATTTTTATCTATATAAGTCACTCTTTTCAAATGTAGATGATTTTATTTTGACAAACCATTATTGCAACTGCAAAGGAAAAATATAAAATGTAAATCATTATAAAACCACCAATCAATATATCTAATAGTTTTTATATGTAATAGTATATCAATATATCTAATATCTTTATTTTTCTGACGTTTATCATTTTTCTAATAACGCTGTGTGGACATCTAAGATATTAATTTTGAAATGGGCCATTGTGGATAATTTGAATGGAATATCACATTCCCACATTCCTTTCATCTTCATTCTTTAAAAATCATTTGTTATCAAAATGCACTTGTATATTCCCACCAACAATTTCAAATACCAACTCCTTATTTTAAAAAGAAAAAAAAAAAGTGTGATATTTGGTCCTCTAAAATTCTACTATCTTCACTTTTATTTTTTGTATTAATGATAAAAATAAAGGCAATATGGCAAATTTTAATTTTTCTTCATTCCATTAATTTTTTTCATATAATATCATTATTCCACAAAAGAAAAAATGTTTGCTATATATAGAAATAGGATTTTTAAAATTATTCTGATTAGAATATTGTGTTCTTTTTGACATCCTTATAAAATTTGCTGTACTCTATGGTATGTGACCAAGAAGAATACTTGGAAGAGATTTCAGATGCAAATAAATAGTTGTTTCTAGTAAGATGACAAGGAATAAGAATGTTAATTAAAGAGTGTGTCCCCCATCATACCCACATACCTTTTGTTTTTCTACTTAAGAAATAAGTACTAGAAATGTAACTAGAAAATTTTCTGAATAAAAAAAATTAAAGTTAAATGTTAAATAAACTATATACTGATATAATAATGAGATGAATCAATTATAACAAAATATCTAGAAAAGTGAAAATCAGGGAAATATTTATTTGGGAATCAATGTGATTTACGAGCATTTAGAGATGACAAAAATATTTGGAACATGGAACATTTAATAAAGACCTGCCACTAATTAAAGAGCTCTTACCTATATATTTTTTCCTGTAAATATCTAATAATTCAAACTTTGATTTCATATTCTATGAAAATAATAGTAACTAAAAACATGAAAGGATAATTTCAATGTGAAATGCTTACTTTTATTTTAAATATGAATCACATTTATATGACACTGTGTTTTGAACTTAATATATCATGTTTCCATTTTTTTCTTTTGCAAATTTTAGTGAAATGATTTCAAGAGCTGTAATAGGGATTTTATAATCACTGATATTTTCCTATGAGAACATCTCAAGAGCAAAAAAAAAAGAAAAGGCTATTCTATAGAATAGGAAGCCTAGAAATGGATAATTGTAGAGAAGGGGAATCATTGGTAGAAAATCCTAGAGTATGAAAATATATCAGAAGTTAGAAATCAGTGTCATACATTTTTAAGTCCTTGGAATAATTCTCCACAGCCTTTAGTTGTTTTCTGTATTCTTGTTTCTCTGAGTCATCTTTTCTTATAAAGTTAGCATGTATTTGCAGCTGTACAGTTTTCTCATTCTTTTATTGGGGGGATGGTATACCAAGGATTGAACTCAGGGGCATTTGGCTACTAAGCCACATCTCCAGCCCTTTTTTGAATTTTATTTAGAGACAGGGTCTCACTGAATTGTTTAGTGCCTCACTTTTGCTAAGGCTGGCTTTGAATTTGTGATCCTCCTATTTTAGGCTCCTGAGCTGCTGGGATTACAGGTGTATTCCACTGTGCCCTGCTCAGTTCTCTCATTCTTAATCTGATTGGAAATAATGTATCCAAAGGCTTCTTTTGTTTTGCACTGTTAACCTTTCAAACTTAAACTATAAAGTGTTCCTGTGAATATTTTACATTCTTTTTGGATTGCCTATGAAATTTATCTGGGGTCTATTTAATCAGACAAAAGCACATTCACAAATCTCTTTAAGGTAAGCCCTGTTCTGACATGAAATGGCCGAGACACAACCTCTTAGTCTTTTACAGTTGCTTTGGGTGGAAGTATTCTACATGGCATAGTCTAAAGCCTTAACCAAAGGCACCTTTTGTCTGAGTGAACCAGCTATTCTGTCACACCCACTTTTGTCCACTTTTGTCTTTCAGAACAGCTCTGAATCTACTAAATAAATTCCTGAGTTCTACACTCTTACATCTGGATGAATGAGGTTGTTAGGCTTATCAAAACTTGTGTTTATCAAAACTCCTTGATTATATAAACAAAAGATGACAACATATGTAATGTCACTACAGAGCTGATAGTATCAACATCAGCTTGTAGAATTTTGTTTTCCTGATGAAATATATAAACATACCCTGACTTTACCATGGAGAGAAGTTAGGGTACTAATGCCAATTCTTAAGAAGTGTTATTACTGCTTAATTTTCTCCCCAGCTTTTTAATAAGTTAAAAAAATTAAGGTGTCTACTTATACATCAGTGCATCCCACTGTATACTCCCTGAAGAAAGCTCTGGCTTTGATAATGGCCTGTCTTAGATTCATTGAGGATTGACAGGATACTCTGTAAGAGTACTCTACTTGCATGATGACTAACTATAAAGAAATGTGATTTGAATGGGACCCTTCTTCTATGTAAGCAATCCTAATTTTCAAAAGTCCTCTAGGAGAAATTAGAGAAGGTAGAGAAAAAATTTTCCCTATCCATAACTTCCTTTCACTTACAGTTTTATTGCAGGAAGTATATTATTGTGGTAAAGACAACAGAGGCTTGAAATGATAGATGTATCTCACTTCTGCCACATAATAGCTACTATAAGATGATTAAGGTTTTTGAGATTATTTCATCATATGTAATATTAATGATTATTATTTTATAGGGTTATTTGTACATTTCCACAATTATATGTGTGTGTGTGTGTGTGTGTGTCTGTGTGTGTCTCACACTGGACATACATGGACATGAGATATGATAATAATCTTATTTACAGGTAATTACTGACTGGAAAATAATTGAGATTTGTTCATTGTGGGGGAATACAACATTAAATTATCTTCAATAGCATAAAATATTGTATGTATTGAATAATAATTCGGTATTAGTAATATTAATATATGTTATATTGACTGATTCTAAAAGAGAAATATTTTGCCATTTATGCTTTTTCTGGACTCAGTATAGCAGCACACTTGACATGATGTTATTTGGTAAAAGAAAAAAAAACCTACTACATGTCAGTTGAATTTCCTGTTTTCAGTTCAATATCTAAGAAAGTTGTTACATGTGAGAAATCACAGTGACAGACCCTGGTGGTAGCAGTTAAAACAGACAGAAGGGAAAAGATGTGTGATATGTTTTGGAAGTAATGTCAACAGTACTTGCTGGTGAATTGGAATAAGGTTGTGATAGAAAGAGAAAAAGGAAGAAAAAAAAAAAAAACTCTGAAACTTGTGATTTTAGTTAAGAACAGATATCTCTGTCATTCTGAGCCTGGGAATACGAAGAGTTGCCTGTGTGAGGCAGAAGGAAGCATGAGTTCTATTTTGGGCAGGCAAAGGTTGAGACTCTTATTTAAATTTTCACTGTGTCAAGTAGAATTTTGGATTAATGTGTCTGTACACCTGGGCAGACCAGGGCTGGAAACACAGACTGAGTATCCATGATGATATAGATTCTGTTTAAAGTTATGGAGGGGAAAATTTATGTTTATAAATATCATAGGATGTTCCAATATGAATAAGGATCAGAAAATCAGCAAACAGTGTCCAGTGAGAATGTAGAGCCTACCAAGAGGCCAAGGGAAAAAAAAAAACAAACCAACATTTCATCCAGATGGTCAACTTAAGAAATGGTGCTGAGAAGTAAGAAAGTAGGATTAGGAAAGATGAGCCATTAGTGGGTTTCAAGATCCTTTTGAGTTGATTCCCAAAGCATATTATGGGAATTATGTAGCCTTTAGGAATTTATAGCAATCAAGTAAAGTGTTAATTTATAATACCCAATCCTACAATAGAGATAATAACCATTTCTGGCTGATTCTTAGTTGTTGAATTAGTGGTTCATTTCTTTACAAGAAATCGGTCCATAAATGTGAAGGATATGAATATTAATAATAAAAGACCTAAGTTTCAAAATTCTGTTTTAAAATGTGACCAATTTTAGTTTTAGAAAGACACCATAGATTTATGCCTTTATATGTGTACTTAAATTCTTTTTTTTTTGCATTACAATTCTTAATACACATATATACCACAATTTTTGTATCTCTGTTTGTACATAAAGTATGTTGACACCCAATTCAAGGCGTAAACATACTTTATATACAGAGATATGAAAAATTGTCCCCTATATGTGTAATAAGAATTGTAATGCTTTCCACTACTGTCATGCAGTTTAAAAAAAAAAGAGTAAATTCAGAGAAAAATTCAGTATATTCTTTAAAAATCTGTAATATATAACTCTAGGAAAAAGCAAAACATATGCTATGGAAAGAAAATGTAATTAGAGTATGTGATTTGGTCATGCAGTGACTCATATTTATAGTTAAAGTTAGACCTAAAGTGATTTGGAAGCATGGAGATAAATCCTAGAAAACAAAAATGTGATTTGAAAGTAGTTACTTTGAGATAGTGGGGTTAATATTGCTGAGGATGATGGAGCAACTATTGTTGCATTAGTATGAGCTACTTAGCACTCTATAACTTTTAAAATTCTGTTACCTATGTGGTTTTAATAAAATAAGTATTAAATACTTAAAAAAAGAAAGACACCATAGATTATATTAGATTCATCAAGAATGGTAATCAAAAGTATATTTTAAATATCGCATCCACCATATTGATGTATTATCTTTCTTTTTCTAATGTTGGTATTATTGCCTAAGGATATTACTTATACTGTAGAGATAATCTAACAGTGATCACAAAATGAAGGTACTAGAGTATACTGCTCAGATTGGAATTTCAACCTTCATGCTGATTGTGTGCATGTGATTTGGGGCAAGGTGTTTAATCTCTTCATGAAAATCTAGTCTCTTCCAGAAATAGAATTACTAGATTAGTGTATATTTGAAACTCCTAGACAATTTCAGGTTTCTCCCAAAGTTTTGTACCAATTTACTCTCATGCTATGGTGTATTCATCTAGTAGAATGCTTTATGTTATTGAATTTCCATGTCCCACAAAGAACATTTTGAGAACAAAATTCAAGTTACAAATGAATTCATATAGAATATAAGGTTTAACAATATGCAAACTTGAAATATATTGTTAAAGAATCAATATGTATGTAGTAAAACCATAAGAAAAAAAGTAATAAAATTGTAAAGAGATGCTAAATGTGATATCTGGGATAAAATTATCTGCATAAAGGTAGTAAGAGTATGTATGTGATATTTTCTTACACATGTAAAATGTATTAAAAATGTAGTCTTTCCGAAGTCTGTACTCTTGAGTGGCTCCATATCCATGAAATCTGTTTTCCACAACTTTATTTCCCGCTATTTCTTCATGCTTGTAAAGGTTTCAGAAAAACAGTGATTACTTCTTTCCTGTCAATATGTTTTGATATTTATTTGATGTCAAAATAAAAATGAAATGATATTATTTGAACAAGAACCTATTAGCCAGAGATTTCTTTCCTTATTTATGTCCTCATATAATCTACTAGTTGTGAGTCTTATTTGATTAATTATAAGAAAACAAACTATAACCCAAAATATTAATAAATGCCCCGTTCCTTGTACTTATCTGTTGTGGTAATCCGCTATGTATGTTATAATCATGTTCAATGATTAATCAAATAACCACGAATATTTTTTGCTATGCATGTTTAAACTCTAATTTTCTTCACAAATCCAGCATTAATGTTTCTCATATAGTACAACTTCTATATTTTTGTGCCATTCCATGGACTATATCTGGCATCAAGAATTTCAAGCTGACACATAGCAGACACAGAGCAGATGGCACCCCTTAGAGTCTCCAGGGAATCCCTAGGGTGATCAGTACTTCCAGTGGGGCAGGGAAAGAGAGATCCAGAGCCAAGTAAGCAAATGGTATTATGAAAAGTCTACAGTTGTGTTCTGCTGAGACACATTGTTACTTAAATTGTGTCTTGTTTTTATTTATAAATCAGAGACATATTTAACTGCAGTGAAATGCATGTTTTTAATCACCAATTCTGTAAGAGATGATGTTACAAATTTAAATTACATAATGCAGTTGCTTAGGAGAAATACAAACCTTAAAGTATTTATATGTTTACAGATGAGCAAAAATGTTTTATTTAACATCTAGTGACTCATTTAGATGGAAGACAGCTATTCCTTAACCACATCATTTTAACTTTGATGAAAATAAAAACTTGAGGAAATTAATTATTACTTGTATTTTAGTTTAGATTTATGAATAGAAATTTAAATTTTACTATTTCAAACATTATAATCTTAAATTATTTTCTGTTATTGTTTTTAAAGTTAATTTGGACAATGTAAATAGAGATTAGCTATTGATGTAGTAGAACTGACTCAATTTATATTTATAGTAAACACATGTGAAAATAAAGAGATGCATTTGTCTTGTTCTCTGATTAAATGGGTTTCTGGTCTCAGTAGGAGGATGTGTAGAGTTCAGAAAGAATAATTATCATTAAAGATTTACTTCACTGATATAAAAAAATGTTTTTAAATCTCGGTTCCACATTAGGGGTCAGCACAGGTTTTTTGTCAAGGCCAGTTAGTACATATTTTAGGTTTTGTGTAGCCTATGTTCTGACTCTACTAAGTTGTAGAGAAACCAGACACATTATACAAATTAATAAAAATTTATTTGTAAAAGTAGGCAGAGGCCAGATTCTGGATTTGTCTTAGGCTATCATCCTATTCTAATTCAGAGAAAGGTGACTGAAGTATCATGAAGAGGCCTTGTGCCCTTAATAACAGTGGATAAGGGAGCTGGATTTAGCAGGCAATGTAAATCCCGTTCCTTTATAGCTGGAGGGTCCTGGGCAACATATTTAAATTCTGTGCCTCTGTTTTCTCATTAGTAAAGAAGGTATAGTAGTAATTGGCATATTGCTTAGGTTTGTTGAGAATATTCAATGTGTTAATACATTTAAAGTGCATGGAGTTATGTTGGATATCCCACAGATGCTTTATATGTATTAGTTACTATTTAATTGTTATTGCAAAGTCTGAGGACTACTAGTGAAATAAAGAGCAAGGATTTACTATAAGACAAACCCAAATTTAAATTATAGATGTACAGCAATTCAACAGTGTGATTACATTTTACTTCTCTGATACCAATGAGGTTTCCTCGTATATGGTATAAGGATAAACTTTTCATAAATTTCATAAGATTAAATTTAATTATTGCTGACAATGGAAAGGTCTTAAGAAATGCTAATACTCTCTCTTCTCTTTCTTCCCTTTTAAGAAATTGTATCCTAACATTAATTCTAATCTTTTTCCCCAGATTGAGTTTCTATCCCTGGCTTGATAATGCCTCTAGGACTCAACATTTTCTCTAGAGTTGGTCCTGAATTTTAATACTCTTATTTCTTTCATGCTCTAGAACTGAATTTTGGTCCTTGAGCTTCATATTTGCTACATAGATGCTTTTCCTTGTTCACAGAATCCCTAAATACTGCTTGTCCCCTTTCTAATTCTCTGAGAAAATTGCATGGTTTTATAGTAAATTGGGAGTAGGTATTAGAGAATTAACAGTGATTAACAGTGAGTCCAAATAAAATGCCTATATATGGATTTTAAAATAATTCCATTTTTTTTCATTTTTAAGGAATATTAATAAATGTTGACATAAAGATCTTGCTTGCAAGACATTGTTATAGAGATCATATTCTTAGTTCCTATTTGCATCCAAATGCAAATAATTTCTCTATCTTTTCACAAATAATTCTGCTTTCTTTCAAATCCATACTTCCTAGTTTTCAAGGTGATGCTTTCTATAAATATAGAGAGATCTACCACTTTTGACTTAAAACATTATTTTAATCATGAATTCACAGGTGGAATTTCTTTGAATTCATAATTTTTTATTATATTTATTTCTCATTTGAGACTTTGCAGAAGCTCACAATCAGCTTATTTCCCCCTATTTATCTGTTGGACCATAGTTTTAATACATGCTTATAAAAAATGTGCTTTGATAAAGTTGATCCTATTCAGTATGATCCTTTTCAGTATCTAATGAAAAATTGGTATCTGATGTGCCACCACTGCTTTTGAAACCAAGGTGGTTTCTAATATTAGAAGCCTTCCTCATTTACTATATGTTTTTGAGAAAGATATATATTTTATTAAAGTATTTTAGAAGTTTCTGGGGGTGAGTCAAATTTAACTTCCACTGGAGAGATAATTGCAAACTGTAAATATCCCTGAATTGTTTCTTCTGCACTATCTCTTTACTTAATTGATAACCGAGACAACCATCTTACTGGCAAATTGTTTAATATCTACCAAAATTATATTGTTTTTTCCCTCAAGAAACCTTCATGAGAGCAGTTAATATTTCCATGGATACATTTACCTCTGGGAACCACAGGCCAAAAACTGGCAACATTGATTTGGGGCAGGGCAGAATCCTACAAATAACATTTCTATCTGTGTTCATATAGAAAGTATAGAAAATTTATTGAAAGGTAATGATATAATGTAGTAGTTTAAGTGCAGGTTTCAGAATATTATAATATTATAGTGTGTGAATGATTCCAGTGTAATGTGTGTGTGTATGTGTGTGTGTGTGTGTGTGTGTGTGTGTGTGTGTGTTTGCATGCTTGTACCTGCATGTGCACAAGTGCCTATATATGTTGGGGTTGTTAAATATGTTTTTGTTTATCCCGGGTTTGGAAGACAGAGTTGGAAGGATTTTTAAAAATAGGTTGAAAAAAATAAATTCCTTAAATAAATGCTATCACCTCTTTGCTTCCTCCCTATCATATTAGGTTTGAACCCATTAAAAACGTTCTTGAACCTTGCAAAAAACAATGGTTGCTCACTCACACCAGGACATATGTCTGCATGTACAGACTTTGCTTCTGGGCCATTTCTTGGTATCCTTATTGTTAGCTCTCACCTGCTCTTCTTCACTGTGTTTGCTCAACTCTCTGCTTTTAGTCTTTTTTCACATTTTTTCCCCTAAGTTCTGATGTAATTTCTCCCACTTAGCCAAGAAGTAGTGAATAGATTATCTTTTAATGACCCCCACCCCCATCATTTGTATTAGCCTTGTGACATTTTATTTCTTTTTGCTACTTCAAAGTAATAAAATTTTTGGCTTGCCTTGCTGGACAGAGAAAAAATGCCTCTCTGGACCCTACATCTCATAAAGTATCTCCTTACACAAAGTGTACAATTTCCTAGTACTGTGCTGTCTACCACAGCCCCGTTAAACACATACACACACACACACACACACACACACACACACACACACACACCCTTTTCATTTTAAATCATAACTCAGGAGGAATGGTACATTTCCTCTGGTACTTCAGATATTTTTAATTCTCATGTTAATTTTTAATTCCACCCAACCTGAAATGAGAATTAGCTTTCTTTAACAGTACCAATTCTGTTCCTATTCATGTTAGTTTAACTACTATTTTTCCGATTATAAATTTCTGTGAGACTTTTACTGTGTACAAAATGAGCTACACTGACCACCTGCCATAAGCACCAATGGCACTTTGTCTTCATGATTTTTGAGTGAGACATCCAGAGGCTAAATCATGTTTAAGCAGTATTTGATGTTTCTCAAATAAATACATATGATCAAGTGAATCATCTTTAGTAAGGTATTCTAGACTTTAATGGTTATTGGCCAATTTAGCAACCCTTGCTCTTCTCAAAACTTTCAGAAATGTCTTTCATATGCTGCCCCTAAAATCAAACATAAAACTAGGAACACAAACTTTTGTAGTCTTTACCTTAAAAGTATTTTATGTATCTGTCAGGTAAGCCATATTTAGTGAAATGGAGTGAATGTTCAGAAATAAAAAAATCATTTTTTAATGAAATTAGTTTTGAAATTTTGATGTTTTCAAGTTTATACAAAATATCTATTTAGAAGTAATATTGTAGTGAGGGGGGGATAGGGAAATCAAAACCGGATTCTAAAAATATTTTAATGCATACATTTGGAATGAGTTCAAATGGAGTTCAAAGTCTTTGTCCTAAGAATACAGAAAATGAAGGCAGTTCAAGATAGTAAGAAATCCAGATGAAAATGAAACTAACCAATTTAAATAAATAACCATTGATATTTTGCTCATGTTTAGTATTCTAATGATAGTGTTATTTTGGCTAACAATAAGAGGATATAAATGCTTGTGTTTAGAATATAAATGCAGACAGAAAGAGTAAAAATGTTTTTAATACTAAATAATTTATGTAAGGTTTTATTTATGATCACATTTCCTAAAAAGATTTTATTTTATTCACTAACCCACTGAGTTTTATGCGTTTTTTAAGGTTCTGTATTATGTGCATTTCTTTTATAAATCTTTACCATAATTATACTATCAATTAATATACTATCAATTAATTATATATATATATATATATATATATATATATATATATCTACATGTACATAAGTTCACAAATTTCTGTTCATTTTAGCAACATGTTTTCTTTGAAACAAAGGAAAGAAGTAAGGAATATAATTATAGTCAAGAAATATGTGTATCAATATTTTGAATTCAGAAGATACTGTCAAGCTTAAAGAGTGAAATTTCGACAGGTGTAGAACATAGTAATGACAGATCCTAAAGAAAACAGTTGCTATGAAATGATTTGTACTCCTCCAAAATTCACATGTTTAATTTCTAATACATAATCTCCTAAAGTGCCTGTATTTGAACATAGAGAATAGATAATTTAGGTTAAATTGAGCCAAAATGGTGGTGCTATAATCCAGTGTGATTGATGTCCTTATAAGGAAAGGGAGAAACACAGAAAAATCCATGTAGAGAAAGTAGCCATCATCAAGCCAAGGAGAGAGGCCTCAGGGGAAACCAGACACCTTGAAATGAGACTACTGGCTTTCAGAACTTTGAGAAAGTAAATTCATTGTTTAGGCCTTATAGTTTATAGTAGTTTGTAAGGGCAACTCTACACAACTAGCACCCAATCTTCCAGATAGAAAGCCAGGAGCAGCTTTTGTACAGGGACCTGAGGACCTTGTTTTACTAATGTAGAGGGAACCACCAAGAGAATAGCAAACAGTGTTATATTATGACACTAAGTCCAATGCACCTTCTTACACATTCATCTCTATGTGTGTGTGGCAATCGACTTTGGCGACTTCATACTTATAGTAAGAAGGAGCAGTGCTTCCCAAGTGGCTTTACTGTTAAAATAGTCAAGAGGTTAAGTAAATTTTGTGCCATTTTTTTTTCTTTTTTTGTACAGAAGCATGTTGTGAAAATAGCAGTCTTGTCCAGAATTTAATCTGGCATCAATATGCCAGATACACTGGAGTAAAGTTTATGGGGAGTAACAGAGATCAGTATGAACTGATCCAGGTCTGTGGTAGAAAGAGTATGGATTGGGGCAGTGGCAACAGATATTAAGAAAAGCGTGGAGGAAGCTTTATCAGCATTAAAAATGAAGAGATTAATGACCATTACATATTCAGTGTCTTGTTATATTTATATGCTGAAGTCTTCCCAACTTCACAGTCCAACTTCACTAACCCTCTGTGAGACTACCTTTGCAGATAGGACCTGTAAGAGGATAATACAGGCCACAAAAGGTCATAGTGGTAAGTCCTAATTTGATAGGACAGGTGTTCCTATAAGAAAAAGGAGAGACACCAGAAATTCTTTCTCTGTCATGTAAAGAAACAGTGAGGAAGAAGACAACTGTAGGCAGTCCAGTAAAAGAGCCCTCATCAAGGACTGCCCACACCTTGGCCTTAAACTTACAGCCTTTATAACTGTTAGGAAAAATTATCTGCGAAGTCTCCCAATCTACGGTACTTAGTTAGAGCAGTCCAAATAGAAGAGAGTTGTAATATTCTTGTAAGAAAAGATAATACAATTAAAAAAAGGTTGTTGAATTAGATTGAAAATGTGGTATTTGATTTTAAAAAAGGAATGTGTAAAGATAATGACAAGGATATATTGGATGCCAGACTATTAAAGATGTTGAAGAAAGTTTATGAAAAAAAATAAAGTAATAAATAGAAAAAAGTCATTCTTAAAGACAATAAAAATCTGGCTGTGGAAGGAAAGATAATTGGTGAATGGAAACAAGCACTCTATCTGGTATAGTCTCTTCCTTTGCTGATACCTCCACTTATTTGTTACCCAACTTCCTACTCAGTACGTGAATGAATGGTGCTTCTTAGTGTAAATATTGCCTTTCCACAAATACATAGATGTTTTTTCCACCACCATTTTCTTAAATACCAAGACTGAAAACCAGGGCCCACTTTGACACAGTTTTCTTCTTCGCCAGTATGTTGCTAAATCCTGTTCATTCTCTAAAATATTTTCTCTGCTTCATCGTTTGCTGTCCATTTATAAGACCAATGCTTTAGTGCAAAGTTTCATTGCTTTAAATAAATGAAGTACTGCAATAGTCTCATAAAGAAAGAAGCAATACTGAAAAGTGTTTAAGAGCTTAAGCTATGTAGTCATACAGATTTTGGATAGAATCCCATTTCTGACATTTGAATATTAAGCTCCTTAGGGGAAGTTATTTAATTATCTCTGAAACTGTTTTCTCATCTATAGAATGAAGAATTGAATAATAATATGTGGGTAAGATTCCTGCAGAGAGAAAGTGGGTGGAGGGGAGAGCAGAGAAGAAAAAGAGGGAGGAAGGGAAAGAAAGAGGGAATATAATCATCTTTCTTCATTAATCCACCAATACCTATTTTATGACTTATTTTGCTTCAAAAAAATTCCAACTTCTTCTTGTCTCATAGAGAATAAAGTCAACTTCCTTATTTTTTATTCAAAGATCTTCATAATCTGATTATCCAGATTTCTTTCTCTTCCAGTCAGTGTCTGGGCTCTGCTCTGGTCATTGCTATAACACTGTTTTAACATAAATGCATGGGTTCCTGCTGTAGACCACATTTTTGTTTCCTTGTTTACCATAGCACCTAGCATCATCCTGGGGAGGGTTGCTGACTAAAACTTCTTCACTGTATGAAGAAAGTATACAGGTATTACAGAAACAAAGTATATATCTTGTTGTCTAAATAAATATGCCTTAAATTTATTTTTATAATTTCAAACAAGGTGGTAGCACAGGTAGTTATTAAGTGCATCTTGTTTTATACTAAATTTAATCTAGATTTCTAGAACTTATAAAAGATATATATTCATTTCTGATTTTATTGCTTTATGATTTCCTTTAACATTAAAAAAAAAGAAAAAAAATAAAGCTAAAAGCCTTAAAAAACAAAGTAGGGAAAAAATCCAATTAATACACAGGTACCTAGATCAAATATTATAACTTTTGATTTTTTTATACTTATTTGACATTATTAAATGAACTACAAAATTGACATCCTGAGAAATCATTACACTAATTGAACTAAATGTCATATACTTCAATTAATAGAGAGGTTGAAAGATTCTGTGTGCCATACACATGGTAAATATGAAATAAAATGATAACTTTCTATTTATAGAAAAGCAACTGAACTATTAAAAATATAGATATGTAGATAGTTGGGTAACAAGTCATCATTTTATTTTATTTCATGTTATAGCTTTTATTCCAGATTATTTTTCCAAATAAGTTTATATAGTCAAGAAGTTGGAAGATAGTGTCTCCCTCAAGAGTAGAGGGTATATTAGAAGATAATATTTTAAAAATATGTATATTTTAGACTCTCTCTTATAACAAAAAATAACCGTGTGAGAGGGTATCATTTTACTTAACTATAATAATTATTTCACTATCTACATGTGTCCTATAATCTTAAATACACGTTACGGTTTGGATCTAAATGTGTTCCCCAAAGAGCTCATGTGTCAGGCAGTGTAGCAATGATCACAGGTGAAAAAGATAAGATTATAAGAGTTGTAACCTCACCAGTGGATTAATTCCCTTGATGGGGTAATAATTTGAACTACGAGCTGGGAACTACAGACAGGCTGGGCACGACTGGAGGAAGGTCAGTAGGGATACTTCCTTATACTATATCTCTCTCAGCTTCCTGCTACCATGAGCTGAGCAGCACACCTCTGCCACACACTTTGACCATGATGATCTGCCTCACCTCAGGCTCGTAATAGTGGAATTCACTAAGAATGGATTGATACTCTGAAGCCATGAGTGCATAATAAACTTTTCCTCCTCTAAGTTGTTTTTTTCAGGTACTTTTGTCATAGTAATGCAAAGCTGACTAACACAACATGTAATGTAATTTATAAAATAACACATTATCAGTTTCATCAGCACTATTCCACTGAAAATATGGACTATTACTTTTGGGATAAAGAATTAATGATCTGTTTATCTGTGTTATAACTCTTTCAAGCGCCCATTTGTTTTCTTAGCAACTTGCTTTAAAAAAAAATCTTGAATTTCCATCAGCATTCTGCAGTTTGATTTTTGTGCTTTTTAAATTTTTTAATAGTATATAGAGTATATCCTTTATTATTCTATTTCTATAGCATTGTGAATTTTATAAATCTTGCATACCTTTTTTTTTATAGAATCTAGCTTCCTAGAGAAAGTTTTATTATCCACTTATTCAAACTGTTTAGGCTTATCATATGCATAGCCCTCTCTCAGTTTCTTGAGATATATTAACCACATCTATTTATGTAAAAACATCATAACCAACCTAAACTCTTTTATTACTATCCAGAAGTAAGAAGTGTAAAATCAGTAGTGGTATGCTTGCCAGAAAAGAGGTTTAGAAAGAATGCTGACCAGATCATCAGTGTTTCAATGGATGGTTCATAGTGGAGAAGTAGAAAATAAATAAAATTGAGATTGGCTCTTGCTTTCAGAAATTTTAATCAATTACAGTAAATAACACTATTTACTCATTTATAACAAAATATAATCAAATTATATTTTGGATATGTAAATTTGGATTATTCTGGCATTAGTAATATTTTGAGGAAGAATTAGATTTCCACATATTGTTCTGTGCCTGTAGATGGCATTGATATTACTATAAATAAAGAAACATGTTCAATGTTTTGCCTGGTGATTTTTGACAGTGTGACCAAAGGAATTCTGATTTAGTATTTCTCATGTCAGATTCTAGCAAGTTCAATAAAAAAATATGGTCCCCTGATTATCTGAGTTGTGGATAGCTAATCATAATAAAGTTTTATAATAAAATTTTTATATCAGCTGCTCTTTAAGGTATTCTGGTTTGATGAGGTGAAAGATCCATTTTATGAACAAATTTCTACAGCACCTTTTGCTTTATGGCATGACAAAAACAGTAGTATTTTCATGGCTTTTGATAGCAATGAATTGTATGGAAAAAGAAGATTTTGAAAATTTTTAAATTCTCCTTTCTTTCATATTAAAACAAAAATATTCTATTTTCTATTCTTTGTATTACTTTTTCATAATAGCAATACTTTCTTCTCTCTTGCTCTTACTATCTCCTGGCTCTGCCTACACTTTTGTTCTCTTGCTCTCTTTCTCTCTTTCTTTTTTTTTTTTCTTCTTTTATTTATTTATTTATTTTCTTGCATTTAAAGTGCATTTGTGAACTTTGAAGGATGTATATGGTCTTTTAGACTAGAAAATTCAGATCATATCTAATCTGATGTACATTGTTCTGAGATAATACACTGAATTCTTATGTTGATTCTGATGATGTAGTTTGTTTAATACTTCCAATTCAGGATTTTCATGTGTTCCAGCTTGAGCTATATTAAGACTATTTTTAAATTTTTTAGTATTGCCAGGATATAATTTTAATAAATAATTTTGTGTACATTTTCTTAGGATTTAAATGAATATAAAGAATAGAAAGATAGGATTAAACTCTTGGATCCAAGTAGAGGCATCATTAATATTATTCTGAAAAAGTTGAACGTTGTCTGAAATAGTATGCCTTAAATGCATAACAAAACATTTACAAAATGCATATGATAAGCTATTGTGAGCACTTATGCATATTATAATAGTCTTAGTTTTTAATCTTTTAGGAAAATGTTGCCTCAGATATAGAACGAT
This sequence comes from Callospermophilus lateralis, assembly GCF_048772815.1. Taxonomy (NCBI): domain Eukaryota; kingdom Metazoa; phylum Chordata; class Mammalia; order Rodentia; family Sciuridae; genus Callospermophilus; species Callospermophilus lateralis. The sequence continues at coordinate 101,386,702 of NC_135312.1, read as the reverse complement.
TTGCTTTATTTTATTCTCCACACACCCTCAAATGATAATTACTTCATGTAACTTCTTCTTATAGAAAAAATAAAGTCAGTTATTTGATATGTTCATATTAAAATCTTTGTTTCTTTGATGGTTGTTTGACAAAAGATAACTTAAGAACCTCTTTTGAATGTCTAAATGCACCCAATAAAAGATCTTTATGATTCCCAAGAATGTTTGTGTGTGTGTGTGTATGTATGGAGATATATATATATATAAAACACATACATACACACACACACACACACACACACACACACACATATATATATATATATTTATATATATATAAAATCTGATGTACATATTTGTTATATATATATATTCCACTCTGATTATGACTCTTTAAAATTTATCCCTTTTTTACATTTTAAAAGTATACTATTGGATAATTAATCATTAATCACTATATTTTTTTTTTTATCTCTATTAAACATTCTGGTGTTAAGTCTTCTTATTCTAATAATAGCTCTGCTATAGTAATTTCTGGTGGTTAATATTTTCATAGTATTCACTTTCCATTTTTATTAATTTTTATTTTTTTAATTTTTTATTTGTTTTAATTAGTTATACATGACAGTAGAATGTACTTATATACTTTGATATATCATACATTAATTTTTACTTTTCTTTATTCTTACATTTTATACATTTTTGTAAACTATATAATTAGCTTTTTTATTAAGATCTAGAATTAAAATTCTTTGTATATTTTAGTTAAAACCTGTATTTCATTTCTATTTAATGATACTACTGACATATTTGAACTGAAATGTGTTCTTAATTTTTTTTTCATATTTGTCATACTTGTTTTGTATTTCTTTTTGTATCATTTTAATTATTTTTTTAATTATTCTAATTCCTCTTAGCTTGTTGTGGAATTCTTAAAACCTATTTTTAGCAACTGTGCTAGATATTTTAACACGTACTTTTGGCCCAGAAAAAAATTTAAGTAAACACATGTGATTTCCTTGTAATGTTACAGTCTTAAGGCACTGTAATGTAATTGCACTTATCTCTATCATATCTTTAATTATGTATTTTCAATTTTACTGATATATGCCCAAATGCATTATAATGCCTCCAATATTCACTACTGTTTACTCAGATATTTACCATTTTCTTTGAACTTTCTACATTTTTATATCTCTATGCATCTAATGCCTCAAAAACTTTTTAAAATATGTCTCAGTATAGGCATACTGGTGATTAATTCATTCTCTTTCATTTTTTCCTAAAAATACTTACTTAGGTTTTATTTTTAAGGCACATTTTTTTTAGTAGATATAGAATTTGATGCTCTCAGTTATTTTTGCCTTTAGCCCTTTTATTTTCTGCTTTCTATCCTAGTGAGATATTTATTATTCTTTTTTGGAGCCTGTAATGTCTTTTCTCTGGCTGCTTTTAACTTTTATTTTTCTTTGGCTTTTAGTAGTTTTATGTACCATTGTCTAGAATTTTCAGTTTTAAAACATTGCAATCTATTATCTCTTCAAACATTGTTTCTACCCATCTCCTCTCCTTTTTACTACTGGAATCCAATAAATTGCACATATGTTGGTATTTTTCCACATACCATGCCCTGTTGTGCTCTTTCCCTTGTATTCTCATAGTTTTCTCTCCATGTTTCATTCTGAGTATTTTCATCAGACCCATTGTTCACTTCAGTGATCTTCTCTTCAGCTATATTAAATCAATGTTAGAACCTTTTGATACAATTTAAATTTTGATTCCTATATATTTCAGTTATTTTTGTGTATAGATATTAATTCTTTTATGTAATTTTCCATCTTATATAATTTCTCTAAAATATCAGTTATAATGATCTTAATTCTGTGTCTTACAACTCTCTCTTTATATATATAGAGATCTCTTTTAGGTCTATATTGGCTGGTTTTTTTTCCTTGTTATTTATTTGGGTGTGTTTTGTGGTATACCTGTTAATGATTAGTTCAATGAGAGGGTAACTTCAAGTTCTGAATTTTATTAACCTCCTGCAGAAAGACTTTACTTTTTCAGGCAATTGGGATCTAAACATTTCATCTCCCTCCTATCAGTAATTGGAGTGATTCCAAGATAGACATCAGTCTTTGAAAATCTGGTATGATTACTAATGGAAGGAAAGCCAGGAATTTCCCCCAAGGTCTCTCCCCATGGAAATAGTTAAATTCCAATGTTGTCCTCTTAACCCAGTGACACTGCTGATAGGTCTACTTAAAATCTCTAATTCTCAGCTACTGGCTTTCACTGAACTTCTCATGTTTTGCCTTTACATTGGCAATGACCACAAAGAAAAAAGTGGCACCAAATGTAAAACTTTCCTATCTGGATTCTCACTCTACCTGTTTTTATTTTTCCTGGAATCTTGACTTTTTAGTTCACTTTTCAAGGCTACATTAGAAACCTTATAAATTCTCTGAAACATTTTTGTGGTTGTTTTGTTTTGTTCTTTTTTTCTTTTTCTGGCCAAAAAAGTTTTTCTGATTTTACTTAGAAGAAGCATTGATCTAATCTATAGAACAGAGAGCTATGACTGCAAGCCAAATCTACCTGCCACTTGTTTCTATAAATAAAAATTTTTGAAAACAAAGACATATCTATTTTGTTATGTATTTTCTTTGACTGGTTTTCTATTATAAAGCAGGATTTGGCAGAGTTGGGTAGTTGTGGCATAGACTTCATGGCCTGCAAGACCAAACATTTTTATCTGATCTTTTTTAAAAAAATATTTGTTTTTTAGTTGTACACAATACCTTTATTTTATTTATGTATTTTTATGTGGTGCTGAGGATGGAACTCAGGGCCTCGCAATTGCTAGGTGAGTACCGCTGAGCCACAACCCAAGCCCTATCTGATTTTTTTTTTTTTTTTTTTAGAGAGAGAGAGAGAGAGAGAATTTTAATATTTATTTTTTAGTTTTCGGCAGACACAACATCTTTGTTTGTATGTGGTGCTGAGGATCGAATCTCGGCCGCACACCTGCCAGGCGAGCACGCTACTGCTTGAGCCACATCTCCAGCACCCTATCTGATCTTTTTTAGAAAAATTTTGTCAGCTTTTTCTCTGATTGACCACAGCCAGACATAAAAAAACTACAATTATTTATAATCTATCAGCTGCTTCTCTGCCCACTTCTTCTCATAGAGCCATTTTCTTCGGTTGCAATATTTATAAAATACAATTAAAACATAATTATTTTTCATATGTAAAAGTAAGTGTAATGGTTCTTTATGCTTTCACTATTTAAATTTCTTTATATTGCTGTTTTTGTAGCCAAAATCTAATTTTGCATTATTTGTGAAGATTATTTTAAATAGGAAAACCTATGATAATAGTTCAGCAATGAAAGAAAATTCCAGGGGATAAGTGTAGTTCATCCTGTGAGACTCTACTGCTTATTTATTCAAACCCAAGGAGAAGAACAAATGTGTTTACTCAACTTTCAACATTTTAAGTTCCCAGAAAATGGACACAGTCACAGGTTATAATTATTTCAATTTAGATAAACTCCCAGTTGACTAGTATGTATATTACTGTCAAACCATTAGAATTTCTTTTACTAAAATTGAGAGTAATATTCTTGGATTAAAAACAAGTTATTTCTCCTGTCAACCACACTTATGCAAATAATTCTCCATAACACTCTTCTATGAATAACTTTTCTAAAAGTATGATAACTGTGCATTAAAAGAGTAAATAAATTTATGTAAACTTAAATAGAGTCATACACAGTGTTTATTTTCTTTATGAGAAATTTTATTTAGTATGGAAAAACTGAGATTGATTTTTGCAGTACTTCACAAATTAGAAATCTTAAGTGTATGCAGTGCCACATCAGTAATTACAAAATATTAAGTAATCTGAGACCAAATAACTATATAAAAAAGAGCACTCAGTATATGTATTATACATACACATATGTGTTTTTCCTAAATTTTTTATTTCATTTATTCTTTTAAGATATACATGATAGTAGAATGTATTTTGGCCTATTATACATACATGGAGTGTAACTTATTCTAATTAGGATCCTATTCTTCTGGTTGTACATGATGTGGAGTAACCCTGGTTGTGTATTCAAATACAAGGCTAGGAAAGTTTTGATCTGAAACAGAAACGATGAGAGAACTAGTTGTAATGTATTGATGGTAGTAGTTGTACTAGTTGTACTATGTTGATGGGCAGTGAGCCAGTCACACTGTTTGTACCATCTGGACTTCAGACTGATTTTTGCAATCGGATAGTACTTCTAATTTTTCTTATGCAAAGTAGTACATTAATAATTAACTTGTAATTTTGAAACAATTTGTAAAGTATGTAAATTATGCTTTCTATAATGTATAATAAATTATATATACAACACTTGGCATATAGTTCTCCATAATGATAAAGGTGTTATTATTATTACCTTCTTATAATAAGTACAGAGTTCTGGTAGTGATGACAATGCAAAAATTTTATTACAACAGTGTTAACTTGGTTGTATAAATTCTCATATAAGTATTTCTTAAAATTATATTATTATTATTATTTTATTTTTTAGTTGTAGTCGGACACAATACCTTTATTTTATTTATTTTTATGTAGTGCTGAGGATTAAACCCAAGTCCTCGAATGTGCTAAGCAAGCGCTTTACCACTGAGCCACAGCCCCAGCCCAAAATTATATTATTTACATAGAGAAATAAACACTTTTTATCTTTCTTATTGTCTTATTTCAACTCTGGAAAGATTATAATTTGCAAAATCCCTTATAATGAGGTTTCAATGTTTTATTACTTTATCCTGTGGTATTTTTTAAATTGTTTGAGCAATTAGAGTGGATGACAGTCATGAAAGTAGTGAATTATACGTTTAGTCTCAATCATTTTGAACAATTTGTAAAAGATCATTTTTTTCTTTAGTACTTAAAGAGTAGGCAGTTGCTTTACAGCATTTCCAAAAGGAAAACTGGCAAATGTGTTTGTGTGTCAATAAAAAAGTGATGGAAGAATAAAATAGAAGCAACTGTGGAAATGATTCCTATGAGGAAGGATTAAATAGGGAGACATTTTTCAGCATGAAGAAGAGAAAGTTGAAGCAAAATATACAATGAAAAGGATCTAACTGTAGAATGAGGTGATTTATGTTAGCTGTAAAATAGAACCTCCCAGTGCTGTTGATGATTATCAGACTGTGCCACCGTTTAGAGAAAGAGGCTGAGGGATACCTCCAAGATTCCCTAAATTATCAGTGTTCACTTTTGATTGTGCTTATGAAAATTTCAGGGATTTTATACACATGGATTTTGTGCTTTTAAAAAACTCTCAGTGCAATAATGTGACATTTAAAAACATGTAAAATGAACACAACACAGGAAATATCAAAAAATCTGCTACCCTGTTGAGTAAACTGAGAAAGGAACTTTGCCCTGATCCTCCATCAACAAACAAATGATTTATTTTATGTGATAGCTTGACAAGTTGTAAAAACAGCTTCTTCGTTCTCCTCAACTACTGTTATCAGGGGAGGGGAATAGCTCAACTGGTTTTGAGAGCATTCATGCTTCATAAAGCTTCCGCTACTTAATGACTGGGTAAGTCATTATACATTCCTTTCCTTCCTTCCTTCCTTTCTTCCTTCCTTCCTTCCTTCCTCACTTGACCACTAAGCCACATCCCCAGTCCTATTTTATATTTTATTTAGAGACAGAGTCTCGCTGAGTTGCTTAGCACCTTGCTTTTGCTGAGGCTGGCTTTGAACTCGCGATCCTCCTGCCTCAGTCTCCCAGTCCTCTGGAATTACGGGTGTGCGCCACAGAACCTTGCTATACATTTCTGCATCTCCTTTTACTCATTTTCCTTATTGATTTCTAAGATGTTCTAACTGTAACATACTGTGATTAAATGATGGGAAAACTGCATTTTTTTACTTTACTACATCAAGGCACAATAAATGTACTTCTCTGCATATTTAATGTGTATTCTAATGGGGTTATTCATTCAGTTGGAATAATCTTGTGAAGTGCACACTATTTCAACTAAATTTGATTTTCACTTCTGTGTAACATGTAATTCACATAAGAAAGTGAATCATAAATAATTGAAGCTTTCTTTTAAGAAAGTATTAATACAAGTTCACATCTTACATTATACTTACATTTGGCATTATTAAAACTTTTCATTGCTCTTTTTTTTTACTTTTCACTCCTACAAGGTGCAAGTCATGCATTCAAGTAGTATCACTATATCTGAAATATTTATTTTAAAATATTTTAATACATGTGTCAAGTTTAAAACCTATGATTTCCAGTTATTTTCTATCTCAATATTGCTGATGGACAGATGATTAGGTATGTTTTATCTGTATGACCAAAGTAGAAAATAATATACCATTTTTATTATTACTTATATGTCCAAATATCAAGGATGAGTGTTTCCAACTCTTGAAACAAAGTTTTGAAAGTTATTTTCTAGTTTTTTGAAAGTTAAATTTATGCATAAGAATGTAAGGTACCTGAATGCTGTTACTAAATGAAAGCTAAGAATTAATTTCCCAGCTTGCAAATAATGTTGTTTTTTAAAAAATCTCTACTTACTTTACAAGGGATTCTATGCAAACAACTGTTTTCGTACATTATGTTTGAAATTAACTTTCAGTCAAAGGATTAACTTCAAAATAAACATGTAATGAATATAATAGAAATATCATGAAATGGATACAGTGTTCTCTCTGTACTCCATTATTTCCTAATGGAATTACATGATGATTTTGCCTTTCAGTACAAATCTCTAAGTAGAAGGCAGACAAGTCAAAGTGGGACTTAATGGAATGATATAACTTTGTGGTTTAGTGTATCTCTTTTCAACATTCAATAATAAATTAAATTTATTTGGGGTGTGACTTCACACAGTGTAAAAATAGCATAAATTCATACTATATATGAATAAAAAAGGTAAAAATTTTTTCAAACATTAAAACAATTTGTTAAGCTAATGGAGTTTATCAGCACAGTATTTTTTGCGCCTATATATACTATCATGTAGTTTACACTAATAATTATAATCCTGATAAAAGTTTTATGAATTTATATACTTGGAAGATATATATCTACTTACAAAGATATATAAAACATATGTTTAGAAACTGAAATATAAATTTTTAGCATATGGTTATGTGCTTTTACCAAATTTTAGTATTATAGCAAAGTAAATCTTTTCAAAGAATATTATATAAAAATTAATCTTGACAAATTTATGTCCATGTTGTGAACAAATTTTTCCATTTCTCTTTGCCTTTTATTAAGTTATAACCCAATACAATTTAATGAGTACCTGCTAAGATCAAACACTCTTCTAGTTAGGGGGGGCGGTGTAGGTAGATACTAACAGTGTCTCTGTTTAATACAATATCAGGAAAGAAAATCACTAAACAAATGCTTATAAGTGTTCCTTGGGATTTATTTTCTGAGTTTACGGACATGCAGCATTAATCTTAGAGGAGAAGCAGAATTCTGGGTACTGAAAAATATGCAGAGACTTTAGGGGTAAAAGAAGTGTATTTCTGGCTGGAAAAAAGAAATACTAGTCTGAAGGCACTGAGCCCAAGTATATGGGAAGCATTGATATGTTCGTTTTCTTTTGCAACAATAGTTGATTATCACAAACTCAGAAGTTGAAAATAACACAAATCTGTTATTTCATATTTATGTAGATTTGGTCTGGGGGCTCATCTCATTTCTCTGGCACAGTTCTCAAAAGGTAAATCCCAAGGTGTCAGTTGTCTTGGGTCCTATCTGGACATCCTAATGGGAATGATGTCGTGGGTAGAAGGAGGGAAGCTTTCTAAGCTCTTTCAATTATTGGCACAATTCATTTCCTTATTGTCATAGGCTGAGGTTTCCATTCACTAGGTGGAAGTCAGCCTGAAGCATCTCTCAGCAACTTGAGGACTCCTTCATTTCTTATCAGGCAGCCCCCTCCCTATTCAAACCATCAACAGTGTGTGGAGGTTTTCTCCCCCATTCTTTCTGTCTGACTTACCCTTTGGACATATTTTCTGACTTTCCTTTTCTGCAGTCATCTAAGAAAAAAAATAAAACAGCTTTTCAGTTAAGAGCTAATGTGATTATATAGAGCTTACACAGTGAGTAACGCATAATCAGTCCTAAAATCAAAGGATACTCAATTTTAATTACAAATTTTATTTTCAATTACAAGTCCTTATTGCCATTTGGTATTCATCATCTACAAACTTATTCACAATCTAGAAACCATGCTCATAGGTATTGAGATCAAATTTCTACCTACCATGTTGGTAGAATTTCATTGCCAATGAGAATGCCAAGAAACTAAGTTTTCAAGTGTTTTTTTTTTTTTTTAACTATTCATGTAGACATTGAAGTCACTCATAATAGTGACAGCATGACTGAGTGTCAGCAGTCCTGGTTTGTCCTGGTTTCTTTCTGGACATTCCAAGGGTTAGATAGAGAATTTGGGAGGAAAAGGAACACTCAGGCACATGGATCAGGAAAGTATACAGAAAACATAATGGAGATGGGAACAGTGGAGAGATGGAAGAAAGTAGTGGTAAAAAGCAAAAATTGATTTAGTTGACTAAAGATTTGTAAAGAAAAACCATGAGCCCTAATAATCTCTTGGAAGTGGGTGTATTTTTTTCCAGCAGTCCAGTAGGAAAGGATATTCAGTAGGAAAGAACTACATGTCTTTACTTGTGGGTGGTAGCATGGATACTGAGCAAAGCCCAGTGATATCTAGAGCTTGTATGAAAAAGTCAACCATTTCCTTCCTTGGCCACTTACTCCAGTTTATGAAGGTGGATTCACCACAGTGGTTAAGAACAAAAACTGTGGCATGAGGTGTGTCAGTACAGCACTGGCCTGTGGTTAGACAGGTGACTTTTAAACTCACTGTGTTCAGATTCTTCAGCTGCAAAGTGAAAATAATGGCACTGACAAATCATTTCACTAGGTAGTTGTGAAGATTAAACGAGTTAGTTTACTATAAGCATTTGAAATACCTATTATTAGTAAAAGGCAACTACTAACATTTTTTTACTTACTTACATAAGATTAAATATTATAGAAACACCAGTAAACAGTTTTCAGATTGGATATGTATGTGAAATTTAATAATTCTACATATGCAATTTTGCTCTAATTTTACTATATAGGAAATAATATTAACCTTGGAGATACAGGTAATTCTGCTTGTGTATTGTGGAGCTTCTGTGTCAACATAGTTGATGGGAAAATAGGTTACAGTTTAAGTGAGTTTGCTAGATCCAAAGATGCCAATCCTAGTAATGTAGACTTTCCTGATGGATTATTTTTTTTCTTTAATAAAACGAGCCATGATTTTCTAGAAGTAATGCTCTTGAGAAATGTATTTGTCACTAAAAACAAAGGAGGTCAAATGACTTTTCTAGGTATAGTAGTCACAATAAATATCTACTGTCACCTAGAGTGAGGCAGAAGAAATATACTGTCACTTCTGTTATTGGAAAACTGTCTATCTCTTTTTTAGCTCTCTCCTCCAAGCACCCTTTAGTTGGGAAATATCCTTGTACAACTCAATTTGCAGCAGAGTAAAAACTTTTTGAGATAAAGAGCTATCTCCCAAAATGCTGGCCTCTTGCCATTTAGTTCAGACTATAAAACTAGTGTTTTGAAACCACTTAAATGATCATTTTTATGTTTTGTAAGTTGAATGTCTCAGAATTCATTCTAACTTATTATGGTTGAATAAAATATTCTAAAGGTATCAGAGTATTATATGCTAAAATTGATAAAAAAGAAAAAATATATCACAAAGATATAAAATATTCATTAGCAGAGGATATGAGATTAAGTGTGTTGTCAAGTAAATCTTGATTAAAATAATTATCTGAATAGATTAAAAAGCTTTCAAAGAATATTGATATGGGGATATGAGATTAAATGTATTTTTAAGTACATCTTTATTAAAATAATTAAATTCATAGATGAAAAACCTTTCTAAGAATAGTGATTTCAGATTTTAAGCAATTGTTTGGCAATTGTTATTTTGGTAATTGTTTTATTTAGATCAGCTCTCTAGTCATAACTACAAAGTTGGTATTATCACTTTGGCATAATTTGATTGGACCACTCTATTAAAAATTAGATGTATAAGATGTGTTGTTAAACATTTAGAGAATGCAAAAATTAGTCAATTCGTTCCTGCCTTAGGCTACTAATAAAAGTAAGATGTCAGTGTTGTACACATATAACTATTGTACAAGATATAAAATAGTAAATGCCCTGAGAGAATGCAAAACATAATGGATTTTGAGAATGAAAACTCTCTTTTTACTGCAGATAGACAATGGAAATATCAAGTCTAAAAATACAATATATAATTACAACATAGTAAAGTCAAATAATGCATATTTTATAAACATATATACAAATAGAAAATATGAGAAGTAAAGGTCTAAAAGTGTAGTAGGTCATATACATTTTCTTCTTCTTCTTCCTTCTCCCAGTCTTTCTTCACCATGTCCTCCTCCTCTGCCTCTTCTTTGAAATTCTCAAATTTTCTATAATTATATTTTTCCTCATAAAATAAGCAGTTTGATTACAACATATGGTCAGATATTAATCTACACTGAACAGACATTAGATAAGAGAAGACTCTGAGGGAATTATTAAGCATATGTTTACATATGATTTTTTAAAATGTGACTTTAAGAAAGAAGAAAAATATTGAAGCGGGTCAGTAAGCACATTTGGACAGCTTTAGTAAATCTACTGAGCTCTCACTGGCTATGCAGAGCACCTGTAAAGAAAATTCTCTTTTTGATATTTTGGAGTAAACATCATTTAGTAAAAAACTGTCATGCCATGCCTAATAAGTTTCATTTTGATCTACTGTGGGAAAGGAAAGCATCATTTAGATGACCTGTTAAGAACTCAGACTTGAGCCAAACTTTCTGCAAATTTTTGAAGACATTGCCTGGAAGTTTTTGTGAAAGAATGCTGTTACTCTTCCTGGATTCTCTCTTCGATTTTTTGACTAGAAGAAAAAAATATGAAGGAGATAAATATGCTTTTCAAATTAGTATATAAGTTTAGTTAGGAAAAGCTCTAATATTAACCAACAACTGTCATCAGAATGTTTACTCATTGTTGCAGATCAATAAAATGTTCTTATCTTAAAAGAAATTGCCAAAATCTCTAAAATGTTTTATTTAGACTTTATTATATGTAAAAAAAAATTCTACAAGATAGATCTATTCTTTAAGAAAAGCATTCTTGAATGATCCTTCCCTACAATTATAATATCTACCTTGCAGATTATATTTCCATACCATGTCTTACTTTGAAAATTTTCTCATTGTCCTATGTAAAAGCATTTAGTAGATTTCTTTTAGTGAGGTGAAATGTATTACAGTCTCATGAATTAAAAGGTAGCCAAGATGCTGAGAATTGCAACTAATATTAACAGAATTGCTTACTGCTTACTTTTAAATTTTCTATACTCTACATGGTATGTCAGATTGGGCTCCTTAGGAAAAGACCTTGAGGATTTCAGTTGCACATAATTTCCCCATGATTAGTGAAAGAGAGAGAAAGAAAGAAATTAGGTAAAATCCCTAAGCAGGAAAGTGGTCTTTTCTGCCATCTGGGTCTAGCCCAATGCCATGGGTAGAAGAGGAAACTCTACAATATGATTTACCATTTGGCTTGTCTTAACTTGAGACAAAGGGGTTGGCATTTAGTAACTTTGTATATCCACTATTGAATTGGAGGAAGGGGGCTTAGTAATCTATAGGAAGGAGTTTTTTCATAGGCAAAAAACGAAATTCTCCAAAGAAGCAAGCAACTATGAACCCTTAGTGGCCAATACAAAAAACAACAGGATCTAAAAAGAGTTCTCAGGTGGCCAGGGAACCTAAATGTTCAGTCTGCAATCCTGACCAAAGAGAAGCATGGATACTCTTTAATCATTGGACAGGCATTAAGTACCTATTAACTGCTGAAAAGGGACAGTGAACTATTACAGGCTTAAAAAAAAAAAAAAAATACTTGACTTCCCCTTTACTCAGTAGGGGGTCAACATTTCTGGGGACAGTGGTGAAGTATACCAGCATTTATGTACAATAGTTAATATGATAAAGTAATATTTAGTTTTCCACTGTTACAGGAAGATGGGAGGCTCAACTATTGCTGCCTGTTATTTATATATTTTTGTACTATATGATTTTTTAAATTCAAAATTTTAGGCCCTGTTTCTGTGAAAAATTCTTTCTACTGTTGGTGGTTATAAATCATGTATGGCCAGATATCTGTGCATATGCATGTATAATAACATGTCACTATTAGATTACCATGTATCACCAACTTTGAAATAATTAAAACATGACATGGATTGTTAATATTTGAAAACAATTAAGTGAATTCCTGAGTGTCACAATAGGGCACAAAATCCTTATCTGGATGAGGCACGTTTACCTATTAGGAAAATATAATTAAGGTCAAAGTCTTCTCCCAATCCAGAAATTCTCTCCACAAAGGTAACAAGGAAAAATTTTTATTATTGAACAAACATTGAGCCTGAATGTGTTGGGCAACACAGGTGAATCACTTCCCTAAAACACTGCAAAGCCAGGAACCTCACTCTGCGTAAGCAAGCAGGTGCAGCCCATTGTTGTTTACATATTTTCAAGATAAATAGTAACTAGTCCTCAAATAAAGAAGACTAGACAACATTATTTATCATGTGTAGTTCTTTCAAAGGTTCCCTGATAATTGGGGGACTATCCTTATTAACTAGTGGGCTTGATCCAGAGAAGAAGGAGACTTGGGGTGTCTTTATGGCAGTAGTTTTGCAACATGGATCAAGGTCCCTTGCAGAGTTGGACTCTCAACTCCCACAGGAGCTGGGAAATGAGAGCAATAATTCCCAAGTTTATATTTCAAAGGGATAATTCCCAGGTCCTTGAGAAAGCTACTGTCAGGACAGAATGCTGACAAAAGCCTACCTGGCTTTAAAACAATTTATAGACTTTTCAAAGAATGGAAAAGGTACTTAGAGTTACAAGTTTTCTGGAGTACATGCTCTAAGAAAATGGAGAAGGGGAAATTGAGTGTCTTTCCACAGAAAGAATTGTCCCTTATTTTAAATTTGTATTTGTCCTTATACTACCATGTTGGAGCTCCTTAGTCCCAAGGGGAATCATTTATTCTTATTTCTGATGCAGTTACATAGTCTGAAATCCCAAGGCAGACTGTACATTATCTGAGATGCAGGCATCTTGTTAGAGGAAAGCAGGACATGATGAAGGGAAAATCATCAAGCCTGACAGTGAGTGACCAACTCATCCTTATAAAAAGCAGGTACAAAAGTGTAAAGAAGGAGGAGGTGGTGAGAGATTGGGAAGAAGGTGGTAGTCAGGAACCTTTTCTGACTGGAAGAAACAGATCTATCACTTTTCTTTCTACACAAAAATTATATTTCACATTTAAAAATGCATTTCTCTAATCACTAAGAAATTAACACATTCAGTCCACAGAGTTTCAACGGATTTTGAGGCCACATTATTGCAATGTTTACCTATCTTAAATGGTACCCTTTGATGATATCTCCATCTGACTTCTCCACTTCTTTCCTCACAGTCTGTGAAAAATGTGCTATTTCTGTATGTGAGTGGTTATTGAGTTTTATAAGTATTATAGAAGGTGAACAAATAGTTGAGTTTATGTGCAATTCATCACCAGGAAACAGGAACCTGATTCAGGATGAAAAGCAAAGATTAATTGCTTTTATAAACAAAATATTGTTTCATGTTATTATAGCTAATTTTCAATGGATTGTTGAATAAATATAACCTATGCTTAGGATATATGAATGTAGTCTTTGAAACCAAACTGGCCTGGGTTCAAATCGCAGTGCTGACATTTACTATCAGGATAACCTGGAAAAAGTTATTTTAACCCATACTTCATTAATAAATGGTGATTGCTAATAGCACTTATCTCAAAGAGTTGTAATGAGTTTTCAGAGGAAATTAGGGGGAAAGAAAGATGCAAGACAAAAAAATTAAACAAATCAAGAAATATAATCTATTATTTATAAATTATTGGGCTGGGGATGTGGCTCAAGCGGTAGCGCGCTCGCCTGGCATGCGTGCGGCCCGGGTTCGATCCCCAGCACCACATACAAACAAAGATGTTGTGTCCGCCAAAAACTGAAAAATAAATATTAAAAAATTCTCCCCCCCCCCTCATCTCTCTCTCTTTAAAAAAATAAATAAATAAATTATTACTCACAGGCTTATTTGAGGCTTATTTCAACCTGGAGATGATCTGTGCTTTACTTGAAATAAAAATAAAATGAAAGATAATATTTCTTGGAAGAATGTTGTACTAAAATACATGCTTTAAAAATTACATGTAGCAAATGTGCTCTAAATATGCAGGAAAAATTTAGTGGTCTATTTTGTCATATCTTCAGCAAATGCTGGTTGTACACCTAATTATATGAGTGGTTATTTTGCTTACTTTCACAAAACATTACCTTGAAATGATGTTTTATGATTTCTAATATTAGAGTGTATCTTAATTATTTAATCAAGGCTTCAAGTAGCTTATCTTGGACTGGCTTCTTTCTCCTTATCTTAACATTACAGAGAGTTGTATCATATATCAGTCAGGATAGGTTATGTTAGATCACTAAGAGATGAATGCACAGTCTCAGCAGTTTAACAAAACAAAAATTTTACTTGTTGCTTTGTTATATGTCAGTTATGTAGTGAGTACTCTGATTCCACAAATCATTTAGGGCCCTGAGCTATTGATGGCACATTATAGCCTACAGCTTCATCTCCCTAGTCACCACGGCTTCCCAATAGAACACATATCCGGCTCATGTTGGCTCACCTGAGCTCTATTCTGGAAGTGCATATACCCAGCACTAGTGCTAAGTGTTACTCAAGGAGGAGAGAAAGGAAGAGTCTTGTCTCCTGCCTTGTTACAAGGAACTGGCTATTGTTGAACACTAGTAATGTCCATGGAGATCCATGGCTAGATTTTTCTTGAATATGTAACAATTTATGTAAATTCTCAGAATTTGGTGACTATATAAGTGTTATTGTATAGTCTCTTTTTTTGTGAATTACTAAATAACCCTAAATGTGTGACTAAATTTAATTGTTAAATTTTGCAAACATTTTCTTTAATTTTTATAATCTGACAGCAAAATATATCTTTCTCAGGATATTTTTAAACATGAAATTACAATGAATGACTGCATTGCCTAATGGCAGTCATATTATTCTTAGTTAATCCATATTTTCCACATCCTCTTATAAATCATAGTTTAGCTAAATTCATAACAGTAATGGAGAATGACTTTCATTAATCTCAGAGTAATTTTAAACCACAATTTAAAAAAATTACCATTTGCTAAATAATCTCATTATGAAAAATCTTAGAGGGGAAATTAACAATTTGTACTATGAAAATGGTTTTAAAATAGACAAGCTCTAATTGAATTGCTTTGGAACAAACATCATCTTATTTTTTGAATATATGTACTTAAAACTATTTTCTTTCGTAATGATTAATTATGCTTTTATTTTTAAACTGTCTAAAAGAAAATAGCATACACATTTGAGTCAAGAAAAAAGTAATACATTCCTAAAATGGTGAAATTAGGGTTTTGATAAAATTAATAAGAAAAGATTGTTTCAACTAGTCAACTAATAAGAGATTGTGCGGTTTTTAATAGTCTGAAATCGTCTTCTGAGCCATGTTTTTTTTGACTGAAGGAAAAATGAAACAAAATAATTGCTATCTTGTTTTCAGTCTTTTCCTCTAATATAGTTCTAAGCCTTCAAAGGTTAATAGCAATTCCACAAAAGATGCTTTCCCATAGCCTCAAATTGTCATGCTTTGTTTGTACTCTGAAGAATACTCTGTGAGTTTGATTGATTCTATTATTATGTTTTGAATTACCAGCTTCTCATCACCTTCCAAAATTTAAAATAAAGTCTTATAACATTATCAATATTAGAAAAGTAGTGATCATGCTTACAATATTGTGTAGCAAGGGCTATAGCTATGTCATTTCACTTTATTGTTGGATACAGTCTGTTTCTTCAAGAAAATATTTTGTGTCTGGGAAAGAATAATGTCAAAATCAGAGAGACTTAGGTTTGAAATATGGCTTCTTTAAGCTTTAATTTTCTTAGGTTGCAACTATCATAGAGTCTGCCAGGCTACACACACTTAAAAGATAATATCCTATCCATTATTATTGTCCTTACTTTTATTTGTTCAGGTTTGTAGACTCTGAGAGCTATAAGAAAAGTCCAGAGATGTCTTTCCACATTCTATTTTAAATTAGGCTTATCTATTACTTCGTAAATGTCAGTTTTCTGGTTTAGAATTGTGGGATCCAAGGAAAAATAGAAAATAAATTGGAATGGGCTATAATTACTCACCAATATTATTAGTTTTATAAGGAGTTATAAGCAGTTATGGTTGCATTTGAATTTCGGACATAGTTCCACCCAGTGGTAACTTATTATATAGTTGATGTTTTGATCTGAAGGTCTGCCATGTCTTCCAAGACCCAGGCTTTTTACAGAATTCTGTCTTGTGATTACTAGTGATGACATCAACTTTAGGCAGGAACAAGATGGCAGCAGCATTTCCAAGCTACTCCTGCAGACCTTGCCAAACCCTAAAAAAGAGGAGCTATCACTCTATTTCCTTCTTGGGATTGAAGAAAATTTCCTAAGAGATCCTAGTGAATTTTCCAGAATTATCTATTCCTACAAAAAAAAAATTGGAAAGAAGAATAGAATTATTGCTCATTTAGGAATGTAATGCATATAAGGGTGTCCAAGTGACCCCTATAAACTATACTTTATATATATCCAGCATGAAGACACACATTTTTCTCACTTATAGGCCATTTCCAAAAGTAATTATGCCCATCAAAGGTATTTATAGCTTCTTCAGAATGAGACAAAACAAAGACTCACATAGCAATTTAGGCAAATTCCAATTAAGGGTCAGCATTTAAGTGTAGTCTTTTCTGTCCTGTTAGAATATAACAATTTATGAGCCAAAGAAAGAGTTTTTCCCTCTCTACCCAGGATAAACAATTTCTGATAGGTGGAAAACTGGAAAGACTACTACCATAAAAAATTTTCATTCAGAAAATTGGAAAACAAAACATTGGGTTCTGATGCCCAGCATGTTTCGTATTCTGCTGGAAAATAATAGTGAATACTTCTCAGTCTGGTACTTGACTACCTTACATGCTCTGCCAATCTGGCAGCTCCATTTGACTGGAGCAGGAGAAGAGTAACAAGTTTAATTTTGTATCTACCATGGCCCATGGTAAAACAGGTTCCTTTCAGGCTGCATAACTTTAACAACTCCCTTCCTATGAGTGAGATTTAGTGGGAGGAATATTGGTTTAATTATAGGATTTCACTCTGAATGACTCTATACTTCACAAACTGCATTTCATAAATAAATTTTGTTTACTAGGTGAACAATTCTTAACTAAAGGAATTTGGTAGAAATATGAAGTTAAATTATTTCTTTTTACTTCAATCAAATATCCCCACCTAGTTTCCCTATCTCTGCTCTTATCTATATCTTGAAGTGGAAAACTTGACTCTTCTAACCCCCCCCCCAAATTTCAAATTATTGGTCTTTAAATAAGTTTAAATTGTAGCCACAAACATGAAGAATCTCCTTAGGCATTACTGTATTTAATCCCTTCCCTGCTTTCCAGTGAATAAATTTTAATCCAAGCAAAACTCTTCCTTAAGGACTTAACTGAAAGCTTCAAGAATTAGCCAAAACAACAATGTTGTGAAAGTTTCTCACAGTTCCCCAAATGAGAAAACATTTGGACAAATGCTTCAAAGCCACACAAGAAGGGTCAGTATCCACAAGATTTGAAGAGTAAAGTGGAGTCTCCTCACCCTGGTTTTATCTCCTTTCTTCTGCCAATTGAATACTGAAGACTGTTCCTCATGGTAGCTT
Source organism: Callospermophilus lateralis (assembly GCF_048772815.1). Lineage (NCBI taxonomy): Eukaryota > Metazoa > Chordata > Mammalia > Rodentia > Sciuridae > Callospermophilus > Callospermophilus lateralis. The sequence continues at coordinate 101,368,648 of NC_135312.1, read as the reverse complement.
ATTTCTAGTGATGGATCTCTGTCATCACAAAACATCAACCAAGTACTTTTAACAACTAAAAGAAACTATGTCTCATAACTGGATCTAAAACTATTATAATTTTCTGGACCATTGCCTTTCTCCCAGACGACCAGCAAAATAGTTTCAGCTCCTTCTGAGAAGATATTTACAATGATGAGAAGAGAAAGAAGAATAGTTCTTTTCCAGGTATCTTAGACATGAGTATATTATTCACAGAAGCACTTCAGAATTCTCTTCTCTCAATGTTAAATGTCTCTAGTATAAAATTCTTGAGAACATATATTTCATGATCAGTAGTTGCCCAACATGAACTATGGTTACTTCATCCTCTAGGGAAATACTTTTCTGAAAGTAAGAGAGAGAGATTTCAGTGATACCTAGGTTCTTACTTTGATCTAACTCTGAAGCCGATTCCCACCCCACACCTATATCAAGGTGGTCTGGCTGATGCAGAGGTTTGTTCAAAAACTAGGAAAACTTGATATTCATAAACATTTCCTTAAATGGAAAAGCGTAGATTATTAGTGGACATTTTTTTTCTGAGATAGTGGGTAAGGCTAAAATATCTGAGAGCAGTAGTCAGCATTAGCCTATTTTCCTAACTCTGGAGTTTATTTACCTTGAGGCAAGTGTCAAGGATGTCTATATACCTCCTTAAGGAACTGTGGCCAAGGAAAATCACCCAAGATTTCCACATCTTCCCCTACCCTTTATTGCCATTTTATACACTTATGTGGTCTCTAGTCTTTACTAAATAATTTCTCAATATTTAAATTGTGTGTGTGTGTGGTCTCTTTCCGAAAAAACTATGAAATATAAAAATGCTGTACATTAAACTTCTGTGAGAACATTTAATAATATATACTGCATAATGTCACAAGGATTATTTGAAATCATTTGCTAGACTTACTGAACTAATTGCCACAAAATTATACACTTGTTACCTTATCAAATCTCTGTACCTTAATGCAAACATACTGAATTCAAAAGTTGCAATTAATATTAGCCCCTAGGAAAAGTAAAGAAGACCTAGTAGATAATTCAAGTAAATGACCTTGTTAATTCCCATGCTAGATGATGCCTAATAGTGACCTTTATGTTCTCCTGTGAACCTGTTTTCACAATGTTAAATCATTTTATTCATATATTTAGATGAAAAATATGACAAATCTACTTAACAGATGCATCTGTGGAAATTTTAAACCTTTTAAATGAAATATATACCTTGGTCACACAAGTTATTTATAAAATTACTATTTGATAGATTGATTGTGCTTTCAGATTCTGAAGCACCTTTAGAGTGACTATAAACATTTTTTACTCAAATGCATATCTGACAATAGTTTTATATTGCCATTCTATAAAGCTGCTTACTTTAGAAGATAGTGTATATGTATCTAGGCTAAGAAAGATAAAGTAAACCTGAGTAGTAGTGTTTGAGTTAAAACACTCTTACATATGCCAAGTAGACCATGGTAAAAACAACTCATTTACCTAACCACTTAGAGCTGGCAGACTTTCTTAATTTGTACTTAATTCCGTTTTCAAGGACTTGTGATATTTTAGTCTTTGGAAATGCTGAAGATGTATATGAGTTAAAACTAAAAGATATTTCCTCTATCAGTCTTTTCACATTCAAATTAATACAGAAAAAGATTTGGAGAGGGAGAAGCAAAGTTACATTTGCCCTTTGGGAATGATGAACAAATTATTTGGAATTCTGAATACTCTTGGGCATTCAATAGGTCACAGTTTAAGTTGTCTAAGTAAATAGTGGCTTGTTAAGGGACTAGAAGTTCCCCATGTTTCAAAAACAATTCTTTATACTACCCAACGTATCTGGTTAAAAAAAAAGAAGAACAGTTATTTTTTAAATGTTTATTAATATAGATAAAATTGAAATAAGATTTCTAACATCTAATACAAATGTTATTCTCTTATCTTTCATGTAATATTTGATCTGTGCCAGGGACAGGCCTGTCCCTGGAGATGAGTGAGATGGAAGAAAAACCGCTCACATCTGAGGAAAAACTATTAAAACAGATAGAGAGAAAGAACAGATGGACATTTCAGGAGGATAGAAAGGCTAATATAATGATTTTGTGTTGTTCCATTTTTTTTCATTCTGTCTCGGTTTTGTTTGGTGTTATCTTGTTGGGTTGTATTATAGTAGAAATATGGGATCAGAAATTAGTAAAAAACAAACCAAAAGAGTGTTAAGTAAATTGTTAGAGGAAGGAGGCATCCCAGTAAAATCAAGAGCAGTCAGGGCATACATTGATACAATACAAAAATGTAGCCCATGGCTTTTTAAGGTGGAGTTGTTAAATATATCACAATGGAACCATCGTGGTGAAAATTTAAAAAGAATAGAAAAGAAAAGCCCAGGGACTCTGCCAGTTGGCACATTGCCATTGTGGACGTTCGTATCTTGTTTTCTTAGTCCAAAGCCTTCAGTTCAGACAATGGTAGAGGAAGGAGAAGACATATTGATTCAAGTAAAAGAGAAGGTCTCTCAAGTTAGTCAGAGGAAAAGATTCAAGTAAAAGAGAAGGTCTCTCGAGCTAGTCAGACAGAGGTAGAAAGTTTAGAGCAGAAAAAGCCATCAGGGGAAAAGTTACAACAGGAGACTGCTACTAACACCTTTCTATCACCAGAGGGCGTAAGTGTCCAACCAACAGCGCCACCTCCATATGCTAAAGGCTCCCAACCCCCGCAGTTGATAGTTGGGATCCTGAGACAGGACCTCAAATATTAACATGCCCTGTATTTGAGCAGGCAGGAGGGCAGCGAATTCACCATGCTTTAAATTTCAAAAAAGTGAAGCAGCTAAAAGAGGCTGTAACAACCTATGGTCCTCAAGCACCCTTCACTGTAAGCATGGTAGAATCCATTAACAACTTGAACATGACACCAGCAGATTGGGCTAATATGTGTAAAGCTGTGCTAAATGGAGGACAATACCTGTTGCCAATGAGGAATTTTGCAAGGAGTCGGCTAGGCGAAATGCAACAGCTGGTTATCCTCAGAGAAATCTAGATATGTTGTTAGGAAAGGGACCTTATGAGGATCAGCAGCAACAAATTGCATATGATCCTGGCGTAAACATACAAATTGCTGTAGATGCGGTTAGGGCATGGAAGACTTTACAAGGACATGGAGGTTTACAAGGTCAATTATCTAAGGTAATTATCTAAAGTAAGGAGCTAATGTACCTTACGTTGAATTTGTAGATAGGCTTATTCAAACAGCTACCAGAGTTTTTGGGAATATAGAACAAGCAATGCCATTAATAAAATAACTGGCTTATGAGCAAGCGAATTGTTGGTGCAGAGAAGTCATTAGACTATGGAAACATGAAGATTTAAACACATATATTAAGTTATGTAGAGACATTAATGAGCAAGGGCAAGTTGTGGCAGCTGCAGTACAACAGGTTTTAGATGCCAGGCCAAAAACATGCTACAATTGTGAACAAACAGGACATTTTAAAAGGAATTGCCCCATAGGAGGAGGGTTTAACAAAACTAGGTATCAAAGGAGTAGAATACCGGGTATTTGCCCACAATGCCGTAGAGGGAGACACTGGGCTCATGAATGCCGTTCTCAAACCACCATAGAGGGTACTCCATTATCAAAAAACAAACAAGGACCAGGTGTCTATCCACGATATCGTGGAGACAGGCATCGGGGGCTCCATTGCCAAAAAAATGGACAGAGGGGCCCAGTGCTCTGGGGCCCAAGCCCACAAATATACGGAGCACTGGAGGAACCCAGCAACCCCATCACAGTAGTGCCCAGGACACATTGTCCATTAGATCTCTCATCAGACAAACCAGAGGAAGCGCAGGATTGGACATCTGCGCCTCCGCCAGAACAGTACTAACTCCAAAGATGGGAGTTCAAATCATTCCCACAGGAGTAAAAGGACCTCTTCCCAAAGGAACAGTAGGCTTATTATTGGGACGCAGCTCTTCTACTCTAAAAGGACTTATGATAAGTCCTGGGGTAATTGATCCCGATTATGAAGGTGAAATAAAAATTATAGCCAGTTCTCCAAAAGGTATACAAGTAATTTCACCAGGAGATAGAATAGCACAGTAACTAATAATACCCAGCCTACATGATAAATTTTCCAGTCGTGCTATAGAAAGAGGTTCCAAGGGATTAGGCTCCACAGGTGTAGATTGGGCTATGCTTTCTTTAAATTTAGATTCTCGCCCCATGCTAAAACTATTCAAGGACATGAATTTAATGGGCTAATGGACACAGGTGCAGACCTTAGCATCATCTCTCATCAAGAATGGCCAAAACATTGGCCATTATAACAAGCCACTCAAATGCTTCAAGGCCTAGGAGTGGCAACTAATCCCCATAGAAGTGCAATGGTATTAGATTGGAAGGATCCTGAAGGATGTGAAGGAACTATACAACCATATGTATTGGATCATCGTCCCGTAAATTTATGGGGACAAGATGTCCTAGATCAATTAGGTTTGACATTAACAAATAACATCAATCAAAATGCACCCACTATTATGGCTAGACAAGGTTTTAGGAAAGGAAAAAGATTAGAAAAACAAGGACAAGGTATAGCAGCACCAATACAAATAGATCAAGGAACAGACAGACAGGCTTGGTGCTGAGTCCTCAAAAATAATTTATCATGGTACCCAGATTCAAGGAGTGCCATAGATTGGATTCTCTAATTAGTAGAACCTGAGCTTATAGTTTAGGTGTGAGAGATTGATGGTAAGCTCCCAGGAGAAGCCAATAAGAGTGGAGAAAACTGTAACAGGAAGACAAGAGTCAGGGAATAGAGAGATCTCACTTGAAGTTCCAGAAACAGCCTGATTCTGTGGAAGTTCTGGAAGATAAATTACACCTCAAAGTTTGTTCTAACTGTGGGTAAAGGGCATTGCCTTATAATTCTTTTGCACAGAATAGGAGGCAGTTGAGTGATGGAAGGATAATACTGCTGCCCAGGATTATCTAATAACTCCTTCAGAAGAAGAAAACACAGTTTTCAGGGTAATCTTCTGAAGGATGAATTATAAAGTTTTAAGTCTTTAGAAGCAAAACAAGCATGAACTTGGGTAAGGCCTGTACAGAGCTGGTTAAAGTATAGTGGTCAATGCAGGTGTCACATATGGAATCAGTCTGTGGAGACAATAGAAATGATTACTGTCAGAAATTAATATTCTGGAGTGGGTGGTGATCCCTAAAAATGTTAGCATAATAAATACAATAATAAATTATAATTGAAGTCACAATACACAAAAAGGGAACTAGAGGACTGTGGTAGGAGATGGGACTATATTAGTCCATTTTCTGTTACTATAATGAAATACCTGAGGCTAGAAAAGTTATTAAGAAAATATCCTTATTTATCTTATAGTTGTGATGGAGGCTGATAGATCAAACAGCATGGTGACTATTTTGGTGAGAGCCTTCATGATGTCAGGGATCATGAAGGGATCCTGTGGCCAGATAGGAAACTAGAATGCAGGAAAAGGGCAGAATACATCTTTTATAAAAATTTCTCTCAGTAACTAATTCAGAGTACCACAAAAACATCTCACTCTCTCCCAAGCACAGCACCCTAAATGAACTACCCAACTCTCACTAGCCCACAGCCTCTTAAAGTTCTCACTGCCTCTCAACATAGGGGACCAAGCTTATGACACATGAACCTGTTGAGGAAGAACCCACATTCAATTAATAGCAGGGGTCAAGGAACACTTGAGAAAGATGAAGAGAACAGACCAAATGCTAGTCTGCTTGCTCCATCACTATTTAAAATGTGAGTCTAGTTTGATGATAACTGCTTCTTTTTTATTTTTTATTTTTATTTGTTTTATTTGTTTTAATTAGTTACACATGTGATTCTGATCACTGCTTCTTTACAGGACAATTGTTATCATTCGGGCCACTTACACGGTGTAACTTTTAGCAGTCATTGTAGAATGCTTTTTTTTTTTTTTTTATGTTTGCTCATCCAGATTTTCTTATCTTTATATGTTTGCCAACCATTGGGGGAATTTAAAGATGTATAATTTAAAAAGAAATTAAAGTGTTAAGTTCAAGGATGCAGTGCTTTGAATAAAAGTTTCCAATAATATGAACTTGATAGGTTCATCAATTTTCACTTATCTTTCCTTGTCTCAATCACCCTAATATAATACTAGTTAGTACTGAGAGAAAAAGAATAAAGCAGAAAGAGAACACAGAACAAAGAAAGAAGGAAGGAGAGAGAAAAGGGGGAGGGAAGGTGAAGAAGGATAATTACTGTCCTTTTTTTTTTTATATAATCTAATTCTTAGAACAAGGGCACAAACATGTTAAAAACCCTGTGAACGATCTTCATGACAAAGTGTGATGGTGATTTAGGAATTTTTGTTACCTTAACAGTCATAACTAAGGTAAATTACCTGAAAGAGAATAATGGCTACTGTGGTAGATGTAGACTCTGAACTCAGAATCAGAAATAGTGAAATTAATTCCAAATTTGCTGCATCATCTTGTTGAGTGGGAAGAATAATAATTATGGAGCACTTATCAAGAATTAGGTACTTTGCTAATTGCCAGGGTTTGAGACTTCATGTTTAAGAGATTAATTGAAAAGCACAACTTATGTTTTTTCTCTGTAGAAACTTTTATTTATGTTATGAGCTGCTTACAGTCAGGAAGCTGCAGAGTTTGAGTAGATAGTCATTTAGTGTTGGCGGGCTGCTGATTTATTCTGTCTTCAGTACCTTGCTAACTTTCCCTGCTTAATTGAGAGAAAAGGTCAATTGAAAGTAGCTCAGAAAACTTGAGTATGTTTTGTGTTCTCCCTAATTCCCAGGGCCAGTGGGATGTTTTGTGCCACAGACAAACCCGAGGATTCAAAAGGCCTTATTTTTTGGAGGGGACAGGGCATGGGAAATGATTGCATGTCGGTTTATTGTTTTTCTCCTCACGAAAATTTCCGGAGCTGCAAGGCACTTTTAAAATCTTAAAATTTTTACAAAGAGTCAGAGTGCTTATTAAATGTGCCAACCTCTGCCAAATATTCCCTTCAATATAAACAGCTCCATTAAGGCAGTGCTATTTGGCACCTTTTCACTGCATGATCTGTGTGTTTTAATTTATGAGACCAATTTAAATACAGCATTCTTAAAATGCTGGCCACCATCTTCAATTTTACAGAATAGAAAATATGTTTGGAAATCATTTATTTTCTTACCAAATATGAATGCCAGTGAGCTACAGTTTACCACTAACTTGCATTCTTTTTAAAATTTTTTTTTATATTTGTAAATGGACAGAATGCCTTTATTTTTTTATTTGTTTATTTCTATGTGGTGCTAAGGATTGAACCCAGTGCCTCAAGCATGCCAGGCAAGCATTCTGCTACTGAGCTACAGCTGTTGCTTTCTTTTGTCTTTAGAGGGCATGTAGGGAGAACAGAATTAGAAAAGACTTTTCTTATGTGTGCTCATCCAGATTTTTTTTTTCTTATCTTTAAAATGCTTTGCCAACCATTGGGGGAATTAAAAGATATAAAATTTTAAAAGAAATTAAAGTGTTAAATACAGGATGCAGTGTTTTGAGTAAAAGCTTCCGGTAATGTGAACTTGATAAGTTCATCAATTTTCAATAAAAGTTTGGGCATTATTGATGGATTTTGTGATGCGAGGCTAAAGAAATTTCAAGTGCATCGAGTACATAGAGAATTAATGGATAAACCAAATCACCAACTTGTAGAAATTAGATAATAGTATTGTACTTTTATTGTACATTATCAATTTGGGGGCATATTGAGTCCTAGGACCTCAAGCAGAAACAGATCTTAAAAGCTGTCTTCATGAGCTTACTCTGGGTAGATACCGTTAATCATGTGCCATGTAGGGACATTTTGGTCAACTGTGGACTGCATATATCATATTGCTCTCATATGACTACACTGCATAGTGACACTGTAGCCATCTGGAGTTAAGTGCTCCGATGCTCTCACAGTGACAGTATTGCTTAACCATGCATTGCTTAGAACATATCCCCACTGGTAAGTAACATACGAAAGTGTTAATATAGATCTTGAAAGGCGTAAAGAATGGGACAAACCTTGTTTACAGAGGAGGAACATGTATGTAACAGTCCTGATTGTGAGTTTATGGTGATATGAGAATTGTCTGTGGTCTCATGACTTTCATTAGCTCTTTTAAGTGAATCTGACCAGTTTTGAATGTCAGAAGGGAAAACAAGTTCTCTTATTTCATTGGGACATTTTATTTTATTTAATTTATTCATATTATTGAACTAAATACTTACATATTGATGCTCTAAGTAGTGATATTTCTATTTTTGAAATCTTTACATTGTAGCATAAGATTTCCATCATACTTTGTGAGTACAACCACTCTATTATGTGCATAGTCATATTAAGATTGATTATTCAGAAATGGATATGACAAAATATCTAGATATCCTAGGGGAATAAGTGAATGCCTCAATACTATTTAAATTACTTTAATGATTAATTTTAAATAATAATTTTAATAAATAAAATTCTGTGTTTTCTTGAATTAAATATATATCCTTATTAAAAACTCATTTGTTATATTGTTATAAAACTCATTGTTATATTTTTACAAATATAAGTAATTATAAAGCAACGAGCTTTAATTTATAGGCAGTAAAGATTAAGGTTGGCTTAGAATCATGCTGATTTTATATTTTCATTTCATTTTAATTGAAAATAAATTATGCCCCTAGTCTAGGTGAATAATGTCCATAGATATATGCACCTGTGTTCTGTAGCTAAATTTATTTACATTCACAGTAACTGATTAGTTTTTGCCAAGCTGTTCTATATTCAAAAATTATTAAAAAATGCCTCATTGTAGTTTTAATGACAAGATGGATATTCTAATATGCTAATATTTTATTATAGTTAAAATTAATGATAAACTGCTATTTTTTGATAAAGCTATGAAAAGAAAGTTATATAAGTTCTGATAAGCAGAACTCACCAAAATAAGGGCTTTCCAAAGTAAACACTTGGCTTTGTTTGAACCTGATTATCTAAATTCAGTTGCATAATAAACCCTAAGTGAATAATAATGGTAGTTTCTATGATGTAAACATGAAAAGCACAGTAAGCTGTTGTGAAGTTGACTTACATTCTTAGCTGACAGACACATAAAAATAATTTTAATAAAGCATGATAATCACTAAAACGTAGCACTTACTCAGCCCATCGGGTATACCAACTCCATTTTTACTAGTTTTTCCTCATTTTTTTCTCACAACAGCCTAACAAAGTGGGTTCTATTAATGTTGCCATTTTTCAGAAGGGAAATCAATTGTCCAAAGAGGAAATGCAACTGGCCTAAAGTGACACAATTAGTAAATATAAGAGCTGAGACATAAACTAAACAATTCAAGAATCACTTGAGAAGAGAGACATAAAGAAAATGTGGTACATATTCACAATGGAAAACTATTTGTTAAAAAAAAAAGAATGAAATCTTGTCATTCGTAACAACTTGGGTGGAACCGGAGATCATTATGTTAAGTGAAGTATGTCAGGAACAGAAAGACAAGCACTGCATAATCTCTCTCATATGTCGAGTTTAAAATAAGTTGCAGGTAGAATGATGGTTACCATAGGCTGGGGAGAGAACGGGGAGGGTGGGGTTGGGAAAGGTTGATAAATAGGTACTAGGGTATAGTTATAGTTAGATAAAAGTGAGCTGTTCTGTTGTTCTACTGCATCAGATGATTATGAATAACAATATTGCACTCCATAATTCAAAAAGCTAAAAGAATAGATTTTTAATGTTTTCACCTTTAAAAAATGCTTGAAGACATACATATGGTTATCCTCCATTAAGAATTACACAGTATACATCAAATGGTACCTCATAAATGTACAATTTTTGTTTTCATGTAGTAGATTAAAACTTAAATAGTGATACACTGGGTTCAATTGTAGCACTGACACAATGGCCATTACAGCTAGAAAAAAATGAGTGACAGGATACTGGTTAAGGGTTGACTACACAGTGAAGGGAAGGAAAATGAGGTAATTCTGTGGGAAGTGGTGGATACAGTTAATGAGCTTTCTGGGCTAAGAGATTTAGTGTGAGCAAAGAGCTATGAACCAATGGATGCATCCTTGGGTTTATAGCACATTCGTACCTCAGAGAACCTCAGTCCCATTTCTCAAAGTGAGTCTACAGACTCTTGGAGAAAGAAGTCATTGGATACATGTTGAAAATACAGAGTCTTAGACCATGTTATAGACCTACTGAGTTGCAATCTTTTCAGCAGGACCCCAAAATGAACATTTTAACAGAGCATGCCAAATGGCTAACTGGTCTGCATCAAGAATTTCAGTACTCTCTACCATATTGTAAAGTTCACGATGAAAGTGTCCAGAGAGGAAGTAGATAAGGACTACAGAATAGTAAACCTTTGAATTTTCCTCTAATTTATTTATAAGATAGGAAAAATATTTCAAAATACATAATAAAGTTTAGTGTAGATTTAAAACATGGAAGTAAAATAAGTAGTCCAACAGACCAAAATAGAACATTTTGCTTAGATCCTTATTTAATCTTTTAAAGAACTGACTAAAAAAAATGTCAATACATCCCCACTCTTTTATTTAGACACTACATTTTCCCCTTACTCATTCTAGTCCATTTATTGCTATTGCAAAAAATCTTTATACAGAAAGTTTCAAAAGATATGAGCAAGTTCAACATTCATTCATTCACTTGCTAATTAACATAATGCTTCTCAAATCTGGTAGCAATAGGATAATGTGAGGTACTCCTTAAAAGAAATATTAAAAGGGAACAATTAGTTTAAGGGTATTTTCTATATCTACTGTATGAAAGCCTTTTATCCTATACTCTAAGGAATGCATGTGTACTATGTGTAATATATATGCACTATTCATGGGGAGCTTGAAATTTATCAAGGAAATTGGCTGTGTACACACTCACAAAGCATAATAAAATTAGAACATGTTAGAAGCGCCAAAGAGGTGAAGCCAATGTAGGAGTTCAGAGAAATGCAGTAGTGCTTACTGTTGAAGACATTAGGGAAGTTTTTGTGAAGAAGTGAGCATTTGACCCTAGTTGTAAAAGATTAATGATATTTGATACCAGGTTTACTAGAGAAGGCCATTTCCAAATGCTCAGGTGGAGAGGGAATTATGGCTAAAAGAAAGTTAAGTGTGGTGATGATAATAGTTGTTAAAACTATTGTTAGAAAACAGCTGATAATTGTCTTGACAGTTGGACTCAAGTAAGTAAGGATGATAAGAATGAAAAGAAAAGGTTGTTCTTTGGTGAATCTAAATGACAGTCTAAGAAGTGTAGAATCCATTCACTGCTGTACTCATAACACTGAAATCCTTTATCAAAGGCTGGACATAAAGAACCATGTTTCAGAAAAATTGATCCGACGTCAGGATGCTAGAATGGTTGAAGTGGGGAAAGTCCGAGTTAGGAAATTTCTGAAGATGTAGCAGAGCAAACAAGGATTATGATTATTTTAAATCAAAACTGTAGACCAATATAGAGTTGAGTGCTTAGTGAAGATAGGGTTCATAAAACAAGCCCTATTTAGAAATTGACCTTTTCCATGTGTTTTATGATTATTTCTCTCTAGAAAGAAATTTGTAGTATTTGTCAGTTACTATGACATAAGTTTCTCCCATGGCCAAATTCTATCTACCAGTGGTGTAACTGAACATGAATTTGGCAAGTATTAGCAGGAAAACTTCCCCTCTACCATCTTAGATCTAACTGATTGAAGGTCATTAACTCCTCTCTAAAGAAGTCTTCTGGTTGAAAAAAGACTGATCTTAGCATACAGAAGTATGAATATAGCTGCCCATTATCATAAAACATTCCTCTAGGTTTTTACATATTTCATCAATGAATGCCTAAACAACATAGAGGAGGAAAAGTTTATTTGGGGGCTCATGGTTTCAGAAGTCTTAGTCCATAGATACCTGGTTCCATTCCTCAGGGTTCCAGATGAGGCAGAATGTCATAGTGGAAGAGTATGGTGAAGGGAAGTGGCTCAGGACCTTGCACCAAGAAGCAGAGAAAGAGATTTTCTCACCAAGACAAAACATGTACCCAAAAGCATGCACCCAAAGACCCACCTCCTCTACCCACATCCTACCTGCTTTCAGTTACCATTCTGTTAATTCCTATCATTGAATTAAATCACTGATTGGGTTAAGATTCTCATACCCTAATCATTTCACCTCTAAACTTTCTTGCATTGTTGCACACATGAGCTTTTGGAGGACACCACATATCTAAACCATAACATCCTCTGATAGGAATTAACTCAGTGGTGACTATAGGCAGGTAGGGTGTTGCTGGAGGAGGTGTGTCATTGGGAACATGCATTGGGGGTATATATTTTTGAGATGAGCTTAGTCTCACTCTGCTCCTTGGTGGTCATATCTTAACCTACTTTTCCTCTGCGACATTATTCCACCATGATGTTCTGCTTCACCGAGAGCCCTACAGAATGGAGCTGGCTATCTATGGACTGAGACCTCGGAAACCTGTGAGCCCCCAAATAAAGTTTTTCTCTTCTAATTTTTTTGTCAGTTCTTTTGGTGATAGCAGTGAAAGAGCTTACTAAAACATCAGCTTCTACTAAATACCTTGTCCAAATAACCATCATCTGTCAACATATTACATTTATTTCTAAGTGACCTTTCAGCTTCCACTCCTGCTCTTTGTTAGTGTTTTTCTTCACCATCATTTGCTGAATTTGTTACAAGTAAGTTATTAAATCCACCCTGCCCTAAAGAAGAGGGTCTCACAAACGAGGTAAATACAGGGAGGCAGGGATTACTATGAGATCTGGCTTTCAGAATTTAATGCTAGAAGCTCACTCTCACTTAATTACTCTTTTGTTATTCCAGAACTAAGAACTAAGCTGTATTTCAATTTAAAAGTAGAAGTATTATCCTATCTACTAACTTGAAAAACCCAAGAATGGAAAGACACTTTCCTTCCTTTCAATACTATCTCAGTCAAATCTGCTGAAAAACCTGTCTATATCATTCAAGGTCAATCAGCTGTGGCTTGCATCTCCAGAGGCCTAGCTATCTGTGTTTTCACTGAGGCTACCATAGCCTTTGTCTTTTCTGAAGTTGTTAGGGCCCACAGACTTTGCTGAGTCCCATTTATAGCACAGGTCATCTCTTAAATCTCTTAAGGCCACATAAAAATAGCTCCTTGCCTGAGGGAAAAGCCCTCAGGAGCAGCAGACAGCCTTCCAGGTTAAACCCCCTAGTGATCTGAGACTTAAAGCTCTTACACAGGCCTTAGCAGTGAGCCAGCTACATAGCTGTTGAGAACACATGTTCTCTGCATGTGATCCTGCAATAAAAGAAAGAGGAATAGGCTGAGCCATGCATACTGAGTTCATCCATCCCAAATATATACTAGAGCTCCTTCTGCATGGAAGGAGAACAAGAGTGAAAAATCAATGTCCTCAACTTTTCCAGATATTTTCCTTGGTAATTTTATGTTGTCTTTAATATGCAAAACATATATCTTTGAATTTGTGATTTATTTAGGTTTTTGTTTAGAAAGGCCCTGCCCATTCTATGACAACTGACACAATTGATAGGTAATACTTACTTTTATTTTCTTTAGGTTTTTGTTTCTCATAGGTTTTATATTTAACAATTTAATCCATTAAGTTTTTTCAATGCAGTATAAGGTTCTGGGATTTTTTCCCCCTAACAGTTAACCAGCTGGTACATCAGAGCATATTAAAAAGCAGATATATATCTCTGTGCTCCCAAAGTTCAATACATTTGGAATGACCTCCCTTCTCAAATAGTAGTACATTTTCCCTGGAGTGAAATTGATAATATATGTGAAGTTATTCAATTATGTACATAGCCCTTAGCTGAGTTTATAACTCTATAAATGTATTAAATGGAATAATCAAGGATATGTTTTAAGAATTTTATTGTAAAAGCCTGGGAATGTAGAACATTGATAAAGTACTTACATACATGATATCACAAAATTTGGTGTATGAAAAAATTAAAATGCAAAAGTATCTAAAGTAAGGACTCTGGGAAGATGAATAAAGTCACATTTATATGATAGAAATTGCGAGTTCATCATAAAATAAGCTAAAGTAAAACATTTGAATATAGGAAAAATACTGAGAATGTAATTAGAAGCAAAATTTAGGATATAAATAATTATAAACAGAAAAATGGTGAAAAAAGTAAATATTACCTATCAGTTGTGTCAGTTGTCATAGAATGGTTTTTGTTTTTGGACAGTGGATTTTTTCCCCTCTTTCTTTATTTACCCCTCAATCCACCTATCAATCAAATCTATTCATTTATTCCTTTTTCTAGTTTGCACTTTTTGTACTTGACTTGTCCCCCCAATGAATTTAAGATAATTGAAGGCAGAGACTGTTTTTATTGAGCACACATCACAGTATCTGGTTTGGTGGAGGTTCTCAGTACTGTCTGTTAAATGTTGTTAATAAAATTAGAACCTAATTGGGACTTGTTGAAAGCAGCTGAAGATACCAAGAATATCCAATAAGATAAATAGACGGATAATGGAGATATAAGTAATAGACCAATGCATAAAGAGTTCTGGCAGCAATTAGTGTGGCTCCAACCAGAAATGGGAGGTCAGAGACAGAACTTTTCACCCTGGGAAAAGAAATGAATTAAAACAGGGACTGATTCTCCAAGTGTTTGTACAAGAATATAAGGTTCAAATATTATGAATTCTCAGAATTTGGTATATGGTTAAAAACTGCAGTTTCCTAAAACTGAAGCAAACAAGAAGCAAGATAAAATTAGGAAGCTTAGTAATTGTGAGATAACTAATACCACCACCCAAAAAGAAGCTGGTTTGAGAATTACATAGTTAATAAGATTAGCTTTTTCTGTTCTCCATTATATTGTAGTTTGTCTGACATGAAGTAACTGTACTTTAGGTAGTTGATTTTATATTGTTTTAGTGAATAACAGAATGTGAATTTTGTCATTGTGGTTGACCTCTAGCACTGTTATAAAGAGAAAATTTTCTGGATCTCGGTGATTGATATTGCTTGTATGTTTACTACCACAGCTTGATAATAAGCATCATGTGTGTGTATATAGTTGCTTTTGTCTAACTAACTTTATACTAAAAAAATGAGTCTTCAACTCAGGAATGCTTTCCCAGTATTTCTAGTTACTGAAAAGCACAAACTCAAATAAGTTATAAGCCTGCGCCGTTCTTAGGCCAAGTTTAGTTTTTGTCATTGGTTAAAGTATTCACCAAAACCTGGTAAAGTTTCTTACTCATTTACTTTGAATGATTCAACAAAACCTTCTCATCCCTTAATATAATTTAATTTCTGAACATTCCAAACTAAGAGCAAATTCATGATTTTCCTCTGGAATCCATTCTGAAGGAACAAGCCACCTTTACTTTTTTGCTATAGCCCATTAATTTGATATATTCTGGGGGTTAGTCACAGCTTTGATTTAGTCACAGAACAATAAAGAGATGATTCACTGTAACTGTACCACATGAACAAAACTGACTCAAGTCCTCTTGTAGGATAGTGCATCTCTCCCCTCTCGTATTATTGATAAACAGAAAGTTAATTTTAAAAATTATTTACGTTTTTCTCTGTGGTTTTAGGAAGATTATCATCAAATAAAACTACCATCTTGTAAGTCTGTACTAAATGCTTTTAAAAAATATTTTTAATTGTAGATGAACACAATGCCTTTATTTTATTTTATTTATTTTTATGTGGTGCTAAGGATTGAACCCAGTGCCACACACATGCTAGACAAGTGCTCTACCACTGAGCCACAACCCTACCTCCTGTACTAAATGTTTTTTTCAGGTGGAGAATACATGATGAGACAGTGGAAGAATATATACTCCTAAGTCTCACGTCACTGTGTAAATTGACAGAATCTCTATGCAGGACAATTTTTAATATCCCTGAAAATTACAACTAAATGTATCTTTTAGACCAATGATTCCATATACAAAAGTTATGTTATAGATAAATATGTGCATAGTTTAATATTTCTTATTTTAAAAAATATTTCTTAGATGTTGATTTACCTTTATTTTATTCATTTATTTATATGCAGTACTGACAATCAAACCCAGTGCCTCACACATCCTAGGCAAGTGATCTACCACTGAGCCCCAGCCCCAGCCGCAGCCCCCAATATTATTAAGTTTTATTAATTTTAACTCTGTTTATAATAGCAGAAGTGGGAATGTAATGCCAGTTAAATACATTATGAGATAGCCCTAAAATGAAATCAAAATTTTAAAAAGGTAAGCTTAAGGACACTTTGTATAGCATGCTATCCTAAATATATATATATACATACATACACACACACATACATACATACATACATAATCCTAAAAAATAAAAAATTTCAAGAAGGCAAGCTTAAGGACTATTTGTATAGTTATACTATCGTATGTATATATATATATATATTATATATATATATATTCCTAAAATATATATATTCCTAAAATTATATATATTCTTAGAATATATATATATATTCCTAATATATATATATATATATATATATATATATATTTCATATATATGTGAATGAGAAAAAAACAATTGTGTGTGTGTGTGTATGTGTGTTTCTATTTTATGCACATAATTTCTGTGGAAGGTTAAAAAGTAAAATTTGTTGGCTCAGCATTGCTAGGAACTACTCATGAAAAACAGACTTTTTTTTGCAAAAAGATATTTCTTTTGAATTTTTTACTATGTGAACATGTTAACTAGTCAAAACTAAGTTTAAAAATGTATTAAATAAAAAAATAGCAAAGGGGCTGGGGTAGAGCACTTGCCTAGGATGTGTGAGGCACTGGGTTCAATCCTCACCCCCACATAATAATAAATAAAATAAAGGTAATGTGTCCCATCTACAACTAAAAATGTTTTAAAAAAATAAATATGCTTTATATACAGGCATTTTTTCCAATCAATCTCATAACCAACTAATTAGAAAATGAGTCCCCCAAAATTTAGAAAATAATTTTTTAAATCATCTTTCTATCACATAAATATTGTTACCTTCCTATTCTAGAATAGAGTAGTATCATGCTTTCTCTGCTCCACTATGTCAGCCAATGTGAAACTGTTCATTCTGTAACTAGTAACTTTCCAGCTATAGTGCTTATTACTGGATTGGAAAAGATGCTCAAATCTTAGCCACACTGTTTTATTGAGAAAAATAGAACTGGATCATCACTATGTCTTATATGTCCTTAGACTTTTATTCTATTTCTCCAGTTCCTAGATTTACTAGCCCTTTGTTGGATTTATTCCTAGGGATGTTCCATCCACTTGGTGGCCTCTGAAATTCAGAGAGAAACACATTTTTATGACCTCAGCAACATTAATTGAATGGAAGTTTTCCTTTCTAAAAATTCTAACCGAAATCTCAGATTTGAGCTTCATTTAAATAATTTTAAATAATTTGTCTCTTCCGCCTTTTGTGTGTATTTCTAGTAGGAAACATTGGCTAGCTATTTATTATAAGTGCCTAGTTATTTCTCAAAACACGTGAACTGAGAGTTTGGGGAAAATCACATCCCCATGAAAACAAAACTGTTGCTAAAATAAATTATGTGATAGATAGAAAAAAATAGCAGATAACAACTATAAGAGGATGTTATAAAGAAAATGCCTGATTTTCATTTGGAAAAAGTAGAGTCAGTAGAAGATGTGACTGGAAGGGAAAGTGTTAGGGTCTGTAAACAAGTCAAGATGGCGCCTGGCATTTTGCCAGAGGGAGTGGATTGTGAAGTAATGCCAGGGACCCATTAAGTGTGGAGATTCCTTATTGGTTGACTGCTGTATCTAGTTTATGTTAATTAAGATAAGCTGTGTGGAATGTATATATACCCCTCCTGTCCTACAATAAAGGGCTCCCACTCCTGCTATATCAATCTACACAAGCTGTTCATCACTGCCCCCTCCCCTCCCCCGGGTTATTTTGCTGCAGCTGGACTGCAGCAGGAAAGCATTGTTGAAATAGGCCTAGACACAAAGAATTGCTCCTGATTTTAGGACTTAACTCAATTTTCTGATGTTCTCAGTGTGGTTTGCTGCTACCAAACAGGTAGGCATTGTACACCTACCACTTAAGGGATGAAATGAGTAGAATCAGCTTCACATGGCTCTCATAGTTCCTCATAGAGTTTTGCCTGCTGGTTGACACTTAAATGGGAGGAATCTAGGTATGTTGGCTTCTGGCCCCTGGTGTATAAGACTGATAAAAAGCACATTTTAGAACTGATTATACTGTTTACATATAAAAAATGTTTTTCTGCATCACAATTAGATATTCTATATTCCTTTTCTTGCCTGATCACATCTTCCCAGCAGGGTGAATCATAGAAAAACTTAAAATCTAAGCATATGGAAGCCTAAGTATACTCAATACATGTTGAACAGCTGTATGAATAAATGAATTTTATTGTGTAAAAATGAAAATATTAAGAATAGTATTTCATCAATATAACACAAATAAAAATTACCTACATACTTTACATAAGAATAACATTATTAGAGCAGCAATACATTTCAATGTGTGTGTATATTTCTATAAAATTTTAGGACTGTTTTAATATACCCTTAAGTTAGGTTTTAAGGTAAGCATTTAATTGTTAGACCTAAAGAATTATAAAATTTAACCTGATGGCTTAAAAAAATAAAATATTTCACTTATATTCAGATCTGTTTATGTACCCAAAGAATTTTAGCCCAATTGATCATGCTTTACTTCAAAAAATTCTTTTAAACAAGCTTTAATCCCATAAGACAGATTCATTAATTATGCTTTCATGGACAACATAATTAATGAATCTATATTATGGAATTATAGCTTCCAGTAAATATTAATAATGCAAACTCACTCTACCAAGCAACTTAAGAGGACCCAAACAAATAGATCATGTTATATGGCTGAAGCTTTCCTTCAACACTTCCACATGGAACATAAAAGCATTCAAAACAATTTAGCATCAACTTCTGAGATCTTTGGATAATTAAGTTTCCTTGGTGGAGGATATTGTGCATCCTGATAAAATGACCTGTCAAAATTTGTGTTTATGAAAGTTATAAGAACTCCGATAAAAGCCTAGAAGCTAAGAGTATAATGACTATCATGTATTATAACCCTGAGTAACTCAGTTATATTGCTAAGTGTTTTTAAGTTTTAATCTTAGAATAGTTTTAGATTTACAAAAAAAGTTGCAGAGGAAGTATAGAGAACTCTTATATATTCATTACCAATTTTCCTCTATTGTTATCCTAACTAAGCAGAGTATATTGCTTAAGAAACCAATAGGGGTGAGTTACTTTTAACTAAATTAAATAGTTTATTCAGATTCCACCCATTTCCCCTAATGTGCCTCTTGTTATTCCAAATTTCCATCCATGATACTATATAATATTTGGTTGTCTTGTAACAAGGTTGTCAAGTAACGTGGTCTGTAAAAGGTCCTCAGAATTTCCTTTTTCTTGATGGCTTTGACAGTATTGAGTAGTGCTGGTCAAGATTTCTGCAGGAAATCTCTCCACTTGGGTTGTCTGATGTTTTCTCATGAGAGGAGTAGAGTTTCTGGTTTTGGAAAGGAAGAGCACAGATATAGAGTACCCCTTTTAGAATATTATCAAGGTATATGCTGTCAACATGATGCTAACTTGAGCCCCATGTCTAAGACAGGTTTGCCAGGTTTCTCCAGTATAAAGTTATCTTTCTCCCTTTATACTTTGCTCTTTGGAATTAGTCACCAAAGGTCAAGTGTGAGGAAGAGATGTTAAGTTCCACCTCTTGAAGAGAGAGAGTGTCTGCATAAATTTTTGAAATTTTCCTGTAAGAGGAATTGTCCCTTCTCTCCAATTTCTTATTTATTTTTGTGTGGATTCATAAATTTAAAAAATACTTTCAAGTTTTCTCTAATACTACGTTATTTATTTTTTTGTACATATTATTTCAACTCTGGCATTTGGGAGCACTGTTATGTTGGCTTTTCTCTTTGGCACACTCTTACCTGTTTTGTGAGCACTCTCTTGCTTTCTAGCATGCCAAGAAACTTCAGAATCATCTTGTACATTCCATGCCCCATTTCTGGCTGGAGTCGGCCATTTCACTGAGGATCTCTGTTCCTTTGTTAGAAGATACCAAGATCCAAGTTAATAAAGAACATTTTTATTAAATAAATTAATGTATTTACCCATAATCAGAGAAAAAAACATAATATGCCTCATAATATATTGCCAGATGCTTGTGAAAAATTTCTCTCATTCTCACAGATATAACTTCCTCATTTGTGATTTAAGAATATTTAAAACTAAATTTAAATTAAAAGTTTTATCATTATTATATAAATAGCTGATTTTGAAATTTCATAGTCAGAACATTATAAGTTCAAGTAACGGACCATTTGTAAATCATCTGAGTGTTCTTCATTTCTTCATGTCTAAGGGAATAATAATTGTGTCTCTCAATATTACTAAAATAAGTACAAATTTGTACCAATAATAAATATAATAGTGAAAGTTAAGGGATGTAATGCTCAAAATTTCCACGTTCTCTTCTGATTCAGTAACTGTTAATAGTGAGTCTTACCCTTCAATTTTCCTGATACTTTAAGCAATATGCACTAAGTGCCAGGGCCCTGGACTGTGTACTTTGCCACTTGTCCATAAAGCAGTATCAGTAGATATGATCAAATTTCTAACTGAACACCCAAATCTCTGGTGATATTCCATTTTCCCAAACTATCATCTGAAATTTCACCTGGGAAAGAAACCACTATTATAACAAAATATTTTCTTTCATAGTTATTATTTTTCTGAGGAAGACTGACAATTATGATTTGCCTGTTTATTCTTGTTCACTTTTTGTTCTTATATCTCATACACTTTCCCCCCATCAACAGTGATGACTATGGTAGTTCTGGCTGCAGTGGTGATAGAGTAGGTACTAGGTTGGTAGTCAGAGTACATAAAATGATGCTTTAATGTGAGGATTTCAGTGAGATAACTTATCTCTTATATCCTGCCTCTGGATAAATCATCATTAATTCTTCTGTACATTTATAGAAGTTATCTCATAGGAGCTGGGAGAAATTATAGTGGGTCCTGCTATTGTTTTTCTCTAGTCTGGTGTCACTTTCATTTAAGACCCTTGGTATTTGCTCTCATTGTGTGGCACAGTTTAATAAATGGTGTGGTGCTTGTAGATCATCTTTGTACTTCCACTATAATTAATTCCATTGAGCAATCTGCTGAACAGAGTAATATCCCCTCCCCATGTCTTGGTATTTTATTTAAAATAACTTTTTCTATTTTTTCTTGTTTTCTATTTACCCTCAAGGACAAAGATAAGCAAATAGTTAAGAAGAACCAGTCTTTGAGATGACAGACATGAGACTACTTGTGAATTAGGGTGTTTAGTCAGCTTTCTGTTTCTTTAACGAAAGGCCTGACAACCAACTTAAAAAGAGGAAAGGTTTATTTTGGCTCACAGTTTTGGAGGTCTCAGTCCATAGTTATTTGACCCATTTGTTTGGAGTGGTGATAGTGTGTGGTCATAGAAGTTGCTTACCACATGATGGCTGGGGAGTAAAAGATAGAAAGAAGAATGGCTAGTTCTCAATATCCCCTTCCAAGGAGGCCCTGCCTCTATCCATCACTTCCCAATAGTAGTGCCCCAGTCTGGGGACCAAGCCTTTAACATATGTGTCTATGGATGACACCTATACAAACCACATAGAAGACTCATGTTCTGAAACAGAAGTAACAAAGTAGTAAGTAGTTTCTCTAAAATTAGTCAAGTAAAGAGAATTCTAGAGAGCAACATGCATTGAGAAGAGGATGATATTCATCAGAACATGTACAAAATGTTCAAAAGTAAATATCTGTCTAAATTTTATTATTGAACTTAAAGAACATAGGTAACATGAAGCTCAATTCAGAGAAAAATGAAAGATTGTTGATAAAATGAGATAGAAATGAAGTCTGCTAATTTGAGTGGAATAATACTTTAAGGGTAAAAAAATATTAGGTTCATGTTATTTATTCACTTTAGCGTCAGAAAGAAGCAGTTTACCTGTTGTATATAGAACCAGCCAGGCCCAGGACACTTCTTGGATTTGGGATAGGCTTCTTATACAAAAAAGTCTAATGCAGTCTTCAGTGGATATCAAAGCCCAAGTGTGTTAATGAGGATTGAGAGGATTTGGTTCTTCTATTTTCTCTTGGGATTCACTTTCACTTTGTTGTCAACCAACCATTCCCAGAGTCTCCGAAATATAAAAAGAGTAAATGAAGCCATAATTTAGCATTATTTTATTAAGAAATTGTGAATTAACATATATTGCTACCTTTTGAAAATTCAAAAAGTAACTTACAAAAGGATTTCATATATATAATGTCTATCATATATATTATATATGTGAACTCAGGGATGCTTTACCACTGAGGTACAACAGGTCTTTTTATTTTATTTAGAGACAGATTCCAAGTTTCCAAGGCTGGCTTGAACTTGGATCCTCCCTTCTCACCAAAGTAACTGGAATTATAGGCACAGTCACCACAATTGCCATTAATGTATATTTTGGTAGACACTTGCATCAATATTACTATCTTCAAAGGAAAGGGCAAATGAATTAAAATATGAAGTACAGAAAAGACTTACCTTCAAGTGTTTACTGTAATTCTATCTAAAAAAGCATAAACATAGTGGAATGACACATAAATTATAGAACATTGAAAAGGAAATGGAGAAACAATAATAAATGAAGATACTTCTGATTTTTTTATGTTTTCTCAACTCGATAATTTAGTGAAGTATATCAAATGTTGTCATGTAGATTGATTTGTTTTTCAAAACATTTATCTCAAGATTTCCTTAGAGCAACAGAATTAAAATGTCACACTTACTATAAAATGGATTTGACAGTAAAAGCCAGAACAAAGTTTTCTTTAAGAATGACATTCAAATAATCAATGTTATGTGAGGCAATGAAGCTTGGAATCTATTTTCCAAAATTCCTTAGAATTATACACATTTATTTCCAGGAAGTTGTAGGAGACCTCTACCCTTGAGAAAATTTGCTATAGAACTTGATTTTAAGCTCATTGTCTTATGGGAGTTCAAAAACTTTCATCTGCAAGAGTATGATTCAGGCTTTCAAATTTTCAAAACTGAATGTTACCACTGTCTCCTGAATATACATTTTTAAGGGATGATTTTTTAATAGGGTATGCAGACTATCAATTTTATGAGTCAATATCAGATAATTCATCTATGTATAATCTTTTCTGTCACTTGCTTAAAATCTCATGTGAAATCTCACACTGACAAAAGCAGCTCAAGGAGTCTTGCTTATGATCTTTTTCTATTTCTGCAAAAAGTTTCATTCATTTCTTCTATTAGAATCCTCCAATAGCTTAGTTGATTAGAAAAGCTTTACTTCTCTCTTCTGTCATGTAATCAGATAGTGACAGGCAATAATTGATAATATTTCCTAATTTTTATCAGTTAAATATCCTGGAATCTCTAGATAAATTTAGAAATAAAAGAGAATGAGCAACTCATTCAAGTATTTGCTACATGTATTTTCTACTTTTAGTAGATTAAAAGTATTGTTCAGATTTTACTAGAGTTCTCCTACCAACATTTTAAATACGTAGCCTTATATCAATTTCTAAAATAGTTGCAATATATTATGTGAAAATTATACTGAATATCTTCATTCCTATTTTAGAGTTCTTATTCATGGTTTCTGGAATAGTAAATCTAAAGTACTCTTAATGGCTATCTAAAATATGTTCAGTTTATTGTACATTTTAATCAAAAGAATTTAAATAATGTTTGAATAGACACTAAGAATGTGTAGCAATTGTACCATCTAGGCAAACTTGTTCTCTTATCTGAGTCAAGATTAATTCTTTATTTAAACTTCATTGAATTTTTTTTCTATATTTCTGTGCATGTATATTTGAAACCAAGTAGAAAAATATGTGCATACATTATTTTCAAATTTTTATTTGCTTACTACTTAAGTGGAAAATATCCTGAGAGAATGTATTAAGAATATAATGAACTATCTTCTGTTACTGCCTATTATTAGTATCTTTTTTCTTGCTTTTTGTAAATTAAATTAATAATGAACTTCTAAGGCCATGTCTTTTTAAAGGTTAATCTTTTATTTAACAATTTTTTAAAAAATACTTTTGTTTTTATTTATTTATTTTTATATGGTGCAGAGGATCAAACCCAGCTAGGCAAGCGCTCTACCATTGAGCCACAACCCCAGCCCCTATTTAAGAAGTTCTAATGGATTATATTTTCAAAGGATTAGGACAGTGTTAACAACATTCCTATCATTCTCTTATATTTGATTACATGCTTTGTATTTATTTTTTATCTAGAAAAATGTAAGAGAGCTTTTGGAATACCAGAAACTATAAATATAGGAACTTCTTAAATTTAATATTTCTTTAGTTTTCATTTGTATATTATTAACAGATATGGTTTCTATGATGAAAAATAAAATGAGGTCCACTAATTAAGTTTCTGTGGAAGGAAAAAAATGCATGATGCATGTTGCAAAATCAACTAAAAGACATTGAAATAGCAATGTAATAGGTCATTACAGATACAGATTAATTTTTAAAAGAAAATGCAAATCTATGTGTTCAGCAAAGATAATGCTAAATATCTTTGTATTTATGAGATGCATTTGGTAGCCATTATATTTAATGAGATACACTTAAAAGATCCATGAAGAACAATAGTTTGATTAATTTCCCAGATAACTATTTCTATATGAGTGATGATTAAATAATCATGATTTGGATTCTTATATGTCCTTATTTATTTATCTGTTTCTTATAACAAGAAGCATTGGATTCTAAGGTATGAGTGGCAAGAATGACTTACAGAAAGGCCCCCGTTCATTGTAGTTTTTCTTTCTTCACAGAGTGCAGACATGAGCCCAGCGAGCAGCACCACTTCGCTTCCTGTTAGTCCTCTCACTGAAGAGCCAGTGCCTTTCAAGGTAAAGAAATAACCAGAAAGGATTTTTTTTTTCATATTTTTAGGTTAAAAAATAGTTTAAACTAGATAGTTGACGCATAGGAAGCAAGGTAAGCTGCTTTAATCTTTAAGAACATGATTTCAAATATTTAAACCATTGTTTTTTCTCTCCATTGTTATTTTATTGCTAGCTGAAGGTAAAGGTGTTAACTACTTTGTGGAACAGTTGTTTGCCCTACATCTAAGATACAGGGATTTTATCATAATCTTTGATGCATGTGATTTAGGAGTTTCACGTCTGTTGTTTATACTAATTCAAGTTAAAGGTTTAGAATGAATTATTTAAGCCTTATCAGCAGTCACATTTTTGTTAGCAATGCTAGGTCACCAAAAAGTAATGATGTAATCATTACAAAATAAAAGTCAACATTAAGATTTGAAATATGGATTCATTCTCTGAAATACGTTATATTTATTAAGTATTTAAGTGAATATGCAAATAAATATTTAAATGCTATGAGTAGAGATGCTATATGTACATTACAAACATGAAGAATGTTATTTCCCCATGTAAGAACAGGTGTTTCACTTTAAGCCAAAGCTTGAGATCAACTATTTTATATTTGTACCAAGAAAAGTGAATATAATTAGAATTATTATAAATGAAGGCAATGCTTAAGAGTATGAGGAAAAAAAACTGATAAAATTGGAATGATGTAGATACCTGAATCGCTTTCCGTATAATTTGGTTTAAAACAGCAGTTCATACTTTTGAGACTCGTGATTTTCATGATTTGTCATAAAACTGTTATTGTTATGAGATATTTTTCCTTGTTCATGTCAAAACTATATGCTGTTGAAGTTTGTTTTAATCAGCTTTTTCACTGCTGTGACTAAAAGACCTGACAAGAATAATTATAGAGTAGAAAAAGTTTATTTGAGGGCTCATGGTTGCTAAGATTTCAGTTCATAGAAAGTGGGCTCCATTCCTTGGGGTTGAAGGTGAGGCTGAACATCATGGCAGAAGAGTATGGTGGAGGGAATGGCTTTCAGGATGATCAGGAAGCAGAGAGAGAGAGATTCTGGTCCCCAGATAGAAAATTCATAACCCAAAGGTATGCCCCCAACCTACCTCCTCCATCCACACCATAACTGCCTTCAGTTATCACTCAGATAATCCTTCAGGGAATTAACTCACTGATTGGGTTAAGACTATCATAACCCAATCATTTCTCCTAAATCTTCTTGCATGTCTCACACATGAAGTATTGGGGAACATCTTGCATCCAAACCATGAGGAACTTCATCTTGCTTATGCCTAATTATGGATCTCTTATACTCAGTATTTCTATATTGTTGAAAATTATAAAAGGTCATGAATTACAGTGAGGATGTTTAGTTTTCCCCTTATGGATGCTTTATTTGCTTAATAATAAGGAAATAATTGTTAAAAGCTAATTTCTGTATCAAAAGAATGGTTACATGCAGAATAATATTTGATTCCAATATTTATTGAGAAATATTTCCTTTGTTATTTTATATTAAAATGAGAACATAACACTAATGCTTCAAAGTTCAGCATGACTTGATATTTCCATTTTATTTGGCATGTGGGATGAAATTTATAGAAGAAACAAATCTTTAACAAGACTTTATTTGAACTCTTAAAGCTTCACCAGAAACACCATTTACTCTTTTTAATATATTGATAATGACTACAGTCCTCAAAAATTAATGTATTTTTTAACAAAGGTAAAAAAGTAGGTCAGATATGTTCCAGAATCTGCTGACATAATGCTAATATAAATATAATTATTCTACTTAGATTCTTTAACTGGTTCTAAGAGATCAATATTGTTTCTAAGTTAATGTGTTTAAGTGGTTTTATAAGCAATTAAAACTTTCAAGTGCTTATAATATGTAATATTGACATTTGATGCTAATGTAGTCTTTCTTAAAGTACTTTTTTGTGAAAAGAATATTTATGTTTTTTTAAAAAAATTTTATCACTTGTAAAATGATGTCATTAGTACCTAAAATATATAAAATTTAAATTTCAAAATTATGAAATAAAACTCCAGCATTTTCTTCTGTTATCTTTAATTTATAAATTTTCACTATGTAAATGAGTAATGGAATATTTATTTTTCTTTATGTAAAGGCAAGATGTATTGAAAATATCTTTAGAAATACCTTAGCAGTCTGGTAGATCATAAATTTCAAAAATCTGTTGAAAATCATTGAAACCATGGAAAACGTAATTTTTCTTATAAACATACCAGGAAAAAAAATATAATATTATAATTCCTATGTGTCTAAAATTCTCTCTAAGATTATGATACTTGACTAATACGCTAACTAGAAAACAAAGTATTATATTTTTTCTCCATGAATGTTGCATGGTGAGGGTTATTCCTTAGCCTCCTACAATAAAGTATGTGCAGCAACCCATCACCATCCACTCTGATATTGGAGGACCAAAACGTCTGAAAGATAAGTGTTGGTGACTGATTGAAGGACTTGATTTTCCCTTTTCTTCTGGGAAAACTAGTCTACTAATAAAAAGATGTTCCCTCCATTTCCATGTTTCATTTTGGAAATTCAGAACCATTGAAGGAAGATATCTTGTTTTGGTTTTAACATTTATCATGATGAATGCTTTACTTTACACTTTATCTTTAGAATGACATTTCAGACTAAATTAATTTTAACCATACCATTTTCAATTTTAAAAAAGATTGTTATTTTTAAAAACCTAATAAATACTATCCCACTAATGTTTGTGCCTTCATTCTTTTTCTGGGAGTGGGGGGTTACTGGGGATGCAACTCAAGGGCACACAGCCACATCCCCAGCCCTATTTTGTATTTTATTTAGAGACAGAGTCCCTAAATAAAATAAAATAAATAAAAACCTCACTTTTGCTACGGCTGGCTTGCCTGCCTCAGCCTCCTAAGCCACTGGGATTCTAGGCATGCACCACCACAATGGCTGTGCCTTCTTGACCTGGATATTAAATGAAATATTGGATAGGAAATCTGCATAATGAACAACATTAGAGGTCTTTCCATCTTCCAGGGTCTTTTTCAGTTTCTTCAATGTTGTATAATTTTCATTGTAGATATCTTTACCTTCTTGGGCAGATTTATTCCTAGGAGTTGTTTCCTTCCTTCCTTTCCTCCCTCCCTCCTTTCTTCCTTCCATTATGAATACAACTGTTTTTCTCATTTCCTCCTCCCCAGCAGATTCACTATATAGAAAAGCTATTAGCTTTTATATGTTAGTTTTGTATCCTGCTACATTGGAGCACTGGTTTATCAGTTCTAAGAGATACTTTGGGGGAGTCTTGAGGAATTTTTCAGTATAGAATCATATCATCAGCAAACAGAGATAATTTCACTCGCTCCTTTCCTTTTGAATCTCTTTTATTTCTTTTTCAGGCTAAAGTTTCCAGTGTTAAATTTAAAAAGAGTATTGAGAGACCAATGTCTCATTCCTGATTTTATAAGAAATTCATTTAATTTTTCCCCATTGAGTTATAATTTTTGCTATGGGTTTACACTATTCAATATTCATTTGTAGCTGGGCACAGTGGTGCACACTTGTAATCCCAGTAACCAGGAGGCTAAAGCAGAAGGATTGAAAGTTGGGGCTGGTCTCAACAACTTAACAAGGCCCTAAGCAACTTAGTAAGACCCTGTCACAAAATAAAAAAAGGACTGGGGATGTAGGTTAGTGGTAGAATACCCTATGTTAAATTTCTAGTACCCCTCCCCCAAAAATTTATTTTCACAAGTCGTACTATTTATTTTATAACTTTGGCTATTCAGTTGAGCTTGTATATCAGGTTCTTATGAAAACTAATTAATAGAAATGTTTATTAATTTTGGAGGAAAAAGTAAATGAACTGGCTTTATGAATAACTAATAAGTGTAGTAAAACATTAGTTGGAAAAAAGACAACCAAAATGACAATAAGGGCATAGGGTATCATTTTATCAGGAACATGCCATAGTAAACTTTTCTTTAATTCTCCAAACCTCCATAGTAGGATAACCTGGTAACTCCT
This sequence comes from Callospermophilus lateralis, assembly GCF_048772815.1. Lineage (NCBI taxonomy): Eukaryota > Metazoa > Chordata > Mammalia > Rodentia > Sciuridae > Callospermophilus > Callospermophilus lateralis. The sequence continues at coordinate 101,339,436 of NC_135312.1, read as the reverse complement.
AAATGCATGGCTTTCACTAAAAGAATATTACTGAATTTTTAAAAAATTCTGGGGGGAAACTCAATGTAAACAAAGCACTGTTGATATTTTTCTCTTTTGCTATAACATCAATATAGTGAGTAGCTTCCATTTATCTTGTGTACCAATATCAGGAGTGAAAAGAGCACCTTTGGAGACTATAGAAGAGAGGGGTCAAAAATTGTGGTGTGACCTTCACAGCATCTTCCACTGTACACCAAGCAGCATTAGATTTGTGTGCTCCCACACAAATCTGACTCTGCTTGGTGTACAGTGGAAGATGTATTGTATCTTATTGTTGTTGCTTTTTATATATTAGATTTAATAGTCTCTTTTAGTTTTAGAAATCACCTTTTCAGCCCACTGTGGTGTATTTCTGCATTTCTAGTCACTTTTTGACTAGTCCACCTATTCCTTCACTGATTTGTTGGTAGAACAGTTTATTGAATACTTACCATATGCTTGATGATTTTCTAAGACATCAAAGCAGACATTATAAGTACACACATTAATGGTGTTTGGGTTCTAGTGAGAAGAAGTAAACCACAAATAAATAAATATACAACACTTCAGGTAGGGTAAATATTAAAATGAAAAATAATGCAGGATTTGCAGGATAGAAAGTAGCCCTGGAGTATGTTGATATTTAGACAAAGAAGGCCTGTTTTGAGTAGGGTACATTTTGGTTGAGACCATAATAATAAAAAGGGAGAAAGCCACTCATGCTTCCAGGTTAAGAGGCAAAAGTTTTAAGGAAAGAGAACAGCTTACATATTCAAGATTGGCATTCTGGGTGGAGAAGAGCAAATGAGAGAATAGGTAGTTTAAGAGATCAGGCCGTAGAGAAACTTTATTAGGAAAGGTCTTGTATGTGGTGTTAGACTCAGTATCTTACTTTGATGGAACAGGAAACCACTGGAGCATTTTCAGAAAAACAATAGAATAATCAAATTTTATTTTCAAACTTCTACTTGGCTTCTATGAAGATATCTGAAGAACATGATAAAAGAAGGAAATCAGGTTCCTATAGTTTAGGGATTAGGGTGGCTTAAACTGGAGTGGTAAAATTGAAGGGGTAAGAATTGGTTGAATATTGAACACATTTTGAATGTTGAGCTAGTAGGATGTATTAATACATAGGATGAGTCATACATAAGATATCCTGAAAAGACAAAATGAAAGATGATTCTAGTTATATTGTTCTCTATATTTCCCAAGTTTCACTCTATAAATTATCTTTCTGGTATCATAAATAACTAAATATCATGATATAAAGACTAAGGAAGCTTTGTTTATTTAACTGGTTTTTATTATAGTAATAAAACAGAAAGATTAAATGTGAGATAGTAGAGGATATTAACTTTGCTTAGGCTAATATTCAATCCCACAATTAATACTCATTTTTATAATCTATTTTCTCTATTAAATAACTGAAAAGCACACAGGTAAAGCTAGACATGAAGTCATTTGAGGCAGTTTCTGATAGATCAATAATTATGGGATAAAAATGTGATTCATTGGTACTTAGTTGACAAAATGATTAGGTAAAAATTTTCAAGGAACAGATGATGAATTTTTAATATAAATTCACATTATGATTATTTTAAGGAATCAGTTGATATTAATGTCTCGGTCAGTTGTCTGCTGTTGTAACAGCATATCACATCCTGGATGAATTATAAACAACAGAATTTTATTTACACCATAGTTATGGAGGCTAGAAAACCTAAGGGTGTGGTGCAAGCTACTGACGAGGGTCTCCTTGCTGCATCATAACATGGGCAAGTAAGTGAGTAGATGGGAAAGAGAGAGAGGAAATGGGACTGAACTCAACCTTTTTGTTAGGAACCCATTCCCACCATGTTGATCTTACTCTACTCATGAAGGCAAAGCCCTTGTGTCCTAATCATCTCTTGAGGATTCTCTCTCTTATTACCATCACAGTGGTAACTAAATTTTAATATGAGTTTTGGGGGGGAATTTCAAAACATAGCAGTTATGAAGGTAATTTTAAATAAAATTGTCATCAATATGTTCTATAATGGGAATAGAAGTTAAGGGGGATCTATTCTCTATAATATGCATATTTAAGTAAACTGAAGGCTTAAGTAAGGTAGATGATGAAGATCACCCCTTTATTCACAAGTCCAATACCTACCTATATGACTGGAACCCCTGCAAGCCTGTTGGCCTGTCCTTCCTTTGCAACCCCTTCCTTCATCTTCCTCTTCTCCAGGAACTAACTTGAGTTTCTTTTCAGTATAATCTTTTGAGATTTTTTGAGAATGGAATTCCTCTACAGTGACTGTTTTAAGAAAAGAAAAAGTAGAAGTGACAGGCCATTTAGGACTAGGCTCAGCAATGCCAGCTGTACTTCCACATTCTTGATTTGGTTAGGTAATTATGCCAGTGGTCCCCAGGTCTACATCCACAAAGATTTTAAAAACACAGAACTCCACATAGAAAATACAATCTCATCTCCCTGCAGTGAAAATACAGCAAGATACATGTGGAGTTTCATCTCAGTAAAGCCCATTAGAAACTTGGCAACAGAGGCTTTTATTGTGGGCTGATCATGCGGGATCTGTATACCTAATGGTTACCATAATTCCAAACTCCAAGAAAGAAATATGGTGTTTAACATAAACCAAATGTTTATACAAACATTTGAGGAACAGTGAACCAGTCTTACCATTTTATGGAAAGTTTTTTTTTTTTTTTTTTTTGTAGGACACTGGTTACAGGTCAAGTATTTAGACAGGGGCCAATAGCCAACACTGCAGGCAGGGCTTTGGAAGGGTGGTATGTAACATGAAGGCTGCCATAACAAAATACCACAGTCTAAGGTGGCTTAGAAAACAGAGCTCTGTTTTGTCACAGTTCTGGAGGGTAGCATCCAAGATAAGGTGTTGGCATTGGGGGTTTCTTCTGGGGCTAGTCTCCTTGGCTTGAAGAAGGCTAGCTTCTTGCTGTGTCCTCATGTGGCCTTTCCTCTGTGTAACTGACCTTTCTTCCTCTTCTTATAAGGACACCAGTCTCATCAGATCAAGTCCTGATCCTAAGAGTCTCATTTTAACTTACCACCTCTTTAAAGATCATATCTCTCTATATGGTTACATTGTAAGGTGCTAGGGATTGAGACTTACAAATTTGTGGGGAGCCCAATTCAGCCTATAATGAATAGGCAGACTCAGACCTGCTATGTGAACTCTCTATTACACACACAAAAACCTTAAATCAAGAAATGGGGAAATAAATTGCACTTTTTGATAGGGAATGACAGAGAATTGTAGCAATTTTTAAACTATATGTTGCTATGTGATATTCTTTTAGTAGGTCAGTTTCATGTCTATTGAATTCTCAGTCAGGTATGAGGAATCTTGGTTTGAAGGCAGAAAGAAAAGACTTTTTCTTATTTATATTTATTAATCAGTATATCATTTGAGCGTATTTTCCAATGCCACTTTAAATTCTATTAATTTTAGAAATTTCACTCAATTTGAATTAAAGTCCTTCAAAAATTATTGTTGAGAATATAAAAGAATATTTTACTGAATTCATATAAATACATTAAAAGTAAAATTTAATCAAAATAACAACTACCAAACAATAATTTCTATAATATGTTTATATAGTATAATCTAGGTTATTATATATAGTATAATCTAGGTTAATTATTTTTCCTCTGCTCTGTTGAGAAAATTTAGAATTAACATTATATCTATTGATGTTTGCAGATAGCATTATTGTTCCATAATGATTGCTCTTATAGCTTGGGAATTTATATCCTAGTAAGAAAAATAAAAGTTTAACATAAATGAAAGCCAAAGTGAACTTAACTTGTGGCAAAAGATGCAGTATCTCTCATACACTGTAGACCTCAGGGGAAAAAATGTTAATGGGAAAAATAAGCAAATACTTTTCTTTTGCCTGCTAGCTTCACAAGTCCAAATTCTTCTCACATACTGTCCAAATGATTTTAGGAAGGTATGTACAAGATGAAGAACTTGTCAACATTGATACCTACTCAAAATAATGGCAGACCTCTTACCATCTCATCTCTAACTAACACATTCATTTTCTTACTGAAATTTAAATCTCAATGAGTTTCTTCATGTTTGTCCAGGTTGGTGCCTTAGATTTTTCCTGACTTTTTTTTTTTTTTTTTTTTTTTTTTGAGTTCTCCAAGGGGTATGACAAATGGAAAACCTTTTTTTTTTTTTTTTTTTTTTTGGTGAACTTTTATTTTAGCATGTTTCAGACTTTGGACCTTGTGTTCATCAACTTTTCATTGCTGTGACCAAAATACCTGATAAGATCAACTTAGAGGAGGAAAAGTTTATTTTTCATGATTTCAGAGGTTCATTCCATCTTCAACTAACTCCACTGCTGTGGAACTGAGGTGAGGCAGAATATCTTGGCAGAAGGGTATGGCAGAGAGCAACTGCTCAGCTCATACAGCTGGGAAACAGAGTGAGAAAGAGCAGAAGGAGCCAGGGACAAAATATAATCCCCAAAGGCATGCCCCCAGAACCTACTTCCAGCAGCCATGCCCCACCTGCCTATAGTCACCACCCAGTTAGTCCTTTTCAATTATTAACCCATGGCATGGATTAATCTACTTATTAGGTTATTGCTGTTGTAATAGAATCATTTCACCTCTGAACAGTCTTGCAGTGTCTAACATATGAGCTTTTGTGAGATACCTCATATCCAAACCATAACAAGTCTTATTTTATCTGTTTACTTTAATCAGAGAACCCCTTTGATAAATTTACTTGACAACATTTATTGAGCACTTGTAAAAGATGATATTGGAACATTAAATTCAATGATCTGCTTTCTCTATCGTTGTACTAAACAGAGCTCCAGAAAATTACAGATATGTCAATTCCTATTATGCTCTCTAATGGGAAAATGTAAAGATTTGGAAGTATAAACTTGAATAGTGTGCTGTATTTCAGGTACAAAATGTGGAAAGATATTTCTGGATTCATTTGTATGTAAAGTACAGGATGTTGAACTATTGTTAGCAAAAATGCCAGTACAAGTCTTGAAAATTTGGGAAAAAAAACTATGGATTATTATTTTTAATAAAAAGATTTTAAGAAACTGACTCATTATAACCTCATTCGTGGTTTGGGAACTGACTTCAGAGTAGATTCACATCTTTGAAATATTTGTTTTGTCTGCCAACAAAATACCAGTCTGTTTTATTTGTGAATTATTGAAGTCAACAAGTGCACATTTGGCTGGTGCTCTGTTCCTCAGCATCTATTGCTCTCAAAACAAAACAAAACAAACAAAAACCTGATATGAGATAATAGCAGAGGAGATTATCATTGCTGTGTATACCAATATAATAAGATCTCTTAACATCCAGTGCAGAAATCAGACATTGTAATTGGCTAGGATTTAACACTTAGGGTTCTGTAAGAGAATATCATCATTATCAATAATAATTAAAGCAACTGATCACATCTGTAGTACATCAGTGTTTATTTCTCATTTTGATATTATCATTTCATATAAACTTCTAATCACATTTATCCTTCGTCTTTTTATATGATCTTTAATATTGCTGCTGAGTTATATGTAAGTATGAAGAAGTATACTACAGCCATTTTTTTAAAGGAGAATTGAGCAAACAAAATAATCTTCAAAGATTACAACTTATTATCACCCTCATCTTTTGAGGTAGAACATGAATATGAGAAGCCATCAAATGTGAATTCAGCATGAGTTCAATGTATCTGGGAATTAGCATAATACTAAATAACATGTAAATATTATACATTGTGCCCTCTCAAAATTCAAATGTTGAACTCTTCACCCTCAGTGTGATAATATTAGGAGGTAGGACCTTCAAAATTGATTAGGTCATGACAGCAGGGCCTGGTGAATTATATTGGTGCCCTGATAAGCAAACTTGGAGAATGTTCTCTTTTGTGAGGATTCATAGAGAAGATTTCCACCTGTGAAACAGGAAGTAGACCTTAACCAAAACCTTAATGTGCTAGCACCTTGATTTGGGATTTCCAGTCTCCAGAATTGAGAGAAATAAATTTCAATTATTTAGAAGTTACTCAGTCTGTATCTTGTTGTAATAACCAGAAGCGACTGAAATACATACAGTTGAAACTGTAAAATAAAATATGCAAGAAAATAAGTACAATTATTTCTATCAAATGTAAAATAACTTTGAAATATCTCTATTTTCTTTGGTAACTATATGATATTTTTTTTTAAAAAAAAAATTGAATCCAGGGGCTAGGGTTGTGGCTCAGTGGCAGAGTGCTTGCCTAGCATGTGTGAGGCACTGGGTTTGATCCTCAGCACCACATATAAATAATTAAAAAATAAAGGTACATCAACAACTGAAAATATTTAAAAAATAGATTCTGGATGTAAAATGTTTTATTAGAGCATTGAGTTTCCCTTGTTTTATTGTTTTGTATGGAAATATTAAGTAACCGTGTGGACAGATTCAGAAAATTAGAAAAATAAGCAAATATTATATTTTGAAGTTTTTGCATTTATTATAAATTTAGCATTTTTTACTGCAGTTTTCATACCATATTTAAGTAATTTTGCTGAGAGTCTATATTTATAATATAATATTGATAATCAAACTTAGAAATTAGATAATAATGAGAGAATTAGGAAATTCTATTTAGTCGTGCTCATAATAAAGACATTCTTAGTACTGTAGGGAAATAAAACCATGCATTCTGGAAAAAGATGTTTTGGCAGAAACTAATTTTTTTTCAGATAGTAGCTGATACACATCTCAGAAAATTAGAAGGTAAACAATTACCAGATGGGTGTATTAGACTATAATCAATAGTCTAATAGCATAAATTTTGAAAATAGATATATAATTTGAATACAGTGAGCAACTATTCATGTCAGATTCTCAAAGGAAGAAATTCTATATTTTCTTTGAAACTCTTGAATTATATTATCAGCATTTGGTTTATATTTCACACCTAGAATGTCCTCTTTTTCTTAAGGTCTTTTATCAGAACAAATCTGATGAGACACTTATTAAGGATATGTGACAAACACTGAAGATGTAGGCTAAATCAATTATATTACAGTCCTGTTGCATATACTTCTTGGGAACAAATGTACATTAAGAGCAGTTAGACCAGCTTAACAAGAAAACTTGGCTGCAGCATTTGAGTCAAAAAATGTTTTTTTTTTTAACGTGTCAAATCATAATTCAGGCAGAGGAATGAAGCTCAATTTTCTTTTTGTAAGTGTCTTTGCCAGAAATGGAACCTTTTGGCAAAGTAGAAAAATAGGCACATGCCAGTACCCATGCTGTAGTGAGACTCACCATAATTTGTGGTAATATACTCACAGAATAAAGTTAATGGTGGTCTCTCCTCTTGTTTGCATTAGCCTTTTCCTCCTTCTCTTTTCTGCTTTTCCCCATGGACCTTAGTAGTGATGTTCTCTTTACTCTCTCCATTTCTCACCTTTCTGTTACTTTCCTGAAAGGGGTGAGTCATGGAAAATTTATTGAGGTCCTACTATGTGTAAGACCTTATTTGAAGGTACTAGAGGTGGATATAATTTTTTTGGATTATACAAAGCTACAGAAAATCATAGTCCTACCATATAATGATTAATTTGAACTGTCAACTTGATTGGATTAAGAGATGCCAAAGATAGAGGGTGTGCCAATGTGGGTGTGTCAAGGAATGATAGGCATGTGGGATATCCAAGTGAAATGGAGACCCTCCCTAAGAATGGGCAGTACTGACCAATAAGATGATGACCTGAATGGAGTAAAAATTGGAAGCACATAGAAGCGGCAACAGTTGCAAGCTGGATTCTTCTTGAACGGGTTCTTGATTACTGCTGTGATCATCAGAGGATATCAGGCTCTTGCTTCTTTACTCTTCTAAAGTGGACTCTGACAGTGATTCTCCAGAAGGCTTAGGTCTCAGACTAGGGTAGTACTACTCACCCCTGTTGTTCTGGGGTTCAGCCTCTTGGACCGTGCAGCTACTGGTTCTGTAGCTCTCCAGCCTGCAGACAGCCATTGTTGACTATCCAGCTTCTGGTCGCATAAGCTGACCTAATAAATGCCCTATTTATAATCATACTTCCTGTTGATTCTGTTTCTCTTGAGAACCCAGACTAATACACACCTGTGCCTGGCCTAGAAAAGCTCAAAGAATTTCAACTACGTAGTGTTGAGCAGAGAGAAATGTGAGATTTCAGCCACCTTAAGAGTAAAGGTCTCAGTATAGACCCTGAAGATGCAGAAATTATAAACATTGAGTCATGGCTTAATATGGAGTGGTGAAGTAGAAGTTGTTTGCTGTGTAGGACAGTATAAGCTTAATAATGAATGTCATGGAAGGCTTAGACCCAGGAAACATTTTTGGAATCCTAGTAGGTGGAAGAAGATGCAAGAAGCAGTTGGGATAGTACACATTCTTTATTCAGAGGTGGCAGCAGTCCCCAGTCTCTAGTTCCAGTCCCATTTTGCCCCAGCCATTTCTGTTTAGTCCTCTTGAGTCTTTCCAGAGGCCTTGTAAAAAATATGCAGGCTGGGGGCTGGGGTTGTGGCTCAGCAGTAGAGTGCTCGCCTACACGTGGGAGACCCTGGGTTCAGTTCTCAGCACCACATAAGAATAAATATGTGAAATAAAGGTATTGTTTCCAACTACAACTAAAACAAAATAGTAAAAAAATATATGCAGGCTAGACAAAGAAGGCTCATTGCCAACAAGTAACATAAGTGGGTGCATGCTTATAAGTAAATGTTTAAGACCTTAGTACACACACTGAAGCAGGGTAGTCATGACCTTCGCTATATACTAAAAACAGCCTTCCCGAAGCGTTGGCAAGGGAGCCAAACTACAGCCATTTTGGGCTTGCTCCACAAATAACTTAGGCTCTTTTTTTAAAGGATGTGAAGAACAGGAAACAAGCAAGAGTAGAACAAATGGTAAGATGCAAAGTAAAGAAAAAATCATACTACTTTAGCTTGGTTACCACCGAATGGATTCTGAACTTTGTTTGAAATTTGTCAATCAAAAATATCAAGTAGGATTAACTAATTAAGACAAATAAAAATATTTTTTAAAAAAACGTATTCAGTATACATGCAGGTTTTTTTTTAAATTTCCAGTGTCTCCACACCCCAAAAATAAAACACACACACACACACACACACACATAATGGTACTGATCAAATAAAAATTTTTAAGAAACATGAACAATTTTTGTATTATGTACTATTGATTGCCTTTATCTATACATGATCCAAATAGAATGAAATAGCCTATATTCAGATTAAAAGAATATATAGATGATTTAGACTATTGTAAGTATATAATAAAAGATACATACATTTACATTTATCTATATATCTTAGAGAATTTATAGTGTATTAGTTCTATTAAATCTTAGAAATTTGTACTTAGTGTATTAGTTCTGTGTTGCTGCTCTAAGAAAGTACTGCAAACTTGGAGGATTACAATAATGCATTTACAATTTCACAATTCTGGAACTCAGAAATCAGAAATGCAATTTACAAGATGAAATTCTAGGTTACAGCAGGGCTTAGTTCTTTCTACAGGCTATGGAGAGACACATTTTTTAGCCTTTTTGAGCTTCTCAAGGTTGCCTGCTTTACTAGGCTCCTGGGCCCCTTCCATTTCCTAAACCAGCAATGGCCCATCAAATTTTTCTTACGCTACATCACTCTGATTCTGACTACTCTTCTGTTTCTCTCTTTGACATTTAGGAACAGTTGTAATCTTACTGGGTACACATGGGTGGTCCAAGCAAATTTCAGTGTTTTATGAGTTGCTATTAACTACCTTCATTTCATCTGCATCCTTAATTCCCTTTTGACATGGATGTCTTTGGAGAGAGGGGAGAGGCAGAATTCTGCCTACCACTGTGAGAAATATCATGTATGTAAGGTCTGGATTTTATTCTTTCCCAAGCAAGGTTTGTTCTGTTCGTAAATGTTGAGCTGGTCATTTAAATACTTGAAATGCATATTAATTAATTACTCATAATTGATAATTGGTTATTATGTTAACATGGAAGTGGAATTCCCATTGTGTTGATTTATACCAGGTATTTTCTTTACCTTTTGTATACTTACAAGCATCTCTTTCTGGAAAACTTCTACTTCCCACTTAATGCCACCTTGAGCATGAAAATTCCTCTCTAAAATTCTCAGCAATACTTTAATCAGACATCTAATATGAAACAAAATTTTAATTATGTTTATTTAAAATCTTTTGTTCCAATAGATAAAGATATAGTCTTTAAATTTCCTATTTCAGTTTCTACTATAAAACCAGTATATCAGACACTCTTAATTGATGATTAGTTGATGAATGAATGATGAAAACATTCCTAATTTCCTCTCAAGTATTTTCCTCTACTTCACAATGATTATTTTATTACATTTGCCATTATAAGATGAAATAATATTATAAAATTTACCAAAATATACAAGTATTTTCAGCCTGCCAAATTTTCTGTATCTTATTCCATTCCTTTTTCCTGCAATCCCAGCATAACTCAGCCAGTCCTAGATACAAATGATCTGTTTTGAGACTCTGACTTGTTTCTAGGAAATTTAGTGTCAAATTTCTTCTTGTTCTTTGTCAGGATCTTATCTTGTGTTCTGAAAACTTGGCTCCTGCCTTAGCTCATATTTATTTGATAACCAGTGTCTAAGAAACAACGGCATCCCTGTCAACAGCTTATTTGGGGTTTATAGGTATTTCCTCTCTTGAATATTTTTTCCAATGCCAGGCAATAGAAGTTTTAGATACAGTTTCATTTCTCCAAATTGGAAATCCTGAAAGCTGTCTGCTTCTTTAAAGTGTTAATCCTCAATACAGTGGATTATTGTCTCATTTTATAGATAAGGAAATTGAAGGGGAAAATAGTTAAGTAACCTGACTGGAAGGCACAGTACTTGTATATAGCTAAGTTGAGATTCCAAGTCAGGTATATAAAAGTATAAACATTGTGATTTTAACTACTGTACTGCAGGCAGTGTACAGTGTTTTTATTTTAATCATAACTCTGAAAGTTTGTTTATTTTGTATGCCTGAGACAAGTTGAAGAGAAATAAAGCCAGAGAGACTAGAACACAGGAAGAAAAGAAAGAAAACTAAGAAAGTATCCCTTTGTTAGATTTGCATTGTTTGTGATCATAATCTTATTAAAGATATATGTTTCTTTTATTAGAAAACCTAGTAATTTTGAGCCATCTCTGGGATCCTGGAATGAAAATTACCTGGAATATAATTTGCCTCAGCTATTTTAAACAGAAGGGATTTTATTAGAAAGAATTTGATAGTTCATAGAATTTCTTTGAAGGTTCTCAGCAAATCATGCTTGGATATATAGGGAAGAATTCTAGGAGAGATTTCTGCCAGGAGGGGATAGCGTGTGGAACCAGTTTAAAGGAAAAAAAGATGGAAATTGGGGATTTTTCAGTGTTTAGCATGTAGAATTTTATCTAATCTGTTTTCAGTGGGGTGCTCCCTTCCTCATTTTTGCCTTCTGTTTCTTTAGTCCAGAATTCATCTAATTTTCTTCTAAAAGAGAATAAACTTCTGTTCTACCAGGGACAGGAGGAGAAGGTGCTTGGCTGCATGAGCCTTTTGGACAGACCTCAAGTTGTCAAGTCCATCTTTCGTCCCTCTTTATAGGTATATGGATTCTCTTTTTTTGCAGAGTGATAACTTGGACATGTTTGGGGATTAACAGGTGTGCTTCTGACCCAGCATCCAGATTTCTCAGGTCTGTCTGCTTTCCACTTTCCTTTTTCAGCTGCTGTCTACACTGAAGCTGCTCAAATATTCCATCATGAACTTATCTGAAAATGTTTCTGTCTTTCTGCTTTCCACTTCCTCTCTCTCTCTTAAACAATGAACAAGTGTCTGATGCATTAATCTCTCTCTTTGAAATAGAGAAAGAGTACTTATATTCAATGTTTAAAAACAAAACTTTGAATAATAATTCTATGTTAAAACCAAGCTAAATGTGGATAAATGGTTGTGTTAAGCTCGAATTCGGGACCCCCCCAAAGACCACCAGAGACCCAAGATCGATGTAAGCAGCAAAGAGGTGTTTATTGCGAGCTAGCTCGGTCCTCTGCACGAACACACAGCAACTGGTGACGCTGAGAGGCCCCGAACCCAGGGTTTGCAGCATTTTTATACATTTTTTGGAGAGGGCAGGGACTTCACATACATCATAGCCTCTTTTAACAAATCATCCCACACTGCGGGAAAATCAAATAACAACTCTAAAACATGATTAGCACATTTACTGGAACAAGTTGTCTAGGGGTGATTAGTCAGTACAAAGGGGGTATTCGTTTGAACTGATTGGTTTAAGCCAAGAGGGGTGTACGTGCTGAACTACATGGTTTCCCAACATCATAAACTACTGGGAGGGTCATCTGGCATCCCAGGTATTTCCTGTCTCATGCTGATTGGTGGCTGCTAGGGGGCTGCTATGTGTCCCCACCTAGCCTGACTGAATCAGGGACACCTGGTGCAGCAGATCTCTCCTGTAGATAAACAACTTAGCAGGGTGGGAATGTGCCTAGGAGCACTCTGTGGGTTTTTCCAAGGACAAAGGTCATGTCTCTTCCTTGGACAGGCTTTGCTCTGAGATAGAGGCTGGTTTTTCAGTTGTAAAACATAATGAACAGTAAATATCCAGTTGTATATGTACATTGGTAACAGATCAGTTCCTATCTCTGCTTGATTTGGCAGGTCTAAATGACAGGTAGCAATATGAAATTTGTTTTAATTTTTTTCTTATCACACAGACAATATTATGTGTTAAGAGAGGTTTAGTTAAAATTTTGAATTGCCTCATCTTTGAAATTCATCTGAGTAGAGCACAGTGGATTTGGAAAGTTCCTGAACTCTTTTAGTAATCATTTCTGTATTTCAAGAAATGTGCTGGAACTAACTTGTTTTAATTCCACTTGATTTAGTGTATGCAAAGATTTGAGGAAAACTTCACCAAAACTGTGCAAAAAAATGGTGTATAAACTCAGTTGAATAGATTCACATTTTGCTTTAATATTGTGTCTAAGAGCCATACACACATAAGGAAGTGAGACAAATTTCCATAAGCTTTATGATTTAATATCATTACTTTACTGTCTTATAAGTTAATTTTAAAGCTTTAGTCAAAATAAAGAATGTGATTTATTAATGTTCTCAAAATTCAGTTTTTTCATATATTCTTGTTGTATAATTAGGTTACTACCTACATAATTTAATACATTTTTATGTGGTAAGAACAGTTTAACTGGTAGTAGCTGCTTATAGAAGGGCTTTACACTTATTCAGATTTAAATTACCTGTTGACTTGTGTAACTAATTATAATTTTGTCCTAACCCTATGTAACATATGGTGTTTACATTCTTCTCAAGAGCTCCTTGCAGGGGGAAAAAACCAGAAACATTAATTTAAATAGTGAATTAAGGAACCAAGAGAGAATATCCACAAAAATTAGTTGTAGTTAATATAATATTAAATGGTTGTTTAAGGATTTGAATTTGTCTTATTATAATATTGATATATGGGATTTTGGGGGTATTGTCATCATTACATGATATATTCATTTTGAGTAATCTTTTTTATGAATTGAAGTTTATGTTATTTAATTATCATGGAATTCATTTTAAACTATGCATCCCTTTTTCTGAAAAACAAAGCTTTACTTCACATTTACATTTATATTTTAGTCTTCAATGTATAAAAAGCAGATAACAAGGAATGTTTTTAAATTAAAAAATAAAGGACACAAAATTTGTTTTTAAACAGTAAAGTTATAAATCCATTCAAATACTAGTATATTTAATAGTAATTTTACAAGAGGACAAATTCCAAATGTTTGCTAAGAGTTTTTAGGAACCTTGACCCTGCTAAATACAAGGTGTATTTAAGCACAGGGTATATCTAAAAGGTAGCTGCCACAGTCTGGCTGGGCACAAATCACGAGCCACTGAAGCAGGAACAAACTTTATTTTTGAACTGCAAGAAAACACTTCACACATGCTCCAGGGGAATTCTCCTGAACGCCATGTGGCTAGTCCAGGAACCCCCAGCCTGCAATATCTCTCCTGGAAATCCCTCCTCCTGCACTTCCCCAACCAATGGAAACTCTCGGGGAATCCCCGGGAATCCCCAGGAGAACTCCAAAGTAGACCGAGAACTCAAAAGTAGCGGCCCAGGCTGATAGTAATGCCTCGCCTGTCAACCAATACTGTTGGCAAAATGCCAGGGGCTGTACAGACCCGGCCATGGCTCTCAGCAGTAGCTATAGTATAAGTACTTCTTATGAGCTAGAGACATCTTAATGCATATTACATATATCCTTAAAAGGAAAATGTCACACAACTTCATGAGTTATGCTAGGCATATTAAATCCTATTTTCCATAAGAAGAAACTGAGATTCAAAGTCTTTAATGTGTCCAATATGTCACTAATAGATGGTAGAGCCAAACTGATTTTAAAACTCGTGGTTCTCAGTACTATGTTATGCTGTTTCTCTATTGGCATAAAGTAACTTTTCAATTGCTCTCAACTCTTATGTTTCTGTGGAATAATCATTACACATCTACTTTGAAATTTGAGAATCACTGCCTTTTGAATTCACAGACAGGAGAGTCTTTCCTCTCTAACTCCATCCAGGAGCACAAGAATGTGGGGCTTCAAGTCATGTTATTAACCTGCATTTGCCTAAGAAGGGGTAATATTTACAGTTTCATTTTTTTAAAAATCTGGATGCTCTCATTTATAGAGAATCATTTCCCAAATATTAAGAATGGTTTTCTTTCTGTGAGATGAAGGTTCTATTAGCCAATACATAAATATCATGTTGCCTTTATTAATCCCCTCTTCTACAGCCTGTCCTTGAGATCCACTCTGTTGGTAATTTCTTGCCATGTATGGGCTGATGCCTCTCAATATTTCATCTCCATCCCAGACCTGTCTGAGCATCAGACTCCTATATACAAATGTCTACTCCATGACTGTACTCGGATGTCTACTAGGAATTACCACATTGATAGAACCATCCAAAATTTTATTCTCATCCCTTTAATCCACCTTGCTGTCTTTAGTCTTCAAATCCCTTTCTCAATCTCAATACATGATTTCATTGACCACTTCTCTATTGTGAATGGATATAAACGTTAAAAAAAAAAAGTGTTCTTTATTTTCCCTCAATTCTTACACTTTTTTTAAGAACAGACTCCTATAACAAAAGACAGATTAGCAACAGAAAATAAAACAGTTTATTAACACACAGTTATAACACACAGTATACATTATACAGGAAAAAAAATCAACAAAACTGAAAACAATGACTTTTAAATCTGGCTTACGTAGCCTCTTCATCAAAGAGCAATGCATTTATAAAGAAATGACAAGACAAAAGGAGCAGTTTTAAACTTCTAAGGATAGGAATCTCTTGGAAGGTACATAGTGAGAAAAAATTAGTGGATATTTTAGTCAGATTTTTGTATTGTTATTGTTGCTGTGACCAAAAGACCTGACAAGAACAATTTTAGAGAAAAAAAAATTATTTTGAGGCTCAAGGTTTCAGAGACCTCAGTCCATAGACTGCAGACTTAATTCCTTGGGGCTTGTGGTACAGCAGAATATCATGGCAGAAGGGTGTGTTGGAGAAAAGCATCTCAGGACATGACAGGAAGCAGAGAGAGAGAGATCTGATCTACATGGAAAAAATATAAAACCCAAAGGCATGCCCCTACCCCCAGGAACTCACCACCTCTGGCCATACCCTACCCTCCAAACATTTACCAACCAATTAATCTCTATCAGAGGAATAATGCATGAATTAGGTTATCTCTTTTATAACCAAATCATTTCACCTCTAAACTTTCTTGCATTGTCTCACACATGAGCTTTACACCTGATGTAAATCATAACAATGGAGTAAGGTATGTTTGTAGATTCCTTTTGATCTGATAAAAGTCTCCAGTTATCTTCAGCAAAGTAGAATTTATAATCTGCCTTTAGACAGAAAAAGGTAGAATGGAGAGCGCTTTTTCTCCATTTGATAATTATGCATTTTTTTCAGTTCAAACTAATTTTTATATTAAAGAAGCACATTTTAGAGTGATGTAATCTGATTTCCTTCAGTTGCTTACGTAGTTGGGAGTCAGGTCAAGAAATAAAAGAACAACAACAAAACAGACTAGACATTTGTCCTTGACTTTTTCCATGCTTCCTCAAACCCATTCTGACAGCTCTGTCTGGAACATATATAAATATGTTCCAAATCTGTTCATTTCTTCTATATATGCTCCGTCCACATCATTTCTCACTGGGACTACCACAATGGTTTCTTTTTGGCCTTTGTTTCCATTGAGGTCTCCCCTATGATCCGTTTTCTACATGGGAGTCAGAGTGATCTTTTTAAAAACTAAATTGCACTGTATGATTCCCCTGCTCAGAACACTATAAAATAGGCTTCACATCACATGCCAAGACATGTTCTAACCCATGGCATCTTTCCAGTCCTGTCTCCCATTTATTTTCTTGTCTTTCCTAGACCTGGTAATGCTGACCTTCATGTTGTTCCTCAAGCATACTTAGTAGTGACATTCATAGTAAGTTTTTCTTCTGTCTGCATTTTCCATGCTGTTCCCTAGATTACCATACAGCTCATTTTTCACTGCATTTAAGAATTGCAACCAAGTCAGCTAATCAGAGGAGAGTTTTCTAACTACCCTTCTAAAATAGCTGCCATTGCCACTATCCTTTACCTGCAGTATTTTTCTTCTTCAAATTTATTTTTATTATCACAGAACTCCACAACCCTGTGATCTGATATTACTTTGTATTTTTGTGTTTTAATCAGTTTTGTTAAGGAAAATAGAAGCTTCAGGTGAGGAGTGATTTTGCTCACCCTTATATCTAAAGCTAATGCAATAGTGACTAGCTCAGAAACCTTATTTAATAAACTTTTGGTAAATAAAAAAAAATGTTTTGTCATATTATTTACACATTTATGCATATTATGTCCTCCTTTACATAAGCAAATGGGTGTATATATTATATGCAAAGAATTAAGAATTTATTACAATTGTTTATAGAAATCATGATAAAATGTTATTCTATGATCCTGAATTATCTTATCAAAACATCCTTTGAGTGAAGATGAGTTCTTTCTGATCAATCCCTGTCTTCATCCATTTTACACAGGTGACAGAATTAGTCAGACAATTTTGTATCCTTCAAAATACATACTGCTCCAGAAAACAGAAAACAGAAAGCAGAGTTTTAACTTGATATAACTCAGTATGGTGAGGATATTTAACTCTCACTTCAAAAGCAATCTCTTTCCTTCTCTACTTTTAACTACATTTAAGCTCTTTCTGACTTAAAAGCTCTAGCATTTTTGGTACCTTGTTTTAGTAAGAAATTATATTCAACTATAAAAATAAAACAAACAAAACAATAAAAAAGATATAATAGAAATTAACACTGGGCTGGGGATGTGGCTCAAGCCAAGCGGTAGCGCGCTCTCCTGGCATGCATGTGGCCCGGGTTCGATCCTCAGCACCACATACAAACAAAGATGTTGTGTCCGCCGAAAACTAAACAATAAATATTAAAATTATCTCTCTATCTCTCTCTCTCTTAAAAAAAAAGAGAGAAATTAACACTGACTTAAATCCTGTTCATTTAGTCTTACACATTAAAAAAGGTCTAAAGGTAAGCATTCTAGAGTTCATAGGGCTGCTTCTGGAAATTGTCTGGGAACCTAACTCCTGTTTTTTCTGCTTTAATTTCCTCATCTTCAGTTTCTGCATTAATAGCCACAATATGGTCTAAGCAGCCACTCTGGAAACCCCACACTGCACTTCTGCTTAT
Source organism: Callospermophilus lateralis (assembly GCF_048772815.1). Lineage (NCBI taxonomy): Eukaryota > Metazoa > Chordata > Mammalia > Rodentia > Sciuridae > Callospermophilus > Callospermophilus lateralis. The sequence continues at coordinate 101,321,486 of NC_135312.1, read as the reverse complement.
GTCTCACTGTTCAAACCTCACTGCCAAGGAGGCTGAAAATGCAGTGTTTTAGTTCATTATGTTACCACCCAAATAATATCAGGGTTGCGTAACTGAGGAAAAAGGGTAAAGTAAATAACTATAGACAAATAACAGTTGATGCCAAATACATCTTGGTTTCTTACAGAACTTATTCTGTTTTAGCATATAGTTATTAGTATATATTTATTTTCCCACATTTTCTTTTTACAACTCCCTCTCCCATAAATCACATTATTGTGCTGTCTCTTAATTTGCCACCCCATCTAGCAGTGTCTTTTACAAAATAGTCAGTAAATACTTGTTAAATTCGGATTCAAGTGACTGAAACCTATTAGCTTGATTTCATTAGCTCTTTACTCTGGCAGATGCTAAGAAGCTGGAGAAGCCAGCTCTTCTATTTTTTCTTATATTGTAGGCATTTCCACAGACATTTTAAAAACAAGAAAAATGCACACATTCTGTTTAGTACTGTATTCCCACATATTAATAGCCAAATTGCATATTTAAATTTGAAAGAAAACCCAACTGAGGTATCAACAGAATTTGAAGAGATTAGGGGCAAAAACATTGCTAACTGTGATTTGTATTAAATAAAATAAACAAAACTTTGAACTTACTAATGGAATCTGTGAATAAAAGGACCATCAGTTGCCATAATGAAGTTAAAGCAGGAGTAAAAGTTCCAACAATACTTGCTCCTTTGTCTAAATTAGATGCAATGAGGCATTTACATTTCTAAAGTATGTTTCCAGTTTTACTAAAATGCTTTCATCTTATCTAAAAGCAAGTTTAAATTTTAAAATACATAAGGTAATATTTATTATGAAATTGTTTACATGATTTTCAAATGCCAAATATCTTCCCCATTGTTCGTATAACTTCATAATGATTTTCATAAATATAACTTTTGTCTTTTTATTCAACTCTGAGACACAGGATAGAAGTAACTTTTCAATAGTATTAGAAATAATTCGTAAAGAATTATATGCATCAGAGTAATCAATGTATGTTTTTAAATTGAAGGTGGCTATTAAGAAAGTCTTTTTTTTTTTTTTCAATGTCTTATTTGCCAAGCTCTCTAGAGATTTGTTTTTTGACATTATGTAATATGCTTGAGAATTACTGACAGCTTTATGTCAGGTGGCAAATAACCTCTAATTTTAACTTTAAGCACTTGTGACACATACATATTAATTTTCTTTTAAGGCTTGAAAAGATATGAAAAGTATGTTCCTAGTCCTCATTATGTCAGTTGTGAACTGATAGAGGACAAGAACTACACACTTTTTTATACAATACCTAGTGAAGTACCTTGCATAATTAAATTAAGTACTTATCAAATGAAAGTACTTCTTAGGTTTAAGTATTTCTTGAAGTATAGCATTATTCAAATGATGAAATAAAGATCACAGAGTGTAACCAAATGTAGTGTGTTTAGCCCTTGGTGGGTGCAAATCCAATAAGGACAACCAGGAGATTGGAGTGAAGAAAGGTTTATGACTTGTAGCAAGTGAGGATAGCACTGAAGATAATTCTCAAAGCAAAGTTTCTCCGTGACCAAAGAAAATAAGGGGCTTATATTGGGAAACTTGTTCCTTTTCATATAGGGAAGACTTGTCACATGAGGAGCCATACTTATTCCCAAACATGCTCAGCTTTAGGTCAGAGATCACAGGTTCAAGAAAATCACCCAGGGAATGTCTCTGGGAAGAGAATTTGGTAGGATGAGCAGAGTGTATTCTGGGTCACCTAAACAGTGAGTCAAAGTAACTCAGTGATTTTGGCTGTTTCTTTTAAGTTTCTCTGGAGGGCCTTATCCAAAAGGAAGACAACAAAACAGCTTTGCAGTAATGTTAAGAGTCATTTAAAAGGACAGGAACTTTTTTCCTTTACAAGCACAGATGATCACTCCTGCCTAGAAGCTAACAAGAGGACACTTACATGCAGTTTTTCTATCACTATGTACATATTACTTAAGCTAAAACTGAATTTATGAAAACTCAGATTCAACTCATATTAAGCATTAAATAACTTCGGTGCAACATTTTGTTTTATTCCTCATCATTAAAAAATCATCTTTTTTATATATGAGCATTTACAATAGTTTCTTATTTATCTTGTCCGACTTTTAAAATGGAATTAGATAAGAGGCGATAGTCAAGCCATAGTGAGCTTCAGGTAGAACTTCAGGTAGAGCTCACTTAATCTCCTGGAACCATGGGAGCAGACAAGGGCCAATTTCAAGCAGGGGAAGAATCCCTATCAAGTTGCTCACTGGGGATCCCACTCCAAGGGGCCTCTCTTTCTTATACTACTCTACAGGAGCAAGAGACCAGTGACTGGTGTTTGTCATTCAGTAGTCACAGTGGGGATCTCAGCCTGGGAATGCATTAAAGTAACTTTGGAGTTTTTTCTTTTAAATCCCCCAGTATTACCTTTTACATTTAAATGTGATTGAAAACTGAAAGTAGGCAAAGCTCAAAGTGTGAAAGAGGACTAATGAAGTGTATGATAATCTCTCTTTTATATCAAGAATTAGCCCCCTTTGCTCCTATTAAGAGGAAAAGAATCAAATTACTGTGTAGTCAAAATAATAGAAATGTGAAATGCATGAATTGTAGAGCTTTACATCTTTGGTATGCTAATAGGAAAAATGCTTAGTGATTTAAAATGTTACTTATAGAATACAAAAAAATTAAAAAGTTTCAATTTTGGAGAAAGTAAAGTCGTTATGCTCCAAATGTAAATATAAAAAAAAAATGGTAAGTGATAAGATCTTCAAAAATAAATGTGGTTGTGGCTCAGTGGCAGACTGCTTGCCTTACAAGCTTGGGGCACTAGGTTCAATCCTCAGCAACACATAAATATAAATAAATAAATAAAGGTATTGTGTCCATCTGCAACTAAACATTTTTTTAAAAATAAAACAGAAAAATGAGTAGTTGAAATATACTGTGCATCACATACTTAATTTTACTATTTATAAAATAAACAATTTTAGTCTTACTATGATGCTAAACTAAAAGTAATGTTTAAGTAGTATTTTCCATCATACATCAATAACACTGTATTATTATTTTCCAGTCAATAAATATATACTCAGGCCCTTTAAACATATTCTGTGAAATCCTGTAAAGGATGCTAAATCAAGGAATAAATAAATCTTTTTTCTCTAACAGATTAAAATATAGGAATATAACACAAGTCTTAGCTCATGTTGATGATTAAAGCAGATAATCTCAGGAGGAAGGAACATAGAATTTCAGACCAGAGATCTGAATTTTTCCCGTTTTGTTATGTTTTTTTATCAAGCTCCTAAGACCTCTCTCCAATTCATTTTCTCTCTTAAAATCTCATTTATTAATTTATTTGTTGTTCTCTAGTAGAACATCATTTATCTCCTCATAAGCCATCTGTATGGCCAAAACATTGTCATATTTAATTTCAAACTCCCATAATCAAATTTTGTTAGTAGTATTTCCAGATCAAAACACTTCCTCCTAAGTAGTGGACAATATCTATATTATATGTTTATCCTATATTTATCCTCTGTATTTCAACAATAAACCCAGTGACACTGAGGTACACCAAGTACCTGTCAGGGCCTAACACAACTACAGTGGTCCTTCATTACCATTTCTTGTAATAACACCAGGAAGATTTCAAACACATCAGAGTAGGAGAGATGAGTTTTTTAGAAGGGATAGGAAAAAGCGAAAAGCGAACACTCTCAAGGGAAAGAGTGTGTCCTCTCAGGAGAGGGATAGCATGCCCTTCTCTTTACTGGGGGCCTCAGGAAAAAGAGAGTCCTGCACAGATTTATCTCTTTTAAATCCCCCCACACATCTTAACTCTGTGTCACTTCAGTGCATGCTGACTAGTTTTAATTGGAACTTGTTCTTATTTTATAGCTGGGGAATTATCCTTACTGGTGTGAGGGTCACAAAAATCCTACACTTCAGGGTCATTTGTGTTCTTGCTAATTGGCAGAGAGGAATATTTGGGGACTTGCATTTCTCCTGTAGATAGCAGGTTGTTGCTCTAACATATCCTATTGACTTAAGCCAGGCAAGGCTACAAGTAAATGAGTTTTTTTGTTTGTTTGTTTGTTTTTAAAGAAAGTATATAGGGGGGTCACCATAATAGGCCCAGTTTATAGAACTACTCCCTTAACCTCTGTCTCTAATGTTCTGTGTATTTTCAATGGACACTACATTGTGCAATGATTTCCTATCATTTTCTCTAATGGACTATAACTGATTTGAAAGGAAATATGATATCTTATTTACCTCTGAATAAGTTGCACATATTATATTGTCTACAATACTTAATTAATAGTGGACTTTCAATACATTGCATGAAATAAGGAGTATAACTAGAAAACTTTACTTTTTTTTCCAAGATGTTGGGAATAGGGGAAAATAGCAGAGTAAATATGACTTTATTTTGTAAATAAAATAGAAGATCAACAAGGAAACAGTCTCATTAGTAAACTAGCTATGACAGGTGATTTGCAAGTAAATGTTTAAAAATCAACTCTTTGAAAAGGAAACAAAGTCGCCTATTCCTTAACCCCAATGAGTCAGGCACCTGAGAGAGGAGGATAACCCCAGCTTCAGCAATTTAGTGAGGCCTTAAGCTAATTAGCAAAACCCTGTCTCAAAATGAAAATGACTGGATTGTAGTTCAGAGGTGAAGTGCCTGTGGATTCAATCCATCCTCAGTACCCTACCAACACACCAAAAAAAAAAAAAAAAAAAAAAAAGGAGGAGAAGAAAGTGATTTGTGGCCAATTTCTGTGGCATTATTACTCTACCATCCCTGATTTCAAGCTACCAAGTTAGGTCATTTAATGTGGCATTGTGAAAAGATGAGCATAGTCAACTCTTACAAACTTCCAAAGTCAGCAGAGAACTCTTGGTGAACTGAAAACTGATCTGTTCCTTTTAGTTTTACTGAGGTTCTCCTGATCTGATATCTCTTCTTCTCAGCTGCTTGTTCTTTATCTCCTGTTTTCTCTTCTGTTGTTGCCTTACTTCTCTCAGCTTCCCTTTGTTTCTAGCTGGTAAATTCTCAGGATATTCTTTTCATCATCCTACTACATAGTATCTCCTGTTGGCTAATATCTGCATGCTTCTCTGTCAACTAATGCCTACTCTTACTCTCCCATGAACACTAGAGATGGTTGTGCAAACCTGTGTGAATTATGTATTGGAGTGACCAGTTATTGTCTAGAATAAAATGCCAAGGTTAGTGTTTGCGTCCATGGTCTCTCCTTGTGCTGCTCTAGGCCCAGATTGGAGGCCACAGTACTCTGACCGCCCTGTCCACTCAGCTGTGGCTGGTATCACAGAATCAACTGATATGTTAAGCAAAACATAAATGAGAAGCTTCTCAAAAACATCAATGAGAATGGCAAGTTATCTGATGCTTTGCAGTATATTTATAACCTTTAGGAAAGAGAGCCATGGGATAGACTGTATCTTGCTCAATGAGAGAAGGACATGTGGCCACAATTTATAAATCTCTTACACTGCTCATCTGTCCACATAAACAAAATTATTTAGATATACTCTCTTTGCATAAAGTAATTATAATATTCCCGAAAACTTGGTTTCATTGTCAATTGCTTTGTATTATAATGTCCAGATACTATCTTTAAAATTTTGTAAAGCAGAAAACCTAAATTTATAGATGTCTGAAACAACTTGGAAAAGTACAGTGATGATCTATATACTAAGCATTTTTAAGCAGTTGTAGCCAGCTTTTCATTACTGTGACCAAAATACATGATGAGAACAATGTGGAGGAGGAAAAGCTTATTTTGGTTTACAGTTTCAGATTTTTAGTCCATGGTTGGCCAACTCCAGTACTCTGAGCTCAAGGAGAGGCAGAGCATCATGGCAGATGGGCATGGTGGAGGAAAACTGCTCAGCTGTGACATCCTGGAAGAAGAGCGAGAGAGAAGGAACCACAGGGAATTTGAACCCTTCTAGGGCACACCCTCAATGACCTTCCCATCCATAGTTAACACCCAGTCATTCCATTCAAAATGGTCTGGACCAATTATGCAGCTCTCATAATTTAATCATTCCACCTTTTAAATATCCATTAACAAAGGAGCTTTGGGTGATGCCTTGTGTCCAAACCATAACAAACCTATTAAGTATTAATAGATTAATATTAAATATTAATATTAACTACTTCTAAATGCATATATGTATATGAGTGTGTGTGTGTATGTGTATCTGTAAATCTATACCACTATATTTTTTGGACTAAAAAACCAATATCTGGAAACACAAAATAGGTTTGACTTTTTTTTTTTTTTTTCAATACTCTTTTTCCTCCTCACTACATATAAAGCACAGGGGTATATCATGAAAAAAAAAATTGACAATGAAATCAGAAGCAAAATTATTACCTATACAAAATTTACAAAATGGTAAAAGTTTGATTTAAAGACGGATATACAAAAATGGTTAAAATAGTATATAAAGCTACTTACTGTGTCAAAATATGAATATTTTGTGATTTTTAACATGGCAAATGATTATAGATATGTAAATATTTCACTAAGAATCTTTATAATGTGGATTTCTTTAGGAGTTTTATTATGAGAAAAATGCTCCAAGTTAAACTAGTCTTGTAAGCAATAATTATTGCCTATTTAGAATAAAGAATGCAGAATATATAATGGATAAATGAGTAAATGAAACAATATATGCCATTCTGAGTTGAAAAATTACTATAAATTTAATCAATAAATAATTTTTAGAATACAGTCAAGTTAAGATATTATGCTCACTTATGATAGTAGTAATGCTGACTATACAAAATTTTATCCTTTTGTAATGTTTGATTAATGTTACTATACGATCTTATCATTAACATCTAGCAGGAGCAGATATGAGCTCATTTCTATTTTCCTGTCATATAAAATCTGCAATCATTAGTAATTTGAATTTTTATCTTCTCATTTATCTTTCACACATCTTACTATCATGGTTCTAAAATTTAAATGTTGTTATCTAGTAATATTTGAAAAAATGACAAGATAAGCCTCATAATACTATTTTTAATTGAAGACAGTGAACAATCATTGTCTAAGTTGTTGTTAACAAGCTATTGCTAATACCACATGAAAGAAAAAAATTCAGATATTAATTTATGAAAAGTTTTTAAACAAACACAAATATTCTTGTTCATTAGAAATGAAATTGTCTAATGAGTAAAAATGCAAGTTTTTAGCAACAGATCAAGATTGAGCCCATGTTCTGTTTCTTTTTGTAGGCCTGTGGATAAGACTATGTATTCACTCATTTATGATTGAACTCTGCTGAGGTTATAAAATAAGTAAGGTACACAAGGTCTCTGTCCTCATGAACCTTCTGGTTTTTGGTGAATATAAAAAGCAAGTAAGAGGGACTCACCATGTGATAATGTAGAAATACAGAGAGCTACATGAGTAAAGAACAGGGAATGTTAAATTTATTTTCACAATCAAAACTCCTGAGGAATGTGTTATTTAACCTGACAATTGTACAAAAAATAAAAATTAGCACGATGAATCAGAGTACATGAAATGACAATAATGACATAATTTATAGCACGTTAGAAAATTAAAATGACTAATGTACAGCCCTTATCAGGTCCCTATCAAATAGTAGATGATGAATAATAAGCAGATACTGCCATGCACTGACTATAGTTAGTCTTTCTAAATATACACTTATATGGTAGCTCTTGGTTTCACTTATGATAGCAATTACTTAATTGTGCTCTACTATTTTTTACATATAACTTTCTGCAAAAATACTATAAACTTAATGAGGTTAGCAATTGCAACCTCATTTTATTTACATCTTCATCTGATCACATTGCTTAGAATTTAACAGGTCATCTATAAGTTTTATTTAAAAAATAAGTTTATGAATACATGCGGAAAACGGAGTTCTTAGTCATCCAGCCAATTTTTGAGACAAGATACAGCATTTTTCAGTGAATTCATGCAATTATGCTCCCATAATTTCAGGTTTTTTACCCTCCTGGTTATTGGAGGTTTCAAGTGTTTAGCCTACTTTCCAATTATTAACTATATAGCTAACAAGAATAATTTTAAAAAATAATACTCTTAGCCTATTGTAGATGATAGAGGTGAATTATGACCTCTTATCTATAAGCATTATTTCCAAATCGGATTAAACTGGAAAAGATTCTGATACAGAGCTTCTATAAAGGCCATGTCTTGGCTTTGGACTTACCTTACAGAATTGAAAAGGTAGAATCACTGATTTTCTGATTTTCCTTGTGGTTGTTTGTTAGAATAGCACATTAGAGATGAAGTGAATCTTTCACTTTCCACCTGGCCAAGCTGAGAAACAAGGGCTCATAGCAAGAGGAGACACCAAAGCTTCAGCCCATTTCTATTGCAGTTCATTAGGCATGCTGGCCATCGTGATAGGATAACGAAGAAAGGGCCAGATATTTTTAAAAAGATAAGGGAGATAGAAAATCAAGTAAACAAAGTAGTTTCAGAAATTACCAACGTTTGTAAAAATCCTTAACACTTTAAGAGGTAAATTTTAGTTATGAAAAAATTTACTCATGGCTTCTAATCTAGCACTTAGGTAAAAGCCCCAAATCCCTTTTGCTTTTGCACCTTGGAAATTTTTTTTCATGTTTTTGTGACATTAAAATCAATGAATAAATAAATGAAACTTCTTGTAGTAGGCTAAACATAGCCATTCCTGAATGCTGAATCCAAAGTACAATCACAAATATGGTTTTAAGAAAGATATTTGCCACTGAAAGAGGAGGAAGTGTTGGTAGCTATCAGAACCTGGAATGCACAGAGAACAGGTTCTGCCCTGGAGTCTCCAGAGCACTTGTGGTCCTGCTGTCACCTGATTTCAACCCAGTGATACTAATTTTGGACTTCTGGCCTCCAGAATTGTGAGAAAATAAAATTTCTGTTTCAAACAAGCAAGTTTGTGGTAATTTGTTATGGCTGCCATAGGATATCAACTCACATTATTTTCTGTAAAATAAATAAATAAAACCAAAGCAACAATAAATACTATGAGTATTCAGCATTAAAGGGGAATAAAATTGTAGCATTTGCAGGTAAACAGATGGAGTTGGAGAATATCATATTAAGCAAATAAGCCAATCCCAAAAAACCAAAGGCTGAATATTTTCTGATAAGTGGATGCTGATTCATAATTGGAGAGGGGCATGGGATGAGTGGAGGCACTTTGGATTGGGCAAATGGGAGGATTTGAAAGGAAGGGGGCAGGGAGGGTAAGAAAGATGGTGGAATGAGACAGACATCATTACCCTAGGTACATGTATGATTGCATGAATGGTGTGACTCTACTTCATGTACAACCAGAGAAGTGAAAAACTGTGCTCCATTTGTGTATAATGAATAGAAGTGCATTCTGCTCTCATGTATAACTAATTAGAACAAGTAAAAATAATAATAAATAAATAAATACAAAGTAGGAGTATTCAAAGATGTTTTGCTCTTCCTATATATTTACCAGATTGATTTATCTATTTGGTGATAAAAGTTTCAAGCATCTTTTTATGCATACAACCATAGGGTGTCAGAAACTTCAAGTTTGTATCTTTTTTATGTCAATCCTGCCTAGAACTCGGTGAACCCTTTCCATTTGTATACTTGAATCATTCTTTAGCTTACAAGTATTTTTTTTTTAAATATTAAATGTTTACTATCTCTTTTCTCTCTTTCTTTTCCTCCTCTGTAAATTCTATTATTTTTAAAGTTGTCTGTCCTGAATTTGTTGTCCAAATCTCTTTTATTTTTCTTGTGGTTTTATTTAGTTTTTCTCTCTTTCTTCTTCTTTTTCTTTCTTTTATGCAGTGCTAGTGATACTGCACAGAGCCTAATACTTGTTAGACAAGTGAACTATACCCCCAGCCCAGTTTCTCTGTTTTGTTTTCTGTTCCTCTTCTTTTTTTTTTTTTCTTTTCTTGACATTTTAGGTCACTGAAATCAGCCTTAGAAGAAGAATATCTACTCTTTTGGTTGTCTTTCAGTAGGCTTTAGGTTACAATATTTTTTATTTAGTTCTGGAAAGACTAGTTCAGCTTCAGCCTCTTTTAAATTGCTGTTCAAATTATCTTCTGCTCCTATAGCAGCTTTATTTTGACAAAAAGCTACAGATTATGATTGTTTCCCTTGTATTTCCTTTTTCTGGCTATGGGATCACTAGGTTATATTGTTATTTCCTTAGGGCTTAGACCCAGGTGTTGAGTACCTTAAACTATGGAAACCTCATGGATAGTGACAGATAAAACAGTAGAAAAAATACTAACCTACACATTCTGGAAGACCTGGAGCACAGCCAGTTATTCCTGGTGTTTGTACAGATTTCATAATTTATAGAAGCCAATGAGACACACAAATGTACTCACAAATAATATTACAATTATTTTAATGATCTTTGAACTGAATAAATTTTAGATCTAAGAACTCATCTGCCAGTGATGGTAGGAAACATATCTTCAGTCATATGTGTATTGTCCTGTCCTCAAGGTTTTGCAAATGTCCTTAAATTTTTCAAATAGTGTAGCCGTTGGTGAGCCCATATAGTGATTGATAATCAATTCACACAAAATTTCCACCACTTAGATCTCATGTCTTTGCTCATTTCATGACATACCTGAGGCACTTTTGGATGGACTGGAAAAGTGGATTTAGACTTTTAGGCCAAGGGTGAACAAGGTCTTCCTTCCCCACTATTTTTTGCCACCTCCACTTGTGATACCAGGAACAGGAACAAATCTCCTTTACCAATACCCTTCACCTCCCAGCTGCCCTAAAAGACCTCCCCTTACATTTTAGCCATTTCTCAAGTGTTTTCTCATCACTCTTCAATATCCAATATAATATTTTATAAGGAGTCTCTACTTTTACATTGACTCTCCTTTAAATCAACACTAGTTCCTTTCTTAAAATGAGAGGAAAAAGGAAAGATATATGTCGTTTTGGCTCACCAGGTCCTGTTCTCTTGTAATGTTCCTACCACCTCATTCTTATTTTACAGAGTAACATACTACCAGGAATTATACAAAGTCTTTTCTCCTGGGTACATTGTAAAAATTAATGAAGGCAGGTTGGCACTTAGTACATAATTACTTAGTAAACAGATGAAGAACATCTTAGGAGATGATATCTCTCAAGGGGTGTCTCTTTGGCCCATACACTATGAACAGAGCTATAATTCATGAAGCTGTTGGTCTGCAATAGAGATATGATAATACTTTCTCTTTAAATGTAAATACAATCATCACTAAGTCTGCATTTGTGTAATGTGCTAATAATACCGATGAATGTTTTCTTAGGTGTCCTATGGCTACAGAGAAATCAATTGTCACCTATAGATGGTGGTTTCTGAGGTATGGGTTACATGGAGAATAATGGCAAAGCTAATTTGAACAGAAAAATAGAATATCAAAGTCATAATGCTTTCTCTGTAAAAATTGAATTATTTATTGAAATAAATGCATGCCTTTAAAATATTAATTATGTTAGCATTTGCTATTTGTGCAATTATAAGATATAGGTCATTATAGGAAAGAAGAAGAACATTTTATTTGACTTATACCAAGTTTTGGAAACCTAATTTTTCTCAGCTAGAATATTAGTTGGAAGTCCTTAACTCATGATTTTCTAAAAGAGTCACTGTATCTTGGATATACACAGCAATTCATACTCTCTCTTCTTCTGACTAGGATCATTTCCAAATACATAAATATTGTATTACATATTACTCAATATATATTCCTCACTACTTACTAAACTTACTAATTATTTTACTTCAAAATAATTTCCCCTTATTCTATGGGGTATCTTACTGTTATCATATGCCTTTGGTGGTCTATATTCATTTCTTCTCACAAATGAGAACTGGAGAAAAATTCATGGCAAACTTATGTCTTTGCAGTAGTCTCTGTAAATGCCTCTGTCCAAGTTTCCTTCCAATCAGGAACGTAATTCTTAGCAAACAGGTCACTAACTCATTTAGTTAACTCTCTGCTATGTTCTAAGAAGAGTTTCTGTATCAAACCTGGATTGGCTTAATTACAATCTATGCAAACTTTAACTTTTTTTAAAAACAAAATCTGTTTGTAAAATAAACTTTGGTCTCTTTCAAGAATTCTTAATCACTGCATAAAATCATAATACACTTATTAACAACACATACGTATGCAGATTTTAAACAGAGTAAGAAATATATTTATTTTTGCCTTCCTAGGGAGTATCCTAATATGGATTTCCTTTATACATTTCTTGACCTGTAAGCACCTGATATACAAATATCTTACCCAGTTCTCCCTCCAGAACTTCAACAAATAAGAAAATTCCTGAAAACCTGTTTAAGATTGTTTTGTGTATCATTCTTTGTTAGGATCTGGCATGCAGACATTTTAAGGAGGGTAGTCCCCTCTTGGAATGTTCCCATTCATGCTTCTTTTTTAAAATTATTACTCTGCAAATCACTCATTATAGCCAGGGTTGCCAAGTCAATAGTTTCATATTTTCAGAGAATTGCAGTGGGGCAAAGAGTGCCTCAGAAAAGAAAATAAATACTGAGTATAGGCTAGATTGATAAGGGATATTACAAATTTTTAAGAAAATACAAAATCAGGAGATTTAAGATTTCTCTGACTGGATAATCTGGGGTCAGTTTTAGAGAGTGAGTCAGATTTTGCTAAAACAGGTCATTCTGAACAGAATAAAAGATGGGTATATGGAGTTGAGAAAGACTTTTTTGAGGATCACTTAGAAATTTATGACTGTTAACAGTGCAGGTTCCTATGAGAGGTATCATGGAGGACAAAGAACTAATGGGGAGTTTTGCCTAATGGTTTCCCTACTCTGTTAGAGAAGAACCAGGCGTGATTTCTTCACTCTGTTTTTGTTGTTCCTTCATTGAATGTCCTTCTATGCCCTCCTCATCCTGCTTCCCATGTTCTAGTGACCACTCTTCCATTCCATTCTTCTACAAGGTTGGCCATTGCTTTGATAACACGTGACTTCTGTTTTTTTGTGTCTGATTTGCTTCACTCAACATAATGAACTCCCATTTCACCCATATTGCTGAAAATGACAGTATTTCAATCTTTTGAGGGGGTTGAACAGTATTCAATTTTGTAAGAATACCAAATTTTTCTTTCTCCTTTATTTACTGAGGGGCATCTGGGTTGATTTCATATTTTTCACTACAGTGAACAGTGCTGCAATAAACATGGGAGTACAAACATCTTTTATGGTATAATGATTTCATCCTTTGGGGGCATATTCCCAGTAGTGGAATCGTTGGATCAAATGGTAGTTTAATTTTTATTTCTTCATTTTGTTTATTTCTTCAATTGTTTTCCACATAGTTGAACATGTATTTAACTATAATATATATATTTATATATATACACACACACATATTTGAACATAATGATGGGATTTGTTGTTATGTATTTGGACATGAACACAATATAGCAGTATACTTTGGCCAATATCATTCCCTACCAGTTCCTCACCCTAACTTCACCCCCTTGTTCCTTTACTGATATCCTTTTGATTTTCTTGAGGTTGTTGTCCCCCTCTTTTCCTTTTTCCCTCTCTAGCTTCCCTATGTGAGTGAAAACAAAACCCTTGACCAACTGACTTTGCCTTCTTTTGCTTAACTTGATGGCCTAAAGTTCCATTCATTTTCCTGCAAATGACATCATTTGATTTTTCTTTATGGCTAAATAAAACTCCAGTATGTATATATACCACATTTCCTTTATTCATTCATCCCTTGATGCTCACTTCCTGGTTCCATAGTTTGCCTATTATGAATTGTGCTGCTATAAACATAGGTATACATGTATCATTATAGTATGATGAATTTATCCTTTAGGATAAATACTGAGCAGTGGTAGTTGTATCTGGGTCATGTAGTGGTTTCATTTCTAGTCTTTCGAGAAACCTCCATAGTCATTTCCATAGTGGTTGAACTAATTTACAACCCCACCAACAGTTTAAAAGTGTTCCTTTTCCTGCACATCCTCTCTAACATTTCTTATTATTTATATTCTTGATGACTCATGTCAGATAAAAATCCCAATGTAATTTGTATTTCAGTTTGTATTTTCCTAATTGCTAATAATGTTGAAAATTTTTCGTGTATGTTTTGGCCATTTGTATTTCTTCTTTTGAGAAGTACCTGTTTAGCCAAGCACAGTGGCACATTTCCTGTAATCCCAGCAGCTCGGGAGGCTGAGACTGGAGGGTCAGGAGTTCAAAGCCAGCCTCAGCAACAGCAAGGTGCTAAGGAACTCAGTGAGACCTTATCTCTGATTAAAATGCCAAAAACAAAAAAATGGGTGAGGATGTGACTCAGTTGTTGAGTGCCCCTGTGTTCAATCCCTGGTACCCTCCCCTGAGAAAACTTCATTTGCCTGTTTATTAATCAGGTCATTTTATTTTTCAGTGTTAAGATTTTTGTATTCTTTTGTATTCTAATTATTCATACTCTTGTCATAAATGAGGCTAGCAAAGAGTTTTTTTTTCCCTCATTCTGCAGGGTTTCTCTTCACATTCCTATTTGGTTTTGTTGTTGTTGTTGTTGTTGTTGTTGTTTTGCTGTGCAGTAAATTTGAAGCCACTTATTTATTAACTCCTGGCATTATTTCTTGAGATTTAGAAGTTCTATTGAGAAAGTTGCCTGTGCCTGCATGCTGGAGTGGTGACCTTATATTTTCTTCTAGCGGTTGCGGAGTTTGTCATCTAATTCCTAGGCATTTGATCCACTTTGAGGTAACTTTTATGTGGAGTGAAAAAGATCTAGTTTCAAACTTCTACATATGGATAACCAATTTTTCCAAAACTGTTCATGCTGTCTGAACGTTTAAGTCTGGACACTTTGTCTTCCAGCTCCAAGATTCTGTCTTTAGCATGATCCACTCTATGAGACTTTCAACTGAACATTTTATTTGATCTATTGTGTCTTTCATTTCCAAGATTTCTATTTGGTTCTTTTTCAAAATTTGTATCTCCTTATTGAATTTTTCATCATATCCTGTATGGAGTTTCTTACTTCATTCAATTGTTTTTCTGTGATCTCTTGGAATTCATTGATCCTTTTTATAATCATTCTTTTGAATCCCTTATCTGATATTTCATCCATTTCAATATCTTTGGGGTCAGTTGTTGTTGAATTATGAACTTAAGGAGGTGTTTTGTTACTTTGTTTCCTCATATTTCTTGTATTCCTGTGTTGGGTTTTATATATCAGTTGGGAGGGATTTCTCTTGAACTGTTCTGTGTGGACCTTTTCAGGGTTTACCTAAGTATCCTAGAGTGATCTAGATTGAGACCTCCTCATATGTGTGGTATCCACAGCCTTTATGTTAATTCTCTCTTTTGCTGTAGCAGTAAATGTACATAAGTGGGTCCTGAGGGCTCATCCCTTGCCATTTTTACTTAGGGCCTGATCATTAGTTTGTGGTTTTTCTCCCTTCTTTCTTTGTACAAAAGTATAGCTGCAGTTTATTATCAATTTGTATATGGAACAAGGTGAGCTGTCTTTTGGGTGAGTTTAGTTCAGCAGCAGTTTCTACCCTGTTAACTTGTAGTGTTCCTGTAGGTTCCCAGCCCCTCACAGAATAGGGCAAAACAAACAATAATGACAAACAATGCAAACAATACAGCATTAAAATAAATACCTTGTTCATAAAATGACATCTACAATGTTAATTACCACAAAACCCAGAAATGCTGGGCTCAGCAATTGCCAACAGCAAAAACAATTAGTAACCATTAACTAGATCTGGTAATAAAGCAAACAGTAGGGGTCAACTGTGTCATCTGCAGAAGTAAAAATTGCAACAACATGAATGGTGAGGGCAGGGGTTATATAAACCAATTAGTTCTAAAAGATGATAAAGATATCATTAATTAAGAGAAAAGAAAATGTGCTAGAAAGGTAGAAAAGAGTTTACAGTTTCAAAAGTTTAATGGAGAGAATGCATAAGAGATGCAGCAGGTGAGGGTTATAAGGAAGGAGGAGGAATAATAAGAGAAACAAAAATAAAGACAAAGAAAACAAGAGCATTCACTGGTAGCAGGAGAAAAGAGAGAAACAAGAGAAACAAACAAATGGAAAAAAATCAAAAGCAAAATATATAAACCCAAAACCCTAACCCTCAAAAGAAAAGCAAAAAAAAAAAAAAAAAAAAACAAACAAACAAACAAAACCCTGCATTTTAAAAATGCCAAAAATGGGAAAAAGAAGTATGTTTATGCATATGTACCCATGAACTAATCAGCACAACAGGAACACAAAAAAATAAATAGGGAAACTATTCTTAATGAAAAATAAGGGAATTATCTCCACTGAAGTGGTCAAAATAGTCAACAAAGATGGGTGGTCACTGTCTGTGCCCAACTGTCTTTCTTTCTGTTTCTTCTTGGACTAAATACTGGAGAGAAAGAGATGGAGAACTGGGGGTTGTTAACCCCTTTCTCTTCTTGTGTTGCTCTCTGAGCTGCCTGTTGGAGTGGCCTAAGACTGAAACTGGTTGAAATAACTTTCCATTTCCCTTCTCACCAGTATCAGGTAGGAGAGAGTGGGAAGTTAAGATCAGTTGGAGTTCTGTCTACACAGACCAGAAAGATGCACTTCCAGGGTGCGGCTGCTACAGAGTTCTATTGGAGGAGTTCCAGCCCCTGGGGTTGAGGTCTACACCAGGCCATAGGGCTTTGTTGAGGGGCCTCTCTGGGGAGATTAGATCACTGCATTTCTAGGGCTTGCCAGGTGCTGATCTCTGTCAGGAGTCTCCATCTCAGGAGTCTCCCAAGAACTCTATTTATGGGGGTGGAGACCCCATCCTCCACACATTCTGCTTCCCTTGAACACAGCCTTCCCAGGCTCATTCCCTGAGGGTATTCACAACACCTGTTCAGATCTCCTATCTGATTCAGCTGGTCATTTGAGTCAAAGGAGAAGCCACTGGCTCCCTTTGGCTTTTCCTGCTTGAATCCCCCTGGCACAATCATCTCTGCATGTTTCACTCCTGTTCTGCTAGGTACACCCTAGATCACATGGTAGATGCGTGCAAGGGACAGTGTGGCAGTGTTTGCTGTGATTTCCCTTGTCCGCGGTAGCAGCTGCAATGTGGCCGCCTTAACAGGGATCCACCTCTGCTCTCTGCAGCCAGTTCAGAAACACACAGCACTTTCCAAACATCAGTGCAGCCTCTGGATTGTCCAGGTTCAGACTACTTTTCTAATCTCAAGTTTTCCTGTATCAAATCAGTCCATTGTGTTTCTCTCTGTGTTATTGCTCCTTTCTGTGTAAACCAGCTTCACTGCTGGGTTACAACCAGCTTGGTGCCAATGTACTCAGTCTTCTTAGTTTAGTGTACCAAAATCTCTGAGTCTCTTAAACACTCTGACTATTCAATATTGAATTTTAGTGAAATCCATCTTTCTCCCACCTTGATGAGAAGTAGTACTCTTGCTGCTTGAGTATCGAGTGACAGAGCAACTAGGAATGCAGCCTTCCTCTAGCCTGCCATCTTGAAACCATTATTTTTAGGTTTTTGAGGAATCACCATACTGTTCTTCATAATGACTATACTAATTTATATTCCTACCAACAGTGTATAAGTGTTTCCTTTTCTCTACATCCTTACCAGTGTTTATTATTTCTTGTGTTTTTAAAGATAACCATTCTGACATAGGCAAAAAAATTTTAAGCATAAAGTGTTAGAAATTTGGAAATTTGTATTATGCCAAAATCTAAAGAAACCAATCTATTTTGATCAACAATCCTACACTTATTTGAATATAGCAGATGAGAATCTTTGTAGTGCAGATGGAAATAGTTCCTACTTGTGAAAATAATTTTCTGAAAGTTGTATTCACATATTTTCCTCAGTTTACATAGAATGTTCTTTATGCAGAACTTTTATTACAACTCACATTTTCAGGATGATGGCTATTAAGTAACGGTATATACTGCTAAGTAAGGCGAAGTCAAATATGTGAATACTCAGAAAGTAGTCAGTCTATTTTATATGAATATATTACTTATATGTAATATATATAGAGAAAAATATGTTACAAATATAGTTGTATGGAGAATGCCATCTTATATGAAAATTTAATTTTATGCACATGCAAATAAACTTTTAAAAAACTGGTTTCTTCTTTGTATTCACACATTTGAGCCATAAGTTGTATTTATTGGCATAGAAATGGAAATAATATAAAGATACAAAGCATATATGAAGTCTTAACTACCTTTACATTTTTACAAGAGGTCATATTAGATGTGATATATACTCTGTAGATTAGTAGAGCAACAGCAATCTATTAGCATCTTAGCATTCAGTTCAGTTGGAGATGAACTGCTTGTGTAATGTGATTGTACTATTAAGCAACTTGAATGCCCTTTTTCTGACTAAAGAATGTTGCCCAGCTGTTTCACAGATGCTCTGTGTGCCATTCATATTGGGGGGAAAATGCATAAGATAGTTATTATCTCAAAATCACAATGTTTGCCCCACTAAGCATTCTGGATTGATTGCATAAGTGGACATTTAATAAAGGTGGCACAACAGATTCATTGTTCTACTTTAGTTTATTTTTACATGTTTGCTCATTTGTTTTTTAGGTGAAATAGATTAATCTGAGAATTTAGTAGTAGTGTAATCATTCATAGCCAAAAGTTACAAATGCAAATGTCGAACAAGTCTTTATTTTTATGGAAGGCATCTGAAGTAACTGGACATAAACTTTGGATTTGCTGTATTGTTGCTGAGCTAAATATGTTATAGGTTTAACAGTTAGCTATTCTACTTTTAGAATTATCTATGACTTTTTTTAATCCCACCAGAGATCAGTTGAATTTTATGTTGCTGATATTGAACTAAACCACATGACTATTCTGCCTTAGTTAACTCAAAAGACCCATTATTCATGAATATCTTTGTGAATATTATCAATTAGGTTTAAGATTTTGTAATTTTATAAATCATATCAAATTTCAGATCACTCAATATCTAGGTTGCCTTTCATTAACGTGATTAATTAAAGTTCATTTTCCTTTCAATCTAACAGGATAGTTTTCTTAGTCCCTTTTTTCATTGCTATAGTACAATACCAGAAGGGTGATTTACAAAGAAAATAAACTTATTTTTTAAGGTTGTGGAGGTTGGGTGGTCCAAGGTGAAGTAGCCACATTAGTTGAAGGCTATCTTGTTCTATGACAATATAGCAGGAGACATCACATGGAAAGACAGAGAAATCATGGGAGGTAGGGACTCTGTTCCTCTTTTTATAAAGCCATTAATAACATCAAAGTGTCTTCACCCTCATAACCTTATCTAATCCTAATTATCTCCCTAAGGCTTCATTTCCAAGTACCATTAACATATGAATTAGGAGATTAAAGTTTTAACACATGACCTTCTGGGGAACATATTCAAATCATAGCAATAGTTAGAGAGCATAGTTCTATTAGGTACTTCTAGTAGACTACTAGATGGTCTCAAATGATCACCTTTGATCAGTAGTTTGGTGTTTATGCTTTTGTATACTTCCTCCACTTATTGATTTACTCCATATGGATAAAATGCAAAGAGAAGTTATGATTCCAAGGTTAGTCTAAAAGATGAAAACTATCTTTTGTCTTAAGTGTTATAACTCACTGTCCCTGGGATTGCTCACTTTGGGGGAAATCAACAGTTGTGTCATACATTTGGGGTTCGAATAACTACTTAGATACAAGATTTCCAATCTTGAGAGTAAGCTTGGGGGAAGTAGATCCAGTCCTTGGGTAAAGTCTTAGTATCATTATTCTGTGCCAGGAGCTAGAATGTATCTTCATGATGAACTTGAGCCAGAGGCATTCAGTTGTATCTAGATTCCTGATCCACAGAAACTGAAATAGTTAAAACTCATTTTAAATCACTGAGTTTGGGGATAATTTGCTAAATAATAACTAATACCTGATACAGATTTTGATTCTGAATTTAGATTTCTCACCTATAGGAACAACTTCAGTTCTGGACAGTAGATTTTGAGAAAAAATGCTATTGAAAGTGTAGTGTACCTACAAGTACTAGATATCCTTAATAAGTCTGCAAGTTAGGATTTTCAGAAAAGTTAAAAATATGTATTGGATACTGGAAGAAAGAGAATCCTTGTTATGTATTATCATAAAATGCAGTAATATTGTTGATTGAAAAAGTGAAGAATAGAAAGTATGCCCAATGAACTGGATGATTTGCCTCAGGAGATGACCAACCAGAATGTTGAAGATGCCACCTGATTTCTTTTAGCAATATATAATATAATACAATAATAGAGAGATGAGTTAAAACAAGGATTGTAAAACCAAGAGCATCCAGTACTGGTGGTGGCTTTGAAAATCCTCAGCCTCTCTAGTAATTAAATCATGCTAAAGGGCTTCAAGCATAGGTTAAATTCAGAACACTTCCAGGAAAATGTAGTCTAAAAATGAAAGTTAGGGTATGATGATGAAAACATTTTGTTAAGACCATAGAAAGATTAAACTTGGCAATTCAGAAAATGCTTAAAGAGTTTAAAAACGTACTCCACCCAATCCCTCAGAAACATTATTTTGACTTCTTGAAGGCTTAAAGACACTATTGAAATGGAAGCCCTAGAAAAGAGATTATTTCAAGACTTGTGAATATGTCTTTGTCAAATGGCAGAATCTCTAAGGTGATTAACAAGAGACCCATGACATGCTTAAATGTCATATATGCTGAAATTTTGCCAACTTGAACAGAAGGAGAAGAGGCTCATTGGACTCTCTGAATTCTATTGGACAGGAGGCTCAATAGAGCTACTCAGCTGAATGATGATTAAGGACAGAGTGACAGCCCAGGCAGTTGAAGCTAAGAGCCATGGAGCATTGTATTTTTTACCTTATTAAATAACTTCCAGAAGTTGCCTGATGGGCTTCAGAATTGCTGTGGACCATTAGTGTTTCACACCTGCCACCTCCCACCTCGTTCTGGATGCCCTACAGCCTTTACACTATTGTCAGTCCTACTATCATGTTTTGGTTGTTTGGGGAGACAATATCTACCTATCCTCATACCAAAAGTGAATGTATTCAAGTAGATGAATTTATGGAACTACACCTAAGACACAATTGAACATGATTCAGATGGCAAGGGTTAAAAAGATGGTGCAATTATATAAATTGTGAACTATGGGAGCAGTGAGCATATTTTACATGTGAGGAGGAAGTTAGTCTTTGGTGGTCAGAGGCCAACTGTAATGATACCCTGTTATCCCTGCTTCTTGTTATTCAAGCTCCCATGTAATTAATCTTCTTCCCTTGAGTGAGAGTTATATTCATTTACTTGCTTATAATGAATGTAATACAACAAAATTTGGGAAGTTTTTTTTTGCTGAGATTAGGATATGAAGAGGCTGTGGCTTCCATCTTCGATACTCTGTCTCCTTCTCCTGTGGATCACTTCCTCTGGGGAGTGCTTCCACATCATGAGCACCCAGTGAAGAAAGTCCTGTTTTAGCTAGGAAAATAATCCTTCATACAGATCACCGATTGATCTGTAGCTAAGAAGGTATTATTGCCCTGCCTTGAAGTTTGATTACAACCCCAGGAGACCACAAAATAGAACGCCCAATACCTTAGCCAGGCCACACCCAGATTCCTGACTAAGAAATGTGTGATACAAATAAGTGTTCCATTTTAGTTTATTATGCTGCTATAGATAATTAATTCAGTGCTTAATGTTTTCAACCAAATATGTATATAAGTATTATGTTTAATCGACTTCCACTAAGAAGGGAAAAGGACATGAAAGGATTATCATTTGGGAACTGTGTCATGGTTCATCCAGATCATTATTTCAGCAATAACATATATGTGAAAGAATGAGTTACTGAACAAGATTTAAGTATCTTAATATTAAATTCATATATTAGGATGAAATCCTCAAACTAGTAACATTCCTTATTATTAACTCTTATTTACTTCCCTTTTGAATTATCAGTGGATACCATCAACTATAACAACCATTGTCCTCCCTTTTCTCTACTTCATTTCCTCTCTGCTGCCCCTGTCCTAAACTTTCACTAGTTCTCTCTCATTCCATTGCTTCACTTTTTCTTTCTTTCTCACAAAAATATTTTTCTCTTGCACATGCATACACACACCAGAGTGCAATTACATATAAATGACACACACACACACACATACACACACAAAAAAAATCGGAGATACTGATATAATTAAAACTGTAGAAGTCAAATAAAATGTCTTTGTCAATATATTACTAAAATTTGAGTTGAATAATTCATTTGAAAATAAAGCAAATTAAATTTATAACTTACATTGGGGAAAAAAGGAGATGTTGGATGTTTTTCATTTATTTCAAAAGAAAAAATAGTTACTAGAGACAAAAGTTGGCTTTTAATCCATTCCAAGTTAATGATATTTTGCAAGTACAGAGTTATCTTTTTGGTTGGGGACTCCTTTTGCTATCATAAATATAGCTATGAAATTTTAATGCATTGTTGTTTATTCAACCTTTTATATAGCTATGTTTTAAAATGCGTACGCTCTGCTGATATTTATGCAAATTATTCTAATTAGCCTCCTGTTGGTTTTATCTTTATAATGGCATATCCCTTTACTGGAAATAAAATGTGAAATATTTTTCATCTCTAATGATATTTTTGTTTGTCTATAAAATATTATTCTAAGACTGTGAATTCCTTAAATTCATTACTCAAATGCTTAAAGTAATAAATAGAATTTTGTTAATTACTATATTGCTAAATATTATTTCTTATTGGTGATTTAATAATCATCTGCCTTCATTTGAAAATGAAGTTCAGAATTTTTGAGTGAACACACTTTTAAATTCAGAAATGGACTTTCTTAAAATATTTTCATTGAGTCATTTATACCACTTTACAATTTTACCCTTGAATCAATAAGAATAAAAATCTATTATTTTTGCATCCTGATTTTCTTTTCTTTCTGGTGAGAAAAAGATAGTATTGAAACCTTTTCACCAAGTAAAATGATTGTATTTAGAAAATGTCAGGCACTAAAAAACAAAAAATCAGAATGAAATTGATCTTTTTGTAAGAAAACGAGGTACTGTTTTGATTTTAAATAGCTTCCAAGCAGTAATGTTGAAGCATACTGCATGAAGTCGTTCACTTAATTTGAAGGTTTTCAAGTTTGTGGTAGTTTCATAGATCTCAATATTGACATGGGCATTTGGCTTTTTCTTTGAGCCACAGCAGGTAACACTCATTTTTCTTCTTATATATAGCTTTGTGTGGAGTGTTTTTTGGCTTCTTGTTTCTATCTCATTACTACTATTTCTTGTTACTATTTTATTTACATTGTAGTAAATAAAATGTGTTGTGGAGTGATTCTTTGAAGTCATTGCTATTTGTAATTGCTAAGGCCTAAATCATACAATCAGTATAAATTTGGCCAATGTGGACCCTCAAGTTTTGATCTTTTTCTAAACCCCAGGTGCTCTCAGAGTAGGATGAGAAATTATACAACTCTACTCAGATAACCCACTTTAGTTCTAGAGGGGTATTTTAACTGTGAGATAATGAAGTCTAAAGCATAAATGATGCTATCATTTTTGTTATACAAAAGAAAAGTTGATTCTTCAGAAAATATGTAGTATATTAGTTAAAAAACAGAAACATACCAACACATTCCCTTGTTTCTTAGATTATTTCTTAGCATGTTGTTATTTAAAGGTACTCTTAGGAAGACCAGGACTTTGTTATTAGAAACATTTTGTTTTTAAATCAATATTATTTAAAAAAGTGTCCAGGTGTGTTATAAAATGCGAGAGGAAACATATGGCTAACTTCAAGTCAATTGCTATTCATTATAAAAATTAAGACTAGATTTTTGTCAGAGCTGAGTAAAATACATGCTTAATATAGGTATAGTACTTATTGATGACTATTCTATACTAATAGGTAAAATTTTTCACAGAAAATGAAAGATATTGCTTGTACTCACTACTGGAACAAAACACAAATATTTCATTGTCATTAGAAAAACTGACAAGAAATGGTAACTTTCTTATGGAATATGCATCAATCACCAGATTGCTTTCATACTTGAAACTATTTCTTAAGTTATTGAAGTATTCAAACATTTGAGTTGTGGTGTAGCAGATAAAATGAAGCCTCAAATCATTCTTTAATCTCAGGAACATTCTGGCAGAATTACTGTGACTTGTCTGTTAAAACTGATTTCCTCTTAAAGAAAAATAGGCTTTTCTTGTGTTAAAAAATGATTTTATCTATTAAGTGTCTTTTCTTGTGAAGATCTTTCCCTTTACGACCCAAAAGGAAAAAAAAATGTGTTTTTTCCTCCCAAGTTATTATATCCTATTTTACTTCGTAATCAATAGTCAGTATTGCCAACAAAATAAATTTACTTCAAAGAAAGTAATGTTTAAAAATTAATTTGCAAATGGACAAACATTTTTAATGTCCACTGATCATCTTTATCTTAATTTGCATCTTATGAACTGTTTGATTTTGTGACTTTTTTCACTTTTGTAAAAGCAATAGATGGCAGCCTTGTATACTAAATCAATATATCATAGGACAGTAAATCATAATCCTTCCATTGTCATTTGAAGGTCCTGGGAAACCTTATACAAGCAACTTTGTTTAGAACACTAAAAATTCATGTGGTTTGGAATTGAAATTCTTTCTGTGGGTATTCATGATGATGGTTAAGTTTGTTGTTGTTTATTTAATAAGACTACTCAGGCATAGAATTTACATTTAAATACCTTCCCTGATCATTCCCAATATAGTTAAATTTTGACTTCAGCCTAGTGACATATATATTGAATGGAAAAACCATTATGGGTGTTTTTTTGTATTTTTGCTTAATGATAGC
Source organism: Callospermophilus lateralis (assembly GCF_048772815.1). Taxonomy (NCBI): domain Eukaryota; kingdom Metazoa; phylum Chordata; class Mammalia; order Rodentia; family Sciuridae; genus Callospermophilus; species Callospermophilus lateralis. The sequence continues at coordinate 101,296,479 of NC_135312.1, read as the reverse complement.
TTTTTGGGTTGTAATGCTTGTCAATTAAAATATTTTCATTAAAACAAAGATACAGTAGGAGAGAGGACAGAAATTGCAGTCTTTACTCCCAAATACAATAGCATTAATTCTGTAATAGCTGAATATAAATTAGAATATCTTGAATTTATAGCTCATATATTTAGAGGAATAAATTTGAATATTGAAAGAATATACACACAAAAGGAAAGGTTAGATTGGTAGTTAGATATTTCAACATGCTGTCAATATATGTAAAAACAGGATGGCATTCATTTTCTTGATCAGTGAACTAAAAATTACGCTCCCTAAACACTAACCAGCAATATAAAATAATACTTATTTAAAGCCAATTTCTAATTATGAACCCATAAGATTAATGTGTGTGTGTGTGTGTGTGTGTATAAAATTTATATTTATTTATTTATTTATTTTACTTCAGGAAAGAAAACAGTATTGAACATTAAGAAGAATATTTTTTATTAATCAGAATTTACCAAAAGCATCTAGATAATTCCCATGAGACATATTTGTAGTTTTTTCATATGCCTATAATCTGAAATAAGTTTTATATTTGAATTTATTTCCTTAAATTTGCAACTTGATTTTTCCATTTGCTCAAAGTTACATGTAGATGTATTATTCTTTGGGACAGAAAGGGTTAAGAAGCATCATTTGAAGGACTACTTTCTTGAAAGATTTAGTTACTAATAACATTTCATGGTAATATATGAGTCATAGAAAATTTACATTGAGGTTAATTGGATAAACCTGACTTACTTAAACCATTTGCCATAATTATGAGTCTTGTGTCCCGTATGTCACAACAGTATTTTGAAGTGTTCCACTTTGTGCTATCCTTCACAAAAATAGTTGATGTGATAAATGTGATAAATTCCTTTTTGCTACCTGCTGTCATGTCCCTCTCTTTACTGTCCTCCTTGTTCGTTCTAACTGCCTTTAGCCATACTGCCTAATGAAAGGTACCTCCTATCAAGTCTGATTACTGCTCTAATGTTTTCCAGGCGTGCTTGGTGATGAGCCTGGCATATGAAACAATTTCCTTCAGTTATAAAACTAATTAAAGTAGGCAGTCATCCACATACCACTTCCTAATGAATTATAATAAGCTCATTAATCTCACCTACCCTTATTCCAAAAAGTCCATTGATAGGATCTGCAAGAGCATAACTCTTCATCTTAAAAATGGACAACTATCACAAAATCCAAAAAGATTGTATATTTAAGTTTAAAAAATTGCAAATTGCTGATCAGTGCCTTGAATGAAATGTGTATCTTTCACACTCTTTCAAGATTATTTATTGACAGGATTCTTTTCTATTTAAGTTCCCTTATAATTGATTTAATAAATGAAAAAAAATGATTCATTGCAAAATAATAACTCTTCAGCACCTCAAAGACTAACATTCAATGAACTCACTCAACATTCCTCTCAGAGATCATGAAAGAATGATGAATCAAGTACTTGAGATCAAGTCATAAAAACACTGTTTCCTCTCCAGATAGAGCTACCATATCTTCTCAGAATGTCAAAATATAATAATAATAATTTTTGTTGTTGTTAAATTGTCTCCAGCTCTTTGAAGTGCCTGATCAAACAACCTAAGTATTATTATTCCATTCAGTTACAAAGAGTTTGGTAATGTAGACATATGTTTCAGAGATAATTTCATAGCCAAAGAGATAAGGTTGTTAAATGTGGTTATTAAGTGTAAACATGGAAAAAAAAACTTCTGAACCACAAGTGTTAATAGAAAAAATATTTTAGCGGGAATTGTTATTTTATTTTCATTATAATTTGATATTTTTATAACAGAAAATTCATTATTTCTATGACATACACATGGATTTCTCATTTTTAAAAGTGAATTTTAACTATGTAGGCTTTAAAACTAACAAAGAATGGTAGTAATGGGTTAATTACAAATAACCATAATCAGAATTCAGTTTGAACTGACCACTGCCATCTGGAGATTTAACTGTCATCATTGCCCCCAGCAACCCTAGACAGTTCCCTGCAGAGCTTCCCAGAATACTGTATATAAACAAAATCATTAGCATAGTATGTGAGCTTTGTGACCAGATCCTGGTGCTGTCATACCAGGAATGTGCCTGAAATCCTAGATATTAGCAAGTAATAAACCAAGTACATTCCATTGTGGATAAAGTCACTTTTGACCTGACCCTTACACAGGACCCCTCCTTCTGACCTGAATGGCAGGGCTCATCTGGTTGTACTGCTGTCTACACCCATGCTTCTGTTCATAAGTCCTCAATAAATTGCACAATGTGCCATCCTGCATTCATATGATTCTTTCTTCTGTCTCAAAGCACCATGCAGCCAGTTCTCTTCCCCTGGAACCAAGTTTTTCTGGAAAAAGGGAGGCATATTTTAACTTATGATAATATGGTCAGAATTGCGTACATTTGTGAATTCTTAGCTAATATTTCATAACCTTTGTCACTGAGCAAAATCTCTACCACTCTGGGATCAGCTCTAACCATGACAGTCAGTTGGCATGTGTGAAGGTGAGCTGGCTCCATGCTGTGAACAGCTTAGAGGACCTGGGAGTTAATGAAGGCTGCCCCATTACCTCACTGAATGGCCTTGAGGAAACAATTTAGCCAGAGTCCAAATGAGTATCACTGTGGAGTGAAGGGTAAGGCTAAACAGTGCATCCAATAATGGAGAAAATACCACTAATAGTAAATTTGGTATTTTAAATGATTTTAATGCAACAATGGAAAATATTGTATTTTAAAGCAAAACAACTTTCCTCTTTTGTTTCATTTCAATTCTTCTGAAATATAGAGATAATTTTTGTGCTCTAAGTCCTCCAGCACAGGAACCTCATTTTTTGACTGTGCTACTCTATCATCATTTAGAGACAACAGTGACATGTTGCTGAATATTCAGTGTATGTCTCCTTGTTAAAGGAAGCAAATTTCTTGAAAGATATCTCAAAGATAATAGAAAAAATACACAATAGCCTCAGGAAGTTTTTCAGAGCTTTGGTTGACCCTGCTTTGGACAGGAATCTGTGTGTGAAAAAGACATGCTCCACTTAGGAGCTCTAATTAGTGTTAACAATTAAAAGCTAGTAGACAGATCCTGGATAAACCTTGGCAACTGGCTCTAATGTTAAGAGGGAATATAACTTATCACCACAACACCAATATTTATTTAAGAATTTCTGACTAATATTTATTGAGTGCTTGGAAGTCAGGCACTCCTTCTAACTTCTTTACATGTATTAACACATTAGCATTGACCATGTAGGGTAGCATTTACAACAACCTTACAAAATAGGCACTACTGTTGTACCCACTTTATATATGAGAATCCTAAATATCTTAAGGTTAAAAAATTTGAGAAAGATCACACAGCTAGTAAATGATAAGGTTTTTTAAGTCTGTAACTACTCATTTTTCTATGCATTTCTGTTTCTTATTCTTCCCTACTCCAGTACTTCCAGTAATCTTTAGTTATCTTGTTCTCCTAGTTTTCAATGATAAGTTAGCTTCTTTCAATGTTTTACTTCTGGCAGGAGATAGTCACTCACAAAGTATTTTTGAATAAATGTATGAATGGATTAATTAATCGATGCTATTACAGAGACTAAAAATGTCTCTACATATAACTTGATAAACTTGATTCACAACTAGCACTTCCTGTTCTCCTCCCTTACTTAATTTGCTTTTGATAATCTAACACCATTTCTGTTATACATCATGAGGAATTTGGACCTGAAACAGTGTGCCTTGATGTCAGAACGTGTAGATTCAAATGAAAACCATTACTCCTTTCTGTGCATGTAACTTAATTGTATGACTTAGGAAGATGTATTTGGACTGATTGGAGTTTCATTTTACTTTGTATACAGTGCAGCTATTAATAGTCACTGTATCTACCCAGCAGGTCTGTTGTATTAACTAAATTAAAGTGTGTTTAAAATACCTAAGAATTTTTGACATATTGTAGATGTGATATGAAAGAGGTTAATATAGCATTGTGTTGAAATAGCTGAAAGCTGGAGCCAAGCAGACCTACCTAACACTATTACTGGGTAGTTGTGGAATATTTGGTGCAACAGTTATACATAAATTTAAAATATTAGCTTATCAATACCTAATCTCAAAATACAAGTTCTTAACTAGGTTGAAGTATTTAGTTGCTATTGTGAGGGTAAATGAGATAATATGTCCAGGATGCCTGACATATAGTTAAAACAAAGTACATATTTGCTGATCCTATTTATAACCATTCTCTTTTCCTTTAAATATCCTCTTACTCTATTTTCTTTAATCTGCAAGTTTCAAAGAAGGCAATTCACTGCCTCATAACTGAATACATTTATTAGACCATTTTCATGTAGTTCTCTCAAAATATAACCACAATATTTGCCTGATATCCATAAAACTCAAATTATATTATCTTGAACACTACTTTGCTTAAAGTTACTACTGCAAGAAGTAGAAAATTCAGGTCTAACAACAGCTAATGTGTTGAATCTGTATTTTACAGACCAGTGGCAATTGGAAGACTATGATAGGCAGAAGATTTATACTATATCCTTGTATTCATAAGTTTCTCAAGAAAGAAACACAATTCAAGCATTGGAAAAATATACTGGAGAAGATTAATTTTAAAGCAGGATGTGCATGAGTGCATGGATAGATGTATCTCTTGTTGTTTGATTGTAAGTAAGCCTTGCTGTGAAAATACCTAAGAAGCAAAATTTATTGTAACCCAGTTCTCCATTAAATTGCAGTATATTACTGGAAATGCATTCTTACAGAAAACTAAACCAGACCAATACACAAGCATATTAAAAAACAAAAAATTTATCATTTCTCAAACCAACACTCCAGAGATTACATATTTTTCCTATATTCTGCTATGTGTTTGAGAAGGGAGCAGTCTTCTGTAGTGAAACAAATAATGTATGTTTAAGTAGAAGGAATCCTACATTCCTCAAAGTTCCTGATCCCTCTAGCAGTAAGTGTTAGAGGTCATTGGTTGACTTTTTAAAGCTCATCATTAAACTAGGTTGAATTATTTAGTTGCTATACTTGGATCTAGAATGTTCCCCAAGGCCCCATGTATTAAAGGTTTGGTCTCCTGACATGGCACTATTGGAAAATGGTAGAAATGTTAAGAGGTGGGGCCTAATGGCAGTTCCTTAGGTCATTGGGGCATGCTCTGGAAGGAGGTCTCTGGTCTCTCCCTCCCTTTCTCTCTTCAGTTCCTGGCCATGATATAAGCAACTTTGCCCCACCATGTACTTCTGGCTTGATGTACTACCCCACCACAGACCTAAAACCAACATGACCAACAGATAATAGACAGGAACTTCTGAAACCATGAGCCAAAATAAATGCTTTCTCTTCAGGTTGATTATTTCAGGCATTTTTTACAGTAATGCAAAGGTGACTAACATTTGATCTTATGCATTTCAGAATCAGGTGTATTAATAGATTGGTAAAAGTCATATCAGACAGTAGTTGAGTATTTTCCTAAGGCACAATATCTGTAACTCAGGATCAGCAATACATAATTTCCTTCCTGTAGTACTGTAACAGCCTCCTAGATGGTATTCTAGTTTCCTCTCTTAAAACCTTATCTACTTTCCTCACTTCCCACCATCTGTCTTCCTTTCAGATTTATACAAATGTTATGTCCCAGCTAAAATATCTTTAATGCTTCATTCATTCCTCATATCCTGAAGATCAAATCTAAAAAGCACAAAATAATATGGTTTATTTTACAACATTTACAAGTGCCATTGTGTTTCATTGTGTTTTTTTATTTTATTTTATCTATACTGTCTTTTTATTCCTCTGAACTCTCTGGGTTCTCTTTCATATATGAGACTGTCTTAGTTAAGTGTTTTTTCTTTTTTTTTATTTTTTTTCTCAAAGCACAGACGTGCTTACTCCTCAGAACTCAACTTAAACATTACTTCCTCATAAAGTCTATTTTGAATTTCTCTAGAATTTAAGTTTTCTTACATAACGGTGCTCATACCTAATCTCTCCTTTGAATTGGAAGAATCCTTTCACCTTCCTATTTGCTACTGTATCCTAAGCATGTTGTTCAGTGACTAACATTTAACATTCACTCATTCCTAAATGTGTTGCTGAATAAAAGAGTTTAAATTAATGAGAATTGTGTGAGTATAAAATCACACTGATTTTTATCTGAGGATTATGCATACATACATTTTTGTAATGTCAGATTCTGTAGCACATACCTCATTGATACCCTCCCTGCACACGTACTCTTCCTTGACACTAAGCCCACCAGATGAAAAAATACCTGATATTCCCAAGAAGCAAGGCCTTGGTCATATGACCCCAGTGCTGAACAATGAATGGAAAGAAAAATAGACATTGTGAGGAGAAACAGTCCTCACTGTTAAATGCACTTTAATGAGAAAATGCTTTTTAGCCCTCAGTCTTTGCCTTCCTTAAACTATGAATGGTGAAGCTTGAGAACAAGTGCCAAATTTTCAGGGATAAATGAGAAAATAAACATAGATTACATCTGGACCTTTGATGATGTCACCCTGCCATTGAATTAATGGAGTCTGGAACATCAATGTTCTTTTATACTTCCAATCTAATTATCTCTAAGAGTATTTCAGCTTCATTAGTGATCCCAAAAATAGTTCAAGCAAAGACTGAGATGGTAAATGCTCTGAATGTTATTTTTTAAAATTGTATGTGAAGGTCTTATGCCATAGGGAATTCTGAAAAGATTCCCTGGTCAAATGAGTCTAGGAGTCAAAGAGGTAGAGATTATCCACTAGGATTTATTCAACAGTTTTAGGGGAGAGACAATTGGGGAAGCACTTTTTCCATTCAGTTGACTTAAAGTTAAAAGGAGAAGGATGAAGGACAATGGGTATTTTCACATCAATGGGCATCCATTTAAATAATTTTCTTTAAATAAGAATGAACTATAGAGGCTGTAAGCAAGATGAACAATCAGGAAGGCTTCTTGCCCCAGGAATACTCTCCTTTTTACTTTGCTAACATACTTTGTTAAGCTAACTTAAATTCAATGAAGTATCAATATTTTTATATATGTGTGAGTTTCAAGAGGCCACGAATCCATGGAACCTACGAAGAGTATCCCCATAAAACTTTTGTACTCTTCAGAAATAGACAGGCACTGGGTTGAGCTCGAAAAGTAGTAATTCACCAAATACAAATGGATAAACCTCTTTTGTAAAATAAGTGTAACCGTGGAATCTCAGTTGCTGAGGTGTCTGATCTACTCTCCTATAAAATCCCAGTGCTGTAATGTAACTTCATCCATAGGGCCCCTATAAAATCAGACTCAATGAAATGATGGACATAAAGCTCATGGAATTGAGTAGACCATTGTCTCATATCTGACTAAAAGTTACACTTGAAAGTTTTGTTTTCCTGATAAAACATGAAACATAAGAATGAGTGTGATTAACCTCTCTTTGTTGATGAGGTTAAAAACAATGAGGTGTTTTGAATACTTTCTGCCTGTAATCTTTTAAAAAAACAAATAATATTATGCAATATTGGCTTAGATATTATGATAAATAAGAATATCTGCATTTTCTGTTTTCTATGGCTGTTGTCTGTAAATATGAAATCATATTTTTGTTATTGAAATATTGACAGTCTTTTATTTTAGCTCTTTTGATAACTTTTATGTTTGCCTTGAGTAAGTCACTTATCTTTTCTCTACTTTCTATTTCAATTAATTTATGAAAGACAGGAATAGTGATTGTGATGTACCTGACAAAAAATAAAATCATATTAAAATGAATGTTGAACAAACTAAAGAAGTGTGCTAATGTAGATATGGCAACAAAAATAAATAAAGAACATTACTATTAAAAAGTGTTTTCCTAAATGGTTTTAGTATTGTGAAAGGCAGTGAAATTATTTCCTAATATATACTTACTTGATGATTCAGGGATCAATTGTTCAGAATTAAAAAAAGAATCAGAGTGTTGATTATATAGCACATTTCCTGGCTGGCCCTCTTTGAATTGTTAATTAGATACCACCAGGAGGCAGCTACTGGAGTCATTGATGGAATATATTTGTGGGCAAAAAATATCTTCCCTTAAGGAATTTCTGGACTAATCTAAGGGATTCGAGATCAATTTTAACTTCAAATTTCAGTCTACTTTCTCAGCTAAAGCATGAAAGTCACCAAGGACAGTGGAGGACTCAGCCATTCATCCATTTGCTTGATACTTATCGAACTCCCTGTCTGTGAAAGTCATTGGACTGGATGATTTGGCATATACACGAATAACATATAGCTCTCATCCTCAAAGAGTTCATAGTTACTAGGGAAATTATGGACTACACATAAATAACTCTATGAACGGTCTGTTAGTAACTGTTGATACAAAGGCAAAGGAAGCAATTACAAGAATTATAAAGGATTCTAAACAATTGTGAAAGTCCAAATTAAGGCAACAACAATGGGAATTGAACTAAAGGAATGCACTGAAAGAATTTTGGAGTAAGAAGATTGTCAGATATGGAATGTGAGAGAAAATGAGAAGTCAAGGACTTCTGTTCAGAGCTCTAACAGATAAAGAGTTCAGAAGTCATCACTCCTGTGTTTACAATAAGAGGGGGAAAAACTGAACAAGCTGAATATAATCTATTTTTCCTGGGTCTATCAGAGAAATGAGGGCATAGAGCAAACTACCACCCTCAAATCTGGACAAATGAATACAGAGAATCATAACTGAGATTAGCTTGCTTCAAGCAGAAGACTCTGAAGACATAAATAGGTATGGACTTTTAAGCAGAAATTTTGATGAGTTGCTGGAAGGTGGGTGTAGACTAGCCTGAAAGTTAGAAACTTCATTGTTAGGAAAAACCAACATTTTCATGAGTCCTTTCTCTAGGAATTCCATCAGGTTTTCATGTTGAAAAATAAAGAAAAATTCCCTGCATCTTTGGCAGGTATAGAGAAATGTAACTATTTGAAATATGCCCAGCACATTCCCTATTCCCTGTGTAAAGGTCTATTCTACTGCAGAAAGGACTTTAGCAGAAAAAGCTTCATCTCCCCTAGAAGAAAGGGTACTTGCCCAATTCCTGTCCTCACTTACCTTCCTGTCTCACCAAGGAGTGAAATAAAATTAAGTGTAACGGTTAGTTTTATGTGTCAGGTTGTACATTTTAAAAGTCATGAAGGACAAAATCCATGAAAGACATTATTCATAATCCATAACACAGATTCATTAAAAAAAGACCAAGATTTAATCATAAGATTATAGAATGATACCCCACCACAGTTCCTTATCACAACTTCAACAGGAATCCAGTAAAATAATAGTGGATTACCACTGAAAAAGTTATAAGACACAGACTCTACTTAAGGAGTAATTTTTACAGCAACCCAAAGATAACAAAAATGAAACAAAAATGTTGAAAGTAGAAGAATTTTCCACCTCTGGTATCTATGGTGCCATCAAATATTAAATAGACCAATTTCTAGCAGGATTAACATATAACTCCATGCTACTTCATTTATTACTACTCAACATATCATGTCCATCTTTTAAAAAAAATGGAAAACATGCTAAAACAGTATTGGTCCAAAAGACATACCCTGAAGAAACAAAACAAGCTATGTAACCAGGCTAGATATGACACAGATTTTGAAATTATTAGGCAAGGGATTTAAGGTAAGTATATATAAGTAATATGTTTAGGGCTGTAATAGAAAAAATAAACAGCATGTCTGAACACACAAATCATGTAAGCAGAGAGATGGAAATTCTAAGAAAGAATCAAAAGAAATAACTAACATAAATGAAGAATATTTTTGACAAGCTCATCAGTACATTATAGACACTACTAAGTAATGGATAATCAGTGAGCTCAAAGATATGTCTATAGAAACCTTTCTGCTGCAATGCAAAAAATAAGAAGGGGAGAAAAGAAAAAGAAACGTTGAAAAGAATCTGTAATGCATTATTCTAGGATGATTTCAAAGATTGCAATTGTAGCATAATGGAATACCATGCAATGATGAACAAAAATGGAATAGAAGAAATTTCTGAAGTCATGATGGTCAAGAACTTTTCCAAATTAATGGCAGACACCAAACCACAGGTTCAGGAACTTCAGAGAACACCAAGCAAGGTAAATTAAAAAAAAAATTATGCCTATACATATTGTAAAGAAACACTTCCCATTACCATGACTATATTCTAATTAGTATTTCTGTAACCTGAGTGTTAGGTCTAGGTTAGAAGAAACATGGGGCTCCTACCTACCAAGGGCATATCCATGGAAACCAGATAGTGCCTGCAGAGTTGGCTCCATAGCTCAGAGAGAGGAGGCTGGGCATCCTAGGTCTGGGAGGTAGGGCAGACTTGTAAAGGACATTGCTATGGCAGCCAGGCATCCCATGCTATTGCACAGTAGTTTCCCAGTCGCCAGGTACTACTTAGCAGCCAGGTATTCTGTGTCTTTGCACAGAAGCTTCCTGGTCACCAAGCATGTCACAATTACAACATTTATAGACCCCAATTTCAAACACAGAATTCCTACAACATATCATATTAGAATTCCAGATAACTGAAAATAAGGAGAAATTTTGAAAGAAATCAGAGAAAGAAAATATAATAGAAACATGAATAAGAAAATTTCTCATCAGAAACCATGCCAGGAAGATAATTGAGTGAAATACTTAGCGTTCAAAAGGAGTTGATGATTGATTAGGTTTATCAATTAAGTTGTAGGGAGAGATGATGTTATTAACTGCTTCCCAAGTGTAGGAAAAACACCTTGTTTTTGCTTTAGCTTTGGAAGCTTAAAGCTGATCTACATAGAATACAGTAAGGTATCCAGGAGGAAGGTAAAAATTTGGCACAGGATTTCAACAGGTGGAAGGAATTCATGATAAATATTATTTGAGAATTATAGGGCATTGCTATATAATAGATTGCTGAGGTGAAGCATTGAGAGGGATATGAGATTGGGCTTGGGACAGAAACCAGAGGAATACTAAAAGAAAAAAATGTTGTCAGAGAGTTGAAAAGGAATCAAAGTGTATCACAGGAAAACCTGGGCTGTGTGTGGTGGCTTTGGCTGTATATTGCAGCCACTCAGAAGGGTGAGGTAGGAAGATTCCTAGCTTCAGGTAGCCTGAGCAACTTAGGAAGACCCTGTCTCAACATGAAAATGAACAAAGGGCTGGGAATGTAGCTCAGTGGTAGAGCACTCCTGGGGAAGGATGGGCGGGAGGGAGGAAGGGCAGCCCAGCTGATGGAAGAGGGACTGTGAAATGGGAGGGAGAAGGGGAATTGCACTGAAGATGGTAGGAGACCCTTATTGTTATGCAAAAATTACATATAAGATGGTGTGAGGGGGAAGAAAAAAAAGAGAGAGAGAAATGTGTCACAGTAGATTGGGTAGAAAGAGGTGATGGGAGGGGAGGGGAGGGGAGGGTAGCAGAATACAATAGACACTAGTATGGCCCTATGTATAAACATGGCTGTATAACCAATGTGATCCTGCAATCTGTACACGTGGAAAAATAAGATTACGCACCCCATTTGAATCAAATGTATGATATGTCGAGATCATTGTAATGTTTTGAGGAACTAATAAAAAATTTTTTTAAAAAAATTAAGGAAGGGAAAGTTAAGTTGATTGGAAGTACAGAAGCCCAGGAGAAAGAAGAGGTATCTTGAAGGGATTTTGTATTGCCAAATCAAAAGCATAGATCAAGCTGAGGACCAAAAAAAAAAAAAAAAAAAAAAAAAAGAAAGAAAGAAAAATGGGTGTGGGTGGGTTTCTACAAAACATTCATGAGAATAATTTCACTGAAGGAACTACAATAAAAACCATCTTTCAAAGACAGGAAGATTGAACAATTATTAGTGTAAATTGCAAATGATGATATGGATTATGTACATGTTATATATGTCTCCCAACAGTCTTATTAATGAAAGAGAGAGTCAGATACAGACAGAAACACAAAATTTTGTTAGTATTTTTTGCTGTGATGTTTGGTTTAGGAAAGGTAGAAACTAAGCTAGTTTATAGACTGAGATAACTAGTAGAGATTAAGTTAAAATGAATGTTACTTAAATATAAGGGGTTTTCCTCTTAGATTCTTAGTATCAGTGAACAAGTATTTAACTGTGCCCATACTGCTCGAGATTTTATGTACAATTAACTGAATAAGTCTTGGAAAATCTTTTACTCACATAATTCTGGATGATGGAGAATATTTTCCACATGAAAACACTTTGTGGTACGTTGTGATTACAGTGAGCAAACATCATACCAGTTATCATAAACGCAAAAACTCATTATTTATTTCATAATCATTCCTTTATTTACCTGGTTTTCAATAAGTGTGTTTCAAAAAAGTGAGCTTATTTTGATGAAAATGATGAGGTCTAATCTACATTTCCAACTGGTTCTCATCAACCTGACTGGAATGGCACGAAAGGCACTGTGAATCTTTGAAATGCTTCCAGATGATTGAGACAAAGTCTGCACCCACCCGCTGTTGAAAACTGTTTCTACTTTGTTGCACATATGCTTCAGTATCCACTTCTCTCAACATATATATATATATATATATATATATATATATATATATATATATATATATATATATAAAAATTATAATCCTGTGCCTTGACTGGCTTTCTTTTTATGATGTTCGATGTTGCACAGCTGGACAAAATTAAAGTAGCAATAGAAAAATAGGAATAGTACTTAAATTCATAGTAAAAGTGAACAAAAAGGTCTATTACGTTCAACATAATATTACACCATTAAAGTGCAAATCTCTCAACATGACAAGTTCAGGGTAAAGACTTCATGAAATTACAATTACAATTTCTGTGTTCAAGCAAAATAACTTGACAATTATTGATAGAAATAAGGTAACTATTCGAATTTACAATATTCAACTTTCTAAATAAATCCCAGTCTGAAGCTATTAAAACTGTTAAACTTGAACATTTTCATAAGTTACCATTTCTTTATAATCTTAACCTTTTAGTAGACTTACAATAACATCTTTTTGAATAATGTATATTTTCTTAAGCTTAATTAACAAAATGCTTAATGCTTTCCTATTTTAAGGAGCTTTTAGTATCAAATAGATTGAAAGACGCCATTCTTTCACTGCAGGTACTTCCAATTTAGCCCTTTTAATTCATGTTTGTTATGTAGTAAAGAGTCACAGTTTTAATTTTATGGAGCTAGGAATATTTATGTGAAACTGTTTTTAAACTATACCCCAACCCTATTCACTTAAAAAAAAATGGAAACAAAAACAAATGTCTGTTCTTTTCATCCCTGCTCTCTGGTGGGAGGGTTCTTCTCTGTCAGATATATTCTCAGGGTTTTTCTGATACAGAATCAGAAGGCAAGATGGGCATGTAGCAAGACCAGTGGTTCTTAAGTTCTGCAGGGCACTTGAAAGAACTGCTGAATGAGTCTGGGAAAGTGATAGAGAAAAAGGGGTAGTTTTTAGTAAAAACTACTTCTTTGAATATGTTCTAGTAATGATGTTCAAGATATATATATATGAAAATCTCTGATTGTTGTGAATTTCTTTTGGGGGCCTGGAATATTTTCTTTTGAATATGATATTACTCTGAAACTCAACCATGTCTCCCATAGATTCAATTTGTTACATCATTACCAAATGTCTTTAAATAAATATTTTATTTCCTATAGATATTTTTCTAGAACACAGAGCCTTTAATTTTATAAGCATGTAAGTGAAGTTTAGAAATTTAAGACAAAATTAAGTCACATATAAAACTATAATTCTAACAAAATTATCATCATAATTCTGCAGAATTTTGTTTGTAATAAGCACTTTTTTAAAAATTCTATTAACAAAAGTGTACTTTCCACTTCCATGTTAACTTTGCATTCATTTAAAGCAATGCATAATATTTCATTAAATAGATTTATCATCACTGAACATTAATCATTTAGTTATTATATACTTAAAGGTTGCTTTCAATATTTAGACAATAAAATGCTAGGTATGTGATATATATAGTCCCTTAATTTTCAGCCTTTAATGTTGTTTTATCTGCAGAGCTTAGATGGAATGGAGATTAAGTATGGGAAGCAGGATCTGGGGGTGATATTTCTCTCACTGAAAGTTAATCATGTGTGAAAAAGAATTTGGAAAATTGTGTGTCTCCATGAACTGCATCATGTACTGATTAGAGAACAAAGTGAACTTGACATTGATGAGATTGACTTACCTAAAAATTTTGATGAGCAATCAGGGTGCTTGAATTCAGTGATACTTCCTGTGTGGTGGTTGCCCACATATCTGGGTTCAAACAGTAACTTCTATAGTTCATTGGAATGGTTAGGTGAGTGTAATGTGAAGGTGAAAATATCACAGCAGCTATAGAATTAAGTAAGCAGCTGTTGAGGAATCAAGTAGTGACAAAATATGTACAGACAGGTACTTTATAATGTTGAGAACTCTTAAAAACCTGTTTAATTAGACTTGCTAGTAAATCTGTCCATTTCTAGTGCTACCCCATGTTAAAAATAATAATAAATTTTTGGAGAGCTTTAAAAATGACAAACTTGTGGTCATCTTTTATCTCTTCTTCCCCCCCTTTCTTCTTCTCTATTAGCCCATTTATCAATTACTTAAAAAAATCACATGTCAACTAAATTATATATATATATATATATATGTAATTTGTATATAATTATATAATTATATATATATAATTATATATATATATATGTATATATATGTTTATAAATTATAACATGATGTAGCCATTGAAAATGATGGATATATCTACATATTATTTTTCTAGGGCTTCTGCAGCAAAGTATCATAAGCTGAGTATCTGGAACAGACACTATTGTCTCAAGGTTCTGGAGCCTAGAATTCTCAGGCCAAGACTTTGGTCATACAGCCCCTTTAGAAGCTGTTGGGAAGCATGTGTTCCAGGCTTCACTCCTAGCTTCTAGCAGTTCCTTGGTTTGTAACATGTAACTCCCATCTTCAAGGTTGTTCTACCTGTATGTGTTCCTTTATGTCAAAATTTTCTTTCTTCATAAGACCGTCAGTCATTATAAAACAACCCAGTGTACTCTAGTATTTTCTCATTTTATCTAATTGCATCTTTGGTAACCCTGTTTCCAAATAAAGTCGCATTTTGGGGGTTAGGACTTCAGCATATGAATTTGGGGCAAACAGTTCAATTATTGCAATCTATTATCTAGAGTTTTTTAGAGAAGGGCTCCCTTATCATTCACTCACCATCAATAAAAATGTTATTTTTTTCCTTCTTTTCGTACACTTCTCTGTTTATTAAAGCTTATCATTTCCTCCTAGTTTTTCTTGACACCTGAAGGATTTTTCCCCCTCACTCATTCTTCTTTCACCTGTATTTTAAACTTCTGGATCATTTCCATCACTCTTAACCTTTTCTAAATCTAAATGTGTGTGCACACACACACATGTTCATCATCATCATTATCGCCATCTCAATCCTATTATCTGTTGTATTTGTAAGAATATTTTGTGCCCCTAAAGGTTAAAGGGCTGGAATTTGGGCCCCTGGTATGGCAGTATTAAGAATCTTTGAGAGGTGGGACCATGGAAGGTAACTAAATCATGGGGACTGAACCCTCAATAATGGATTAATGCTATCTCTGGGAATGGGCCAGATCTCCTGTAAGTGAATTAGTTCCCATGAGAGCAGATAGTTATATAGAAAGAAATCCTAGCCCCTTCCATCTTCCACTGGCTATCTTGCCATGTGATTTCTCTTTCCACAACATTGTGATGCCATCCACAATGAGGTCATTACCAGAATATAATAGATGCTGACAATATAATCTTCCGCCTCCAGAGCTGAGATATATAATCCTCTTTTCTTTATAAAGTGGCTAGTATCATATATGTTGTCATAGCAACACAAAATAGTCATCTTCATTTCTACTATTCACAAGTTTCTTGAAAAAAGCTTGCATTCTGATAATTGTGTAGTTGGGAACTTACTACTTCACTTTACAGTTCATTTGTTAGCTTTCTCTAATTTAAATTTTGACTCCCACATACCACCTGAGGCTGTTTTGTTATAGTCCACAATGATTTACTGTTTTGGTAAGTCCAATGAAAACTATTATTTTTATTTTACTTCTATTACATCTAAAATCATTTAAGTTATTTCCTCTCTAAGTCATTGTGACAATGTCTTTTCCTTATTCTCCATCTGTTCATTTTATTTTACTTCAAGGTTACTTTATTTTTACTTTTTACTATACCCGTATGCTCAAGGTTCTTAAATCTTTTGGGTTTTCTATTACATCAACATGCTGGTTGGTAATTCTCAAATTCCCATTTGATGACCAAACGTCTCTTTCTTCCAAGCTCATACCCATGTAGTCAATGGCTATTAAATTCTTCGGCTGGATTTTTTTCTCATTTAAAAATAACTAACTGATACATAGTTCAGCTGAATTCTGTAAATGACCTTAAAATGGAATGCATATATTTCTCATCCTAAAGTTCTACCTGAAATTTGTAGCTCTGAACAGAAGTGAGGAGTACTTCCAATCCCTTAGTAGACCTGCCAGAAATGGAATAATCCTTCACTCTTTTCTCCCCTGTTTTCCTCTCCTTGCTCCATTCATCTTCTTTGTAGATTTCAAATTCACTCCATAGACCCATCTTGGTTTAAATTCTAATTCTTTCTTATGTAGATTGTTAAAATAGCCTTTTATCTGTCTCTAGCCTCTATGCCAATGGGCTGTTCTCCCTACTGTATTAGGACTAAGGTGCATATATTTAAATCTCATCATACTTTCTAATGGATTAGAATTCACAATTAATGTATCATAGCTTTCTGAATAACACTGAATTTATTATTACACAATAAGTGACTTGTGACTCTGTTATTTTTTTTCTCTTTGTCAATACATGCATCTCTATACCACTGTATCAAAATACTACTTAAACTCCAAACTTGTGCCTCTGCGAATCTTCATCCTGCCTTTCTCTGAAAATCACTTCCCTTTCTTTCATCATGTATACATTTCTTCTAAATTTTGGGATTCTGGTTAGATTATTTCTTTCTCAAGCAGTCTTTCTCTGACTCTTCGTGCATGTATTTGTTTTTGTTTTCTATCCCTGTGACCCAAATTACTACAAACTTGATGACTTAATAAAGAATTTTTTTTTTTTTTTTTTTAGTCATTCTCTCAAGTCTGAAGTTAACACCCAAGATCCTCTTGGGACTTTTCTCACTATTGGAAAATTCACTTCCTTGTGGTTGCAGATTTGCAGTCCCCATGTCCTTGCTGGCTGTCAACTGAAGACCTGTTTTTTGGCTTGAAGTCCTCATTCTTTCCTCCTGGCTTGGCTTCTTCAGTCCTCAAAGCACCCTCAGTAGTCAGTTCTTATGCTTCAAGTATCATTTATACTCCAGCCAGGGAAGGGCCTCTGCTTTGAAGGGCTCATGTGACTGATTAGGCCCACCTGGATCACCTCCCTACTTAAGGGTCATCTGTGCCATAAACCAGAAGATAACCATCGGAGTGATATCTTGATATATTGACAGACTCTGGAGATGGGCAGGACAACTCTGAGGACCACTTTAGACACTCTGTGTACCACAACCTGATAGGATTTTTGCTCTTACATATATTTGAAAGCTTCTTATTAGACAAATAATATGCCACAAACCCAATTTTATGAGGAAAACTGAACCTTAGAAAAGTGATGTAAATCAATGTTGAGTATACCAGCTTGAGATAATGTTGACAGAGATTATAAGAAAGTTGGTTAAACACTGAAAAATGTAGTTATTCACAGCTTCTTGGTAAAGGTGAGTATTCTCTGATAATATTATCATAATATTTGATATTAGTGTAGAATTTCAGTATATCATAGATTATTTAGTAGTAACTGATTGATTTCAAGTTACATAGCTCAATTCTGGTATAGCATGGACTTAAATGAGGGTCTTCATTTCCTAGAATGAAAAGAACAAGAGGTAATCTATAAAACAGTTACTAGATTTGTAGGTTTTCTTCCATATTAGAAGATAATTTACAAATAATTTACTGTTTAATAATATTTCCGATTTGGGACTGCATTTAAATTTATCGAATCTTTAAGCCCAAGATTTTATTGTGTGATGGAAGCTAATCACATAGTTGAATGTGTGTAGGAATTCACTACATAAGCAATTGTTCAAAGTGCTTCTACTTCATATGTTAAAAAAGCTACTTTTACCAAATTCATTTATATACTATCTTAAAAGACTCCTGCTTTACAATGATACAGATAATGAGTATCTGAATGTACTACTGTGTATGCTGTTGCTATCCATTAGTGTCTCTAAAAAAGAACAAAGCATGACCTTTACTTCTTTCCTTACTATGTAATAGTGGTTTATGTTTTGTAGCTGTAATCCTTAGCTTCAGCTGATGTTCATTGCCTTTTTTGCAGTTTAGTTTTCTGACCTCCTAGACTGCCTGACACCACTGCTTAAATTGAGTCACATTATCTGTAATTCCTGTACAGCACAATATTGAACTCTCTGCTTTTTCCTTCTCTCCAAAATTCTATAATTATGCCAGAATCCTTGAAACATCTTTAAAGCATTACTTAGTTCTGTATTCTTCAACAGTGTCACAACTCAGCACCCCGTAAAACAAAATAATACACATTTTTTTTTAAGGATCTGTTAATGTTAGGGAAGTCTGTCCTCTCTGATTTTTACTGCCCTTTATTAACAGATAAAATCATAAGGGCATGACTTTCCCTTTTTATCTAAAACAAAGAGAATATATGTATTGTCAAGCAGCCCCCAATGTTATGCGCAGTCTCTTTTGGCACTGCAGTGGAGTAAATGTTTAGGGGCCAAGAGATGGTTTGGCTTCCTCATCCCAGGAGGAGGGCAGAAGGGTGGTTACTACCAGCAGACACGCTCCTGCTGGCACTATATTCAATTACATTTAAAGATGCTTAAGGTGGTGAGGCAGAAATAACACTGACACATCACACTGATAGATGAAAGACAGAATTGTTTGTTGCTAATGGCACCAAAGCAGCAAAGGTTGCCCTGTAGGACCTTGCAAACTATTGCCTGTGGGAAAGAATAGCAACAGGAACTGTTGGGAATGTCATGGAAAGCAGGATGGGGTAAAGGATGGGCTCCCAGGCAACCTGTAGACTGGCTAATTTGAATAACTTCTTGGGCTCTGAGGATTAGGGCCTGTCCTTGTTGCTTGCAACTTGGCCTGGATAGAGTAGAGGAGGCCTGGTATGGTTGATAACTTAGATGTCTTTGATCACATTTTTACCTTCCAGAAAGTAAGATCATTATGGTATTAAAACATTTCTTCTAAAATCCAGGACACAGAAACAAGAGATTTCTCATATTCGTATTTAAAGCATGAAAAGAAATTAAGTGAGCTGTATAACAGAAAGAAACTTTCAACACGGTGTTTTTAACCATTTGAAAAATTTTTTCTTTATATAATGTATATTGTGGGAAGGGACACTTCAATAATAGCTTTCTGGTCACACATACAACAATTCTACCTGTCTCTCTGAGGGGGAAAAAATGCTATATCAGAGGATTTCTTGACACATTTATAAGGACCTTTCTTGCCCCCAGAATTCCTGACAAGTGTTTCCTGTGGGACGATTAAAAACCGTTTATCACTTTCACTTGTTAACTTTATTTGTTAAGAAGCTCATTATTATGAATTTATAAAGATAGTTGTGTCTTAAGTATAGTTCCAAATTGATTTTTTTTTTTTTTTTTGTACCAGGCATTGAACCCAGGGGCACTTAGCCACTGAACCACATGCCCAACCCATTTTTTACTTATTTTGAGACGCAGTCTTGCTAAGTTGCTTAGTGCCTCACTAAGTTGCTGAAACTGGCTTTGAACTTGCAATAGTCCTGCCTCAGCTTTAAGAGTTATTGGGATTGCAGACATGCACCATTGTGCCTGGCCAAAATTAATTTTGATGAAACCTAGGGACTTTTGGACATCAGAGAGCTAATATCGCTTGCCTAGTAAGTCTCTAATGACCCTGAGAAAATTCTCATACTTCCATCAGAAGAATACTCTTTATTTTAAGATAGCTTTGGAAAATTGAACATCAATGTTTATCCTTAAATTGAAGTTTTATACAAATATACTGGGTGAAACAACACAAGTGAAGTGTCTAGTAATTCTCTTATAAGGATCCTGAGTTAGATTAAAATGTTATGTCCACTTTCCCTATAATTAGAAAAAAAAATGAGTCAATGGATTATATTGGTTTCGTATTTTACTTAGAGACAGGGTCTCACTGAGTTGCTTATTAGTGCCTTGCTTTCGCTGAGGCTGGCTTTGAACTTGCAATCCTCCTGTCTCAGCCTCCCAAGCCTCTGGGATAACAGGCATGCACCACTATGCTCAGCCAGAATATATTGTTTTAAACGAGTTTTACAAGTTCATTTTTTTTTTTAATGTTAGTGTAAGTATGTGAATCAGAGAGAACAATAGCAAATTGGAAATAACAAGTCTATAGTTGCATGAAACAAATTTTACATTTTAGCAAATTTTTCCTTGTGGGCTAATTTTTTGAAGTATTCCAAAAAATGTTGAACTATGATGAATTTTGCTGACAGGTGATGAGCCAAGTTTCAGGGTCTTGGTATTATAATGATAGTTTGCCTTTTAATTACCCTTGCTGCAGTGGTCTTCTCTGCTTCATTTTTGTGTGTGTGTGTGTTTAAAGCCTTACTTATCCCATAATTCTATCATTTTGTTCAATAGCCGATCAAGAAAGATTCTGGTAGTAAAAAAGATGATTCTGTGTTTTTATAAGGTGTTCTATTTAATGATGGAGATCGGTAAGAATTCTTAGGATTTCCTAAGACTACCATTTACAGATGAAAAGATAATGCTGGTTTCCCAAAATTCTTCTTTAATTACTTGAAAATATTACTAGGTATCTGCTGGGCATAATGATGCACAGCTACAATTTCAGGAATTCAGGGAGATTGCATGTTCAAGGCCAGCCCAGGCAACTTAGAAAGACCCTCAGAATAAAAATAAAAATGAACTGGGAGTGTAGGTCAGCCATAGAGCAGCCCTGAATTAAATCTGCAGAATCTGCAGTAAAAAAAACCACACATACACACGAAGAAATTTCTAGTGTGTGTGTGTGTGTGTGTGTGTGCGCACGCGCATGTATATATATGGGTGTGTATACACACACACACACACACACACACACACATATATATATATACTATATATATGCATACATACCACTATGACGAAGGATAATACAATTTCCTGGTTTGAATTGTATGTTAAATAACCCACTTGAGTCAAATGTATGAAAGATGATATGTCATGAGCTTTGTAATGTTTTGAACAACCAATAAAAAAAATTGTATGTTAAAAAATGCTTTTCTGAGATACTGGCTTTGTACATCTACATCTATTCATTCTTGACTTTACCTTGAAAAAGAACTACCAACAATTTTAATACCAAATAAATAAAATGTTTATATATATACATATATATAGATAATTAAAAATTGCATAGATTTTGTGTTTTATGTATAAGCTTCACGAATATCTTTTATAAATAGTTGAGTAAAGCAAGATATATGTAATATCTGAGAATCATTTAGTTTTAATTGTGAAAATGATTTAGGATATACAATCTGTGGTACTCTTTGGTAATACATTTGCTAGTTCTTAAAAAAGGTAAAAAGATAATTTTAAGCTATGTGCATTTTATCTCTAGTTAATATAGTACAGGTTGGGTATCCTTTATCAAAATGCCTGAGACCAGAATTATTTCAGATTTGGAAATATTTTTATATACTCAATGCAATATCTTAGGAATAGGATCCAATTTTAAACACAAAGTGCATTTATATTTCATATGACCTGATACACCTAGTTGGCAGTAATTTTATATATTTTTAGTTCTCCTGTGTTTTGACTGTACAAGCTTTCACATGAGGTCAGGTGTGGATTTTTTCCACTTGTGGCATTAAAAAGTTTTGGATTTCAGAGCATTTCAGATTTCAGATTGGGGTGTTCAACCTGTAGTACAGCTATTTAAAACATAATAATATATAATGCTTTATTATTTTTACATTTCCAGGAAAGCAACACCAGAGAAAAAAACACACTATTATAATTCAATAGAATGTTAGTTCTTTTTAGTGAGCACGTAAAGGTAGATTTATAATTTTTTGTTAAGTGTTTATAAAAAGAAAATTTAATACCATCATGTATATTATTAATAATGAAATGGATTATGTTTTCAGTTATTTTTAAAAATAATAAATAATTAAAATAGTGTTCTTATTGACCTAGTTTTCAATGATTGAAAGGCTTTTCTTCCCCTGGAGTTGTATTTTCATTAGCTCCCAGTTGTCATAGGCAGCATGCTACTTTAAAGCTAAGTCAACATAAGAATTACACTTATTTAGAAAGAGCTGCAAACTACATTGTCAATTATTATTCATTCTTGTGTTTTCTAATCTCTAACTTGCTGTCCTCCCCTGACATATTTCTGTTTTCTATTCCTTTTTCACTTGTTCATAAACATTCTGTTTTCATCAGCACTGATAGAGTGGTCTGTTTCCTTGGTTTTAAAATCTTTTGACCTTTTTGTTTACAAGAATGAGGAAATGGCTTGTAAATCATAAAGTATTTGATTTTTTGCATATGTGTGTTTCTAATTTCAAAATAAGACTTTTTTTTTTCCAGGTGATTGACAGATTCTGCTTGCCTTTATTTTTTGGATACCTGATTTCTATTTACACAGTCTTAAACAATGAGGTGGTTCTAATCACAGGTGAAAATATATCATAGAAGGCATGGGACTAAAGTCAGGAAACTGAATTTGGGACTAATCACCCCAATTTCTGGTTATGTGTCACTAACTTTCCAAACTTATAAAATAAGTGTATAGTAATATAGTAGCTCATTTTCTGAGTTCCTTAGCTTAGATGATAAGAACATTCTTGATATGCTTGAAACAGGCTACTTGAAATCATTCTAAATATAGCTTAAATAAAAAAATAAAAATTACATCATGAAATATTTTATTATAAAAGTTAATTGTCTGCATTTTATGCAGTTAGAGTAAGTCACTCATACTAATTCTAGTCATAATAATTTGCAAGTTGTCCATATATCCTGGTGATCTCTGTTACAAATCAACCCAAAACATCATGAGTTAAAGCTATAATGGATTATATTTACAATTTTGTAAGTCAAGAACTTGAAAATGATTCAACCAGGTGATTCTAGCTTAGGGTCTCTTGGGTTTCTTAGACAAGAGTGAGGTGCTGAGGTTGCAGTCACCTGAAGGCTAAATGTCCAAGGGGGCTCCTTTTTACAGTTGTAGTTGATGCTGCATGTTCTTTGGAAGCTCATATACTGCTCTCAGTGGGAGCACCATGTGGTTGTACTTATCATATCTGTTAGATCCTTTCTGCAAAGGAGTAGTCTGAAGAGAAACATTCTAAGTAACATCCTGTAGAAGCTGAGAAGCCTTTCCTGACTTGGACCTGAAAGTCATGCAGAGTTGCTTCCACTGTGTTCTATTAGTCACGCAAAGTCAGTTAGAACAGACCAGATCCTAGGAGAGCAGCGTTAGTATCACAAATATACAGCCATTTTTAGTCTACCATACTGAGTGCCATATTTATGAATATTATTGAAAGAGGAAATCATACAATCGAATTTTGGCCCTAAAATTAATTATAATTGAATGAGAAAGTAAGGATATCATCATTTTTAGATTATGTTTTCTAACTCTGAATAATGTGCATTTTAAAAATCACAAGGTTAAATTGGTTACATTAGCCCTCAGGTTAATGGAATAATTTTATTTTGAAACCCAAGAATATTAAAATCCTTTTAATTCTACACATCAGTATGCTTTCAAACTCAATAGATCATCTTGTCAAATATGCTGCAGAATTTTGCGGATATAATGAGAGTATTGAGAGAGTATTGTTATTCATCTCCATGTAACAGATTCTTTCAGCTGAGCAAGGAACTCCAGATCCAAGAGCCTAGGAGACTAATCCCTTGCTGAGGAAAAGTGGGTAGCTCTTGTGGAGTCTCAGGCACCACTGCCTTAAATCAGCCCTTTATATCAGACCACCCAGCAATGAGCTTGGACTTCTGCTGGAAAGCTGAGGCAGATAGATGCTAGAAGATCCAACAGCTAACCACATGCCTCACAGCTGCTCAGTGAATCCTTCATTGCAAAGGGACCTAAGACTTAATCAACAAAGTTTTTTGTTGCCATTGATTATCAACAGTATTTTTACTAATCAACATTTTGTTGATTAATTAGTTTAAAATGGAAGATTTGCCTCTCTTGTGTTTATGGGAATTATGAAGAAAGTTAGTTTTCTGAAAATATGCTCACTTTTTAAATTCTCATATTTTATTCCTGGGGAAATTTTTCATGAAGTTCACAGTTTCACAACTTTAAATTAGTTTGTTAGGGTCTGTAAACCAGTCAAGATGGCGCCTGGCATTTTGCCAGAGGGAGTGGTTTGTGAAGTAACGCCATCGAGCCATTAAGTGTGGAGATTCCTTATTGGTTGACTGCTGTATCTAGTTTATGTTAATTAAGATAAGCTGTGTGTAATGTATATATATACCCCTCCTGTGCTGCAATAAACGGCTCCCACTCCTGCTATATCAATGTACATTAACATAAAGAAGATACAGCAGTCAACCAATAAGGAATCTCCACACTTAATGGCTCGCTGGCGTTACTTCACAAACCACTCCCTCTGGCAAAATGCCAGGTGCCATCTTGACTGGTTTACAGACCCTAACATTAGGTAGATGGTAATATATTATTTATAGTTATTTGCAGACTAAAACATGCTAAATATTATATACCATCAGAAAAAAAATTCATAAAAGCCTTCTCTATCAATAACTGTGCAAATGAATTTTAGTGACCCAGAATTTTGTATTGTCTAACAAACAAAATGAAAGCATGTTCAAGAGAAGGTAAGATGAATTGATGGTGTCATTTACTATGTTTGGTGCTAATAATATGCTAAAGAAATAGAGTCTAAAGGCTCAAGTGGGGAGAAAAAGGAATTAAAGTAATCCAATGAAACCGGGGGAAAAACAAAGAGCTCAAGAAATTTTGTATGGAATAATATTTTGTTTAGATATTATGGCTTATTCCCTTTCCCCAAAAGAATGCATACAGTATTTATAAATAAGTAATAGTATTAATAGATAAGGGCCTATAACAAAAGTACACTTCTAATTATAATAATTTGCAAGTTGTCCATATATCCTGGTGATCTCTGTTACAAATCAACCCAAAACATCATGAGTTAAAGCTATAATGGATTTTATTTACAATTTTGTAAGTCAAGAACTTGAAAATGATTCAACCAGGTAATTCTAGATTAGGGTCTCTTGGGTTTCTTAGACAAGAGTGAGGTGCTGAGGTTGCAGTCACCTGAAGGCTAAATGTCCAAGGGGGCTCCTTTTTACAGTTGTAGTTGATGCTGCATGTAAAGGAAAACTTTCCATTGAGGTAAGTAGTAGTTTATATTAGTCCTAGAGTATGAGATATTGTGTAAAATGGAGAGATGAGATGAAAAGAGGGCAGTAAAATCCCAAGATGTTCATGTGTAAAGCAAGGAGACATAAAGCAACAATAAATTTCAAATCTGTAGGAGTGAACAGAGATTAAAAGGAGGGTAGAAATCAAAAATTCTGAAGCTTTTGAAATAAGTAAGTAAAAGATAAGGAAGGGAACAATATGCCATGCTAAAGAGTTTTGGCTTTTTTTTTTTTTTCCTTCCGAAATAAAGATGATACTCTGTTAAATTAGGAAGAGAAAGAATTCATTCCCAATTAGAAAAATCTCACTAATAAATAGGAAAAGTGATAGATATAAGAAAAAACATTTTAGGGACTATTGTAGAAATTCAAGTAAGGAGCAATGAGTTCCTAGAGTAAAACAATGTGAACTAGAGAGGACCAAGTCCAAGAAATATGAGGGAAGTAGAGGTTAATGAATTAGGTATCCGATTTGGTTCATAGTGAGTAGGAGCTGAGAGTACTGGGTGAATTCCTAGTTGTTATTTGAAGGAATAGGAACATAAAATTATCAGAAGTGAAGTTTCAGGGTGGGGCAAGAGCAGAGCTGCATGTTGAGTTGTCATGTGTGTGGGACAGTGCTATCTACATCTTCAGGAAATAGAAATATTAATGAGCTGCAACTTAAGAGTCAGGAGACTCTGAATTGAGGATAGTAGTTAGCAGCACAGAGTGGGAAGGGTCATGGGTATGGATCCATTGTGTACATAGAGGCCATGACTGTGGGTAGCCTGCACAGTGAGAAGATTAAATGCCCAAAGATTTCCAGTGAGAGGGTCACATATCATGGGTGATGAGACTGTTTAATGGCCACAGGTTTGAGAATTAATATTTAATCAAAACAGGGGAACAAATTATAAAGTGTCTCTTTGAGAGTATGATTATTTTTATTTCACTGACTATATATGCACAAAAATAAGAGGAAAGAATCAAAAATTACTCACTTCAGTCTGAAGCAACATAATGGACTAATGAGATAGATAGATAGATGGATGATTCTTATATACAATCATGTGTAACATAATAACATTGGATACATTAGCTTGTTTTTTTGTTAGAATATAATATTTAAAATATCATGCTATAGAGGAAATTTGAGTTTCATTATTCAGATGTAATTATCTCTCACTGTGTGAAGTTGACTTTCTTTATTAAGAGCAAAGTGAAAGGGCTAAGCTTATTATACTGTTTCTTTGATGTTTTTATAGGATATAATGAAAGATGAATGCTCTATGCTCAAGTTACAGCTGAAGGAGAGGGATGAACTTATTTCCCAACTTCAGGAAGAGCTGGTAAGTGACAATAATATTTAGCCAACAGAGTGTACTTTTGTTATAGACCCTTATCTATTAATACTATTACTTATTTATAAACACTGTTAATGATTCAATCTGTTTATCAACTTTATAATTCAACAGTAATAAAAACTATAGGTCTTTGACAAGATGGAAATAGAAATATGTGTGAAAATTTATGTAATTCTAGAAATAGATATTGAAACCAGGGTTAATCATTTCAGTTTTATCTATCAAAAATTTGAAGGCAAAGGCAATGTTTTGTTTTGTGAAGTGCATGATATGACTTCTATGAAGCAAAGTACACAATTATACAGAAAACAAGATGTATTTTACTTTTTATTTTTCATATAGTATGAAGTGTAGCTTTTTTCATATATAATTCACAAATAATGTAAAATACAAAATATATGTAGTTCAAATTTTAGTTATTTTATATGGCATTATTAAAGAATGTCAGGAAGGAATCATACCTTCACAACATGAAATATACTTGGTAGATAACAGGAAGAGCTGTGGCCATTAATTTTCTAAGTATGCATTTTCAAATTATGGATGTGTGTGAACAGTAGTTTAAAATAAAATGTGAACACTCTGCATATACATAAAACTCATAGTACTATAAAACAAGAATTAATAAGTGAGAAAGATTTTTTTCAAGTTCATCAAGACCTCTCAAAATGTGGGTAAACTAAATGCTGTAAAACAAACTGATTCATTATCAAGATCAAAAACCAAATTGTAGCCAAAAATATTCTTTATGATTGTTTTATATTTTGGCTACATTGACAATGTTGTATTATGTAACTGTTAAATAAAATTAAATGATGAAGCAGACTTTCTAGAACAAGGCTTCTGAAAACTCCTAACATTAATGACATATGAGACCAATTTAGAGCATTTTTTATTACTGACTCTTGATGACAGTGTTTTTACCAAAATTTGATCTTTATTTAGACTGTGCTCTGTGATTGGATTTATGGTGTTTATTGGTCTCCTGAACATATAATTGTGACTTTTAGAAGACCTATAAACCATTAATGAAAACAGGAATAGTATTATAGACAAAAGGAATACATCTTATATTACTGAAAATAACCTTTTATAAATATATATGTAACGTTTATGATATGAAGTTTATATATTACATATTGAAATCATTTTATATTGATACAGCCCTCTAGGAATATATTATAAAATCAAGCTTTATTTATGTAGCATATAAAAATATCTTTGAATTTAATGAATATCAAATATAGATGTTTTTGAAGATTGGAATTGTCAGTTTTAACATAGAAGAGTATTTATTCATTCACTTTGCCAGAGAGTGCTTATTTTGTATAATTAACTCAGAAAGAAGTATTCATTTTTCCTCTCAACATTAGTTGTGATCAGATTTAAAACATATGGTATATAAGAAATCAGACCTTCATTTGTTGAATGAAATGAAAAAGATAATGATTACTTACAGAGCCAACACTACATAGCTATAATTAAAGTAATTCAATACCCCTCCCTCCAAAAAAGTCTTATATTGGCTGACATACTAATATGAGGCATAAGTGTAAAATTATTATCTTCTTTTTCCTGTTCTTTAAACTGGAATTTCCCAAATTGGCTCCTTACGCTATAAAATTTCCCAGGTAGTAACCAAGGTACCATTTTAATTTTTGTACCATGTTATTTGCATAATCCTTTTGACTGTTTAATAAAGGAAAAATATTAACTTTTGAAAATATAGTTTGTTTTCTTAAATGAGAAGTGTTACTAAGTAAGAATGTGTGTAAGTGATATTTACAAATTTTAAAAGAAGAAACCTTAAAAAGCAAAAGACTCAATAAAACTAGCTTTGGAGCATTCATGATGGGGTGGGGGACAATCACATATAGTCCACCAGGATCCAAATAACTTCCAATCTTTGTAATAAATAACTTCTGACATTTTGTTAAGGTGGACATTACACTTTGTATTCACCCAAATTTGAAAATTCTAAACAATGTTAAGAGCGAGTTTAGCTGTTACTTACATTGCAGATTCATAATCTATAATAATTTAGAACTGGTTTCATGTTCTATTTTTTGTCATGGGTTTCATCTTTGATGACTCCTGCTATTATCATAAGCAATTTTATTCACCCATACATGGTAACACAAATTTAGATTTAATTAAGCCAAGAAATATTTCCATTAGGTCATTAAGAAATGTTTTTAAAGTAATTATGGTTGCTTATTTAGCCTTACTTTAACAGTTTCAAAGGTTGGCAAAAGTTAATCAGTGTTTGGGGCAAAAGAGATCATTTTATATGATTTTTTTTCCAGTGATATATTTTTAGGACTGTGTTTCCCCAGCAACAACACTATTGACACTTTGTTGTAAGTGGCTGGGCTGAGCATTGTAGGATGTTTAACAGACTCTCCAACACTCTGCACTAGATGCCAATATACACCCTGCAGACATTGCCAAATATCCTCTGGGGCCAAAATTACCTCCAGTTGAGAAACATCACTTTAGCGGTACCAGGTTAAGTTATAGTCCCTAAAAGAAATTGTGTTATAGGATAAAAATTTACCTATACCCAGAGAAAAACAAGTCCTAGGGATGAGCTTTTCCTTGGGTTCTACTTTTAAAAAAATGTGACACCAGAATGCATTACAATTCTTATTACACATAGAGCACGATTTTTCATATCCCTGGTTGTATATGAAGTATATTTACACCAGTTCATGTCTTCATACCTGTACTTTGGATAATAATGATCATCACATTCCACCATCATTTATAACCTCATGCCCCCTTCCTTTCCCTCCAACCCCTCTGCCCTATATAGAGTTTGTCTGTCTGTTCCTCCCATGCTCCCTCTCCCTATCCCACTATGAATCAGCCTCCTTTTATCAAAGAAAACATTCAGCATTTAGTTTTTTGAGATTGGCTAACTTTGCTTAGCATTATCTTCTCTAACTCCATCCATTTACCTGAAAATGCCATGATTTTATTCTCTTTTATTGCTGAGTAATATTCCATTGTGTATATATGCCACATTTTTTAAAAATTCATTCATCTATTGAAAGGCATCTAAGTTGGTTCCACAATTTAGCTATTGTGAATTGTGCTTCTGTAAACATTGATGTGGCTGTGTCCCTGTAGTATCCTGTTTTTAAGTCCTTTGAGTATAGATGAAGGAGAGGGATGGCTGGGTCAAATGGTGGTTCCATTCTTAATTTTCCAAGAAATCTCCATACTGCTTTCCATATTGGCTTCACCAATTTGCAGTCGCACTAGCAGTGTATGAGTGAGTGTACCTTTTTCCCCACATCCTTGTCAACACTTGTTGTTGTTTGTATGCATAAGAGCTGCTATTCTGACTAGAATGAGATGAAATCTTAAGCGTGGTTTTGATTTGCATTTCTCTAATTGCTAGTGATGATGAACATTTTTTCATATATTTGTTGATTGATTGTATATCTTGTATATCATTTCCTGAGAAGTGTCTGTCTGTTCAGGTCCTTGATCCATTTATTGATTGGTTTTTTTTCTTTTTTTTCTTTTTTTTTTGGTGCTTAGCTTTTTGAGTTCTTTATACACCCTAGAGATTATTGCTCTATCTGGTGTGTGAGGGGGTAAAGATTTGCTCCCAAGACACTATTCACCTCACAGATTATTTCTTTTGCTGAGAAGAAGCCTTTTAGTTTGAGTCCATCCCATTTATTGATTCTTGATTTTAATTCTTACACCAGAGGAGACTTATTAAGGAAGTTGGTGCCTAATCCCACATGATGGAGATTAAAGCCTACTTTTTCTTCTATTAGACGCAGGGTCTCTGGTTGTATTCCTAAGTTTTTGATCCATTTTAAGTTGAGAGATAGAGGTGAGACCTCTATCTCATGGTGACCTCTATCTCTGCATGGTGAGAGATATAGGTTTAATTTCATTTTGTTGCATATGGATTTCCAGTTTTCCCCACACCATTGTTGAAGAGGCTGTCTTTTCTCCAATGCATATTTTTGGCACCTTTGTCTAATATAATCTAATATAATTTTAATTTTGTGGATTAGTCTCTGTGTCCTCTATTCTGTACCCCTGGTCTACCAGTCTAATTTGGTGCCAATACCACGTTGTTTCTGTTACTATTGCTCTGTAGTATAGTTTAAAGTCTGGTATAGTGATGCCACCTGCTTCACTCTTCCTGTTAAGGATTGCTTTAGCTATTCTGGGTCTCTTATTTTTCCAGATGAATTTAAAATTGCCTTTTCTATTTCTATGAGGAATGTCATTGGAATTTTGATCAGAATTGCATTAAATCTGTATAGTACTTTTGGAAATATGGTCATTTTGATAATATTAATTCATATTAATATTAATAATTAACATTAAACCCTACTCCTTGGGTTGTACTTTATGTAGGTATTTGCATATTGTTTTAGTTACTTGGGATATTATAACAAATTATGTTAAATTGAATAGCCTAAACAACAGAAAGTTAATTTTTCACAGTTCTGAAAGTTGGAAGCCTGGGGTCTAGGTGTCAGCATGACTATGTTCAGGTGAGGATTCTCCTGGCTGACAGAAAGCCATCTTCTCACTGTGTGCTCACATGGCTTTTCTTTAGTACATGCACACAGAGAAAGAGAATGTGAAAGCAAGCCTTCTGTGTCTCTTTATATAATCCCATCATGAGGGTCCCATATCTACAGACCTTACCTACTCCCAAACATCTTCCAAAAGCCCCTTTTCCAAATATCATCACATTGTGTGTTAGGACTTCAATATATGAATGGGGGAAGGCACCATACAGTCAATAGCACGTATTATTTATGTTCATTCACGCTTGTTTAATGTTAACAAGTGGAGTTGTGGCTAGAGAGTGCTATTAAATTTCTTTTTCGAGCACTAAATATACATTTCAAAAATTATTATGCTTTTTCTGCTCTATGATTTCAGAATTATTACTTTAGCTCAACACTTCTTGTTTGCTAGGTTGGTAGATTTCACAAAGCACAAATATACTATAAAACTCAAAATAATAATTTGATCTTAAATTATATATTTATATTGTTTAGAGAAAGTATCCAAATTATTAGCTGCGTTTGTAACTTGAGTGTATTCTATAACCACACTTTCAATTTAGTCCTTTCAGTTTTCTTTAAAAAGAAGACAACCAACAGTTTATATTCTTAGGAACAATTTCAAGAAGAATAAATTATTATCTATGAACTTTTTTTTGTATCACTTAAACTTTGGTGAGCTTTATTGGTTTTCCACATATAAAAAATAATAATTGAAATTATTTTATTTTATCCAAAGGAATATTATATGTTTGATTATTAGAGTATCCTGGTATTATATACATGGTGGGGCATATAATTGAAAGAAACAAAAACCACAATCTGCAGCCAGTAGTTATGTCTTGTAAACAGGAAAGATGTGGCTCACAACACAGAACATGCACTCCCAACTCTGTTATAATAAAACATGATCTCCCCTGCACTGCTATAAGGCATAGTGAAGGGTATTGCTAGTCTTATCTATGTGATACAGGCTATATAAATAGCGTGTTTTCACGTTGATAGTGAAAACTCATGGCCTTATAACAAGAGGAAGATCCTTCATTTTCCCTTTCCTCACTTTCTCTTTTCACCTGCAAAGACATGAGTAGGCAAGCAGTTTTTAATCCAGGAGAATTGGCAACTGATCCCTGCCATCCTGGTGACCAAATCTCAGACTTCCATACTTCAGAACTGTAAGAAATTGGGATCTGTTGTTTAAGTCACCCAGTCTATGGTGTTTGCACTAATTGGCCTGAGACTTAGTACCCACACCACGTCTAAGCATTATCTTTACAGTTGTTGGTCCTTTTTTCTTAATAGATGTGTTTTAGATTCTGGTGCTGCATATGTGCCATTTTTCAATGTTTTATCTAGGTATATGTGCCATGCAAAAATGACACATACACACACACAGCAGCAGTGATTCAGTAATACAATCCATTCAAGTTTTCTTCAAATGATATAATTGTTTTTCTCCTGAAACTCAGTATCTTCATATTTGATCTCCCCAATCTGTCTTTCCAATTCCTTTTATATTTTTCCCTCAGTATTTATGGGTTTTATCTTTAGTTGAGATATTTCTTTTAACATTGAGTTAATTCTCAATGACTACACTTTCATAGTCTGAGATATATTAAAATTAAGAATTCTATTTTTAATTCCAGAAAATAATTTGAGACTTTAAATATACAATATTATTTATTAGTCACTTATCTTCATAGCATTTGTGTTTTACTTTACTTGACCTGTCCTTGTGTTTTTCTTGTTCTTGTTTCCTAGCCTCTTTGGTCCTCTTAAGATTCACTCTTTCTTTCTTTTACTTATTTATTCTTCCTGTTCATTCTCAGCACTCATTTGAAAATTTAACCCACAAATGGTCAAAGGCCTAAGGCACTCTTAACCTCTGTTGCCTAGTGACAGTGAAGAAACTTGAAAGTCCTACAACTTCCTTTATAACACCATGAATTCTCTTCAGTTATAAATATTAGACACCTACCGCCAATGTGGGGACTGCTCTGCAGTTTTTCTAAGCCAAAAATACTCTTTAGATACTCTTAGGACCAGAAATTTGGAAAACATTACTCTTCCTTTCAAGGATAAATATTTAGTCATAAATCTTTCCTCAGAAATTTGGACTTCTTATCACCAACCCAGGATTCTTGGCTCTGTGCCCAGTGGCTCTGGTTAAGCCCAGAAGAGAACAAAGCTGTGAGCTTTCTCTTTCCTCCCAATGCTCATGAGGTCATAACACTCTCCAAGTCTTGCCAGTACTCACCAGCCTTTGTTTCAGCTCAAAAGTAGTTAGTGTGACCTTGGAAGAAGATGATGTAGGGAACTGTATTCAGAAAACCCCTGTTCTTTTGAGACTTTTTCTGCTCACATGTTTGAGTAAGCAAATCCAAACTAGTAACTGTTATTCAACCCTACTTCCTCTCCACCAGTGTAATTTTTAGAGCATATTGCGCAAAGCCTAGATATATGTGCCAAGTTTGACCAACTTACCTGGGGTTTTGAGAATAAATAAGAAAGAGAGGAATGCACAGATTTCTTCTCTTTTCTTCTTTGTGGCTCTACTATTACTCGAAGAGAAAAATGAGGGCATGTACTGCATAAAAAATCACAATATAAATTTCTAGCTAACTCGAATTGCCTTGGACCAGATTAAGGTATTTTTCTCTCTGTGCCTTAGTTTCTTAAGCTTTCAAACAATATTATCTTGTGGCTTAGGGCATTTTGTGCTGCTTTAACAAAGTACCATAGACCATATAATTTATAAAGAACAGAAATTTATTTCTCACAGATCTGGAGGCTGGGAAGCCCAAAATTGAGGCACCAGTGGGGTAGGGCCTGACATTACTACTTCCAAAATGGCACTTTGAACTCTGAGTTCTGAGAGAAGGAATGCTATGTCTTTACATGTCAGAAATGCAGAAAAATGTGAATATAATGCCTAAAGCCCTCTTTACAGCAGCATTAATCCAATCCTAATTCTAATACCTCCTATTAGCCCCACTTTCAAACACTGTGACACTGAGGGATATATTCATACCATGACACCATAATATTAAAAATAGTGGGAGGCAAAATCAGATTTTTTTCAAGTGCATATTGTATGGTAACATGATATAAAAACTATACGTAGATAGAAAGTCTAGAATAGTCAATAGTACTTTTCTTTGGATAATGAAAATGTGTTCTATTATAACTTAGTAGTGCCTCACTTTTACTGACAAATACACACTACTTTTACACTTAGAAAAAAATTAGATCTCTTTGGAAAATAAATGAAGAACTTAGATGAGTTTAGTGGTTTTATTCTGTGTGCGTTGGGTGAAATGATGATATCAGTGGGGTCTTGTGGATTTTCATGTCCCTACTCAGTGGACAAGAGTTGTCTTATTTTGTTGTTTTTGCATACAGTTATAGCCTGTAAAAGTTTAGTTGATGAGAAGCCACAGAATAAAATCAAACAGACCAAATAACTGAACAAGATGATTGCTAAGAGCTACTCTGAATTATTAGAAGAGTAGGAAGTGAGATGAAAAGCCGACACATACACCTCTATGAGAATTAATCAACATCATGTTGATTGGGGAGGATATTAGCTAATTGAGAGCATGGAACAAAACCAACATTTAGAATCAGGACTGATAGGAAGGGTTTTTATGATAATTAAATAATATTTACATGTATATTTAAATATAAGCATTTATTTTCTTTGTAGGACATATTATTGAAAGTTGGGACTTTATTGAAAGTTGGAACTATAACTTTCCTATAGAATACAAAGATAGTGGCGTTTTACTCATTTATTAACATACTTAATGCAAAGTTTAAGTTGAGTTCCAAAGTCTAAACATAATAACCAAACATAAGCATACTTAACCAGAATCAATTATAACACTGTAAGTTACTGAACATATCTATATATGTTTACTTTATTAAATTTAATGATATGAAACAGAAATATTTCTCTCGCTGATGAAAAGTTTTAGAGTTTTTCTCTGCTATACAGTGAAGGTCACTTTGAGGAATGCCATGTAATTTTATTGCTAACATGAAACTGAGGGACATTGTAAACATTATCTTCATGTGGCTAAAATAAATCCGAGAGATTTGTCAAAAATATTGATGATGAAATGTAGCCTTGTGTTTTGGGGAAATGGATATTTCTTATAAATTATTATTAACCTTGTAAGTGATTTCAGAAATCTTATAAGTCGTTTCACATTTTGCTTGAAAAGTGTGCCCCACATGATAGCAAAAATTAAAGAAATTGTATTTAGCATTTATTTATGAGTTTTGTCAAAATATTTTTTAAGTAAGTCAAAAGCAACTTACAGATGAAAGGAAATTCTAGTTAGTCTTTCATTGTGAGGAACAAAATTTAACTGTCCTAATTTGAGTCAGTGTGCCATGCTTTGAATTTATGATTTTGTTTTTCTAGTAATTTGATCGCCTGTTATTTATACTCTGTCAAAACGTTAAATGTATTTATATGGAAGTGCGCATTGGCAAAGGTGAATTTTAGATAGTTTATGATTCTAAACTATAATGAATTCTCCCACTCAGAGTCTTCCCTTTGGGCATTTTTATTCATTTTCTAGCTGATCTGAGTAAAAAGCCTCAAGGACAGCTTTTTGAAATGTATTTCTTCCCAAAATATTTATTTCTGTTTAAAAGAAAAATCTAAATGAGTCTCCCCAAAATAAAATAAATTTTCTAAAAAACAAGTTTATTAGCTTTAAGAATACATGCAGATATAGCCTTTATTCAAGGAATAAAAATAAAACAAAACAAACCCCTTCTCATGTTTGTCTTCATACCCTTCTGTTTGCTAACATGACAATAGATATATGTAACAAGAGGTAGCAGGAAGTGCTGGGGATGTGGCTCAAGCGGTAGCGCGCTAGCCTGGCATGTGTGCGGCCCAGGTTCGATCCTCAGCACCACATACAAGCAAAGATGTTGTGTCCGCTGAAAACTAAGAAAAAATAAATACTAAAATTCTCTCTCTCCCTTTTTAAAAAAAAAAAAAAAAAAAGGTAGCAGGAAGCCATCACCTTCCTTAAACACCAGCTTTCTAAGTTAAGCAATGAGAGGGCATGATGATTGTAGAGCATGAAAATCACTGACTAGAAGTTACTGGTACTATTATCAAGGACCAAAATTCTAAAACTATCAGTGATAAAATACTCCCCCCACCCTGGAAAGATTTGCTGTGGATCTGAATAAGTTATGATTTTTAAGTTTATACACAAACACAATTTCAATTATCACATTTTTCTTAGACATTTTTTAATAAAATATAAATTTTTAAAAAATAAAAGCTGACTAGGAGAACTTTTAGTCCTAGAGAAACCTATGCAAAGATTCAAGTATGAATTTCCTTGAGAGAGTTGAGTTTATAACAGTACAGAACATTTCAGCTAGCTTTAAATAGACTTTGCATTCATATCCTTTGTGGTACTGAGTATCTCTGTACTCAACAATAGATTCAAAATAAGCAGTGAAAGCATAATTATGGGAATGAAGGAGTAGAATTTTAGTCACTAAATTTTACCATTTGATGCAACCATTTGGATTACTTATTTGAATTTAAGATTTAAAAACAAAGGAATAAAGAGTGAACTTTGAAGTTCAGGTTTTTTAGGAAATTCATGGAAATTTCAATTCATACATTAAATACTTTACTGAATTTTAATACAATCTTAAAAACTTGACAGTTTTTCATTTTGGAGCATTAATTATGTATTTCAAAACTAATGCACACCAAAAAAACATAAATGTTACATCAGAGGCAAGATTTAGTGTTTGCCTCAATCTCTTACAGACGCTAGTCTTTTTAAACCAACATTATGTTTATAAAAATTTACTTGCTTTTGATAATTGTATATTTACAAACTTCAATAAAACAAAGGATTAGCTGCCTGCATTTATCTTCTGGCCCTTGTTAGTATAAATTCAATTTTATGACTATTATTTTATCATAATTTTTTTTTCTTATAAAAGAGGAAGTTGTTAAAATGCTCTTGTCCTGGTGCTCAATACAGTAGGTACATCGCCAAGTTGAGGATACTTTTCCTCTGGTAATGTAAAGATTGTCTCAAGAAAGCCAGGTAACATAAAAGAGGTTAAAAAGATTATATACCTTCTTGTATTATTAAACTTTTCTTGTTCTCATTCAAAGGAGATATTGAAAATTATATTCTTACTTGAGTGCAAATAAACATATAAATAATCATTTTCTCGGGCCCTTTAAAACACCATTTAGTCTATTTGAATGAAAGCCAAGCTCTCAGCTCATTTGTTAACATTTGAATAGCAAAGCATGGGACTGCATAAAGGAGATTGAGAATTGATGATTTTTTTGAAAAATTGAAGGCAATTGAAAAACCAAAAGTATACCATTATGTGTAATCAGGTTACTATGCATAATAAAAAAAAGAGTGAGCTAAAAATAAAAGACCCACAAAGAAATGCATATAGCTAAATAGCACTTTATCAAGATTCTGGAGAGAAGAGTAACTTTGATTTAGTTTAAAAATATATTCAGAATTCAAATTGAATAAAATTGTACACCCTTGAAGCTTTAATAACAGAATAATTCCTACTTGATAAGAGAAACATTCTTTGTGCATGAAAATCATATCCTGAATTCATCTTAAAAGTAATTTCCCACTTGCTCTACATTCTATTATAATTTATGGTATTATTTCATGCCAGTCATTTTAAGAAAGAATATTGCAGCCCCATGGATGATTTACATAAGAACAGACAGCTGTAAGTACTTTCAAATCCTCTTTCTTTCTCATATTTAGGAAACATTAGGAACAGAAAAGAAATAGATTAGGTATACTTAAACATTATTAAAGTGTCAGGCTACTTTCCTTCTTTTTTCAGGAGAATTAATTGCATATATTCCAGAAAAGGCTTATCTCAGCAGTAATTACTCTCTACCCAGCTCTGTGAGACAGATGTAGAGTATGAATATGACACTATCCTATGATACATAATGGGGATTAGCCTCTAGTTCTTTTCGTACCCTAGTACCCTGATGAAGAGCTGCCAAAAAGATATGATCTTTAATATTGTGCAGCATTTGCTGTACAACCCTACATATTTGTTTAAGTCTTTATCACAAAGTGTTGTCATATTGTAGTTTGTCATGGATAAAGAGAAATAATTGTTGTATAATGTAAATTCCAGCAGAAGGTGTTTTACCTTTAACATGTAAATAGAGTTTAGAAAGGGGGATGCAACCACACCATGAACAAAGTGGGTATGTTGCTGAAATTAATTTTTACATGGTTAAGTCACTGAATGTTTTGAAGATTGTTTCATTTATTCTGTTAGAGATGTCATACAATTTGCAAACTACTTTGCTTTAATTTTTTCTTTTTTCATACCAATTGACATCCTATGGCTTAGAGTAAAAATTTACCAAATTCAACTGTTTAAGTGGTCATCAAGACACAATGACAGCCAAAGATATAGAATTCAGGGGAAAATACAAATCATGTTCCTGAAATATTAGTGAAGTTAATATGCAAAGGTGTACATATATATACGTACACACACACACACACACACACACACACACACACAAATACGCACATGTGTTTATAGAAGCAAATTTACAACAGATTTAAATATCTAAATAGCTTTTATTAGCCATTTATGAATCAGGCACAACTCTAAAATAAACATTTAGAAAAGACCCTCAGTGGGCATGGCAGAACATTAAGATAATATTTATAAAGTTGCTTGAGCAGGAACAAAGAAGTAGCATAAGCCCAAAAGTGGATTGGTTATCATCAGATTACTTCATGTTACTTTCCTTGTAAGGATTAAATCAAAGGGACTTTCTTATTATGCTGACAGAACTTGGACTATTTGGGAATTTGACTTTCAATTTTTTTGAAACTTTCATTTTCAGTTTGGTATTGTGGAACTTTATACTGAGTGACTCCATTTTGGATTCATTTAGTAGTAGATATGTACATGATGCTCTACTGCACAATAGATTACCTTTAAATATTTGAAAGCCAGTCTGAGCCAGACTTTGATTGGAGCAAGGATCAATAAGAAAAAGAAATGCAGTGGTCACTGTCTTTAAGAAGCCAACATTTAAATGAAGAAGACAGGCAGAAACAGATAATTTTAATAAGAATAGCTATTAATTACTAAGCACCTGCTTTTTGATAGATGTTTTCCTCAATGCATAGGTTGATTATTGTCTTTAATTTTTATAATCAAATTGAGAAGTATTATCACTCCCAATTTATCCATAATAAAACCAAAATTCATAGAAATTAAGCAATTTCTTCAACCTGCATAATAAGTGATGGGATTAGGATTTGAAGTAACTTTTGTCTGACTCCTTGAACAGGTTTTCTCACATTTCAAACATTGTTAAGTTACAAAGCTGTGAGATTTGTGCTGTAAAAGTGGATAACCCAATTTATTTTTGCTGCATATAAATACCATAATAAAAATAATGGCTATTGTTTATAGATTGCTTACCTAGTGCTTGGTAGTGATAATCAGAAGTGAGTGGTTAGGGCCACAAAACAGACTTATTTTGGAGGAATGACCTACAGTAACTACACCTTCAATAGCCTTCAATAGAAAGGGCATAGGATATTAAAAACTAATGTCATTTCTATTACCATGTCCTGTTTCATGGATACATCTTCCATCTGAGCTTTGAACACAGCAAATGCCGCCTATTTTTTAAAAGTGCTTGTAAAATCACAAATTGGTGTTATCAGAACAACAAAGAGAAAACAATTTAAATATAGAAGAAGGTACATTTTCTGTCTACACATCGAGCATTAATAATTGAGACTATGGAATAAATTGATAAGAGACAGGTTAACAGGAGAAGATGTATATAATGTATCTATAATGTATCGTGTGCACAAAGGCATCAAAGGAAAAAATGATGAACACCCTAAAACCTAATGAGATTCATATACTTTTTTCATAAGGAAGGAAAGAAGGTGGATGTAGGCAATTTAGGGAAGAGTAAGTGATTTGGGGAAAAGATGAATGGGCTATTGGATGAACAGAATATAGTTTACAACAAAGTTTGTTACTTAACTCTGATGTCTAATCTTTCTCTCCTGTGATAAGTGTTGTTCTTCCTTAATCATTGCTGTTTGTTAAAACCCTTAGGAAGGGGATTGTGACAGATTGATTCCTTTGGGAAGTTTCATCCCTAGGCAGTTATGGAGAACTCACAGAAAACCTCTTCTTCAATCCACTGTTCCCCTAATGCTCTCTGTTCAAAGTAATCAGTATATCAAAGGACCATATTTGAAGGTAGCATTTCCTGAACTGCAGCAGAGAAAGCAAAAGTTTTTTAATGATACTGAATATCTTCTGTATCTGTATGGCAAATCAGATATATACATTCTTGCATATATCTATTTCACATCACCAATAAATCTATCATAGTCAGCCAAATTTAAAAGGAGGAAAATATCAAAATTGAGGAAAAGCACTATATCTAAACAAACATCACCAAGTGTCTGATATCTTCTTTTGATCAAATACTTGTTTGAACAAAACATGAATAAATGAGCTAGAAATGTATTTTCAGAATTAATTTCATTTCACTTCACAACTATTTGACTAAGCTATTTCTAGGACTATTTTAGTTTCTATAAGGGACGGATAGGAAGATTCAAAATGCAACCCGTGATGATTCCCATCCAGAAGCTGGGGCTTACGTATTGTTCCTGTGGGTTCCCTTATCACACTCCACTGTGGTGTCACCTTTACTTGGTTTCTCTTTCATTGACAAATTCCTTAATGATGGGTCCTTGTCATCCTTAAAAGCTCCATATCTAGCAAGGTTGTAGGCATTAGTAAATATTCAAAGAAGTGAATGAAATTTATATCACAGATCTTTCTCTTACATTTGCTAAAAAACCTTTCAAGAATAAAGCAAGACAATGGCATTATTATTAAGTTGTATAATTTGGGAGATAAAACAATAGGAAAAAACTGGAAGAAGGTGCAAGTTTTGCTGTATAATTTCCTTAAGAAGTTGTACAGAATAAACAAGCCAGGAATGTGAAAGTAGGGAACTTCAATGCCAATTGGCTGCCACCAAAAATAATGAAAAAGAACATGGCAAAGGAAAGAAGAATTATGAAATGTTGCAAAGATCAGTAATCAAGAGAAATTATAGAAACAAAGATAAAAGGAAAGATCAAATCAATCATAATCTAACATTCTAGAAACTGAAGAAAAGTTTTAAAGAAATATTAAGCAAAATAGTGAAAAAATTTTCAAAAATTTAGGTAATAGGAATATCATCTGCTTCTCTTTGCTTCACAAGAAAAATCATTTGATTGAACAAGATTTGGAGGTACTCTTTAAAAATATATTTTTGCAGATGAAATGATCTCTAGAGACAGTACTCAATTTATAATGGTTCAATTAATGATTTTGTTTTTGCTTTATGAATAACTGAACATATACTCTTCTGAACTATTTTTCACTTTCAGCATAATATTCAATGAATTACATGGTTTTCAACACTTTATTATAAAACAGGGCTTGAGTTAGATGATTTTTACCCAGCTGTAGTTAATGTAAGTGATCTGTACATGCATGTTTGGTTAGGCTAAGCCAAGGTGTTGGTAGTTAAGTTGTACTAAGTGAATTTTTAATTTATGATATATTTTTGGATGGGCATCTGTAATGTGAACGAACAATTAGTAAGTAGCTTTGAGTAGGAAAGTAATGACATTGGAGAAAGAAGAACTGCACTAAAATTAGATTAATATATAATAAAATGGAAGAGTAAAAGTGACTTTAAAATAGCAAACACGTTCTGAGAAGTACAAAGGCTAAGAAATATATGAGGCAAATAAGGGTCTATATCAAGTGTCAATATTATGAAGGGTAATTTAATTATGTTTCACATTGCCCTCAGTTGTATTTTTTTTATAATTGTGAAAACTAAGGTTCAAAGATATGTATATACATGTAAATTCAACTATTTGCTATGGAGGAGTACAAATGCTTCACTTTACATGTTTGTACTAAAATTATTTCCCACTGTTTTAGGGTGCACAGACTTACGGATGAGAGGAACAAAGAAAATACAAATTGTGTCACATTGGTGATTAAGAGTATTTTTGAGCTATTGAAGCTCATACAACTTTGTTACCTTGGAATGAAAAATTCCTAATAGTCTTATAATTTTCCACATGCAGTAGTCAATTTTCCTTTTACTAAATTCCCAGTTCCTAGCACAATTTGCAGTTCTTGGTTTA
This sequence comes from Callospermophilus lateralis, assembly GCF_048772815.1. Classification (NCBI taxonomy): domain Eukaryota; kingdom Metazoa; phylum Chordata; class Mammalia; order Rodentia; family Sciuridae; genus Callospermophilus; species Callospermophilus lateralis. Next base: position 101,253,646 of record NC_135312.1, on the reverse strand, counting down.
TTACACAGCCAGCCAGGATGAACTTGAAGGCTCCCAGGCTTCAAGGCTGCCATGATCAATCTTCCATTTCTAGCAATTGCATAACTTTTGTCATTTGTTCTTGGTCTGTGAACAATCTAATTTGGTAGCAACACAAAATTGCTATTTAAAATGATGTGAATTTTAATAATTACTACTGAGGAGTGAAACATATCTAGCACCAACATAACAACATCTAATTCATGTGAACCCTCTGCTGTCCTTTTTCATGTTGGTCTTTAGTCATCCACAGTCTGTCTTTCAATACTGTTCTCCACAACTGTGTATCTTTTCAGTTTTATTCTCGTTCACACTGTATTTTAAACAGGGAAATTAAGGGTTAGCATTATTAATGAACTTTCCCATAAACTAACAAGTAGCAGGGGAATGATTGAGGGATGCTTTATGGGGCCCTACCCTAACTTCCCCCTAACTTCTCTTAAAACTGACAAAGAGATACCACATTAGAGAGCAGAGAGAGAGGCCAAATTAATTGAAAAGATATTTGTTAATTGATGTTTATTTCTTAGCAAATCTAACCTTTTTAACTTAAAATAATAGGGCGTATTCATAGCTCTCTATCATTTTGCACACAGGAATTTTAGGCTGTGTATCCTATCTTGTTATGACATGTCATTTAAGAAAACTTTATCATTTTAGTTTCCTGTGAATGAGAAACTATATATTTTTTTCTTCCCCTGAATTTTGTCACAATGAGCACATTTATTTTAGGAAAAATAGATAAGCTGCTAGAAAGGTAACAATATTCCTTTTAAATGGCTCAATATTGGCTAAACAATTTGTTTAAGTTATCTCCAATATGTTGCAAAAGGCAGACACTTGGCAAGTTTAAAGCCATTCATCTGATGTAATTGAACTTAAGGTTAGAAGAATGCTTTATTTCATCCTTGAAACTTTACGAACACAACTGTCATATCAACAATAAATACTGCTTAAACAATGTTAACTATTTGCATTTTACAGTAGGGAGTATTTTTTTGATCAAAGTAATAATTGTAACTAAACATATAAAACTTATTTTTGACTATACTTTTTAAATCTCCTTAAAAATAAAAGTTATTTAGTAGCATAAGGGAAACGAAATTATCAATTATCCCACCATAACTCTTCTGGAAATATTTGGGTATTACCACCATCACCCTTTTTATGTGGTTGAAATAATAAGAATTATATATTTTATGCTCCACTTTTTCTTAATTAAATATCACATAGTATCTTAAATGTCTAATTATTTAAAATATATTCTCAGAAGTAAGATTCTCAGAATAAGCTTATTATTAAATGCAGGCCAGACATTCTTTTTCATAATCATCAAGTATTTCCTTTTCTTTCTAATTTGTTGCCATAATTTATTAACAATATCTTCTTTTCCAGTTATACATTAAAACAAGCCATTATTACATGGATCCTATTCATGAAACAATGAAATTTCAGTAACTCTATTTTTAAAGTTGTCTGTTCTTCTAGAAATGCCTAAAAATGAATCAATATTTTTTAAAAATTTTGGTAAAGATACTCGTCTAGAACTCCACATAATAAGTATAGATATTTGATAATATAATCAAAACTGTTTCTTTTTTCTGAGCAACAGCATATGAGCAAAAAAATTTTAAGTGTCATGTTCTGTAATGTGTAAAAAGTGCTTCTTTAAAACTATGCAATGCAAGCATGTTAATTGCATTGAGTTGACCTTTTTCCTGTTTGATGACTCCTCACTTTTTATGTGTGCTAAACTATGGTTACTGAAATATATACCATGTTAGAGCTCTATGAAAAAAGACATAGTGCTTTATGGAAGCATTTTATGTCTGTTACTACACAAATGATCATTATTTCTTTGATTCCTTTGATTCCAGAATCTGCAGAAATTGTCCATATTCTTATTTTACACAGAAATATTTATTATAACTTTTCATGAAAGAACACAGACAAGGCCAATATCTCTCACATTTCATAGATTTGACCTTTGAGCAGTCAATGGTGATTTTGTATAATCTTTAAACAAAGCATTACAGGACAAGGGAATTGCAACTTTATTCATAACATTTTTCCTTAGATGAAATACTAAGCTCACTTTTGTAAAGAATGCATTTCCTGTGGATAAATGGGATGACCCAAACCTACTGATAAAGTAAGCATTTTATCCTGTTTATACTCAATGTTCAGAGAAGCAGGAGGATGTGCATTAATGTCATTTTAAAGGCAATGAATCTTTCATTACTCAGCACTTTCCCAGTTACCTCTCTCTAAAACAAGGACAGTATCAAGTCTCTTATATTATGGGGACTATCAATAACCCTCTTATTATCCTATTTATTAGGTTTTTTTTTTCTGTAGAAATAAGAAAAAGCTTATACTGAGGTATTTGCACATCTCTATAATTGCATTTTGTTTATTCACTGTCAACCAGTCCCCAGTGCACAAAATACTATACTAAAAATCAGCAAATGTGTATTTGGTAAATAAATGAACATATTTTTTAACAGGAAAAATAAAACCCTAATTCCTCAGTTAATTTAAACAAATAATCCCTTCAATGTGTTATTTATACAACTTGAAACTTTTTTTTTTTTCACAGTAAAGGCAGTCTTCAGTAAGATCCCTATCAGTTCTCTCCCTTAGAAGTGTCAAGCCCATTTCCCTTTTTAGTACTAAGAAGGTGATTATTAATGATCAAGGGAACCTTAAAGTGAATAAGTTACTTCTTGTTAATAATAACCATTTTAAGTCATTAGAATTTCATACACATTCCAAAGAACAATTTTGGTATTATTAGTACCTCAATAAACTGAATGAATAATTGATACAATATAATATTGATGCTAGATTTTACTCAAATTAACCGTTTCAATATAATCTTCCTTTTTCCTGCTAAGATTCCTTGGCAAATTATAGAGCACAAAAAAAAAAAAAATAAGTTACAAACTTCCATTCTAGGAGTGAATAATAATGGATAGTTTTCAAGTGTTGGTCACTTATAGGAAAGAACTGTGTGTACATTAAATGCCATTTTTAAACTTCTTCTAATATTTTAAAATATCTTGTTTTTATTTACAAACATGTTTCTTAGTATTCTAATTTTGCCTTTTTCCAAATTAGAACAACTAATCACAGCTTCATATTTAAACTTAATGTAATCAATTTAGGTACATTTGCCACTTCTTGTTTAAACTGCCTTTTAAAGTGCACAGTATTTATTACTTTGGAGCCATGAGACAAACCTGTAAGACAGTAATCCCAATTCACTTATATGCCAAGAATTACTGTGAATTGGTACCTGGGATTTGCCCCATGAGCATATTTTATTTAAATATGGTTGTAGACATTTTGTTTTCTTTCTCTGTACATCATTGGTAGCATTTAGTGCTTTGTTAGTGGCACCTGGATTGTTCATTGAGGGTGACAGCTTAGGAAAACTGAATTTTCCCAGAGAGGCATATCCAAGTAGACTATAGTATTAATTTTGCCAACTTGAAACAGACCATACCAGGTAATTTTAATTTTATGCAAGACATCCCAGAGACTTTTGCTGCAGTCTGGAGAGTCTCATGCCATTGTGAAATGTTTGACGTATTACAGGTAACCAAAGGTCTGGGACATAGTGCATGTTTTCTAACTTCCTAGTGACTGCACTATACTAAATAAATCCTAGAATGCAGTGATAGAGACTCCACCATTTAAAACTGTGCCTTTGTATATAACTTAAGATTATTTCAGGATTTTGGGGATTGCATTCCTGTTTTGGCCTTCTTTTGCACATTCTGAGCTATTGAGACCTCTCATGTGACCTGGCATGAAGTTATTGGCGTTTTATATATATGCAAATATTGTGGCACAGTTGGGTAGAAATTTTTAGGTAAAAATAATGTTGACTAGTGGGGTTTTTATGCACCCTTATTTGTGCCCTTCATTACCTTAAATTTCTGATATTGATGACTAGAAATACCATCAGTTTGACCACGGAGGAGAAGTTTAGGTCAACCTAACCTTTGAATCTGTCATTCTGATGTATCAGTATTGGTCAAGTGTCAGAAACTGCATAGAGGATTATGTTTGTGGCTTAAAATGGATGAGCCAGGCGTGGGTTCTGCTCAGCATCCTCAATTCATAAGCCTTGCTATGTGGGTCACTTTTCCTCCTCTGCACTCTCTACTCACTCTTGGTGTTCCTGAAAAATAATGAAGACACACAGATAAATTTCCAATTCTAAGGTTATGAATAGGAGAGGAAGTGAATGTACTATGAAAATATTATACTTATTTAATATGCTTCAAATGTGTCCCTAGAAGTCAGTGTGTTGGAAGCTTGATATCCAGTGCAATGGTAGTGAGATGAGACCTTTAAGAAGAGATCAGGCAGTGAGGAGTCTGTCCTAATGAATACATCAGTGTCATTATTGGAAGAGTAAATTTGTGTTAAAAGCATGTTTGGGCCTCTGGCTCTTTCTCACATACTTTCTTGTCACATGCTTTATAGAGTGTTATGAGGCTGCAATAAAGCCTTCAAGAAATATAGCCCTTTGATCTTGGATGGCCCACCCTCCGGGGCTGTAAGCCAAATAAACTTCTATTATAATTATAATTTATCCAGTCTGTGATATTCTGTTAGCTCAATGCAGAAGACACCTTGTTTTCTTCTAGGAAACTGCAGCATGGAGCAGCAGCCACAGCCCCACAATGGTATTATAAGGTATTGCTACACAAGCCCTGACATGAACCCTGGACTGGTTGGGATTATTGGGAAGTCAATCCCAATATAACTTGCCTCTGACACACCTCAACAAGTGTTGATAGCCTAATTTTGACCCCAAGGAGAGGGACCTAAATGAGGTGAGGTCTAGAATATCACAACCAGTAATACATGGCCACTTGTTCCTCATTATTTCCAAGAAGTAAGAAGAAACTACAGTGTAAAAACATATAGAGATGGAATTAGTAGTGACCAGAAGTGAAACTGAAATAACTTTTCTTTGCTATTCATATTTTCTTGTTTTTTAAGGCTGTGACAAAAACCCTGAGGTGAGGTAATGTATGAAGAGATTTATTTAGCTCACAGTTTTGGAGGTTTAAGGAATAGTCTTGCCTTTTATAAAAATAATCTTTCAAGAATTAACTAAAGTCCCAGCAGAGAGTACCCGCAATGACCTAATAATCTCCTATTAGGCCAAACTTCTTATAAGTCCCAATAGTTCTTAACATTACCATAATTAGAAATAAGTTTCCAACATAGGTATGAATGCTTGGGGAACAAACCCAAGTCCTACTGTAATAGAAATAAAACTTGACAACCATGCCAGAGGCCACATTGAATTACCTTCTATTATATCTATAGAAAATATAAAAATGGTTGTCATATGAAGTAGTGACCAAAACACATGAAGTCAAAGCTAAAGGAAGAGCTATATTATAGAACAGCATCAAGTAATATAAAAAATTATATAATATATATTTATTTTCAAATTGTTATTTCTGGAATCTGTGCAGCACTAAACTGTTATTTTTCTTTTATTCCAAATAATATTCATCTTTCTATAAAAATGACAAAAAATATGTTCACAGAAGCATGACTCCGAGCATACAGGTTGATAAAATGCACTTGAATCATCCATAATGAAAATTGTACTTCCTCATTATTCTCTAAAAATTTTGTGTCTTTTGTTGTTTTTGAGATAGAATTATAGTCATGGCTTCCACATCATTGGGTGTGCAGCCCTCTATGAGTTCCTTCATCAGTATAAAGGGGGTCAGAATATCCACTAATTTAGCATACAAGTATGAGTACAGCATAGTATAGTACCTGAATAAAAATAAATAATAACTGTTAGAAAAGCCTATTTTTGAGGTTGCTAACTAAATAAGATAAAATCCATTTCAAAAAATATCATGAAACAGCAGTATAAGATATTGATACACTGAAATGGTTTAGAAGGAAGAACAGCGTTGGGACAAATATTTAGTTTTGTATATGCTAAAATTGATATACTCTTTGGACTTCTAAATGGGCATAGCTACTAGATAGTTGGATTGTAAATGATAGGGTATCATTTTTAGTTCTCAGTGTCTCAGAAGTAGTTCTAATCATAAGTAAAAAATGAAATCATATGAGGATAATTTTTAAATCAAGAACATATATTTCAGGATTAATGCCAGATAATAAGTATATTTAACACTTACCTTTTAGAATTATTAAAGGAGTAGACAAATTATAAATGAAAATGTCTTATAAATCCAAGTTTATGGTAGATCATAAGTAAATACAATAAATGTGTAACAAAGTATGCCGGTGATTTAAATGAGTCACTAATTTAAATAATTCAATGAGTGAAAGAAAAGACTAATCTGTTTAGTCTATAAAAAATTTTAAAATGATCTTTAAATTTTAATGGTAACAGAGTATATATATATATATATATATATATATATATATATATATATATGTAGTAAAATAAATAGTACTAAAAAAGATATTTTTAAATTTAAGAATATGAGTAATTTTTCTAGCTATGGGGTCTTCATGGGATACTTTCATTATTGTAATGGAATTGAGGCATAAAATTTATTGCAATCATTTAAAAATATTTAAGTTGTGCATTTTAATTCAGTAGTACAATAATTAAAATAAATTATCAAAGCATGTAAATTTAATGATCTATATTCTACTATTAAATACATATTTGAGTTTACTTTATATAGAACCACTCACTTTATTTCTTCTATATGATTAACTTTTTTGAGAAAAAGTATTGATCTTCATTCAAGAGAAATATGTTATCTAACTTGTGAATCTGGAAGACACAGCTGTAAGCAGTTACTATCACATATCACAAATTTCTCAGTTTGCACACTTAAAATGATGAGTTTCTCAAACACATATATAAACATAGATTGAATTAGGCAGAGAATATTTAAATAGGCAAAGAAATGTGAGAGTTTTTAAATAACTTCCTCCTCAACTAAAGGTTCTGAAACAATTGAAACCTAAACATGAACAGACAGAGCTTGAAACAGCTCCCTTCCCATGACTTAGATCTGAAGAGCAAAGAGTGTGTGCTTATGCAACTTGCCACAGGCTTGTTGCACCTTGCATCCATCAAGACCCCAAAATGGGAGCTTGAAGAAAGATGGTGCTTCTAGAAGGCTGGCCCTGAGCCCTGGTTCAAGAGTATTTACATAAAGAAGGAGCATGAGCAGAAAGCCCACATCTACAGATCAGGTTATCCCAGAAAAGAATTTTACTAGAAAGGCTGAACTCTCCATAGTTAATCCTCTTGCCCAATCTCAGCAATTTGATAAGACATTTCTCTGTTGTTGAAGAATAGGTGAAGATGGAACAAAGCCTGCAAATCCTTCTCTCATTCTTCCAGAATGAGAGTTCATGCTTTATAACACTTTATAAACTAAGATAGGCACCTAGAATAGAAAGGAAATGCTTTCCCAGAGGGAATTATGAGATCGACACATTAATTGTTTTTTATTTTCGTATCTTATCATTAACCAATATTCTGATCTCCAACTTGGTTGGATTAATTATAAAAAATTGGTAAAATTGGTATAATTTTATAATATAATTATAAAAATAATTAATATGATACCATGTATTATATAGCACATATAATGCAACATATGACATATATTTTAAAGTGTCTTTTGGATCCCTTCTGCTTGAATACCTTGCGATTCATGATTTTATTAAGTATACTATTAAAATAAGCATCATCTATTTTGTAGCTGCGAGAATTCTTTACATTTTTTTTGGAGTTAAATTTAAAACAGTTCCACCACTCTCTAATACTAAATGTGTGTGGGTGAGAAGAATGGAAGAAAGTGCGTATCTTAATTCAGAATTAGAAAGGAGACAAAATAGCCATTTTCTATTACAAAAGAGGTTGACTCTATGACATTAATTTCACCATGGGAAATCAGTAATCTTCATTTTAGAGAAATTAATTGGTAGCAGCACTATTTATGAAGTGCTGTGTGCTCAAATCCTTGAAGAACTTTCCTACATTATGATTAGCTTAAGATGTCTAGCCTGGAGTGTTTCACATTTTTCTGGCTTTGTGATTATATCCTCCCACTAGGTATCTGATGAACTGAAGTAGACAGCTCTGAATTTCAGCAAATTCAGGAGAAAGGTTTTATGAGTATTAAAAAATAATTTAAAATGTCAAAATTAAAATGTTTCATAGTTCATATATTTTATGTCTTCTCTGACCCTATAGTGCCTTTGTGTATAGTTTAATGCAGAACCACAAAGGGACAATATTATATTGCAAAAAGAAATACCCTCATCCATGAAATACTTCTCACTTTTTTTAAAACAATTATGACTCTGTCTGCAAGTCACTATAAGTCTCTCTGACAGTGTGGTATTACTCATCAAAGTCTAAATTATTTTTCAGCATGATAAAATGGCATATGTGTTAATAAAAAAGCCTAAAACATTTTTCAACCCCTTAAAAATCTAAAACTGACAAGGGTGGGTATCATTCTAGTTTACAATAGTTACCTAAGATAGGGAGATTACCTGAGATTCCTTCCCAGTTTAAAACATCATGCCTCTGCCCTGCCACTATGCAATTTTACCTCTTTAACTTAGAGATGCTGAGCCAGCAGCTAGAGTTAGCTGTCACCAAATGACACTCTCCCTCCCTTCTGGCAAATGAGATCAGTGTCTAACAAGCATATAGCCAATATAGAAACTTGAGACTGACATAAATCTTCTAAAAAATTAACTTCATTATTAAAATATTAGTTTGTGACTTAGATAACTCATTCCTGATACAAGAAAATGTCAGAGAACAAAGATGAAACCAATGTTAAAATCAGTGCTTAATAAACAGGAAAATATTTCCCATGCATTCCCCTGACCATCTTGTTCAGGAAACATTTTTTTTTTGTTAGAGCTATGATTTACCCACGTATTTTTTCTCTTTTGCCTATACTTCTGACTACTCTGCAATTTTAAAGGATAGATTGAATTGCATCATATTATAGATCATGATGAAACTCTAGTACCCTTGTTTCTGGAAGTGTATCCAGCTCTCACTATCCTAACAATGGTGCAAACTCTTAAGTAGAAAGACTGTGGTGTCTCTTCTAACTTGGGCATAAGTCATGGAAACTTCTTGTATTTAATTGTGTGACCACTGTCCTTGTATTTTTCTCTCTCCTAAATATTGACCTATTTAAGGGTTTTTCTCATTAAAAAATAATGCTTGGTATTAGTGAGTGCCCAGTGAAACTAATTACTTCACCTTGCTAGCCTTCCTTGCACTAATTTGTTAGTCCACAGAGCTAATTTCTTCCCATCAGTTTCTTATTTTAAAAGATCTTTAAACAAACTTATTTTGAAAGCAGGAACACATTTTCTCCAATTTTTTAAAAATAATATTTTTATTAAACTAATAATGCCAGTAAAACTCTTTTTTTCCCTATACCAGCAACAAGTTAAATAGTAAATGTGTTCAGTATGTTTTGACTCTAATTTCTTAGTTGAGTTAGTTCTATATCTTTTTGTTGTTTGATAGTTCTTCTTGAGAAGTGCTGTGGTTTGAATACGTCTCCCAAAGATTCATGTGATGGAAGCTTAATTCCCAAAGTAATGGTGTTGAAAGGTAGCAGTACCTTTAAAAAAAAAAAAAAAAAAAAAAAAGGTAGAGTCTAGTGAGAGCTGATTGAGTCATGACTTCTCTCCTGGGGGAATTATGACTGGTCTTGTGAAGTGGTTTAGGTCTCATAGAAGTGCATTAATTCCTGTGAGAAGCAAATTTGGGTTGTAGTAAGAGAATGAGCATGCTTATCCCTCTCCTCCTGTCTCTTCTTCCTCCATGTGAGCTTTCCATACACAATGCTCACCCTTCTTGCATAAGTTTCCCCATTGTGATGCCAGCCACCATATTATGACAAGCCAGATGGCTAAGCAGAGGCCAAATAGATGAGTCACCCAATCATAGACTTTGAGTTGCAACAATTTTGAGCTTTAATAAGCCTTTTTTCTTTCTAAAATAACCAGTCCCAGTTATTTTGTTATATAGACACATAAACAAGTTAACATAATATTAAAATAGGAAACTAGCAGGAATATGGATGAAAAGTAGGAACAGAAATGATGACCTCAAGGATGAACTAATATTTCCATCCTTCAGGAAACCAGATCCTCAGGTGAGCATTGGAGTTTGAAAGGGATTGAGTAATATCTTTTGGGATGAAGAACAGGGTGTGGTTTTGGATATATAAAGAAGAGACTATGAAAATGGTCTGAGGCATATGATAATCAAAGAGAACCATAAGAAAGTAAAATACAAATAGAAACAGACCCAATTTTGGGGAAAAAAGCCCCTAGGAAAAGAGATGGATGAGGAAAGCATTGTCCACTCATAAGACATAGACAGAGATACTTACTGAGTGAACTTCCAAAGGGAGCAGGTCAATAAATCCTCATGTTTAGGGTGACCATATCTGGTTTATAAAAGACAATGCCAGTTCACAAAAACAATTTTGCTATCATGACTTTTTAATGGTCCTCTTTCTCTTAAAAATATACAATTTTCATAATATATGCCCACTCCGTATAATAAAACAAAATATGTATGAAAAGACTCCTAATACAACTACGAAATTTCATATATATGCCTGTGTGTGTGTGTGTGTGTGTGTGTGTGTGTGTGTGTGTGTGTGTGTATACCCTGAAATGAGTAATAATTCAGGCTGGGTAAACAGCTGAAGAGTATTTCTAGACTTAACAGTTTTAAGAGGATGATATCTCTCACAAGGAGTTCATATAGTCTAATTATTACATGTGTATCCTTTGGAGTCCGGCTGCATAGTTTAAAATCCATCTTTTGACCATTCATTATTTGCATGACCTTGAGTAAGTTACATAACATCTTATTTCCTCTGTTTCTTATCTGCTGTATATAGGCAATAATAATATCTACTTAAATAAAACTGATGGGGCTTAAATGAATCAATGGAAAAAGGAAAGTGCTTATAACACTGTGGCTATTTCTTACAAAGGTGGCACCTCTCCGATTCCAGGAAATCTGCTTCTTACAGATTTCTAATTGTTCTTTGGTTGACTGTATTAAAGTTTGGCTGCAGGAAAAACTGATAATGAACTAGACCTTTGACCAACATTGCCTAAAATAGCCTAGAGCATTGTTCAAATGCTAAGTAGAATTAATGTGTATTCATATTCTATGAATTTTTGATGTTTTGCTTTTAATACTTTAGAATATGATTTAAAAATTTTAAAACTTGATCCATTCTTAAATTTAATCCTTTTTCTTTCTCAATAGAAAAATGGTTTCTGCAGGAGCATATCTTTAATAGTGTATTCTGGAACATTTTCATGTTATTAGTTGCAACATAAGCAGAATTATTTTCTTATATCTATTCATCCTTTCCTTCATCTTTTTCAATTTTTTATGTACCTTTTGTTGGGAATCTGGTTAAGCCATTTGGCATAAAACTTTTTAATAAGCAAATCTTTAAATTTCTTGACAATATGGTGTATTGAAAGAGTGTGTGATTTATATTCCTTTCTCTAGGAAGAGTTTGTTTCACCATTGTTTACTTTATAATTATTACTATAGTCCTGCAGGAAAATGTAACTTACCTGAAGATTCTGAATCTAATAACCTTACTTGGCCTCTTCAAGCTTAAAGATCAGAATATAAAATGGATTTGCTTACGTTTTCAGTACTATTAAGATTTAGCCAAATCTTTCAAGATATTATGAAATGTTTAAGCATGCTGTGTCCTCACATATAATATGTGAGATGTTCTTTAAGATATTATTATAAATCATGTTAATATTTCAATTTCCTTTCCAGTGATACATATATATATGTATCAGTGTAGCAACTGGATATGACTACACAGACACCGTACTTCAGAGTTCTTTAGTTGTATTTGCTTAACCACACAGGATACAAAATAATTTCTATGTTCAGGGCATTGAGTCACAATTTTACTGTAATTACTGGTAATAGAAAATGTTGGTACCATTGGAGAATGAAAACAACCTTTGCTATAGGAATGTCTTTCCCCTTATTTCATTCTGCCACAGCCACATGAGCCTCCTTATTCTTCCTTGAACACACAGAGTATGCTCTTCCTTGAGATTTCTTTGTCTCAGCTGTCTTCTCAGACTCCACATTTCTTCACTCCAGTTTTCATGTGAATTACTACCTCCCCTACTCACAAATTTGTTCAAATGTTACTTTCTCAAATTCCCACAAACTACCATATTTACAATTGCAGCCTGTCCCCCATCTCATGCTCTGAACCCATTATCCTACTTTCTTTTTTATTAGCATTTATTGACTCCTAAAAATTATTTATTTGAGTATTTATATGTCTTTGGTTTCTCTATAACCACCTTAGCCAACATGTAAGTGCCGGGAGACAGATATTGCCTTTGCTCACTCATGTATCCTCACTTCTAGACAATGAATAGGCAATCTTTGTTCATTAAGGGTAGATAGTATATATTTAGATTTCATCATCCATAGTGTCTCTTCCTCCATTTAACTTAGTTATTATGGCTTGAAAGCAGCTATAGACAACCTCTAAACAAATGTGTGTGACTGTGTTCCAATAAATCGTTATTTATAAAAACAGAATGTCAGCTGGATTTAACTGATAGCCCATAGTTTGGTGATAATATCTGGTACATGATAGACTCTTAAGATATTTTTTGAAAACTAAATATATGAAAGTCAAGTGTAGTAAAGATATGGGCATAAATTACCTAAGAAGTTTACCTCTTTTCTCACTCTAAAATTGGTAGTTATTATTTTTATTTCAAATATTTTTTACCTTCCCTTACTATATCCCCATCTGAAACAAAAATGTTCTGCATTCAGTGAAAACTATAAGGTTAACAAGCTCTTCTGGAGTAGGATAGAAAAACCAGGAAACAATAATTATTGTTATCATAATGAGGACAAAAAGCTTCCCTGTGCCACAGAGACACAAAATCTTGAATTTAGGATTCACATCATACATATTTGTTGACATTTATTCTTAAGTTTAATTCCTGAAGAACAGAAGTATTTTTCAAGATAGTGCATAATGTTCTTTTTTATTTTAACTACATGAATAATAGGTTTTCTTATTTCTTGAGTTAGATGTAAACTTGAAATGTTGAGTTGTAGCTGAAATTGCTATTTCCTCACTGTGGAGCACATTTGTAAGCACTAAATGCTGAATAATTAGTGTCATAGTGCTCTAAATCTATTTATAGACATTATTTACAAATGTCATTGATCCTAAAGGCACAATATGAATAAATGATAGAAAGTAGTTATTTTTTTAATCAGAGAACACTCTTGAGTTTATTGACTCAGTCACCCAAAACTGGAGAATTGCTTTATTGTCTCATATATCAATACCTTTTGAACTTTACTAGATCACTTTGTTTCTGATAACCCTAGGAAGATTTCTTCATTGTTCAAGAGCTTCAAGGTAATTGTTTGTTTGCTCTAAGTAAGTCTGTGTGTGTGTGTGTGTGTGTGTGTGTGTGTGTGTGTGTATGTATGCAGAAACCCTTCAGAATTGAGAGAGAAGTATATCCACCTTAAGGAAAGAAATTAATGAATAATTATGGGATATATAAGAATTCAGGTATATTAGCTGTCTCACAGGCTCTGTTTGCTGAAATTGGAATAAATCATTTATAGAAATCTATTTTCATGACATGTATGATGATGCATGATTGTTATCCCAGGTACTTGGGAGACTGATGGAGAAGGATGACAAGTTCATGGCCAAGGCCAGCTTCAGCAACTTTGTGACCCTGTCTCAATTTTTTTTTAAAGTGGGGAGGGGTTGGGATGGGGGATATAGATATCTTAGTGATCTCAGTGGTAGAACACTACTAGGTTCAATTGCTAGTACCAAAAAAAGAAAGGGGGTGAGGGTGAGGTACATAGATGTGTTTCCACATTGTGTAAAGATTTGTCATGGAGAAATTTTCTTTGAGATTTAAATTTTAAAAAGACACAGACTAACACATGATCAAGTAAAACACCCCTGATAATAACCCAGAATTTGTACACTTTGAGACTGCTAAAAGCAATTGGGTTTTAAGTTTTAGAAATAGAAATATATAAAATACACAAGAAACAGTTTATAAATAATTGATGTGCATTGACTTGTTCTGAAGGAATTGATTATTTGCCGTCACATCAAGAGGTGTTTATTAATTCTTTTCTCAGGTCAGTACAGAAGGAGAGTCCTAGATAATTTGTTCTCCTGATTAAAATCCTTTGGAATTTTATTTGGGGATATTTACATTTAATCAATAAATATCCTGAAATAATATGTATAGTATGTGTTATGTTTTAAATATGAGGTGTTCCCCCCAAACTCCTAGTTATTCCTGCAGGAATATTCAGAGGTCAAATGATTACATTATTAAAGATGCAAACTAATGAGTTTGGATGGACTCAGAGCCCTGAAACTGTTATAGGGAGAGTGTTGACTGTGGAGCCAAGGCAGCCCCTCTAGTCCTTTCTCACTGGATCTTGTGATATGCCAGAAAGATTTCAGACATATTGCTCTGAGTAGCAGGTATAAGTCTATTAGAAGGGTTAGAAAGGGAGAGAACGGGTCCTGTAAAAGAGGAGAAGGACAGCACAGCCCTCTTGCCCTCAGGTTTCATTGTAGGTCCCTGGGAAATTTCCTGAATCCCACCCAGCTCCACCTTTTGACTGACCGAAAAGTAACATCAGGCTTTCAAGTTCCCACTGCACATGATAACTCCAGTTTACAGTGGCCCGTGATGACTGGTTCTTATTGGAATCTATTCTCACAGGTTTTATGCTTAGAGAGAATTATCCTAATCTGTGAGTTCTGGAACCTGTTCTGTGTAAGGGTCATAAAAATGCCTCCCCAACTTTAGATAGATATGTTTCCACATTGTTGTAAAGGTTTGTCATGAAGAAATTACCTTTGACATTTAAATTTTAAAAAGACACAGACTAACACAAGATCAATTAAAACACCCCTGATAATCTGTGTTGTTCTTCTCAGCATTTTGGACCTGCATTTTTTCTGCAAATAACAGATTTTGTTCCTGAAGAATGTAAGAGAATAACCTAAGCTAGGACAGAGCTGCAGATAAATTGATTTTTAAATTTTTTTAAAAAATTTATGTACTCTTTTTAGATATAGCTAACAGTAGAATGTATTTTGGCACATTATACATACATGAAGTATAGCTTATTCTAATTAGGATCCTATTCTTGTGGTTGTACATGATTCAGAGTTACACTGGTCATGTATTCAAATACAAGGCGAGGGACATTATGTCTGTTAATTTTTTTGTACTTCCTGTTCCCCTCCTCACCCTTCCTTTCATTCCCTTTGATCTAATCCAGTGAAGAATCTAATTCTTCCCCTCCTCAACCTCCCTTTTTGTACATTAACATCCACCTATCAGAGACAACATTTTGCTTTGGTTTTGGAGGACTGGCTTATTTTACTTAGCATGATAATCTCAAGTTCCATCCGTTTACCGGCAAATGCCATAATTCCATTCTTGTTTATGGCTGAGTAATATTCCATTGTGTGTGTGTTTTTATATATATATATATATATATATATATATATATATATATATATATATATAAATAATCACTTTTTTAATCCATTTATCTGTTGAAGGACACCTAGATTGGTTCTATAGCTTGGCTATTGTGAATTGAGCTGTTATAAACATTGATGTGGCTGCATTACTGTAGTATGCTGATTTTAAGACCTATGGGTATAGACCAAGGAGTGGGATAACTGGATCAAATGGTGATTCCATTCCAAGTTTTCTAAGAAATCGCCATACTGCTTTGGGTTGCACCAATTTTAAGTCTCACCAGCAATGTGTGAGTATGCCTTTTCTCTCAAGTCCTCGCCAACACATATTGTTGTTTGTATTCTTGATAACTGCCATTCTGACTGGGGTGAGATAAAATCTCAGTGCAGTTTTGATTTTCATTTCTCTAATTCCTAGAGATGTTGAACATTTTTCATGCATTTTTGACCATTTATATTTCTTCTTCCATGAAGTATCTGTTCAGTTTCTTTTCTCATTTATTATTGATTGGGTTATTTGTTTTTTGGGTGTTAAGTTTTTTGAGTTATTTTTATAACCTGGAGATAGTGTTCACCTCTCAGGTGCAGGTGGCAAATATTTTATCCCATTCTGTAGGCTCTCTGTTCATATTCTTCACTGTGTTCTTTGAAGAAGATTTTTAGTTTGATTTCATCCTACTTGTTGATTCTTGATTTTTACTTTCTTTGCTTTAAGAGTCTTATTGAGGTTGGTTCCTAAGCCAATATGATGGAGAGTTGGGCCTACTTTTTCTTCTAGTAAGCACAGAATAAGTAAGACCTAATGCCTAGGTCTTCGATCTACTTTTAATTGAGTTTTGGCAGGGTGAGAGATAGATCATGTTCCCACCATTCATATCTATCACCTACTAGTAAGTTTAGGTAGGTGGGCCATGGCTGGAGGAAGAAAGTCACTGGGTACATACCCTGGAAAGGCGATTCCTCTTGTGATCACTTCCTGTTTCCCTCCCTTCCTTCCTTCCTTCCTTCCTCCTCCTCCTCCTCCTCCTTCTTCTTCTTCTTCTTCTTCTCTCTCTCTCTCTCTCTGTCTCTCCCCTTCCCTCCCCACCCCTCCTGATTCCACCTTGAGCTGAGCATCTTTTCTCCACTGGGTACTTTCACTGTGAATCCATATGTCCCAAGTAAACTTTCCCTCCTCTCAGTTGTTTTTGTAAGGTAATTTAGTCACAATAGCACAGAAACTGACTAAAACAGAAATGGTCCTGAGAGAGTGGGGTCATGGCTATGCCTGAACCAGACCATGTGATTCCAAAATTTTTGAGGTGGTTTGCAGGAGGAATTTTGAAAAGTTTAGAGATTCAGGATGGAAAAGATTTAGAATGTTGTAAGCAGAGCTTAATGGGTGATTCTAGTGATAATTCAAAATTCTAGAAGTCAACAGGAATGCAAACTGTGTTCATGTGTTTTCAGAAGGAAAGGAGGACTCTATTCAGAATTTAACTAGAGGTCATTTATGTTACATTCTGGCAAAGGACTTGCCCATATCCTGAGACTTTGTGTGAGGCTGAATTTAAAGTGATAGACTAATTAATTTGGTAGAGAAAATGACAAGGTAGCAAAGCATTCAGTCAGTGGAATGAATATTTCTGGCAGCTTTTAGCCATCTTTACTGTGAGTATTGGGAGCAAAAAGCAGAGCTAAATAAAGTCTTTTAAAATTTGCAGTTTAACCAAAAAGTCTGTAAAGCTGGGGCTGAAGAAGTTGTGCTTATTGAAGAGATTTCAGCTCCTAAAGAGATACTAAGTGCTTATCACAGAGACAATAGGAATGATGCCTCCAGGGCATCTTAGAAATTTTCGAGAACATGCCCATTGCAGGATCAAGGATGTAGAAGAGGAAATTCCTTTGAAAAGAAATATTGGGTGTGCCCCTCCTTGAATAGGGGGACCTAGGAAATTATTTCACCAGGCTCATCCACTAGGCACTCAGAAGCCTGTGCATCTGTGTTTCCAGTGGGCTCAGGTATTGGGTGAGTTGGCAGCAGACTTTGGCACCTTAAACATCATGCTGGTTCTGCATGAAAACTGGATGCTCAAATTAAGGGTCATGGAGACTTCCCCTGTGATTTCAGAGGAAGGCTTGGAAGGCCAGGCAAGAAATAGCAGGGTCAGGGTCCTTGTGGGCTGCCTCTGAGAGAGAGAAATGCACACTGTTCTGAAGGTGAAGTCAAAGCTAACATGGAGACATCAGGAATTAAGAAATGCCAGTAACTTGGATGTCTACCCACCCCCACCAAAAAAAAAAAAAAAAAAAAAGAAAAAAGCTGTTGGCAGCAAGCCAGGCCAAAATAGAGCTTATGTGCACAGCAACTGGGAAGGCCAGGGGGGCAAAGCTTCCCAAGTCCTTTGGAAATAACATCTTACAACCAAGTGTTCTAGATGCTATAAAGGGAGTTCTAGGCAGAGTTAAGACATGTTTTTCCCAGCTGGATTTCAGTCTTGGTTTAGCCTCATCACTTCTTTTTATGCCCCATTCCTAACCTTTTGGAATGGGAGTATTCACTGTGCACAACTGTTGTTATCACAGTGATGCAAAAGCTGACTAAAACTGTAAGCATTTGTTTTACTTGGGCTTAATCCTCTATAATAGAGTGTCTTTATTCCTTTCGATATATTCCCATATTTGTAACATACTTTTTGATTTAACTTAATTGGTGACCCATATTTTCTTTGGTGTTATTACCAAGATTTTATTCATTTATTTGCTTAAGTATTTATTTATCACCACTTATGCGTGCTTACTTTGAGTTAGGTCTTTGTAATCAAATAGAGAATAAGATATAATTTTATACTTAAACCATTATAGTCTTGAAGGACCTACAAATATATATTAGCAGATAAGTGATTTTTAATTTATTGTGATGAATGCTGTGCGTGGGTTGAATGGGGATCTGTCCGTGAGCTTCTAAGCTGGTCTGTTACTGTGTCTCCTGGATTGTGATGGGGGAAACCACAGCTTTGCCACTTAGCATCTCAGAAAGTTGGCCTCTGGATCTTGACCTTACTCCTCACTACAGTTTTTTTTTTTTTCTTTTTGTTGTTTTTTGTTTATTCTGGAGATTTCCCCAGTTCAATCCTAAATGTTTATGATCTTATTTCTACTTCCAATTTCTTATTTTTTGGGTTGAATTCTCCTCATCTTTTGCTTTAAAAATTGTTTTTAACCCATTTGCCATCTAATAAGAGCATTTGCTTCACCAGCCTCAAGACCAGTTTCATCAGCCTTTCCTTTGGCTTTCTTAGGTTGACATGTGTTAATGTAAACTTCCACAAACATTAAAAAGCAAGGAAAAAAAAGTACCAAGAACTCCAGAAAAATATATGAAAATAATATTGTAATTCATATCAAATAGACCTGTGGAGATACAGTATTATTCTAGGTCTTCTAATTGTCTTTTGCAGATTTTGTGTATTTTGATTTATCTCCTTTTAATATTTTTGTTATAGGTATGCATTATTTATTTTGACAATGTTTTTTTCTCTGATTCCTTTTACTCATAGATAATTGATATTTGTGACTATACATATTCTAACAGCATACCTGTTTCTTAGTCTTATTACATGGTAGTCATTTCATAATTTTTAGACTGAATGACAGACACAAGTTTGATTATCAAGAGTTTTTTAAGTCAAAATTTTTTGGATTATAATTTATACTTGCTGCATTTATACTTTATTATACCATCTCCAATAATTAATAACTCATGATTTTACAAAAATTATAGCAGGAAGCTAAGGCCAAAAGATATATGGCCCTAAGATATAGATGGCAGTAGCAGAGTATTTAAAAGGTATAAAAGGTTAGTATAAATACCTCAAAAACAAATTCATTTCTTCCTCCAAGATAAGGACACAGTGAAGGAAATCTCTTTTGCAAAGTTTTTTAATATCTCTAAAAATCTAAAATATCTAGTGTCCTCTTCTAGTTACAATTTAAATATATGAGCTCATTTAAT
The DNA here is from genome assembly GCF_048772815.1 of Callospermophilus lateralis. NCBI lineage: Eukaryota > Metazoa > Chordata > Mammalia > Rodentia > Sciuridae > Callospermophilus > Callospermophilus lateralis. The sequence goes on along the minus strand of NC_135312.1, from coordinate 101,234,017 downwards.
GTGTTCTTGATTTACCAACAGCTCATTTTTACTAGGGAGAATTAACTCAACCAAAAATTTGGTAATCATCAATCAATAGATTATAATATTTTATGGTCAGATATATGGTCTTAAACTAGAGAAGGTTTCAGTGGAATAGTCTCTGAAGACAAAGGTGAAATTCAAAATAGCTCTACAAGCACGTATTTTTGACCCTCAAAATTCTAGCCTTCATTGGGAACACAGAATCAGAATTTTAGGTTCTTATCAAGGATGACAACCTTGACCTATTTTTTTTTGCCCATCAGTGTATTAAATATACTTATGGAGACTTACCTGAAACACATGGAAATCTGTCTATTCCTCTAAGTGGTCAGAATTTTACCCTTGATTCACTTCAGCCTACTGAAGCCTATTCACTTACACTAAGCTAGTTGAGCTATTTCCGCTGGATTGCCCTATTAGGCACTGTGAATCTTAAAGATGGATGTTTTTCTTTCAAAGCATTGCTCACTAGTTTAAATATTCAGCCAACTGTACATAAATATGTGCCACATTTTTCTGTGTACTAATATACTCCTTATTTTTTGATTTGCCCAGCCACTACTTCCTTTCTCTAAAACATTTAAATATTTATTTAATCTTTTAGCCTCTATGTAAACTTCAAATCCTCTGCCTCTGTCATAAATCAAGAGGTAGAAATCAGATATTAATTTGAACAGAATATATTTAACATAAAATGTTATTAACTATAGTAAATTTGGATGATGTAGCAATAGCTAATACATAATAACTCTAAAGAATATAGGCATAGAAGATGTAAGGAGCAGACACTAGTCCTAGGACTGAAAAAAAGCAACCACAGAGGAGTCCACCCTCTCCAAGGCTAAACTCTACACCGTGCTGAAGAGAATACAACTGTGGCTGACTGAATGGCAGAAGAGTCACTGCTGGCTAAGATCTGTCTGTCCTTCACACTGCTGAGGAATACTGTGAAAAGGGGATGTCTTGGTAGATGCACTCTTCCACAAGACTATATAAACTCATTCCTGTGGGAGATATCTGGCCAGTGAGTTCAGCTGGCAGTCATACTGCAGCAGCTGGACAGTGAGGAGCCAGATGCTCCAGAAGCCTAGTGCTGGAGAAACTGGTCATATTGCCTGAGCCTGTTGAGAGAGCACCTCGGAAGTAGGAAGAAAAACTCCTTCCTCTATTCAGGTCTCTATTTTCCTTAAAAGTTTTAACATCCTGCTACGTTGTTACCTGGCCAAGAAAAAAATATTCAATGCTTCTAGCTAATTTTTTTGCAGAACAGGAAATGAAGCATTAATGTGAAGTTGTTTTATGGTTTGGATATGAAGTGTCCCCCAAAAGCTCACATGTGCAAGAAGGATCCAGGGATCAATAATTAGGGTGTGAAAGTCTGGACCTAATCAGTGAATGAATCCCTGATGGGATTAGCTGGGTGGTAACTGGAGGCAGGTGGGGTGTGGCTGGAGAAAGTGGTTCACTGGGGACTTGGCTATGGGATATATATTTTCTATGTGGAGAGTGGATTCTCTCTCTACTTACTGATCAACATGTGAGTTGTTTCCCTCTGCCATACTCTTCCATCATGCTGTCCTGCCTCACCTTGAGCCCCGAGGAATGAAGTCAGCCTTTTGTGGACTAAGACCTTTTAAACTGTGAACCCTCAAATAAACTTTTCCTCCTTTAAAATTGTTCTGTTCAGATCCTTTAGCCACAACAATGAAAAAGCTGAGTAATCCAAGTTGAAAGAAAATTAATTGAGGCAAAATCCTGTTACAGACTTTCAGAACCTTATAACTGCAATTGCACTGTGGTTTAGGAAGGCTTTAGGAAGAATCAAGAGATAAAGTATGAAATAAAGAAGTCCATGGTTTCCACCTGTACAGAATCAGCCACAATAGCAACAGAAATAAACACATAATAGCCTGTGGTTCCTTCCTTGCCTCTATGCCTATCCTACTAATTCACTGGCTGCTTCTTCTCTGTAACCTTTCTGGGGCAGATGTAGCCAAGAATGGAAGTGTGTGCATAGAATGGGTGATTTTCTTATGATACTTTTTTCCTGGAGGTTCTTATGGTTTTGATGTGAGCTGTCTCCTAAAAGCTCACATGTGAGACAATGCCAGAGGTTTCAGAGAGTTAATGATTGGGTTGTGAGAGCCTTAACCAAATCAGTGAATTTAACCCCCTGATGGAATTAACTGAGTGTAACTGGAGGCAGGTGTGGCTGGAGGAAGTGGTCATTGGGGGTGTGGCTTTGGAGTGTATATTTGTATTTGGCCAGTGGAGCACCCTCTCTGCTTTCTGATGACTTTGTGAGCTGCTTCCCTCTGCCACATTCTTCCACCATGTTGTTCTGCCTCACTTCCAGCTCTGAGGAGTAGAGTTGGCTATCTATGGACTAGAACTTCTGAAACCGTGAGCCCCAAATAAACTTTTCCTTTACAATTAATTGTTCTGGATAGGTCTTTCAGTCACAGAAGAGAAAAAGTTGTCTAAAACAGAGGTACTCTCCCCCACCCCCCAACATAGCCTTCATTTAAAAGAATTTAAAACTAACAAAATCTTAGGGATTAAAAAAAAAAAAACTCAATTAACGAGAGCATTACTGCTATAATTTGTTTTACTACTTAATAAAAGTACAAGTGAGACAGTATGTACGTGTAAATAAAATTCTAATTAAAATTGCAATTTAACATTTAAGCTAAGGATGGATTGTTATTTCTGATCAATGTCATTGATCCATTTCAAGTACCGTGTAAGGTTTCTCTAGGCTTTTGTTTTCACCTTTATAAATAAAAAATACCTTTCTAGCTATATAAGCCAATACATTTAATCATATATAGTTGAATAAAAAATTTATTAATGAAAATTTTAAAACTGGGAAATGAACATGTTGGTTTAAACTAAAAGACTACAGCAAGCCTATATATTTTTTGAAAGTTCTGAGCAAAAATGCATAGCGTTTCTTATCACTTGTTTTACATCACATTTCATAAACAGCAATGTCTATTAGTACTACTTTTATGGCTGTCATTTCAGTTAATTCATGCTGGTTTTACTCATGAAATTCAAGGAAATTTGTACCAGCAACAACAATAACAACAAAAACTACTGGAAGAAAGTTTGCAGTCCACTTATTCTACAAGTAAATGCATTCATTTATTGTTTATCTTTTAGCACTTACTACCTGCTTGTCAAGAACTCAGAAAAATATGTAATATGGCTTTTGACTTAACTTGTCAAATTTAATTATGATTTATTTCAGTTTAACAAATACATATTGGCTTCTTGATGTATTCTAATAACTCTTCAAGGAGCTTAAAGATAAAAAAAAAAGTAAAAATGACATGTTCCAAAATTTTACAGAAATATTGGTTGATTTTTTTTTTCCCTAATGTGATGGTAATGAAATATTTCATGGCTATGTTGGCATCTATTTTGGATGTTGAAGAGAAGATCATCTGTAGTTACATAATTAGAAGAGCCAGATGGATTTAATAATGTTAACTGGCACAAGGGTTCAAAAGGATGTTCAGGAAACTTGGAATGAACCAATTTGGCTGGTGTGCAAATCCTGAATAAGGGCATTGGAAAGAAAATAAGAGCTGGAAAGATGCATCTTTCATGTGGGAATTAGGGGACAAACAGTTGCTTCACTCACATTCTAAAAGGGGACATTTCAAGTGGTTGTTGCTTTCTTACCATTCAGATCATGTTTAAAAGCAATTATCCAATTAATGCCTAAGGTCTTTATTTACATTGTTATTTTATTTAGGAACTCATGTGCTATCTACTGCCAAGAAAATATAATGAGATTTTTTTTTTCTTTTTAAGTCCAATACACAGTGCTTCAGCCCAGAACATGTCCCTAAGTTCTTTTTGATAGCATAGGACTCAGGAGTTCAGCTTGCCTTTCCATCCTCTCTGTTCTCTATCCTATGAGAAGCTTCATTTTTCACACTTAATTGTGCAGGTATATAAGGGGGATGTAGCCTTCTTATTTTACCATTTTCCAGCCTGAAAAGGAGCATTAAGCGTTAAATTCATAATTTAAATAAGCTCTAGGCCAAAAGATGACTAATCTGAGTTCAAATGGGTGACGTCTTTCTCTGTGATTCGCGCAACACTAGTTGGCTTTGACCACTGCTATTGCTAGCTCAATCATTAGTGAAGTCTAAGAATTTGCGAGTCTCACTATTATCTGTTCAATCTATATTTTTGAGCTGTTATTTTTGGAATAATTATAGATTTGTAGGTAAATATGGAATTATTAAGCATAAGAGTTAAGTCATTTTTATTGAAATTATTAGAAAAATCATTCTTTTCCTTGTAGATACATGATATTTATAACTACGACCCTTATGTTCTGGCTTGACAATAAATTAGATGTCTATAGATTATATCTAGTTCTTAATCATTATCAGAAAGAATTATTTGAGAACACTTTATACAAATGGAAAGGTAATATCTTTGTCAAATTCCAATTCTCATTAACAGTGTTATTGAAAATGCTTGACGCCTATTTGCTTCATTGTCTTCATCTGTTACATGTAATTAGTAACATGGTCACATGCTAGTCATTTACCATTTTTTCAGCAACTAGTTTACTTAGAGATTGAGTTCAGCAGTAGCCAATTCCGAGAAAAGACAAAAATTTGTCAATATATTTAAGGTATTTACATTGCTACCCCTCAAATTGCATGACTATGCAAAATATTCAGTAAGTGTTCAACTCAATTGGTTATTTCCCATTTTTCTTTCCTGTCTTTCTTCAATGCTAATTCCAAATTATAGCCTCCTGATGTATGACTTCAATACAGGTAGCTTCCTTGTCAATTTTGTGTGTGTGTGTGTGTGTGTGTGCGCGCGCGCACACACACACGCATGAGCTAATGTCTATTATGGACTTCTGAATTCAAAAGCATTCAGTTTACTTGGAAGATGTCCTATTACAATATTTTACAAGACTGTTTCATTAGACAACTTAATATCATGGAAATGGCATAAATATTAATTGAAAAATTCTAAAGTTAATTTTAATATCTTTAAATTTAAAAATACTTACTTTATATCCATTGAAAATGCCACTTGAAAGTATATAAAATAATTTTTAAATTTAAAACAAATATGGCAATTAAGTTTGGCAATTAAGAAAGGTTTCACAGAGAATGAAGTGTCTGATTAGTTTATATATTCCACTGGGGTAACATGCCATGTTTTGTAACATGGTATAATTATGGAAATTACTATCTTCCCAGATGTAAATTTAGTGTGGTATAGTAACAATTCTGCACTAGGAACAGTATTAAGACCAATCCCCATTTATAACTCGTTATCAGATTCTTAGCTTGTGACACTAGGACTTGACTTATCTCTTTTTCCTCAATTTTCATCTGTAAAATGTTAATAATGGTATCTTCAAAAGCTTTAAGGGGTTATATCAATCAAATGAAACAATATGCGAAAATGTACATTTATATGTATAGACTGCCATGAGAGTGGGTCAATAGCAGACTTTGCATCTTATACTGAGGAAGCTAATATTTTATGAAAATTCAGTTGGAACTTGAATCTAAGGATTCATATACAGTTTGATTTTATTTTTTAAAACCATGATGGTTTTGGTCTTACAAACTAGTTTTTGTTGTTTTCTCTTGTTTGTGTCAATTTGGGGATTGGTTTAAAAAATACCATGATGAGAATGCTAATTTTTACTTAGGTTTTATTTTTTTTTATTTTGAGGTTAGAGTGGAGATAGAATTCTGAGGCACAAGTTGTATTAGTTACGTCTATCTTTGTTTAAAAAAAAATTACCCTGAATTTACTGGTTTAAAACAATAACACTTGGTTTCCCTGTTGCTGTGAATCAGGAATCTAAAAGTGACTTAGCAGAATCCTCTGACTCAGGGTCTCAGAAAAACTATAATCAAGTGAGGCCTACAATTATCTCAAGGTTTGTTTGGGGAATGAACCATTTCCATGTCCAGGCATGTGGCTTGTCAAAGAATTTATGTTCTTCTTGGTTACTGCATTGAGACCACAGTCCCTCTCTAGCTCTTACCTCTGGCACATTGGCTTCTCCATAGGACATCTGACAACCTACAGCTTGTTTCCTCTTAACAAGCACATGAATAGAACTTAGAGTTATGAGCAAGACAGGAATGACAGTATTTTATGACCCACTTTCAGAAGTGGCACCCCATCACTTTGGATGTATTCTATACACTGTTTGTTATAACAAACTCACTAAATTAATTGCATTCAGAGTAAAGGCAGATCATATAATGGGCATAAATATCAGGGAGCCGCTAAGAGGACATAGTTCTCCACATTATGATTTGCACAAAGCTTTCACAAGTGACTTAACTAAAAATGGATGCCCCAAATGGCAGAACATACAAGTCTTTCTCCATTTCACAGACACAAAGATAGATAATTGCTATTTAGATCAAATAAGACAATTTGTACATATAGGACCTAAACCCCAGTGGTAATGGATAAAAGTTATAAGCATTTTAAACTTGTTTTCTACAAAATAAAATTCTTTATTTTAAAGATGCTAAATGATTTTTATTTGGAAATATATACCATAGAAATATTTCATCATGGCATTTAATCTATTCACATAGTCTACAGAATTGATATCACTGAAACATTTTACCTAGGAAATGATTCAATCCCACATATTTGCTTATCATCTCTTCCTGCTGTGAAAGAGACAGAAAGACAAACATTGCATATGCTACAAGAAATAATGACTTATCAGATTGTGAATAAAAAGCAACAATACAGCTCTTGAGAAATAACAGAGATCAAAAGATATTTTGAAGTGTGTTTATGATTCTCACAAAATTATGGCACCTACTTGACATTGTGTCTTAAATTTAAAAGAGAAAGATAAAAATGAAAAGTGAATGTGTAATTTTACCAGTCTAATATTCAAAGTGACAGAAATGACTGGTGACCAGGAAGAATTCATATATGGAACAAAGAAATCACTTCTAGTCTTATTTCTGACACACAGTATTTTGATAATTCAGTTCATTTAATTTCTCCTTTACTTCATCTCACTTGTAATTTTATTCTCAAGCAAAAATATCTGACAATTTTAGTTACTATAAAGCTTATACATTTCACAGTGGATGTGAAGAAAATATTATTGTCTACTCAATATAAGTGCAAATTTTTAAAGTGTCTTGATAATATACTTAACAAATTAAAAATCACAATATAATTTAAAACTACAGTTATTCCTTTATCCATGGGAGAAAAGCTCTTTGCCCTATGAAGGTTTATGATTGACCTAATACTGAAACTTTAAGGAGTTCTGATTTGGGTAAACGATGAGACATCATGATCATCTGATGTTTATTTCCATGCTCTTAAAAAATAATGGAATATTCTTCACAAAATCTAAAATTAATTTAGTTATATTGATCATTCTGCTATTGTGATTCACATAAGTACTTGTTCTTTATAATACGTCTGAAATCATTGTTTTAATTTACCTCATTGTACATTATAAATATTAATATCCAATATTCATTTATAAGTTAAGGGTACAGAGCCACATGTTTCTATTAAAAACATTGCTTTTTCAAATTTGAATGTATTAGAATTATAAGCTTATTATCAGATGAAAAATAAAATGGAATCATTTTGGCTATTTGTCCTATTGAAGAATAAATTCATGTTTTTTTAAAAAAATTTTATTTCATATGTATAGTATAATCCTTAAGGAGGTAATATTTTATTAAGACAGTGGTATTTAAAAATGTGATATATTTGTAGTCAAATAAGTTTGAATTTAAGCAATAAATACTAGTAGAACTGAGGAAAGAAAAGATAAAACTTTGCATCAAAATTAAAAAGTTTTTGGTATCTTCTATCAAGAAAGAGAAGAAAACACAATGGTAGAAGAATTTTTGCAAGGGATTTGTATGCAGAATATATAAAACACTGTTAAAATCTGACAATAAAGGTAAAAATGAGCAAAGAATTGGAATAAACATTTCTCCAAAGAAGATATACAAATGACCAATAAGCACATGAAAAAGATGATCGGCATGATTAGTCATTAGAAAAATGCAAATCAAAAACCACAGTGAGCTACCATTTGGTATTAAGATGTCTGTAATCAAAAAGACAGAAATAACAAATGTTGACATGAATAATTAGATCACTCATACTTTGATGTTCATGATGAAAAATGGTCCAACTGCTATGGAAATAGTTATGTAGTTCTTCCAAACGTTAAATATAGAGCCTATAAGTAATGCAATATCTATTCCTATGAATATACTCAAAATAATTAAAATATGCCCATCAAAAATCTTTACATGATGTTTATAGCAATGATATTTATAATAGCCCAAAGGAAAATTGTAAAAAATGCCAATCAGTTGATTAATGACTAAACAGAATGTGAAATATTCATACTCATACATAGAATGTTATATAGCCATGAAAAATATTAAGTACAGATACATAGATGAAACTTGAAAATATAGTAAATGAATAAAGGCAGAGAATAAAGATCATACATTGTATTGCCCCACTTACATGAAATGTCCACAATAGACAAGTATTTAGAGACAGAAAGTAGATTAGGGCTTGCCAGGGTTTGGGGGAAAGGAAGATGGGAAATAGTTGTCAGTGGGAATGGAATTTCCTCCTTTAGGTGCAGAAAATGTTGTGGAATTATGTAATAGCAATGATTTACCATTCTGTAATTATTTGGATAAGCACTCAGTTGGACAGTTTGATAGAATGAATTTTATGATATATGAATCATAGCTCAAAAACTATTATAAAATGATAAAAATCATCAAATAAGTATTTTTAAATTGAGATATGAGTTATTCAGGAAACAAATTTGATACAAATATAGTAATAAGCAGGGATCTATTTTAGAGAATAAAGATTTAGAGATAAATCTTTATCTGAAAATAAAGATTTTCAGAAGGATAAAAGCAGACCTTTGAGTTTTCAGATTTAGAATTAAATGTAGAGTATTCTACTCATGATACAAGAAGTTAAAAAATGAACTAAATCACAAAGGCAGTAGTATGCTCTGAGGGATGTGATGTATATTTAAATCAGTTTCTGAAGAGTTTGTGTTTATGATTCTAATAAATAGATTTCAAAAGCATTCATATGCTACTATGTATAATTATTAATGTTCTAGTGATATAGGCATGCAGTTATGGAATTATATTCATTCCACTCATTTAAATAACTGAGGATACATTTTAGAATAAATAATCAATCTGTAAGTATACATTTAAGCAGCTTTGGAATTGGCACATTTTAGAAAGCTGACATTGTAAAAGGATAGGCTATGGAATGCTTGTTTTTAATGAATTAGTTATTGTTTCTTGATGAAGTTGGAGAAGGTACCAACAATACCATTTAATTAAGCAAATGACAATAAGAAAAGAGATAGATAGTTTTAGAGTTCTAAGAGTTTAGAATCTCCAGTAATGTCACCTTAAATTTGAATGTCATTGAACTTCTTTGTGTACCTTGTGAGCACCATGCCTCATTTGACTCTCACAAACTCTGTGAGATAGAGCATACAGCTATCATTCCTCCATATTTACAGATAAGGAAAGACAACATGAAATTAAATGTGATATTTCATAGTTGGAGGCTTTCTAAGACAAAACCCACAGATATCAGATTTAGCACTTCATCTCTTCTGTTAGAATAGCATGGGCCTGGTATTGGTGGGGGTGAGAGGAGTGGGGTGGAGATGATGAAAGACTATGAGGAATAATGTTTATAAACATACTGACATCTGTTTTTCACCATCTATCAGCAGGTAGTTCAGAGTCTAACAGGTGAAAAACTAAAAAGACAAATAACTGAGTACATTTTATGTATTTACTCAACCAATTCTTACAAGAATTTTGTCAAGGAAGATTTACATATTAAGAGACTCAAGACTTTCTGTGTAAAATATGTTAGCAATTAGACCACGTAATCATGTGAATTTAAAATATGTCTGAACTGCTACTGTGTCCCTAAGACTAGTAAATAATTACGTAAAACCTAGATACAACATACCATCTGGTACCTCTTTTCAAATGAATTTCAATTATTTTTAAATGAAATATTTCACTATTTTGATTTACTTGCTTCCCAAGTAAATCAAAAGTTATCACTTCTCTTTTAGAAATGACATGTTATTTAAGGGTATCCCTAGCTTTTCATGGTGCCTCTCATGCCTCATCTATCTGTAAATCTAAACTTTTCTGTAAGGACAACAGAATGTCATAATACAGTACTCTATTTAATAAAGTGCTCTTAGCTCCTTCTAGCAGGCATGAGGCAACTCTTAGCATATCAGAACCATGTCATGGAGACTTTACATTACTCCAACGAAGACCTTTTTCCAGACCTCATCCTGCCTTAAGGTGGAAACAGGACAATATATTGTGAGCACCCTGAAGCTGTTGATTCACAATTGAAGTTGCAGGATAGACATGAGTATTGATTCTGTGTTATGATACTAGACTCCAAGGAAACACCATTTCTACTCAACTTATTATGCACTCAATAAAAAAGCTTATTTTGGAAGTGAGACCACCATTTGGACTCTGTTTTCTCTCCTTTTAATTAATAAATTATAAATGTGGAATATAGGAACATGGCGGCATTTAATTCCCAACCCTTAATATAGGAGCACAGTATTTCCTGCCTGTTAAGGGAAATTAGTACATCATGTATTTCCTTATTTTATTTTTCTTAAAAATTATTATTTTAACCTATTATTCTTGAAAGATACTAGTGAATATTAAAATAATTAACACAAATCCTTAGAAATTATTTTATTAATATATTATTCTTATGAATATTAAGTTCCTGACATGTTTTAAATATGCCTTATTCACAGAAATCATCATTTTCTTCTGCCTCACTGGTTCAATAACCATTTTCTTTTCCAGTCAGATGATAGATTCTTTTACACATCACATCTCATTAACTGCTAATACAGGAATAAATGCGAGATCATATATATCCCTATTATATGCCCCTTTTCCTTTCCTTAACTCTCATTTTCTTTGTATTTCTTTTTTTTAATAGCAAAATAATTTATTTAGCCACCTTTAACAATTCAGCAAAACTATAACTTTGGTTGTAATTATCCTAAATACTGCTATACATCTGAAGGTTATAACTTTCCCAATTAGGAAAAAATAATGAATAAAAAATGAAAGGGAGGAACAGGAGGAAAATTGACTTGCTAAACTTTCATTTTGTTAAACTTGATACGTATGTTGTACTTAACCTGAGTAGCAGAATTACAGTTCATGTGACAAGGCTTCATGATTAAAGCACCAGGGAAATGTTCTAGGGCTTAGACAGCTACAAGAATCCTTTGGGGATCATGCCTCCTCCACTGTATTTAATACAGACCCTCCCCTTTCGTGAACTTTCTCTACCACAGTGATCTGTGCTGGGACAGCCCTGTCTTGGATTAGAATTCTGTGTCTGTCTTCCCTATAAACTTCTCAGAGTATAGATCTCCCCACTGATGTCTTCACACTTTTGCATCCTCCTATATTTTCTACAAGCTATTGGTTGCTTACTTCCACATACTTAAAGCTGTTCTTCTTTTTCTAATCTAAGCTCTCTGCCCTTGCTTTTTCTATCCCTCTGTAATAAACATATTTTTTTTTCTGATTCCTCTTTGTCGGTGGTGGGGGTGGGCGGGGGAAAAAGAAGTTTATTTGGATCCCAAGTGAAAAGTAGATATATGGATACAGTAACAACATTCCCTGAAAACCTAAGAGAACACTGATTATTTCTTTTCAATCTCTGGGCCAATAAATGTTTGGGCCTCATCTATAGCGAACCAGATAGGATACCCTTCAAAATATGCTATGTTCAATATTCTTTGAGGCTACTGACATCATCAATGTTGTCACATGTTACCAAAGAGTTTCATTTATGATATTTCTGTGACTGCTGTTATGTGTCCTCTGTTCTCTGGAGGCTTTGACTATTAAATATCGAGAGAGAACTTTTTACACATGTCCACACATTTCAAAATAATTTTTTAAAAAAACCCTGAGGTTTTGGCTTTCTAAAAATTTTAATCTAAATGGCAACTTTTCATTTTGATTAATATATTCTTTCTTTAGCAGTTTATTTTTTACCTTTAAGAAACTTTGATATCATAAATGGATGCTCCTTTATAGATAAAGTAATTGTTAATACAGTCTAATGGTTACCCAGGGATATAGAAGCATCCGGGTAGGAACAATCTGTCTTCTGTCACTCACTCAAAATCACATGCCTTTGCTATAGGCATAAATGTGAATAGAAAGTGAAGAACATAAGAGCAAAAATTCTCTTTGAATTTCCTTTAAGGTTACTTTATTTCCACTTAGTATAGTTTTACCTAGTCAGAGGTGACCTCTTAAGCAGTGAAAAGATGATTTTTATCTTCAACTGAAAATTAATTCATACTAACTAGACTTTAGGAGTTTATATGACAACACCTGAGCAAATATAATATCTATGGAGATTTTAAAATATGTACCTTCAGACTCTAATATCTGAGAACATTGCCTTCTTCCTTGATGATTTGCTGTTGGAATGGAGACATCACTCTTTTTTTTTTTTTTTTCATTTCTTCTAATTTATTTTTATTATTATTATTATCATTTTTTTTTATATTTTTTTTATTGTTGGTTGTTCAAAACATTACATAGTTCTTGATATATCATATTTCACACTTTGATTCAAGTGGGTTATGAACTCCCATTTTTACTCCGTTTACAAATTGCAGAATCACATCAGTTACACTTCCATTGATTTATATATTGCCATACTAGGGTCTGTTGTATTCTGCTGCCTTTCCTATCCGTTACTACCCCCCTCCCCTCCCCTCCCCTCCCCTCTTCTCTCTCTACCCACTCTACTGCAGTTCATATCTCCCCCTTGTATTATTTTTCCCTTTCCCCTCGTTACCTCTTGTATGTAATTTTGTATAACCCTGAGGGTCTCCTTCCATTTCCATGCAATTTCCCTTCTCCCTCCCTTTCCCTCCCACCTCTCGTCCCTGTTTAATGTTAATCTTCTTCTCATGCTCTTCGTCCCTACTCTGTTCTTAGTTACTCTCCTTATATCAAAGAAGACATTTGGCATTTGTTTTTTAGGGATTGGCTGGCTTCACTCAGCATAATCTGCTCTAATGCCATCCATTTCCCTCCAAATTCTATGATTTTGTCATTTCTTAATGCAGAGTAATATTCCATTGTGTATAAATGCCACATTTTTTTTATCCATTCGTCTATTGAAGGGCATCTAGGTTGGTTCCACAGTCTTGCTATTGTGAACTGTGCTGCTATGAACATCGATGTAGCAGTGTCCCTGTAGCATGCTCTATTTAGGTCTTTAGGGAATAGACCGAGAAGGGGAATAGTTGGGTCAAATGGTGGTTCCATTCCCAACTTTCCAAGAAATCTCCATACTGCTTTCCAGATTGGCTGCACCAATTTGCAGTCCCACCAACAATGAACAAGTGTACCCTTTTCCCCACATCCTCGCCAGCACTTGTTGTTGTTTGACTTCCTAATGGCTGCCAATCTTACTGGAGTGAGATGGTATCTTAGGGTGGTTTTGATTTGCATTTCTCTGACTGCTAGGGATGGTGAGCATTTTTTCATGTACTTGTTGATTGATTGTATGTCCTCCTCTGAGAAGTGTCTGTTCATGTCTTTGGCCCATTTGTTGATTGGGTTATTTGTTATCTTGTTGTCTAATTTTTTGAGTTCTTTGTATACTCTGGATATTAGGGCTCTATCTGAAGTGTGAGGAGTAAAGATTTGTTCCCAGGATGTAGGCTCCCTATTTACCTCTCTTGTTGTTTCTTTTGCTGAGAAAAAACTTTTTAGTTTGAGTAAGTCCCATTTGTTGATTCTAGTTATTAACTGTTGTGCTATGGGTGTCCTATTGAGGAATTTGGAGCCCGACCCCACAGTATGTAGATCGTAGCCGACTTTTTCTTCTATCAGACGCCGTGTCTCTGATTTGATATCAAGCTCCTTGATCCATTTTGAGTTAACTTTAGTGCATGGCGAGAGAAAGGGATTCAGTTTCATTTTGTTGCATATGGATTTCCAGTTTTCCCAGCACCATTTGTTGAAGATGCTATCCTTCCTCCATTGCATGCTTTTAGCCCCTTTATCAAATATAAGATAGTTGTAATTTTGTGGATTGGTTTCTGTGTCCTCTATTCTGTACCATTGGTCCACCCGCCTGTTTTGGTACCAGTACCATGCTGTTTTTGTTACTATTGCTCTGTAGTATAGTTTGAAGTCTGGTATCGCTATACCGCCTGATTCACCCTTCCTGCTTAGCATTGTTTTTGCTATTCTGGGTCTTTTATTTTTCCATATGAATTTCATGATTACTTTCTCTATTTCTATAAGAAATGCCATTGGGATTTTGATTGGTATTGCATTAAACCTATAGAGAACTTTTGGTAATATTGTCATTTTGATGATGTTAGTTCTGCCTATCCATGAACAGGGTATATTTTTCCATCTTCTAAGATCCTCTTCTATTTCTCTCTTTAGGGTTCTGTAGTTTTCATTGTATAAGTCTTTCACCTCTTTTGTTAGGTTGATTCCTAAGTATTTTATTTTTTGGGGGGATATTGTGAATGGAGTGGTTGTCCTCATTTCCATTTCAGAGGATTTGTCGCTGATATACAGGAATGCCTTTGATTTATGTGTGTTGATTTTATATCCTGCCACTTTACTGAATTCATTTATTAGCTCTAATAGTTTCTTTGTAGACCCTTTTGGGTCTGCTAGGTATAGAATCATGTCATCTGCAAATAGTGATAATTTAAGTTCTTCTTTTCCTATTTTTATGCCTTTAATTTCTTTCGTCTGTCTAATTGCTCTGGCCAGTGATTCGATAACTATGTTGAACAGAAGTGGTGAGAGAGGGCATCCCTGTCTTGTTCCAGATTTTAGAGGGAATGCCTTCAATTTTTCTCCATTCAGAATGATGCTAGCCTGAGGTTTAGCATAGATTGCTTTTACAATGTTGAGGTAAGTTCCTGTTATCCCTAGTTTTTCTAGCGTTTTGAACATAAAGGGATGCTGTACTTTGTCGAATGCTTTTTCTGCATCTATCGAGATGATCATATGGTTCTTATTTTTAAGTCTATTGATGTGGTGAATAACATTAATTGATTTCCGTATATTGAACCAGCCTTGCATCCCAGGGATGAATCCTACTTGATCATGGTGCACAATTTTTTTGATATGTTTTTGAATCCGATTTGCCAAAATTTTATTGAGGATTTTTGCATCTAGGTTCATTAGAGATATTGGTCTGTAGTTTTCTTTCTTTGAAGTGTCTTTGTCTGGTTTAGGAATCAGGGTGATGTTGGCCTCGTAGAAAGAATTTGGAAGTTCTCCCTCTTTTTCTATTTCCTGAAATAGCTTGAAAAGTATTGGTGTTAGTTCCTCTTTAAAGGTTTTGTAAAACTCTGCTGTATACCCATCCGGTCCTGGGCTTTTCTTAGTTGGTAGTCTTTTGATGGTTTCTTCTATTTCCTCAATTGATATTGGTCTGTTTAGGTTGTCTATATCCTCCTGCCTTAATCTGGGCAGATCATATGACTTAAGAAATTTATCGATGCCTTCACTATCTTCTATTTTATTGGAGTATAAGGATTCAAAATAGTTTCTGATTATCTTCTGTATTTCTGAAGTGTCTGTTGTGATATTGCCTTTTTCATCCCGTATGCTAGTAATTTGATTTCTCTCTCTTCTTCTCTTCGTTAGCATGGCTAAGGGTCTGTCGATTTTATTTATTTTTTCAAAGAACCAACTTTTAGTTTTGTCAATCTTTTCAATTGTTTCTTTTGTTTTGATTTCATTAATTTCAGCTCTGATTTTAATAATTTCTTGCCTTCTACTTCTTTTGCTGTTGTTTTGCTCTTCTTTTTCTAGGATTTTGAGATGGAGTATGAGATCATTTATTTGTTGGTTTTTTCTTTTTTTAAGGAATGAACTCCAAGCAATGAATTTTCCTCTTAGAACTGCTTTTAATGTGTCCCATAGATTCCGATATGTTGTGTCTGTGCTTTCATTTATCTCTAAGAATTTTTTAATTTCCTCCTTGATGTCTTCTATAACCCATTGATCATTTAGTAACCAATTGTTCATTCTCCAAGTGATGCATGTTTTTTCCTTCCTTCTTTTATCGTTGATTTTCAGTTTCATTCCATTATGATCAGATAAGATGCATGGTATTATCTCCACTCCTTTATATTGTCTAAGAGTTGCCCTGTGACATAATATATGATCTATTTTTGAGAAGGATCCATGTGCTGCTGAGAAAAAAGTGTAACTGCTTGATGTTGGGTGGTATATTCTATATATATCAATTAAGTCTAGGTTATTAATTGTGTTATTGAGTTCTATAGTTTCCTTATTCAACTTTTGTTTGGAAGATCTGTCTAGTGGTGAGAGAGGTGTGTTGAAGTCTCCCATGATTATTGTATGTTGGTCTATTAGACTCTTAAACTTAAGAAGAGTTTGTTTGATGAACATAGCTGCACCATTGTTTGGGGCATATATATTTATGATAGTTATGTCTTGTTGGTGTATGGTTCCCTTGAGCAGTATGTAGTGTCCCTCTTTATCCCTTTTGATTAACTTTGGCTTGAAATCTATTTTATTTGATATGAGTATGGACACTCCTGCTTGTTTCCTAAGTCCATATGAGTGATATGATTTTTCCCAACCTTTCACCTTCAGTCTATGTATGTCTTTTCCTATCAAATGCGTCTCCTGTAGGCAGCATATTGTTGGGTCTTGTTTTGTGATCCATTCTACTAGTCTGTGTCTCTTGATTGGTGAGTTTAAGCCATTAACATTTAGGGTTATTATTGAGATATGGGTTGTTCTTCCAGCCATAATTGTTTATTTATGTTACTAAACATGGTTTGTTTTCCTTTTTTGATTATTTTCCCCCCCTTTACTGTCCTACCTCCCACTGTTGGTATTCATTGTTATTTTCCATTTCCTCTTCCTGTAATGTTTTGCCGAGGATGTTTTGAAGACATGGTTTTCTAGCTGCAAATTCTTTTAACTTTTGTTTATCGTGGAAGGTTTTAATTTCATCTTCCATCCTGAAGCTTAATTTCGCTGGATACATGATTCTTGGTTGGAACCCATTTTCTTTCAGTTTTTGAAATATGTGATTCCAGGATCTTCTAGCTTTCAGAGTCTGTGTTGAAAGATCAGCTGTTATCCTGATTGGTTTACCCCTAAATGTAATCTGCTTCCTTTCTCTTGTAGCTTTTAAAATTCTCTCCTTATTCTGTATGTTGGGCATCTTCATTATAATGTGTCTAGGTGTGGATCTCTTATGATTTTGCACATTCGGCGTCCTGTATGCTTCTAGGATTTGGGATTCTGTCTCATTCTTCAAGTCTGGGAAGTTTTCTCGTATTATTTCATTGAATAGGTGGTTCATTCCTTTGGTTTGGACCTCTATACCTTCCTGTATCCCAATGACTCTTAAGTTTGGTCTCTTTATATTATCCCATATTTCTTGGATGTTCTGCTCATGGTTTCTTAACAGTTTTGCTGAGCTATCTATGTTCTTTTCAAGTTGAAATACTTTGTCTTCATTGTCTGATGTTCTATCTTCTAAGTGTTCTACTCTGCTGGTAGTATTCTCAATTGAGTTTTTAAGTTGGTTTATTGCTTCCTGCATTTCTAGGATTTCTGTTTGTTTGTTTTTTATTACCTCTATCTCCCTGTATAGTTGATCTTTTGCTTCTTGGATTTGTTTATGTAATACATTGTCGAAGTGGTCGAAATGATCTTTCATTGTCTGATTTTGCTGTCTAATGTCTTCCTTGAGACTCCAGATCATTTGCAGCATGTATATCCTGAATTCTTTATCTGACATTCCATCTGCTGCAGCTATAACCTCTTCTAAAGTTGAGTTGACCTGCATTGCTTGTGGTCCTTTCTTTCCTTGTCTTTTCATATTGCTCATGTTTCTTTCTGCTTAGTGAAACTATTGTGTTTTTGAAAATTTTCCCCCTATATATTTATATTGCTCTTGTATAGTTGAAAAGTCTCCCTTGCAGGGGCGGGCGGCAGCTCTGCTCCTCCTCCAATTGGGGTGATCTGTCTACCACGCTGGTGGGCCGCTGGGACTGTTCTGCCGGTCGGTCGCAGGTCTGCCTACCTTGGAGGCGCGGGCAGCGGCTCTGCTCTGCCCTTCCTCCTATTGGTGTGACGTGTCTACCACGTCACCACGTCCGTGAACCCCTGGGCCTGTTCCACCAGTTAGTCGTGGATCTGACTACCTTGCAGGCGTGGGCGGCGGCTCTGCTCTGCCCCTTCTCCAATTGGGTTGTCGTGACTACCACCCCGGCAGCTCGCTGTGCCTGTTCTGGGCGCGGGCTGCGGCTCTGCTCTGCCCCTACTCCAAATGGAGTGATGTGACTGCCACGCTGGCGGGCCGCTGGGCCTGATCCAGGCTCGGGGAGCGGCTCTGCTCTGCCCCTCCCCCAAGTGGTGTGACCTGTCTACCACGCCGGCAGGCCGCTGGGGCTGTTCTGCCAGACTGTCACAGGCCTGCCTACCTTGCGGACGTGGGTGGAGGATCTGCTTTCCCCCTACTCCAATTGGGGATTCTTGACAACCACGCCGGCGGGTCGCTGGGCCTATTCCGGGCTCTGGCAGCGGCTCTGTTCGGCCCCTGCTGGAGCCGGAGCGATGCGACACCACGCCGGCGGGTCTCTGGACCTGCTCCGGGCGCAGGCGGCGGCTCTGTTCGGCCCCCGCTCTAGCCGGAGCGACGTGACACCACGCCGGCGGGTCGCTGGGCCTGTTCCGGGCTCTGGCGGCGGCTCTGTTCGGCCCCCGCTCTAGCCGGAGCGACGAGACACCACTCCGGCGG
This sequence comes from Callospermophilus lateralis, assembly GCF_048772815.1. NCBI lineage: Eukaryota > Metazoa > Chordata > Mammalia > Rodentia > Sciuridae > Callospermophilus > Callospermophilus lateralis. The sequence continues at coordinate 101,215,048 of NC_135312.1, read as the reverse complement.
GTCGCTGGACCTGTTCCGGGCACAGGCGGCGGCTCTGATCGGCCCCCGCTCCAGCCGGAGCGACGTGACACCCCGCCGGCGGGTCGCTGGGCCTGCTCCGGGCCCCGGCGGCGGCTCTGTTTGGCCCCTGCTCTAGCCAGAGTGACGCGACACCACGCCGGCGGGTCGCTGTGCCTGTTCCGGGCTCTGGCGGCGGCTCTGTTCGGCCCCTGCTCTAGCCGGAGCGACGCGACACCACGCCGGCGGGTCGCTGTGCCTGTTCCGGGCTCTGGCGGCGGCTCTGTTCGGCCCCTGCTCTAGCCGGAGCGACGCGACACCACGCCGGCGGGTCGCTGTGCCTGTTCCGGGCTCTGGCGGCGGCTCTGTTCGGCCCCTGCTCTAGCCGGAGCGACGCGACACCACGCCGGCGGGTCGCTGTGCCTGTTCCGGGCTCTGGCGGCGGCTCTGTTCGGCCCCTGCTCTAGCCGGAGCGACGCGACACCACGCCGGCGGGTCGCTGTGCCTGTTCCGGGCTCTGGCGGCGGCTCTGTTCGGCCCCTGCTCTAGCCGGAGCGACGCGACACCACGCCGGCGGGTCGCTGTGCCTGTTCCGGGCTCTGGCGGCGGCTCTGTTCGGCCCCTGCTCTAGCCGGAGCGACGCGACACCACGCCGGCGGGTCGCTGTGCCTGTTCCGGGCTCTGGCGGCGGCTCTGTTCGGCCCCTGCTCTAGCCGGAGCGACGCGACACCACGCCGGCGGGTCGCTGTGCCTGTTCCGGGCTCTGGCGGCGGCTCTGTTCGGCCCCTGCTCTAGCCGGAGCGACGCGACACCACGCCGGCGGGTCGCTGTGCCTGTTCCGGGCTCTGGCGGCGGCTCTGTTCGGCCCCCTGCTCTAGCCGGGGCGACGCGACACCACGCCGGCGGGTCGCTAGGCCTGTTCCGGGCTCTGGCGGCGGCTCTGCTCCGCCCCTCTGGCCTTCACAATATTCAGCAGGACCCGGACCGAGAGACAGTTTCCGCGGGTTCTTTATCCCTGGGCCAGAGCAGTTCCGGGAGCCAGAATTCGGCCTCTCCGGACTTGGTGCATGCTCCGACAGGAGCAGGCTCCAAGAAGCAGTTTCCGCGGGTTCTATAGCCCTGGGCCAGAGCAGCTCCGGTAGCCGGAGCTCCGCCGCTCCGGGCTCGGTGCGTGTTCTGATAGGAGCAGGCTCCAAGAAGCAGTTTCCGTGTGTTATTTAGCACTAAGTCTGAGCAATTTGTCTGCGAGACGCAGACAATTGTCAGCCTGAAATTACCTGTTTTATAGCTGAAAGAGCTGCAATCAGTCAAAAACAAGGATGGTGACGTCAGCTCTCCAAGATGGTGGCCGCTGGCTTCCTCCGTGGTCTGACTGGTGTGGAGAACCGAACTGGACCGTTTCCTTCCCCGTCTCCAACCCAGAATTCAGCTCCGAGCTCAGCAAATGCCTAGCTGGCAGGAGCCCGCAGAATCAGCATCGCTGTATCTCTGCGCCACCAGCCCGTCGTTTCCCAGTGCGCTCCGCAGACTCCAGCCGCAGGGTGATCTGCCGAACAATAAGCGCTCCGTACGGACAAATCGCTCGCTTTTGAGCCCCTGAAGCTGATCCTCGTGCGATGAAAATCCTTCCACTAGGTTTTGGAGCACCCCAATTTTGCTGGAAATTCCTAACCAGATAGCTTTTAGCCGTTCTAACTCATCATTTTCCCTCACAGTGACGCAGTACTCGGAGTTACTGCACTCCCTTCGCGGCCATCTTCCCAGTCCTATTCGAGACATCACTCTTAAGACTTAGCATCTCTTACACTAATTTAGGCAGCCAGTAGACACATATGACATCAATAGACTGATTCATATTATCTTTCTAACATCATACACTATTTTCTTTTACCTACATATACAACTCTAATAACCACTTTCCTATGAAAAACAATATAATTCATGTATTTTAATTAAATTCCTAGGGTACAATTAATGCAACAGCCACAATGATGTAACTTGTTCTTAATGTCCTTTTTCCTTAAGTGTCCTTCATGTGCACATTTACCCCTCCCTTATTTTCCTTGTCAGTGGTCTGTATGTCTAATATCACTGAGCCACTCAAAATTAGAAATAATTTACTAATGTGACTAATTTGCTTTGAGGAAATATTTGAGCATGTTATAAATGAGTTAGTAGTTGGAATAATGAAGCAAATTACAAAGGCAAAAAAGCATTAATCTTATTTTACAAAGGGTCTTTATAGTCACTTCCCAGAACAGGGTGTGTGCATATGAAATAAAAATTGAGCTGGAAGAGCAGCAAGAGTGTTTGCATAGGCATTAGCCAAGATATTCACTTGCAATTTGGAATCCCATCATTGGTTCTCTCCCGCTTTTTCAAATATCATTTGTTTTGCTTGTTAAAATTTAGATTTAAATTTTAGGGTACAAATTGAATCTGTTGATAAAGAAAAATTCTAAGGGTTAGAAAGACTATAGACATACAATATCTTAAGATGTCATGAAGCTGAACAAGAGTTTACATGGAATAAACATCACTTTTTTTTGTTTTTCCTCATCTTGATTACTTAATTAGCTTGTCTCCTTCTTGCCACACCCAGCCCTCCTCCTGCCACTATATTTTATGCAGAATGTTTTATCCCCTCCACAAGACTTTTGATGGCTTGCTGTTGCCCATACATGGGGGACATAAGAGACTCTTCATACCCAAACCTCAGAACACCTTTGTATCATTATCTCCTGCCACTCACCCCCGTGCACTATGCTCTCACAAATCTGTACAAAGGAATAAGAAGACAAATTAAAACTAATCATCTATGAAATATTTCTAAATAATTAACTTCTATTAGTAAGGAAAAGTACTGATTTGCTACTATAACTCATACAAATGAAAAAATATTTGTACTCTTAATAACCAGTAAGAATTAATTTTATTAATCTTTTTTTTTTATGTGTGTGTGTGTATGTGTGGTACCAGGGATTGAACCTGGGACTCCTGCGTATGACTGAATTATATCCCTAGCTCAATTCTCTTATTTTTGAAAACTGAACACATTTCTGTTTTTAATTCATACTTCATGCATATATTATAATTATTTAAACTTGCAAAATTTTCATTTTTATATTTTATATTTAACCAATAACCAATTTCAAATATATTTGTTAAGCTGGTTAATATTTATGTTATTTAGCAAAATGGTTATTTCCTAGTTGCTTTTCTCTAGAAAGGTTTGGGTGGAGGGCAAGATGTGAATAACAGATTAGCATAGCAGGTAAGACAGCACCTTGCAAATATATCTGTCCAAATAAGTCAGAATTTGAACTGCAGCTTTCATAGTACTTGCAGGGTGACACGGGTAATTTACCCATACTGCCTGAATCACACATGAAAACTGGTGGAAATAATACCTATCACACATAATAGTTGTGAAGGCTACGTGCGCTGATTTACACCATTAATTCTCAATATATGCAAGCTATTATCAGTGATTTATATTATATTTTGCAAGCTTACTATATATATATATATATATATATATATATATATATATATATATATATATCAATATTTGCTTACATGGGGAAGAAATATGAAAATGATAGTCAATATTATAATACTAAAATGTGCAACGAAACACTTAAAATATATGTTATTGAAACTAAAAAGCTCATTGTTTTGTTTCTTTTGAGTATATAATTAAAAATGGTGCTGAAAAAATAGGATCAAAAGCTTTGTCATCAGTAATTCATAGATGTGTTGAAAAATATATGTGTACCTTTGAGAAAAGTTCAGATAAAGAAAGGAAGTAGGTGGGAAGTATGTTATGATGTTAAAGAACAGTTTAAATGTGTAAAATATAGTTATAATAGCACATTCTCAGTTTGTCTTATTTAAAAATAAAGATTTATAATGAAACTATATATTACTGTACTGTGTATGTACATACAAAGTGTATACACAAGTCATATAAATGCCCATACATGCTGTGTGCACACACACATACACATACATTTAGAAAAATATTCTTCAAATTATGTTGTGGGTATAGAAAGGCTTTCCAAAGTTCCTGAGTAAAGCAGTATTCTACATTTTACAATACACTTCACAAGAATAAGAGTATACCTATTACTAGTGCCTTATTTCCTGCTAAAATCACCAGTAATTACTTTGGACAGTTTCAGTCAAATTAGTAACGTTAATATTTCCTGTATTAGATGATTTTACAATTACTATTTTAAAAATACCTGAAATAAATCAACTTAAAAAGAGGAAATGTTTATTTTGGTTCACAGGTTTGAAATTTTCACTCCATGATTGGTTGGCTCATTGCTTTTGAATATGCATTGAGGTAGCACTTTATGATGGGAACATGTGGCCCATGAAGCTGCTCACCAGCTTACAGTCAGGAAGCAAAAAAAGAGAAAGGGACTGTGGTTTCAATATCCCCTTCAAGGGAATTCCTGAAATGATACAACTTCTTCCCTGAAGGATCCACCTCTTGAAAGTCCACCCTGTCTCCATAGTGCCACAGGCTAGTGCTTGCATGAACATATGGGCTTTTAGGAACCACTTATCCAGCCTATAGCTGTAGCTAACATTTATCCAGCATTTATCCTATACTGATGATAATCTTAAAATCTTTCCATTTTTACAGTCATCCTGCCATATTAAGTATAAACTATTAACTGCCACCATTTTATAGAGTGGGGAGCTAAGGTTAAATAGTCAGCTTTAGAAATGATTGAAATATAACAACTCTATAATGTTTCCTTAAAAACTGCCTTACCTTTGCAAAAACATTCACTGGTCTCAATTTTTCTATGAACAGGTTTTTAATGTTTTCTAGAGAAAGGCAGTAAGGCATTTGTAAATTATTATATTCAAGAGCGTTTTTCAGTCCCAAGGTGGCATTTTCAGCAGGATTAACTTTTGCCTCCTGAATAGCAATAAAATAATTGTTTGTCATATAATGGAAAATTAAGTGTGCATTTCATTTTAATGAACTGATTAAAAAAAATGAGAGACTTCATACAGTGAATTAATGAAAGAATAGAAACTTTGATTTTGCCTTTAGATTCTCATGTCAATATTAGATAGATGGTGAATGAAGACATTTAACTGAGCATGTCACTTCATTTGGAAATGACTGACATTTTAGAGTAACGATGCAATCCCTATTTGTGCTTTAGGATGGTATATTGAGAATTATCTTCATTAAGAAAATGAATCAATTTCTACGGCTTTATGTTTTATTTATGGATGAAAAGTTTGATCAGTATGATCCTAACTCTGTAAAACCTTAAGTAATTATTACAGCCTTCATTGATCTTTCTCTCTCCTATGATTTAGCAACTCATTTATGGTTACATAGTTATACTAATCATTATTATATCACTTTTGTTATTTTTGTCTCTTGATCCAGATTGAACACTGCTGAGGTACACATACTATATATTAATTTTTTCTTTCCCCTGGGGCTTAAATAATGTTAGGAATAGTACATGTTCAATAATTTCTTCTTAATTGATCAAACTGTAAATAAGAGCGCTTGATTATAAAGCTCTTAGTAGTTAGAACTTGCTGTAGCTCTTCTATGCAATATTATTGGTAATATCTAAACTTTTGACAAATTTTAAAACAATATATCCATTATTAAATTTTTGCTGTCATTTTCACATCCTCCAAATAGGACTTATATTCCCTTAAAAGTTTTCCCATTCATTTTTTTTCCGTTTGGATGTTCAATTATTGTTAATAACAAACCAAAGCTTTAAAAAAGTTTATTTACCTTTAAAATCCCATGTAGATTTTATTTATCCTCCAAATCAATTTTCTGATCATTATCTTTAGTTTATTAGCCCCTGACTGACTTGCTGTGCCCTTTGACCAGGAATCCTACTGAATGTACACAGATCTTGTTACTTACTAAGAGTTATCCAAGCAAATAAACATTACCTGCTGAGGCGTGTGTGAGCGTCTGCGTACACACATGTGCACACATGCACATACGGGGGTTTTTGACAGAATGAAGAGGAAAGGGAACTGTTATAGCAAACATTTGGATAAAAAAAAAAAGATCAACATTAAAATTTGGAGTAACTTGACCTTATCCTGATTCTAATGCTTTACCCCTAATACTGACAGATAGCCTTTATATTCCCAATGAGCTATTCTGTATTTCAGATCTACCAAGATGTCTTATTTAATAACTGATTCTCTTTTAAGTCTATTTTCAAAAATGTAAGCAAATAATTATATATAACTATGCTAGTAGATGTGTTAATAATTGACTTTCAACCTTTCCTTCTTTGGCCTGTTTTCAAGGTGAAAGAGAAGGCTAATAAAGTGAAAAATGAATGATTCCTTCCCATTGGTTTTCCTTCCATTTTCACCTTAAAAAGTTAACTTGTGTACCTAGACAGAGGCATTAAATAATGTTTTCTTCTACCTAAAATTGCTGTTGAAGCATTTCTTTCCTCTTTGCTTCCAGTTATCTCTAGCCACAGCTTTAGGTAATATTTTAAAAGTTACAAAAATATTTTCTTATGATACGATTACATAAATCCTTTATCTACAAACACAAATCATTCAACCGTTTATATTTGAAGTTTTTAAAATAAGCATATAAAGCTAGTGGCTATGTAGCAAACCTGTAAACCTATTTGAAATGTTCCTATTTTCCCTACACTTGTAAAAGTATTTTCTGTCTTCCAAACCAAAGAAACTTTTTCTTCCTAGGAAGAAATCTCCCCATAGGCTGTCTATTTTGATGCTAGTCTTGTGGATGGGGCATTTGGCCAGGTCATCAAGTGTACTACACCTCACCAGCTGCTACTGTTCTGCCACCCCAACCCATGCGGAGAGACCTTGAGAAAATAACATAGCTTTGCTATCTTTATCAAAAGATAGTAAATTTTATGGTTAAAAATAAATTCAACAAATACTCATGATGTTTTTGGTGTTCCCATGTGGATTTTCTTTAAAGTAGATACTTATAATTATTTGCTTTTTCTTCAACTAGCTTTAGTCATTTAGAAAACCCAATACCTGCCATTCTTGAAGGCAAAGCTTTTATCTACGTATGTCTGTCCACATACCTACCAACCACCTGCCTACCTACGTACCTATCTAGTGTTTTCTCACGTTCTAGAGTTCTCTAATGATCTATGGCATGGAGCAGCTGGTATCAGCTGGGCCACTTGAGCAATTATGTGTTGTGCATCATTCTGAACAAAGAAAAGGGGACATGATAAACGACATCATCTTGTTTCAGTGGTTATTAAATGCCTTTCCTTTCATACAGCGAGAAATGTGATAAACAGAGTTGAGTTTCATGGTTAATGACATTTCCAAATTTTAGAACGTCCGTAAATAATGGAGAAACCTCATTATAAACAATGGAAACTAAAACAATGAACCTCTCTTCTGACACATGAGAACAAATGACTTCACATCTCATCTATATTTAGAGAATGATGGTGAAGTCTATTCATTTATCCTCTGGTATTCATTTTTGGATAAATGATGGTGCTCTTTTTAAACCTGAAGTCCAAATGGCTTAATACGATAAAATATGTGACATTTTATAGGCATTTTGTAACAAGTCTTGCATGTCACTGTAGTGCAGTTACATACAATATCAATTATTCCCTAAGGTATTATGTAGTTGTAGATCATAAACTTTTAGCTTAAATTAAACATCACAGCTGGTTGCTTTAATTTGATGCATTATGCCACAAATGTTTCAACAGCTTGACTAAAAGGAGCCATACTGCAGATTCAAAGGAAGAGCGAAGGTCAGTGCACATGCAGCCTAGTCATTTACAAATTTTCTTTGGGCGTATTAAAAAGCACTCTGCAGAGCATAGTTTAATGGAATGTAACCAAACAAAATAAAAGAAAACCGAGCAGAGCATTGCAATGGTGTTTCACTTATGGAAAGCAATGCAATAAATTCTTAATCTCATGACAGTGTTTACAAAAGTACATTTTAAAAATCATGAACATTGTGCTTTGAGAATGTTGTGTACTTCTACCATTGTGCTAATCCTGCCTGCTTTTATTCAAACACAAAACATCATTAAATCTGCAAAGGAAGTCGGGAAGAAAGACTGAAATGTTTGTTCCTGTCTCACTTGCTACCTAGGAAGGTATTTATCCTCCTCAATTAGAAGACCAGAAAAGCAGTCCTTACAGTCATCCAATTTGTACTCCAAAAACATTTAGCTTAGAGCACTGATAATAGCACCACTAAAGAAAATTAAAAAAACAAAATTTAGGACTTTTGCAACTCCAAGGATGTTCTAGCCTACAGAACATAAATATTATTACTAAAGCAATTCATAAGCTAAAATGATTCTATCAATTAATATCAGAAATTAAATTCTCTCCAATCTTGTGCTGGCAACACAAGAGAGAAGAAATTAATGTGAAAGGAATACTATGATATTTCAATATTAAAGATTGTAAATATGAGTCATTTCCTGATTAGTCATAAAACCATAGTTTCAAAGCTAAATGAGAAACAAAAGATCTCTGAGAGTTTGCTCTAAACATTTAGATAATCATGTTTTATTTCAAAAATATTTAGTTGTCCCCAGTGCACAGCTCCCTTAGTATGACATTTGGAGCCTCAGAGAATCACAACTGTTTATCACTAAACTTTACTCATTTCACACTCTGGTCTAGCCATTGTGTGAATTTTTAAAAATATTTGTATTAGTTGTTAAATATTTTTTATTGTCTGTGGTGTTGAGAATCGAACCCAGTATGTCACACATACCAGGCAAGCACTCTACCACTGAGCCACAAACCCAGCCTCTCTTTAGCCATTGTTTTAAGCACTCTTCTTCTGTTCCATGCAGCTCAGTTGCTGTCTCCTAGAGTCATTCTAAATCCTTTCAATCAAAATTAACTCTTTTTGACAGGTGTGGTAGCACATACCTGTAATCCCAGCTACTGAGGGATTAGGACTGAGGCAAGAGTACTGTACATTTGAGCTGCCTAGCCTGGGGAGCTTGTCTAAAAACAAAAAAATAAAGAAGGCTGGGGATGTAGGTCAGTGATAGAGAGCCCTCCAGCCCCCATTTAATCCACTATACTGAAAAAATAATTAAAAGATTAACTCTTCCTTTATTCTACCTATAAAACTTGATTATTATAGGATTTTTAATTATGAATTTCCTTGTTGTCTCATGTTAGAGTTACTGTAATAACCATAACGTAAACACCATTGGCTCATCTATCTTTCATCTCTTCTTCAGCTTTCTACAGTAATCAGTTTTAGACCACTGTGATGAAATACCTGACATACTACCTATGAAGTAAAGTTTATTTAGCTCACAGTTTTAGAGGATCAAATTCCAAATAGCACAAGGCAAGTTCTGGCAAAGTTCCCATGCAGATGGCAGATGGTGGACAGTGGTGTGCTTGTGCGGAAGAGAAGGATCATGGAGTGAGTTGGAAACAGGGGGTGGGAGGAGTCAGGCTTCCTCTTTTTATACCAACCTTCTGGAAAAAACTACCAAGGAGTCACATGGTCTTCTTATAGGAGCAAGAGCTAGTTCCCAGGTGCCTTACACTAGGTCTCTTCTCTTAAGGGTTCCACAACACTTCCCAAACTAACACTTTGAAGAAGACCAACCCTCAATTACCAAGCCTCCAGTGGACCCTTGGGCCACACTCAAACTGTACCCAAATGATAGCACTCTCCTTTTTCTGTGTATATAATTAATGTATATTGAGGTGAATTACGTCATCATTCTATTTCAATACTCTTCATTTTTTTTTTCGTCTTTTCGATGGGTAAAACTAAATGTGTTTTCTAGACAAATTGTTTTCAGGATCAAATACTTGTTTCTGGCCCTTTACATGCCTAACTAGGTGTAAAGTGGAAAAGTTCACTCTGCTTAATGTTACTGACATTGTCAGAGTTTGCAGCTCTTCCAAATTGAAGTCATTTGATGCAGACTGCATTGACTTTAGTAGCTCAATAAATGCCCCAATCTCTCTCTCTTTTCTTTTCTGAACTTTTCTATGGGTCAGTGTTTCTGGATTTGATTTCAGGTGTAGTAGTAATTTGGCTCACCTCACCTTGGCTGCTGTGTACCTGGGGAAAGGTACAATGAATTGAAAAGAACATGGAACTTAGAGGAGAGAATCCAGGATACAGACCCTGGCTGTAATCTTGATTATGTTTCTTGACTTTGCATACTATAATCCTTTGTGAAAATTGGAAGAACAACATCTACCTCATAAGTGTTATTGCAAGGAATAAATGAGAATTCTATAATGGCAACTAAGCAAGACAGTGGCGTAGAAAATTTGCTAAATAAAGGCAAATCTATTTTCCTCCTTACACCCTTGCTAAACATAAACAGCTGCTTTAGGTTGAGGAGAGATTAAGGAATGGAGAATGAGACAAAAACAGAAGTAAAAGGGAAAAGTCAAATCCAAAATAATTGAGTCCAAATTTTACTTATTATTTTTATTTTTTTACAGGTAGTCTTTCCCTAACTATTTTAGTCCCTCTGGAATAAAGCATTAATTTCTGTCCAAATTACACATGGGTAGTGGAAGGAACAAATTAGGGTGAACAATTCAAATTTCATTTTTCTCAGACATAATATGTGTATTACCATTGAAGATGAACCACAGTAGTTGCTAGATTATAAACTTCATTTTCATTCTCTCTCTTGCTGTCCTTCTGGAAAACTACAATGATACATTGTGATTTAAAGCTTCATCATCCTGGACTCCTTACCTCCAATGATCTTCTTCACCCCATTCAGCCATCCATGTGTGTTCTTCTGGGGGTTACACAGATCACTTTGTAGAAAACTTAGGTTCCAAATCCTATTCTATATAACCATAAACCCCTGTCTTTCAAGTGCTATTTATAGACATTCACAATGCCCTGTATTCTCTGATTCTAATCAAATTCTTCCAGTCTCTTATTTTGACATTTTTTTTTCACTTCCCACCAATTCTGATTCTTTTCATTAACATTTCATTAACATTTTTCATTCATTCGTACCTCTCCTTGAGCACTTTGTGAGGACGCATTCAACAAATATCACTTTTAGATAAAAGAAACTACACACTTCCCCTCACTTTTCTTCACTTTCTATGAATGACTAGGGAACAGAGAGATGATAAATAGAATGCTATTGTTGGGAAGATAGGCTTGTTTTCTAAAATGCATGCTCTAAAATACCAAAATTAGAACTCCAGACTTTTACAAAATCTTACATTCCTTTCTTAAAAGCATTTACATCTTTGTTATCTTTGGATCTCTTAGTTCCACACCCTTGCACAGATTAAGGACTCTCTCAAGATACTCATCATTATGGATGCTTGGGGTATCAGTCTTAGGCATGCCACTACTTTTGTGAACTTGAGTAAGATATTTAAGTCTGTACCTCAGATTTCTTATGTGAGAAAAAGATAATAGTTTTGAAAATTAATAATTTGCAAAGCATTTACAATAACATTGATTGCTGTATAGGCTTACAATATTGTGTCCATTTCATTTTATTTCCTTCTAGATGTAACAAAAAAAATGATGCCTTCAAAGAAAAAAAAAAACAGGATTCTTTTTCCAAATATCAAAATATCCTCAATGGCCTTACCTTCGGAGGTTTTGCTACTCAACACTTTTCTGTATTATTCTGAGCATATCAGTATATTTGAGCATTTATCCCGTCACATAACTTTCACTGCCTAATATCTTTCATTGGCATTACATTGCTAGTTCCAGGGTATGTGAACATCCCAGTTTGAAGGAATTAAAATATAATCCCTATTTTCATTGTAAATGGCTCTTCATTGTCTAAATTAAATGAGTAATGTAAAACCTTCAGGTCTGGCTGAGGGTGTTTTAGCACTAGACAGAGGAATCCCAGACCACCACATCCTGACCATCACTGAAGTCAGGTCTGGTCTCACATATGCAGCCAAAGACAAGACATAAGTGAGGAAATGAGAGGTCTGGAGCTATTAGCCAAGGGGACTCCTGAAAGGGCTATGATAAGTCGAGGGCCTTCATATCTACAGCCAGGATTTACTTCTTGGGACTTCTTTAAAGCAAAATGGTAAAAAGCCTGTTCGATTTTTGTGTGGAATCAAATGTGACTTTAGGAATGAATAGTACAAAAATATTTCAAAGAGGCACTGTCATATACCCCTAGGATATTAAAGATTTTTAATCTTTTTAAAGAAGACATTTTAAAGTTTTATACTTTGCATGGCCTTTGTATTGTTCCTGGAAGACTATAAATATATGAGAACTGTTTATTTACTAAATTTCACTCTTTCATTTTTAAATCAAAATTGTCTGCTTGAACTAATTTGATGATCTCTACTATTTATCATTTAGTAGCAATTTCTCTTTCCAAGAATGAATAAGTGATCTTAATATTATTTTGTGCAATTTTAAAAAGTAAAATTTATGTAAGGAAATGTACAATTAAGTCATTAACTACTAAATATCAAGAAGCTATGAATTTACTTAATTTTAGTTACTAGTATGGATATGGCTTTTATCAACTTTTTTTTTCCCACAAACCTTTTTACTGGAAGTCATTGTTTTGTCTGTAAGTGGTTCTATTTAAGATACCTTTGCAATAAAAAAACTTATGTGGTTGCTCTTAGAATGCAAAATAAGTACTGCTTTAGACTTTCTTTAATATTTTAATTTCAAAGTATAAAATTTAAGAAATTTAATCAATAGTGTTATAATAAAGTTAGATAACTTCAATATTTAATAGTTTTCTTCCAAATATGAAGATTTCATTTACTAAAGAATATCAAGTCTAATAACTTTATCTTTTACTGTTCTTTGTTTTTCTGGTAAGATCAAAGCAAAATATGAGTGAAAATATGTCAAATATAATCCCTAGTCATGGAAAGAAGCTAAAGCATTGACACAAATTTACCAAGGGATATGAGCAGATGCCTATGTAAACTTGCTCTCAACTGAATACACACATATAAATACAGTCATTCAGAAACCAAAGACAAAGCATAAAATTATGAATACAAAGATTGGAAGAACATAGAGATTCTTGATGAATTTAAATTATTTACTAAATATTTTTTGAGCAGTTTTTATTTCATTTTCTATTTAATATACTGGTTATATAATGCTGGATTTTTTTTATGCCACAGTGCTCCTGTGAAATTCAAATGAAAATGTCCTTGAAATTAAGGAATTGGAACTTTTAAATAGTTAAGAGTCAATATTTTTGTAATTGAGCTTTATCTATCATTGAAGAATGAATGATTCTTCACCAATTTATTCTATACCATAAGAAACACTGAATAGTTTTTTTCCACTTATTTTATAATTCTAGGCTAAGTTTAGCACTACAAATAAAAGGCCAGCTGCCCCCCACCAAACCAACAGACCATATCCAGAAAAATTTCACTTAAAAATAGTTTACCTAATTTCTCAGTGAAGGCATATTTCTTTATTTTTGGTTACCAGGGATTGAACTCAGGAGCACTCAACCGCTGAGCCACATTCTCAGCCCTATTTTGTGCTTTTTATTTAGAGACAAGGTCTCACTGAGTTGCTTAGCAGCCTCATTGTTTCTGAGGGGGGCTTAGTGACTTGTTTTTGTTGAGATTGACTTTGAACTCATGATCCTCAGGCTCCCAAAGCACTAGGATTATAGGGATGCACCACCATGCCCAGCTCAGTGAAGTATTTGCAAATTAAATATAGAATGAAATAAAAAGAATCATGCAAATGTCATGATTAAACATGAGTGAAGATATCGCTTCATGTTTATGTAACTCTATAATATAGTTTCTGTTATCACAATTTGATCAGAAAAGTGAAGCTTAGGGAGGTAAATTAAACCTCCCATCAATACAAATGTAGTGAGTGGTAAAGCTGGAATTAGAAACCCTCCATTATGTCTCCTGGGCTCATCTTCATCTCTCTATGCTGCTTCACCAAGATTCAAGGATAAAGTTTAAATTAAGCTACCAATATAATTTATGACAGCAGGAAATTAAAAGAAACTATAAATTGTTTCCATATGTCAGAGATGATATCAGTGACAAACCATAAACTTTATATTTAAAAAATGTTTTTGTGTGTGTCCAAAATATGCATATTCACTAAAGATAGTACCTTTAAATTGAGTTCACTTCCCACTTGTATTTATTTAGATACCCAGCTATGCCAGGAATAGTGTGTTTGGGTGCATGAAGAATGATAAGATGGGGGAAAATGGAATTCTGCCTACCACCAAAGCAATGGGTCCCTGAAGGATGAATAAAAGACAGCGAGGAAAGTCTGAGAGCTTTTTCAGGCAGAATGAACAGCAAATGTACAGGGTTCTAAAATAGCCAAACGTACATAGGGAACTAAAAATATTCCGGTGTTAAATAAGAAAAGTGCCAAGTAGAGAGTGGCAGAAAGGAAGCTGGGAAAGAGGCAGGTGCCAGTTAGAGGAGCCTTCTGTCACACTGTCATGGTGAGGGGCTTTGGCTTCATGCTATTGGAACTATTTGAAGCTACTTCCTAATTTGCATGGGTTATATCTGAAGGGTATTGGGTGAAATGAAACCGAACAAAATTGAAATAATACTGAAAGTCAAAAGGGCCTTTAAAGGATAATTGGAGAAAAGGAAAGAAGATGAGAGAGAGATGCACTTAGGAAATTTTTTCAGGTAAAATAATCAGTGATTGACAACTAATTAGGAATGTAAGCTGACCTCTAGTGTAAGGTGATTGCTTGACATATAAACCCATTCTGATATTCAGAAATCAAGAGGAAGACTCCGGGTGGAGATGGAAGAGGTTGGTGAGTTAATCATGCTCATCTTTCACTGTATATGAAACTTGCCATAGCTACAGCCCAGTGGAGAGATGACTGGGTATCAGTGCAGAGGTCAATACAAGGCATTTGGGAGTTATAAACCCACAAGTGGTAGTAAAACTTGCAAGGATGATCAAACAGGATGTTCATGGAGTAGTATGTGGCATATAAAAAGTTCTACAAAATTACTTATTTAAAAAAATATCCCTAGAGACAAGAATATTAACATATATAGACAACACGAAATACCAACAGAGAAGGGGAAGTACATGTAATACTACATGATGTCATTTACTTAACTATTTTCTGTGGACCTACACATATATAGTAAAAGAATAATAGAATACAAGGCAAGTGAGTATCAAAATAATTTAGTGATTAACTATTACTTGCAAGGAAAATAAAGATAAAGGAAGATAGCTGTACCCAAGATTTCAACAATATCAATAATCATTTACTTGTGTTTTTAAATACAACCTTGAAACAACAGGAAATGCATTTTAAAATTTCACAGACTTGGTTAGTGAGTCCATAAATATATGCTTGAAATATTTCCTGATAATTTTTATTAAAGAGTAACTGGAACATGAAGAATAGATTCAGTAAGTGTGCTGTGAACTTTGTAAAACTTTGGCTAGAAGGAAGAAAGGAGAGCAAGAGTTAGACAACAAGATTTCCCTTTTAAAAGACAGGAGAGAATTTGGCATTTTATGGATTTAAGAAAAGAGAAGATAAAGAGTTTTTGAAACATGAGCATTCGGAGATACCTCAGCAATATAGATGTGAAATAAAAAAAGAGAACATTTTTAACTTGTCTGATGTTTGTCCTTCAAATTTTATTACAATGGAGTTACAACTTTTTATTTTTAATATATGCCTTCTCCTACTAAAAGCATAAACTCATTTTCTCTAGTTCTGCATTATAATAAAGAGCTAAGAGGATAATGTTATACTTGTTAGATGACATCATTCAAGAAATTATAGTAAGACAAAGTCACATAATCTTTTTTTCTCAGAGGAAATCAGTGACTATGAGACTTTTTTTTTTTGTTTCACAAACTGAAGTGCGTTTATATATTTTAAAGAATCATCACAGAGTTGCAGTACCCAATGATACTCTATCATTACCAAAACACACTAGAAAGAGAACACCTGTGGGAAGAAAAGGAAAGGAAAATGTATTATATTACACAACATATAATTTTATACTTTTGAATACTGAAGACCATTGAAAAGATGATGTATAATTGAAATTATGAAAGTGCTTCAGAATGGCAATAGAGAAGTCACTATTTATAATATTGACTTTCTGAAGGACTTCATTGTTATCTCAGGTAAAATATAATTGCCTTTCATATGCTCTGTATGATAGCAGTATTGCAATTCTGTGAGCTGAAAATTCTTTTAAGCTTTTTGGCAACTTAGTTGGAAGTACCTACTTTTTATTTGTTGGGTTTGTCCCTCAGGTCCTCCATTTGATTGTAGAGGACATGGAATATTTCCCTGAGATGCATTTTCAGTTATAAGGTCATCATTAATGTGCCTGAACAATAATGGAATTGAGGAAAAGATGACCATGATAAGAGATGGCATTTAAGAAAAATTATGATCAGTGGTAAAAGAAGACATACAGCCTTCTCCTGGTAATAGAAAGTCTGTTAATGAAATGCAGAATTTATTGAAATCATAAATGAGAGATCATCAATTGTTAGGGCAAATCCGTCAAATTATCGAGTATTCAGCTGCCATTATGATTAATCCCCTAATCACAAACTATTTGCTCCTTGTTTATTTTTTTATTTTTTTTGCAAATGCTCTCCCCTTGGTCATTCTCTAATTTCCTCCTTCAGTCCCATCACTGATCATCCGCCTATGTCAGTGCCAAGCTGTTCCAGTGTCCCTTTGAACTTCTGACTCCCAAGGACTGATTCTCGATGCTTGTTTCCAATGACTTCTATGCTTTGGCATTAGCTAAAATCTTAAATGTGGGCAAGACAGTGTTCCTAGACAGATAATTGGAGTTACAATGTGTTGGCTGCACTTACAACAGCATTGGGATTTAAATCATGCCTTTCACCTTTTGAGAAGCAGAGCCAGAGCTTAATTGGCAGAATTATGAACTAGGAAAAAATAATCCATGACACCTCCCATCTTGCAGATGCTGACTCTGTTTAACCCTCCTATCATCTCCTGCCTTCAGTCTCTTTTTAATTCCATCTCTCAGGCATCAGTTTTCAGTTTCAGTCAAGTCTTTTCTTTGCATGGAAAAAAAAAATCATCCCATTGTTCTCAAATGCAATAATTACTAGTCTAAGTGAGCTACCAGAAATGTCTGTCACACTTTCAATGAAGAATTTTAAACTTCTTTGAGATAGAAATTTCTCTTTGGCAAACCTTTAGATACTTCTGAAATGATACAGACAGTTGGTATTTGTTAATTGATAAGAATATATTTACCTCTAAAGTATAATCCCTACAATTAGTAGCATTCACTATCAGTAAGAATTGTAATGACATATATTGGACATTTATTGTGTAGTAGGTCTGATCTCAGTCTGCAGATCAAATATGAGTATCTTCATCTTATTGATGAGAAAGTTGAGATGTTAAGCAGTTTATAAACTTGTCCACTGTCACCTAACAAAGAAATGACAGCTGCACTATTTTATATACTGAAGCTGCAAATTATAAAAAAATGGTCCTTTAAAAATGCTATGTCTACTTGGTTGACTAAGAGAAAATTAGTTTTGTAGTGAATTCATAATTCTCATGGGCTCAGAAATTTCTAGGTATTCTCTAGTTGGATTATTGTTTCTATTTTTGGATATTCAGCAAGCATCACACATACTGAAACTTCTTAAAAGAAATTAGATGAATAGATTCAGAAAATCAAAGTATTTAAATAAGGAAGTTAAAAAAGAGGGGTTATACACCAACTGATATAAACATCCCTTAATGATGCAGGATGTAAAACTTACAGAATGGTTGATAAAGCAGTACATAATGAATGTGCTCCCAGATGGAGGTAGGATTTCCCAGATTCCAGCCACATCTTGATTGAGAATACCATCAGCAAGGAACAAAATGTCTCCTAGAAGTGAAAACTCACCTTTGTAGTTCTTAAGAAGGGTATTGGTAGATAGAGATGTTTTATATCCTTCTGAATCAACCTTACTTTTTAGGAGATCCTCATTCCTTGACCATCTTCTCACCTTGTACAGTTGAGTTGTGAAAAATGTATTCATATAACTGGGCAAATTGAAGGCTGACTTCTTGGCTGATTTATTCCAGAGATCAAGCCAACCCAAAGTCCATGCTTGCACTATTTCTTGGTATTCTTAAAGAAATTATAAATTCACCTATTCAGGAATCTTGTAGAACATTCCAGACTTCTGTAATATCCAGAAAGGATATCAAGTGTGATTTTTTTAACAAAGACAGCAATTTGGAATCAACAAGGACCAGAGAGACCAACACAGCCTTACAAAGGCATTTGGAATTAATAATGATGCAAAGGGCAGAAATACTGTGTAGGCAGTGAGGAAAATTTTTCAAAGATATAAAAACCAAGGAGAAGGGAAACTAAGGAATAAATTAAGGTCTAATACTTGCAGGCTCTGAAAGAATGCAAGCTACTTAATTATATTAATAATAGTCAATATATATCTACAAATACAATATTCCTTGTTGTCTTAAAAATAATTTAGTTCTAATGGATATTAAGTAATACTTGATTATAGTTGAATTTTAAAAGTTCAATTGTAATGCCAATGAAAAATAGCACACATAGAAATATAAAAAGTAGATTAAAGAGGAAAACAATTTTATACCCTTAATTCATCACACTATTTTATTACTGACTTATTCTGCCCTTTATAATTTTATATTAAGTGCTCTTTCTTGATTTAGATACACTTTGAAAGGGCAAGAATAGAAAGAATAGTGAATAAAAAGGTAATAAAAATAAATTTACAGAAAATGAGCCTTTCTGTTTTCTGAAAATATAATGGAGACTTAGCCTTATCTTGTAGCTTTATTTTATATTTCAGCATTTGATAATCTCTGTTGCTTCCTATAAAAATCAGTGTCTAGTAGCATTTCTAAATGAGTAAGATAAAACATTTGATGCTTATATTTTATCTAATTAGACAGAAATAAATCATTTGTCATTTTGAGGAATGCTTTCACATTTCTGCATTTTCTTACTTAAATTTCAGGTTAAATTTTTTGAAAATAAACATAAAGATACCAATTGAAAACAATGTGGGTTTGAGGTAAAAATACCTTAAAGAGAGATAAAAAACAAAACAAAACAACAACAACAAAAAAAACAGATGTTCCCAAATTTTCTATCCAGCACAGCATCTTTTGATATTACTATACTCCTGGTAAATATTTATAAATCCATATCAAACATTTCATTAGTCCTT
This sequence comes from Callospermophilus lateralis, assembly GCF_048772815.1. NCBI lineage: Eukaryota > Metazoa > Chordata > Mammalia > Rodentia > Sciuridae > Callospermophilus > Callospermophilus lateralis. Next base: position 101,195,787 of record NC_135312.1, on the reverse strand, counting down.
CATTGTAAGATCAGTAGATTGTTATCAGAATTTATAAGTAGTTTCATTTTTACTTAATTAACAAGTTTGTTCATAGTATGAGAAATATATCTCCAGATAAAATTATGTCTAGTTTCACATAGTCCTGTCTTGCGGTTTTTGTAAGATATTCTTATTATACCAATAAAACACTCCCTGATTAATCTTTGATAAAGATAAAAGAACAGAAAAAAAATTTAAAATATACATAATATTTGCATCAACATCACCTGAGATAAACTATTAACTGAATTCACAGATCAGTTTAATGTTGAGAATATGAAATACAATTCCATATGATTTCAATTTATATCATCAATTATACAGACTTTCCCCTCTTTAATTTTATTTTTCCTACCAAAATTGTCTTTATTACTTGCTGAGTATCCTATCTGTCCTTCCCAAGTGCTTTCATACAAACTTACTGTTTCTTCATAGCAGTTAGTTTTTATTTCGATGGTTATTTTCTACAACCCTAGAACTTTTCAACACCTTGAGAAATATTATACATAAAGATAGGAATGAGGAGATAAACTCACTACAGGAACTTCTAGGGCAATTTATTTTTAAAAATATTTTTATAACATACAAATAGGCAAGATGTGGAAACAACATTGAGTCCATGGAGAGATGGATAAACTGTTATATGCATAAAATAGAGCATTATTCAACCTTAAAATCTCAAATTTGCCTCTTGCATAAAAATAACAATTATAACAAATTGAATCAATGTATTAATGTTGAACATTGTCATTGAAATTGTCCTGCCATGAAACAGTGGACCCTTGGATGCTGTTCTTTGGTTTGCCACTTATTAGGTATGTGTCTCTGGGAAATGGTTTTACCTTTCTGGGCTTTAGTATTCTCATATCTCACTTCAAGGATTAGATCCTAGGTATTTTTCAGTCAAATTGTAGCAAGTGCTTCCAGGGCTCTGCCCATCTCCCCTTGGATTGCTTTACCAGTGAGTGCTGGATATGCCTAAGTGTGAATTTTTGCCCTGGGAGAAAGCTTCACTCTTGGCACCCAGCTCCTATTGATCTGTGAGTGAGACATCCCAGCTCAAGGAACCTAAACCCCACACTGCCTGAAGACACTGTGCCTCTAGCGGCCTGGATACACCCAGCCCTACTCCCTTAACCTGCAATAGATTTCGTGGAAGGCTCCATAGTCTTGCTCCCTTGCCCTGAGCTAAGACAATTTGAAAAGAGACTTCCCCTTTTTCCAGAGCTGTCCTGTGACACCCTCTGAGATCTGTTCTTCAAATGCTGCTTCTATTTCTCCTCCCCTTCTGACTTCTCACCTCAGTCTTAAGTATTCTCAGCAATAATATTCTGATTCATGTGGTTTTGGATTGACATTGGTTTATGTGAAGCATGTCTAATGTCTAGCATTAGATAATGCATATCATCCCCCAAAATATTGCAAGAACTACTTACCATAATATTTGTGCCTGAAACAAGTCAATATATATATATCACCATAAATAAGGCACTTCAATTACCATAATAACTTTGTATAATAAATTAATGATAATATTCTGATGGATATCTGGGTGAAAACGTTACCAATATACAAACCACTAACCATGTATATTATGTTTCTCAAGCAAACCTAAAGTCTTACCATGTCATATAATCTATTTTGAGATTGAAACAGAAAAAGAAAAAAGGGGGGAGGAGGTAAATATGCTAAATTGAGGAAATATGCTAAGTTGAGCAATCTTACAAATATATTTAAAATTATAGATGTAACATATTGAGATTAAAGTTTACTTTTAGGTAAAGGATATTTGTAAATGGTTACTCAAACAGATAATTTCAGTTTCAAGTCTTCTAAAAAATAATTCTATTTTATGTTGTTGATACTGCTAGTTACCAGTGATGAGTTCTGTTCCCTCACATGTTGAAGTATAACATTAGAAAAGCACGCTGAGGCAAGCATATAAAGCTGGATTTATTTAAAAAGGGATAACAGACTTCTCCGAGGAGGGAGAAGGTGGCCATAGCTGGTATTTCAAGAAGTTGGGGGCATTTTGCCTTTTTTTATAGGACTTAGGCTTCCTGCTCTCTTCCCCTTATCTCTCTCCTTTCTGCTCATGTGAGTAGGCCCAGGAGATGCTCAGTGGGATGGCCAAAACAGGTAAGAAGCAGATGGGCTGGAGGGGCCAAATTGGAGAGATCAGGGCAGGAAGGTAATTAACAACTCCCTGTAGGAAGGGGCAATCTCTGGCAGGTTACCTTAGCAACAGGTTGGAGCAGGTGCAGGTAATCTTGATATGGGTGGAGGAAGGGCTCTGAAGGCATTAACATTTCAATTCATCCATTCTCTGGATCCACAGCCCCTGACTATCTGCCTCTCTAATTCTGGCTTCATTGTTTACTTTTAAAATTTATCTTCAGAACAAAATCCTACCATTATAATTCTGGCATTATGTATTATACACACATATAATCTTTGAAAGTTTTTTACAACGTTTTAAAATATTGGTGTATGGAAATAGATTCTTTTAAACACACACACACACACACACACACAAAAAGTCACTTTGATAAAGACAGGTCATGGATTTAAACATGATATAAATACTCCCTAACACTAAAATATTTCTGAGGGAAAGGACCTCCTTGGTGCATTCCAGTATATTCAAAATACTATTTTTACTCTCAAGTAGCATGATTAATAAGAAGAAAAATAAGCACAACTGCTCAACCTGACATTTATTTTCACCAATCATTTCTTTTGAATTCATGCTAAGAGAAAAGATTTTATTTCTCTGGGGTTTAAAAAAAAAGTATAAAGATTAACAGTATGTTCACTCTTATTTTTCAAGGCATTTTTCTTTTATTGATCAATAATTTCGAATTTTGTTCTAAAGTCTCACTTTTCAACTTATATCATTTTGATGGATCATTGAACAGTGTAATTGCTACCTGGAAATGTAATATCAACAAGATCTGTACAGGAGAGTTGTCCACATGGCCACACCAACTTCTTTCTTGCCGGATGGCACTCTCTCTCTCTACTATCTCCTTCATTACATTGCATATAACATGTTTTATTAATGGACATCACTTAGCAAGCTGAAATGAAAATTTCCCTTTTTATTTTCTCTTAAATACACTGGCTACATTTAAATACAATTTTTTAAAGACATATTTCATTATTGGCTTCATAAAATCTGAAGATGAGAGATCCATAAGGTAGAAGTTTCTTTATAGTTAGGCTTACTCTTAGAAAGCAGGATTGTACTATTACATCTGTACTCGTGGCAGAATTTTGATTATAAATTCTTTATTTCACCCTATTTTTTTCTCTTTTTGTTTTCCTCCTCTTTTTCCTCCCACTAGTTCTCCTCTTTTTGTATTATTCCTCTTTCACTTTGATTGGATCAGGAGCATTTATATGAATCACCTGTAAACTCACATAAAGCTGTGAACCCTCCAAAGCAGGATTCTCTTTGCTTGCTTGTGAGAACATAAGACTGCTGTTCAAGCTTTCCCTTGATTTATATCTATAAGGCATATGTTTTTAGTCCTTTTCAGTATATCCAAGTTTTCTGTTTCTTGCAGAAAACACATTGTTAGATTTTGTTTTCCTTTTTTCAATTTATGGATCCTTGTCTTTTATTTAGTTACTTTAATCCATCTTCATTTGTTTTAATTTCTAAGTAGGTTTTAATTCTGCCATATTATTTAATGTTCTTTTTATTTCTTGTACTTTCTTTGCTCTTTTGATTCACTCCCAAATGTATCAGTGGCTGTATCTTCCCTCTTAGAAAAGAAGAGCATTAGTAAACCTCATGTTTTTTTTTTTTTTCCCCTATTGTTTGATGCCTGGAATATTACTTCTGGTGATATGAGTAATCTTTCTCTTTTCTTACATTTATATATTCATGAATCATAGTTTATCATATTTATTTATTTAAAATTATTCAACTACGTGTATTGGCTCTTTGGGTTTGGAGAAGAACCAAAGGCCAGAACATAGTGTTTATCTCTGCAGGGTAGCTCAAGGTTCAAGTGTGTGGGACAGGGCATAGGACATGAGCTTTCTGTCAGAAAGTCCCAGGCAGTGCATTGCATCATAAAACAGAGTTATCCCTTGATTTTGCAATATCCCAGCAGAAAATAACTATGGTCAGGATGGCACCCCAAGTTCTTTTTTTATGTTGGAATGTAGGTAGAAGGCAGTTTGCCAGGTTGCAATCCACATACGTTGGGAGTTGGATTAGAGAAGTATAGGACTGAATGCCCAAAACATGTCAGCCTCCACCTACTTTGACCTCACCTAGAAAAACTCTTGCCCAACTAGACCCCACAGCAATGGTGCAAGGGAAAGGGGATACATAATAACAGCCCAAAGGCAAAGAGGTAGGAAATGGGATGAGGAGAGCTAAAGCAGATTTTAAACTGATCTTCCTGTGTTGCCTCTAGCTTCTCTCTGCCCAAAGCTGGCCACTCAGTCTCTCAACAGAGCAGTTTAAAATACACTTGTTAGCATTGCTGTTGCTTTAGATCTTGCAATCCATTTTTCTCATCCTGTGGATTCTCGGCATCATTTTTTGAGGCAGTAACCTATGCCAGTTGGACATCTTGTTGAACATCTGCTATCTTGTGTGAATATATACAGATGTGTGTGCATGTTGAACTTGTATCTATATTTAATATGTATTAATTATACAAATAATTCCTATTTCGTGGTTGATACTTTTACTATAGTTCACGTATTTTTTTTTTAAATCATTTGCTTTTTTCATTTCTGTTATTTTGTGAAGATACATATGCTTATTTATAGTTAGCTAATATTGTATGGTTGAAAATCTGCTTATTTTACAATGAAAAAAATTTCCATTTGCAATGAAAATAGATGTTCTGAAAGCTGACCTTATAAATATTCCTTTGAAAGGACACTTCATGAAGTGTGAAAATACCAAACATCAGCTAATAAATCTTTGTGAAAATTTGTTTATATGCAATTTTTAAATAAGTCACAAATTTAAACCATGGAATCAATAAACAGCATTTGGGAAGAGTTTTGAAATCTTATCAAAATTTTTGTTCTTTCATGTACATGATTTAATACTGGTAAATGTTACTTAGTTTATAGCCTAAGTAACCTCCAAACGTTATTTTAATTTATCAAAGCATCTTTTATTTTTTTTATGGTGCTGGGGCTTGAACCCAGAGCCTTGTGCATGCTAGGTATACTGAGTCACACAAAGCCCCCATATTGTTTTGACTAAAACAAATATAGCAATTAATGGAAAAGATTGTTTGATGAATGTACATACTTGAAGGCATTAACATGAGCACATTGCCTTGTGTTGGTACTGCCAAGAAAGCAAATACTGAAAAAGAATTAATACTTACTCAAATCCCAGTTTAAATTTTGTTGATTCTCCTCACCCACAAAACAATTTCTCAAAAACACTGACTATACTGCTTATTGACTCCTCTCTCCTTGCCCTCTTTCACTACCCCTACTTTCCTTTTCCTTCTTGTTCCTCACCCTGCTTCTTACTTTTTATTTTTATTTTTTGTATTTTCTCCCATCATTTTTTCCCTCCTCTTATTCATATTTTCTTCTCTTTTTACTTCTCTTCTTCCTTGGTCATCAAGTAGCAGTGGTAGTAGTTGCCATTTGCAAGTACTAATAATGGTGGTATTCTTCATTCAGTAAATGCTTTCCATATGTTGGACATTGAGCTCAGCTTTTAACCAGATATGAGTAATTTTAGTGCTTGAGATTCAATGGGAAGTTCAATTCAATTTGCATGCAGTTTGCTTAAAATCATGCTCTGACATCTTTCAAATTTGATTGAATTAATTGATTCATGAATTTAGATTAAAGAAGATAGACTTCAAAAGAACTCTAGAGTTGTGTTTATACACTCCTAAGTATATAGCCCCTCTCCATATACTTTTTTCCCCGGGTTGATTTAAAAATGGAGAAAAATATAATTCTTAAGGAATAAGAATTGTGGTGAATATTTGAAAATGAAATAACACTGAAATTAAATTTAATTGCTCATAAGTTTATTTTAGAAAAACATTACTATTTTTAAAAAGTACTCTTCCCTTTGCTTTAAAACACTAATCAAAAACATATGGTACTTCATAATAAACTTAGTAGATGTTATTTTATGCAATAATAATATTTAGGAGTGCTAAAAAGTCTCTTTCAGAGAAATGTGTTATAATAGAAAATAATATAGAACAGCTTCTTGATAGGCAGGTGCTTCCTTCAGTGATGTATTTTGTGATTGGCTTTCAGGGGTAAAATTCATTATCATGAAATTCTGTATTGAAATTGTTTTATAATAAATTGGTAGCATTAGACAAATGGAAACTAGGTGTTTTTCTCTAAGAAGGTCACCAAGTTTGCTTTTTCTCAGCCCATTTAGAAAGAATGAAAATATGGAAAGCCATTTGCATTGTAACTGCAGGCACCAAACCAATTTGACTTTATAGATGCAAAAAGAAGTGAAATGTATAAAATCATTTACATTTTAAATCACAAGAATAATGACCCTAAGCAAAATGAAAAAGAAGATTGTAGAGTAGATATTGTTTAGACTTGGTTGAAGTATAATAAAGAACAAACTTACCTTAGATAACTTATTGGATTCATTGTGCAGAAAGTAATATTTTGGGGATGGGGTTGGTTTATAGTGTCCTGAAAATTGGTACATAATACACATAGCCAGTCCACAGATCATGAAGAACCAAATGAATGATGCTAATGCATTTTAAACTTACCTTGAATTTGTAAAGAACCAGTCAAGCACAATCTCATTCTGGTTTGGAAAGATTAGTTTGCTGCAATATGGAGCATTTATTAAGTGAAACAAAATTAGAAGAGGGAATACTTTTGAAATTTTATTGCACTGATTCTGAGAAAAAAAAAATTAGATCCTGAAGTAAGCACTAGCAACTAAAGTAGAAGGGATAGATTTGGAAATTATTTTAGAAGTCAGAAGTAGAATTTCTTGAACTTGAGATAGATGATTGTGGGAGGCTAAGTGTAGAGGATAATATATAGGGGCTTTATTGAAAATTGTTTTGATAACTATGTCACTGGTACAGAGAATCTAAAAGAACAAAACACTATTAGAAGATGACAAGTTTTGTTTAGAATATACTGAGATTGTGATGCATGAAGGATATCTAAGTAGGCATGCCTACTAACCAATTTGACATATAGGATAAACATTATTAAAAGAAGTTGTTAGATAGGTTTTTAGTAATGAAATGAATGTAAAGAGTAGGCATGATATTATCACTCATAATTTTAACTTGCTGAGTATTAGCTTTCTATTTTATTACAATTTCAATAGAAGTCAGCTTTTTCTTTTAAGCTGCTGACATCACTAGGATTTATATAGTATTCTCAAAATGAATATTACAGTTGTGAAGGGAAATACCAAAGGGAAAATGACAGTAAATACATCTACCAAATGTCACTCCCCTTGTTATCTCCAGTAGTCACTCATCCTTGGCATGTAAATATAATATGAACTTGAAATAACATATTCACTAAGTTAGCTGATTTTTTAAACAGAAATCAAATGCTGGGAGCAAGGTGATAAACTGATACGTGTATTCATTTCTAGAAGCATTTTTGCTTACACTGTTTTGGAATACGATTTAGTAATATATAGACTGAGTATGAAAGGTATTTTCAAAACAATATTTGATTAATTCTACTCCCTCAATTTATCCTAAGGAATATTTCAAAATAAAAAAATAGAGATATGTATGAAAATGTTCAATGTGGATCAAAAGTTAGTCTTATATCCTCAAGATTTAAATAATGTAATATCAGAAAACTGCATTACAAATTCACAGGTAAGGGAAAGGAGAATGAAATTAAAAAGAATGTCCATTAAACCTTGAATCTTAAGATTTTCTTTTTATTCAGAAAATAATAATAATAATAATTATTATTATTAGTTGGACACAATATCTTTATTTTTATTTGGTGCTAAGGATCGAACCCAGGGCCTCGCACATGCTAGGAGAGTGCTGAGCCACAACGCCAGCCCCCAGAAAATTGTTTATTACTTGAATTGCATTTTCTTCTTGAAACCAATTACACTACTTTCTTCATTACCTAAATAATACTTACATGCCAAAATCATCACATTTTATCCATTTTATATGTAATCAGTTTATAGAAAAAGCATACAAGACTTACTATAATAGTATAGCAATCTAGCCCCATCAGAAGAAGTAAATATTTATAAATAAAACTTGGCACTTGGGTATAAAGCTTTCATGATCAAGGATCACTAGATACCATGTCAAGAACCAGAGTCCTAATTAGATCACCTAAAATATTGGTGTCCATTAAAAGATTTTAAAACCATATTATTAACAATTGTGTAGCCAGGGAAAATTGGAAGTGCAGGAGAAAGAAAAATGGAGCTCAAATGAAGTATGTTAATTACAATTTTTAATGGGGCATCAATGGTGTCTAAAGGTAATTTCATCTTTTTTTTTGATTCATTATCTTTTAAATTGTAGTAGGCAAAACAAACAAAGTTAAGTAATTTTAAGAATGTGTAAATCTGTGAGACTAGGGAACAAGAGAAAAGTTTTCATTTTTAATTTTATATATTTTATATGCTTATGTTGAGATATTTTTAAAAATTGCATCTATAATAAACACATTTCATCTATAATCTATTGTTCAGTTTTAAAATAGTTGCCATCATTATTATTTGAAATTGAAATGTGTTTTAAAATAATAGGATAAAAAGCTATGTGCAAAATAATATATGGATGCTCCAATTGAACACAAATAGGAAGGATAATAGCCAACATGTAAGTTGACTATAAATATGGATATACATGGATTCTGGTCATATAACTTCATATTTAAAATTTTGGGAGTTTTTTTGATTTATTAATTCCTAAGACTTAACTATAAAAAAATAAGTAATATATATTTTTTTCTTACTAAAACAAAACTGGTTTGAAACTGCTACTCATGATCTTACCACTATTTATTGAGTTTTGGTAAATTTATGATTTCTTTGCAATCAGTTTTCTCCTTCCTGGACTGGGTATCTTTTGACTGTGTATGTCAGAAAGAGAGTGTGCTCTCCCTCAAACAAAAATGGGAACTTATTAAATGACTACTGAAGTGACTTAGGAAACCAAGAACAAGACTGAGGCTGGACCCCAGTGGCAACTGTTATTAACTCAAATAATGTTAACTTTCTTTATCAGCACTCTCCTCTCTGTTGTTCTTTGATTTTTTGTCTTTTTAGAAACCAGACTCATCTGGTTCTCTGGTTTTCATGAGTGTAAATTCAACCATAGCTTATTCTCAGACTTTATTACTTTATACCCAAGTGCCACAAAAGGGATGTCACTTGTTTTTCTTACTCCTTTTACCAAAATTGCCATAAAACATTACATTTCAATTTGGGAAATGTGTATATTCCCTAAAAATCAATGAAACATGACAGTTGATTATACCTTACTGCCTGGCAGTTCTGGCAGTAGCCATGTGGCTTAGGAAGCAGAACAAGATTCCAAGAAAGTTTGTACAAAGCAAGTAATACGGAGTGCTGAGCAGAAACCAAGTGGATCCATGTCCATCTGCAAGATGAACGCATTCAAGTAAAGATATTTGCATTCAAGTAAAGATATTTTGTGTTCTTAGCCCAGCTAATAGCACTATTTATACCTCTCTGCAGTGTGTCCCGCCAACTTAGACCACCACATACCTGTTTAAATGTCTCACAGTTTTCTCACTTTTCAATATAGTTACAATCTCCCAATCACCTGCATTCTCAGTTTGTCCTGTTTCTAGATTTCCTATGCACTCCTGTCTCCAATTGAACCTACCTCTCTGAAGGCATTTCCCATACCAGAAAAGCCACCACCAGTCAGCCTCCCAGTTGCTCAGAATAGGAACTTTGGAGTCAATCTTGGCTTTTCCCTTTTCTTTAACCTACTTATGTCATTAATTACTAGTTTTTAATTTTCTCATGACTATAAAATGTGTAGGACTCTATTCTTCTTGCCAAAAGATTTCTTCTATACCATATTATCCAAATTCTCTTCTTTCCAACTTAGATTTTCTTCTGCATCCAGTAGCCAGAATGATGTTGGCTAAATATCATAGAAACATATAAAACACTTCTCTGATTTCCCATTGATCTACACCTGAAATCCAGTACTTTGCAGAACCTATCATAATTCTGAAACTCCCCTTCTATATTCTAGTCATCCCATACATTCATCAGTTTCTCAAGGGGAAAAAAAAATTCCTCCCTATTATCCAACTCCCAAGCCTTTTCCAATCCCTCTGTCTAATATAGTTCTCAATTATTTTTTTTTGCTCACTTTTCTTTGTATCTTTTATGAAAATTTATAACTGTAGACCAATGTATGCTTCCTTATTGGAAGTCTTCTACCCTGTGAACTATAAGCAATGAAACAGCAAGGACAGAGGCACTTAATTAACCCACCCTCTGCAGCAAGAACATGTGAGTTTGCGTCACTGTCTTTGTACAGAGCCTGCACCTCTTCTCCACTAGCTAACTGCATAGTGAATTGGTGTCCTCCTCAGGAGTTGGATTCAAAAGAGACTCATGATGAACAATTAGCTAAAAGTGTCCTCTAAATAACAAGTATAAAATACAAATGGTCCCACACTTATGGGCATTCTACTTATGATTTATTGACTTCACAAGGGTACAAAAGCAATTGGTGTTCAGTAGAAACCGCACTTTAAATTTTGATCTTTTCCTGGATTAATAGTATGCAATATGATAGTATCACAGTGCTGAGCAATATCAGTGGATTGCAGCTCACAGATGGCTGCACGGTCACAAGGGTAAACAACCCATAGTGTAATGTACTGTATTGCTAAAATGTGATGTTGAGTGGATGAAGGGAATTAAATGCATTTTTTGACATACAAACTTTTCAACTTAGATGGGTTTATTGGAATGTAACATCATAAGTTGAGAGGCATTCATGTACAAAATAATACAACAGATATTAAGCAAAATAAAATTTTATTATATATCTGCACAGATATAAACAATGAATTCAGTTTAATTTGCATAGTTAAATGTACTATAATTACTGGTGAATGAATAAAAATTATGGATGCTTATTAAATATTTGTTGCAGTCAATTAAGTTCAGCTTTAAATGTCTTTGCCTACCATTTCTGTTATGAATAAACAGATATCAAAAGCAACTAAGTAATTCCACTAGTCACAAACAATCTCTTTATATCTTCCATACTAGACATAGATTTATATAGATTTTTCTCTTTAGACATACATACGGAGGTGGTATTTAATTTTAATTTATATTTTTACTTTGCTATGAGTGTGTTGAAGGAAAATTGGTGGATAACGCATTTCATCGCAGTTAGAACTTCTTGAGCTTTCCAGTAAAATTTGATCTGTGTGCACAATTTCTCTAGTGAAATTTGATTCATAGCATCATTGTTTGCTAGCTGATTGTCAACCTGTCAGGCTGTGCTGACTCTGCAAGTAGTTAGTGATCTTCTTCTTGTCTCCCTTATGCTGGTGCTTCTGGAGTGCTGTCATCAGCATATTACTGTTAGTGAGTGACTGCCTTGAAGAATTCTGTATCACTTCACAGTTTATTATGAGAATTTTTATATACATTGAAGTTTAATCAATACCATAAAATAAAAATGCTCACAATCCCACAGAATGAATCTTCTTCAAAACAGAAGTCTTACTTTTAAACAGCAGTGATAAAGTAGGCGAGGTACTATAGTCCGTCTTTGTCAATAAAAATATCAGGAAAAGACTTGAAGAATCTTGCCATATTTTCAGGATGTCATTTCAGACAGGTTTCTATTTTTAGTAATACAGGGTTTTTTTTCCCATAGAAAGAATTTTCAAGGTTGCATTAGGGATTTACAGTTATTGTATTGGTCATTTCTATTAATTCTCTTAGGTCCAATTATTCAAAACTCTCAATCTCTCTCTCTCTCTCTCTCTCTCTCTCTCACACACACACACACACACACACACACACATTTTTGAGGCTTAAAAGGGGAAAATAAACAGTCTTCTTTGCATGCTGAAGTTATGATTTGGATCTTAAATTTTGCTCAAATGCCTAAATTCTAAAAAGCTTTATTGCCAGGCAGGCACTTTGGGGAGGTGGTGGAACCCTTAGCAGGTAGGGCCTAGTGGATGGAAGCTGGGTCATAGAAGGCATGCCCTCAGAGGATGTAATGTGATCCTGGCCCCTTCACCTCTCTTTCTTTCTCACCTACCCTGAGATGAGAGGCTTTGTTTCATCATGAGCTCACTGCCATGACTTTCCACAGTCCCCAAATCACAGGTCCCACAAACTGTGGACTGAAACCTCTGAAACTGAGTCAAACTAAACCATTCCTCCTTTTCAGTTGATTATCTCAGGTACTTTGTCATAGTGACAGAAAACTGACTAACAGAAAAACAAATTGCAAACTAGAAGATTCAGAGAAACTTCACTAAAACATAAGGTAATGTAAATCTGGATTAGAGTTCAATCCTGTGAGCTTCCAGTATATTCTTTGAACTGCAGTTACCCACTGGAGTTGCAGACACACAAAAAAAATTGTGGACCTCTCCTCCAGGACAAGAATCTATAAGCTAGTGACCAGACAAACTGAGATTTCATCCAGTGTATAGGTTATATCAATAAGAAGCAAAGCATGTTACTTTAACCCAAAGTCACCTACCAGTTTATCAATAAAGAGGAGTAAGTAAGAGATAGAGATAAAAACCACAAGTGTACTTCTTGCAGAAGTCACCTCATACAAATAAGAGCAATGGGGATTGGAAATTTCCCCTGAAAAATTGAAAGTGTGTTTTCAAACCAGGATATTGACAGTGAGGGAATGTTTGGGACTTGATGTGTCCAAATATTCTGCTGGGCCCTATGTCCTTTAGAAGACACATTTACTTTTATTATTTTCCCCCAATTACCTTCATTGAATGAATCACCTCATTAATTTCTCACAATATAATTCAAACCGAGTGAGAATGGAGTACATAAGCTTCTCTTCAAATAAAAGAAATCGTAATCCATGCATGACTTTCTCATTTGGTGTTATAGCCTTGATTCCACAGACACATGTAAAATTTGTACCTGTTCCTTTTTGTCTTTCCCTTTCTCCCAATACTACTGTTCTGCCTTTCTTTTGTTTCAGCTTAAGACATTTTTGCAACCTAGAATTATGAGAAAAATCCCTTAGCTCATATTTCATTTCCAGTCTGTCCCTATCAAATTTATATGCCATATAAATGCCAGAAGTTTTACTGGACTTGTCACTTCAACAATATTAACTCCTGGCCAGTGAATGCTTCCACAGATGTCAAGTTCACCAACTGATTTCTGATGCCACTCAAAGCTCCTGTATCTTCTCTCATTCACCTACTTCTTCACTTACTCAAAGGATTGAACACCTAGAATGTGCCCAGAACCCAGAATGTACCTAGAGCAGTGTGGAGTTATTATGACTCTAAAAATAGACGGTCCTTGCTATGAGGAACTTACTGCTCATGCTGAAATTGGACTAAGTATAGAAAAACAGTTGAATAAAAGAGATAGGTTCCAGTTAAAAGGAAAGTCATTTAGGGGAGGTGGGGGGGAGAGATATTAAGACAGAATCATCTAGAGAGGGGAATCTGCTTTAAAAAGTTTATCTCTGGAGTTGAGGATATAGTTCAGTTGGTACAGTACTTGCCTTGCACTCACAAGGCCTTGGGTTCAATCCCCAGCACCATGAGAGAAAAAAAAAAAAAAAAAGAAAGAAAAAATCTTTGAGACGATAACATTTAATATGTAGAATGTTCCTGATGGAAGAAATGGCATGTTAAAGTTCCTCGTGTGGTAAAATTCTTAGTTCAATCAAGCAACTGAAAGATTAGTGTGAGGAGAGTCAAGTTTGCAGGTGGAATGGTGGCATGACGTGAAGTTAGCAGAGTACATTAGGACCATAGGAGGCAGAGATTGTACATCATGCTAAAAGGTTAATTTATTATTCTATGGAGCCAAACTGTGCAATGGAATTATAGAATAAGCCATAAGTGGTGGTCACTTCTATAATTTAATATTTCAAGTGCATTTCATTTAAATTACTATTTCCAAAATAGTATGATTTGAAGATGTAATAAGTATAAAGTCATTCACAGGATATTTTATTGATGAGAGTTTTTTATATTAATTCTTCAAAATTCAATATGTATTTGACACTTGTGTCAGTTTGAATAAGCTACTATGTGGTGCTCACTTGCCATACCTGACCAGAAGGAATGGGAAATTATTACCAGGTTTTCAACAAAAGAGAGATTGATTCAAATTACATTTCCATGTTACTTTGCAATTATTGACAGACAATATGGAATGAAGAAAGTACATGGGTAGTTGAAAAACAGTTAAGAGGGAATATTGTCCTGCGACTCTTGTCACAAAGTAACATACATTGGCTAACTTGACACAGTAGCAATCTATTCTCTCACAGTTATGGTGACAAACATACTGAAATCAAGGTGTTGGTAGAACCACATTTCTTCTGAAGGTTCTAGGGAAGGATCCTTTCTGGCTTCAGCCATCTTCTGTGGCTGCTGGAAATTCTTGAGGTTGCTCATCTTTGGACCAGCTAATGAGTTTCCTGTTGCTCTTGCCATAGATCTGTTTCTCTTCACACTTGAATAAACCCTACTTCTTAAAAAAAAAAAAAAAAAAAAAAAAAAGTTGCTTGCCATGTAGATGTGCACTTAACCTCTACCTCTTGTCTTCACAAAGCCTTCTCTTTTGGGTGACTGTATTACTGTTTCCAAATGTGCCTTTCTTTTAAGCACACCAGGCAAATTAGATTCATGAATTTATCCATTCATTTACCTCAATTACTTCTGCAAAGACACTGTTTCCAAATCAGATTCCATTCATAGCTTCTAAGTAGGCATAGACTTTGAGGGAACCACATTCCATCCATGAGGAGTTTACTCCATTCACAGGGTATTATAGAAGAAGTTATTGGTGGTACTTGTTTAGTCCAACACATGTCTCTGTTCTCCTGTTTGCCCCCCACATAGGTAGTGGACTAGGGCAGGGGATATAAAATGAAGGAGGATGTGACTGTGAAATAAATTCTAGTGTTGTGATTAACTGATGTCTTAGATATTACAGTGACAGAATGAAAGCTGCAAGCTGTTTCCTAGTTACAATGCTCCTCATTGTTTTCCTGTTTGGTGACTACAAGTCCACTGTTACTATCCTGAAATTTCATGTTCTTAGCCTCTAAAGAACCTAATTCAAAGCCAGCACCTTCACATTTCTAAATTTAGCTCTACATCATTGACAAGAAGATTAAACTAGAAGAAATGGATTTAGTCTGTCATAAGTACTAAGTAAATCAAATACTTGTTTAATCCACCATTAGTGAAACTTTGTTGGTGTTTATATGTAGTGGAATGTGCGCTAAAAACTTTGGAAATAGAGTAGCAATGTTAGAATTAAAATGTAAAGCATCGTTTAATTCTGTTTTAAGAAACCCCACCTGCTTTGCATTGAGAACATTGGATAAGGGTATCTAGATACAAATATTCCTTATAATTTGTCTCTAAAGACATTAACATTACATTTTACATTTGGTCAATCTGTTTCTTTCTTAAGTGACTTAAATACTTCTTAAATCTTAAAATATTTTTAGTTTGTGCAATCTTATAAATTCTATAAATTTAAAATATGCTGTGTAATGAGTTAAGCTTTATTTCTTTTAAAAATCACAAACCAGAATGAAAGTAGTCTCTGGGGGATGGCAGATGTCAGGCAGTTTTTCTGGCTCAGTTATCATAAGATCCAATGAAAATAAATGTTTTCCAGGTGTTTTATTGATTTACTGACATTTCATCTTTCTGTTTGCTCTTACTATACTGACCATTTTTTAACATATAAACATAAAATAAACCTCTTCATTGTACTTTTCTACACCTTTTAAAAAACCTCACAATGCTTTCCCTGAGGTGTGTTAACCAAAACACCTGAAAGCACATCTCAGTAGCAGAACTAACATTGGTGAGTCCCAGGCCAAACTTATAAATAGGGGTTTACAGAATGTGTCTTCATATTAAGGTTATAAATCATGCTTTAAAAACCTGTTGAATAAAATTTTCTCTATTCTCCTCTTTTGGCAAATATACTTTGCTAGTAATTTGGAAAAAAAATGTTCAAATTGCACATATTTGAGGGACTCCATAGCATTCTGTACAAGTGTTTAGCAACATAAAGAGAGGAGATCTTGGCTCTAGCCATACCTAGCCTCAGTCTACCACAGATTCTATCCTTCAAAGTCTTATGAACACATGTGTGATCCCCCCGACCTACCCCAAGCTCTGTACTTTTCACCAACCAGATACTCATACTGATTTTTGAATTGACCTTTAGGAGAACTGACCAAAATATACTGTGAATTGAGCACTCAGTGCCAGTGTTCTGATATCTGGATATGATGTGGAAGGAAGGAATAATCTGTGATTGGGACATTTGCCTAATCCTGGCAGAATCCTGTCCACATAAGTGGAGGCGTGGGAGATGGTCAGATCTGGGTCCGCTAACACAGATGCTTCCTCCAAGTCAGATGACATTACTGAACAGTGAGCTATGAAAGAGTACAGCTAGCATCAGTACTTCTTGTTTAAATTTCAGTATGAATTTTTGAAGCTTAGTGATGGTTGCATAGTATTTCTTTTTATTATTTGCCCTATATTTTTTGTTATTTTAGCAATTTCCCATAACAAAAACTAATATCAATGTTACTAAGCAAGAGCTCTCTACAGCATGTACACTGAAGCCAATATTATAGCAAAGGTTTTTGAAAAAATAGTTCTTATTTTTATTCCTTTTTTGTGGTGCTAAGGATCAAACCCAGGGCCTGACACATGCTAGGTAAAAAGTCCTCTAAGAAACAGCTTTATTATAGGCCCATGAACAAGGCCACAGGCTCAAGTCTGTCTGGAGTAAGAAGAAATGGAGGGAAATAAGGGGTTACTTGTCTTGGTGGAATAGCCTGTACTCAGTAGGCAGTCTGGCTAGAACTTGCAGGTATTTTCTGATTGGTAAGTTTCCAGGTTTTCTGTTGCTCTGGTCTGGTTAGAGGCGTTTACTGTTCTTTCTTCTAGTTCCAGGAGTCGTCTTCTTCTTGTTCACTGGGTTCTTCTCATGGGAGACTTCTGTCAAATTCTTAAGGCCATTTTAGGTTAGGTTCTCTACCAGCTTCCTGAAGAACATCTTTATCAGCTTTGAAGAGGAGGGAATTTGTTGTTTTTGACTGAATTTCATTAATAAAGTCTAAAACCTACTTTTGTGTTTCCAGAAATTTTAAGTTCTGTTTAAGGAGGTTTGTTTGCTTGGCCACTGTTGTGCTGCTTTATAATTCTACTGATGTTTTCAGTGATATCCGCTCATTAAAGGTGGGTGAAAATAATCAGTGGTATCTGTGTACTGTTGCCTTTTCATTCCTGAGTTTATCCTTGGCATTGCTGTCATAGTACCAGTTCCAGTGATTTTTCTCTATAGTTTTTTTTTTCTTTTTCTTTTTCTATTTGATTGACCACTGACATTAAAGTCCATTACAAGATGATGTTCAAATTATTTTTGACACACCTAATTTCTAGCTTTAAACTGACTGAGAGCACTATGAATTTTCATGTGATAAAATTTAAAGGTTAGCTTTCACCCTCTTTTAGTGTCAGATTTTCAAGATTTTCAACAATTCCTCTTTCCATAAGCATAAACTTTTCAGCTTCATAACTTAGGATCTAAATTTAGGAATATGCTATTTGAAGCATATTTTTAACCTACTATTTGCCAAATTTTGCCAATTTGGAATAACAATTCAGATGCATTTTCCCCTTCAGATTCAAAGTGCATACCACAGTGTTTAATCATTATCACATAATTTCCTATATTAACTTCTGATATAGTCATTGGGCAAAGGTTTAGAGCTTGATACAATTCTATTTATCTATTTTAACTATTGTTTAGTGTGATCTTTTTAGAGTCCTGTCCAAGAAAATCCTTGTCCATTTCAATGTCCTGAGATATTGCCTGTATTCTTTTAATAATTTCATAGTTTCAGGTCTTGCATTTAAGTCTTTAATCCATTTAGATTGATCTTGTCTCTGGTGAAGAGACGGGGTTTAGTTTGATTTGACAAAACCATTTTGAAAAAAAAAGATTTTATGACAATCATCAACACAAATAATAAAAAATTCTGGTGTAGATGTGGGATTAATATTAATACAACCACTATGGAAATCAGTATGGAGTTCCTCAAAAGACTGGGAGTAGAACCACCTTATGACCTAGCTGTACAACTCCTCAGTATTTATCCAAAGAACTAAAATCATCATGCTTTAGCAATACATGCATATTCAGGTTTAGTAGCACAATTCATAATAGACAAGTTGTGCATGTTAATTGACATATGGATAAAGAATATGTGGAATATATACACACAGTGGAGTCTTCAAAGAATGGAATTATGTCATTTGCAAGAAAATAGATGGAACTTGAGAGCATTGTGTTAAGTGAAATAAGCCAGACTCAGAAAGTCAAGGGTCATATGTTTTCATAATAAACCAGACTCAGAAAGTAAAGGGTGATGTTTTAGCTCATATGTGAAAGATAGAAAGAAAGGGGAAAATGGTATTTATAAAATAAAAAACAATTAAAGTAGCAAGATCAGAAGAGTAGAGAGAGAATTGGGATTGGGGAAGGAAAGAGGAGAGAGAAAGAGAATGTAACAGGTGTGGAATTGACCAGATTATGTTATGTGCACATATGAATTTATCACAATGAATTCTGCTACTTTGTAAAATCATGATGCACCAATTTAAAACCATTAAGGCTTAATATAAAAAAATCAGTTTCACTAGCTTGTCATGATTTTTTCTTGTTTTTTGTTTATATCACATTTCCTCCTCTTCGATACTTTCTCAGTGCCATGTGCTTGATACAAATGCAAATATAAAATGTGCACAAGTCAGTGGTACCTATTTTTTCCCTCTAGCATTCAATAGAAATATATTTTTGATGAAATTTAAATTAAAAATCCTAAGAGATATTAAAGAACAACTTTTTATATGGAAAGCATGTATTGTGAAGACAGATTCTATCAATACCCAGTGTATAATACATACACACTCCTGACCCTATTCTAAAAGCTTGAACAGAATATTTTCTCTTCTTTAAACTCATAATATCATTCCTATTGAAGGATTTCATGCCTCTTCAAAATTTGTTTTTACTTGTTTGCTTTTTCACATCTTGTTTCCAATTTTGAGTTATAGTGCTACATTAAATTTATCATTCTATTTGTAACCCATGCTCCAAAGTGCATTACTGATCATATTTATAGTAATGGGTATTTTGTGGAATTGTAACCTTTAAAGGAAATACATCAGTAAATATTAAGTAGTCTTAAAGTATTTTTCAGAGAAAAGTAAAATAACTTAATAGATCCCCAAAAGACTATGGGTAGGGTGAATATCAAGAACACAGCTTTATTAACCACCTATAATTATTGGCTGTGAAGTAACTATGAAAACCTCATATTTGGTATGTTTCTTTGCATATATGATTTGGAGACAGAACATTTGTAAAGCTTTTCCAGAGTCAGAATATAGAAAGGGCACCACAGTTTTTAAAATTATTTTAATATATTTTTTAATATTTATTTTTTAGTTATAGTTGGACACAATACCTTTATTTTATTTATTTTTATGTGGTACTGAGGATTAAACCTAGGGCCTTGCATGTGCTAGGCAAGCACTCTGTCTGAGCCTTAGCCCCAGCCCTGGCACCACAGTTGGGAGAGAAAAATTAGGTTTTCAGCTTTTTTCCACTTACTGTCTTGTATGATCTTTAGGAATTGATTTAATCTTACTAAGAATAAATTTCCTGTTCTTTAAAAGTGGGAAAATACTATGTAAACAAGTAATATATATTTATATTTATGTGTTTATTTATTTTGCTGGTGCAGAGCCTGGCATAAAACCTGCAGTCTATCAATGGAATCCATTATTATTAGTAATATTTATAGTGATAAAGATTACAGAAGGAAAGAAAATGTGAATATAATCAAGTAAATGTGTAACTCATATTTCTTTAGCTTTATGCATTTATTTATGGTAGTCGGATTTTTTGTACAAATAGTTATTATATCACATTTAATCTCAATAAAATAACTTGGAAATTTACTGAGAAAAAAACATTATACTTTTGTTCAAGTAGCAATATTATATAATATTCAAAATTTCCACATTCAAATTTCAAGACTCAGATCACACAATAATTCATCAGCAAAAATAACATCACGAAATTTCTTTTTCTTTCCATTTTGTATTTTTTTTTCATGGACACTACTATAATAGTCTTTTTTCTTTGTTTTACTGTATATGTTTTATTGATCTTAAGTAAGAAAAAAAATCCCAATGATATTGTTATTGTTTGAAAACGGAAGCTTAAAGACAAGTATATATATTATTATGGGTATAGATTTTTAATTTTTAATTTTTTATTTTTGTTACTTAAGTTGTCTATTAGAAGCTTATAATTACTCTCCACATTTGAATATGGCACGCATATACATACATAATACATAATCCAAATATATAAAAAAGAGTGATAATGACTTTTTGATTGAAAATGTGTCTGTTTATTTATGTCTAAATGTAATTATTTTTATTTAGGTATTTTAAAAATATATGTATTTAAATATATATGTATATGTGTGTGTATTGGAGATGGATATAATACCTTTATTTTATTTATTTATTTTTATGTAGTGCTGAGGATCAAACCCAGTGCCTCACACATGCTAGGCAAGTGCTCTACCACTGAGCTATAGCCCAGCCCTCATTAGGTATTTTTGAAATTATTGTTTATTTAGGTAAACTCTGTTTACCTAAATTATATTGAGAATTCATTCAAAATCCCAAGTAATCTTGCAAATCCCAGAACTGAAGGAGTGGTGTGGAGGGGGAGGGAAAGGGAAACCAAGTGAGGAAGCAAGGAGGAAAAAGTGAGAGGGGAAGGAAGAGATTTATGTAATTGGAATTCTGGATTGAGATTTTTGATAACTACTGAAAACTCTGGGAAAATTGAAAGTAAATTGTAATTTTTTTGTTTTGTTTTGTGTTTAATCATTAATGTATTATAAAACTATCTTGTTAAGCATTCAGAAGAAAAGAAAATGAAGGGAATTTTCCTTTAAGTGAAGTCTAAACATAGGCTAGTCAAAACAAATTCTTTGGGAACTTTCTCAAGTTAAACTTTTTAAGCTGATATTTTCTCTTTTTAAAATGGATGGTAATAGAAGTCAGGCCGGGTGGTATATTCCTGTAATTCTAGCTACTGCAGGAGGCTGAGGCTGGAGGATTGAAATTTCAGGGCCAGCCTGTACAACTTGGGAAAACCTTATCTCAATATTTAAGGGCTGAGAATGTGACTCATTAGTCACTGGGTTTAATTTTTAGTGAGTGTAGGAGGGTAGCAGGGGGAAGAAAGACAGTAAGTAACCCAACATGAGATGTGGTCATCAGAGAACAAATCTCTCAACTGTAAACATATTACATAATAATTAAGTCCATGATCCTGTTTTATTTTATGTGAAAAGTTTTGGAATGAGAAAAGAAGCCCACACACCAAAGTCCAGTTAAATAAATGGACCAAGAATTTGTATACTTGCATTTGAAATTTGAAACCCCAGACTTCCTTCATGTGTTCCTCCTCTTACCCAGTTATCACAGGGTTGGGGTAGTGTCAGTTCCTTAAAAGACAGACTTCCAAATGTGTAGGGATTCCTAGAGAGAATTAAGAAGCATAAAAATTGTAACACAAACTAAATTGAATCCTATGGCTCTCTCATGTATTGAAAATGCTTTGAAATTTAAATATTTTGAAATGAGATCAACAAAATCATATCAATTTAGTTATGAAAAAATAGCTAACAGGGTCTGGGATTGTGGCTCAGTGGTGGAATACTTGCCTAGTATGTTTGAGGCACTGGGTTTGATCCCCAAACCCACATAAAAATAGAAACAAATAAAATAAAGGTATTGTGTCCATCTACAACTAATTTTTTTTAAAAAAGCAGCTAACAATATAAACAGGTGGTCTTAGATTCAAGCAAATTGTGTCCAACAATCACTATGACTTTGACTCCATATCTTCTAGACTAGAAGAAAACATACCTAAGGTAGGATAATTGTGACGTGAAAATTAAAGCTATCAATATTTAGGCTGATTTGAAAACCACCAACGGTGTGTACATACTGAGAAGAACATGAATTGCATAATAATCATATTTTAATAAGTGGGGACTATTAGTATAGAAGCACATGACTCACCAACAATACAAAAAAAATCTTTTTTTCATTTTTCAGGAAAAAGTTCAGCATTTACAGAAGGCTTTTGCTTCAAGAGTAGATAAATCTACACAGACTGAACTTCTAAGCTGTGATGTAAGTAGCTATGTAAAACCATTTTTATCTTCTTTATTGGTATTCAGACCTCCACAGCTTATTTACCTCTGCTGCTGCTGTGTCTATGCATTGATTTAACAGGATTTAGTGGCACACCATTCGTCTTTTGCTCTTAAACAATCCCCAAATACCTTCCAGAACTAAAAAAGATAATTACAGGCACCAACTAGCATAGCAATGTGTTATTAATGTTTTTAAACCAACATCTCTAATACATTCGTTTGAGTTAGTGAAATTGCAGACATGTGGAAGATACATACTAGAATATTAGGGCAATTTATTTTTAAGAAAGTGCTAATTTATTTATTAACAATTTAATAAAATTCTTATGTCTGCAAAAATCGCCAAGGGCCAAGAACATTATTTTTTACATGCTGGAACACAAAAGGAAACAACGCCTTTGCAGAGAAATTTACTTTATATTTTGGCTGTTGGACTTCAGAGCAAAAACAGAAAGTAATTTAATTGAAAGTATTTTTTTCTTAGTGTGAAATCTTGCACTCTCAAAATAGGATAGTAAAACATGTTTTAATACACATTGCTTCTAATAACACTGGATGATTGTGAAAATCTTTGATATGAATACCCATCTTTTCTTAAACACAGTTATGAAATTCATATTTTGCCTGAATTCATAATGTTAAACTTTCCTTCAATAAAAATAAAGGAATTGTCTGTTATTTTGTATCTAAAACTTGAGAGAACCCGCTCTTCTACTTAAAAATTTTATTTATATTTTTCAGCATTTTTGACAAAATAAGTAGAGCAGAAATAATTTCAAGTTTTATGAAGATGTATATCCTCACTATCTGTGTATCCTCACTGTATGAAATAACATAAAAGTGATTGTTACTTTTCTGTTGCCTGTACACTATATTAATATACTGTGTTAATAAACTTACTATAGAACTACTTGTTTTTGAAGGAAAAAAAGAAAGTTTTAAATTCTGACACAAATTGTTTTCAGATACTTATAGACTTTATATTTTTTTCTAAAACCATTAAAGTTATGTTTTTTTAAATTTTTCAATCACATTAATTTTAATGTAGATATCTGTTTTACCTTGTGACCACAATGCATCCTGATTTCTAGCATTACACATTATTGAAATGATGTTGGTCATGATTTTTATTTATTTATTTATTTATAGGCAGAATACCAGGGATTGAACTCAGGGGCACTTGGCCCTATTTTGTATTTTATTTAGAGATGGGGTCTCACTGCATTGCTTAGCACATCAGCCTCCCAAGCTGCTGGGATTACTTACAGGCATGCACCACGGTTACTGATCTGGTTATTATTTTTAAAAGAAAATGTTTTTTATGGAGTTTGAAGAGAATTTACTACAAGTTATTCAGTATTTATCTCTTTTGGAAGACTTTTTTTTTCCCACCGAAAAATTTTTCAATACCTATTTGTATATCAGTACCTAGAATATAAATCCAAATGTATTTTAGAAATAATAATAGCCAATGAATTTACACATCTGCACATCAGAGATTTTTTCAGTAAGAACAATGAAACTATAATTCCCACCAAATTATTTTCCAACATAACAACATAACAGGTGCTACAGGTTTTCTTAGAATCGATCTATTTCAAATCCCTCAGTTTTTATGTAAGTTGATTGAATTCCAGAAAGGTGAAGTCATTCGCCCACTACCACATAAACTTTGTGAGAGTGTGTACTCTGTATAAAAAGTAATATGTTCTTAAAAGAAGGAAAAGGAAATACATTATGCATGTCAACTCAAATATTCCATTTTAATCTGTTCAATGAAAAGATGTTTGGGAGACTGAATTCTTACTTCCTGAATGATTGAACATGAATATAAAAATCAACACTAGCAATGACTACATGTGAGGATTGGTTACTGAGGAATGGATGATACTACTGAGGAAACAGCTAAGCTGTGAACTGTTATATCCTAACACTGTAGCTACCAGCAGCCTCTTATGAATGTGCCCATCTGTGCCTTATAATTTTCTCATTTCTACAAAATTTCTTATGTCAACAGTGTTTATATTTCTAAACATGTAAATAAAAATTAAAAATTAAACCATAGAAAATAGTATTCCTCCTAAAATATTAATTTTTTCTAGCTTGTTTTTATATATGACTGTAACAGCTTAATGTATTTGACTGTATTGAATTAAGGAATAATTCTTTCTTGGCAGTGAGTCTTTAAAGAACCCACTTATATAAGTCTATATTATTATTTGAGTAGTTGTTTAAAATAGAATAGGAATCTGTTTTAAAGATTTCATGTTTCACATTTCCTACTGATGCATTCAAGGGCATATTAATCAGAATCAACAAATAAAATTGTATGAAGGCAAGTGGATATAACTTTATTAATAGGGCATTTTGTATGTAAAAAATTATGGAGGGAAATATTTTAAATAAACAAGTTATAAATATGTAAAATACTTTAAGAATGATGAATTATATTACTATTTGGAAGTATGTGATTCATCTATATTATAATTTCTCCCATGACCAGAAGACATTTAATATACTTCTAAAATATTATTGAATATTTTTACATAAAAAATAAAAATTTATTAATTATTCAATTTCATACTGTTTCATATTTTTGATGTATATATTTATATTTTGATTTTGATTTTATAATTTTATTTTATAATCTTGTTTTAATGTTTCATTTTTAATTTTATATTCAATTTTTACATTCAATGTTAATTTTCACAAATATAGTATATATAGATATGTGTCATATCTATTTATAATTTAAAAGCAGTGCTTAAAAGAAGAAAAGGAAAAATCTTGTAGAAATCTTGTTCATTATGACTGGTAATTATATTCCCTTATCATCTTTCTAAAGCTGCCAATATTGGCCATAAACTGTTCTTTATTGATCATTCAGGATAATGTTTCATGGGTATAAATGTTAGCATATATGAGACCATGAGACTACAAGTCATCATAAATATCACTATTTAAAAAGATCATTATTGCTACACATTTTGAATAAGGTACAAAGAAAATCTACTAAAAATCCACTGTAGTGAGTAAATTTAAAGGTCTGTGCAGTAAACTTCTGTCCTGAAAAGATTTATCAGGAGTTTTGAAACTAATGTTAGTGTACAATATGCCCTGATTTCTAAAGCACCTAGTACAATTTTTTTATAAAACAAATTAAAGTGTCTCGGCACAGGCCCATAATTATAATACTTCTGTGATGATGAAAATTGTTAAATAAATGATGAATGTGTCTTAAATAATCAATGCCAATTTAACCCTGTTCACCTTCCTCTGTCTGCTCAGGCTTAGTTTATTGAAAGATCAAAGAATAATTTCTTAGGTGTCACTTGTGTTATTAAAACATGATGGAAGATGAATAGATATAGTCAAGTAGCAATGTGCCCATTATAAAATTACATTAACAGGCAGGGAAGATTTTTCTGATTGCATCTACTATCTAACTATCTATGTATCTATGTATCTATGTATCTATCTATCTATCTATCTGCTTCAACATAGCACATATGCTACTCATAAATATTTTATAGCTTGAATTACTGAAAATAACTTTTGATTAGAATATTTGAGAGAAAATAGGCAAAATACTATAGTGAAGAACTTACATCCTGAGAGTAGGAAAATTCCACTACTTTTATTAATTTAACATGTTAATAATAGTATTTTTACTTGCTTGTTAGGTTTTATAGAAGATTTTTAAATAAATTTTATTCTTTTAAATATAATTTTTCCTTAATGTATAACTTTGAATAGTCACAAAAATCTCTAAATTTCTGTTTAAGCCACGCGTGCTAGTTTTAAGTAAAGAGATTTCCTACTTTTATCGCATCAACTTTTATTATTAGTGTTTTACACTTGAACTTGAAAGGTATTTTCACCTTTTTTAAAGTGCTTTGAAGCTATCAGATAGTTCATTAAATAGTAAATTATTATTAATTTATATTAGTCTAAATAACATTAGTGATTTTTATGTGTCCCTTTAAAATTGGTCAGATTGTGGTATCACACAGTCAGGTCTAAAAAAAGCATGAATCAATTTTGTAATGGATGTTCATTCCTTTGTTTGTTTTTCAAATATTTTAATGTACTTTCCAAGTGATAAGATTTGCTTCACAGGGGCTGGGTTTTTAGCTCAGTGGTAGAACACTTGCCTAGCACATGTGAGGTACTGGGTTTGATCCTCAGGACCACATAATAAATAAATAAAAGTATCATACCTATTACAACCAAAAACTATTTTTAAAAAGGTTTGTTTTATAATTATTGCTTCTATTTATAGGTTAGGAAAATAATAATAATAATAATAATAATAATAATAATAATAATAATAAAATGTGTATGCTTTATGAATGCCCGTATTGACAAAATTCAATGCAATTTTCTGTGTATTTTGCAATTTCTACTACTTTTATTAGATTTAATTTTGCATGTGCTCTGGCACAGGGTATTAATGTGGAGTTCTTAAAAATATGAAAATAGTTTATCGTGTCCTATTCATTAAAAAATAAAAATGATTAGCTTTATTGCAATTGTTTTATTAGCTATTAGATAGAGAAGGGACTATTTTTTGTTATGCTAATATTTATGTTAGCCTTTGCATTAAGCCCAATTCTAAGAACTAAATCACTTTCAATTAAAGCTCTCTTATCCAGCTGCTGATAAATTGATTTATTAAAGCTTTCTATTTAAGTTTCATTCATTGCTATCATCTTTCCTGGCATTTGTTAGGGGAAAAAAAATCTTTCCACACACTTTATTTATATTCATTTATCTCAGACATTTCTGTTTATTTTATAAATTTTAAAAAATCACATTTATAAACTGAGCTACATTTTCTGAGTTTTCTCTTGGACATTATCTTTCATATTACATTTAAGATAACTTTTAGACAAGAATATTCATTAAAATATTAACATGATTATATGCCACAGACATGTAACAGGCATCTAGGCTTAATATTTGTTGAATTAATGCATGGATAGATTTTCGAAAGTAATGTTCTACGGGCATCACTTTTGAATATCTATTCATGCATTAATTAAAAAAATATTACTGTTTCCCCTAGGAGCCGGTTTCTTCTGTAGGTATTTGGAAACATTCTTTAACAAAACAACAAATATTCCCACATGGAGTTTGCAATTGCTAAGGGCATACTTACACAATAAGCATGATATAGTAAATAACCAAATTATACAATACATTAGAAACTGCTTATGTGCAATGTAAGAAAGAAAAATACATGAGGAAATGATAATTGTGAGTGTATCAGGTAGGGGTCAGGACTATGATCAAATCTGAACAGGTTTGAGGATGATATGTGAAATTTGAAGGAGGTAAAGTAAAAATCATATTTAATTAAAAAATTATAATGTGATACATGAAAATTCCTCAGAAGCCCCTCAGTCAGTAACAAATTGCTTTACCTTTGCCACATCCCTAGATAAGAATAGTCAGCTTCATTTATAGGCTATGAAGTGTGAAAAAAATGCATTCTGTACTATTAAACCTAGAAATGGATCCAGCATATCAACAGATTCAGGCTTGAAAAAAACAGCCCCCTGAGGGAAAAACTCAGGCCTCTATTCACTTGGCAAAAGCACTGAGGAGAAAGCTGGGCAAGATCAACCACAAGCATATATGCATTTGTTTTTATATGTTTATTTGTTTTTTTACTGTTTCCTCTTATCCTTCCTCTTCTTCCTTCTCCTCCTCCCCTTTTCTCCCTCCCACTTATGTTCACCTTGCTCTCTTCTGAATATGCCATTTAACAAGAATAGGCAAAGTTGAATTTATATACATAGTATCCAAGAGGTATTGATTCAAGGAACCCCCATGGGATACCCAAACCCTCAGGTGTACATCCTCTTATATAATTTAAATCATTTCTACATTACTAATAATACCTAATACCATGTAAATGCTATGCAAGTAGTCTAAATTGTATTATTTAGGGAATTATAAACAAACAAATCTGCGTGTGTTTAATACAAATTTTCTGATTATTTATGATCTACTGTTTGTTGAATCTGCACAGACAAAACCTGTCGATGCAGAGGGCCAACTGTCCTGTAAATGTATAATCGACCTCATTGTGTATCAGTACTTTCTTATCGTAAGATGTGCTAATAAAAGTACACAAATATGAAAATAACTCAATAATTATGTAGTGACATGCACTAATAAATAAATGATTGATGTTTTCATAGTACTAAATATCTATAACAAATCAGTATGCATTGTTTTATTCAGGAAAAATCATATAGATGAGGATATACTGTTATACTATCATATTGCTGTTATACTATCATTCTGTATTACTTTTTATATCCAACAATTACATGGAAATGATTACTGTATGCCATTTAGAAAACTGCATGAAATGCAGATCATCATAGCAACTAGTGATTTTAAAACACAAGTGCCAATATGTGGTTGCTCTTATAGCATCACACTGGGAGCTTCTTCCTAAAATCCTGTCTTTGAAGCCTGTCTTCCCTGGAGCGTCTCCAGATCTTGAATTCAGTGATGACTGCATAGAATTAGTTCCAATTAACTGTCAACATATTGCTAAGAAATTTTATGATTGATATCCTTGTAGGAAAAAAAATAGCAAGCCTAGATGTCAACTATGAAAGTTTTTATAATCATGAAAATATTCATTAAAATGAAACAATGAAAGCACACAGGGAAGGAGAAGATAGGGAAGTTGATGGTCAACGTGTACAAAATTTCAGTTAGGAAGAATAAGTTTTGAAATTACACAGCTGAGAGAGCATAATCAACCCTATGTACTGTATATCTTAAAATAACTAAGAATATTTTATCACAAAAAAGGATGAGTGAAGTGATGGATATGTTAATTAGCTTGATGTAATCATTCCACATTGTGTAACTATGTCAAAACACAATATTTTATCCCATAAGTGTATGCAGTTATGATTTGTAGATTAAAAATGTGTTTTAAAAGTCTACATACAACCATATTTTTATATAGATTAAGCTATTAACCATTGATATTTGCAGAAATTATGTTGACTTAGTGGTAATATTGGTAATAGAGGGGAAAAAAACATATATATTCATTGAAAAGAAATGTTTCCCAGTCTGTCTAATTCCAAATCATAGACTTCTACTTGTATAGGATATCTAAATTTAATTCCAAAATATTCTAATATTTCCTTTGACTTTAGAAGTTTTTTTCAGTAAATAGTGTGCTAAAGGGCATTGCATAATGAGGCCATTCTGAAGGAAGTTTTGCTCCTCTTTGGGGGAAAAACACAAAGTATAGATTCCTAATTTCTCAGTGCCTATTTATGGTATGTTATGCAATTATAGCTAATTAGAATAGGTATTAAATAGTCCTAAGACTTTGATCAGGTACAAGTTTAAAGTAAATCTCTGTGGATTTATTTTATATGAATTCTTTGCCATCAAAAGTGCTATTTTCTTTTGATATGGTCTATATTCAGAAAAATCTGCAAAAGCAAATTTGTCTTAAATATGTTTGTATATTTCAAATTATATATATTTTTGAAATATTTTTGTATCATTTCAAATTATATGTATTTGATATATATTTCATATTACCTCAAATATGTGTGTGTGCATGTGTGTATGCATATCAAAATGCATACTCTGTAAATAAACAAGTACAAAGACACACAAAACTGTATGATATGACATAGGACTACAAAAAAAATCTACTTTATTTGCTATATTCATATTATAGAAATTATTAGGCATGAATCTATTTTTCTATGAATATAATAAGATTTAATGGAAATCATACCACATTAATGTGTAAAATGGTTGCTTAAATTTTAATGTGATTAAACCATATTTATGCAGCTATTGACTGGGCATATTTATGGCCCAACTTCATAATACTTGATAAAAATTACTTTTAAAGTGGCTTATTTTAAAGACAATAGTCAAATTTAACTCTAGAAAAATGAATCTTTCAACAGGCAATAATTTTAAAACTATTAGACATTCTAAAACAATAATAGTACCAAATTTACCATGTTATATGTATGACAGTTATTTTCTTTTTCACACTACTCTGATTCCTGGATTCTCTGCTATGTCATGGCTGAACCTTTGTTTCAGTGAGCTGTCAAATTTAATTAATTAATTTTTCCCTTCAGCTTTCCTGTTGAGTAGAAAGCTCTTCTCTTTGACAACTCTACTGGAGATTTTTTTAGGGACACAAAAAGGGATAATTTCTGTAAAGAGAATTACCCCCTTCATTGTTTATGTTCATCAAAAAGGTTTTCAGATATTTGATTCATGTTTTGGGATATAAGAATACATGGTTTAGATCTTTTGCCAGTGAAAGATCTGATTTGATTTTAGGGGGGGAAAAAACATCGAAATGTTTAGATAATTAGTGTTTCAAAATAAAGATGCAAAATGATTTGATAAATAATTATAATTTGATGAATTTTAAATAATCAGTACTAAAGGGAAAAACAATTTTATAAATGGCTTTATATTGTAATCCCAGCAGCTCAGGAGGTTAAGGTAGGAGGATCCCAAGTTCAAAGCTAGCCTCAGCAACTTAGAGAGGTCCTAAGAACTCCTGAAGACCCTCTTTCTAATAAAATATAAAAAAGGACTAGGGATGTGGCTTGGTGGTTTAACACCCTGGTGTTCAATCCCTTGTACCCCCCCCCAAAAAAAAGCTACTTAGAAGTCTTTTGTAATTAATAGAAAAGTTACAAACACTAAGTCTGAAAGATAAACTTTTCTTCTTTGCAATAACATCAGAAGTATAGCTTACTGTTATGAGTTTTGAAATATGGAACTACAGGAATTTATGTTTTATATAAACCATAAAATAAGCATGATTTAGATGATGTGATTGTGTGGTCTTCTACATTTCTAAAAGTTGTTTTTCTTCCACCTTTCCCTTTTTCATATACTAAAATAAACATAAAAACGCTCAAAAGCTCACATACTCATTAAGCTTGTCCACTGGAAGGCTCTAAAGCAATAGCTAAAAATTTCTGACCCGAAACCATTTCATGTTTACAAGCCTAACTTTCATTGTGCATGAAGCAAACCCAGAGGTGCATGGATAAAAGATTTGCAATTCTGTGCAAAAACTGATATGGTACCCTTTTAAAAGAAAATGCTATTAAAAATCAGGTAACTTTCTCCATTGGATTGAAGAGACAAAAGGACAAATGTAAACCTCCTACATGCATGCGTACATGCACACACATGCTCACAGAAAGCAGCCATGAGGACTCCTTTAGTGAAACTAGGTGAGGGTTATGTGGGTATTCATGGCACATCTTCCCATTTTTCTTAGGACTTAGAAGTTTTCCCATTAAAGGAAAAGTCTTCCCTATTTACAGGAAAATTAAAAACATGCACAGTCCTGGACTAAATCAGGAGTTGGGCAGTCCAACATTAACATATATTTGTTGGACATTTGAGGAAATTTTAACAAGAATTGCTACTAGATGAAACTTATTAACATGGGCAAATAAAGGTCATTACAGGCAGAGAGAGAGAGAGAGAGAGAGAGAGAGAGAGAGAGAGAGAGAGAGAAACCCAAGTACATAAAACATCATGCACTATATGGTCTTATTTTGGAAAAAAATAAGTAAAAATTAATACACAAAGGTTGGTATAGTGATCATCTCTGTTTGGTGGTATTTTGTTTCTTCCTTTAATGCTTATCTCTTTTTGTCACATTTTTCAATGAACATATGTACCTTTAAAATAATAAAATGTAATATCAGTGTAAAAATAAAGCAAATTCTTGTTGCTATAAGGAATATGAAATTATGTTTGTATGAGTATTTAATTTTTGAGAAAACAAATATTTGAGACTTCTAAAGTAAAATATTAAAAATAAATGCTTGGGGCTGGGGATGTGGCTCAAGTGGTAGCGCGCTCGCCTGGCATGCGTGCGGCCCGGGTTCGATCCTCAGCACCATGTACAAACAAAGATGTTGTGTCCGCCAAGTACTAAAAAAATAAATATTAAAAAAATTCTCTCTCTCTCCTCTCTCACTCTCTCTTTAAAAAAAAAAATAAATGCTAATTTTTGGAGAGTATCTAATATGAAAATATATTGAATGCATTATACTTTAAAGCTCACAAATATTAATTTATTTTTGGCTGATTTTCTTAATTTATAATATCCCCAGAGCAGTTAAACATAAAAGGAATCCTATTTTTCAAATTATCATTGTTAATATGCAGTAGTCAGTGAAAGCGGTTTATTATCTTTATTTCCTTGAAGTCCTCTTCATATTCTGGCAACTAAAAATAACAGAAGTATCATACTTGTTCACTTCTTATGTGGCCAATCCTAGAACATTATAAAATTTTACGGAAAGAAAAATGTTAGTATCATGTATTTTAGTGACATTTGTGTCTTTGAACACATTCAACCTATTATGGTATTTTTCCCTTCATTCTACCAGCTTTTTTCAATTACATTAAAAGATGGATTCAGGTTAAAATTTTATGTAATATATGAATAGTAGGGAACTTTGAAATGTACTGGAAACTGAGTATCCTGATTTTTAAATTACATAAAAGAATAGAGGGATATATTCCCTCTGACTTTTCACATTTATTCAAATTGCATGTGTACAACAGACACTGAATAATAGGCATCACCTTAATGTTTATGTAGTCTTTTATTTTTTAAATTTTTATTTTATAGGTCTTTGTATTTTAAAAATAGAATGTGTTTGGTTTTCAAATACACACCTACCTCTGTGTGTAAATGTAGTTATGGTCCTGAGTATATCATCCTTCGTCATTTATAGTCAAAAAAATATGGTCCAGGAACTGATAGTATAGAAGTGGACAACAGACACGCAAGTTACCTGTTTAAAAAAGCCTCTTATTATGGTGAATAAAGAAAGCAATGAAAAAAAATCAGAGAGACCAAAAAAGAATTGTACACAGTGATAAGGACCATTAAGATAGAAAGCAAGAAGGTAAGATTATGAGCAACAAGGGAGAACAGAAGGGGCTAGAAAAGCTCAGGAATACCTTTCTAAGGATCTTGCACTTGAGATAGAGCTGCAGTTCACATAACCACAATGAGCATCTTGACAGCGGAAATCAGGTCACCAAGAATGATGGCCTTCCAGTAGTGCCTGGTACTTTAGGGCTTCCTCACATTGGTTTTAGTTTGTCTTCTTACTTACAGGGTTTATTCCAATCTATACAGCACTATACATAAACCTGTAAAGAAATGAACACAAGTACACAACATCATGTTGTGCTTGTGATTAAACTCACACACATACAAAATTTCTCAGGAAGCTTTATAAGACAATCCACATTCCTGTAACCAGCAGGCATGACTGCTAGAATACTGCCCTTGACTATTTATGTGATTTTATTTCTTGCTCTTCTCAAACAAAACTGCTTCCACCTAAACTGCTTCAGTAAAGACTGCTATTCTTTGTTTCAGTTGTTTAGACTTTATTTTTTAACCATTTTATCTCCTTTATCAACTTTCAGTCATATTTGACCTACCTTCTTACATTTGCCAGGCATATGTATTTTTATCTTTTTTAAACATTGACATGTCTTATATCTGGACAACCTACTGCCACATAGGATGATTCATCTTTTCCTATATTCACTTGTATTTCTCTAACAAAAATTGCACATTTCATGCAAGTGGGCAGCATATTATTCACTTCTGAGATATTGTATTTCTTTTCATACATATTACCTTACAAAGTGGAATTCTTTTTAAAAATAGAGTGAATTATTTTGAATTGTTTTAATTATCTGTTACAGTTTCAATGAAGTTTAGTGATTTAAGGATCATAATAATAATTGCTGCAGGATAAAAAAATTTTCTTGGAGTCTTGTGTTTAGGACTTTAATGGTAACGGTGTTTTACAGAAATAATCAGGAGAGCCTTGTGAGATAGTTACATATTATTTGATTTTCTTGAAATTTTTTTATTTGAGGAATGCCTGAAGAATTGAGTGAAATTGTTACTTTTGAAGCTACCTACAAAGCCAAAGAAATAAAATATTGCTGATTTATCTTCTGTTTTCCATCTTATGTTTTGTAGTAAAATATATTTAATTAGAAGTTGGGAGGTTGTAAACATTAATATATTCTTTACAAATATTAATAATAATTTTTACTAGAAAAATCATTAACAATGGTTTTATGTTGGTCTGTTTTTATTTAAATGTTTTAAATCTTCATTTAAAATTTCATTTCATTTTATTAATTTATCATTCATTTCTTTTTTGTTTTCTTCTTTTCAAGGCCCTGTGGAATCCTACATGCACTGAAGTTTTATTTAAACCAGTACATATTTCAACCTAGGCTAAATCATTATTTGACCACAAGAAATGCATTACTAATCGTGATATTAAACATTGAGTAAAATCAATTTTTATATTATTCTATATGTTAACTGTTTCTCAGAATATGTGATACAGAAATGTTTTCATTCCAGATACTTTATACTTTTTGTATTTGTAAATAATCACACAAACTTTTGATGAAGAGTCAACTAATATATGTCTGTTTTATTCCTATACTATTTTAAAAACAAAAATATACTTTTATATAGAAATTACTTCTATATGCAAATATTCTAAAATGTAATATTCCACTTGGCAGTAAATGTTGTTACTCAACCTTCTCATCCATATCATTGTCTCTTGGGTAATAGTTTTCATTTTTTTCATCATGTATTCTATGAAGAGTAGATTAGTTTGAAAACATTGCCTTAGTTTCTCCCATCTTAGTGGGAAAATTCCTACTGAATAACTAATTCATCTGAAACCTCTTTTCTCTTGTGTTAATATAAAAATAGTGTTTTCAAATGGAATATGTATTGAAGAGTCTTAACTATAGTATATATTTAAAAAAAAAGAAATCCTACTCATAACCTTAAAGAGTTGAAGAAATGCTTATTGGCTACTGACCTCACACTGAAAGATGTTTATTTAATGTGTCATAAAAGGATGTCTGCATCCTGAACTTGGTATTGCTACCCAATTTCTTTGTGTTTCCTGTTTACTGCCTTTCTATAATAGCTCATTTTAGTTATCAAACAGCCAGGTGGCTGCAAGGCACTTCTGAATGACTCATTGTTGTGGGAACTGTGCAGGACAATAGGAGAGCCAAAGACCTCTGGACAGGACAGTACATTTTCTGTTTCACATACAAGCCATGAAATAGCCATGGTTAATGATGGTAACATTCAGAAATACACAACTTATTGAATTATTTGAGTTATTATGTAACTTATAATATGAATAATCAGATGCTGGGCATAAACCATGCTATTAAATAAAACTCTGTGTATTTATTTATACTACCACATGATACGTGCTTTTGCTGATTTCACCCCTTAAAGCATCCTTTTAGAATCCAAGATACAAAAACATTTTTTATTTCTCCAATTGTTTTCATAATTTATTATTTTTATCTCATTTTTCATTGTCTTATTTTGGGTATGACATTTTTTTTTTTTAGTGCAGATATTGCAAAACTCCATCATCTTAAGTAAAACATTTGCCGGATAAAGATGTTGATTAATTTCAATGGTCAATAGTCTTTTGAAGAAGAAAGAATACAAATATGATATTTTGACTAGGCTACAGGGATTAAAAACATATTTGCAAGAGGAGTAAGTCAAGAATGCTATTTTCACAAAAACAAGGTAGCATAAACTGTCATACATAAACTATCATACAGACTAATAAGCCAACTACCTCAGAGGCACAATTTCAAGACTGCTTTTTAATACCAGTAAACTATTTTATGCTGCTGTTTTGGACTCAGTCTCTCTATATACCTCTTTTTCACTGTCTCCCTCTCTCTCTTTCTTCCTTTTGGAACCAATGCTGAATGTACATCAATGAGCATGCTCATGGGTCAGTGATCTCAATTTCTAGGGGAAATATTCTCAACTTTTCTTGCAATGTTTATTATATAATTATTGTAATATAACTATGCATTTTTCCATTAAATATTACAATGTTGTTTTGCAAGTTTTTGTGTCATTACAGAAAATATGGATAAAACCAGGGATTCATGATTATTGCTACTATTTCTAGAAAAGTTGTAAGAGTTATTATTATAACAAAACAGGTTAATTATTTTAGAAAGGAGAGGAGAGAAATGAGGATATATCTGAGGGTTTTGTAGGTAGTGCGTCATCTGTATTTATTGATCAAAGGAAACATTACGCTTTATGATTATGCCTGCATTTTCATCCAAAATGCTCTCACTGTCAATAAATCAAAGTAAAAGATTAGGCAACTTGACTTTCCAATATAGAGACAACTTTAAAAAGGTATAGTGCCCTTCTCAAGTTCACATGACTTTTCCAACAAGAGAAAACCATAGATTGTCCAGATCAAAAGTCAGGGTTTTGTTTTGTTTTCTTGATTTCAAAATGCCAATGGGTTGTATGACTACAGAATGCAGTTGAAAGTATGTATTGGTTATATACGCACATATGTATTATTATGTGTTATATATTATTAAAGGTTAAATTTCTTTGAAATGTTCTTTATGGACTATGGAAAGTTGCAATGATAAACATTTATTATGTGAATGATATCTGCTATGCCAAACTGAGGTCTTTAATATATGTGTTAAGGAGACTATTTTATAATATAATAGGGGAATTATTTAATCAAATAGAGAAGGAATTAAGGAAAACCATGGACAGAATTTCTAGTAAGTTTAATAATCATTAACATATTTTATCATTATTCTAACTCATTCTGAATATTTTTTAGTTATGTCCTTAAATATAAACTTATTAAATGTTGTTACCATATTTTTAAATGTAGGTACTTAAAATTTTCATTTAGGTTCATGACATATAACTATGTTTTAAGTTTTAAATGAGACTGTAATATATGTTTCATATATATATGTGTGTGTGTGTGTGTGTGTGTGTATAATTTTATTATGACATGTAGTCTTACTTGCTGAAGTTTTCAAAATTACTAATTTTCCTTAATTACCTAATTGGATTTTGTGTTAAATATTTATGTGCAAAACAAAATAGTTTTCTTTCCATGTTTAATTTAAAACCAGAGGCAGGAATCTCCAGATTTAACATAGGTATGCTTTTCACATTGTATTTTATTCTTATTTCTCCTTATTTGATTCTCCAAATGAAACCTCATCAAATTTTAATTTCTTATATAAAAATTCTCAAAAAGGGCTATATCTCACTTGATGTTCTTTTGGGTAACAGTAAATGTCAATGTAATATGTTGGCACCTTAAAAAACAAAACAGTAACACTGGCATACATTTTCAAGCATATGTTAATTTCATTTGATATATTTAGTTAAAATAAGCCCAAATGTCAGTGAATAGATTTATGTGTTTCCTCCATTCAGAAGAATCATTCTTCATACTAATGAGCATTAGAATGTCATATATGTTCCAAATGACATGTTGTATATCTTGATTTATATAATGGAGAAGAATAAAACAGGCTGTAAAATGGAGAAAGGAAGAAAAATATAAGCATCATTTTAATTCTATCCTTTATTATCTTCTATTTTTTAAAAGCTTTTCTTCATCTATTTTATGGTTTGTTGCACGTGGATGCACATTACAAGAAGTCAATCAACAGAGGTCAATCAATCAAAGGATAATAAGATATTTTATGATGACTGTTTTTACTATCTGAAAGCTATTTGCATCTTTAATTTGTAAACATCATGGTCAGTCTGCATATATGCAAACACACACACACACACACACACACACACAAAATGAGAATTTTCTCATGTTAAAGTTGTCTTTGTAAAAAAGGAACTTGATTAGGAGGAGCACAGGTGTAGGAAGCATAAGCAGTCTTAGAGAAAAGAAAGGGCAAGTTTCATGACTCTGGGGAAAAACGATGGCAAGTGAATGCTAATTTGATTCTGATGGAGGAAAATATTAGTAGCAGCAAGGGTAAAACAATGCTGCCTATAGGTCACTCTAAGATTTAGTTTGTTTTTTTAAAGTTTCCATGTTTTTGAAAATATGACTCAAGATGAAGGATTCCATTACTCCTATATGGAAAATAGCTAGTAGTTTAATTTTCATGAGCAGTCTGAAAGACATGTGTACTAATAAATTTTGAATGTAAAGGTTGGGGAGAGTGAAAAAATGTCATACCTTCATACTCAGGCTCTTTCTAGCACTTTCTTAATAAGGCTGACAAGATTTCTGATCTGAAAAAAACTGCTGTTTAACTCTTTCATAACAAATAACTTTATGTGGAAATAAATGTTAATTTCTTTACCATGGTTGTGTTATTTCTTAAGAAATTAATATTTTAATGTAGATTTCTGATTTAATTTCTATTTACAGTAAAAATTTTTATGAAACTTTATTTTGTGATTTATGTTCTTAAAAAATCTCTATAACTGATTGCCTTTTGGTTTAGCTACATCAATTCTAAAGAGAGGATACTGAAAATTGCCTACACTCTTAAAAACTATACTGTCAATTTCAAAAATACATTTTCAGCATGAGTCAAACTTTATATATGCATAGATATAACTATATATAACTGTTCCAATATTTCATTATCTGATTATAAGCTTTAGAAAGCAAAATTTTTTAAAAAATTAAAATATTTTAAAAGTGAAAAGCATCTAATAGAATGCTGTGTAAACATTGGAAAAGGATTGTTGGTATTTAATGAAAAAAATATTGAATACAGATGAGCTAAAATAGAGTATTGGATTGTCGAATTAGATTCACACAAATCAAAGACCTTACCTCATGTCAAGCTCTACTGAGCATCTCAAAAGTTCTGGGGATTAAGAAGCTCAGATAACAAGGACCCCTCTATGCTGAGCATCCACCTCTCTTTCAGAGTAACAGGTCAGATCTCCAAAAGAGTGTTTGTGAGCTTACATTACATAGCAGAAGATGTTTCATGTGAAACATCTGTATTTTATGTCCTACCTTGTAACATTTTTCAGGGAGACATGCTCATTAATCCATACAGCCTAAATCATTTCCTCAAAATAGCTATTCACTGCTATTAAAATTTCTATATGTAATTCCAGCGGCTCTGGAAGCTGAGGCAGGAGGATTGCAGCCAGCCTCATAAACTTAGCAAGGCTGTAAGCAACTCAGTGAGACCCTGTCTCTAAATAAAATATTTTAAAAAAAGGACTGGGGATGTCTTAGTACTAGGTAAAAGCAACCCTGGTACAAAACGTAAAAACAAATAAACAAAAAATGAATGAAAATGAATGAAGGAAAGAGAAAGATCAAATGTTATAACTCTTTCCTTGCCACCTGCTCCATTTCTGCCATTCTCTCAGCAATGATATTCCTCTGGAATGGAATGGCAAACCTAGTGTGTCAGGTTGTTCATTGCTCTTTCATTGTAAGAAACATACTTTTTCAGATAAACATTATCTGACCTACATTGCAATTCCTTTTTCTCTCCTGTGTTTTGAATGCTTCAAAACAGTTTGAAGCAAGAGTCAAAAGATTGCTTTTCTTGATGATCATCTTTTTAATTTCTTTTTATTTTTCACTGATTTCTAACTTTCTGCAGTTACAATTTCTGAAGAATAAAAATTGATTCATTTGGGGAAATTTTTAAAAATTGTCTACAATAATAAATTACATCAATAGAAGAGGCAGTTGTATGTATCTTATTTAAAAATAAATTTTAAAAATATTTTCCCTTTTGCTATCTATACAAAATTATCCCTACTGGAGTAATAATCCATTCTGGTAATTGGAATAGACTGTATTCCTTCTTTATGATGTTTCTTTCTTTCAGTTATATAATATATCTTATTGTATATTTTATTGAGTTTAAAATGCCTGTCTCAAAATATTTCAGATATATTTTTACCTAATGAGTTATAAAATCTCTGTTCTATTTCATTTTCTTCTACTTGTTATGTATCAAAAGTATGGTAGAACAATTCCCATAAAAGAAAACACATATAAGAAAATCTGAATCCAATATTTGCAGCCTGATTTATCTCTGTTGCTGCTCCACAAACAGGCTATGTTATTTCTACTCTAAAGTCTACATGCCTTTATTCACTTTAGGTTCTTAACCCATAGTGCTCTTTCTTTGCTCAGCTTATGGGTATGAGGAGAAAAACCAAGGTCCATATGCCTCCTCCCCAACATATTCTATCTCTGAATCATTCTGCAGTGTAATAATGGCTAACATTTTTGACTCTCATTGTCAGGTAGTGTTCTAAAAGCTTTGCATATTTTGAATATTTTAATCCTCATAAAAGCCTGTGAGGTAGCTGCTACTCTGAATACCCTTTTGCAAGCAAAGGAAACTGAAATGCAAAATAAATGACCTGCCCAAAATTACACTGCTAATGTTATTATTGTCACACATTCTATTGGAGAGAGATCACACATACATCATCCAAGGGTAAATTCCTTTTCAAAAAATAAATCACTAAAATTCTAACTTGATTTTGATAGTTATGAGTAATAATCAATTAACATTTAAACATGAGCAAATGCAAAAGACCATAGTTCTCCTGGGCGGAGAGAATAGAGGCTAATATTTACTGGGTGCTGCTATATGCTTAAAGCACTAAGTGCTTTCTATGTGTTAACTTGTATAATCATAAACACTACAACAACATTTCAAGACAAATCCTATTGTTATTTTCATTCCACAGTTGAACTATTTCAGGCACAGAAAAGTGAGGTAAAATTCCCACGCTGATGTCCATCAAGTCATTTCAGAACTAGCATATGAATCCAAGCAGCATTCCATATTTACATCTTTTACCCTGTACTCTATGCCCACCTCCCCAGATATAATAAAATATCTACACAAATCAGTGTAGGCCAGGTTATGCTGCAGAAAAAACAATTCCCAAATAATATTAATGACATTTGACATCAAATTTTTTTTCTTGCTTATGCTATGTAACTGTTGCTAGCTGAGGAGCAAGACTCTTCCATATTCCCTCATTTGAAACTCAGACTGATGTGGTAGTATTCATCTTTTATGTTGGAGTCTCTGGAAGAGAGAAGGCCACATATTATCTTACAATTCCACAGGTGACACATTATTCTCATATTTTCTTAGTGAAAACAAAAGCAAGTTATATGGCCATAGCTCAGTAAATTTAGGAACAGGGAGGTAAAAACTAAATATATTTCCAGAAGAGGGAAAATTAAATATAAATGGAAAAGCACTGATGTCAATTACTCCATCTTTTTTCAATAATATGATTTGAATTAAAAGTTCAAAAATTATCACTTGGTACATATAGTACATTACTGATATAAAAATCCTTTGATTCCATCATTGTTTTTCAGGGAAAAATCAACATTTTTAACTTATAAACAAATACTCTTCTTAAAATATTATGTGTACATAAAGCTAACTCTACTTTTGATGTATGATGTAAGCATGTTACTTAGAACATTCTTTACAGATTATGTTTCAGTTGCTCACCCAGATTTACAAATATTTCTACTTTTTGATTGCTTACACGCAATTATTGAGTGGTACAGAATTTAGTAGTATTACCATGGTCCTATTCCAACTTATTGTATTTTAAAAGAAATGATCATACTACATGATATGTTATCTAAGCATCATTATTATGCTTGCCAGAATAATTCACAATAACAATGCTATGCCAGCAAACTTTTTTAGTTATTTACCTTCTAACAACCTTATCATTAAGCAAATTTTTCCTCTGCAAATATCTCAAGACTTCAAGTGCCAAGTAGCTTGTGAACAAAAATGACTTTCTTGTTCCCAAGCTATATGCTTTATTAGATCCAAAATAATTTGCATCAACTGAGAGAAATAGTTATCATGTATTTTTTCTTCCTGTAAGTTAATATAAAAGACTTCCCACATTACCTCCTAAGTCATGTATTACATTTTTGACCTTTATGATATAAACATACTGAAACCTTCAATTCCCGCCTTACACAATTTACATTTTTACTTAATGAGAAAATTTTCTATTGGAATTTTAATTCTTAGTTATTTATTTTTGTAGTAATGAGGACTGAACCCAAGGGTCCTCTACCACTAAGCTGTATCCCCAGAATTTTTTTTATTGAGGCAGGATCTTGCTAAGCTGCTGAGGATGTTTTAGTCAGCATTTTCACTGCTGTGACTAAAAGATCTGACCAGAATAATTTTAGGGAATAAAAGTTTATTTGAGGGCTCACAGTTTCAGGAGTCTCCATTCATAGAAGGCCTGGAGATGAAGCTGAACATCATGGTGGAAGAGTGAGGCAGAGGGAGGCTGCTCACATGATGATCAGTAAGCAGAGAGAGAGACTCTACTTTCCAGACACAAAATATATACCCCATAGTCATGCCCTACAATGAACCATGTTCTTCAGCCACACCCCACCTGCCTCCAGTTTCCATTCAGTTATTTCCATGAGGGATTAATTCACTGATTAGGTTAAGGCTGCAGTCCAATAATTTCTCCTCCAAATCTTCTTGCATTGTCTCACATGTGAGCTTTTGGGGGATACCTCACATCCAAAACATAACAGAAAGTCTCACTAAGTTCCTGAGGCCAGCCTTGAACTTGAGTTCCTCCTGTCTCAGCCTTCTGAGTACCTGAGATTACATTAAGAATTAAAATTTCACCGGGCAGGTTGGAGCATGCCTGGCAGAATTTTAATTCTTAAAAAACTTCTTTAAGCAAACGTTTTTTCATGTTTAATGTAAAGTGGAATCTGTGTATTATTTGCTTCCGATTTGGTGATTCCTACTAGACTAATTAATTCAACTATTTTCACTGTAAGTAAAATAAATAG
Organism: Callospermophilus lateralis; assembly: GCF_048772815.1. Taxonomy (NCBI): domain Eukaryota; kingdom Metazoa; phylum Chordata; class Mammalia; order Rodentia; family Sciuridae; genus Callospermophilus; species Callospermophilus lateralis. The sequence continues at coordinate 101,152,430 of NC_135312.1, read as the reverse complement.
TTAAATATTCTGAATGCAAGATGTGGTTAGCATCACCCTAAAGTTTACTCATTTTACTCTACCTTGCATGTGTGTGTCTATATATCCATACACTATATGGATGAAATTGGTGTTCTCATTTTTTGATTCATTTTCTTTTCAACTTCATGTTCAAGTATAGAAAACAATTGTGTTAAATGGGATAAAGATATTAATCAGAATGTTAGAAACACACATTTTAAATTGTTGTCAATATTTTGTTTCTATTTATACTTCATTATGTCACACAAGGTGAAATAAAGATTCACAAATACAAGAAATATTATGAGCCTATGTGTTATCGCAGTTTCAAATCTTGTCAATTGTATTTTAAAATAAATCCACCGATTAAAAGAATATTAATTCCTACCATTTGGCAATAATTAACATGTAAAGTCTTAAAATATAGATTCTGGCATTCTTAAGTATTTATGCATTATAAAAAATAGACAAAATAAGCAGAAGTTATTAGTTCAGTGTAATTTGACTTCTTAACAAACCTTTACTAGAAAATCTTAGATTCACATTACATTTTTTTGTGGTGCTGGGAATTGAACCCAGGGCCTTATACATGTGAGGCAAGCACTCTACCAACTAAGCTATATCCCCAGTCCCAAGATATTCACTCTTAACTGGTAAAGTATTAGATCCTAACCTATAAACCATATGACACCATTTATCAACTAATCACTATGTGTAACAAGATATATAGATATAATCCATGTTAATGGTATAACAAAACACATCCAAGGTTGTAATTTCAAGAATATAAATATTTTCACACAATTTGAGACCACCTTTCTGCTTACTGATTTTCAGGATTATTATACATTTGTATAGAGGAAAAGAAGAGATGATAACGTACTAAGTACCTCTTAGGTATCACAGTCACACTTCCTGCTTTTCAATAAGCTCTGTTTACTTTTTCTATTTTCGTTTATTGACTTTCATATGAAAGTACAATTTTTTTTCAAAGAGAGAGAGAGAATTTTCTAATATTTATTTTTTTTAGTTTTCAGCAGACACAACATCTCCGTTTGTATGTTGTGCTGAGGATCGAACCCGGGCCGCACACATGCCAGGCGAACGTGCTACTGCTTGAGCCACATCCCCAGCCCTGAAAGTACAAATTTGATATCTGTGTATGTGAGCGATCATGCTTTATAGCAACCCAATTTAATACTTCAGTTCCATCAAATATTTAAGTATTATTTCAATTTTAAGGAGAAAAATGAATATACGATATAAAAGGATGGCACAAAAACACTTAAACTAAATATTTAATTCAAAAGAATTTCATAAATTTAGACAAGTAAAATATATTGACTTTAAAAATATAATACAATATATTCTAAACAGTGGGCTTGGTGTGGTAATGGTTTCTACTGTCATCACAGTGGACCAGGGGCAGCATTATGTAAGCATTCAATTACTTGAAAGATCTACAGCTACATGTTTTGTTCACATGTGCTATTTAGTGCAGTAAAAAAGTGTCCTGTCTTTCTTGTCTTTACTCAATACAATACAAATTGAGTAACTGTTATATGCCAGGTAGTTACTGGGCATTCACAATAAACATAATAACTATTATTCCCCCTCTGTGGCATTTATGTCTCATTTAATGTACATAACAACTCTAAGAGGCAGACCCTATTCTTGTTGCCGCTGTGTAGATGAAAATATGGGGGTTAGAAAAGATCAAGAACTTGCCTGATGTCATAGTAACTACTAAGGGTGCCTCATGTTAATCTCACAATAGAGAACAAGCCTTCATCATCACATCATGCTCCTCCATCAGATACAGTGATAGGAGAGGTGGGATTACCTATATGTAAAATATGCAAAAAAGAAATGATGCTCTGGGACTGGGGTTGTGGCTCTGCGGTAGAGTACTCGCCTAGCATGTGTGAGGCCCTGGGTTCCATCCTCAGCACCAGATATAAATAAATAATGGTGTCCAACTACAACTAAGAAATAAATATTTAAAAAAGGAATGGGCTGGGGCTATAGCTCAGTGGTAGAAAGCCTGCCTTGCATGCGTGAGGCACTGGGTTCGATCCTCAGCACCACATAAAAATGGAAAAATAAAGATATTGTGTCCATCTACAACTAAAAAATATATTTTAAAAAAAGGAATGATTCTCCTGTTATAGGGCCTTGCATAAGGGGATGAAGATGTGTGAAAAGAACTGGTTAATACTGAACCCTTGACCCAAACTACTTCTAAAATCCCACAAAAAAATGAAACGTTAATAGGAGAAAGTAAAAGCTACCTGGATAATATTTTAGTGATTGTATTATAGATTGATGTCTGTAGAGAATGAATGAGTTGAATTTCATTTTATCCTATTGCTTCTACATTTCTGAACTATCACACTGAAATCTTTTAAATTTAAATTTTTCTTCCATGAAACTAACTGAACTCAATGGAAAGTGAAATGTATTTTTATTACTGTCTACATCTGCTGTTGAAGAAACAAACAAAGGACAAAACTATATTATGGTGCTGTATTTGAATATCAACTAATCATCAAATATAGAAAGTCTTTAAAAAAAAAACATGTTGAATTAGCACAACTCTAGCCATTGGATTCAGAAACGTACAAAAGAAGCCATCTCTGTTTTCTGTACAAGCTGTTTGTAGACGTGTAGAGCCAAGAGGCTTATATTTAGAGTCCCTTAACAAGCATACATGGTAATTAAAATCAGCAAGGTTTCAGCCTGCATAGTCTGGTTATCTTGGAAATGAAGATAACCAATGTTAGCTGACTCCAGGTTACTCAGGGTGGAGTCTGTATTTGTTTATTCTTCATGTAATTTAAGCAATTGGCATGATACTTTTGTGTTTTCTTATGCTCTACACTTTACGCAACTATATGATACATTTCCAAATTTCAGAAAAGATTAACAAGAGATCTCTTGTTAGTGATTTTCACTCAGTAACTATTGATTGGGCTTTATGTGCCAGGATAGAAACTTTTTAAAGCAGAATTAATGAGAGTATTAACATAATCATTTTACTCAGGATTGGCAAAAATTAAGAAGATAAATAAATTTTATATCACTAATCAACCCTGGACTATGATTTCTCAAAAACATTGAAATCATAAATTCTTACAGCTTCCTAGCTCATGTCCAAGGGTTGATGAGCCAATGTCTCATTTGTCCATGGTCCCAACTTTACGTATTTAGCAAAATATAGATGAAAATGACAACACAGCTTTAACACACAGCTTTGAGTCTTGCACTCCATGAAGGGGTTTTGAGACTTACTTTTATTTTTTTAGTTTTTTTTTATTGGTTATTCAAAACATTAGAAAGATTGCAGAATCACATCGGTTACACATCCACATTTTTACATAATACCATAATAGTAACTGTTAAATGAATTACTCCGACTGAAGAATTTGTTAAAGAATTCCTTTGAGAATAGAAGTCTTTGGGCCAAAAAAAAAAAAAAAAAAAAAAGGGAAAAAAGAATGCTCTGAAGGACATCACCCCTTTTTCAATAGAGAATGTTTCAAAAAGTGGGGAAATATTATGTCAATTGCCTTTCTTTCATAAAATGTTTCATGAGACAGAAAGTACTGAAAGTGTACATAAATTTTCTATCAGTTTCCATAAATTCCACTACTTGCAGCATATTCTGTAGAAGAATCACAAGGTTTTGTTAGAAGTTCAGTGTAATTAAAAAATATAAGCAATGTATTTTGTAAATATGTTGAGGAGATGATATAAAAAAAGTGCATTTTATCAACTTTATGTCATGCAAATAGAAACAAGATTTGATATTTAGCTTCCCAGAGAGACACATTTAAAGACACTCAGTGAGTATTTATAATTGTAATTTATTCTAAAAACTTTGAAATTGTTAATCTTTTTTTATTATTGTAAGGAAGAAGGACATATTGATATGATCATTTTACTTGAACCCTAATATTCAAGTCCTCTAGACATAGTAGGCTACTTTTCTAAACTGGAATTTTCTGAATGTTAGTCTCTCTCTCTCTCTCTCTCTCTCTCTCTCTCTCTCTCACACACACACACACACACACACACACACAGAGCCTTTTTTCTCACACTGCTATCATGAGAAGGGTTAAAAACACTCTAAATTGTCAGTTTGGTGTAGAATATTATTTTTAAAAATCACTTTAATCTTAAATCAGTGTTATGGTTGGATATGAGGTATCCCCTGAAAGCTCATGTGTGAGACAATGATGTTCAGAGTTGAAATGATTAGATTATGAGAACTGTATCAGCATTAGTCAATTAATTCTGTGGATGGAATAATAATTTGAATGGATTACTTGGTGGTGAATGTAGACAGGTGAGTGTGGCTAGAGGAAATGGGAGACTGCAGGAGTGCCTTAGGTGCCTTTTACCTCTGGCCCCTCCTGCCAAAGCTTTCCTCTACCACAGCCATCTGCCATGATGTTCTGCCTCACCCCTGGCCTAGAACAATATGGTCAGCCAACCATGGACTGAACTTCTGAAGCCAGGAATCAAAAATAACGTTTTACTCCTCTAGGTTTTTCTTGTCAGCTATTTCGGTCACAGTGAAAAAAGTTGACTATATATCACATTACAAGAAAATTCGCTGGTAAAGGATTTTTTTTTTTTTTATGGAGGTGTGACTCAACAGAGATGAAGGCAATTTCTTTTTATCGATTTAGCATGAAAATATTTAAAATGTGGCCAAGCCAATGCAGGAGAAGAAAATACTAAGTCAAACTCTAAAAGAGTAGAGGTAGCAAAAATAGGGAACCCATGTTAATTTTTTTATTACCATTTTTATAGCAGTGATACTCAATATAAGGCAGTTTTACCCCTGAGGGAAGACTTGGCAATGTCTGAAGATATTTTTGAATGTCACAACTTGGGAGGTGCTACTGGAGTTTAGTGGGGAAAGACCAGATATGTTACTTAATATTCCACATGCACAACGCAACTGTCCACACCCCAACATGTTAATAGTGCCATAGCAAAGAAACTCTGGTCTAGATGGTAGTTTTTAGTAATGCTTAAGTCTTTACTGCTAATAAGTGTTTTATAATACTTTTCAGGAAAATAACAGAGGGACTTGCTTACTATCTCATAGCATTGCGTTTAGCCTGGGAACATATTGCCATGTTTTAAATACTCATTTCTCTAGTTCCCTTCCTAGAGCTGACCTAGAATGAGTCTCTATTACTCAAGGTGGTAACCTGTCATTTTCTCCAAGTTGCCCGTGAACAGTTCTATTCTCAGTCCATCACTTTTCAGTGACAAGGTTGAATCAAGGTATCTGAGGAAATACATTTTATTTATAGACTGTTTTTACATGTGCTTCTACCCACCCCAATTAGGCTATAGAAGATGATATAACACTACCATGTCTTGGGAACACCATTCAGACCCACACTGACAGAAATCTAATAATGATCTTGAGATACAATGTTTTCTAAGTTCTAAATTTAAGGAACACAAAACTCATCTAAATAGCTGCTATTTAAATTTTTTCCCTCTTCTATCTTATTCCACAACATATTTTAAACATTATTTTTCTATACAAAGGTTTTGTATGTAACTTTTTGTGACATTGAGATAGATATATCTATATCTATATCTATTATATATATATATATATATATATATACACACACACACACACACACACACACACATGGACAGCCATATGTGTGTTTGTTTGCAATTTTATCATCTAGTTAGATTTTGTTGTTATAGTTAAGAAGCAAAATGAAATGACTAAGGATATTTGTAATAAAGTTTTTATATAAGCCAGCAAATTACAACATTGGAAACCAAGTTTTTCATCTTAAAAAAATCAAGGAAGATATTTTTCAACTTAAATTTAAGAAAGCAATTCTCATTAAAGAAGCATTTCAATCTTTGTCATCTTAATGAATAATTTTGTTGAAATAAAATATTTTATCACAGAATGGAATTTTTCTTACTATCAATATTAATTTAGTAGATAATCATTGATCATTTACCATTGGCAAGGCATTGCATAAATTGTCCTTCATGAAATATTTCAGAATATACTATTTTATTTTATTTTTCATCCTTTCATATCTCTCCCCAATACACTTCCTCTACTTTACTGTTCTCTCTTCTATTTTTGAGATTTTCTTCTACTGCCTTTTTCCCCTCTTATCTCTCTTTAGCTTTCACAATATGTGACCCTTGATTAAAATAATAGTTAAATAAATGTTAAAGTAGGGGGGAGATTATATTTAAAATAACCTGTATTCATTTTGGTACATAAAAAGGCACATACATTCACATATATATTTAACACAGTTATATATAAATTTTCATAGGTTTATGTATATATGTACCTTTAAATACAGATACTACTGAACTTACAATGAGGTTAAATCCTGATAAACCCAACATGGATTAACTGTATTTTTTCAATCTGCCCAGTCTACAGATGGCTATAGTTTAGCAACTTAGTTTACAGTAGGGCATTGGCAGTCCACCCTAGCGCTTGTGGCTGACTGGGAGCTGCACCTCTCTGTAACAGCCCAGCATTGTGAGAAAGTTTAATTCCACAATCCACTAACCCAAGAAAAGATTACATGTCAAAAATTGAAGGCCTGTTTTCTAGATGCACTGCCTTCACCAACATTATAAAATCAAAACATTATAAGTAGATTCATTGTTAGTTGAGGACAGGTTGTATGTCTATTCTTTACAGATAAATGCATACATGTATATAAAGAATTTTGTATTGACTCACATTTATTTCTCCTGTGGTGAACAATTCAATACCCAGTATTGGTTTCAGTGAGTTATTTATACTTATAAGCGCTCAGATAAACAACAGGTTTTATAAAAAATAATCTCTTATATTGTAAATCCATACAACTTTTTCAGTAGTCTCCTTAGTAATAAAAGAAAAATTTAAAGCTTAGTAGAGTTGTCATAAGAGAAGACATTCTTAAATTTGTATTTAATCATACTCTGTGATGCCTCCCAGAAAAATAGATATATCCGTTATAATTTTAGCCAATTTGATAAATGCTTGTTAATTTTTATTGATAAATACTTCCACTAAGTCATTATTTCTGCAACATTCCCCTTTAGAGATATATTTTAGAGGCCTCATTTGAAAATGTATTGTTTTTATAACATTTTACTTATTATTCACTTACTTAATATGTAACTACATAAAATAATATTGTTATATAGCATTTTCCACATAAGATCTAGCTTTCATGCATCAAAGTGGAAAGATTCCATACAACTAACATAATGCTTTTGTATTTCTCTTAGAACTGTTTTTTTTTATTTTAAGAACATTTTAGTAGTAAACATTTTGATCAGATTGAATTTTGAGAATAAACTAGCTAATTGTATAGTTTAGTTTTATTTACATTTAAATTATAGTTTGCTCAATATCTCTCTGGGTATTTATTCTATGAAAGATGATGATGTTGGTGTATCACAGGAAGAAGAATTCTTCACGTAGTCACTGATAAAGCTGGTCATATAAGTTTAGTATCATGCCCTGATTGGCTCATACAGACAGTGCTCTCCACTTAGTGTGGGACCCAGGGAGACATGGGCTGAATGACATAAAGAGGCAGAAGAGCCTCAATCTCTATGTGAACACTTCTCAATCTCTATGTGAACACTTCTGTGAAAAGTGACAACTATTATATCATAATGGCTTTGAAATGTGTTCTTATGTGGAGAGAGGTCAAAGGGTTAATTAATTAAAAGGTAAAGATTACTGAGTGGTAAAATGGTTGATATGATTAAAACTATTACTTTACAAGTTGAACAGTGACTAAAGTAATTATATCATTCAGAATAACACTTTTCTGAAGACAGGAGCACCTTCTTTGCTAAAATGCAAGCGCAAGCATGCGCGTGTGTGCACGCTCTCTCTCTCGCTCTCTCTCTCTCTCTCTCTCTCTCTCTCTCTCTCAGATGGGATGACTTCCAGTAACCTCCAGACTACTGTGAGGGAAACACCTTTTTAGTTTGACCCAGCTACCCTCATGCCATTTGGCAACTGCCACACTGGCTTTTTTTTTTTTCCTCCTATGTGCCAAACATATAGCCTTGGGGCTTTTGTTCCTTCTGCCTAGAACTATTTTCCACCAGAAAAAATACCTTCCCGTACCTCACATTTTAGAGCATTTTTTGACATAAAAATGATTGTTATTATCTATCAATCAACCATTCCCTACTTTTGATACTGATCTTGGAAATCAAGATAGGGTTCTATTTCTCCCAGTGTTGAAGATTAGACACCTGAGAAATGCCAAGGCAAGCATAGAAAACAAGTTTTATTTAAGAGATACAACAGAGATAGTAGACTCTTCCAGAGGAGCCAGAACCCAGAGCTGGTGCCCAAGGGAAGGGAGAGTGTCTTGCCCCTTTACCTATGGCAGGTTTACTTTCCTCCTCTAACCCTCCACTCCTCTTCCTATTTTGACTACAAGACCAAAAGGAAGAAAAAAGCTGCCCAGTGGAGGGTACTCAGTAGCAACTCCTATGTTGGGAGGAGTGCATTCTTCAGGTAACCTTGAGAGGAAGGGGAGTGTTCTGGGGGTATTAGCATTCCATTTCCTTTTCTTTGAATTAGCTCCATCTTTCAGAACTGTTGTTTATTATCTACACTATCTGTCCTTTGCTCCTGTCTCACTTTTCTTCTTTGTTTAATATTTCTCCTCAGCATCTGCCACATAATAAACTGCTATCATACATGTTTATTCCATTTCCCTATTTGAATATAAAGTCAAGGAAGGAAGGAATGTCAATCATTTTTTTTTAATTGCTATAACTTGTATCTAGAAGTGGATGGTCACACACAGGAAGACCCTCAACCTATGTCCTATGAATAGAAGATGCAGAGGCCTACAACATACAAGGCCTATGTCACTTCTCAAAAGTGGCACACCTGTGTTAGTTTTAATAGGAATTAAAGATCTGAAAAATCACTCCTAATATTGAAAGGATACTGGCAGAGTCCATGCAAAGTCCAAAGACCACGCCACACACTGGAATCTCACACAAGAGATTTAGTATCAGTAGCACAAGGCAAACCAACAAGCCTACAAGGAGAGGAGCAGTGTGTCAGCTCTCACAGAGCAACCTTATAGCCTGCAAGAGGAATTTCATAAGTTGCTTAGGAGTTGTGTCATAAACTGGGGTGGGGTTGCTCATAAGCTGTTTAGGAGTTTAAGCTCGGGTGAGGTTTGGAAGTTAAGCAGCATTGACTTAGAATCAAAACTTTGGAGCCTCTAGATAAAATGGCTCCCAAACTAAAATGGCAAGTCTGATGCCAATATTTATCTGATGCCAATATTGATCTGATGCCAATAAATATAATCTGTAATCAGCAGACAAGTATTAGCTCACAGAATAAGGCAACCTGACTAAAGGAAATTAAACCAGTGTAGATAGCCTGCAAATTTAAGTCACATTAAATCTAAGTTCCCAATAGTGACACTGTCTCAAGGTGCTGCCCAACCTTCACAGTGTGGTACACATAGATAATGATAACTCCTAACAGCCAACTGTAGTAAAAGGATAAAGCTGATTGTGGAGAGGATACTACCCCAGCACATCCCACTCCAACAGGTACCTCATTTCACTTATTATGTCTCTCCTGGCCTGGGAGCAGGAGTGTCTCTCTTATTTACTCCTAGATGTTCAACGCTTAGAACAATTTCTGGCCCATCATTGGTGTTTAGTAAATGTTTGTTTGAAATGAGCAATTAAATATAACTAATTTTCTATAAGCAAAAAAAAAAAAGGTATTTGTTGATAATTGCCAAGTGCTTTAGAAGTTTGTCTATAGCTAAAATATTATTTCCCTATATAATTCCAGTGAAATAAAAACTTACATAAGAATTTGATATAGTGATTTCAGATCAGAGTTTAGCTAAAAAAAGTTTCTACTTGCTCATATATAAAAAGTTGGATATAATATTTAACTTGTAGGACTCTTTAATGAAGTTGAAATCCATATATATGAAATGCCATATTAGTAGCATGAACAAGTAAGAAATCCTCTTGTGATGGATGGGAAGTATTCAAATCTAAATCTAAAATAATTTATTCTTTATTCATTTGCTGATTTATCGTGTCATTAAATAAAAGGTGAGAAGCCTCTCTTTCCTGGATAGATGCTATATGTGAGATACAGAAAAGAATTTGTACTTATTTCAAAGTTCAGTTTTAGTTTTTTTGTTTGTTTATGTGTGTGTTTTCTTTTTTGGTACTGGGAATTGAACCTAGGGGCACTTAACTATTGAGCCACATAGCGCGCGCGCTCTCTCTCTTTCTCTCTCTCTCTCTCTTTCTCTTAATTTTCAGACAGGGTCTCACTGGCTTTGAACTTGTGATCCTCCTGCCTCAGACTCTTCAGTTTCTGGGATTACAGGCATGCACCACCACACCTGCCTTCAAAATTTAGTTTCTTGAATTATATGCTTCTTGGATAGAAGCATATAAATAAGCAACTAACAGACACTTTAGGAGATGCTATGCAATGGGTTTAGGCAAGCATTTTTAGGGAAGTACAGACTAGGACTCTATCTGATGTTTCTAATTAAGGTGACTCTAAAAAGAGAATAGCAATTTGCCAGAACAAAATAGGGGAAAGAGTGGGAAGTGACTGTAGCACATAAAATAACAAAAACACAGAGGAGAGAACATGGGAAATGGCAAGAATGTTTGAGAAAACTAGAGGGGTCATTGATATGCATAACACTAAAATGTAAGTTCTGGAGTTTTTGAATAACAATGACCCTGGTAGAGAATCATTGTTTGTGTGCACTCAAATATTTAGGTAACAACCTAATAGGGTATCACATTTTCAAATTCATCAAAGTGTAGGCCCATTACATTGGTTCCTAAAAGTAATGTACTAATTTAAATTTATGATCAAGAAGAAGACCCTTTGCATTGGCTCCTAAAAGTAATTACTAATTTATACCTTCAGAGAGCTTGAAAAGACATATTCACTAAATTAAGATAGAGAATAATGTGTTCCAATTTGAAGGGGGTTACATGAGTGACTTCAGAGAGATTCCTGGCTAACCTGAAAATTTCTAGCACCTAATTATGAGCATCCTATTAGACATTGTTGAGGAATCATGTGTAAATATTTTGAAAATGTGCTATTGTACCCATCAAATTTTATTAAATGTATAAAACACCTGAATTTTTTTCTGAACTAGAAATAATCTTTTTGTGTTTCAAAAAATTATACATAGTTAAAATGGTCAATGGGAGGGGAGTACACATTAAAGTAACTCCATCTTTGCCATACCAACTTATCCTGATAGTATTTTGTATTAGTTAGTTTTCTGTTACTATGTGGAAAGAGACCCTAGGTAATTTAGTTGATGAACAGAAAAGGTTTGTTTTGGTCCAAAGTTTAGAGGTTCATGTCCAGAATCAGGTAGATTCATTGCTTTGAGTCTCTGGTGAGGTTGCTGAATGGCATTGGTGTAGGTTCTATGTGGCAGAACAAACTGCTTACATTCCAAGCTAGAAATCAATAAAGAAGAAGGAGAAGAAGAAGAGGAAGAAGAAGAAAAGAAAGATATCCCATGATTCTCTTCAAGGGAACACCCCACACCTCCTAAAGGTTGAATTACCTCCCTACAGGAACCAAGTTTTTAACATGGTCCAACTTGGTCACCACTCTGGGGACCAAGTTTTTAACATGTGGACCTTTGGGGAAAATTTAAACAATTGAAAATTTACAGTAAAGTAACCAGCTTTGTGTTGATTTCCATGGCCCCTTTCTGAATTCTGCAAAGGGCCAAGAAACAGCAGAGCAACAGATTTTACTCCTCACAGCATTGTAACTCAGGCTATATCCCATGTGGTCTACCCACCTACTCCTTGGGTGAGGTTTTCAATCTGGGGCCTTCAGCTGAAGTGCCTCTGCTTGATTTCATGTTGCATTTCATGATTTTTTTTTTCCTGCACTAGCACTCTGCAAATTGTGTGTTGTCAGGGGAGTGGAAGCTGCCCTGAAGATCCCTCAGCAGCTGCATCCTGTTTGGGGACCTTACAGACATTTCTTGTTATAAACTGTTATGGTTTGGATGTGAGGTGTTCCCCAGAAGCTCTTGTGTTAATGCAAGATTATTTGGAGGTGAAATAATTGGATTGTGGGTGCTGTAACCTCATCAGTGCATCCTGGTTTGAATGGGTGGTAGCTATAGGCAGGTGGGGTTGGCTGGAGTAAGTGGGTCACTAGGGGAGTACCCTGGGAGTGCTCTTCAGCCCCTTCCCTTATCCCCTTTCTTTGTTTCCTAACTGCCATGAAGTGACCAGATTTCCTCTACCATGACATTCAGTCATGATGTGCTGCCTCACTTGGGACCTAGAAAAAAGGACTTGGCTGTCTCTGGACAGAGATCTCGGAAACTCTGAGCTCTAAATAAACTTTTCCTCCTCTAAGTTGTGCTTGTGAGGTATTTTGATCACAGTAAAGCAAAGCTGACTAACACATGAACCAAAAGCTTATTGCCCCCACTCCTCCAAATTTTTATGTTAACACCCTACCACTCTTGTGATGGCACTGGTAGGCAGGGTCTTTGGGAAGCAATTTAGATTGGATGAAATCAGGAGGTTAGAGTTCTTGTGAATGGGATTTGCCACCTAATAAGTGTCCTGAGAAAGCTTGCTTCCTCTGACCTCCATGTGAAGATATGGTGGGAAGACTGTCTTGATGAATCAGAAAGCGCAGGCTACATCGGAACTCGATCTCCAAAACTGGGAGAAACAAGTTGTTTAAACCACTTAGTTTATATATTTTGTTATGCACCTGCAACAACTAAGACAGGCTTTTATCTTTGTTTTTAGATTATTAAAGTATGATTTTCAAAATGTTAAAAATATAACACTCATACAAGCATAAAATGAGTCTGTCAAAGATTTTATGACACAGTAATTAATTAGGTTGTGGGTAAAATGTTAAAATTATTTCAAATTCATCTGAGGATCTATATATTTATAAGCCATATAAAATGTTATAATAAGATCACTGGGGTTATCTGTTCATCAGAGAGAATTTATTTGCATCTTTACTGTAAAATCTATAAGCTAGCACTTGCTTATACAGAATTATAAAATGGCTTAATTAGAAAAAGTCAATGCATCACACTGTAAGCCCAGTACTGCACCAAAAGGACCATCTAATGTTCTCCTTACCTATTTCCAATATGTATATTGTATTTCTGTTTCTATAATACATATCCTTAAACAGCTCCTTGAAATTGTTTTTGAAGAACATAAGCTGTCATATTTTTAGATCCATGTTTGGAATTGATCTTTAGTGTTTGAAATCCTCTTTGTTTGTTAGTGTTATTATTGTTCAATTTCTGGTAGTATTCCCTGAGTTAATTATTCTTTGCTCCTAGGTATCCTGGGTATTAACCCAGGCAACAACAAAGTATTCCTCAGACCCAAATGGCCACAGCTTAACAAAATATAGAGTGAGCTCTCAGAGAGGTCCTGATATATACAATGCACCCCTCCTTGAACACTTATTATCTTCTCATTAGGCACTTCCTTCATCATCTTGCTACAATAGTGCTACACAACAAACTTCCCCAAACTCAGTGGCAATACATACTTCTTTCTTTGCTCATAGGTTTTGGTGTGACTATGGCTGTACAAGGTTCCATTGGGATTTACTGAGTTTGATTCCAGTCTGCAGGTTGGTTCTAGCCAACTCTATGTTTCCTTATTTTCTTTGTGCAACCCAGGGTATATTTTTAGCATGCTGTATCACCACAGGTCAAGAGCCATACCAAACTGCACAGTCATTGGAGAACATTTCTTTGATCAAAGGAAGTTTCATAGTGAAGTCCAGGATCCACAAAACAGGACATAAACTCTGCCTACCAATTCCTAGATATTGCAGCTTAGATAAGATAATCATTTACCCAGGTGAATGTTACATAAAAGGGATATTGTAATACCCTATATTGATAAATAGGTGATTATAGTGCTGATTGTTCTATTTTGTGAGCACTGACTTTATGCCAGGCACTTGGTTAGATGTTAGGTCCCCTTTTCTCTAATAATCAAATAACTACTGTGTAAATTGTTCTAGAAAGAAACTGAGACCTAAGAGAAGATAAGTTTTCCATCATTCACACCATTAGTAAGTGGTAAACCTGAGTTTTCTTTTTCTGTTTTTAAAGTTACTATACTGCTGTATTCTGCTACCTTTTCTATCCTCTATTATCCCCCCTCCCCTCCCCTCCCATCTTCCCGATGTGATTCTGCAATCTGTAATTGGGGTAAAAATGGGAGTTTATAACCCACTTGAACCTAATGTATGAAATATGATATGTCAAGAGCTTTGTAATGTTTTGAACAACCAATATTAAAATAAATAAATAAATAAATAAATAAAAATAAAAATAAAGTTACTATACTATGCACTACACTTAACAATTTATAGGTCTTGCACAACTTAATCCTAAAAACAGCAGCAAGCACCCCCACTTTATGAAAACACTAGGTGAAATAGGATTAAATGTGCCAGAGATATATTAGATATCATTACCCAGGACTTTCTAACATAATCGATGGTCGGATGAAGGAAAAGAGCTACAGATGCAGGTGAAGTTCCGCCTCTGTGAGGTTTTCTTTGCTTTTTTTTTTTTTTTTTTTTTTTTTGGCCTGCTTCTTAGTGTGTTGCACCAGATAGCAGTCTATCTTGATTATGTACCTAAATCAATCCACATCTTGACCTTAAGTCACCATACATCTCTTCTTGCTTGTGACCTCTGAGCTCTTGACCTTAACTTTGCCATTTCATTCAAGCCCTTTGTACTCTGCACCTCACTTCCACATCACTGTGTCTGTTTCAAATTAAACCAATTCATACCTTTTGCTTCAACAGTAGATTTGTCTGTGCTTGTCTCTGAATTATGCTCCTGCGTAACAGCTCAGCAAGAATGGTCTAAATCCTATCCCTCATGATAAGGAAATAGCTTGCCTTTGTAATAATTAGACATTTAATGCTATGAGTTAGAATGGAAAGATAACCTGAAATTGTGTTTCACAGGGCAAGTCTATTCACATTACTTTCATTAATCATTCATTCTTTTTAAAAATTTTCATTTAATTCTTTTATATGTAAAACACTGTAAAGCACAATTCAAGAACACAGAGATGGAAATTAAACATTATTCTGAAATAGATTCTGTCATTAAAAATAATATACTCACTGAAGAAACTCTATAAGAAAAATGAAACTCCTCATTTCTAATCCTTGTGTCATTCTTTTCCCCACAATAGTGTCATTTAATCCTTCACCTGCATCCCAGTATCTTATGTCTTTGCCTATTGCCCCTGGTTTCTGTTCTGTCCAGTCTACATGATCAGGTTCAGGCATAGCCCCTGGAACCTCAGCTGTCCCCCAATTCCTAAGTCAATCTAGACAGAATTGGGAAGCAGGCTGATCTGATTGGCACCCCTCTCAGCTCGTCTCCAGTGCAGGTGAGTTTTGTAGTATCTTCCTCTCTTGCCACATTTCAATGAACTAATGTCTCACTGCTGACCTCTGAGCTTTCTTTTTGATTCAGTGCCAAAGATCCATTTGCTTTCTCCCACTAGCTCTTATTCAATTAATGGAAGCACTGTACTTGGAATCTTGACTCTCAGCTCTTGTTACATGTGCTGGAATTATGTTCCCATTCATAACTAATTATTCAACTCTAAGCTGGGTCTAGGTGTCTCTTTGAAGTTATGAAATAAACTTACTTGGCACTTTGATGTGTGTTAGGCACAGCAGAAAAGGCTCTGAAGTACTATAAAGAAGGTACTCCATATAATAGGTGAGGGAAATAAGAGATAGAGAAGTGAAATAACCCAGGCAGTCCAGCAGATCCATGTTCTTCATAACCATGCCACCCCCAGTCCTTACTGGTTTAGTTGTCAGCCACTGTAGCAGCCCTATCAGCCCCTGGTACCTGTGCTCTTCTGGATGGTGAACCATTGTGTAATTTCAGTTCTCCACACTGTCAGCTCTATAGACTGGGGTGGTCTAACAAACTAAGATTTCCTAATACTGCATGCTCCTAGACCCTTTTTTATTCATATTCCCTCCTAGTTCAAACTTTTTATTTCTCGGCATTCTTTGTATATAGTTCACATTCTGGTGAACTTTCAGATCTTCCTCCTCTACCTAATCAGCACCTGTCAAATGTTTCTTCATAATTCCAATATAGACATTTTAGCTTTCCCCTTTCTCCCCATATATAAATACTCAAACATATATGTCTTAAGATGATAAAGTAGAATCAGCCATTATGTCATTTGACCCATTTTTTAAGCTTTTGACTTGATTAATGAGGCAGTTTAGGTATATACCCATATTTCTATTAGCTGTGTTAATAGAATATATGGATAAAACTTACAGAAAATGGAGCAATGTATTAAAGCAAAACAATTTGTTTCTAATCAATATTTGAATATTAACATGAAGTCAAACTTCTCCTGTAGTAACTTAAGGATAGATTAGAGATCATTGACAGATTATACAAATATGAATTCAAAAGAATGTTATCACAATGTCCATTTACAGTTTAAGGAGAGATGTTAATATTCATAAATATAAAACCAAACCTATTCATGTTTGTTCAATTATCAATCCAGCATGGTAGAAAAACATTCCAGTTATAAAAAAGCTAGAATATGCTATATATAAAAAGTGTGAGTGACAATACAATGTAGAATTGTTTTAAAACAGTTCACTTTCCTAATCTAAAAATTGATGACTGTCTCCTGAAATTAATTAATTCAGATTGATTCATTTTTATTTTAGCCTAATGACATGAACAGAACAGAAAATAAATAAAACCAGAAAATATTGAATACGCTCAATAATTAGATAATATCATTTTAGGAAAAAAATAATATTTAATGTCCTTGTACATGGAGCACTTTTTCTGTGCTAAAGGGAATTCTCATTCATTTCTCATAATCTTTTGAGAAATACTTTATTCCAATTTGAGGAGAAACTAGATTTATTTAGTTATTTATTTTCTTTTAAAATTTTTTATTCTAATTTGTTATATATGACAGCCGAATGCATTACAATTCATATTACACATATAGAACACAATTTTTCTTATCTCTGGTTGTATACAAACTATATTCGTACCATTTGTGTCTTCATACATTTACTTAGGGTAATGATATCCATCTCATTCCACCATCATTTTTTACCTCCATGCCCCTTCCTGTCCCCTCCCACCCCTTTGCCATCCATAGAGTTCATCTAATTCTCCCATGCTCCCGCTCCAAACTCCATTGTGAATCAGCCTCCTTCTATCAGAGAAAACATTGGTCATTTAAACAGTTTGTTGGGATTGGCTAACTTCACTTAGCATTATCTTCTCCAACTCTATCCATTTACCTGCAAATGCCATGATTTTATTCTCTTTTATTGCTGAGTAATATTCCATTGTGTATATATACCACATTTTCTTTATCCATTCATCTACTGAAGGGCATCTAGGTTGGTTCCACAGTTTAGCTATTGTGAATTGTGCTACTATAAACATTGATGTGGCTGTGTCCCTGTAGCCTCTGAACTCATCATCCAATGCCATTGCCCAGCTAAGAAACTGGATTTAGATGCTCAGTGTCTTGTCCATACTAACACAACTAGTATGTACTAGAGCCAGGAATCAGGCCCATGTCTTGCTATATCTCTGAACACTCTGTACCATTTACGTTCCTTCAAACTCTCAATTATGATGCCAATGGAGAAAGAAAATCCTTTCTCTTAATAATAAATAAAAATGAGTAAGATCTGAGCATGAGAATAGAAAAGGGCAAAATTATTGATTTTCTTTTTGTTATAAAACTGAAATAATGGCTTTTGCCAATAATAGTCAAAACTGTATAAGAATTTCTAATTTCTCTATTTAATATACTACTTAAACACAGCAATGAAAAGAATTTATTTTGACTGCATTTGCTTAATTTTAATAGGAATATCCTAAATATTATTTAATTTGACAGTCAAATAAAAGAGTAGCTGAAATTCTGAATATTTATATGCCCTCTAAACTTGCCTCTCAGAGAACCTCAGTGGCTCACATTGCTAATATTTTTAACTGATTATAACCACATTACATCAGGGAAAATGTAGGTCTCAAGAATAGGCTTTTGAAATATGTAATGTTTAAGCTAGCAATATTTAGTAGAGCAGTGCACATTATAGATGACAGAATATTAATTAATGACAAAAGACAAGATATGTCTCAGGGTATTACCTTTAACCTCCCAGCTCATGTTACAGGCATAACAGGACTGGGTTTCAGAGTGTGCATATTTTTAATATAGGGATATTTTAATATTCATTTATTCATTTTAGAAAATGAAAAATTCTACTAGTCACTGAAGGCAATTTATTAGCATTAATGATAATACAGCCAGAGTAGCATGAAAGGAGAAAATTATAACATGGATTTGGGTAATAGTAGATTGTTATATTTCAGCAAAAGAAAAATCATCTTTTAAATCTGAATGTCATTATTCTTTAGTAAAATAAATCTTATTCAATATATTGCTAGATATTCAGTTGTTTTTAAGATAGGTTTTATAAATAAGTAATTATAACTGGATAGTTATTGTTCTATTGAATGGCTATTACCAATATCTTCCTATATATTGGTCATTATAAAGACATTATAGAAACTAAGATTGACATTAAAATCCTCAACAAATGTGACTTGTATATCTACTAAATAGCATCTCTGCCTCCAAAGAACTGATCTAAAAGAATCCCAGACTTATGTTCCTATGTACAGGATTCTCAGAGTCTATGAATTATGAAAATCGATATGCAGGTTATAGTTATAGGTGTATGTATATTTTTTAATATCTGTTACATACTAATTTGTGCCCCACAAAATCCATATGTTAAAAATCTAGTTCTTAGAATCTTAGAATGTTACCTTACTTATAAACAGAGCCTCTAAGGAGAAAATAAAGGTTAAGTAAATTCATTTAAGTGAGGGTAGGCCCTGATTTTTATAAGGGTGTCCTTATAAAAAGAGGAGACACTAGAGATGTGTACATAGCGAAAAGACGCTGTGAGACCACAACAAAAAGATGGTATACTGAAAGCCAAGGAGCAAGGCCCCAGGAAAAACCAAACATGCTATCATCTTGATTTTGTAATTCCACTCTTCAGAAATGTGAGGAAAAAAATCTCTGCATTTAAGCCACTTAAGCAGTAGGGTTTTGTTATGGCAGCCCTATCAAACCATCATAGTATCTCACAGCATACTGAAAGGTTTAATTTAGAGATATCTACTCAGTAAGTTGTGAGTTATTATCAGATTGTCAGATATTTTAGTTTGATTTTCCCTTCTTTTTTTTTTCTTAATTAAGGATCAGGAGTTCCTCTATAAAAATATTATCTTCTCATTAATCTGATTTCCATCAGATCATTGGAAACCAATTGTTATATTTTAAGGCAAGAAGTCCCTTTTACACTATTGGTGGAGATCCGAATTATATAAATATGACATATCTTTCTATCAATAGCTATAACAATGTTAATGTCTTTTGACTCTTAAATGTCTCTTTAGAAATTATTCTAAGTAGGGTTTTGGGTTGTGCTCAGTGGTAGAGGATTTGCCTAAGGTGCTGGGTTTAATCCCCAGCACCACATAAAAATAAATAAGCAAAATAAATGCATCATGTTCACTTACAACTAAAAAAATTTTTTTAAAAATTATCCTAAGTAAAAAATAGTGCAGTTGTTCAAAGATTTCTGTGAAGGTGTGTCTATCATACCATAGGTCATAGAGGAAAACAACTATAAAGATAGTTTCCAAATTATAGCATTCCCTTCAATTGTGCTTATTTTGCCCATGAATATTACAATAGGTATATGTATAATTTTTAACATGGAACTGCCCAAAATAGTGGAGATAAAATTTCCCTAGGAACATGTAATAAAAGAAAGTACTTTTGGAATGGTGAGATAAGGATATATGAAAATCTAGCTCCTACTAAAACAATAAGTCCGGGAAAAATTGTCAAAAAAAAATTTTCTTCAGATTCTGGAAATCAATCAAAGGCTTTCAACAACTGAAGCATGTACATTAAAGACAAATGGCTGAGTCTCACTTATAACAGCAAACTTTGTGGTATTTTAACTTGTCCCATCTCAGGTGGTGATGTCTTGAAAACTAGTGTCCTTGCTAAAAAGACAACTGTGGAAAGGAATACTATTTTGACTACTAACATGGTCTAATGGGTCTGGAGACAAAAACTCCACTCCCAGAGATTTATAAACATTTGACATGTCTAGCAACTCCATAGTTTAGGCCCACTTATCAGACTTGTCTTATTTGACCTGAATCAGAATGCAAAACAACCCTATCCCAAGAGCATTGTCAAAAATGAACAACTATTTAATATTGCAGTTGCCAGACACAGTAACACAAGTTGAGAAATATAAAAAGCAATAATAAAATTCCAATATATCTGGGGAATGTGATGCCTGGAGAAGTCTTTAAAATGATCTGATTTATTGCTAGGAACCTCAGAAGCAACACACCTGAGCTGGGTATATACATATATATAAAGCTATGCACATACCCAAGAAAGACCAGATAAGCCCAATTCTCTGGCTGACCTTGAGATTCTGCATAGGCTAGGAAATGAAGGATAAATGGGTTTTAAACTACCAGAACACTGGGAACATTTCACAACAAATACAAACAGAATCACTTGGCAAAGGCAGGAAGATTTAGTCTTCCATGCCCTTAAGGAAATCTCTATTTAATCATAAGCTGACCACCAAGCTAATCAAGTCAACTTCAGTGACCACACATGGCATGAATACATATTTTTTTAGAATTAATTAAGTGTTTTTTTATAAACCCAAACCAATCTCACAACAAACCCTGAGAAAAGGAGATGACTGATTTTCTAGAGTTTCCACATTTCATTAAAATATTTACTTATCAACAAAAGGAAGAGGACATGAAAAGAAACAGGAAAATATAGCCCATGCATGGGAATAAAAGACAATCAATAGTCATGTTATATATATTTAAATAATGAATGGGAATTGTATCTAAAGAACTAATAGAAACTATGAGAGTGATGTCTTGTCATATAAAGAAAACCATTTTTCAAAGTACTACACAGAAACTCTGGGGTTGAAAAGTATGATAACTGAAATTAAAATATATTACAGGACTCAGCAATATATTTGAGCTGGCAAAGAAAAAAAAATCAGTGAAATTTAAGATAGATCCATTGAGATTATCCAAGCTAAGGAAGGGATTGATACAAGAATGAAGAAAAATGAAGAGAACCTCAGAATCCTGTGAAATGCTTCCAAGCTATACTTACATTCACATAATGATAGTATTTGAAAAAGAGAGAAAGTGGGAGAAGGAATATTTGGAAATAAAATGGCCAGTGTGTTCCCAAATTTGATGGAAAAGATTATAATATATCTGCCAAGAAGCTTAATAAACTTCAGGTAGAATAAATAATAAAGAGATCTACACTCCAACAGATCATAGTTAAATTGTTGAAAGACAAAGAGAAAAATCTTTAAAGCAGCTAGATAAAAGTAACTCATCATACTCAGGAAGCCTCAAAAGATGGCTGATTTATTATCAGGAATAGGGAGGACAGCAGGAAGTGGAATGATATATTCATGGTGCCAAAAGGAAAATAACTGCCAAGAAATCTTGTCCATCAGATTATCTTTCCAAAATGAAAAGTAAATTGAGTTATTCCCAGATAAACGAAAATTTATCGAATTATTCCCAGATAAACAAAAACTTAGAGTTGATCTAGAAAACTTTCCCTATCAAGAAATAGTGAAGAAACTCCTTTATGCTACGATAAAATGATGGAAGTAAAGTGAATCTCCATGAAGAAAGAAAGGGAAGTAATACAAGTAATCGCACAGGAAAAATGTAAAGACAGTCCACATTTTTTGTGTTTTTAACTATTTTCTTCTATCTGACTTATAATACAGTTGCATAAAAAAGTAGTCATAAAATTGTACTGATCTATGTTCATGGATTAACAGATTTAATTATGCTAAGATAAAACTAATTTTCAATTCGATCATCTACAGATTCATCCTAATCCCTATCAACATCCTAGATAGCTTCTCTGCACAAATTAACAAGCTAACCCTAAATTTCACATGGAAATTTAAAACATCCAGAATAGCCAAAGTAATCCTGAAAAAGAATAAAGCTTTTATCAATGTATCTGGATCAGGTGACCTAAAAGTAATAGCTGAAACTGAAAATTTCTTAGGAAAAAAAAACATAGGTGTATATCTTGCTGAATTCATCTAGGCAATGGTTTCTTAGCTACAGCAATCAAAACATACTTAAGAAGCAGCAAATTTGATTTTTACCAAAAATCAATAATTTGGGATTGGATGTGATATTAGCAAGATGATGAAACAGGAGTTTTCAGCCTTTATTATTCATACAAACACAAAATTTCAGAACCATTCATGGATGAGAGTACTGTTGTAGAAGAGCTAGAGTGAGTAGAGAGATTCCAGAAACCTGAAGATGAGTGGGAAGTACAGTTTATGTTACCTACACCACTCCTTTTGCAAGGCAGCAAAGCTCCATGCCCAGAGAGTCCTCTTCTGCCCATGATTTCTCTTTTGGAAGAAAACGAAAGAACAGTGAACACTCAGCCTTCCCAGCCCTGGAGGATACTAAGAGACCCACCCACTCTTTCTCATCTCTACAAAATGCTGAGGGGTAAAGAGAGCTAAGTGATCTGAACATGGCGAGGAGGAAGAAAAGAGATAGAGACTCACAGAAATCAGGGTATAGGCCCAACAGAAAGCCATGGATTCTACTAAGCCCTGTGTAAACTTCAGCAAGAGGCCTGCCCCAAAATTCATAGGACACAGTCCCTATAAAGGATCCCCCCACAGCTAGTCGCCACAAGTGGCATGTTAACTTTTGAAAACTACATTAGCATACACAGTCACCTTGGTGGATTGTGCTAAACAGACATGTAACCTAAACACTTCAGAGCACACTGTCCTTGGGAAAGTAAATGGAGGCTCTTAGCAATCATCCTTGTTTTATGAGTCTGAGAAAAAATACAATACTCATAATTCTCCTAAAAAGGGAATAAAAAGTGTAGAGAAGGGGCATCCATAGAAAGAGTCTGAGATACCCTAGGGATATCTAGACAAGTTGCTTGTGAAGGAAATTCACAAAGAGAGTACTGGTTGGTGGAGGTGATTCCTTCAGTAAATGAAAACACAGCAATGCAAAACAAAAATGAAACACAGAACATCAAGGGAACATGACACTTCCACAGAATTCAATAATGTTCCAGTAATCAAAAGAACTGGAAATATAATATAATCAAAATAACTATAAAATATCTAACAAAAAAATCAAAATAATTGTTTTAGGAAAATTCATTGTGCTTTAAGAAACACAAATTAACAATTTTTGAAAAATGTGTATAAAATGTTAAACTCAGTGAAAAATAGAAATAGTAACAGATAACCAAAGAAAATTCTGGAACTGAAGACTATGAATTAAATGAAAAATGAAGTAGACCTTTAAGAGGTGACTCAACCAATAGTAGAATATCTGTGAACTCAAAGACAGATCATTTGAGATTATAAAGTCAGAGATTATCAAGAAAAAAGAATGACTTTGGCAGGGAGAGGTAGGGGCATGGATATAGGAAAGATGGTGGAATAAGACAAATATTATTACCCTGGGTGCATGTATGATTGCACAAATGATGTGACCCTACTTTGTGTACAACCAGAGAAGTGAAAAATTGTGCTCTCTTTGTGTACAATGAATCAGAGTCTTCTGCCATTATGTCTAACTGATTAGAAAAAATAAACTTTAGAAAATGGGAAAAAAAAGAAAAAAGAATGAAAAAGCCTAAGAAAGACTACGGGATTTACATGGCAACATCAACTGAAACAATATATGCTTTCCAGGAGTCTCAGAGGGAGAAGAGTTGAAAGAAAAAAGAAAAAAGTTATTAAATAGATGATGATCTGGGTGCTGTGACTCATGCCTGTAATCCCAGCAGTTTAGGAAGCTAAGGCAGGAGCATCTGGATTTCAAAGCCAGTCTCAGCAACAATGAGGAGCTAAGCAACTCAGTGAGAACCTGTGGCTAAGTGGCCAAGTGCCCCGGAGTTCAATCCCTGGTACCTCCCCCCAAAATGATGGGTGAAAACTTCTCAAATCTTGGGAGGGATATGAACATCTAGGTTCACATATTTAAAGTGTATCAAAAATTTTAGTTCCTTTAAGTTCCTTTGCCCATTTATTGATTGAGGTTTTTGTTGTTGTTGATTAGTTTTTTGAGTTCTTTGTATATCCTAGAAATTAACTCCCTATTACAAATGTAGGTGGGAAAGATTTTCTCCCATACAAATCAAAGATTACACAAAGACACATTATAATGAAATTTTCCAAAGTCAAAAAAAAAAAAAAACAACAAAGAATTTTAAAAATAGTAAGACATTAACAACTTGTCAGAAGTTGCAAGAGAACCTTATACGACTATGGGTGAAGAGGAGATAATGGGTAATATCCTCCAAGGGCTGCAACCAAAAAACTGTGTCAATGAAGAATACCGAGAAAGGGTGTTACAGAAGGAAAGAACCTTTCTCAGGTAAATGAGCTGCGGGAGAGGCGGGGGGTGAGGGGTTGTGTAGCTCAGTGGTAGAGTGCTTGCCTAGCATGCATGAGGCCCAGGTTCCATCCCTAGCACCAGCAGAACACATGTAGGCATGCACACACATACACAGAGAGAAAGAGAGTTCATCACCACCAGACATGTTGTCATGCCTTAGAAGAAATGGTAAAGGAAAAATTTCAAGTTCAAACAATACCATATTGATTAGTAATAATATGAACTTATGAAAAGTATAAAACTCAATGGTAAAGGTAAATATATTGTGAAATTCAGAATCCAATTAATACTGTACTAGTGATTTATAAACTCATTAAACTATTCTCTAAATGTAAAAGACAAAGTATTAAAAATAAATACAACTGAAATAATATGATAATGCTGATGCTAAAAACACAAGAAGAAGGGGGATAAAATAAAGGAATAGCCTTTTGTTGTTGTTTTTGTTAAACATGTTTTTAGTTGTCAGTGGACCTTTGTTTTATTTATTGATTTATTTTTATGTGGTGCTGAGAATGGAACCCAGCGCTTCACCTGTGCTCTGCCACTGAGCCACAACCCCACCCCACAGGAATAGACTTTTGATATGTAACTGAAGTTTCGTTTTATCAACTGAAAACAGACTGTTAATAGCCACAGAATGTTTTGTGTAAAACTTATCATGACTACAAACTAAAAGCCTCTAGTAGATACACAAAAGCTAAAGGTCACAGAATCAGAGCAACCACTATATAAATCATCTGATCACAAACGAATCCTGCCAGGGAGGAAGAAAGGGATGAAGGAACAACAAAATCCTAAGAACAATGAAAACAATAATAGTAAGTCCTTACCTGTTCTGTGATGTGAAAGGTTTAAAATATTCAATACAAGTACATCAAGTGGATGAATGGATACAAAAGTAAAGTTCAAAAATATGTCACCTAAAAGGAATCACTTTCACTTTAAGGGCATTACATAGGCAGAAGTGAAGGGATAGAAAAATGTTACAAGCAATCAAAAATCATAATAAAAAGAGGGTAGGGGTGACTATATTTTTTATTGATTCTTTTTAGTTATATAGAACACTAGGATACATTTTGACATGATCATAAAGCATGAAATGAATATAACATTGCTCTAATTCAGTCCCCAGCAGTTCTCCACCCTCTTCGTCCTCCCTCTGCTGCCCTCCCTGTACTCTGATCTTTCTGTAATTTACTTGTAGTTTTTTTTTTTTTTTAATTAGCGTCTTGTGAATATACTTGATGTTGAAATTCCACTGTGGTCTATTTCTGCATGTACAGACAGATTCATTCCACTCTTCTTCCCCTCTCTGATCCCTCCTTCCTCCTCCTCAATTGCCTTTTTCTACTCATCTTTCATCTCTTTCGATGAAATTCCCTCTCCTTTTTTTTTCTTTCTCTCCCCATCTCACTTTAGATTAACTCCTGCATACAAGAGAAAATATTTGACCTTTGGCGTTTTGGAACTGACATTTCACTTAGCATGATAGTCTCCAGTTCCATCCATTTACTGCCAAATGCCATAATTCCATTCTTCTTTATGGCTGAGTAGTAGTACTCCATTGTGTCTATATACCATATTTTCTTTATACATTAATCTGTTGATGGGCACCTATATTGGTTCCATAGCTTGGCTATTGTGAGTTATCTGCTATAAACATTGGTGTGGCTGTGTATGTATGTGTAGTATGCTGATTTGAAGTCTTGGAATATATCAAGGAGTGAGATAGATGGGTCATATGGTGGTACCATTCCTAGTTTTTGTTTTTGAGAAATCTCCATACTGCTTTCCAGAGCAGTTGCACTAATTCTCAAGGGTGTGACTAGATTTATTAGACAAAACAAACCTTAAGTCAAAAACTGTCACAAGCAAAGTGATTATTGATGACTATAGAGGTCGGCTTGATTGACTGCAGCCATCTGGCATCATAACCACCATGATTGCCTCAGAGAAACTCTGGTTGGTTTCTCCACATAGTTTCCCAGTATCTCTAGATAAAAACATTAGAGTAAATAAATATAAAGGAATTTATGCAAGAAATGTGCCTGAAATCTTGGGTATTAGCTTGAAATAAACCAGGTGTGTTCTGACTTGGATGAAGTTGCTTTCATCCTGATTACTCTATATGTCCCTGTTCTGTGGCCCAAATCATAGAGATCCACTGGTCTCACTGACACCTAGGACCACAATCAGGTTAGTAAGTCCCTGATAAATCGCACTCAGTACAATACCGGTTCTATCTGCCTCTTTTTAAAGTCTTAAGGTACCTTGTGGCTGATCCTTATACACTGGAATTGGGTTGTTCCAAAATAATGACACTGGACTTAACTCATCAAGGGAATAAAACAATTATGAAAATATATGTCCAAAACATTGAACACCTAAATTCATAAAGCAAATATTAACATAACTGAAATGAGAAATAGTAAAGCAATCATTGTGGGTGATAGTGATCCCACTATTATCATTGGCTATATAATCTATACAGAAAAATCAATAAGAAAAGAGCAGACATGAATAACCTCATAGACAAAATTGACCTAATAGATACTTGAATACATTCCATCCAACAATAGACAAAAGACATTTTTCTCAAGCTTACCTGGAATATTCTTCAAAACAGAGCATAAATTGGGCCAAAAAGAAAGACCTATCAAGTTTAAGAAAACTAAAGTCACTGCAACTACCTTTTATAGCTACTTTGTTATGAAACTAGAAACCAGTAACAAGAGAAAAAATTAGAAAATTCACAAATATGTGGGGATTGAATATACTCTTGATACACTGGTGGTCCAAAGATAAAATCTAATGGGAAATTACCTTAGAAGAGGAAGACGGAGGTACAACATGTAAAACTTAAGATGTACAACAAAAGAAATACAATTTTGTAGCAATAAACACACAGATTAACAAAGAGAGAAAGGCAGCAGATAAACAACCTAATTATATGTTTAAAGCTAAAAGATAAAGAAACTAACACACAGTTAAAAGAAGGAAGGAAATTAAGATTAGAACAGAAATATATAAAATAGAGTTTGGAACAGCAATAGAAAAGTCAGAGAAATAAGTGCTGGTTTTTGGAAAAATAAGTGAAAATTGACAAACTAAGATAAAAAGAGAGGATTCAAATAAATATGAAATGTAAAAAAGAGACATTACAACTGATTTCGCAGAAATACAAAGGCTCATATGAGATGACTATGAACAATTAATTACATGTGTGATTAACATACAATATATGGATAAATTCCTAAACTCATACCACCTTCTGACACTGAATCATGAAGTAATAGGAAAGTTGAACAGAACAAAAAGTAGGAATGTCAGCAAAATGATTTATCTCTTCTTTTTGTGAAGGGATCTTATCTGAATCATCATTTACATACATTTAATAGATGATAAGACAGATGAGCAAAACCACAAGAGTGATGTCATTCATTAATTGACAACCTATTAATACATTCATACTAGGATTTCTGATAGCTACAAATTACATCAAAAATATGACCTTTATGCTTATTGCTCTAGAATCTAGATTCAAAGAGGATATTTTCAAATATATACATAGGAGGCTTTATCAGAAACTGCACCAGCAAGAGTGGTGTAAGTTCTATAGCTGCTATGAGTTGCCACAGACCTGAGAACAACTAGCTTGGTGTATATTATAGCAAGATGTTTAATCACTTATACTTTGGGTTCCTGATTGCTAAAAAGACTGATGAGATTATATCATTTCCCTTGTTGAGTTATTGAGAGAATTAAAAAAGTTAAAACAACTAAAGCTCTTAGAACTATATTGGAAATATTGGAAGTTCTCAATAAGTGCTATTTATAAATAATGCCTTGCAGTCCAGATGCATAATTAGATCCAAATCCGCCTCTTTAAAAATACCTCTCAAGACTGCCTTTCCATTGTGACTTTTCTTTACTGTTGCTTCATTAAATCTTCAGTTAATTAATATATTTGTGCAATAATCTAATTTAGATTTAGAATAGGTGCTGAGTGTCCCAACATAGCTTATCAATATGAAAATAATAATTCTCGAGATTAAATGAAGAGGAGTCCGAGTGAGATTGAAATTGTGATCTCAAAATTAGCTCTAAGATGAAAGGGTCTATAGACTGTAATTCAGTCTATCTTAGATGATGTTCCCTGGGAAAACACGAAGTTCACATATTTTGTATGCATGATTGGTCAAGATGTCATTGAAGGATGATGTTTATGTGAGATTTTGGAGAGCTCTTATGATTAAGTTCAGTTACAATAAAGTAAATGCAGTTTCCTATTTTAGCATGAATCTTTACTAATGTCACAAAAATTTAATTTAAATATTCTGAACAGTAAAAGAAAGGTTAATTGTCTCCCTAAATACATTGAATATTAAATAAAATTATAAATGTATTTCAGAAGGAAAAAAGCTAATTCTTTTAAAGCATCTTGAAAACATATCATCTTTCCATATTCCCATCAAACTTTCTGATGTGAAAGGATTATCATAATAATAATGTTTCATTATTGTATATATGTGTAATATTTTACATAGGCATACTGTATTTAAAAGTCTGTATATGTATGTGTGTATATATTTATGTATACGTGTATATATATGTAAATATTTTAAATATTGTCTTTGAAAGCAAGCCAATTTGACATCTGTAAGGACACATAGTTCTCCCGTTACTCATTCATCCATCCATCAAAGATTTATTGAGGTCATCTAAAGTATTGAGCTTCTATACTCTTGGGATTTTAATGTATCAGTTAAGGTCACAATACATGAAGGTTTTCTAATAAAATTAGATTTTAGATTTTAAGGGTAGTATATTTTTCTGTCTCCTTAGACAGATGTTAAGAAACATTATTTATCAATTCTATAAATACTTATTGATTTTCTATATGAGCTAAGTGTTTTCTATTAGTTATTAAGGCCGTTCACAAGAACACTTGAGAGGATTGCACTTTTCCACTCCTGTCCTGTGACTTAATGCAGCCAACTAAATGTAAGTGGAAGCCCCTTCTAAAAGGATTTAAACATCAAAGTTCTCATGGAATATGGTGATAATTGGAACCCCCATTACTCTATGTGATTAAGTGACCTTGATTAAAAAGAGCTGCATTCTAGATTCACACTGTGGGTGTGTTGGCTGAGATGAAATATGATTTCACTGTTAAATCATCTTTCAACTATTGGATTTTTTTTGTTAATGAGACATAACCAAGCCTATGCTGGCTGATAGAGCATCATTCTAGGTGCTGAGGATATACTTGAGAGCAAAGCAGATAAAGTATCTTTCCATGTTAAATGTATGTTCAAATGACGGAATTTAAAATTTAGAAATAATAACAAATACATTTATAATATAATAATAAATGTCTTAAGTGCTATAAAAAAATATAGTTTAGTAAGGAAATAAAGATTGGTGGTAACTTTTTAGTTAGAGCGGCCTGGAAAGTCATTTCTGCTGAAGTTATACATACAGAGACCTGACTTAAAGGCAAGAGCCTTCAGGGCAAATGGGCACACAGGTTCTGAAACAAAACTTTGTGAGAACAGACCTGAGCCCACCAGTCACTAGTTTTTGCAAGTATCTGAAGCAACAATGAGCAGTGGAGATTCTGAGGCTCCACATGAACAGCACAGGGCCCTTTGTGCCTGCAATGGCCTGAGCAAAGGGGAGGGCTGTGGGAGATGTGCATGTTAAAGTCCTGTGAGTGCAGAGCCAGTAACTTGTAGGCTTTGACAATAAATAAGATGTGAAAGAAGTAAGTTTGAACATAGAAACAACATGTTTAGGCCTATGATTTTGAAAGATCACTTGAAAACTCTTGGTGCACCATTAACTATAGAGGCAAAAGAAAGGATGAAGCAGGAGGCTATTGCAACGCTGAATGATTGTGACAGAGGTGAAAACGTGTGGAAATAACATTTGGAGTCTGACCCTACAGGTTTGCTCTGAATTTGTGGTTGTGAGAGGAAGGGTGTGGTTGTGAGAACTAAGCAAAGTTATACCATTGTACTTTCAAGAATGTATGTAAGTCTAAATATTTCCTTTGTTTGAGGGAGAGTGCGAGTACTGGGGATTGAACCTGGGTCATTTAACCACAAATCCATAACCCCAGCCCCCCCCACCTTTTATTTTAAGAGTATCACTAAATGCTTAGGGCCTCGCTAAATTCCTGAGGCTGGTCTTGAACTTGCAATTCTGCCTTAGCCTTCCAAATCGCTGGGATTACAGGCATGTGCCACAGCACCCAGCTAAGTGACTTTTAAAAAATGAATGTCTCAGTCACCTTAGGCGACTGTACTAAAATACCATAAACTAAGATAATTAAACAACACATATTTATTTCTCACTCTATAGACTCAAATCCAAATCTAGGTGATAGTAAATTCAGTATTGTATGAGATAATTTGCTGTGTCTTCACATGGCAGAGAGAGCAAGCTCTGATCTCCTCTTCTTAGAAAAACATATGCCATGGAGGTTCTACCCTCATGAACTCATTTAAACCTAATTACCTTCCCAAAGCCCCATCCCCATAAATCAGTACATTAGGAATTAGGACTTTAACATACAAATTGCAGGGAGGAGCACAAATTTCAGTTCATAGCAATGAGCATAAATTTACAAGAATATATCAATAGTGGGGAATTTAGCCAAAGACTTGAATCTGAAAACAGAATGAAAAATATAGAATGCTGGACTAGATCAATGGGGAATAAAGGGGGCAATACTGACATATCCTCCTTTCATATTTTAACGTGTAAATGATAAACTTAGAAACAAAAATAAATCCTGCAAAATATGATATATGACAACATACTTAACTTAGCATCTGAAATATAAAAACCATTATCATAAAAGAGGAAAAAGTTATCTGTTTCCACTAAGGGAAAAAAAAAAGGACCATTCTTTTGAATCTAAATGACTGAAAAAGCAAGAAAAGATCTCCTCTAATAAGATTTCTGTAATAAGTTCCTCAGGCTTGAGACCCTAGAGCCATAACAAAAACAAAGTCAAACAAAAAATGAGCAGAGTCCTTAGAAGTAGACCATTGGACCTACATTCACTCTCACCCTCAGGCTGAGCAATGGATGGATGGTTATGGAAGTGAATCTAAGTGCATCTCCTCAGGTTTTCCATGACCTAATCCATCTCCTTCTCCTCACCCTCTGATTTCCAAGTCCTCAGCAGCCTGTGAGGTTCATATTCCTCTACCCTGCCTCCAGCACAGAGACCTAAGCACATTCCTTCATGAATCACTATCATAACCTTTTAACAGCTGGGAATGTTTTTAAAATAAAAGCAAAGAGGCTGAGGAGTTTTGAATTCCATTTTTTTTTTTTTGCCCTTGGATAAAGGTAATCAGTAGAGTGTCATATTTTTATAGAGGATGTTTCATGTTGTCTTTTATTGGCTATTTATTTATATACATCATTCTTCCCCTGTCTAAAAAGATGTGTTTCTTCTACTCTCAGCCCCAGAGTCTAGTGTTATTTTTTTCTTTTCACATACTAAAGAGATATTTTTATCCGCACTGTTATTTTGTGACATTCACAGTAAATAATTTGGGTTGAGAAATGGCTATGTGGCCCTGAAAATCTCTTCTATCACTGAAATTCTGTGATCTTCTGCCCAAATCTTTCTTGAACTCTCTCCAGAAGTGTTTATTATTGAAAGTAGCATAAGAGTCCTATTTTACTACTGTATACTGATAATTCAGAGCCCAACAGAACTTGGTATAGAAAGGCTTTGCTGCATTCCAGGAAGCTAACAATTTAAAGACAGAAATAAATAGTAAATATAAAAAAGCAAAAGAAAAAAAGCACTAAAAGAGGGGGACTAGAAGTTGTGTATTTGGGATGTTAGAAATTTTTTTTCCTCACATAGTTACTCTGTAAAATATTAGCTAATAAAATTTAATATCTGGGCATTTTTCTCTAGGGAATACTTTGTCTTACTATGTACCTTTTTTTTTCATTTGCTTATGTACCATACACATTGCACATTACACAATAATGTACACATTATTTGTATAATTTTTTAAATGTTTGTCTCTTTGGTAGATTACATGTAATTCATTTCACCAGAGTCCTGTTTCATCTCTTTTTGTATTTGCAACGCTGTTGAAGTTACCATTATCACACACCTTGGTATAACCAGCAGTGCTGGGCACAGTTCCTTATTCATCATAAATGCCAATACTGTTTGGATTAATAAATAAACAAACTTGCCGAGTGGAATTAAAATTGAACGCATACTGAAGAAAAATTACTATTGTTAGGAACTGTTATCCAGGATGTGCACATGCCATTTGTTATGTGTCAAGAAGGTGTAAAGTTTCTTGCTTATATCATCTCAATCCTCACAAGTATTAGGGAAAAAATGAATCACAATTACTTCATTTTCAAGTTATAGAAAATGCAAATCATATTGGTTTACAGAATAAGGGTTTCTGTCCTAGCCTGATTCTGAGTTCCTATGGGCAAGGACTTATCTTCCAGCTCTACATTTTCCAGGTAGACTCACAGTAGTAGCTGCCAGTAGATTCTGCCTTCCAGGTTACAAGTTGACCATAGGTCCAGAGAAAACAACAGCACACCTTCAAAACATTGGAAAATCAAGAGAGTATCCTTCCAAGAAATCTCAAGATATGTCTCTTCAGATAAGCTGTGGGACAATGCTTGAACCAGTCTCTGTAACTAGTAGGGTAGAATTGGTCTAAGTGAATCAGAATTCCTTGTTATGGAGTCTGTCAAATCTACCTGGAATCATCTGGACTGTGAGTTGAAAATAAATTGAAACAAATATAAAGATGTGTTTTTTAAAGAAAGTAGAAAGAAATAATGAAGTGTAAAACAAAATAAAACCACTGCATCTATTACCTATGTTTTACAGTTAAGAAACAAAGCTTCAAAAGGTTTATGTCAAGTTTCTCAAGATCTAATATTGGTAGGAATACAACTCAAAATCACTTCTGTCCACAGCACAATATACTCTACTGCCTCCCTTAAATATTTATTCACTGTCCTTAGCTCCTTAGTCAATCTATCATCCCCAAAAGGTTTCTATTTTTTTTAACAATGAAACTGAATCCTGTGGACTATCAGTATTAGCATGGAATACATTTTCTTTAGCTTATACACCATCTGTGACAGATTTACCCTACCATTCATTTCTCTTTTACCTGATAAAATGTCCATTCACTGGGCAATATTTTTTTTCAGAAAAAAAATATTTTTTTTCAGAAAAAAATATAGGGCCCACTCATTTATATTTAGAAATGTGCTGATTAGAAAGGAAAAAAGAAATGAAAAAAGAATGACTTGTCTAATTAACAATGACAGAAAACTGATAGGGACCATATTTATGAAAGAAATAATTTTAAAGCTATTAACCAATACATCAGGTATAGGATTTGCTCTTTATTATTAAACAATTTTTGTCAATGAGTCCATAATGGTGGTTTAAGGGCATTAAGTAAATGGGTCAGCATCTTGTGGGTTAATATTATTTCTTGCGATCTTCTAAATTATACAATAGTTTAGTTGAATATATGAAAATAATTGAGTAGAATGTGTAAAGTAGTATTTCATTTCAGATATGTTAAATTTGTCTTAATTTATAATTAAAAGAATCTGTATTCAGACAATTTTCCCTGAAAATTAATAAGACTTTAATAATTCTGAATTAGACTTATTAAAATCAATTGTGTTTTCTTGTGCCCATTACATTCAACAGTTCCAAAGGAAATTTTAGGATCAACTTTTGGAGTTCTGCTTTCTCTGTCCTTTTCCTTTATCTTTTATGGGAGGAAGATTTTCACTGATGTTTCATATCCAAGACTAGATCAACTAGTTTTAACCTTGATCTTTTTAATACACTTCTTAGCTAATAGTTCTGAATATTTCCACTTGAGAATAAGAGTAAGTTCAAATAAGGTAGCCTAAAACTCTGAATGTCCTGAATAGTATAACTGAATTTAAAACTCCTAATTATTTCTGGAACAAAGTGTTAGCGAAAATGGATTGCATACATGAACCTGTATTTAAATATTTTGTATGCTTGGATCAGCTGGAGGGAAGATCTTTAAATCAATGTAGTCTGCCAAGCAACCAGAAAGGGAAAGAGAGAGGGCATCAGATAGAGTCCTGCCCAGTCAGTCATGAGGCGACATGGGCTAAATAAGAATACTAACAATTGAAGAATGAGTCTATTAAGTGTGAGGTGGTACTGGGTTAAAATTGGGCTATAGAATGATTAGCACTTTTTGACATGGGAACAGAGCTAAATTTAAATTGCATGGCACAAAGCATAAATCACTGGCATGCTAATATTTGTTAAAATAATATTAAAGGATAATTGAAATAATATTAAAAGGTATCAAGATCCCCTAACAAGACCACCAGGAATTTCTGTGGATCATAGAAAGCTAAATCTATTAAACCTGGTAGGTAAGGGAGAGTACCCACCTTAGCAGAGAGAGAATTGGGGAAGAGTCAGATAGGGTCTTTTGAGCTGGCATTACTCACAAGTTCGTTTTAGGGTAGGAAATGGTAAGTGACATCTGGGCACTGGTAGGAATTTGTGAATTAGATGAGTTGCTGAAACTGCCCCTAGTGTTCCATTTGGAATATGTGAGCCCAGAGTCTGTGGAGCTATCTTTTAAATCAGTTTGAGGTTATATCTAGAAACATGTATGTGTGAGCTGCTGCTAAGAAAACTAGAGGGTAGGTAGTTTGTCTTGGGGAAACATGGTTTTTTAATTTTCAAGTTCTAGTAGAATTTTTATGGTTTTACCTTTCATTTCTTACCGAATAATCAGGACAGTGCTTTCCTGTTTCAATTTAATCTTTATTCACAATCCTTCCTGTGAACTTAAGATAGGTCTTTTATTTTCTTCATTTTAGTATTTTACAGTTCACTAAAATGCCAAGCTAAACCATTTCATTTTTTTTTATCAGATTTGCCTAGTGATTATTTGGTCTTGTTCCAGACTTTTCTTTTCCTTCAAATACTTTTTTTTATCTATTCAAAATATACCATTGTAAAATTCCTGAATAAATCCTTCTGGAATGTAAATTCCCTCAGTTTTGAGATGCTCAAATGTTGCCCAGTATCTTAAACCTATGGTTTTTATACTAAAGCACTCATATTTAGGAATACTACAGTGATTAAACCATATGTAATTTGGAGACTAATTGTGGAAAATATTTTTTTTCCATTAAACAGGTATTTATTATGGTGCAAAGTTACTGTGATTTTTTATCCTCATTTTATTTTTTGATGGTACTGGGGATTGAACCCAGGGTCTCATGCAAGCAAGGCCACACTCTACCACTCATCTACAATCCCCACATCTCTCTCTCTCTCTTAAAAAAAAATTATTATTATTATTATTATATTTTTAACACTGACTCACTAAATTGATAATCCTGACCTTGAACCTGTGATCCTCCTGCCTCACCCTCCCATGTAACTTGTAATATAGGCATCCGCCACAGTTCCCAGATTTGTTTTTTCTTTTTTTATCTTTGGCATTGGACTTGAAAATATGTTGTACTTGTGTCATAGTAGGTTGCGTTGGAGTAGTCCCATAGATTTCCAAAGGTGCAAATTTATTTTCTTCTGCTACTAATGTACTCCAGAGGAAAATCTTAATAAGTACTGTTGCAAAAGGATCAGTATTATTAAATAAAAGAAAATTTATTTACATGAGCTTATATGGTTTAATAATATTTAATGTTTGAAATATTCAGGTATCATAACTTTAACATAGTCAATATTTTAGTAGAAATTATTAGAAAGTGTATGCTGCCTAAAAATAGAACTAACAGCCACATTTTTTTTAGTTTGAAATAAAGAAAAGCAAACTTAACACTCCCACTCATTAATTTTGTTAATTAATATGATGTTGGTGTTTTTTTTTTTAATCCTGCATTTTATATGCCTAAAAGTCATAATTCTGTGAAATGCCAGGAGGGAGTTTTTGTCATACAAAAATAATTCAATGATTGCTGGTGGTGTTTGACATATTTTAAAATAATAAGTTATACTTTCAAAATTTATGTTATTCTATTTTGGTAAAGATGCCAGTTATAATTATAATTAATATGTTTTTAAATTGTGGAACCATCCTGGATGCCCTTGAGTAGATGAATGGATAAAGAAACTGTGGTATAAATACATGGAATATTACTCAGCATTAAAAGAGAATAAAATTATGGCATTTGCAGGTAATGGAGAATTTGCATGGAGTTGGAGAATATCATGCTAAGCGAAGTAAGCCAATCCCCAAAAAACAAAGGCCAAATTGAAGGCATTCCCTCTAAAATCTGGAACAAGACAGGGATGCGCTCTATCACCACTTCTATTCAATATAGTTCTTGAAACACTGGCCAGAGCAATTAGGCAGACGAAAGAAATTAAAGGCATAAAAATAGGAAAAGAAGAACTTAAATTATCACTATTTGCGGAAGACGTGATTCTATATCTAGAAGACCCAAAAGGGTCTACAAAGAAACTACTAGAACTAATAAAAGAATTCAGCAAAGTGGCAGGATATAAAATCAACACGCATAAATCAAAGGCATCCCTGTATATCAGCGACAAAACTTCTGAAATGGAAATGAGGAAAAACATCCCATTCACAATATCCTCAAAAAAAATAAAATACTTGGGAATCAACCTAACAAAAGAGGTGAAAGATTTATACAATGAAAACTACAGAACTCTAAAGAGAGAAATAGAAGAAGATCTTAGAAGATGGAAAAATATACCCTGTTCATGGATAGGCAGAACTAACATCAAAATGGCGATATTACCAAAAGTTCTCTATAAGTTTAATGCGATGCCAATCAAAATCCCAATGGCATTTCTTGTAGAAATAGATAAAGCAATTATGAAATTCATATGGAAAAATAAAAGACCCAGAATAGCAAGAGCAGTTCTAAGCAAGAAGTGTGAATCAGGTGGTATAGTGATACCAGATTTCAAATTATACTACAGAGCAATAGTAACAAAAACAGCATGGTACTGGTAACAAAACAGGCAGGTGGACCAATGGTACAGAAATAGTGGACACAGAGACTAATCCACAAAATTACAACTATCTTATATTTGATATAGGGGCTAAAAGCATGCAATGAAGGAAGGATAGCATCTTCAACAAATGGTGCTGGGAAAACTGGAAATCTATATGCAACAAAATGAAACTGAATCCCCTCCTCTCGCCATGCACAAAAGTTAACTCAAAATGGATCAAGGAGCTTGATATCAACTCAGAGACTCTGCATCCGATAGAAGAAAAAGTTGGCTCCGATCTACATATTGTGGGGTCTGGCTCCAAATTCCTTAATAGGACACCCATAGCACAAGAGTTAATAACAAGAATCAACAAATGGGACTTACTTAAACTAAAAAGTTTTTTCTCAGCAAGAGAAACAATAAGAGAGGTAAATAGGGAGCCTATATCCTGGGAACAAATTTTTACTCCTCACACTTCAGATAGAGCCCTAATATCCAGAGTATACAAAGAACTCAAAAAATTAGACAATAAGATAACAAATAACCCAATCAACAAATGGGCCAAGGACCTGAACAGACACTTCTCAGAGGAGGACATACAATCAATGAACAAGTACATGAAAAAATGCCCACCATCTCTAGCAGTCAGAGAAATGCAAATCAAAACCACCCTAAGATACCATCTCACTCCAGTAAGATTGGCAGCCATTATGAAGTCAAACAACAACAAGTGTTGGTGAGGATGTGGGGAAAAGGGTACTCTTGTACATTGCTGGTGGGACTGCAAATTGGTGTGACCAATTTGGAAAGCAGTATGGAGATTCCTTGGAAAGCTGGGAGTGGAACCACCATTTGACCCAGCTATTGCCCTTCTCGGACTATTCCCTGAAGACCTTAAAAGAGCGTACTACAGGGATACTGCCACATCGATGTTCATAGCAGCACAATTCACAATAGCTAGATTATGAAACCATCTTTGTATTCAAAAGGCATTTTCCTGTTGCTTAAAGAGATTTTTATACCTAATAACAAGGAAGAATCATTGAATCCATGTGTGTCTTTTAGCCTCCTCTTGAATATTCTGGCAAAATAAACCTAAGCATCTCCATATGGAACATCTTGAATAGCCAGGAAGTGTAATCCATATGGATATTTGTGCTTTTTTTTAAAGAAAACAAACAAACAAAAACATTTTAAAGTCCTTTATGTGAGTGATGAAATATATCTGGAGTGTAAGTTGAAAGAAAATGAGAAGGTATGTTTACTAACTTAAAATACGCTCTATCCATCTCTATGCAAAGGATTGGGAAAAACGGGAAACTAAACCATCTAGAAAAATTTATGAGAGTAACAATTGATTGAGTGATTGATTGATTTATATTGTGGATTAAACCTAAGGGTGCTTATCCACTGAGCCACATTCGCAACCCCTTTTATTTTATAGTTTGAGAGAGGATGTTGTGAAGTTGCTGAGGGCCTTGCTAAATTGCTGACGCTGGCTTTGAATTTGTGATCCTCCTGCCTCAGCCTCCTGAGCCACTGGCAACAATTTCATTTTGAAAGGGTGAATGATTGAGGGTATTTCTAATTTAGGAATAAAGAAAAGACTGACTCTCTGGGAGAAAAAAGTTCTAGAATAAGATGAACAAAGTTCCTTGTTAAAGGGTAGCAGGAATGTCTGAAAATTTCATGGGCATAAGACTAAAAATGGAGATTTTCTGTTGTTAAAATTATGGCAATTGTTTTTATTGTTTGGATTGGAGTCTTAGATATTAGTATTATAAAAGCTTCCCAGTTGATTCTAATCTCTAGCAGTTTTGAAAACTACTGAAATGGGGGGGAAGTCATCTTAGATTTGCCAGGACAGAGAGAAACAGAGACAGAAAGAAGATGGGGGAGTACAAAAAACATTACTATCAGAAATTGTATGATTTTAGCACTTGGTTATTGATGTAGGATACCTACAGATACCCCCAAAATGTCTTTTTCCTGAGCTTTTCAGTCTGAGATGGCATCTTGAAACTTTAATGAGCTTTAAGAAATTGTGGGACATTATGAGATAGATCCTTCATTGTTCTATAACACTTCCTGAAAATTGAATGCTTTAATGATTCCCTTTTTAATGTGAAGCACTTCTTTACAATGTAATTCAAAGAGTGCTTGAAAGTGAGGGGTAAATTCAGTGTTTTCCAAGTTTCTGACAAATAGTTCCAATTACAAGGTATAGGAACAGCACATCGACAAAGGCGTGAACTGTGTCCCCCACAGGCATAGGGGACATTAACTGCACTCCCTGGGTCAAAATGTACTATACATAACAAGTATTCTTCTTAAAAATATGACATGCTTAGCCAAGCACAGTATTTCAAGTTTATTTTGGCCATTGCAGGGAATAGAGACTTACCTTCCTTTATCTGAATATCATAGCTCCGAGTGCTGAAAGTTCTTTAATGCGGCCAAAGATTTCATTAGCATGTCTGGCTGCTTTATCAGAAACCTGAAATCATTTTGAACTTCCAATGAATACTTCTCAAGGAATGTTTCTGGAAATCATGTCCAGGTTGCCCGTTTCAGAATCAGATGGAGTGTTTCCTGTAGATGCAGATGCTTGGTGCAGGTGTGCTGAAAGAGAATCTCTGAGAGGAGAACCTGAGAACCTAAGAATCTGCGAAGACAGTGTGATCCCCAGATCTTTCTAATAGACCTTAAGTTTGGAAAGAGGTGTTATGTTACCTAGGTGAGCAGGAGGTACTATAAATATATAAAATTAAGGTGAATTGGACATCTGTAGTAATAAGAATAATATTGGTCAAAGACAGACCTGGGGTTGAGTTTGTAACTAGATAGTGCTAGTGTGATTTTTAAAATTTCAAATGCTAAAACTTCCTGCTTTAATGACCTGTACTCTAATTGTTTCCTAAGGTTTAGTGCAATGAGATCCCAGCAAGCTCACCAAACTCCAGGCACACACTTTCAGAGATGGAATTTTTAGCATGGCTGGGGACCTTGGAACTGTCTTTTGAATAATCACTTAAGTTGGGAGATAGGCATGGACACCGTGAACTGCCCCCTCCATTCTGTCCTTCTGTCTTTTCCAGAATATTAGTACTTTTAGGTTTTCCCTTCCTAATTGAATTTTCTCCTTCTCTGTTGCCCTTGTTTCTTTACCTCACTTTGAATTAACCTAAGACGGTCACATTCTAAGATTATTTCCCTTTTTCCTTGTTTCCTAATACTGGCATAGCAAATGACCCACAAACTGGGCACTTAGAACAGTCAACGTTTATCACCTCACATCCTGGAGGCTAGAGGCCTGAAATCAACATGTCATCAGCCATGCTCCTTCTGAGGTTCTACAGAAGCTTCTTCATGTCTTTCAGCTTCTGATGGTTCCAGGCATCCCTTGGCTTACAGCACCATAATTTCAATTTCTTCCCAAGGCTTCGTACAGTAGGCCCCTGCTGTGCCCGTATGTCTCTGCATCTTTCCATGACATTCTCCCTTATGTTTCCCTGGTCTTCTAAGGACACTAGTCATTTTGGATGAGGGCCTACTATTATTTAGTGTGACCTTATCTAAACTTGATTACATTTGTAATATAATTTTCAAATAAGATCACATCCATAGGTGTGAGAGGTTAGGATTTCAAAATACCTTTTCAGAGAAATCATTCAATCCATAACAAAACTCTTATGTTGCAATCCAATTACTTCCCCCTTTCTCTTTTCTTCCTTAGCTAAGCTTCTAGAACAAATAGCCTGTACTTATCACTTCTCTTCTTTCCTCATATTTACTGCAATGTGGCTTTAGACTCTACAACCATTTCAACTATTCTTGCTAAAGCAGCTATTGAAGTCTTAACTGATGTGTTCTGAAGAACACTTGTTAGTTCTTGTATTCCCTGATATCTGTACTGCACTTCAGAGTATTGAGTATTTTCTTCTGGAAGCCTATTTCTATTTAAACTGGCAGAAGTCAATATGGTTGTTTACGACTTTGGGTTTTCTTTTGGTAAATCACTCTAGCCACCCAAGAAGTTATAATGAAAACAAGTATCAGATAAAATTCTACCAAAATTACATATAATTTTAATGTAACTTTAGAATCACTAGCACAAAACCTGTATCATTAACTAGAGGGAACTTACTGTTCTTTGTCCTTCAAATGTTCCTATCACTTTCTGGAATAGAAGTTTTACTCAA
This sequence comes from Callospermophilus lateralis, assembly GCF_048772815.1. Lineage (NCBI taxonomy): Eukaryota > Metazoa > Chordata > Mammalia > Rodentia > Sciuridae > Callospermophilus > Callospermophilus lateralis. Next base: position 101,110,467 of record NC_135312.1, on the reverse strand, counting down.
AGCAGACATTCCAAGAGGAAGAATTCTATTACTTTCCATAAGCTTGTGCATGATAACTGCTTATACAGACATTTAAAGTTAAATTGCAAATGCTATTATAATGCTTATCTTGTTTTCTTTCTGTATCTAGAAATACTTTTACATTTCCTTCAATGATCCCTTTGCTTAGCATGTTTATTAGCTATTGCTGAATAATGATATAACAACTAACTTAGTAGTTTAAATATATATATATATATATATATATATATATATATATATATATATACACACACACACACACACACATACATACATACATACACATTTGAGAGGGTTGGGGGTCAGATATTCCAGTATGGCTTAGCTGGATCATCTGCTGGTTAAGATCAAGGCGATCATCAAAACTTTGGTCTTATCTGAAAACAAGCTGAGGAAGTATCCTTTTGTAAGCTCCTGCAAATTATTGGTAAAATTCATTTCCTTCCAGTGGTAGAGCTAGGATCTTCTGTCCCTTACTGGCCATTGACTGGAGGGTTCCCTAAACTGCAAAAGGCTACTTGTAATTACTTGCTACACAGGTTTCCCCAATATGACTAAAGCCAGTGAATGACAGAGATTCCCATACATGGGTGCTGCAATCCTATGAAAACATGTGATCATGGTTATATGATCATGTTCATTCCATTTATTGTTTAGAAGGAAGTCACAGACCCTCCCCAGCTCAATGAGTAGGTGTGAGCTTGCTTCACATGCAACCATGAACACCAAGATAAGGCCACCTTTGGAGCCACCTTTAATGTCTTCTGTCTACCACCCTCAGTCTTCTCACTGTAAATGTTCTTCTGAGGAAACACTTTCATATATGGTTTTGAGGGCTAGTTATGGACTGTTATTTCCAAAGAGTATACTGTAGCCCAAATATCTATCTTAATAACTCAGTCCATACAGTCAACTCCCTTTACATATTTTGATGCAAATGTCGTCATTTCTGTATATACATCAATATCAACACTCTTCCTTTTTCTCCAGATTGTCCCTTCTTTTGCATACTTACATAATGACACATCCTATACCCACTTGATGTGAACCACAAATTTGAGATTGTGATTTAATTACTTTAAGATGAAATACGAGCATGATTATTTTTAAAAGCTTTATAATTGTTTTAATTTTCAACTATGATTATAAGCAATGATCTATAACATTACTCTGTTTTGTCTGCTTTATAATATCTCATCATTTGCACTTAGGTTCTTTTTTTTTTTTTTGCATTTTTCTTTTTCTATCTGGATTAGAATATGAACTATTTGAAATATTGTCCACTGTTTTATCACTGTGTTGTTATGTTTGAGGTACAACAAATACTACAGACTAGGTGGCTTCAACAACAAAAATTTGTTTTTCTTAAGCTTTGGAGGCTGGAAGTCCAAGATCAAGGCACCATATCATTTGCTCTTAGCAAGGGCTCTCACCGAGGGCTCTCTTCCTGGTTTCCAGATGACTCCCTTCTATCTGCACTCTAACATGGCAGAGACAGATTTCATCTATCTTGAGTCTCTGATAAGGGTACTAATCCCATCCGGATAGAGCCAACTTCCTGACTTAATTACCTCCTACAAGCCTCATTTCCAAATACTATCATGTCAGCAATTAGGACTTCAACATATAGATTTTAGGGGGAAAAGACTAAACACCAATGTGACTACAATTGACAATAGCATGTGATATGATTTAGATCTGAAATGTCCCCCAAAGATTCATGTAATTAAAGACTTCATTCCTAACACAGCAATGTCCAGAGGAGGAGTTTTTAAGGAAATAATTGGATTATGAGGGCTGTGACCTTATTAGTGGATGAATCCATTAGATGACTTAAAAATCTAAATAGATAACTGGGAGGCGGGACAAGGTTGGAGGAAGTAAGTCACTCCTTCCTGGAAGGGTTTTTATCATTGACATCCCCTTCCCTGTCTGTCTGTCTGTAAGTCTTTCTCTTTCCTTGTGACTAACCATGAGCTGAGAAGCCTTCGTCCACCTAGTCCTTTATCATGATATTTCTGCCTGCAGACCAACACCAAATACAGACAGAAACCTCCAAAAGCATAAGCCAAAATAAACTTTTCCTCCTCCAAGTTGTTTTTGTCAGAGTGATGACACAGATATTTTGGTCATAGTGGTAAAAACTGACTAGCATAGTGATAAAAACTAGCTTATTGAGTGGTGGGGTGATAAACACTATTTATTGTATATCAGCATTGAAAGTGCTCTGTATACATCCTCTCATCAATCCTCACAAAATTATGGAGTTATTTTCAATTCTACTACTCTTCTTTTACTGATTAGGTAAGTATAATAAGATAATTTAAATCACATGTAAGGCAGTAGTGTTTGAATTAAAACTAGGTCTGCCAAAATTCAAAGCTCATGGTTTTAACTAGTCTGCTATACATGTGATTTCCAGCTCCATGTTTATATTGCTCAAGTTGTTATGCCTTGAGTGTACTTATTTTATTCTTTGTTGGAGTAGCCTCTTTGATGATTTATTAATTGACTGTAGTAGGATCAGAAGTCACATCATGTGTCTCCCCCAGAATATAGTTATCTTTTCACATTGTTCAACAACCTTTTATATTCAAGTTTCCACTTCTGATGGTTATATTAAATGCAGTTATTACACGAAGTGCTTGGTGCTTACAAACAATGACACAGTGCAGAGCTGAATATCGGACACAGTCCATCTGCATTTTGATATGTAACTTTCATCCACCAGTCTTTTTGTGTCTTACAATTATGAATTCTCCAAGCATCACTATGAGGTAAATGAATATTTATTATCTCCATTTTACAGATGCATAAAGTTAGACATAGACTAATTAAATAAGTTCTTCAAGGGCAGAGAGTAAAATGATTGGAAAATCAAGGTTGCCATTGAGCATTCTGGATCTTGACTTCTTAAAAAAATTAAAAAGTGGATAGTGTCTTACATTGATTTCACCATACAGAGCTGAAAATGTTTATTTTAAGCTTTCATGATACATCCTCCATTAGTTTCTGGACTTTGCCCAGAAGAATTTGAAGTAAATTGATATTCAGCCCTTAGATATGTATGCAGTTTGTTTCTATTGGCTTCTGTGGGAGATGCAGAAATGAAACTGAAGAAAGAATTTAGCCCTCAGTAATTATATCTTCCTGTAGAGATTCTGGTAATTATGTTTGAAGATTTTTTCACTATATAATTTAAAAGTTTTTATTTTGTAATGTAGCTCTAATTTAGCATATAGAAGTAAGCGTCTAATTACATTGAGATTATGTTCTACTCACAGCCAACAGTTAGAACATAATCAGAGTTATTATTACAAAATTGTTTAAAGTTACATTACTATTTATGAATATGAACTCAAACCAAAATGCATAGCGTAATAACATAATTAAGAAGAACTATATTATTTCAGAGTGTTGCTGTTCAAAGAACCAAATTAAAACTATATGTTCTGTACCAAGTGGTAGAGTTTTTAGAACTATAAAAGATCCTTAGTAGATCTGTAGCTTCTTATATGTGGGCCCTAAACAGGATACATTTTTCTGGATCTTTTTTCATTCTTATTTTAAACTATTTTTTAATTATTAATTTAAGTAAAAAGTACATGTTTTGTGCATTTCCTCTTCATTTAATTTCCAATTTGCTCAGATTTCAAGATATTCTTCAATCTGTATTTAAATGCATGGTTTAGAGTCAAAATCATTATGATGGAAATAATCTTTTAGCTAGTTCAATATTGCTGTAAATAAGAAAAATAAATCAATATAGAAGAGAATTCTGGATAATGTTAAGTAGGATTTAATTTTGATATGCAATGTCCTTTCAGTCATGGCAAGTATATACACAAATATTAAATTTCCTGATGATTCATGACAAATCTTTTTGCAAATGTGTGTCTTAAGAAGGTAGGCATTAGACATAAATCTTTGTAATGAATAACTTTTTCATTAGGGACTCTTCACTTTTCTGTTACACAAACTCCTGTAGAGGATTGGTTAGGGCCATTTCAGGGTATTTTTTAAAATCTTCTAAATATATAGAAGGGGTATATAATTTAATTATTAATTTCCTAGTCAGGTGCTCTATTAGTACATCAGTAGATGATGATTCCGTTGATTTCTTATTTTTGAAACCATCTGTCCATTTATAAGTACCAGAGGAACCTGTCTTGGAAAAGAAGATAAGAAGAGATTGAAATTAATATAACTATAGTATGACTATTTTGAATTCCAGTTGAATAGCTAAAGAACTGTATGACTTTCATCAGTTGAACTAACACCTGGTCATTCTACCAGTAAAATTTCTCTTAATGATTTATCAAAGTTCTCTCCACCAAAACTTCACACCAAGCTTCCTCCCTTCCCACCTCAAACAATTGACAACCACTAATGCATTCTCCATTCTAAAACTGTCATTTCAAAGATGTTTTAGAAACAAAAGGTACAAAATATTTAAAAAATACAAAGGTAGCTTTTTAAAAAAAATTGGTACAATCCCATGAAGAATTATCCAGATTGATTGTGTCAATAGTTTTTTTTTTTTTCATTTTTCTTGCTGAGTAGTACTCCATGGTATGTATATATGCCATACTTTGTATAACCATTTGCCTATGGAAACACACTTGGGGTGTCTCCAGTTGTTCAATATTATGAATAAAGCTGCTATAAATTTCATGTTCAGGTTTTTGTGGAATCATTCCTCTGTATTAAATGCCCAGGAGTACAGTGCTGGGTTATGTGGTGAACTAGTTTCCTAAGGCTATTATAACAAATTACCACATTGGCTTAAATTATACAAATCTTATTGGCCTGAAGTTAAAATGTGGGTGGAGAATCAGCTTCCTAGCTTTTCCCCCTTCTTGATGCTGTCAACCTTCTTTGACCATGGCCCCTTCTCTCATCTTCAGAGCCAGCAGCGTGACATCCCACATTTTCTTCTGTTCCTTCTTTCTCTCCTTTCTGCTTCTGTTGTCTTCTTTTCTGACTCATACTGTCCTGCCTTCCTCTTTCCCTGTAAGTATCCTTGTGAACATGCTGGTCTCACCTAGATCATCCAGGTTAATTTTCACATCTCAAGATCTTTCCTCTAATCACTTGGGAAAAAAATCCCCTGTTTAAGCATAGCAATATATGCACAGGTCCCAGGGATTAGGATGTGGACATGGCTTTTGTGATTGCAGTTGAGTAGGACAGATTGGCATTATTCGGTCTACCTCAGATAGTAGGAGCATGTTTAGTTTTATGAGAAACTGGAAAAATGTTTTCCCAAGTAACACAACCATTTTTTCATTCCTGTAACAAATATATCAATGATCCAGTTTCTCTGCATTCTCATCAGCTTTGACCATTGTCACTAAACTCATTGTGGTTTTAGTTTACAATTCTCTGATGACTAATGATGTTGAACATATTGTCATGTGGTTTTTTTTTTTCATTGTTATACTGACATTAGTCAAATGTTTGTTCATGTCTTTTGCACATTTTTAATTAGATTGTGTGGTGCTGTTTTTTTTTTTAACTGTTGAGTTCTGTATGGAATATATGATTGTGTATGTGTGTATGTGTGTGTGAGTGTGTGTGTGTGTACATGTAAACATATATATTTTTCTAGATAATGGTCCTTTATTATATATATATATATATATATATATATATATAGTTCACAAATCTTTTCTTTTAGTCTGCAGTTTTCTTGCCTCTTCACATGGTCTCACACAGAGCTAAAGTTATTTATTTTGATGTGCCATATGGCTTTTGATTTAGTAAATTATTCTTGAATTATTCTTGCTGTTTCTTAGAGCAGTTGAATTTCTCTGGGAATCTATTAAGGGAATTGTAGGATAATTGACAAATCATATTCATAAATTGTTGGAGTCAAATAAATAGGTTTGTACATAGTAAATTTTCTCTTGGGTTTTGTTTCATGCACTATGACATACTGCTATAATTTTCTGCAACCCTCTTGTTGCATATTAGAATTACTATATAATTTTTCCTCACTAAACCCAAAACATGACATTTTGGCAAATTCCCTTAGGATACATGAAGGGGAATTTTACTAATCAGTTGCTGAATTGATTATGGAAAATTATGGAATATATATATATATATATATATATATATATATATATATATACACACACACACACATACATACTAGTCTTTGTTTTCTTTGTCCTTGTCAATCAAATCATTATTCATAGTTAATTTTATAAGTCATATGAACTGTGTTATGAGAATCTTTGAAAATATTTAGCAATCTGTTAAAATGTCATAGAATTTCTACTTTTTTTTTGGTAAGAATGTACACATATATTTCCTTCTTTTCATGCAAATCCAAGTTACAAAAAGAAAATATATACAATATAGTTAACAGCATGGTAGAAAACAGGCCTGTAGAAGGATCTTGAAGTTAATGTAATTATATACATTTTGTGATTTTGTGACTTTTAGCTTTCTAGAGTTTCTCTCTCTCTCTCTCTCTCACACACACACACACACACACACACACACATACACACACACACACACACACACACACACACACACCTGCACACTTACAAGTGAATGTGGGGAACATACACAAAAGTTGTGTGACTTTAATTATACCAGGGAAGGAACTAGACCTATTCTTGAAAGGAAGAAAAATTTTGCCTGTTGTTGAATTGCTAAGAAAATGTCTCCAATGGAAACTATATGAAAAATATAATAAAAGAAAGTAAACTTTAATTTTGTGATGAAAACAAAGGATGTTTCATTTGATTATTTCTTACAGTGATGCCTAATAACAGCTGAGAACATAATATTAAAGTCCAGCTTGAAATAGACATTTTACTAATATGATTTTAGTATTTAGGGAAAAGAATAGAACATGCTCAGTGTACTTTCCCTAATATTTGCTTATTAGGAAGGAAAACTGCTTTAAAATTCTATTTACTAATTTTTGTTTTATTTTCAGAATCACTTTTTCTTGATAAAAATTTAAATGTTTTCAGTTGTTTTGGACTCAACATACCTGATACTTAAGTGCTTGTTTTTAATTATTGATTTTAAAAAAATGACAGCAGAATGCATTACAATTCTTAAGTGCTTTTTTAAGATCAAAATTATTTCATCAAACAACTTCTGAAAGCAATATTTAAAATAAATAATATTCCCTAAAAATAATTGCATAGAATATGAGATAACCTAGATAGAATCTTTAATAATTCTGTCAACTGAAGAATTACATAGATGAATTTTTAATTAGGTGATTTTGTTGTTGTATTGAAATTATTAAAGCACAGAAACTAAAAATACATGTTTTACAATGTTTTCTTTGATACAGATTAGAAGGTTTAGGAGATTCCTGTGTAATTATTTGCAGTACTTTAAGGAAAATTCTTACCAATTGACTTCCTGTTTAAACCAGCTGGCTTTGTTCTAATTCTGTCAATTTTGTGAGGTTTAAAGTTCTTCTTGAAGTTCATAAGGTTTTTTACAACCTATAAACACAAATCATTACACTGGTTAATTGTTAAAAGGATCAAGTTCAAGAAAAAGTCAAGGTTCTGTCCCAAGAGAAACCTAGTCTATTTTTCCTTACTTTGGATAAGAAAGGACACATTTCAGATGGACTAAAAATAAATGAATTCTTTTGAGCCCAAAAATTCCATTTACCCAAATTATTCATGTATCCCAGAACCGAAATCTTGCATATTGAATAAAATGAGCATGAGGTAATTTTTAAATTACCAGTTATTATATTTTCAACAGATTTTTTTCCTCTCAAAAAGTTTTCTTCATGCTAAATTATTTCCCACATTTTCTTCAAATCATTAGGAAAAATTGTGAAATTATATTGACTTTTCAATTACATTTTCTAAGGGGATTCACGCTTCATTTTGAACTACTTAATTTGCAAAAATAAAATGATTAGTGTAAAATATGCAAAAATCTGTTATCAGTTGCTCTAAAAATAAGCTTTAAATTTTGGAAACAATGTTATTATTTGGACATTATATTTTAAAAGGTTAAGGCAGTTTGCCATAGATTTACATCCTCAGATCTAACTTTCTACACAGAATATTTTTATCTTTTCCTCTCCCCTGACCTTTTATTTGGGGGCTTTTTTTACTTGTGCTCTGCATCTCAGACTTTCTCATTCTAGAATAGTTCTCCCTGCTGCATATTCAAATAGCACCCTCAATGACCACTGTCATAGGTATTAAAACATTTTATTGTGCTTAGTGGATAATTCCTTTTTTGCATCTATAATTAAATCTGTTTAGTAGAAGAATTTCAACATGTCTTCTTTAATCTTTTACCTCAGGCCTTAGACAAATAGGCTGGCACAAAAAGGATATGCAATAAGTATTTGTCAAGACATGCTTGAATAAAATTATCACTCTTTGGCAGGAGTTATTATGACTAATATCATTGGCATATAATAAAAAATGAAACTTTTAGGAGAGTGTTTCAAAAGCACATTTATGACTCATTCTCCAATATTTATTTTGTTCTTAGATATTTCTTAAATCATAGTCTTTAGAGGGCATATCAAGTTGAACAAGAGCCAGTCTGTGACTTAGAAAAACATTCTATTTATGGAGACAGAAACCTATCTAAAAACTACCACAGAGTCGTAATTCCCATAATAGGTACACCAGCATAGTTAAGGGGTGGGACCTCTCAGAGGAGGTAATGTGACTTTGAACCATGACCTGAACTATTTGACTACTCCAGTTGATTTATCTCAAATCCAGTTGATTTATTTGGGTAGTGTCAAGTGAAGCATCCAGTTGCTTTATTTTGTGCATGGGTATCCAGTTTTCCCAGCACAATTTCTTATAAAGACTATTTCTTCCTCTATGTATTGTTTTGTCACTCTTGTTGAAGATCACTTGAGAGTAAAATGCAGAATTATTTCTGGGTTGTGTATTCTGATCCATTGGACCATATGGGTCTGCTTTTTTCCATTGTTTTACTTACTGTAGCATTGTGGTGTTTTGATTTCAGTAAGGGTGAAACTTCCAACCTTATTTTTCAAGATGTTGGTTATTCTGTATCCTTCGTGGTTCCTTGTGAATTTTAAAATTATTTTCTACTTTTGCAAAGAAATACTAAGGATTTTGGTAGGTATTGCATTGAATCCATAAATAGTTTTTGGTAGGATGTATAATTTTCTTAGTATCTTTTGTTCTCATTCAATATTAGTGTATGTAAAAAATGATTGATTTATATATGTTGATTTAATAGCCTGAAATTTCTAAATGTATTATTTCTAAATCCAGGGGATGTGTGTGTGTGTGTGTGTGTGTGTGTGTGTGTGTATAATTTTTAGGGTTTTCTATATGTAATGCCATGATATCTAAAGCCAGAGATATTTTTTCTTCTTCCTGTCTGATTTGCATGCATAATTATTCCTATTTCTTGCCTAACTTTACTTGTTTGGGCATCCAGTATTCTATTCAAATAGGTGACTCAAGTGCATATCCTTATCTTGTTACTGATCTTAGCTGGAAAGCTTTGAATTTTTCACCACTGAGTATGATGCTATCTTTAAGCTTGTGGTACATGGCCTTTGTTATGCTGAGTTGATTTTCTTCTATTACTAGTTTGTTCAGTGTTTTATCTTAGCATTAAGATAAAATTTTATCAAATTCCTTATCTGCATCTAGTCAGTTGATCATATGACTTTATCCCTTCTTCTGTTAATGTGCTGTATCACACTGATTAGTTTTCATATGTTGAAAGATTTTTGTAGCACAGGAATAAACACCACTTGTTCATGGTGTACATCCCTTTTAATGTGTTGGTAAATTAGATTTGCTTCTATTTTATTAAGGATTTTTGCCTCTATAGCATCAAAACTTTGTCTTGTAATTTTCTGTTTTTGAAGTGATCTTGTCTGGCTTTGGTAGAAGGGTAATGCTGGCCACAAATAACGAGTCTGAAATTTTCTCTCCTCTTCAAATTGTTGGAAAACTTTGAGAAGGATTACTATTGATTCTTCTTTAAATGTTTTATAGTATTCTCCAGAAAAGCCATCTGGTCTTGGGCTTTTCTTTGTTTGATCATTAATTCAATATCTTACTATTTTTTTTTAAAGTCAGGTTTTTTGTTTTTTTTTTCACTCTTATGACTAAAAGACAAACCAAAACAATTTTAGGGGAGAAAAGTTTATTTGGGGCCTCACAGTTTCAGAGGTCTCAGTCTATGGACAGCAGACTCCGTTCCTCAATCGTCAGTCGAGGTGAGGAAGAACATCATGGCAGAAGAGCATGGTAGAAAAAAGCATCTCACATTATGATCAGTCAAGAGAGAGACTAAGCTCAGTTTATCAAATATATACCCCAAAGGCATGCCCCCAAATGACCCACCTCCTCCATCCTCACCCTACCTGCCTGCAGTTACCACAAAATTAATCCCATTAGGGGGGTTAATTCACTGATTGGGTTAAGGCTTTCACAACCCAATCATTTCTCTTTTAAACCATCTTGCATTGTCTCACATATAAGCTTTTGTGGAATACCTCATATCCAAATCATAACTGGTTATAGGTGTGTTCAGATTTTTTCTGTCTTAATGATCCAGTGTTGGTAGGAATTTACCCATTTCTTTTAGATTAATTAAATTTTGGTACATAAATTGTTCATAGTGATCCCTTACATTCTTTTACATCTTTGTGGCATCAGTTATATGTTTTCTCTTTTATTTCTACTTTTATTTGAATCTTCTTTCATTATTCCCCTTAGTCTAGGTAAGAATTTGTCAATTTTGTTTCTTTCCAGAAAAACTGATCCATAGTTTTGTTGATTTCTCTTGTTATTTCTTTGTTGCTGTTGATTTCATTTATTTCTGCTCTGTTCTTCATTATTTATTTCTTTTCTGTGCCCCTAAGGATTAGTTTGTTCACATAGTTTTTGATGTTATATTGCTTGAAATCTTTTTTAACATGGTGATTATATAAACTTGTTTTTTAGTACTGCCTTTGTGGCATCCCATATATTTAGGAGTTTTATTGTTGTTTAATGTATCTCTGATAATTTTATGTTTACCTTTGGATTTTTCTTTGTTTAAGAATTTGTGGATTTATTTTTACATATTTGTGATTTTGCAATTATCCTTCTGCTATTGAGTTTTAGTTTCATTCCATTCTAGCCAAAAAGACATTTGGTATGATCACAACCACCTTAAATTTGTTAAGGCTTGCCTTGTAACCTAACATGTAATCTGTCTCAAAGAAAGTTCCATGTTCACTGGAGAAGAATGCATATTCTATTCTTGTTGTGTAGAATCTTCTTTACATATATTAGCTTCTTACAGTGTATAGTGTTGTTCAATTCCTCTGTTTCCTTATGATCTTTTGAATATTTTTTTCCTAAACATTATTGAAAGTAGAGTATTTAAATCTCCAGCTATTGTGTATTATGTTGCTATTTCTCATAGGTGTCAATGCTTGTTTCATAGTGGTACCCAAAGGATCAGTATATATGTGTATGAATACTATTTATAATTCTTACATTTTCTTGGAAATCTGACATTTTATGAATGTAATGTCAGGTTTTTTTCCTCTTATGACAGTTTTCACCAAAATGTATTTGTATGATGTAACTATTACCAGTTCTATCCTTTTAGATTACTATGCATAAGGAATATATTTTTTTGGACTTACACTTTAAGCCTACGTGGGTACTAAAATATAAAGTATCTTGGAGACAGCATATATTGGGACATATTTTGTTTATTACTCTTATTATACTTTTAATTTGGGAGAGAGTCTAATTTCTGACAGGAAAGGGCTTAGGGTTACTATTTGGTCATTTTTATCTGCATATCTTATAATTCCTTTTGTTCTTCTTTTCTTGTCTTATTATCTTCCTTTGAGGTCCATTGATTTTTTTTAGTGACTTTTTTTTTGGAATTCAATATAAATATTTTTTTTATTTTTTAATTTTATTATTATTAGTTGTTCAAAATATTACAAAGCTCTTGACATATCATATTTCATACATTTGATTCAAACGGATTATGAACTCCCATTTTTACCCCATATACATATTGCAGATTCACTTTGGTTACACATCCACTTTTTTGCATACTGCCATACTAGTGTCTGTTGTATTCTGCTGCCCTTCCTATCCTCAACTATCCCCCTCCCCTCCCTTCCCCTCCCCTCCCATCTTCTCTCTCTACCCCATCTACTGTAATTCATTTCTCTCTCTTGTTTTTTTCCCCTTTCCCCTCACTTCCTCTTATATGTAATTTTGTATAACAATGAGGGTCTCCTTTCTTTACCATGCAATTTCCCTTCTCTCTCCCTTTCCATCCCCCCTCTCATCCCTGTTTAATGGTGATCATCTTCTCATGTTCTTCCTCCCTACTCTGTTCTTAGTTGCTCTCCTTATATCAAAGATGACATTTGGCATTTGTTTTTTAGGGATTGGCCAGCTTCACTTAGCATAATCTGCTCTAGTGCCATCCATTTCCCTGAAAATGCCATGATTTTGTCATTTTTTAATGCTGAGTAGTAATCCATTGTATATAAATGCCACATTTTTTTTATCCATTCATCTATTGAAGGGCATCTAGGTTGGTTCCACAGTCTATCTATTATGAATTGTGCTGCTATGAACATCATGGTAGCAGTATCCCTATAGTATGCTCTTTTAAGGTCTTTAGGGAATAGTCCAAGAAGGGGAATAGCTGGGTCAAATGGTGGTTCCATTCCCAGCTTTCCAAGGAATCTCCATACTGCTTTCCAAATTGGCTGCACCAATTTGCAGTCCCACCAGCAATGTACAAGTGTACCCTTTTCCCCACATCCTCGCCAGCACTTGTTGTTGTTTGACTTCATAATGGCTGCCAATCTTACCAGAGTGAGATGGTATCTTAAGGTGGTTTTGATTTGCATTTCTCTGACTACTAGAGATGGTGAGCATTTTTCCATGTACTTGTTGATTGATTGTATGTCCTCCTCTGAGAAGTGTCTGTTCAGTTCCTTGGCCCATTTGTTGACTGGGTTATTTGTTATCTTATTGTTTAATTTTTTGAGTTCTTGTATACTCTGGATATTAGGGCTCTATCTGAAGTGCTGAAGTGTGAAGAGTAAAGATTTGTTCCCAGGATGTAGGCTCCCTATTTACCTCTCTTATTGTTTCTCTTGCTGAGAAAAAACTTTAGTTTAAGTAAGTTTCATTTGTTGATTCTTGTTATTAACTCTTGTGCTATGGGTGTCCTACTAAGGAATTTGGAGCCCGACCCCACAATATGTAGATCGGAGCCAACTTTTTCTTCTATCGGATGCAGAGCCTCTGATTTGATACCAAGCTTCTTGATTCATTTTGCATTAACTTTTGTGTGTGGTGAGAGAAAGGGATTCTGTTTCATTTTGGTGCATATGGATTTCTAGTTTTCCCAACACCATTTGTTGAAGATGCTATCCTTCCTCCATTGCATGCTTTTAGCCCCTTTATCAAATATACAATAGTTGTAACTATGTGGATTAGTCTCTGTGTCTTCTATTCTGTACCATTGGTCCACCCGCCTGTTTTGGTACCAGTACCATGCTGTTTTTGTTACTATTGCTCTGTAGTATAGTTTGAAATCTGGTATCACTGTACCGCCTGATTCACACTTAGAGTTGCTTTTGCTATTCTGGGTCTTTTATTTTTGCATACGAATTTCATGATTGTTTTATCTATTTCTACAAGAAATGACATTGGGATTTTGATTGGCATTGCATTAAACCTATAGAGAACTTTTGGTAATATCGCCATTTTGATGATGTTAGTTCTGCCTATCCATGAACAGGGTATATTTTTCCATCTTCTAAGATCTTCTTCTATTTCTCTCTTTAGGGTTCTGTAGTTTTCCTTGTAGAAGTCTTTCAACTCTTTTGTTAGGTTGATTCCCAAGTATTTTATTTGAGGATATTGTGAATGGGGTGTTTTTCCTCATTTCCATTTCAGAAGTTATGTCGCTGATATACAGGAATGCCTTTGATTTATGCGTGTTGATTTTATATCCTGCCACTTTGCTGAATTCATTTATTAGTTCTAGTAGTTTTTTTGTAGACCCTTTTGGGTCTTCTAGGTATAGAATCATGTTGTCCGCAAATAGTGATAATTTAAGTTCTTCTTTTCCTATTTTTATGCCTTTAATTTCTTTCGTCTGTCTAATTGCTCTGGCCAGTATTTCGAGAACTATATTGAATAGAAGTGGTGATAGAGGGCATCCCTGTCTTGTTCCAGATTTTAGAGGAATGCCTTCAATTTTTCTCCCTTAAGGATGATGCTAGCCTGAGGCTTAGCATAGATAGCTTTTACAGTGTTGAGCTAAATTCCTGTTATCCCTAGTTTTTCTAGTGTTTTCAACATAAAGGGATGCTGTACTTTGTCGAATGCTTTTTCTGTGTCTATGGAGATGATCATATGGTTCTTATCTTTAAGTCTATTGGGTGAATAACATTTATTGATTTCCGTAAATTGAACCATCCTTGCATCATAGGGATGAATCCTACTTGATCATGGTGCACATTTTTTTTGATGTGCGTTTGTATCCGATTCGCCAGAATTTTATTGAGGATTTTTGCATCTAGGCTCATTAGAGATATTGGTCTGTAATTTTCTTTCTTTGACGTGTCTTTGTCTGGTTTCGGAATCAGGGTGATGTTGGCCTCATAGAATGAATTTGGAAGAGCTCCCTCTTTTTCTATTTCCTGAAATAATTTGAAAAGTATTGGTATTAATTCTTCTATAAAGGTTTTGTAAAACTCTGCTGTATACCCATCCAGTCCAGGGCTTTTCTTTGGTGGTAGTCTTTTGATGGCTTCTTGCAGCAGTCTGGCTAGGCACAATTCAGGAGCCACTTGTCAAAAGTAACAAACTTTATTTTTAGAACCACACACGCAAACAAAACCGCTCCTCAGGAAAAACCCTCAGAGCCCAACTGCCACCACCGGCTTCCCACAAGCCACTTCCCCCAACCCCCAGCCTCTCCACCTCCCACAATCTTCCTGCTCTTGAGGCCGATTTGCTGGGTCACGTGGGCGGAGCCAAAAAAGTCCCTCAATGAGCAGCTCCGTGGCCTGAAAGGCAGGGAAACAGCTCAATGAGCATCACCACAGAGGAGCCAATCAGCTAGATGTTGCTGGGTCTGCTGTGAGCCAATCATTAGCTGGCAGACTGAAAGTTTGCTGGGGCCCCTTCGGCTGTGGCTCTCAACAGCTTCTTCTATTTCATCCATTGATATTGGTCTGTTCAAATTGTGTGTATCCTCCTGACTCAGTCTGGGCAAATCATATGACTTAAGAAATTTATCGATGTCTTCACTATCTTTTATTTTATTGGAATATAGGTTTTTAAATAATTTCTAATTGTCTTCTGTATTTCTGTAGCATCTGTTGTGATATTGCTTTTTTCATCCCGTATGTTAGTAATTTGAATTCTCTCTCTTCTTCTCTTCCTTAGCATGGCTAAGGATATTTATTTTTTCGAAGAACCAACTTTTAGTTTTGTCAATTTTTTCAATAGTTTCTTTGGTTTAAATTACGTTTATTTCCGCTCTGATTTTAATTATTTCTTGCCTTCTGCTACATTTGCTGTTGTTTTGCTCTTCCTTTTCTAGGGCTTTGAGATGAAGTGTGAGTTCATTTATTTGTTGGTTTTTCCTTTTTTTGAGGAATGACCTCCAGGCGATGAATTTCCCTCTTAAAACTGCTTTCATTGTGTCCCATAGATTTCTATATGTTGTGTCTGTATTTTCATTTATCTCAAGAATTTTTTGATTTCCTCCTTTATGTCTTCTGTAACCCAATGATCATTCAGTAACATATTGTTCATTTTCCATGTGATGTATAATTTTTCTTTCCTTCTTTTATCATTGATTTCCAGTTTCATTCCATTATGATCAGATAAAATGCATGGTAATATCTCCACCTCTTTATATTTACTGAGGGTTGCCCTATGGCATAATATATGGTCTATTTTTGAGAAGGATGCATGTGCAAAGGAGAAAAAGTATATCCACTTGATGATGGTTGATATATTCTATATATGTCAGTTAAATCTAGGTTATTGATTGTGATATTGAGTTCTATAATTTCTTTATTCAACTTTTGTTTGGAGGATCTATCCAATGGTGAGAGCGGTGTATTGAAGTCACCCATAATTATTGTGTTGTGGTCTATTTGATTCTTGAATTTGAGGAGAGTTTGTTTTATGAACATTGCAGCACCATTATTTGGTGCATAAATATTGATAATTGTTATGTCTTGTTGGTGAATGGTTCCTTTTAACAGTATATAATGTCCTTCCTTATCCGTTTTGATTAACTTAGTCTTAAAGTCGATTTTATTCGATATGAGGATGGCCACCCCTGCTTGCTTACGAAGCCCGTGTGAGTGGTATGTTTTTTCCCAACCTTTCACCTTCAGACTGTGTATGTCTTTTCCAATCAGATGTGTCTCCTGGAGGAAGCATATTATTGGATTTGTTTTTTTTAATCCATGTTACCAGCCTATGTCGCTTTATTGATGAGTTTAAGCCATTAACGTTTAGAGTTACTATTGATATATGGTTTGTACTTCCAGCCATGTTTGATTATTTATTATTTTTTATTAATTTGGTTTGTTTCTCCATCATTAGCTTTCTCCCCAACCTCTCGCTTTACTGACATACTTTCCACTGTTGGTTTTGGTTATTGTATTTCATTTCTTCCTCGTGTAGTGTTTTGCTCAAGATGCTTTGCAATGCTGGTTTTCTGGCTGCAAATTCTTTTAACTTTTGTTTGTCATGAAAAATTTTTATTTTGTTGTCATACCTGAAGCTTAATTTTGCTGGATACAAAATTCTTGGTTGGCATCCATTGTCTTTCAGTGTTCGAAATACGTTGTTCCAGGATCTTCTCACTTTCAGCATCTGTGATAAAAAATCTGTTGTTAACCTTATTGATTTACCCCTGAATGTAATCTGCCTCTTTTCTCTTATAGCTTTTAATATTTTCTCTTTGTTCTGTATATTGTATATCTTCATAACATGTGTCTTGGTGTTGGTCTACTGTGATTTTGTATGCTCGGTGTCCTGTATGCATCTACAATTTGTACATCCGTTTCCTTTTTTATATCTGGAAAGTTTTCTATAATTATTTCATTCGACAGATTGCTCATTCCCTTGGTTTGGAACTCTATACCTTCCTCTATCCCAATGACTCTTAAGTTTGGTTTTTTTATGTTATCCCATATCTCTTGGATTTTTTTCTTGTAATTTTTTGCCAGCCTTTCTGAGTTGGCTAGACTCTTTTCAAGATGATATATTTTGTCTTCATTATCTGACGCTCTGGCTTCTACTTGCTCCACTCTGTTAGTGATACTCTCATTTGAGTTTTTAATTTGGTTTATAGTTTCCTACATTTCTAGGATTATTGTTTGATTTTTTTTAATAATCTCTATCTCCTGATAAAGATACTTTTTTGCTTCTTTTATCTGTTTATGTAATTCATTTTAAATGTGTTCTTTCATTGTTTGAATTTGCTGTCTCTTGTCCTCTTTAAGATTCCATTCCATCTGTCTAAGATATTCCTTGAGTTCTTTATTTGACCATTTTTATTTGACCATTTTTCTGATGCCTCTAGGTCCTCCTGAATATTTAGGCTGTCCTGCATTGTTTGTACTCCTTTTCTTCCTTGCTTTTTCATGCTGCTCATGTTACTTCTTGTTCTTTTTGACTGCTGAGTTACTGTTTACTCCTATAAATTCATTTGGTTTTGTGTCTCTCTGGGGTCTCTCTTTTGTGATGGGAGACTATGGCTAGAGATGATGCGTTTTGTTGCAATTTAATGCAGATTCATTCGTTTCCTAAACTGTGTACGAATTCTGATGGCATATAATGGTCTGCGGTTTGGTCTTGGGACTTATATTTAGGTCGAATGATGTGATGGTATTGAGGTTGGTATCTCTTGGCAACCTTGGAAGGTTGCTCTACTGACGAGGGATATTAACAGGAGAATAGTCTGGAGTATTTGTGGGTAGCTAGGGTCTTGGTAGCACTATATAACACCTCGGAACATTTTCCTATACATATTTAGCAAATTACACATAAACAGAGTCGTGATGATTGGAAGGAAAGGTATTAGAAGGGGAGAGAAGAAGTCACTAAAGAGAATGAGGGTAAACAGGTAGAATTCAAGGAAAGGGGAATAAGGAAATTGAAAAGACAAAAGAAAAAAATAGAATAGAAAAAAGAAAAAATTTAAAAAATAATTTAAAAAATAAAAATAAAAAATAAAATAATAATAATAATAAAAATATTTAAAAAAACATTTTAAAAAATGCAGTCTTATTGCTCGATTAACTGGAAGGGAAGTTAATCGAACAATAAGACTGCAGGAGAAGCCAACACGTTGTTTCAGGGGGATCGTTTAGTGCTGAGTCATAGCGGTTTGTCTGCGAGACACAGGCAAACAGGAGCCTGAATTCAGCCGCTCCAGGCTCGGTGTGTGTTCTGAGAGGCACAGACTGTTCGCCCCAGATCCATGTCAGCTCAGAATTGCCTAGTGATCCTGAGCAAATAGCATTTAGACGGTTTAAGACTCCCTATGCCCACGTAGCTAAAGAGGTCAGAGACTTGATCTCTCCGCGCCTGCCGCCATGTTGGATCTCTTGTAGTGACTTTTTGATTCCTTTCTAATTTTCTTTTATGGTGTATATCTGTAAGGGCTTTCTTTGTAGTTTTCATTGGGCTCATATAAAATATCTCATATTCATTATAATCTGTTTTCCGCTGTAACAATTTAACTTCAACAGCATAAAAAAATTCTGCTATCTCTCCCAACACACACACACATCTATGCTATTGATGTCAAACAAATATTTTATATTTTGTATTTATTAATATATTTGTAGCATTTTTATTTTGATACTTTTTAAAAACTCTATCCCTGAGGGAAAAAATGATTTTTGCATTATCATTAAGCATTACTGTATTCTGAATTTGTGTATATATTTTCTTTTGCCAGCACATTTTATACTTTTGTCTGCTTCTGTGTGCTATCTTCTGTCATTTCAACTAAAAGAATTCCTTTAACCATTTCCTATAAAATAGGAATGAATTTCTCAGCCTTCATTTATTGTTTCTGTATTTCTTATTCATTTTTCTGGAGTATTCTGGGAATTATGAGTATTCTGACAGTGGCCACATGTAGCTATTTCTTCAGACAGCCCCTTGAGATGCTAGAAGGTGATATGCACACATTATTTTTCCTTTTACTTCCCAGGAAAGAGGCTATATCCCCTCTGTCATCTACAGTGCAGGTCTTCTAGAAGGGTAGGAAAGCACTCAGGTATTTTTCCATTTTCAATGTCCTCCAGGCATGGAGAATATAAAAGGTCCTGCTGGTGCTCTGAGTCAGGTCAGACAGAAAAAAAAAAATACCTCAAGCAACCCCACCAAATGCTGGAGGTTGAGTACACACACTCCAATTCTTTTCCTTCTCAGGGAGAAACCAGAAGTTTTCTCCCACTTACTCTGTGCTAAGGTGAGGTAAAGGGGCAATGAGGAATGAGTGCATGTCATTCAAACTGTAATTTTTGTTCTCAGGAGCCTAAACTGGTTTCTGGGTTTCTCATAACATTGTATTGTGTATCATTGTTGGGTGGATGTCTCCATTGGGTAAGGAACATCCTACTAGGACATCCTACTCGGGCACCTTTCTTATGTCATTGCTAGGATCTTTCTAAAGAAGATCCTCTAGGAGAAAGAAGGAATTATCAACAGCTGAATCCCAGAGAGAGAGAGAGAGAGAGAGAGAGAGAGAGAGAGTTTTCCTCAAAGAGTTAAGTAAGTGGATCAAGATCACACAAGCTTCAATAGCCTGATGGAGTGATGCTAATAGAAATTAAACCAAGTGAAATACAACTGTTGTCTGACTCTCACTCTCACCCTACTACAGATCCATTTAAAGCCGCCCACAGGGTTTTCTGGAGCCTTGGAGTTTATCCCATGTGTGTTAACTAACAAGCCTTCTCAGCTGTCCTGTGGTTTTTTTATTGATTTATTTTTTCTTTCTCTTCCCGATGGTAATGAGACATTGTCATTCCCATCTGAAGTTTAATGCTGCCAGTTTTAGAAAACCGTACACTAGCAAAAGTCCATCATGTTATATCTTTCACAAATATATAAGCCAGGATATCATTTACTGCTAAGGGAGTAAAGTCTTTGAAAAATGTTCTATTGCAGGCTTTTAATATTGTCTGGGAACTTTTCTTCATCCCTTATTATATCTGATGAACATGGAGGATTGATCCTGGTGACCCTTTATTTAGTTTTGCTAATCTTTTTCATGCCATAGAAATCTATAGCTATTTTTAAAATGAACATTAAAACTTTTAAATATCCCCATATGAAACAATAAAAGAAAGACTTATGACAAATGATTCTCGTTGGTTTGGTGAAAGCATAAATGACATCAGCCTTTTCTTTATAACTAATTGGTTGTTTTGCCTACCTTTGAACTACCTCTCTTACTCTTCCTGATTCTCCTTCTCTGCACCAGCACTAGCCCTTTTTAAATTTGTGCCATAAAAGCTGCTATATTCTTCAAGTGCTATATTCTACAATAGTTGCGTTCTATTTTATAGCCTAATGAATTCTTTTGAGTACTATGCATATAAGCTCCTGTAAATGCCCTCTCCTGAAACAGTTTTATTCACTGCATGATGCAAAATTTTCTTGCTCTATTTTTCTTTAACAAAGCCAGATTCTTGTATCTTGACAAGGTCAAAACAACTGTAAGCATGCATTTAAAAATATATGTATGTCAATGTTTCACACCAAACACTGGATTGGGAGATTGGTAAAAATCAAGTATTTAATATAACTTTTTTTTCCCTAAAATTAACAACTATTGTAAACACTTATTGCATATTATTTTAGTTTCCTGTAATTCAAAATTAGGATCATTCCACTAAACATAATTAACTTCTGTGCAAGTGGGACTGGAAGGACATATTTGATGCAGAAATTTCAAGTTTGGAGAGAATTAAACTCACAGTTTAGCTTAATGAAAATTGTGAGGAAAATGGCTCTTCAAAATTTTTTTATTATTTTAAAGAAAAAAGTACAAAAGAAATGCTAAATTTTTTTACAGCTCACTGGTCCATAATTAAGCATTTTCTGAGGGAAATGAATAATTTGTAATTATATCTATCCAGTATTTATCATCTGATGGTAGTCTGTACATCTATTTTATTAACTATAACTCATCTTACCATTATATAATGTGAATATAATAACATTCAGAAAGATTAATTTTATGTTCATTTAAAATATATGATGTTACATTCAAGTGAGGTAGACTACATACAAGCCAAGTTCTTTCTATCTGCTCTATTATATTAGTAAAAGTAAAGTTATAGCAGGGAAATAATACATAATAAAAAAATTAATCTACTTTTCCAATACTTATTTTCCAACAATTTGTTTTAACCAATTTGGTGTGGTGACTAGCTGGTATCTCTGTTCATCACAAGGAGTCGGGGTCCTTATTATTTAATCAAACAGAAGAAAAACAGAAAAGAAATTAATTTTGACAAAAGGGCCTGAAAAAGCATGAAGCACATTACTTCTGGACGTGAAAATATAAATGTTAAACCAATCTTTTAAGTTATTTAAGTTATAGGGTTAATTTTTCTCATGTTTATTTTATTTTAGTATAGTTGACTTATTATTATCAAAATTGATAGTTATGGTTGAAAGAATGCAGTTTTATATCTCTATAAATGTACTTATTGAAAAGTCTGTACTAATATTAGTAGCTGATTTATTTTATGAAAGGTTGCCTTTACTCATGCAAAAATCTAATGAACTTTGTTTTAAACCAAGGGTATTCAAGGCAATTCAGTAATAATTACAGAATAAACTTTAATTTTAGTGTCTGAAAAGATTCATAGCTAATTAATCTACTTGTTATATTCTATATTATGAGAATATTTTGAACTTCACAATTACAGGAACCTTAGAACTATGCAAGTATAAAATGTTAAAAAGCAAATTTAATCATGTTTTTAAACATGAAAAATATTATATTTTTATATGCACTCTTGACATATATAATCTTGATTTAATAATATGCCAAATATTCCAAAAATTTATGTTCATTCTTCTAAGAATAGTTATTACTGAACAGAATTCTTATTTGGATCAAGAATCCTCTGTCTGCATTCATGTAATTTATTCAAGTTGTTGGTTTTAAAAAGTAGGAGATATTTATAAAAAACAAATATTTTAGTGTCCAATTTCATTTGAAGTTGACTGAATGTTGTTGAATAGCTCTTAGTTTTATGAAGATGTAATTTTTTATTTTTTCAAAAGTGATAGTAACAAAATAAATTTAATCTTAGTGTATTTTTTAAAAGTTTGATATTATTTTATATGCATAAAATTTCCTGAAACTCATCCTAAATGTACCAGAAGAATAAATTAAAACATGATTATTTCAACTGAATAAGCCATAGGATGATTATTTCTTACATGTTTTAAATATGCTGCAGAGTTCAGATATATATTCTAAATAATTGCCGATTTTAGCCAGGAATGGTGGTGCACATCTCTGATCCTAGTGACTTGGGAGGCTGAATCAAGAGGATTACAAATTTGAGGCCAGCCTTGGCAACTTAATAAGACCCTATCTCAATGGAAAAAAAAAAAAAAAAGGGTAGGGAGCTGGGAATATAGCTCAATGGTACAGCATCTCTGGGTTCAATCCCCAAGTATCCTCTGAATACACAACAGCCTGATAAATAATTGCCAATATTAATAATAATCAACATCATATTTTTATTATGATTATTGTTATCATCATCAATTTTTACTGTCACCCTTACCATGATTATGAACATGATAATAGTTATTGCCCATTCCAGTCAAGGCAACAAATAAAATATTTTTTTTTACTCCAACTACTATTTCTAATAGCTTTCATGATATTGATATTCTTTAAAACAGGAAGAATGTGTGTGTGTGTGTGTGTGTGTGTGTGTGTGTGTGTGTGTGTATCACCCACGACCCACACAGACAAGACAAACTGGGTTTAAAACAGCTGGCTGCAACATTAAATTAAGAAAGCGGTGAAAAATCGCACAAAACAGACAAGTTTTTCAAATCAAGCGCAGAGGGCTCTGTGACCTTAAGGGTCAGTTTTCATGCTGGAAAAAGAGCACTGGAAAGAGAGTGTGGGCCCATGTTTCATTTATTTTGTAGCGGGGACATCAGAGGCAGGGATGCGGTTTCCAGGGTGGAGTCTTGCTTTGTGATGTCTTGTGGTCAGCAGATTGATTGACATCTTGGCAGATCACAGCCATCTCAGGTGCTGTGTGAGATGTTAGGCAGGGCTAGAGTGGAAGATGCACCTGCATCATGTTTTCTAGCCTAGTCTAGGTCACTCTGCTCAGGGGTTTGATAATATTTTATAAAAAAAAACATGTGAAGAACCATTATTATGGTGATTTAATTTTGTATTTAGATGAGAAGGAAATGAAATAAGGAGTTTCTCTTAGGTGCATAAATGTAATATCCTAGATGTTCTACCTGCAGGTACAAATGGTGTGCCCCTAAACTGGAATAACTTCTTGCTTAGTGTTGTTTAACTTCAGGGCTGAAAATGTCCCAATAATACTGTTTATCAATCCCCAAAAAAGAACTTGGAGGGCTCACCAGAGGGGATTTGGACATTTTATTTACC
This sequence comes from Callospermophilus lateralis, assembly GCF_048772815.1. Taxonomy (NCBI): domain Eukaryota; kingdom Metazoa; phylum Chordata; class Mammalia; order Rodentia; family Sciuridae; genus Callospermophilus; species Callospermophilus lateralis. The sequence continues at coordinate 101,086,728 of NC_135312.1, read as the reverse complement.
ATGTGCTTCTTTTTGGTGGCAGGCCATACTGCATCTGCAAGCAGAGGGAATATATACTTTAGGTTGTGTGCCCACCACACAGATGGATTTCCTCTGATATTTTATGGGAGTGTATTCTTCTACTTTACAGCCAAGGTCAGTCTGCTTTGGTCCTCCCCTAAAGATTGGAGACAAGGGCAACTCCTTTCTTTATTTTCATTTTCATCATATTCTTTTTTTAAAAATAGGTATGTCCCCCAAAACTCAATAAAACATACTTATATTAAAGTTTGTTACTTATATGTAATTTTAAAAAATATATTGGTTCTTTGTAATTATACACAACAGTAGAATCGATTTTGACATAATTATAAAATCATGGAATTTATCTCACTCTAATTCAGCCCCCGGTACCTTTCCTTGCCTTCCCCTCTCCCCATACTTTATTCCCTCCCCTCTTCTCTACTGATCTTTCTTTAGAGTTCTTTTTTTTTTTTTTTACAACAACAGATGAGGTGGAGAGGGAAGATGGGAGGGGAGAGGAGGGGGGATATTAGGGGATAGGAAAGACAGCAGAATACAACAGTCACTAATATGGCATTATGTAAACATTGTGAATGTATAACTGATGTGATTCTGCAATTTGTATTTGGGATAAAAATGGAAAAGCATAACTCACATGAATCAAATGTATGAAAGATGAAAAAAAATACAATCAGATGGCTTTGAGTTTAACATTTATTAAAAATGGTAATTCACAGTGGAAATAAACATCACAAGGACACTAAAAAAAAAATAGAGTTCTTTTTTTGCTCACTGCAAGCTTTCCTAGGTACTGATTAATGGTTATCCCAACACCTGGCTAGCTTCCCCTCTCCATTTGCTTTACTATCACATTCTGTAGATTCTGTCTTATCTTGCTGCAAGCTTTCTTAGGCACTGATTAGTGTGTACTCCAATAAGTCTCTAGTGGAGAAACATAAGAATTTAGAAAGATTTTTTAATTGTTGCTCTTTGCTTTGCTTTAGTTAGTTAAGTAGTTTGTTTTGTCTGTACAGGGTGACTGAAGTAAGTAAGCATTTTCATGTACCAATGAGAAAACAGTAATGAGGAAAAAGAGTTTGAATACAGCTGATAAAAGATTCTGTAGAATAAAACACCCAGCTGGGGAACTGGTCCCTGTTGAAGTCCCTTCCTCCCAAGGGTATAAGAATAAGTGAATAAACTGATGAGATAATTAGGGAAGAGCCTGGTTAGTGATAGTGAGGGAAACGAATTGAAGGTTTTTATACCTATTGGATAATATTTTCTTAAGGAAATCAAAAATTCAGATCAGCTCTCAAGAACTTTTCCGCCCTTCTTCTGATGAAGAAGTAGAGGCCTGAGGAAAATAAGTAAGTTTGGAGACAAATGTAGTGGTAATGTTGGGGGAAAGAAGAGAAAGAGAGCTATGGAAAGATTAGGAATTTACTAATGACATTCTACATTACACCGATCTTTATATACCACCACTACATTACTACATCACTTCACCAGTTTTTTTTCTGTCAATTATACATTGAATTTAAGCAGGAAGATTATTCTTTACCTGTCAAATGAATATGTCAGATTATTGAGTTCAGGTTGTTCTACCCATAGGAACAAATGACATTCCTTACTTCTAATTTGTATGAGAATATGAGAAAAAGTTAAATAGGATGGCTCAGGAAAGTCAGTGAAGTACATTTGGATCGCTTTGATGAAACTCCATCAATCAGCAAATTATCTAACTGAAGTTTGCTATATATCCTGGAATCCGACATTTGCTTTGTCCTAAGGCCAGCACTACTGGGTTATTAACTTATTATATTCTTGTCACAGATAAATTCAGGTAGCGATGAGGAGAAACTCTTTTCTGTGGTTTCTAGTCTAGTCTAGGTCACTCTGATCAGGGGTTTGATAATCTTTTATAAAAAAAACATTGTGGAGAATCATTATTATGGTGATTTAATTTTGTATTTAGATGAGAAGGAAATGAAATAAGTAGTTTCTCTTAGAAAGTTCCCAGTAAACAAAATATATAGAATTATCAAATAACTGTTTTCTCCCTGGGCAATCTCACTCACAGCCATGGTTTTAGCTATAGATTAATCCTCTTCCCTATTCCTTCATTGGTTTCTTCAGCTTAGGCCTCTACCACAAGCTTCAGATTTGCTTTTCTCACTTTCAGCATCTCTTAAACTAAATTTATCCTTCTCTAAAACAAAACTGCATTTTCTCTGGTATTTTCTTTCCAAATAATTGGTATAGTTGAAGCCAGAATGCCACTGCCCTCCCCTTGCTTCCCTGCTTTGACTCAATTATTGGGTCTTATTGAATTTAACTCCAAATATACCTTCATTTTCAACTCTTATTTGGAATACTGGAATTTCTAAATTATGTACTTTCCATTGATGCCATTGTCCGCCATTTTCAGTGAGCAGGATTATCTTGCTAATAAGTGCATTCATTCATGTTGTACCTAGCAGATTTCCATTGGCCTCAGGATAAAATATCCCTCCTTAACTGGGTTATGAAACCCTCCATAATTTAACATTTACCCATCCTTCATTTCTTGTGACACTTCCTGTATGCTAAGCTCTTGCTCTACAGATTTTTTACTTTTATTCAATTTCAAGTTTTTAGAACTCTGAGACTTTTCTCATGCTGGCTACCCCCTTACCTTCACCTGAGCCAAATATTACTTATTGTACAGCTGAAATTTAAATGCTACTTTCAACAGCAGATCTCTGATTACTGAGAAACTGTTGGTTGCCCCTCTCTGTTCTTGCAGTGTTCTACACTTCCCCATTTGATTATATTTATCTGATGTCATTGTGGTAATAACTTGTTTAGTTTTCTGTTTGCCTTACTACACTGCTCTGTGTAAAAGCACAGTCTATCTGCTTTTCTCCATCATTTGGTGCAATATCTTGCACTGCCTCTCAACAAATGGCTATCAAGTGAAGACTGGAATGCTTTCAGTTCAAATATGATATTGGATATTATTTTATTTTTACTGTTCCTAATTTCAGTTTTTCTCTCAATTTGCTATGTTAACATACTTCCTTTCAATAGTTATTCCTATTTGGGGACAAGGTCATTAGTGTGTCTCTACAGATAATTTAAGTTGATTTATAAAATCAATTTTGGACTAATTCTGTATTAATTAGCTTTTCATTACTGTGACTATAGTATCTGGCATAAACAACTTAAAGCAGTAAAAAATTACTTTGGCTCATGGTTTCAGAGATTTCAGTCCATGGCTGGATCCATTGTTTTGGACCTGAGGTAAGGCAGAATATCACAGAAGGGTGCAGCAGATGGAAGCTCTTCAGTTCTGCTCATGGCAGTCAGAAAGCTGTGAATAATAGTTAACCCTTCCAAAACATACCCCCCAGTGGCCCATGTACTGAAACTAGGCCTGATTTGGATTGTTTCCACCACTTTCCCATAATCTATTTGAATTAGTAACCCATCAAATGGATTAATCCACTAACCAGTTTAGGTGAGTATCCTCGTGATCCAATCATTTCCTGAAAGCCTAAACCTCTGAACACTACTGCACTGTGGACCAATGCTCTAACACCTGAGTCTTTGGGGAACATAATATGGAAACCATTAACAGAGTGTTTCACTTAAAATATCTGGATTGGCTAGTTCCAAATTTTGACCTAATGTTTATGGATTGTATGTAAAGCTATTTAGAATTCATTTTAGTTAATAATTAGTATTCTATTAATATATAATCATGTCTTATTGATTTGAAACATATACATGATTTTAACTTAATATATGAGAGAATTCTTCATTAGAGTTTGGTTTGATGACTGTGGATGTTGTTCAATATCAAGAGCATAGAAAATTAACATTATTAGCTTTATGCTATTTTTTGTTTGTTGAAAGTCCACATGATGATTTAAAGGAAAACACATCCAGTGTTTCTTTGTTTTCATAAATAGATTTGCCTCTTTTACTTACCACTAGAAGAGTAATCAATAACAATGAATGAAATGTATGTAGCTTATTCAGAATAGGCATATGACATGGGCATTAGAAATTAATGACAATAAAATTCCTTCTGAAGTGACACAGAAATCATTGATAAATGGCATCCTTATGGCATAGTACATGCCAGACTAGCTTTAGACAGCATAATGGTTCTTCCCATAAGTAAATAAATAATTTTGTTGTCATTCAGTGGGTTTTTTCAGACTTGCTTTTTCAATTATGGGTTGGAATATTCACCTAAGAGCTTCCAAGGGGAGGATGTGTGTGTGTATGTGTGTGTTTATATTTTAAACTAATGAGACTTTTGAAGAATGGAAATGTTCATGAATTTAAATTAAAGAAAAGTTAGAGCTGCCATTTACTGAGAATTAAAATTATAGTGTACCTGCAGTTCTTTGGAGAGAAAAGGTATTAAGAAACCAAGATTAAAAGTTTTCAGAAGTTTCACTTCAAATATAAATATTTGCTTAAGATTGAGTTTTGTTTGAGAATTTTATGTTTAAATTTTCATATAAAACTAGAAGTGATTAATATTGCTCTAAACTGCATATTCCTTGCAAAGATATACATGCTTGTTTCCTAAATGACATATGGCCTTTTGATAAGTATGTTCTAATTTTTAATCTGAATTTAATAAATACTAGGCCACTCTTTAAAAGCACTTACCAACTTTGTAACAGGAAAAATCAGATACTAGGAAATCTGTAGTTTGTCAGTGACTAAAATATATTTGGTTTTAGATCACATTTATTTTCTAATTTGTTATGGAAGGAAAGTATCTAATGTTTTCTTATCTGTTTTTTTCTACTTTGTAACTAAGTCTCAGGACTTGAGCCTTATTTAAACATGATGGTACTATATGTTATACCTAATGCAACAGAAAACCACTTGTGTTTTTAGTAATCCAGATTGCTAGCAACATTCCATTCCATCTTTAAGAAAATGAATTACTTCTAAGGTAGTGTCTTAATAAAAAGTTTTTATAGGTAACATCTTTCCATTAAGAGATTAGGCCAATAAAAAAACAACTGATTTCTAAAAACTAAATCTTAGATAAGAGGAATAATGGGTGAGGTTGGCTCTTAACCTTATATGAGGCAATTTTTAAATTTCTCATCATAAAAGTAAGCAAATATCTAACTTTTGTCTCTTCTTCTTGCCTCCTCCCTTTCTCTCTTTCTACTTCCCTAGCTTCCTTCTTCCTCACTGCCTTCTAAGTCAGCGTTAGGAGGAAAGAGAAATAACAACACATATTGTGCCAAGTGCCTGAAATGTAACTTTCCAAGAGAGAGTACATGTGAAAAAATCAAGAACTATTTCTGTAGGTTGCTTTAATACAGATGTGGGAAAAAACATATAGGCACAATTTTAGGTTGATTATATAAACCTTAAGCATTTCAAAATGACCTTTAGACAATACCTGATTTAAAAAAATAATTTGCAAAGTGTAAATTTTTGATCTAATTGTTCAATACACATATATTTTGTGAAGCACTAGATAAATTGAAGCCTAATTATTTTCCCCATTTTATTCAAAAACATGTAGTTTTGTGTGTGCTTTTCCAGTAGAAATATTTTATGTTTTCCTTTTGGCTAAATGAAACTTAGGCTGAACTCTTCAGTTACTCAACACTGATTAATTGGACATCTACTATATCCCAGAAACTATAAAAGACCCAGCAACAAATGAATCTCCTCTAAACTTGTTTCCACAAATTCAGCATGATAGGCAATCTCAATTGGTGGGAGAAATTATAGCATTCCAGAAAGCAAAGTGGAAGTTGGCCTGGGATATTTTAAAGAATGATAATCATTAATTTGGTTTCAGTTTATGTATGTACACATGCATGAACACATAGAGACAGAAGTACCGCATATAGAAGCATGACAGGTTTTAAATTTTTAAATTGTAATTCCAAAATCAGTATATAATTGGCATTTAATCTAATATTTCTGAAAGTATGCTTCTTGCTGTTACAAAATGATAGATGTTTACAGATAGAGTGAAATATTTTCACTGTTACAAAACTAAATAACAGCAATTTTTGTGTGCTGAATCTATTTTTTTAAAAGTGAGACTTCCATTTTTTGTGTTCTTTTTTTTTAGTTTTATTAGAATTGATTTGTATTATGTTTTCCAAAACATCAGTCTTTGAAAATTAAATGTTTTTAAATGTTGATAAATATTAATTTTTTTAATTATAAAAATAATTTTAATTAGAAATTAATATTTTTGCCTTTTGTTAGTAAAAGTATATAAAATCTATGAATACTAAAATCCTTTGATTGGTAACCAATATCATAATTTACAAAAAAATGGTTTTCTCATTGTCTAAATATCGTTCACTGGGTTGAGATAATCAACCTTAAACAACCCTAGCAAGAAAAATTTTAAAAAGATACCTGACTTACTTAGTTTTGTTATACAAAACAAGGTTAATATATCCAAATTATTTTGAATGAGATTTTATCTCTTATTTTGATATTTACTCATAGGCATAATGAAGCATGTAGACACTTGAATTTAGTAGCTAAACATAATTAAGTTGGTTTTTTTTTTTTTTTTTTTTTGGTACCAGGGATTGAACTCAGAGGGCACTTAGCCACTGAGACACATCCCCAGTCCTACTTTGTATTTCATTTAGAGACAAGATTCCACTGAGTTGCTTAGCATCTCACTGATGCTGAGGCTGGCTTTGAACTTGTGATCCTCCTGCCTTAGCCTCCCAAGCCACAGGTGTGCGCAACTGCATCTGGCCATAATTCACTTTTATTTAAATTACCGTACAATCATATAAGAAAGTTCAAAAAAAGAGGAGGTTTTCAAGATGGGGGAAGAGAGAATTTCACTTTCTGGCTATTCCATGGCTTGAAACCAAGAAAGCAGACAGGCAGCTTCTCAGCAAGTGATATACTGAAACCTTCAGGGACACTATAAATCCACAGGGTAGGAACTCTACTGCATCACATCCATACTGTTAGATGGGAAGACATGCAAACAACATGAAAAAGCAAGGTGACAAATTACTTCAAACAAAGTTACTCCATTAACAGCATCCATCAAATACCACAGTGGAAGAAATGTCAGGGAAAGAGTTCAGAATTTACAAAGTTAAACTGATCTGGAAAGTAAAGGACACATAAGGAATAAAATCAGAAAGAAAATATAGGAAGTGAAAAATCTTTTCAATAAAGAGAGATTCTGAAGAAAAAAACACAAACAACCAGAAATCCTTGAAATAAAGGAATCTATAAACAAAATTAAAGATTCAGCTGAAAGCATTGCCAACAGACTACATTACTTGGAAGACAGAGTTTTGGCAATGAAGACAAAATATATAATTTTGAAAACAAAGTTGACCACAGAGAAAAGATGTTATGAGACCATGAACAGAACTTCCAAGACATATGAGATAACTGAAAAAACAAATTGAAGATTTATGAGGATAGATGAATGCACAGAGATTCACACAAAAGGAATGCACAATCTTTAGAATGAAATAATAACAGAAAATTTCCCAAACCTAAAGAATGAAGTGGTAAATCAAATAAAGGAAGTTTATAGGACCCAAAATATACAAATTGTTACAGATACACACCAAGGCATACTTTTATGAAAAATGCCTAACATACAGAATAGGAACAGAATTTTAAAAACTGCCAGAGAAAAATAATAGGAAACATTTAGAGGGAAACCAATCTTATCTCATCTGATCATTCAGCCCAGACCCTCAAAGCTCAGAGGTCTTGGAATAATATATACTAAGATCTGAAACAAAATAAATGCCAGTCAAGAACACTATACCCTACAAAATTAAGCTTCAGAATACATTATGAAATTAAAACCTTACATGATAAACAAAAGTTAAAATAATTCACAACTAGAAAGCTGAACTACAGAACATCCTCAACAAAATATTCCATGAAGAGGAAATGAAAAATAAAAGTGAAATGCAGCAAAGAGAGGAACTATACTAAAAGAACAGTGAATCAATGGAGAAACAAGTTTAAATTAAAAACCAAAAATAAATAAAAATGACAGGGAATAAAAATCATATCTCTATAATAACCTTGAATGTAAATGGCCTAACCTCATCAATTAAAAGATATAAATTGGCAGATTGGATTAAAAACCCAACAATATGCTGTATCCAAGAGACTCACCACTTATACAAAGACATCCCCACAGACTAAAGACAAAAAGGATGGGAAAAATATCATTCACACGGATCTTGTAAACAAGTAAGGGTTTCTAATCCTGTATCAGATAAAGTAGACTTAAAGCCAAATTCATCAAAAGGGACAAAAAAGGACATTTAATACTGCTTAAGAGAATTATGTTATCAAGACATAACAATTATAAATATTTATGACCCAAACACTAGAGCATCTGTGTACATCAATCAAACCCTTCTTAATTTCAAGAATCAAATAAAGCACAACACAATAATACTGGGTTACTTTAACACACCTCTCTAAACATAGGATAGATCTTCCAAACAAAAACTGAAGAAGTTATAGAACTAAAAAATACAATTAATAATTTAGACTGAACAGACATAGATAATATTTCATTCATCAATGACTGAATACAACTTCTTCTCAATAGAACATGGATCTTTTGCTAAAACAGACCATATCTTAGCCCACAAAGCAACTCTTAGCAAATACAAAAAAAAAGAGCTAATACCTTGCATTCTATCATATCATAAAGGAAGAAAATAAAAAAAATCAATGATAAAATAAAAATGGAAGCTACTCTAACACCTGTTGACTAAATAATATGCTACTAAATGATAAATGGATATAGAAAAAATCAGTGATGAAATTTAAAAAATACTTAGAGATAAATGAGAATAGCAATACAACATGTCAAAATCTCTGGGACACTATGAAGGCAGTACTATGAGAAAAGTTCATTGCATTGAGCTCATTCATTAAAAGAATAGAAAGCCAACAAATAAATAACCTAATATTTACATCTCATAGCCCAGGAAAAAGAAGAACAAATCAACACTAAAAGCAGTAGAAGATAGGAAATAATTAAAACCAGAGCTGAAATCAATGAAACTGAAACAATCCCCAAAATCAACAAAACAGAAATTTGATTCTTTGAAAAAAATCAATAAAAATAATAAATTTTTGCCAGAGAAAGCAGCGGGCGGAGGGTGGGGGGTGGGAAGGGGAACCTCAAATATCTAAAATCAGTGATTTTTGAAAAGGCAATATCACCACCACCACCTCTGAAATAAAGAGGATAATCAGAAACTATTTTGAAAACTTACACTCCAATAATATAGAAAATTTTGAAAACATTGACAAATTTCTAGATGCATGTGAAATACCCAAATTTTAGCAGGAAGATGTAGAAAATTTAAACAGTACAATTTCAAGAGAAGAAATTAAAGATGCCATCAAAGAAAAGCCCAGGACCAAATGGATTCTCAGCCAAGTACTAGGTAACCTTCAAAGAAGAACTAAAACCAATCCTCCTCAAAATATTCCATGAATTAGAAAAGGTGGGATTTCCTCCAAACTCAATTTATGAAGCTAGTATCACTTTGATACCAAAATCAGACAAAGACACATCAAAGAAGGAAAACTTCAGACCAATACTCCTGAAGAACATAGATATAACAATATTTAATAAAATTGTTATAAAAACATACAAGAAGATAGTGCACCATGATCAAGTGGGGTTCATCCCAAGTATGCAAGGCTCCTTCAATATATGGAAATCAAGAAATGTAATTCATCACACCAAGAGACTTAGAGACAAGAATCACACAATTATTTCAATAGATGCAGAAAAGCATTTGACAAAATATAGCATCTATTTATCTTCAAAACTTGATAAAACTATGGATAGTAGGAACAACTTTGTAAAAGCGATCTATGCTAAACCCAAGACCAACATCATTCTAAATGGAAAAAAAATTGAAAGGATTCCATCCAAAAATTGGAATAAGACAACATTTACATGCAATATAATCCTGGAAACTCTAGCCAGAGCAATTAGACAGAAGAAGAAATTAAAAGAAATACTAATAGGAAAAGAAGAACTCAAACAATCCCCATTTGCTGACAACATGAATCTATATTTAGAAGACCCAACATCTACACCAAAAAAAAACAAACAAGCAAACAAAAAACTTCAGAAACTCATAAATGAATTTAGCCAAGTAGTGAGATATAAAATTAACATCCATAAATTGATTGCATTTCTGTACATCAGTGATGAATCAACTGAAGGGGAAATTAAGAAATCTATTTCACTCACAATAGCCTCAAAGAAAATAAAATATTTGGGAATGAATATAACAAAATAGGTGAAATATCTCTATAATGAAAACTACAGAATAATAAATAAAGACATTGAAGAAGACCTTAAGATGGAAATATCTCTCATTTTCTTGGATAGGAAGATTTAATATTGTTAAAATAGCCATACTACCAAAAGCACTATACAAATTTCAATTGTAGAAATTATTATTTCTATGATGTTCTTCATAGAAATTGAAAAGCAGTCATGAAATTCATTTGAACAAATAAGAGTCCCAGAATCGCCAAAGAAATTCTCTGCAAGAAAGGGAAGCAGGAGATATTATAATACCAGACCTCAAACTATACTACAGAGCTATTGTAACAAAAATGACATGCTATTGGCACGAAAACGCACATGAAGATCAATGGTACAGAATAGAAGATACAGAGAAAAACCTACCTAAATACAGTTAACTCATACTAGACAAAGGTGCCATAAACAAACATTGGACAAAAGGTATCCTCTTCAACAAAACTGAAATCCATATGTAATAAAATTAAATTGGACCCCTATCTCTCACCCTGCACAAAACTCAACTCTAAGTGGATCAAGGACCTTGGCATTAGACCAGAGACCCTGAACCTACTAGAAGAAAAGGTAGGTCAAAATGTCCATCATGTTGGCTTAGGAACTGAATTCTTCAACAAGACTCCTAAAGCACTAGAAGTAAAATCAAGAATCAATAAATGGAACAGTATCAAACTAAAAAGCTTCTTCACAGTAAAATAAACAGTCAAGTACATGAAGGGATATAGCCTTACAGAATGGGAGAAAATCCTTTCTATATACCTGTGCCTCAAATAGAGCATTCATCTCAAGGGTATATAAAGAACTCAGAAAACTTAACATCAAAAAATCAAATAACCCAATCAATACATGGGCAAAGGAACTAAGCAGACACTTCACAGAAGATGAAATATGAATGAAAATATTCATTCACCATCTCTAGCAATTAGAGAAATGTAAATTAAAATTACATTACATAATTAGATTTCATTTCACTCCAGTCAGAATGGCAATTATCAAGAATACAAGTAATGGTAAATGTTGGTGAGGACGTGGGGAAAAAGGGACACTTATACATTGCAGGTGAGACTTCAAATTGGTGCACCACTCTGGAAAGCAGTATGGAGATTTCTTAGAAAACGTGGAATGGAATCACCATTTGACCCAGCCATCCCATTCCATGGTTTATGCTCAAAGGATTTAATATCAGCATACTGTGATATTGCAGCCACATCAATGTTCATAGCAATTCAATTCACAATAGCCAAACTATAGCACCACCTAGGCACCCTAAGTGTCCTTCAATAGATAAATGGATAAAGAAAATGTAGTAATATACACAATGGAATATTAACTCAGTCACAAACAATAATGAAATTATGACATTTGCTGGTAAATGGATGCAACTGGAGTCTTATCATGCTAAGTGAAATAAGCCAATCCCCCCCCCCCCAAAAAAGGTGGAATTTTCTCTCTAATAGTTGACTGATTCACAATAATCAGGAGAGGAGGGAGGAAAGAGAGGAGGTTCACTCGATCAGACAGTGACAAATGAGGGGAGGAAGGGAGAAAATGGGAATTAGAAAGACAGTAGAATGAATTGGACATAACTTTCCTAAGTTCATATATGTTTCTGTGACCAGTAATTTCACACCATATACAACCACAAGAATGGGAAGTTATACTCCCTGTATGTATAATATGCCAAAAATATATTCTACCATCATGTATAACTAAAAAGAACAATAAAAAAAGAAAGCTCAAAAAGAGCACAATTGTATTTTCATTTTTAAGTGCAATATTTTACAGAGGAATCTGCCACAGTTAATATGTATTTAAGGGTGAGCAAAATATTTAGGGTGAATATTTCTGCACAGCAGCTAACAGCTTTATAAAATCTTTTTTGCCATAGTGTGTAACAAATATATGAAAATATTTATTCACCATCTCCAGCAATTAGAGAAATGTAAATTAAAATTACACTGAGATTTCATCTCACTCCAGTCAGAATGGCAATTATCAAGAATACAAGTAACGGTAAATGTTGGTGAGGATGTGGGGAAAAAGGGACACTTATACATTGCAGGTAAGACTGCAAATTGGTGCACCACTCAGTCAAAAAAAAAAATAACATCTTATAGACTTGATCTAATAGACTCAAATATTTTTCATACCAATTTTGTCTCATATAGTTTATGTTTTCTATGATGCCTGGCCTTGGATTAAAAAAAGAAAAAAATAGAAAGAATAGTAGTTGAGGAAGCCATATTATTCTAGCAGTCTCTCATTGACTTTTATGGAAACTTTATCTCTTTAAAGTCACATTTTCTTATTTCTAAGAGTCTTCAAGAACTCTCTCTATATTCTTAAAAATACTGTTAGAATCTTCCATTTTCATGTCATTCATTCTTTCTCCAATTTCTGCTCTGGTACTTTTAGATGATATTAGATGCTAACTAAGGCTTGCAACCCTAGCAAGTCAGGAATTCCAGGAATGCACCTGAGTAGGTACATTTTTCTTCTAGTTTTAAGGCCAGGCAGTATTTGCACCACTGCAACTGATGGCAGCAGGCTGTCCTGTTAATGTTGGCTTAGGTCATTTTCTGGCAGTTCTAAGCCTCCCTGAAACACTCTGCTCTGTGAGAACTAGTCACACTGTGCCAAAGACACCAGGGGGGTGCATTGCAGACATGATTATTGGAACAGAAATATCCAGTGTTCTGAGTTAAAAATGGGGAAATTATTTTGTGTGTCACATTGTTTAAGTGGACTCAAAACTCTTATTTATACATAATTGTGTCAAAACATCTCCTTTAGTTTTTTATTTTGCTTTGTATATGTGTTTGCATGTGTTTGGTTTTGATTTCATTTACCTGCCTGTTCATTTTTAATATCTCTTTCTAGGAATATATCATGGGCTCACTGAGTACTGGTGAATAAACCTCAGTTTGAAAAAAATAATAATAATAGGGCCATTTGCTGAAGCAGCTTCAGCCCACTGAGCTCATAACCTTGACTTTCCAATGCTGTTTTTGTTACCATCATGTAAACTGGCACTGGAAGGCCAAACACATTCTGTATCTCAGGGTAAGCACGAATTAGGCACAAGATGAACTTGTTATACACATAAGCATTTCTTAAAACACCATTTGTTGGTCTGGTGTGCAGTTCAGTGGTAGACTGCTAGCCAAGTACGCACTAGGATCCCTAACTCTGCAAAAACAAAACAAAATAACTCCACTTGTGGTTTTCTACATATACCTAAACTTACTTCATAGTCCATGCATATAAAATTATATATGATCATGAATTTTACCATGGCTCCCTTTTTTTTTTCCTATAAGTTTTTTTTATGTGTCCACTTTAAAGTCTATTATTATGGTTTATCCTTATTGAAGAAATGATAAAGTGATCAAAATTATTTGGTCTTAATGAATTAAAGTTTCAAAGGAGATAGAATTGAAAGCCATGTTGTATGTCATTTTTTAAAAATTACCGGTTTTCTAAGTGTCTGAATTTTCAGCATCTCATGAGAACATTTTTTTTTTTTTTGCTGTTTTGACTAATATTTATGGTCTGGTGGTTTATCATTATACTAAATTATTTTGGAGTATATGATTATAAATGCATTTTAAAACATAAAATGTTCCAAATCCATAAAGAATTTTTCAAGATAAGAAACTAAAACATTTGGTTTTGCATACACAGATAATAGGTTGATCCTATTTGATTATTCTTCAATTAAACCCCATTATGTACCCTTTTAGCACTTATTCTGTGAGTACATTCTGAGTTAATAGCTTTAGTGTAAGGTGTAAAAGGCTATTAAGTGGATTTAAACAATCTTGTTTAAAGGAAGAAGGCATGTTTTTATACACCATTAGCTGAAAGGTATTAATAAAAGTTATGGCTTATCAGGCAATAAAGATGAAAAAAAGGTATTCATTTGGACTGGAAAGGTCCAGGTTTGGCATGAAGCCTATAGACAAAGTACAGTTCTACATTAAATTGAAAATTTCTCATTACTCTGCTAATTTCAAAAGCAAAATTATGAAGAATACCATATTCCCTCAGTGGTATTGCTGAAAGAGTAGTGTTTAAACAAATACTATTAGTAACCACCCACATAAAACTACAGTCATAGAGGGCTACCAGATAAAATACAGGGATCCAGAGTTAAATCTTATAACAAACTGTTTTAAAAATAAGTTTGTCACAAACATTACGTATGATGTATTTATATTGTTCACCTACAATTCACCACCCACTGCCTAACCATTTGCCAGAAGTTTCTTGGTTGTTAGGTGAGTCCTGCATATCACTGCACTTGTGTTCACAGGACACTTACTTTACTTAAAATGGCCCCAAATCATATCAGTAGTGACATGTGCTCCTCTATGTGTAATCTTAAGCCAGGTTCTAAGGAAGATAATCATAGAATTGGTGAGTGATGAATCTGAATATTAGCTTCATTCATTCTTTATTTCAATATTTTTCTGTTATCATAAGTAAAAATTGCTCTTTACTTTTTATTACTTAGCAATAGTTCATGTTTTAATATGAGTTTGTTTATCTGTTCCCTGTTTATGACATTTTGGGTTGTACCTAATTTTATTGTATTATAAATAAGTTGATTTGAACATTTTAGCCCAAATCTTTACATAGACATGCTTCTTCAATTTTGATCAGTAAATATTTATTAGTAGGTTTACATGAGAATAGGAAAGATGACTATCAATTCTTTGTTCATTAAGAAAATAGAAATCATTCCCCAAATATGATACATGTTTGTGTAGAAAAAAATGCATGTTTAATTGTCTTTTTGCTCTAGTTATTAGTAAATTAAAAAGGATAGAATATTTATTTGCAAATATTTCTTTTGTAGCTAAACAAATGAAGTGAAATGTCTTCTAGGGGTATGGTATACAAATCTTTCTTGACTTCGACAGTTACTCTCTGATGAAACCACTGTAGGTTGAAAATATTTAAGCCAAAAATGAATTTAATACAATTAACCTACCAAACCTATTGCTTAGCTTAGCCTACCTTGAATATGCTTAGAACACACATACATTAGCCTATAGTCAGGAAAAAACATCTAACAAAAAGCTTTTTTTATAATAAATTGCTGGATTTCTCATGTAATCTATTGAATCTATGAAAAATTCTGACAACACAATACACTATAGAATGTTAGTTGCTTATCCTTGTGATTAAATGTAGAGTTGAAGCTCACTTCCATTGCTCAGCATCAAGTCCAGGAAAAGATCAAACTTCAAATTTTGAAGTAAGATTTCTACTGAATGCTTATCATTTTGCATCAACATAATATTTGAAAACTTTTAAGCCAATCCATTGAATGTTTGTGACTGGCAATATATATTTTAGAGTACCTGTCCTGTTCAGGTGGGATGAGCTTAGTAGTAATGTTATAGGAATGATAAATTTTTCTTCCTCCTAACTTCAAATACAACATTCTTTTTAGCCACTATGGGTGGATCAGGAAGTACATGGTTTCAGTGGGGCATATTTTCCTGTGAGTTTGCATCTGGGTTAGCCTGAGCTGGTAACTGTTTTCTTTGGAGATCAGACTTCATGTTGAATCTTGGAAATAGTCATTGATAAATGTGTCAAAACCACATATAAGTCAAAATCATAGAGAAGCAAAAGCAACTACGATGACAAAGAAGCTAGAATAACTTCTGTGTTTTAAACTGTTAACATCTAATTCTACTAAATATATTCCAGTCATTCTAATTCTGCTCATTCTGGAACATGGAGAAGAGAAATAGAAGAATGGGTAAAGCACTACTAAAAGTAGTACCCTTTTAGTTAGATGTAGTCAACATGGTCTGAATATACTAAATGGAAAATTCCAAAGTTAGAAAACTCATGATTTAAATTGTGTACCCTTCATAGTATTATGATGAAATCTTGCACCTTTCTGCTCTGCATGGAATATGAATCTTTCCTTTGTTCAGTGTATCTACTCTGTATGCGTTATGTATTTTTAAACCATTAGTAACTATCACAGATATCAAATTGACCGTAATAATATCACAGTAATTGTGTTCAAGTAAACCTTATTTTACAGAATAATGGCCTCAAAGTTATGATAATAGAAACTCAGATTGCCAAAAAGAAGCTTTATAGTACCCCCTTTAATTATTATTAATATCACAAAAAAAGATGGGCATAGTACATTGAAATAATATATGAGGGGGGGAGATTCCACATACACAATTTTATTGCAGTATATTATAATTGTATTATTATTATTATATTATTATTATTATACCTAATATATACATTAGAATTTATCATAGGTATGTATGTATAAGAAAATCATATATAGGATTTGGTAGTATATGTAGTTTCAAGCATCAAATGGGGGTTTTTGAACTTATTGCTCAAGGATAAAGGGAGATAGAACTATTATATATGCAAAAATTCAGCTCTAGAACAATATTGATTTATTAGAGTAAATCCTATAATTTTAACTGAACATACTTTTGTTTGTAATGACCAAGATTTCCAAATTTCTGTCAAAAATTTGTTTGTATTTTTAAATTTTATATGTAGGTATTTATTTGTATATGTTTGCAATATATGATTTTATGATAGTTACAAAATGTATGCATGCAACCATTCATTTTTAGACATTAGAGTATTAGTTAATAAATTACATGAGCTATTTAAAACTTTACTATAAAATAGACTTTATTTGAGATGATTTTGCATAATTGTAGGCTAATGTAAGTATTCTGATCACATTTAAGTTAGGCAAAACTAAGCTATGATGTTCAGTAGGTGAAGTGCATTAATAAATGCATCTTTGCATTCATTATATATTTACATTCTATATATTTATATTATATATTTATGAATAAACATATATGTCATATTTTCAAGGTATGATGGGTTTATTGAGGTGTAACCTCATTGTAAGTTGAGGAGAATTTGTTTACTGCCTACAAATATTAGATACCTATTGTGGGTAAACTGTGGAGCAGATGAGATGGAATTGTAGGTAATACATACAAATGCTTCCTTTGATATGATCAAGTTAAAAGGGGACTGTTTCTGGATTAGCACAGTTTACTATTGGTACAAAATATCTCAAAGGACATATTCTACTGCCAATAGACCAGTCATAATTAGCTAACAAAAACTACAGTATTTTTATTATCTACACATATTGGTATGTAATACTTCTCAACCATGCCAATAAATAACAATTTGAACAAAAGAGAGCATGACACATGCCTATTAGCAATACAATCTTATTGAGCCATATAATACTCTATTAATACACAAAAGTAATCTGCTTGTTTTTCAGTGCTTGTTAACAGTTCCTTGATTATTCATGTGTCCAGAAAAAAATTAATGCTTGAAGCCCTAAACCTGGTGAATATAATGAGTATGGTTCCCCATGGATCTGAAAAAATTAGATTGTTGGTTTGAGACAGATGCAGCTATAACCATGGGGAATGCTTTTGCATCCACATCACAATGTAGCAGAAACATTGTTTAGAAGCTTTAATACATATTAATACCATGTTCAAGACAATTATAAGCTCCAGGAAACAAAAAATAAAGATCCAGAAGGAGAATGAAGTTACTCAATACTAAAAGCTCCACTAAAGAGTAACATTATTATTCCATAATTAATTTTAGTATATGAACTAAAATAAAATTTTATATAAGTGTACTGAAACAAATTCCAAATAGGAAAAGGTGTATAGAGAACATCTCTATTTCAATTGCCTCCATTTCCTATTTTATAAAACACAAATAATCATTGTACCTACTTTACCTAGTTGTCCTGATGATGAAGTCAATGGAATATAAGGCACTAAGAATACTGCATGGTGCATAGTAAGTTCAATGTAAGTGTATAAATTCATATATCACAGAAAATTGGACATTGAATTCAATGGCTAACAATATACAGACATTTGTAGCACTACATTATTGGTCTTGATTCATTTATTGTCTTTGTAATATTAACTGTATTCCTTCATGTGATATTTCTTGTGAACTAACTTCATCAATTAAAAGAAAGGAACACACAAGTCATAAATGCTATAACTATTATACAATCATTATTAATACAAAATATATAGTCTATTAAGTATCCTAAGTAACTCATTAGAGACTATAGAAAATTGTGGAATTGGGAATTGGAGTCCCTTAATTAAAAAACAAATCAAGAAAACCACATTTTTTTATAAAAATTGTTTTAATTAGTTATACATGATAGTAAAATGCATTTATGTGCCGCAGTCTCTGGCTGGGCACAAATCACGAGCCTCCACATAGCTTGTAGATTCAAACAGCAATTCTTTATTCCCGAACTCACACCGGCCGTCTACAAACACATTCTGGGGAAATCCACGTTCTCTGCCCAAATCCACACTCATGGGCTTCTGTCTCCCAAAAATACTGTCTGACCCTAAGAACTCAAGAGGAACTCAGCAGCAGGATATGCCCTATTCTAAAGGGGGAACACCCTAATCTCCTATTATGCTAAACCGCCCTATTCTAAAGGGGGAACACCCTAATCTCCTATTATGCTAAACCGCCCTGGTCCTTGAGCAAGGTCACCTTTCAGAAGTCCTTCCACTAGACAGCATGGGAGTAAGCTGGCAAGGAGATTGTCATACCTACTTGGCTGATGGCTCCCAGCATCTCCCCCCTTCTGATTAATTAAACAACAAGTAATGTGGCTTAAGGACTGTGCCTGGTAGGTTGTCCTGTTCAACATATGGCTCTTACCCGTCATTGGAAAACTGACCTTTAGGCGTCAGCTTCCTGTCTTAGGTTGATACCACTGCAACTGGATCATACCCGTCACTGACTACCGGTCCAGCATACAGCCATACTTGTGGATAGGTCTATGCACCAGTGGGGGGTTGAGGTTCTTTGCCTCACCTCTGTTGGCCCCCAAATTTGGCCTTGGTGCCAGTGGGAGTGAGGTTAATGTGGCTTAAGGACCGTGCCTGGTAGGTTGTCCAATTCAACATATGGTTCTTACCCGTCATCGGAAAACTGACCTTTAGGCAACTGACCTTTAGGCGTCAGCCTCCTGTCTTAGGTTGATACCACTGCAATTGGATCATACCCGTCACTGACTACCGGTCCAGCATATAGCCATTGGCCCCCAAATTTAGACCATCACTAGCAGAAGGGAGGAGGATACAGAAATGCCACGACACCAAGCCAATTGACAGTTCCTTTGGAAAAATTGCATCACTGGTGACACCATCAGCAAAGATCACTGGTGACACCATCAGCAAAGATATGCCAGCATTACCACAATTCACTGTACTAAACGATAGTTACATAGTCCAGGCAAGTTCTGCAAGCGGTTCAAAGTAGAGGAATCTATCAATATGTCCGTCTCATCCCAAAGTCCGTTGCCTCCCAAAGTAAGTTGACTCATTGATTGAGCATACTTGTTGAGTTATATTCATTGGGATGAAGATAGGAATTCTGGCAATGATGCTAAAAAGACATTATCCTGAAAAGAATTATTAAATATAATGAAAAGGAAAGGTGAAAGTAAACAAACAGATCTGTTAACCTCCTTAAAAAACAATCTTTAACAGCTGTTTACCTAATTTAAATTAAGCCATTTAAATCACGTGAATAAAAAAAAAATAATAATTCAGATCCATTTTCTCATGAGCGCTCCTCATATATGAAATACTCACACACAGACATACAACACAAAACACAAATGTGCAAACAAACGTACAACACATAAGATAATAATAAAGGCCTTGTAGCTTTACCTAGGTGAAATCTCCATTGCAATGTTTAAAAACTCCACAGTCAAAAAATAAAACTGATCAAAAAAAAAAAAAACAACATTAACCTAGGTTTGTATGAGCTCAAAAATAAAAAATAGAACCTTATGATGTGTAAAAATGCAATAATAAAATAGATATTGAAAAAAGCATCCTGGTTAATCACTGTTGCAGATGTAAGAATGGCCAAGCTGGAGTTCTGGATATCAGCTGTTATGGATTTGAGTCAAATCATCTTCTTTTCGATCTGTAGAAATCGTTTTGGTTAGTCTTTCTGGAATCCAAATCGGCTGCTGTTCTCCCTGTGGAAACACGCAAACAGAGCCCCGACTCCAGACAATTACTGGGTCAGGACCTTTCCATTGTCCTGTTAGAATATCTTTCCAAAGAACTTTAGGCTTATGTACATTTTTTGGATACATATGTCTTTCCACAGCACTAAGTCCTGATGAATCTAAATTTAAAAAGTTTAGAGTAAAAAGTGTTATTTTAAGTTTATCTTTGGGGGATATATACCCCTTTCCAATTCCCTCTTTTTGCTTTAATAAGTACGTTTTAATAGTTTGATGAGCTCTTTCAACTATGCCTTGTCCCTGTGGATTGTATGGAATTCCTGTTATATGAGTAATACCAAATGATGAGCAAAATTGTTTAAAAGAGGTAGAGGTATAGCCAGGACCGTTATCAGTTTTTAACTGTTTAGGAATGCCCACAGTGGCAAAATTTTGTAAGCAATGAGCTATAACATCTTTAGTTTTTTCTCCGGCATGAAGGGAGCCCATCAAAAATCCGGAAGAAGTATCAACTGTAACATGTAAATATTTTAATTTTCCAAATTCTGGCAAGTGTGTGATGTCCATCTGCCAAGTATGGTTAGGTATCAGTCCTCTAGGATTGACTCCAAGATTAACTTGTGGTAAAAAGGTCACACAATTTTGACATTGTTTTATTATATGTCTGGCTTATTCCTTAGTTATTTTAAAACGCTTTTGTAAAGTATTAGCATTAACATGGAATGTTTTATGAAAATTCGTAGCTTCTTCTAGTGTAGAGAAAATATGTATGTCATGTGTAGATTTATCTGCTAAATCATTGCCCAAACTAAGGGCTCCAGGCAATCCTGTATGTGCTCTAATATGTCCTATAAAGAATGGATCTTTTCTGTCCCAGATTAGACTTTGTATAGTGGAAAACAAAGAGAAAACAGTAGAAGAAGGGGAAATCCTACCAGCATCTTCAAGAGATACTATAGCATTAACTACATACTGACTATCAGAAAATAAATTAAATACAGAATCTTTAAACATTAAAAAGGCTTGTAATACTGCATTAAGCTCTACCTTTTGAGCTGATTGTTTGGGTACTAAAAATGTAAAAGTTTGATCAGGGGTAACTACTGCTGCTGTACCATTATTTGACCCATCAGTGAATATATTTGGAGCATTCATGATAGGGGTTTTTCTTGTCATTTTTGGAAAAACTACAGGATGCTTAGACCAAAAAGACAACAAAGGATTAGATGGTAAGTGATTATCAAATGAAACATTAGATTTACACATGATTATTGCCCAAGTATTTAACTCATTAGCTAACTCATCAATTTGATCCATAGTATATGGAGTAATAATTTTATTGGGAGAAATTCCAAACACTCCCTTTGCTGCTTTTATTCCTTTGAGTATTAATTGTCCTACAGCCTCAGGATACCTAGTAAGAATAGTGTTAGGAGAATAAGATAAATGTATCCACAATAATGGACCTTCTTGCCAAAATACTCCTGTAGGAATATTTTTTGTTGGTAGAACAATAAATAATAAAGGCAAACTTATATCAATTCTATCCAAATGTATATTTTCCATATATGTTTCAATAATTTTTAATGCCTTTCTTGCTTTAGGAGTTAACATGCGAGGTGAGTTTGGATCTGATGGACCTTTTAGAATATCAAATAAAGGTCCCAACTCTCCTGTTGGTATGCCTAGATAAGGCCTTATCCAATTTATGTCTCCCAATAACTTTTGAAAGTCGTTAAGTGACTTGAGTTGATCTACTCGTATTTGAATTTTTGGTGGACGGACCATGGTTGAGGATAATAGAACTCCTAAATAATTAATTGGAAAATTTAATTGTACTTTATCTATTGCTATCTCTAGATTATAATTTTTTAATAAGTTTGTAAGTGTGGCATAACATTCCAGCAATATGTTTTTATCTTTATGTGCCAATAATACATCATCCATATAGTGAAATATTTGTAGTTCAGGATTTTGATTTCTAAGTGGCTGGATTGCTTTATTAACATATATTTGACACATAGTTGGACTGTTAGCCATCCCTTGAGGGAGTACTTTCCATTCATATCTCTGATCAGGACCTTCATGATTTAATGCAGGGATAGTAAATGCAAAACATGGACTATCCTCGGGATGAATTGGAATTGAAAAAAAAACAATCTTTAATATCTATGGCTAAAACATGCCAGGTTTTTGGCAAAGCAGACAATTGAGGAATCCCTGATTGAGCAGGTCCCATAATAACCATTTCATTATTAATGGCTCTTAAATCTTGCAATAATCTCCATTTACCAGATTTCTTTTTAATGACAAAAATGGGAGTATTATGGGGAGATATGGAAGGTTGTATATGTCCTTCCGCTAATTGTTGTTTGACCAGATCATGGGCTACTTGTATCTTTTCTTTAGTTAGGGGCCACTGAGGAACCCACACTGGTCTTTCTGATTTCCAAGTAATTTTTATTGTCTCAGTGGCCCTTTCTGAAAATCCAACCCATGTCTGTCTGTTCCTTGATCTATTTGAATTGGTGCTGCTATACCTTGTCCTTGTTTTCCTAATCTTTTTTCTTTCCTAAAACCTTGTCTAGCCCTAGTAGTGGGCGCATTAGGATTGATGTTATTTGTTAACGTCAAACCTAATTGATCTAGGACATCTCGTCCCCATAAATTTATAGGAAGATGATCCAATACATATGGCTGTATAGTTCCCTCACATCCTTCAGGATCCTTCCAATCTAATACCATTGCACTTCTATGGGGATTAGTCGCCACTCCTAGGCCTCGAAGCGTTTGAGTGGCTTGTTGTAATGGCCAATGTTTTGGCCATTCCTGACTAGATATGATGCTAAGGTCTGCACCTGTGTCCAGTAGCCCATTAAAGTCGTGTCCTTGAATATTTAGTTTTAACATTGGGCGAGAATCTAAATTTAAAGACAACATAGCCCAATCTACACCTGTGGAGCCTAATCCCCTGGAAGTGCAATGAGGGTCTTCTTCCATTTCCATGCAATTTCCCTTTTCTCTCCCTTTCCCTCCCACCTCATGACTCTGTTAAATGTTAATCTTTTCCTCCTGCTCTTCCTTCCTGTTCTGTTCTTAGTTGCTCTCATTATATCAAAGAAGACATTTGGCATTTGTTTTTTAGGGATTGACTAGCTTCACTTAGCATAATCTGCTCTAATGCCATCCATTTCCCTGCAAATTCCATGATTTTGTCATTTCTTAGTGCTGTGTAGTACTCCATTGTGTATAAATGCCACATTTTTTTTATCCATTCATCTATTGAGGGGCATCGGGGTTGTTTCCTCAGTCTAGCTATTGTGAATTGTGCTGCTATGAACATCGATGTGGCAGTATCCCTGTAGTACGCTCTTTTAAGGTCTTTAGGGAATACACCGAGAAGGGCAATAGCTGGGTCAAATGGTGGTTCCATTCCCAGCTTTCCCAGGAATCTCCATACTGCTTTCCATATTGGCCGCACCAATTTGCAGTCCCACCAGCAATGAACAAGAGTACCCTTTTCCCCACATCCTCGCCAGCATTTGTTGTTATTTGACTTCATAATGGCTGCCAATCTTACTGGCGTGAGATGGTATCTCAGGGTGGTTTTGATTTGCATTTCTCTGACTGCTAGAGATGGTGAGCATTTTTTTCATGTACTTGTTGATTGATTGTATGTCCTCCTCAGAGGAGGACATACAAGGTCTTTGACCCATTTGTTGATTGGGTTATTTATTTTCTTATTGTTTAATTTTTTGGGTTCTTTGTATACTCTGGATATTAGGGCTCTATCTGAAGTGTGAGGAGTAAAAATTTGTTCCCATGATGTAGGCTCCCTGTTTACCTCTCTTATTGTTTCTCTTGCTGAGAAAAAACTTTTTAGTTTAAGTAAGTCCCATTTGTTGATTCTTGTTATTAACTCTTGTGCTATGGGTGTCCTATTAAGGAATTTGGAGCCAGACCCCACAATATGTAGATCGGAGCCAACCTTTTCTTCTATCAGACGCATAGTCTCTGATTTGATATCAAGGTCCTTGATCCATTTTGAGTTAACTTTTGTGCATGGCGAGAGGAGGGGATTCAGTTTTATTTTGTTGCATATGGATTTCCAGTTTTCCCAGCACCATTTGTTGAAGATGCTATCCTTCCTCCATTGCATGCTTTTAGCCCCTTTATCGAATATAAGATACTTGTAATTTTGTGGATTGGTTTCTGTGTCCTCTATTCTATACCATTGGTCCACCCGCCTGTTTTGGTACCAGTACCATACTGTTTTTGTTACTATTGCTTTGTAGTACAGTTTGAAATCTGGTATCACTACACCTCCTGATTCACATTTCCTGCTTAGAGTTGCTTTTGCTATTCTGGGTCTTTTATTTTTCCATATGAATTTCATGATTGTTTTATCTATTTCTACAAGAAATGACATTGGGATTTTGATTGGCATTGCATTGAACCTATAGAGAACTTTTGGTAATATCGCCATTTTGATGATGTTAGTTCTGCCTATCCATGAACAGGGTATATTTTTCCATCTTCTAAGATCTTCTTCTATTTCTCTTTTTTGGGTTCTGTAGTTTTCATTGTATAAATCTTTCACCTCTTTTGTTAGGTTGATTCTCACGTATTTTATTTTTTTTGAGGATATTGTGAATGGGGTGGTTTTCCTCATTTCCAGTTCAGAAGATTTGTCGCTGATATACAGGAATGCCTTTGATTTATGTGTGTTGATTTTATATCCTGCCACTTTGCTGAATTCATTTATTAGCTCTAGTAGTTTCTTTGTAGACCCTTTTGTGTCTTCTAGGTATAGGATCATATCATCTGCAAATAATGATAATTTAAGTTCTTCTTTTCCTATCTTAATGCCTTTAATTTCTTTTGTCTGTCTAATTGCTCTGGCCAGTATTTCAAGAACTATATTGAATCGAAGTGGTGAGAGAGGGCATCCCTGTCTTGTTCCAGATTTTAGAGGGAATGCCTTCAGTTTTTTTCCATTTAGAATGATGCTAGCCTGAGGCTTAGCATATATAGCTTTTACAATTTTGAGGTAAGTTCCTGTTATCCCTAGTTTTTCTAATGTTTTGAACATAAAGGGATGACAGGGACATCTTTAAAGGAGCAGTAAGGGAAAGCCTATGTTACTCTAGAAACTGAGAGATTTGGTGCTCAGGGAGCACCCCTGAGAAAAGCTTATTGGTCCTTCATTTCTCTAGAAAGAAAGTGACTTCTAAATGAATCTAAGATGGAAAACCGAAATAGGAAGAGTGTATGGAGGTCTCAAATTGGTTGCCTTTAGATCAGGTTGGGTGTGTTTAACTACAAACTCTCAGATTCCAGATTCTCTGGGAAAAAGAAAAAGAAAAAAGGAATATATGGAGGCAATTAATTAACCTCTCTGTTGCATATTTTCTTCACCTGTAAATGAAAAAGATGAATAAAAATACATCATTCCACTTTGAAAGTCTCTTTTATGATTATACATTATTCTTTTAGACATATTTTTATTTTTATTGTATTTATTTTATTTTATTTTTATTGCACAATTGTTTACAGCAGTTGTCTAATCTTCAAGGGTTATACATTCTGTCCTCTGAAAGTTGAGACTGTCGACCAGCTAGCTATCTCATAAATATTTGCCTTTGCTTATAGAAAAAATTAGAAGCAACAGTATATTTCTATTGCAAAAGTGTATTTCTTTTAAGAGACTGAAATTTCAGACCTTTAACTGTGGCTCATTACGGTAATCTTCACATATGAACAGGATATAAAATAAATTGAATTATAATAGATGCTGTTTCCAGGATGAGCTGATTTTGTCATAAAATGTGCAAGTAATTTTTTCACATAGCTATGTAGAACCTTGAACTATACCATATATTTAGGCTACCTTAGAATAAGTTCTTACTCAATTTAGTTCCCTAGAGTACCCTCCTTGCCATACATTGAGTATCTTGCCCCTCAATAGTAGTTTATGTAGTGGGTCTACTGTAGCACCAGGGAAAGCATTTTTTTTTTTTTACAGTAAATATTTAGTTAACAAATGAATTTTATTTTCAAGGTGCTTTTTCCCTCTGGTTATTGATTTATAACAAGGATTTGCAAATGCTTATTTTAAGATGCTGCATCTTAAAAATTATGCCTGCAAAATTCATAGTGTCAAATCTCTTAATACGAAAATATAAATTTTATTTTGTTTCATTTGACTATATTTTTGTAAGTTTTTAAAAAATTTTAAATTACTGATGTTTTTGATCACTCCTCTTTTTTAATAATTTCAGCTTTGTTTTTTTTTTCCTTTAGAATTACTTCTTTTTCTGAGAATTAAGATGTTCTTTGGAGTCCTATAAATTTTGTAAATATTTTCAATACCACATATTGTTTATAGCATTATTTTCAAATGATATAGCATTAATTTCAAATGATTTTTATAATGTGTAGTATGAAGTAAATGAAATGAATAATTAAAACCTAAAAAGGCATGCTGTAACATTTATCTTTTATCACAAATTTGTTCTTGTGTCACATAGATTCTTTTTCCTAATATTATTGAATCTTGATAAATGTTTTTTTTCAGTAAAACTGATTATTTCTAAATCATAACTATTTTAGAGCCTAAGTTAACAAATGGATTTTTGACACCTTATCAGTTCTGACTCTATCCTCCTATATTTGTACATATATTCTGCAGCAGTATTTGTTACAAAGCAATTGTCTAGAATTGAAAGAAAGGAAATTGTGTGATACCTTTACATAACTCTTTATGTTGTTTTAATATTATGCTTTTATTAATTCTAAAGACTTTATTTATATTATTGCCACATTATAAATTTCTTCCAAGAACTTTATCCTGAAGAGTGAGTATTGTGATGTGCATTTTTGTGTACTGATGATAAATGGGATGTGTCAAACAATACTAAAATAATATCTGACCTGTCCACATTTTCTAAAGTTAGAATAAATTATTCAAGGAAAATTGAAGCCATGTTTATACTTTCAACAACTGTCTAGTAGGGGGAAAAAAGTACTATGCAAAGACTGTGAAGAAGAGAAGAAAAATATACATCCAGATGTTATAAGGCTGTACCAGAACACACAATGTTCCAGAACAAAGAAAGATCCACCTGGACTTTAAAAAGAAGGAAAGATTTTAAGGGCAAGTGGCATTTATTTTAGACTTCAAGGAATAAGTAGGATTTCAATCGATAAGAAGGGAACACAAACCAAGGTAGGTTGTAGTAGACTTCAAGATGTTTTAAATTATGATTAGAAATTATTTTAGGAAATGGACACTGAAGATTTTTAATTTACAGGAAATAGGAAGCATTGTTTCTTATTAGTCAGTTTAGCATGTAGCAGAATTCCCTGGAAAGCATTTTAAAGCACAGTTTCTGATTCAGGTAAATCTTAATTGATTTTATTTTTAAAATACATGACAGCGGACTGCATTACAATTCTTATTACACATAGAGAGCATAATTTTTCATATCTCTATTTGTATATAAATATGTCCACACCAATTCATGTCTTCATACATGTACTTTGGATAATGATATCCATCAGATTCCACTATCATTGCTAACCCACTTCCCCCCTCTTCCCCTCCCAACCCTCTGCCCTATCTAGAATTCATCTATTTTTCTCCCATGCTCCTCCTCCCTACCCCACTATGAGTCAGCCTCCTTATATCAGAGAAAACATTTGGCATTTGTTTTGGGGGGGATTAGCTAACTTAGCATTATCTTCTCTAACTCCATCCATTTTCCTGCTAATGACATGATTTTATTCTCTTTTATTGTTGAGAATTCCATTGTGTATATATGCTACATTTTTTTTATCCATTCATCCACCAAAGGACATCTAGGTTGGCTCCACAGTTTAGCTATTGTGAATTGTGCTGCTATAAACATTGATGTGGTGTGTCCCTGTAGTATGTTGTTTTTAGGTCCTTTGGATAGAGTCCAAGGAGAGGAATAGCTGGGTCAAATGGTGCTTCCATTCCCAGTTTTCCAAAGAATCTTTATACTGCTTTCCATATTATCTGCACCAATTTGCAAAAGAAACAATCTGTGAGGTAAACAGAGAGCCTACATCTTGGGAACAAATTTGTTATCCCTCACACATCAGATAGAACACTTGTCTCTAGAGTATATAAAGAACTCAAAAAGCTAAGCACCAAAGCCACAAATAATTCAATCAATAAATGGGTCAAGGACCTGAACAGATGATGATATACAATCAATCAACAAATATATGAAAAAATGTTCATCATCTCTAGCAATTAGAGAAATGAAATTCAAAACTACTCTGAGATTTCATCTCACTCCAGTCAGAATGGCAGCTAATATGAAGACAAACAACAATAAGTTTTGGCAAGAATGTGGAGGAAAAAGGTGCACTCAGTTAAATCTTAAATGGGGCCTGAGAATTTTATTTTTTAACTACTTCCCAGATGATACCAATGCTTATAGCTTGGAATCACTTTTGGTAAACCGCTGGTCTACAGCAAAATATTTCCTTTGTTATTTCCTTCCAACACCCTGGTAAGGGAATGGTGTAAGGGTCCGGCGAAGCGTCGGAGGGAGGGACCACAAGAGACTGGCTCCATGCAATTGGCAAAGGGGGTTTTATTGATTCAGCATGCTGAGGCTCCGTGCCCACTCAAAAAAGGAGAGCAGCCCAGAGCCCAGAGCAGAGGTCAGGCAGAGCTTAAGTACACTTTTTGGAGAGGGTGGCGGGCTTTGCATACATCAGAACAAATCATCATGAGGCACGCGAAAATTGAACAACATCTCTGAGACCTGATTAGTACATTCATTGGCAGGAACAGATTGGACAGGGGTGATTGGTCACTTCTAAGCGGGGTGAACATTTAAACTGATTGGTTTTAGGTCCTGCGATGCCTACGTGCCATTCTACACAGAGTCCCAAGTTATTAGACAACCAGAGGAGTCAGTGAGAATATTTATTGGACAGTTCGGGTATTGTCCTAACAGCTACAGGGATTACAGGTTCCGGGGGTAGCAGAGGAATTGTAACAATACTTGGTCTTTTACTTTTTAACCCAAGCCCTGCAGTTTAGAAACTTCACAATGTCTGGTCTTTTACACTTTAACTCAGGCTCTGCAGCTTAGAAACAGCTTAAAAATTTTACCTTTACAATGGAAACAAATAATGTTAATTTTTTTCCCCTTGCATTAACTTGGAAAGTATATTGAAACACTCTATGAGAGACAAATCTAAAAGAAAACCCATACAAGCACACAAAATTAGATCTTTAATAAGGTAAGAATTACTTGAAATTATAATACTGTTCTCCCAGTGACTGTCAGGGCCTTGGCAAGAAACACAATAACACAGATGGTTTAAATAAAGAGATTTTAATGAAGAGATACTTAAAAGAAATACGGACAGAGTTGAAGTAGCTGAACGCCGATGCCACCCCCTTGGTGATTAGTGTATGTTGAAGGAATGCTACAAACACCCAAGTAAAGCTGAGTCTTGAAGCTGACGTGACTAGTAAAAAGGAGCTGAAATTTTTCATTGTCAAAGAAGCCTTGGAATAGGGGAAGAGGTGCCGATAAATACCTCAGCTTCTCTTTCCTTGATTTCCATCTCCTACTACTGACTCCTTCAACCTTAACCAACCCAAGCCATTGTGCAATGGTGTACCTGGGTGAGACAGCCAGGGTGGTCAATGTTCAGGGGCACAGGAAATTTCAAGAAAGGCTGAATAGTATAATGGGGGGAACTGATTCTACTTTCACTCCTGTTCATTTTCAGCCCTCTCCCAGTTTGCTACTAAAGCTATCATCACATCATCACCTATCTTTTCTATTCTGTGCCTTGGTATTTGGAGAGCAACAGAGTGAGCATCCAGCAGCATGGAGATGAGATGAGCAGTCTAATTGCTTGAACTAAAAACTCAGAAGTGTTTTTAGAGCCTCTTTATCAGTTGGGCAAAAGTTCAAATATTCCTGCTTCCGCAAAACCTTCAGCAGAAACTCTCATAACTCAAAAATGCTGTTAAAAGCCTGTTGTTTGCTCTGAATATAAGGAGATAAATGATTGTCCAATTCGAGCTGCACAGGGACGATTTGCTCTTTCTCTTCGAGTTGACTTCTAAGGCCCTGAGGCTGTTGTATAAATACCAAGAAGGCAATAAGAGCTTAGTTGTCCCATCATCAAAGAGGAAAGCACCCTTTAGAATTCGTTTTAAATACCTAAAGGTAGTTCAGTGTGATAAATACCAGCGCTATTTTACAATTCTCAGTCACAAACAGGGGATTGCCTTTATCATTCCAATCCTTTTAGGATCTCTTCCTGTAGTCTCTCCAGATTTTCTAAAGCAAGAGCAGAGGCAGAATTTACTGCCTGATGATAGCAAAAAGATGATGTCTGACATTCAGGGTGATAGGAGGATCCCAATTGTCTTCTTAGCCTTAAGTCTTATGACTTTTCAAAGTGCACTCCCCAGTATAAGACAAACCAAGTTGTTTTTCACCCAAAATGCCAGATTTCTTCACATTTTTGTTCATGAACTTTCTTCACATTTTTGTTCATGAAATTTCTTTTCCTGAAACTACTTTTTCTAATTCTATAGCTGCTTGTTAAAATATGTTAAGTTTCTTCTCAAATACTCATCTTTCCATGAAGAGTTCCTTTATTTTTACAACATAAGCCTTGAACATTCAGAGTACAATGAGTTACTTATCATATTTGATATTATAGTTAAGAATAACTAAACATTTTACACTATGGTTTGAAGCACTTTACTGCTAATCCCAGTGAATTATTAAAAAAAAAAAAAAGTTTGTATGGACCCTGGCCATGGAGTAGCTGAATAGCTATTATGCATTTATGTAAGTTGCTTGATTTAGAGTCATTTTTGTCTTTATTATCTTCTCTGTAAAGTGACTTCTCTAACTTATCTTTAGGTGATATGGTTAGGATTAAATACATAAAGGATAATAAAAATTAGCAAATTGAAAAGCAGGCTATAAATTTTAGTTCCAATTGCTTATAATTAATCGCATTATCTTTTATATGGTAGAAAATCAAATAGTTTGTATTATATTTAACTAAATTGGAAGTTCTCAGAAATATTTACTGGAATTAAATAATCTTAATTTCTCCTGAGTACATAGTGAGAGAGAGAGGAGAACAATAGCTTGATATTTTCCTCAGGATTATAAAACCAAGGTAAAACAAATGTGCATGTATGTGCATATACATAAGTATGTGAGGCTTATTTTTTTAAAAAAAATCCTTTCAAGTGATTTGCAAACTGTGTAAGGAATATCAAGTTGTACTTAACAGAAGTGTAATACTAAAGAAATGAGGCACTAAGGAGAAAGGTAAGGGTCAGGAATGGGAAATGACATGAAATCAGGATTCAATTAGACTATAAATATGCCACAAGAGCCTCTTCACTTGCAGGAATTAGGCCACAAGGTTAGTTCCAAACATTCTAGAACCTGAACAAAATTTTATTTTAGGTACAGGACCCTCCAAAAATTATGATGGGAGTCACACAAAAGGGAAAAAAAAAAAAAAAGATGAATTGGTCAAGGGAAGCAAAACTATTTCTGGAACTGAGTCCAGAGAAAACATCCATCCTTTGTCCTCTTAGAAGTTTGATGTATCTTAATTTGGTGAACAGTGACATTCTTAGGGCAAATGCAAAATGCAATTGGATATTTCCCTCCATCAAAGTGGAGGGCACCATGCCATAGCACAGCTCTGCAAGCCAGCACCACAGGGGCTCATTATCATTGAAATATGTGACTTTCTTAGAGTGGCTTAATCAAAAGACACACTTTAAAAATGTCCAAGTAAAAAGGACTGCATGTTTTTTCAGAAAATCCACTATAAGTTTTGTTGCTCTAAACTGAGCTTTTGATGGCTGCTGTCGAGTGTTTAATGTGGTGGCAAGTGCCCTTTCTCTGATCTAAGGCCATTTGATTTAATGGTCAGTCAGGCAGGGGCTATGATTGACAAGCTGTGACAGATGCCCACATTAAAGCCCATTGCATCTCTTATCAAGTGGGAAGGTGGATCTCAACACGGGTAAAGAAGGAATTCTGTAAATATCTGGAAAATTCACTTCAGACTGTTAACAGCATTATTATCTGTGTGTTGGGGTATTGTAATGGAATGGGCTATTGGGTATTTCTCTTTTTTATTTATGTGTTTCATACTTTTAAAACTGTTTACAAAATAATAGATAGCTTTAATCTTTGTCTTTAAAAAATCTTCTAGGGCTGGGGTGGTAGCTCACTGGTAAAGCACTTACATTGTGTGCACAAAGCCCTGAGATCAATCTTATGAAATACTGCAAAAACAAATAAAGGGGAAAAAAACTAAAAATAAAATCTTAAAGAACTCCACAACAAATTGAAATAAAGAACAAAGTAGTAAGTAACTTTGGGTTTTCTTAACAATCAACTTATTGTCTGATCAAGGGCCTCATGTTCTCTTTCAGTGGTTACAAAACATTATTAAAACTCACTAATAGAATGCCACAAAATATTCAATGATAGATTTTGAGAATGCAACCTATAGATCATTCTGGTAATTCACAGTACACATGATTTATCAAACCTTCAAAGTCTTGAAGTAAAGAATCATTTTGGACTTTGTTTCACCCACAGGGGTAGAAATAGGCAGGTACCTGTTCTTGGGGGCATCAGATGATTATATATATATATATATATATATATATATATATATATATATATATATATGTATATATATATATATATATATATATATATATATATATATATATATGTATATATATATATATATATGTGTTTAGGAAGGGAATCCTTGGTCACCACACAGATCGAATGGACCATTGGTGCTTGGTAAGCTGGGACCGAGGATGTTAAAAGTGCTACAATATATAAGATAATTTCATAAAAGTATTGGTGCTGCTTAAAATGCCAGACTTCCTTTATTGAGAATTACTATTTTTAAGAAGCTTATTTGACATGAAACAGAATTTTGTAGCATTCTTATTTACAAAATACAAAATGGTGATTGTTTTAAAATGACTATTTCTCTTTAAGGTCATTGATTTTAAAATGCAGATTTCTGCTTGATATTTCATTCAATATCTTAAAGATATGAAAAAGTGAATGTATCCAAAATAAAATTCCAGACTTTTACATTCTGCCAAAACTCCTGCTTCCCCAAATTGGAATGTCTGTTACCTTGGTACATGGAACTGTACCATGTATTCAAAACGAAAAGCATGGACCTAAATTTGTCATTCACCTACAATATATAGTCCCCTCATTTCATTTCAAAATGATGAAAACTCAAAATGAGGGTATGGTATAAAACATAAAACCAGAAATATGAAAGATGGAGACTTTTTAAGGATAAAAAATTAGAATGGAAGCAAAAATGAAAATAATGAGTTAGAAAAATGAAGACAAAATTTAAGGTAATGGAGGATAAACTGAAATTGAAAACAAACTGTCAGCTGAACTACTGGAACAGCCCACCAAGGGGTGCCTCTGCATTCTCTTTCCATACTGCTCTCCACACAGGTGTGCCTTTGGTCAGAGCCAGGCCACCTACCTCCCCTCTGTTACCCCAAAGACCAAGTAGCAGGGGGAGGGTTGTCGATGGTGGGCAGGAGCTACTCTTTCCCCTGCTCTACCCTGTAGGGCATCTCAGACATAGCTGCAGAAAATTAAACTTCTGGGAAGTGACAAAGGCTGTCTCTCTGCTGATAGATTTTATTTGAAGTATTTTTTTTTAATTATATTCCACTTTCACCTGATTTTAGTACTGTAAAGGTAAAATTTCTAAGCTGATTCTAAGCCGCAAAGCCAGAGTGAAAGTGTAAAAGACCGGACATTGTGAAGTTTCTAACTGCAAGGCTTGGGTTAAAGAGTAAAAGATTAAGTATTGTTACAATTCCTCTGCTACCCCCGGAACCTGTAATCTCGGTAGCTGTTAGGACAATACCCAAACTGCCCAGTAAACATTCTCACTGGCTCCTCTGGTTGTCTAATAACTTGGGGGTTCTGTGAAGCTGGCGCGTAGGCACCTCGGGCCCCAGAACCAATCAGTTTAAATGTTCACCCCACTTAGAAGTAACCAATCACCCCCGTCCAATCTGTTCCCGCCAACAAATGTGCTAATCAAGTCTCAGAGTTGTTGTTCAATTTTCCCGCACCCCGTGATGATTTGTTCTGATGTATGCAAAGCCCCCCGCCCTCTCCAAAAAGTGTACTTAAGCTCTGCCTGACCTCTGCTCGGGGCTCTGGGCTGCTCTGTCTTCTTGAGTGAGCCTGGAGCCTCAGCATGCTGAATCAATAAAACCCCTTTTGCCAATTGCATGGAGCCCGGTCTCTTGTGGTCTCTCCCTCCAACGCTTCGCCGGACCCTTACAGTACCAGTCTTTTCTGATTAACTATCATGTTTCTCTCAATCTCTTCTTTCTCCTTCTTGCTTTCCACTGTGCCCCTTCTTTTGACTATTTTAACACTTTTGTTTCTCTCTCTACTTCTCTTGAAAATGAAAAGAAAGACAATACCGTGAACAAAGAGTGATGTGCATGTTTTTAAATACATATATTTATAAGTCAATATATTTATTTCATTTTAGATATAGTATATGATAAAAATAAATGTTATATCTTGATTTAATAATTACAAAATGTTTTTAGCAAGAATATGGAAATTTCAGAGTAATATTTTTACAATGAATTATTTTTTGTGAGAGATATATTGATATACAACATGTTATATCTTTGGATAATAGAAATATGAAAAATTTACTTAAACCATTCTTTGTATGTCATATTTGCAATAAACACACACTGATTTCTGAATTAAGAAAATAGATACATATCAATATTTCAATTCCTTAATGGGGAACCTGACAACAGTATCACATCAATAAAGTCAATTGAATAATACTGTGTTCACTGGAGATTCTTCACCAGGAAAGTTCAGAGGGCCAATTGCTACCATTAATATAGGGAATTCATCGCCCCTATGTGGGCAAGCAGTACAGATTGTCCTTGTTAAATGTCTCAAGTTTATTGTTGGTGCAATAAGTTTTCATTATATTCACTTTATAATAAAGAAATACATAGTCAATAAAGAAACATTGCTCATTTGAATACTCTATAAGTGAAAAACTACAAAGTTTCCGAGTGCTTGAAAAGAATATGTAATTAGACTATGTTTTAAGAGATTCAAAATAGTTGCTAATGTGTCATTAAGAATACAAATATGCAGTTAACAGAAAAGCATAAGGGTATGGGGGTGGGGAACATTTCAAATGAATAGAATAAATTTCTTAAAACATACTTCTGATGTTAGAAATATTTGATCTAATTTATTATCCTCATTAAGTGGGGTAAATAAAAAACAAAAGATAATAATTAATTATAATTGAATAAAAATTTATCTTGAACTTTATTTTTCATACTATATCTTTTAATTATGGTTTAGAATTTAATTTGATTCAAACATTGTTGGATTAGCCCATATAAAATAAGAGAAATTCATCTTTACGTATTTTCCCACTTTTATTCCAAATTTATTGTACAGATCCTTTCTTTACTTAATTTATAGTCTCAAGTGAAAATGTAGATGACATAGAAGGAATGTTTCCTGAAGGGTGAAGCATAAGATGGGATTTAAATATCTTGTGATGGTGAGGGAGAGTATGTAGTGAAAGCAAAGCTAGGGCTGGTCAATAGACAACCCTAAAGAAATGGTAGTTGGATCTTGGAAACCTAAACAGACTAACCTTAGTACTGCTCACAGCTTTGAAAATTATAATTTGTTAGTTCCACACTATGAATCAATTCCACTAAGTATCATTTTCATATCCTTTGGCCAACATGGGATCCTGTTCTATGAAAGGATTATTCTGGTATAAGATGAAATGTTTGTTTTTATAATATGTTCTGGACATCTCTCCCATTCCAGTCCATAAAGCCTATTTGATTCCTTAATAGATGTACAATAGCTAATTGTATGGAAATAGAAAAATTATATCTATCTGTTCACTTATTCTTAGGTATTTAGGCTATTTCTACTTGGTTACATTTTTTAAATGATACAAAAATTTTGTGTTTTTCTATATATATGTGTGTGTGTGTGTGTGTGTATATATATATATATATATATATATATATATATATTGCTCCCACTAACATAGAGAATTCATCGCCCCTGTGTGGGCAAGCAGTACAGATTGTCCTTGTTAAATGTCTAAAGTTTATTGTTGATGTAATAAGTTTTCATTACATTCACTTTATAGTAAAGAAATATGTAGTAAATAAAGAATGTATATATATATATGTGTGTGTGTGTGTGTGTGTGTGTGTATACACGCATACCCATAATATGTTTTTGTAGAGATATCTATATATCTAAAATGTACATATATGTGTGTGTGTATATATATATATATATCTCCTTGATATATATGTAAAGAAAATTTTAAAGTAGAATTATATATGTAATATGTATATATAATGTGATATATAAATGCAAATATATATCTAAGCAGTGTGTCTATAGGAACAATAATTTAAAGTAAAATTACTGTGCTGAGTATACATTCTTTAAGATTTGGAAAATATTTACATATTCAACTTAATTTGTTTTCTATATTTGCTATCATGCATGGAAAGACTTACTTTATTCCAAAATTTAAAACAACTCTAGTTTTGTTCTAATATTTTATTACTTAAAATTTTATGTTTGATTCTTTGATGTCGGTTGAATTTGTTGTGAAGAAAGGAATTAAAATGGAATACAAGTTTACAGTAGGAAATTAAAACCTTAAATAATTAAATACTATTTGCTCATGGCCACAGCTCTATAGATACGCACACCAATGTCAGAAATAAATGTCATATATAAGAATATCGAAGCACAAATACAACTACTACTTTTAATGCTAATAATAGCAATATCACTACAAATATTTTTTAAGTAGCATTAATACTTTCTAACCTTTAGAGATTTTATTTTGTTTATTTACTATTTTAATCAAAAGAAATTTTGAAATAAATTAAAAAAAAAATTTGCCTTTTTTAGAATTGTTGATTTTGGAGGCATAGACAATATAGTAATAGCCAAACAAAGATGTTTGATATGATTCATATACAACTGATGATCTGAGTAACCAGAAAGAGCTAATATCCTGTACCACATAGTCTGTAATTAATGTGTATTGTAAGAACAATATAATCTTTAATCAATTACCAAATATTAATAGTATAAAAACCAGAGCAGTAAGAAAAAAATCACAAATCATCTTAAGGAGAAAGGAGAATACAAATAATGTTTGAAACATTTGCACAAAAATTGTTCAATACAGGCTGGGTTGGAACTTTTCAGTGGGCTTTTAGATTCAGAGAACTGTTAGGTAAGTAGAATGGAGGGAGGAGAGGCAAAAAAGCAAGGGTTTCCTAACTGGAGAAAAATCATAATCTGGAGAATGATTTGTCATACTAGGAGGAACACTGAGGATTCAAAGAAGGACATAACATTTAGGAACCCAGGATAGAGCCAGACCTCAGAGCTTTCACTGCTAGTTGTATACTTTGCAGTGGAATGCTCCTGAAAGTATTTGAAGAGGGGAGAAGCAAACTTAGTAAACATTATTGAATTGTTGAATTGTTGAATTTTGTCCTGCAGCAAAGAATTAGATGGACTATGGAAAAAATATTAAGGAAAGCAAAGGATTTCATTACAGAATTTAAATATTGCATGATATAAGCTATCCGAACCATGGGTCCACAGTTCTCATCTCAACTTGGGTGTTATGCTTGTCATATGAATTTGTTTTAAACAGTTGTTTGATTCTTTTTCTGTTTTCCCACACTATTCATTTTGGTCAGTGACAGTTCAACCACCTTAGAAATGATAAATTGTGTAATTAAATCTTGCTTTTAAACTTCTAAATAACTTTTTTTTTTTTTTGCTTTTTGAATACTCTATGAATTAGAATTGCTTTGTGATTTACATTGGAGAATCTCTGAAAAGCATACTTTTTCACTTCTGATGCTCAGTTCTAACTATGGAAGAGACATGCATCACTTGGAGATAATTAGAAGCAAAGAATCTTCATGACTTTGCACAACAGATCCCCAGATATGGACGATGCCATCACTTGCAGACTTGAGTTTGACATGACAGCTACCAGGTGTTACAGGCTTACTTGTTTTTGAAGTAAACGGGGAAAAAAATGTACGCACCTTCACAAATGAAGCAGAACAGATTCTGCCAGCATAAAATGCCTGGCTTACGTTTCAACAAAGTAAATTCCAGCTGTTTTAACTAAGGACTAAACAACCTGTTTCAGTCCACATGAATTATAATGTTCCCACATCTTCTGTTCTTAAAAATCACTCATATGCACCTCAGGTACTTGAGCAGCAGTGTGGATTTTTGCCAAGCTCCTGAGGATGAGCAGTCATCATTTGACTGATTGAAGTAGTCACATGAGATCCAATTTTGAGTTCTTTGTTTATCAGAAAATATGCTTTTGCAGCTACTTATTATCTTTGAATATGTTAACTGACCTTTTATATTAAAAGAATCTAAACTGGAAGTAAAAAAAAAAAAGAATCTAAACTGGAAGAAAGAAAAAATATTGCCTTAATTTTTTATGGTGGTTTTTGTTTACAAAAACTACTTAATTTTACAGGTAAAATCAACTAGATTCCTCAGTATTAGGTTTACAAAGCATGTCTCTACATGCATCAATGAAAATATAAGGGAATCTCAGTCTTTTCCTAATGTTTTGTACATAGTCTTCT
Source organism: Callospermophilus lateralis (assembly GCF_048772815.1). NCBI lineage: Eukaryota > Metazoa > Chordata > Mammalia > Rodentia > Sciuridae > Callospermophilus > Callospermophilus lateralis. The sequence continues at coordinate 101,047,476 of NC_135312.1, read as the reverse complement.
AAAATTTGTTCCTATTCCTGTGTTGTCACATTATTAAATATTGCAATTACCCAGTCAATTGCTCCTGTAAGACACCTGGATTTCTTGGGACTTTTGTTTTAACAGATTTTAAAATTTTGCTTACATTCCTAGGGTCCCTTTGAAATAGCAGTAAGATAATTTTTTAAAAGAATATTATTCTGTAACTACCATAGAATCATTGAGTGCCCTCCAAAGATGGGAGATAATACATTTCTAGAAAATAGAAGATTATGGAAGCATGGTACCAGGAAGGGTGAGGAACATTGGAAGCCTATTGTACAGGCAGAGAACCATGTAGCTAGAGAAAGAAATAAGCTAACTGTAGAGCACCAGAGAGGCATGTGATTTAGAAACTCTAGGTTTGAAGGATATCACCATAAGACATGAGACTTTTGGGCTGGGGATGTGGCTCAAGCGGTAGCGCGTTCGCTTGGCATGCGTGCAGCCCGGGTTCGAACCTCAGCACCACATACAAACAAAGATGTTGCGTCCGCCGAAAACTAAAAAAAAAGTAAATATTAAAAAAAATTCTCTCTCTCTCTCTCTCTCTCTCTCTTAAAAAGAAAAAAAGACATGAGACTTTAAACAAGAAAACTAATTGAAAGGCTTTTTTTTTTTTTTTTTTTTTTTTTTGAACCAGTGGTGGTCCTCATTTGAGGACAGTTTCTAGTAGTTAGAAATCTAACACAGAGAAGGAAAAAGTATGTAAGAAAAAAAAAAAACTGGAAGAGGGAATATTTGCCTTGGAAAAATTAACAAATGACTTGGGAAGACTTAGGGCAGCTAATAAAGTTCTTGAAAACAAAGATCTTGGTAGAGATTCAAGATGGCGGGAATGAGGTAGGCTGCAGAACTCAACTACTGCACAGTTTGGGATCAAAGCAGTGAAGGAAGAGCTTATCAGGAGAGGTGAGTAAGAAAGAGGGAATGCACTGATTCACAATATTGGAAGGTTAGAGAATTGGAGGGATTCAAGAACTCTGCTTACTAGAACAGAAAACAGGAAAGAATTTGTTAACCCCAAACAATTCGTTAACCCCAAATCAGCTCATGCAACATCAGGGCTGGTTTGGAGGGAGAGGCAAAGCTGATAAACCTGCTTAGGAAACAGTGGTAGAAGAGAAAGCCAGGCTGAATTAAGACGGGATAGGAGCTGAAAACCATGTGGTAAACAAGAAGAGTTCTATTTTTCTCAAGTTGCTGGCATAGAGCTGGGTAGGCAGCCATTTTGCAGATACTACATCTAAGCTTAAGTAAGAGATTAAATTGCTACGGTTTTATCTCACCTAGAAATAACAGTTAATAGCACAGGGGATACCTTTGAAGCAGGATGACTAAGTAACCCATGTAGTGAAATATCTATGATCTAAAAACAGATCTCACTTACTTTCTCTAGTGTCTGCAATGGGAGTCCGATGGAGCAGAGCAGAGTGCAGGAAATTCCCTGGGAGTATGGCACCTAGGGAGTGACCTCCACTGTGGATATCTGCAAGGGTGGGCAGTGCTTAGGGAGGACTTTTACACCTATGGCCACCCTGCCCCTACCATGCCCCAACCATCCTCCCTCACCCAATAACCTAGCCTCCACCTTGCACATCAGACCCAGTATCCATCTCTTACCTCAGCTGCCAGGAAACAAGCTGTGTTGTGTGCTGCCTCCCCAAAGCCCTGAAAACTCCAAGGGCCATCCATACTTGTATGAGGATATGCAAAAGAAGTGTCTCCATTTTAAATTCATGAAGAAAACTTAATCTTTTAATGATTATTCTATTAGCTGTTTCATATAAAGTGTTTTGTTGTATCTTTCCTTATTGTTTGTTTTTTCATGGTTCAAATTAATTTCACATATTATTCAATTAATTGAATTCTCTTTATATCTCTCTTCCCCATTCTTCTCCCATCTCTCTCCTTTTCACCTCCTTTTTTTCTTCTTTCACCCTTCTCTCCCCAGCCCTTTTTTCTTTTTTTTCATTTTGTTTCCTCCATCCTCCAATATGATTTAAAATGAAGTATACCCTAAAAAATGACAAAATCTTGGAATTTGCAGGGAAATGGATGGCACTAGAGCAGATTATGCTTAGTGAAGCTAGCCAATCCCTAAAAAACAAATACCAAATGTCATCTTTGATATAATGAGAGCAACTAAGAATAAAGCAGGGAGGAAGAGCAGGAAGAAAAGATTAACATTAAACAGAGACATGAGGTGGGAGGGAAAGGGAGAGAAAAGGGGAATTGCATGGAAACGGAGGGAGACCCTCATTGTTATACTAAATTACATATAAGAGGTTATAAGTGGAATGGGAAACTAAACAAGGTGAGAAATGAATTACAGTAGAAGGGGTAGAGAGAGAAGATGGGAGGGGAGGGGAGGGGGGATAGTAGAGGATAGGAAAGGTAGCAGAATACAACAGTTACTATTATGGTATTATGTAAAAATGTGGATGTGTAACCCATGTGATTCTGCAATCTGTAATTGGGGTAAAAAAGGGAGTTCATAACTCACTTGAAGCTAATGTATGCTAATGTATGAAATATGATATGTCAAGAGCTTTGTAGGGTTTTGAACAACCAATAAAAAAAAAAAAAGTGAAAAAAATAAAAAATAAAAAAAATAAAATGAAGTATACCATCATTAATCCTTAACTTTTCAGTCTATTCTATATTATTTATCACTCACTTTTCTCAGTGGTTAGTAGAGTTGTAAACAGAGGTCATTAGCAATAAGTTTTAAAACATGTTGATATAAGGTCTGTTCAATGTATCTATTGAGTCTTTAATGTAGCAAACCCTATGAGTTTTTGCCAATGGTAAAGTTAAACATCAAAGGGGTTAATTAACTTAAGGAATGTCACATAACAAATAAATGGTAACATTGAGAATTTAGTTTTGGCTATCAGATTTCAGCCTGAATTTAGTGGAAGCTTCTGGAAATAGAGGATAACAAACACAAAAAGGAAAGGTCTTGCATTTTTAAGGACATTATGATACCTTACTTAGTGGTTATTTCTCCTTTCTCATTTCTTATTTTATTTATTAATTTTTTGCTAAGTAAAATGCCAAAGTAAACAAAATAAATAAAGGTACTTGTAGAACTACAAGAGCAATATAAGTTGGTGGAGAAAAAAAAAAGCCACTAAATAATATCATTCTATGTGAGTGAAACAAATTTCACCATCATTCTGCATGGGGACCTGGCAAACTAGAGCACCAGCTGCACCCTAACAGTTAGGGACACCATTTTGCCTGTTGCAATAACAAGTCTTATCCCAAGAACTCTTCTTAGACAGCAAAAGCAACCACTGCTTCATTTATAATTTTTGAAATACTTTCCAACTGCATATTTATATCATAACTTGATGATCTTAGATGTCTAGAACATCAATCAATTGACCATAACCTGGGACATCCATCTAGTCTCCTACTCATTCACTTTTTGATGATTGACTAGTTAGTTACCTTTCTGAACTTGAGTATCTGTCCTCTAATGTGAAATTAGGCATTTAATTTTCATTTTACCTAGGTCCTGGGTTCATTTTCCTGATCCAGTGGGGGCATTTTGTATGCACACACATTTGTATATGCATATACTGTTGATCCTCCATATCTGCAGGTCCCACATCCACACATTCAACCAAACATAGATCAAAAATATTTTTAAAATTGTGTCTGTGCTTAACAGGAATAGTCTTTTCTTATTATTTCCTAAACAAAAAAATGTATGACAACTATTTACATAGCACTTACCTTGTCTTTGGTACAATAGGTAATCAAGACATAATTTAAAGTATGTAAGAGTATATGAGTAGTTTATTTGCCAATACCATGCTTAGGATTTAGGCATAGGTAGATTTCATTATCTGCAGGGGGATCTTATTGGATCTACTAGTAACAGACTTTCTTCATCTCCACTGCTGATACTGAAAGACAAGAGTACATATTTAGGTATACACACACACACACACACACACACACACACACACGTATGCATATAATTGAAAACAAAAAAAAATTCATATACTAAATTATTTTATACCCTGCTACTTTTTGTGTAAATTTCTTAGAAAATTATCATTTCACTTAAAATGATACTAATGTTGAAGTAATACTTTTCACTGCCAAAAACTCTTTGATTTGATAGTCTAAATGTTATGTTAGACACATTAAATTTGCAAAGTAACAATGCAGGGCATGGTGGCCTATACCTCTAATCGCAGCTATCATGAGGTTGAGGCCTAAGAATTGCAGTGGTAGAGCACCCCAGTTTCAATCCTCAGTACAAAAAAAAAATTACAAAGGAACAAAAAAGCACATATTTAGCAAAGTCACTTTGCCATTCTAGTTAGCCTTCCTTTGCTTTGATTAGTGTAGCAGAACATTCTTTGGAAAGAAACCTAAAGAACTACCTTACAAAGACAAAGCAGCAAAAATCAGACTGGATAAGGATATAACTTGTGAATTATCTTCTGAGGCTCTGTGAATTCCATTTTTTTTTTTTTTTAGGACAGGTAACCCACAGCTTCTTCTTTAAAGGTGGTGTGTATCCTTTTTAAATAGCTAAGTTTCAACAAATAAGAAGTTCAAAACACCTCCTGTTTATTAACATTTCATTTTTTTTCTCATAAAATATTTGTAAAACAGTAGGGAAAACCCTGGATTTTTTTCTTCGCTGCTGATGATATTCTCTAACAAAGGGCTTTTTATTTCATTTGAAGATATTTCTTTTTAAGGCACATAGGGCTGGATTCATAGACAGGAAAACTTCATGATTTAGAGTGTTATTTTACATATTTCTGTCTGTTTTGAGTATAGTAGTGCTTGGAGAAAAATATTTGAAACAGAGAGGACAGAGTGTTAATATCTGTAACAGGCAAAGATCTCTTCCCAGGCATGCAAAAAGTGACAAAGCAACGAATGCAAATCATATAAATACACAAATCAAAGAAAACACATTCAAATAGAAGATAAGTATGAAAAGATACCCAATGTACTAGTTATCAAAATACTATTTGTAGTTACATGTTATCATTTTACTCATTAAATTTGCAAACAAAAAAATTTAAAAGCCAGAAACATAAATTTCTGAGTGGGATGCAGGAAAAATTCACGTTGGTGGTAAAATTTGAATTTTCACAAACCATTTTTAAAAGTGTTTTTGTCAACATTTGACCCAGGAACCTGCTCCTCAGAATCATCATGTAGATGTTAAATCACAGATACTCAGAGATGTATGTACAATTATTTATTTGCAGTGTGCTGTATAGTGGGAAGATTAAAAAAAATGGATTGATGGTTCATTAGTATTTGAATAGCTTGGCAAATTGTGCTGGGTTCAGACCATGGGATATAATGCAGCTTAAAAGGAAGGACGGAACTCAGGCATTTAGTTTTCTGAAGAATAGATATTTTTCTTTAAGAGATTTGTATATATTCACAATGTAATATTGTATACATTCACAATGTAATATTGCTTGATTATTTAATGTCACAATTATTGAATAAATATTTTGATTTATGTATTATATCACAAATGTGGCTTTATTGTATGCAAATATTAAAACATCAGTGATTACAAATTAAAGATAGTAATAAAATTGTTAATAATATTTTAAATTAATATTGTACTTGAATAATCATGTTTTAAAATTTACTATGTATGAATATTCTGTTTGTAGGAAAAGACACACAGTTTTTTTTTCTTTAAGCTTCATCAGAAAATATAAAGCCAATTTTTTAAAATGACTATGAGAAAATACAAGATATTATTTGAAATAAATTCTTAATATAATTTTTATGAAACTAGTTTTATTGAGAAAAGTAATATGATATTCCTTAAATGATTTCAGTTCTGATTGATGCATAGATTGAACTGAACAGGAATATAACCCTTACTTTTAACAAGTTATATGATATCATTTTTTAGAAATAAACTTCTAGAAAGATTAGCATAGCAGAATTGATTTTTTGTATTTACTTTAATTTTACCATTCTCAACTTAAGTTATTGGATTATTTCTAAGGCTGAGTGGTTCCAGGTTTATCAAGATAAATATTATATACTGAAGAATTACTACAAAGTAATATAAACATTTAAGTTGCTTTTTTATGTTGATATTGATATAAAATTTGCAATGCAGAAATACCTAAAGAATGCTAAAATGAAGGAGGTATAAACTTAAAACCAAAGAACAATTTAAAAACTTATTGTGATACTTAAGGCTACAATATATTTTTAATGCTGCAATTAATATTCCACACACAATTCTGACCCTTCCATGATTATAAAAATTTTGGAAGTTGTTTTCCTGGGACATGCTTTTTTCATGCTCTCAAAAGAAAATTTTAAACTCTGATATGTATTCTGTATGTGCTTGAAATTTTTTATTATCTTTGTTTAAGATTTGAATTCAACTTATAATACATACTTTCTATTTGCAAATAGCATTTTAAACAGCTTGTGATAATATAGTTTTGTAATCATTATATGTTGAAGTTTGTATGTTATAGATCTACAAAGAGTAGAAAGCATGATGAACATACTAACCCTGGGTGCCCAGAGGAAACATACTACAGATGGTCTTTGATTTATCATTGTTTGATTTATGACTTTTTTTAACTTTAAAATGGTGCAGGGCTGGGGATATGGTAGAGGGCACAAGGCCCTGGTTCAATCCCCAGCACTGGGAGGGGGGGGAAGGTGCAAAAGTGATAGGCATTCAGGAGAAACCATACTTGAATTTTGAATTTTGATATTTTCCTGAGCAAGTGATATGAGATATGATACTCTTGTGATGATGGGCAGTGGCAGCAAACTGCAGTTCTTAGGCCATCATTAATCAAGGGGGTAATCAGTATTCTTCATTGTACTATGTTGCCAGCAATTTTTCTGGATATAGGTATTCAATAAATTACATAATACATTCAATACTTTATTACAAAATAGATAGGTTGATTTTGCCTGTCTCTCTAGTGTGTTCTGGGCATGTTTAAGATAGTCTAAGATTTTATGTTCAGTAGTTTAGGTATATTAAATACATTTTTGGCTAACAATATATTCAACTTATATGGATTTATTGGAATATTTTTACCATCATAAGTGAAGGATAACATGTAATTATTCAAAAGAAAGAAATGTTTTTCAAGTGATTTGTTTCTAAATCATATAATTACATCAGTACTGTGTACAAAGACAATAAATTAAAGCAATCTTTCATTTATTAGACCTCCAATGAGATACCAATCTGAAAAAAATTGTTTCCCACTACCACCAATAGAAATTGCAGGACTAATTTCTTTATAGGCATTATTTATATCAATGCGATTTTTTAAAAGTCCCTACACTAAAATTAAACTTGATAAAAGTATTTCTGGTGCTGAAGTGTAGATAGTATATCAGGTGCTGAAGTCTAAGATATATAATGTAGTTTGATTTAAATTGAAATATTATAGTGGCTAAAGGAGTAGATGGGAAAGCATATTCTGTGGGGTCTTTTTCTTTGTATAATTTTTCTCAGCCATAACTTTAAAATGAACTCAAAAGTCAATGAATCAAATTAAGATCTTTGGTTATAACCTCATAGGTTTGTATTCTATATTGACATGGATGTTACACAAGTAGGTCTTAGGAAGTAGGAAGCATTGTTTATGTTCTAGCCATAAACAATGGCTAACACAATGAACTTGTTTGCTTTCTTTGACCGTCTTTTTTTTTTTCCTAATATTAAAATGTTTTAAACTTTTAAAATGCAATGATAATTATCTATATAGCCAACTCATGTAATTTCCAGAGTTATTGCTAAAAGCCCCCCAATTTTTTTTTTTTTTAGATAAAAACCTGGTTTCATAAATGTGGAAAACTGTTTAGACTCATGATGGTTATTAAATACTTGCTCTTTAATGGTAACCAGAAGGCTTTATTTGATCATCTGTGTATGACAAATAGTTCAGACTGCACGTTGCTTCCTGCTGTGAAACGCTTGAGGACCCAAAATCTGTTTCCTAGATACTTTGGCAGGAAAGGGTGCAAAAGACTTCTGGAGATAAACTTTAATGGAAAAGAAATTTTTGTGCCTTTTGACATAAACATCCATCTATATCTACCTGTCTCTGTTTATAAAGATATCTGTTTATAAAGATTGATAATTAATATGATATTGCAAGAATAGCTATAAATTTTCTCCTTTCCATTTAAAGAAGGATAAAAGAATCTTGATTATATACTTAACTATTCAAGACAGTACTAGAAGATAAAATTTTGATTATCAAGTCTTCAAACCTCCTTTTAAATACCTGAGATTACATCTTTACACAAGGCATGACTTTTAAAATCTTTGAAAATAAGATAGAAGAGCCTTTTCATACAGCTTAATGTATTTATAGTATATTAAATTCATGGTTGGGCTACATAGGTATTCTTCTCTGGAAAGGTTGTTTAGCATATATAAATCATTAGAGTAATGGAAAACAACCCAAGCTAAAGTAGAATCATAATGAATATTTAAACAAAATAGATTTTATTTGTTACATTGACATTGGACCAAAAGAAGTTTGAGAACAAATGTCTGGGGAAAGACGCCCTTGAAGAAGCCATAGTCTTTTGGAAAAACCTTTTTTCTAATTATGCATATGACTAAAATTGTACCATCACATGAAGTTATAATGGAGAAAACTTCTGTATAGACCTGCTATTAACCATAGCAAGATGGTAACTCTTTCCAGTTAGGTTTTGTTTGACTTAGACACATGGAAATGGAGTGAGAAGTCATTACAAACAACAATAACAACAAACAAGCAAACTAAAATCATCTTTTCAAATCCATGTATCCCTCTTTAAAATCAGAATTCCAAGAAATGATTGTATTCTTTTGGCAAACAATTACAGAATCAATATAGATATTTCAAACCTGGGGATTCCTGAGTGGTGCTAGGTTGACTTCACATTCATTCTGTTCCTCCTCAGTCTGAATTCCAGATATTTGTATTCAAAGCAGTTTCTTGTGCAGTGTTGGATTTGCTTCCAACTGAGCCCCAAAGAATAGTTTCCCTGAAGTTGCTTTGACTGTGATCAGTGAATTCGAGCGTAGTTTGAGCATAGCACATACCAGGTTGGAGTTGGAGAGACCCATTGTCCATTAAAAAGTACAGACACCAATAATTCAGTTGAGTGTGTTAGTTGTACACTGCATAACTATTACTACAATGGATTTGACGGCACCTATTGGATGTAGGGATTTCCTCAGATACTCTTGGTGCTTGCTCTGTTTCTTATAAGGGTCTCCAGCATTGGCTTCACCAGTAGTAGTGAGAGGCCTGAAGCACAGTCCCATTGATGTGGGCCAAACAGTGGAATGGGACCAGGTGCTGCATGGGGAGAGGCAGTGGCAGGAACCACAATATCCCTCTGTGGTGCTCACACACAGTCCTCACAGCAGTGCATTGTTAGACAAAAGGCAGGTACCTCTGGTGGTGGGAACCACATAGGTATGGTGGTAGTAGGAACTGCAGCATGCTTCTCTACTAATTCTGTTGAGTGCCCACCAAGGAGTAGGACCTTGGGGTCCCCACCAGCTGTGAAATCCTGGAGAATGGGGAAAAATGAAGGATTATCTTCCATGACCCTTTCAGCTATACTATCAGGAAGCAATTGGGATCCAGAAAAGCCAAAGCCAGGTGAGTTCTTCTCAGGGCCTCCTTTGGCTGTGCATGTTCAAGGAGTGGGAAATGGTTAGGGTCTTTCTCCACTTCAGTTTTTCAGCTGTGGTGTCCACTATTGAAAGAGCATGAGTGAAAAACATCTGTGTAAGATCAGGTGAGGCAGGTAGCACCAAAGGAGGCAGATTTAAAAAGGCCACCAAAGGGGGCTTTATTTGAGATATCACTCCCAGGCAGAACTCGATCAGACAGACAGAGTGTATAGGAGAAGGGTCTGAGGAGAAACTGTGTGGAAGCTTAACCAGACTGGACTTTTATGGGGCTTACAGCAGGAAGGGAAGGGCTTGGGACAGGAAAAGGTGTTTTTAGAGTCCCTTGTCCCATTGAGTTGTTCAGGGGGAGCTGACTGAACTCCAGGATTGGCCAGGGGTTCCTGCTGATTGACAGGCATTATTCAGGAGATCCTGCTGATTGACAGGCATTTCTGTTGGTTCCTTATTGATGTTTCTTTCCCGCTCAGGCTGCTTTGTCTTAAGTCACTGCCACCAACCTGACATTTGGCCTTTTTGATGATACAGGGTGGAGAATTTTGTCTAGCTACTTCTTGCTGGCTTAGGGGTACCAGGGGGAAGGGAATGGCTCAGGTGTCGGTTAGGCAACTGTAGGGGTGTAGGAGCATCTGTTTGTAGGTCACTCTGGCGATTTCACTCATGTGCTTTCGAGGGAACCTGAGGAGGCAGGGAGCAATCATTAAAAGAAGTCCTATTAATAATATAGGAGTGAGAATGGGAGTCAGCCACGTAATGAGGTTGAGTTTAGCTAGCCTGGCTAAGGGTCATTTGATTGTTGCTGTTTAAGCCTTTCACCCAGTCGATGGAGGGTGTTGACCTTTTTTTAACTAATCCAGGCATTAATATAATAGCAGATTTCTTCTCTCAGGAATAGACAGGTTCTCCTTTGTCTGCTGTCAGGAGGTTTAGGGCTCCATGGTTCTGTAATGCATGAAACTTGGGCAAAGATGTTATTTGCATTTGTAGGGAAACGAGAGAGGCAGCAAATGCCTCTACCCATTCCAGAAGTTGTTGTTTAAGTTTCTGAGCAGCGGTTAGATTTTCGTTAGGGTACCATTACACCAGAAAAAGAAACCTGGTGGAGCAAAGGTTGGGGAAGAAATTCGAATGACCTGGTCAAGGGTGCTGAACCAGAGGTAGTGTAGCAGCAAGGGAAATTCCCTGATGAGTTACAAAAAAGAAGTACTTCCTCAATGGGAATTGCAGTATGATTCAAACCTGTGCAGAGGAAACAGTCTGAAATGTTATTAACTTTGGATAAATTGAGAAGCTGAAGGCCCTGATGTATTAGGGCCATCCATGAGAAAGGGTGAGCTTTAGGATGGGCAACTGCATCCAGCTGGTGTTGGAGTTCCTTCCCTTGCTCCTGGATGGTCGTGTGAATTTGAGGGAACACTTGTATATTGATGTCTGGTGTCAAGGAGAGGGTTTTGAGGTTGTCTAAAAGGCATTGTAAGAGAGAGTCAACCGGCAGAGAGAACACATTATCCATGTCGCAAACGTAGTATAAGGGAAGGGGAAGGAACTCATTTATTGGCCAAAGCATACCCCCTAGAGCCAAAAATCAGACAGTACCCAGTGGCAGGTTTGAGCTACAGAGATTGGTTGTCGCCAAATCCTGACAGTCGAGGCTTCCGTTCTGTATGGGGCTGGAGCTGTGGGAGACCTTGGCCAAGACTTTTCAGGACCCCTCCTGGAGGGACCAGAGACTCCCAGGGCTGGAGAGAAGAGAGGGGAAGGGAGGATAATTGTATCTCTAGTGGCCAAGTCTTAAAGGTGAGAGGACTTTATGATAGAAGCTGAGGGGTGGTTGGCAAAATCCCATGAATAAAATTTGCCATCAACATCAGAAGCCCATTTCGGGTGCCATGTGTCCCAAATAGTTAATTTTGTTTATGCTTGATTCTTATAGCAAGGCTCATCTAGGAAGCGTTTCTTGCATGAATTATAAGGGTACCTGCCATAAGTATCAGGGCAGCACTTACAGGATTCCTCAGTTTGGTCTGCTATGAAGCACACCACTGCTGAACATAAGTGGGACGAGGTGGACTGGTTGAATCCAGTAATGTTAAGGATGCCCGCCCAATTGCAGCCAGTGGAAGGGCAATTGCCTTTACCCATAAACTGAGAGTGGGTGGTGCCATCCTGCTGCCATGTCGCTTGGATGTAGAAGCGCCATCTGTGGGTTGGGGTAGAAGCTTGAGAGAGATTAATGTTTAGTAAGAGAAGGAGAGGGTTGGCGAGAAACCTTGAGTTTGGTGGACCCCAGAGTGGTAGAAGTATGACTGTATGGAGTCCCTGTCCAGGGAGGTTCCAATGATTGAGGATGCAGCTCTTGAAGTAAGACTGCGTCACTCGGTTGAAGAGGGTCTGATTCAGTTCCTGATTGGGTTGGGACAGAGGTAATGGATGGCACAGGAAGACACCAATCTGTGTGTTCTTTTAGGAGTTTGTGTAGAAGTGTAAGATAAGGGAGGTAGAATGATACAAGGGGAGGAGGAGGAATAATTGGAAAGCTTTGGTTGATTAAGGAAGGGCACCCATAGAGTAGCTCAAAGAGGGGTGAGGCCTGAGGGGGCTCTAGGGGCTGCCAGGATAGCCTGAGTTCAATTGCAAATTTAGTGAGATGATTCTTGAGAATGCTGTTAGCTCTGTCAACCTTACCTGAGGATTGGGGTTGGGGGGGATGTGAAGCCTCCAGGTGATGTTGAGGCCTTTGGAGAATAGATGAAGAACCTGAGAAGTGAAGGCCGGACGGCTGTCAGACTGAATGGAGGTAGGAAGTCCAATCCTGGAAATGATCTGCTCAATGAGGATAGAGGCAATGGTGTCAGCAGTTGCCCTGGAAGTAGGAAAGGCTTTTATCCAACCGGAGAGAGCTATCCCCCAAATTACAAGCAGTTAGATCCTGTGTCAAGGCTTGTCTCTGAGGCCTTGGGGTAGGTCTGTCCATGTCAGCTGTTGAGACCTAAAGGATGTAGGGTCTTCCCCTATAAAGGCAAAGAGGTAATAAGAGTCAGGTTGGAGGGGCGCTGTAAAGAAGGCATCTTTAAGATCCAGGACAGTAAAGTGAGTGGTCAAAGGCGGGATATGAGAAAGAAAAGCATGAGTATTGCAACCACTGGGTGGATGGGAATAACTGCCTCATTAATTAGGTGGAGGTCCTAGACTAAGTGATAGGCGCAATATGGGAGTGTTGCAGAGGGAGTCAGTAAGGTTTAGGGGTCACTGGGAAAGTAACTGGTCCATGATAGGTTTAAGTACTTCCCTGTGGGTTTTGGTGATGGGAAATTGGGGACGTGAAGGAAATTTAGTTTGGGGTTCCAGCTGGATATGGACTGTGGTGGGAAGCTATGAATGGCATGGAGATGTCCCAGACCTGAGGATCGACTAGGGTCATGGGGCAACAGTTTGGTAGATACTGTCAGGTTATTAGAGAGAGTAAGGATTAGAGACAGAAGAAGATGTGTAATAGTATTCTTGGGGTGTAGTTGGAGGGTGGTTCCTAATAATTGTAGAACATCTCTGCCTAGGAGAGGAACCAGACAGGATAGAATGAACAGAAAAGAGTGTGTGAAAGAGTGTCCCTCCAGGGCACAGGCCAGCTTAGCAGTTCGGTTTGGGGAGGAAGGTTTGCCATCAATCCCCATAACTGAGACCTGGGAATAAAACAGAGGCCCAGAGTGGACAGGCAAGACAGAATAGGTAACCTCCATGTCCACAAGTAAGGTTATGGACTTACCCACTGCCGGAAGTGTTACCATGGGTTCTGCGAGGGTGATGGGTGCCGCAGCCTGGCTGGGCACAAATCACGAGCCGCCACAAAGCACTTGTATCTTCAAACAGGAAACTTTATTGCCCGAACTCCACCAGCACTCCATGCACACACACTCCAGGAACTCTCCCACATGCCACCCACATGGCTTCTCCAGGAAAACACCACACCCCCACCAGAACTCCAAAGTAGCAGGACACCGAGGCAGAGGCAGATTCCCGGAGCCGCCCTATTCCTGGAGCAGGGCCCATATACAACTCAATCAATCCAGCATCACAGCAATTATATACAGCTTAAATCAAATCATCATCTCAATGGTTCGCTGGCGTCACCTTTCAACCATTCCCTCTGGCAATATGCCAGGCGTCATTCTGACACGGCTGTGGCTCTCAACAGTTGGGGGTTCTTGAGTGTGGGCTTCTTCAGTTTTCTACGAACCCCAATAGTTCAAGAAGGGACTACCTGGCTGGTCATACCCCCACAAAGAGGCACCGAGGAAGGGCCAGCCATGGGGGCAGTTATTCTTCCAATGTCCTGTCTGCTAACAGGTGGGGCATGGCCTCGAAGAGGGGTGCTGTGCGTTTGGGCATTGGCAAGCCCAGTGATCTTCGCATCCACATTTGAGGCAAGCCTTTGGTGAAGAGGAATGCTGGTCCCCTGTGAAGCTTTTGTTGGAGATATAGGCCTCAGGGCCGCTGCCAAGGCCTGGGCTTGGGGTGTTACCTTTTTCTGCAATGGAGCCAGCTTTAAAGGTCATTTTCATCCGATCTCAGAAAGGGGTCTGAGGGGCCTCCTTAGCTCATTTGAGCTTTTTTTTTAATATCATGAGCCTATTGAGTGATGAAATGGGTTGCTAACACTGTAGCCCTGGTGGGAGACTCAAGATCCAGCTTAGTTTATTTGGTTAGGGCCTCTGTAAGGTGGTTGAGAAATAAGGCTGGATTTTCATCTAGATTCTGGGAAAGATCTTGAAGTGGGAATGGGATGTGTATTCGAATGATCCCTTCAGCAGCAGGGGAATAGGGGCTGTGTCAGCAGGAGAAGGGGGAGGAGGCTCAGAGGGCTGACTTGTCCCCACCCACTCCCATCAAGGAGGCCCTCTGAGTCTCCTCCCCCTTCTCCTGCTGACACAGCTCCTCCTCCCCAGCTCTGCTCACCTCTTCTGTTGACAAACCCCTCCCCCACACTCACTCCTCTCTTCTCCTGTCAGTTCCCACACCCAGTCCCACTAGGCCCTCCCACCAGCTAACCCAAAGTTCCTTTGTCCTTTCAGGGAAATGGCTGCTGCTGAAGGGATCATTCGAATACAGGAACATTTCCAAGTCTGTCAGTGTTTAATGTCTCAGAATTACAACTTCATAAAATGTGTGTCCAAAAGCACTAATAAATAATTGTGTATTTTCAATGCACCAGTCTCTTAAATTATGTAGAACATTTTGCTACATATAGAATTCTTAGTTTACAAGTTTTATTTTTAGCACTTTCATGTAAATCCCACTGGCTTGTGGCCTCCAAACTTTCTGCTGAGAAATCTGCTGTTTTTTTTATTAAGGAACTTTGGTAGGAGTTGAATTGCTCTCTATTTGCAGATTCTCTGCCATTCAATAGTTTAACTATCATATGTCTCACTGTGTCTTTTTGAGTTTATCCCGCATGGAGATAAATGAAATTTATGAACATTTATATTTATATCTTGTGAAAATTTGGGGGAATTCTGGTCATTTTATTTTCAAATATTCTCTTCCCTCCCTCTCCTTTTCCTCTGGAACTTGCAATGCTTACATAGTTGTGTTTGATAGGATCCCATGGGCACCTTGTGCTCTGTTCATTTTCTTCGATGTTTTATTCCTTTTCTTCACATTCCATAATTTCAATTTTCTTACCTTCAGGTTTACTGATCCTTTCTTCTACCTGTTCAAATATGCTTTGGAATTCCTCTAGTCATTTTTTTTTCCATTTCAGTTATTATACGTTTTAGTGCTAGAATTTCTTTTTGTTTATATTTGAGGTTTTTTTTTTTTTTTTTTTAAATCTGTTTATTGATCCTCCACTTTGACCATTCCTGGTTTTTCTTGTCCCCCCCCCCATATCTTCTTTAGATATTTGAGTATCTTTAAGGCCACTCCTTTAAAGTATTTTTCTAAAGGACTGCTATCATCTCTCTTACAGACAATACTGTTGGTATATTTTTTGTTTGAGTGGCTATACATTCACCACTTCTTTATATACTGCCTTAGTCCATTTTGGGTAGCCATAACAGATTCCTCGAGACCCCGTAATTTTGAAAAAAAAGAAAAAAAAAAAACCTTGTTTTTCTGAGTTTTAAGGTCTGGGAAATCCAAGATCAAAGCAGTGGCATCTGAAGAGGCTGCTGTTTGTTTCCAAGATGACACATTGAGCACTGTGTACTAGGGAGGGAGGAATGCTGTATCTTCAGATAGCAGAAGATGGAAGGGTAAGAGAAACCAAACTCCCTTTGACAGGTTCTTTTACAACAGGATTAATTGATATATAAGGGCAGAATCCTTATGACCTAAACACATCCACAAAGGCCCACATTCCCCACACTTGAAACACAGTTGCATTGGGACCGTAACAAATGGCCTTTGATTTTGTTTATTGGGAAGGATCTGATTTATACAGTTACCACAGTTATATTTAAATATAACAATTATATATTATGTTATATTTAACAATTTTATATGTAATATATATTATATAAAATATATATAACAAATATATATTGTGTTATATTTAAAACAATTATATATTATGTTATATTTAACAATTTTATATGTAATATATATTATATAAAATATATATAACAAATATATATTGTGTTATATTTAAATATAACAATGTGGTAACTGTATAAATCAGATTCTTCCCCTTCCCCAGAGTTTGATGTTTTGGTTCATTCTGTTGCTATAGGCTATCTTGGTGCTGAGGATTACCCTGTAGCATAAAGTTAAGTTCTTGTCAGTTTTTTTTCCCTCCCCAGACCTATGTCTTTCTCTGAGCATGTTTTGTGATTTTCTAATTTTCCTATGTACACACTTGCTTTTCAATATATGAGTCTTTAATGTTTGTCTCTTCAAAGAAGAAAAAAGAGGAAATTAAACTTGAGAAAAAAGTGCCTACCCTTTAAATCATCTGGAGGTCTCTTGATCCAGTGGAGGAAGGATCTTGCAACAATGAGGTAGAAATCCAAAAATTATGATGAATCATCTCATTGCTGCTCCATGATCAGAAGCAGCAATCAGCAATTAGAACACAGATTACTAATATTTGGAGAATGGAGTCCTTATTTCCATTCTGGCTCCTGTCAACTGTGTATTAGCTGTTCCAGGAAGACACACATGACTGCTTGACTTGGGGATGGATATGGGTGTGTGATAGTTAGCCATCACCAATGTAAGAGCTGAAATTGACTGAAGTTAACTCTCCAAACCGTCTGTCTGCTCAATGCCCTCCAAAATTTCAAAACTGTTACATCAGACAGATTTTGCTAATATAATTGCTTTCTCGATGGGATGAATAATTGCTGCCTTCTTTCCAGATTCCTATGCTCTCTGCTCTTTTTGAATTGAGATTTTATTATTGCTAGAAGTCTCAGAGAAACAGAAAAAAAGGCTACAATAAGTGGAAAATGATCAGGAAGTTATAGAGTGATAACAAAAAGCAGCAGTAGTTGTTTGTGGTCTTCACTGAAAGGCAAGTGGAGTTTGAAATGCTCCTTTTTGCTTGAGGCTGCTCTTTCATTAATGTCCATGTGGATAATTATTGAGTTTTGCTCTAAGAAGCAGCTTACCAACTGTTTGAATTGCTGTTTCACAGAGTTGTCCTAATTTTAAGATTTGATAGATCTAGGTTAAGAGTGACCATAACAGCTGGGTACAGTGGCACAGTAGCTCCACAAGCTAAGGCAGGAGGATCTAAGTTCAAAGCCAGCTTCAGCAACTTAGTGAGTCCCCAAGCAACTCAGCAAGACCCTGTCTCTAAATAAAATATTTAAAAAGGGCTGAAGATGTTGCTCAGTGGTTAAGTGCCCCTGGGTTCAATCCCCAGTACCAGAAAACAAATTAATAAAAATTAAAAAGTGACCATCACTATAAAAGTGACAGTAAACTATTAGTTTATTCAATGAAAATTACATCATCACAATACATGTGAGTGAATTTGTAATAATTTTGCTTTTTTTCCATCTTCTCAAAACAGCTGTATGAAGATAAGCTAAGTAAATTTACCATTAGCACACATTAAGCAATGGATAAGGTAGCACTCATGCTAAATCCATCTGATTATAACATCCACATCCCCTTCTGCTTCATATAAAAATCCAGCATCTTAAAAATCTTTTTTTCATAGCCCACGCAATTCACCCTTGTCTGTGTTCTACTGGATGGCTACTATAATCTGGTATTGAGACAGGCTATCTCTCATGCCAAACAAGTTCTTAATGAAAAAAAAAATCATAATGACTCTTGTTTTAGGCCAGACTTCCAATCTTGTATTATCTTCTTATTCAACTATAACTTTGTCACTCTTACCTCCAGAAGTTTTATTCTCTTCCTATTATTGTATTTTTTCTCTCTCTCTCTAGCTTAGAAAGCATATTTTTCTCCATTTCTTCTCTAAGTCTCTTTTGCTCTAGGCTTTTGGATCCCTGAACTTAACATATTAGTTTGTGAAAAACTTTTTCAGTTACTACTCCTTTTCCTCTCTTATAGGTAAGAGCACTGTCACTTATAAAGTTTAAGTAGCTTGCTTTGGGTCATATTGCTCTTTAAGTGGACGATTTAAGAATTGAACTATATTTAATCAGTATGAAAAAAAATGCCTTCTCCAAACTCAAAAGCATCATTTGCAGTGAGGAGTTTAGAAGTCTGATCTATCATAATTTGTATCCTGCTCTATAATTCCTAGTCTTCCCCTGCCCCTGCAACATACAGAATACCAGAACTATTCCCCATTTAAAATGAGAAAATCTGTGCTGGTGGTAGAAAGTGATGTATGTGTATTTTAAGTGAAAAATGAAAAACTCATGGAATTTGAAACAATATTATATTACTTTTGTAGTATTTTAAGATGGACAAACAACCAGCCTGGTAATATTTTTACTTTATGTCACATTCTACTTTGATTTATTTTCTTTTTACATTACTCAGGAATTTACTTAAACCCTACTAGTTCTTGGCTTTGCTTATACATAATGTAAATAGGTGTGCTTTTTGTTGTTGTTGTTGTTGTTTTTATTAAGGACCATTATTTTTTAATGAATGCTTTGATTTGTGTACTTTTTAAACTATATATATCTCCAAACTACTAATCCGAATGGTGAATATTAAATATATCTCTATTTATGGCAATAATTTTATGCCTTTTAATAGTTTAAATAAAAAAATTTGAGCACAAAATATGATTGATAAGATGGAAGTGTGTACTTTGTTCTTAAAATGAAAGTCATACAATAGGAATTCTATTAGCAAGATAGACAAAGAAGTAAAATCATCAGTCAATAATTAGCTCAAACAATATCCCCCAGCACTCCAACAACTGATAATTGTTTTAGAAGTCCATCAATAATAGTGCCATTTTATGTGACTGTTTTTCACTTTTTAGAAAAACTAATTTCACCTAGCATGAGTTTACACCTGGCAAGCTTTTCCCAAAGACATCTATACAAGACATGACCAGTACCATAATGAAATGTGTTTGTATGCTTTAGGACAATCATGATTTTCAAAAAACCCTGTATTACAGGCCTCTAAAAACCTCCTCATTAGTCTGAGTAGTGACAGGTTCACACAGACCTCTCTATCACTGCTGAAATGCCAACAAAAATAGTAATTGCTTTTTTGCTCTAGGATCAATTTTCTTGCCATAGTTCAGCCTACTGAGTGATCATTCAATCAGTCTTTTAGTCATGGTCCTTTAAAAAACTCTTTTTACCCCCTCCTGGTGTCAGTATTCAATCCATGAAAATTTACTAATATTTGGTTAATTCTGAAAATTTTCTCTTTTTGTTAAATATATTTGAAATTACTCATGAACTATTATAATATTAATAAAGTATTAAACCAGCTCTCATTATGATGTTAAAATTTATATTCTTTCTTGCAATTTAGTTGAGTTTTAAGCATTATTAAGTACAGATAAATAAATGACAAAGCATATTTATTAGGATATTCTAAAAATTTTATAATTAATAAACAAAGAATCGGACATTCCTTTTTCAAAATATAACTCTATTCTTTGCCCATAGGCAAATTGTGATGATTTAATGAGCATTATAAATACGATGTTCCTTTAAAAGAAAAATGCATAAAATTCTCAAAGTTACAGAGATAAAATGCAAACTTGGCATTAGAATTTATATATCCACTGGGAAATTCTCTAAAGCAAGTTTTTTCTAAATGTCATTGAATGAGTTCTTAACCTCTCCAGCTTTTTCTACTACTGAGCTGTTCTACTTCATTTGTTCTTGCCTCTTATAACACATCCAAACTGTAGGTCTTCTTCAGGACTGGTTAGTTGCTCTGTTCTGTTAAGTTTGCTTTTCCCTTACCCAACCCAAGTGCTAGGCCCTATGTCCTCATCCATCCATGTAGTGTGTTTCCTATTTCAACAATGTAAGATGGGTTTGTGATGGTATAAATATTTACATATGCTAATATCTGGAACATTAATAGGAAAAATTCATCTTTATTTATCTACTATAAGTTTTCAAAATAGTTTTTCACATATTTCCCCCCAGTGATATTGTCTACATCTTGCAAAGTAAATGAGTAAACATTTTGAAATGAAAGTTTTCATAAAAGGTCCAGTTATATTGTTGGTAGTTTCCATAAAAAATTTTGATAATTTTTGTTTCTTAATTCTTCTATATGAAAGATAACATGCAGGCATATTTTTGCTAGTTGGTACAGGAATGACTTTATAAAGAATGAATATAAATCTGATGATTTTTTTTCATTTTGTGCATATGCCTGAATAATGATTTTGCAATGTTTTGTAGTTTATAGATTGCAGTGCACAATGACAAACATCATTTCATTAGATATTCATAATAAACCTCTTATATCCTTAGGGCTGACATGGTAAATGAAAAAGATATTATGAGGTTAAATGACTTTATGAAAGACTATATCAGTTCAGAAACTTTCAACTGGAAATAATAAAATCCAAGTCAATCTTACATAAATAATAAGGAAATGTATTAGTTTACATGAAATAGAAAGTAGACTTTAAGGCTGAGTGTATTCTTTTTTCTTTCTTTCTTTTTTTCTGTAGTGCTGGGGATTAAACCCAGGGTCTTGTGTGTGAGGCAAGGATTCTATCAATTGAGCTATATACCCAGCCCCAAGACTGAATGTATTCAATATTCAATGCTTCCAAATCTAGATCGACTTCCTTGAAACTTTCTTGTCCATTTCCACTGTTTTTTTTTTTTTTTTTTTGTGTGTGTGTGTGTGTGTGTGTATTGTTACTGGACTGAGAATGAAATAATTATAGGAGTTACTGATTTATTCAAGGAAATGCCCAAGGGATGAGACTGTCTCTCTTTATGGCTAACTTAGGATTCAAACTTAAATTTTCTAAAATCATCACAAGCTCCTTTTACCCTATTACCTGTATTCAGCCTCATGTTCACTTCCATTTTAATTCATGTTGGCAAAGAGGTCCTACGTATTGCTGATGCTATGGTTTGATCTGCTGTGACCTCCAAAGGTCCATGTGAGTAATAGTTTGGTTCTAGGAAGAGGCTATTGGGAGGTGACAGAACCTTTAAGAGGTAGAGCCTCATGAGAGTTCTTCAAGTCTTTGGGGGCATGCCCTTGAAGCTGACTGGGATCCTGGTTCTTTCCTCTTTTTCTCTTTCTTGTTTCCTGGCTACAAGGTGAGCATTTTTTTCTGCTATATGTTCCTGCCATAGTGTACTACCTTGCCCAAAGCAACGGGGCCAATTGATCATTGACTTCAACCTCCAAAATTCTGAGTCAAAATAACCTTTTTATTTTTTAAAGTTGAATACCTCATATATGTGTTATGGTAACAAATAACTAACATAGTTAGGCTTTTCTATGACTTCTTCACAACAATGTACAAGTGGAATAATAAACAATAAATATTTAGAATATAAGATCCTTAGAGTAGATGCTTTGCGATATTCTGTTCCTCTGTGTAGCACAATATAGACAAGTCCCTTGAATGTAGTAGGCATTTAAATGTTTGATTGTGAAGTAAGTAATAGTGAGGAAGTTCATATAATTAGTTTCATATGGAAATTGGTATTTTATTTGGGTGCAGTTGGGTACTTGAGGCTATCAACTCTTTCTAAGCCCAGAATTTACTGTGGGAATTATTTAAGCTATAAATAATTTGTCATTCATTATGTTAGTACTTTTCATACCTTATCTCTCTAGGTTTTACTATAATGTAACAGTCATAAGTGCACCATATTTACACATTAACAAATTTAGATGACAAAAAAATTATCTTATATTTTTCTTAAATCAACTTAAAATTCAGAATCTCTGTGTTAAACTTTGCCATTCCATTGATTATTCAGGCTACTCCAGAATTTATAGCCCTGAAAAAGATCGATTTGATTTCCTCACCCAGGCAGAGGGAAAACTTTTCTTCTCATCCATCTAACGATTATTATTGTCTTGCATTATCAATCACTGATACCAATTATGCACAATCCAATAGACCCTTTTTATTGCTTATGGATCTAGTTCATTGTATAGGTTCACTCTGTCCCTCACAGATTATGAGAAACAACTTTAAGACACATCTTAGGTGAAGATTTCTCATACTTTGTCTTCTTGTTCCTAAACTTGTACAAAGCCTGTACCATCATCTCCCTTCAGTAGGTGGTCCCCGAGTGCTAACTTGGACAACACTTAGAGTGTATACCATATCAGAGCACTTTTTCCCCTCTCTTGAGTGTCTGGCCCATAGCTAGAAATTAAGCTCATTATTATTATTATCATTTTAGTTATTATTATCATTTTAATCAAGTATAGCTCTTTTCTGTCAAGTTTGTTCATGTAAGAGCAAATTATAAGGCTTGACTCTTGACCCATTGTTTAGAAGCCGCTATGATTAGTAACTTTACAATAATTTTTTGTCAACTCTCACTGAAGAAGACTTAAAATCTCTAGTGTGGCTTTCCAAATACTAAGTCTGCCTTAACATTATTAGATCTTGTTTTTTGTTTTTGTTTGTTTGTTTGTTTGTTTATTGTTTACATATAAAAATTAATGTAGATGTGGCAAGGGCAACTTGAAACGAAAAATACCAGGAATAACCAATGATTTTGTTGGGCCTATTTTTGTACTCTATTTGACTACACCAAGAGATCAAATAATATTCACATTCACATTATGAAAATACTAATACTGAAAACTGATATTTAGCTATGACATGAACAGACATTAAATAAAATAGAAAATACTAAATCTTTGTGTTCCAAGCAAAAGCAGAAGAAAAGAAAAATGTTACAGCTTTGGTAAAAAGAAATTGTGTTACAAAATCCCTCTATATTTACTCTTCTGGGTCTCTAACATGATACATAGGATTATATGAGATAGAGCAAGTAATGCATTTAGCAACTGAGTTCGGGGATTAAAACATAATCAATGAAGATTGTTAATATTACTTTTATTGTTATCATTATTGTCTAACATACACATTTGAAAATGAAAATAAAGACAAAATTGTTACATAGTAATTATGAAACTGTTTTTTTCATTAGATACTTTCTAATGGAGCTTGCTGGTGCATTATAGAAATGATATTTAGAATTTATTTTCTTACTCATGAGAAACTACTATGTATGTTAACTCCTTTTCGTATTTCTGATACATCCTCATTTTAGCTAAAGTAAGAGTACAGAACCTATATATTTCTAATCTTGCAGAGAAATATCAGACTGAATGGAACTACATTTCTTGATTCTTCCTTGGTTTAATACTAAAACTGAGAAAGGAAAGAGAGCATATCATAAATAAATATAACAATGTTTAAGCTGTATTTCACACAATTTAACTTATTTGATCTTCTCAGCATCCCTATAAGAGTGATAGGAAAGATTTATTATTCTATTGCACATATTCAGAATTGGTTTCCAACAAGGTTAAATGATTTCCCTAAGGTCTCATGTCTGGGAGATGGGAGGATAGTAAGTTGATCATAAAATCTGGTCATGGTACCTTTTCTACTGCATTATCTCCTCATTATCTTTAAAAACCAGCTTAGTCTTAAAAAAACACATTTTGCTTCACCTTTCTTTCACACTCTCATCTTTCAAATTGGGAAAACCATGTATAAACCATGCTATTATTGTGAACAAGTAGGAGTTTGCTAATAGAAGAGTGAAATGTTAGAAGATAAAAGAGGAATTAATTTTTCTGTGTGAAACTGGACTACTCATCTTTTTTAATAAGAGTACCAAGGATTGTAAAAAGTTTGCCAAGAGGACATTTAAGTAACTTCCTCCTGTATTATGAGTCCCGAGAATTTCTGCATGTTGAATGATTCGCTAGGACTTTACACAGCTCAAAGATACTGTACCCATGGCCATGGTTTACTATAGTGAAAGGACACACAGCAGGAACACCTTCGGAAAAGACACATTCACAGGGGCAGAATCTAAAGGAATCTATGTGTAGAAGGGGCCACACAGAATGTGATCCTTCCTCTAGCAGCTAAGTATAAAGAGCCATATAGAGTGTTTCTGCCCAGAAAACTCTCCTCTGGGCTCAGATCCCAACATTTTGTGGAGGATTGGTCATACAGGCACTCTCTGCTTGTGTGATAAGACATAATCCCCCAAATTCCAGATTCTCAGAAAGGAAGCAGGTGTTTACCATAAATCAGACATCTAGAAAAGCTAATTCAATGTCCCAGGCAAACAGCATAAGGAACTTCAAAAGCCAGATTCCCTGACATCAGCCAACATGTTGCCCTTTATGCAAGCCCTTCTAATGAACAATGTTGGACACTCTGTGTTAACCCTCTCCTGTAGGTTTTTCAGTGTGAAGATGTGGGGCAGAATTTTGAAACAAGATACACAACAATAGTAAGAGAAAGAGTACCAATTAATGGTAATAAGTGTCTCTTATCAAGAGAAAGATCAAGAGAGTAAACTTAAATTTCCAAAATTTCTTTAGAATTTTATTTATATTATAAAGATAGCAAAAATCAATATGCTTAAATATAACTCAATAATATATTTATTAAGATCTTTTTTGCTACTTTGTGCAGCACATTTTTAAAAAGTATAGTGTGTGTGTGTGTTTTTTTTAAACCTTAAGCCATAGTAATTGAGAGGGATGCACATGGGTTTAATGTACAGAATGAACCCTGTCACATACTTTACTCAGTGCTGAAAGGATTGAGGAAGTATAAGGAAAGGCAATGTGAATCCTCTTTTAGAAAAGCTAAAAAAGCTCCAGCAAGCAGTGACATTTGAGCTCTGACATCTTTAAAGATTTCTATGGCAAAGATTGTACAATGACATTCTTGTTACTGGGAACAAAGAGAACTGAATGCACAGAATTTGGGGAAACATTGAGCTTTTTGATATAATATAATCTGATTCAATGATAGACATTATATAAATTAATGTAATATTAATGTTGTGATATTATATCCATGTTACATTATTGATACTAGTTGCAAATGAGTTCAGAAGTAGGACTTGATCTGAAGTTGCAAGGTTTTTCGAATGCCATAACAAAGGGATTGGTTGACCTATTCCATCATAAAGGGAAAACTTTCAATTGCTATTAGGCAGCACATGATTTCCAACAATGTGATAAAATACTGTGATAGTCCTTTTTTTATTTTTTAATGTTTCATGTGGACATGGTTTCTGACAATATATATAGAATAAATAATAAAAATTTTTATCAAGTCATGATCTTATTGTTCTGATATGTTTAGACAAATTCCTTGAGGAATTCTTTTCCATCTATTAATATTGCAACTTCTTTGGACTTAGATATCAATATCATATATTTGTAGAAATTGTTAATAATATTTTACCCTTTCACACTAAAAAATTATAGTCATCCTTTTAGAACTCATTTGAATATGTCTTCCTACATTATCATAACTGAATTAAAATGTTAGGAAAACACTGATAGATTCAATATATAGTACTTTATTCTAAATATTAAGTGCTAAGTATACTTATATCTATGAAAATGAAATTATATGAAGTGTGCAATTGCTATGTTAAAGATTATTCATCTACTTTAATTAAAATTCTCTTTGCATTTTATATCCATTTTGTAGTATTTTATATTTCTCTATCAAGTTTTTTTCTGCTTCTCTTCAATTGGAACAAGATGTGCTTGGGATGGTACTAGAAATAATTGAGAAGTAAAGCTATAAGGATATCACTTTATCAAGGACACTATTCATGTTAAGTATTTTAAAAAAATATCAGAGTCCCCAAAATGGGTCACAGTCTACAAATGATAGATTTGGGTTTTGAAACAAATATTGTGTACTTTCTTCCTTAAAATCCATGCCATTCTGAGGAAAAGCTAATTATCTTACGGCTCTGAGTCAACTGTTGCCAAATGGCCTCACAGTTAGCGACAGAAGAGAAATGAAGCACAGAGCTGTAAACCTTGGGGATTCACCTGGCCTCCTTTGCAGCCAAGATTGTTCCTATGGTGTCAGACAACAATTAAAACTCCTGAAATTGAAGGTGACTCAGAAAAGGGCAAAATGGAAAGTGTAGCTCTCTCAAACAGGTCATCCACATCATAGTGAAGGAATAACCAGAACACAGTGAAAAAAATAAGGAGAAAGGAACATTTCACAAAGCAGTTGTGATCATACTTCTGCTTATGAGAAGATGCTGGATCGAATGTACTGTGGACCTTCACTAACTAACTGCATCATCTTCAGAAGGCCCTGTTTCTAAGCCCATTTTTTTTTCATATATGAAACAAAGGGGGCATTTTATAAATGAAATAAGCCATTTTTTAATAATCATGTTTTGTAAGTCTATCTAGAAGGACATACTTGTGAAATATTTTAATGTAAGCAGCATGATCAACACCTCTGCCTTGACAAGCACATAGAACAGTTACTGTTCAGAGTTGGTACAATTTTTACTGAATGAAAAAATCAGGAGATAAAGGTGAAGGGTTGCTGTGTTAAAGTAACTACCAGTAGAATGATCCCATATGCCAATAGAAACATTACTGCTTTAAGACAATTATCGGTTTATTTATTTATTTATTTTTGGTTGGTACTGAGGATTGAACCCAGTTGTGCTTTACCACTGAGCTGCATCCCCAAACCTTTATAATTTGTAGTTTGAGACAGGGTCTCACTAAGTTGCTGAAAGCCTCATTAATTCACTGAGGCTGGCCTTGAATTTGGGTTCATCCTGACTCAGTCTCCCAAGTAGCTAAATTGCTGGGGTTACAGGTGTGCACCACTGTGCCTGGCTTATCTTTTATTTACTTATTTATTTAAATAAACTGCACCACTGGTGATGATGAACAGGGAAGGGGTAAGAAGAGAGTTCTCAGGGAGTTTCAAAGTTTAGCAGGTTTGGAAAAGCTTAAAAAGTGGTTTAAAGACTTTAAAACTAAAGAAATCTTTTCTGACCAGTTCTCTGCATAGAAGGCAACTAGAACTTCAAACCCTTAGATTGCTATTGCATAAAGAATAATTCCTACCTTTTCCATGGATATACTTTCAAGTTGCACAAATCAGAGAACAGCATCCTTACAGTTGAAATCCAGAGTTAATTTCAAAATCTATTAATGTGACTGGTATCTTATGACTAACCCCTACTAAATGTAGCCTTGGAATTTATTTAATTAGTTCCTTCAGACTCTAATGAATAAAAGTACTAGTCTGAATGAAGCCTATGATAGCAAATTATATATTTATTTTTTTTTAAGATTTTTTTATTGGTTGTTCAAAACATTACAAAGCTCATGACATATCATCTTTCATACATTTGACTCAAGTGGGTTATGAACTCCCATTTTTACCCCAAATACAAATTGCAGAATCACATTGGTTACACATTCACATTTTTACATAATGCCATATTAGTGACTGTTGTATTCTGCTACCTTTCCTATCCCCTAAAATCCCCCCTCCCCTCCCCTCCCATCTTCCCTCTCTACCTCATCTGCTGTTGTTCAATTCTCTCCCTTGTTTCCCCCCCCCCTTTGCCCTCATAATGTCTTATATGTAATTTTGTGTAACATTGAGGGTCTCATTCCATTTCCATACAATTTCCCTTCTCTCTCCCTTTCCCTCCCCCCACTCGTCTCTGTTTAATGTTAATCTTTTCCTCATGCTCTTCCCCCCTGTTCTGTTCTCAAAAACAGGGGCTGGAGATATGGCTCACTTGGTGGAGTGTCTGCATTGCAAATTATATATTTAAAGCATCAACTGACTTTTTAAAGATGTTATGCTAATCACGGCTTGGGAGAGTTAGAATATACTCGATTAGTTTTAACATTCTCTCCTTAGTGTTCATGTATTTCCTAGAGAAATATAATTTCCAGAAATTTATGATGCAAATTCTGTTAAATTGGAGTAGATGCTATAGGGAAATGAAAGTGGTCATTTTATTTTCACTTAGGTCTTTGTGTTTGAGCATTAAATTATAATCTGGAATATTGAACTGTCAGATAAAAATTTAAGCCTTTGTGCAATTTTGACTTGCAATCTGATTCCATATACATTTATTTTTCTTTTCTGTTTTGATGTTTCTAGAAATTAATAATGATAGAAATAAACATGTTTGTGGATTGTGAATTTTGACACAGTTTTATTTATTTGTTAAGATTGAGTCTTCCATGGGGTTGCTCAGACAATATGGAGTTATATATTATCAATGCTATATTTGTAAGTGGGGACTTTAAATGGATGTACAGAAAGCTTTGCCACTGTATTGAGTAATAATTATTAAAAATACAAAGTATATAAAACAAACATTAAATATTGCAGTCTTATACAGCCACTGGTTACTTATTAATTAATTGTTTTGGAGACCTCTTAGAAGAATTAAGGAATATTTTTAAAGTAAAACATTGAGATACTAATTTGATATAGGCAAAAGCCACACTTATTAATAAAATTATTGTGCTGAATTTGACTCTACAACAAAGCTCAAATATTAAAATTGAAGTTTCAAATTTTTAATCTTCTAAATGAATAGAAAATCCCCAAATTTTAGAGATAATAAAAGAAATGCAATTTTCCAACTTTCATGAAAAAGAATGTGGTCTCAGAGATATGATTTGATTTGTCCAAGAAAAAGAAGTCTTTCTTCTGAATAAATTTGAACTGCAAATATTATAATCCACATATTAATACATATTCATTTAAAAAGATAAATAAATATCTGGTTTATAAGAATTATAATAGTTTATTCATTTAGTTGATTCAATAAATATTTTAGCACCTACTCAGTGCCATCTGTGTTAATTTTATGTTACTATAACAAAATACCTAAAATTGGGGGGTGTTAAAAAGAAAAAGAGCTTGTTAACTTATATTATCAGAAGGTGAACATCCAACTAAGTGCCAGACACTGTTCTAAGTATTGGGGTATAGTTTTATAAGACAGACAAGGTGTTTATTGTCATTCATTTCACATTCTGGTAGAAGGGAATTGCTAGTATACAAAATAATAAATGAATAAATAAAAAATATTTTAGTAGAAAATCCTAAGCATATCATTGAAATTGGGTGATGGAACAGTAAGCAAGTCAATGTCTATTTTAATTCCATGTTCATGGAAAACCTCTGACACAGGAAATTTATACAGAGAATTGAATGACAAGGGGATAACCTTATAATCCCATGAAGAGTGTGGGGAGAGACATTACAAGAAGAGAACAGCTGGTTCAAAATCTCTGAAGTACAAAAGATTGATTTTAAGAAATGTTGAGAATAAACTTGGAATTTGTGGCCCTAAATACTCTTTCTCCAGCAACAAATATTTGTTTTGTGCATTAATACCTTTTGTATATGATATCCAGAGTTCAGGCTTTGATAGGGAAGTACAACAGAGGAAGAAAGGGTCAAAGAGTTGAAAGGTCTCTGCATCAGCCTGATGAAAATGATAGGTCTTGGATACTGAGCTATATAAAAAAGAAATAAGAGGGAAACTGAAGTAGAAAAGTGACAAGCTCAAGAGTGTGAGATTTTCTGGAAGAAAATTTCAGAGTAATTGTGAGAAGCTCTCCAAAGCATTATTAGTTGTCATATACAATGAGCATCATTTGCAAGTCCCTGTTATCATTAAGGACTCAAGAAAAACTTTGGGAGGAGATGAACTATCTTTGAAGATGTGTAGGTAGTGTACTCTAAGATACATCTTGTGGAAAGGTAGCACTTGAAGTGGAAAATGGATTTTCAAAGTATATGATTATATGTCTTTGGATAAATTCTTTTCACTGTATGAACCAAGAATTCTCATCTCAAGAATGATGGTCATTTCAATGCTCAAATCCAAAATATCCAAGAGTCCCTTAAACATCATTAGCTTAAAAGCTTGAAATTACCCAAATCTCTTTGTATGTAAGTCTGAGTGAACTAATATGTTGGCATTAACCAGATTGGTATCTGTGGGCTAGTTATTCTAGGAAATGACATAACTACAGAAAGTAAAAGAGAATAGTGAGAAAAGCCATGTGTATTAGTCTGTTTTCTATGCTATAACAAAATACCTAAAGTCAGAGTAGTTAAAAAGAAAAAAAGGCCTTATTTAACTCTCATAGAAAGCTGAAAGTCCATGATTGCACTGTGCCATCAGTTTGGCCTCTGGTAAGGTTTCATGGTGGATGATATTATAATGACAGGAGGTATGCTGAAGAGACCACATGGTGAGACAGGAAGCCAGAGAGATTCACAGGCCATGCTCAGTCTTTTATAACATCTCACTCTTGTGAAAGTGAATTTACTTCATGCACCCAGCAATAATCTCTTCTGAGTGTAGTTCCATAACGATATAATTACCTTCTATCAGGTTTTATCTTTTAGAGATTGTTCCACCTCTCATGTTTCCACATCGCAGATAAGCTTCCAGCAGATCAACTCTTGAGGGACACATTCAAATCATATCCAAACCATAGCACCATCCATTAAAGAGATGGCAACTTCAGAAAATAGAATACATAGACATTATTGTACTTGAATTTCAAATGCTACTAAAAGACAGCTGAATTTTATGAGAAAAAGCCTTTAAAAAAATTATTGTCAATGGTGAAGAAATAATGTGTGACACTGAAGAATAAATGGATGATGGATTATTGTTGTTGTTTTTGGTTTGGTTTGACGTGATCTTAATAGCCAAAGTAATATTTTCTTCACAAGATCAATTTCACAGAAATGCTCATGTACTCATGGTGTTAAGCAGTTACTGGTTTTAAGGTAGCTCTCTAGTTGGTAGTTTTAGGGTGTGCATAACTAAAAGGTAAATTAATAAGTAATAAAAGAGAAAACTAACTCACTTAAACATATGCAAGCAATGTACTGAAGTTACTATAAATATTTGAAAGGCAGTTAATCAAGAAGAAAAATGCTCCCCATATTTTGTTGCTTTTTAAATGTAAATTTTAAAAAAATGTGGATCTACTATTACTAATTAATTCATAATTGATTGTTTTTTCTAAGTCTCTAAAAATGTGCCCATCTAAATATTTTGGTAAATAAAAAAAAAAGGAGCTAAAATTCTCTCCACATAGATCTTGCCATTTATGAATCTACTATGAGTCCATTACTGGTATCTGCTCTCAAATCTGATACTAGAAGAATAGATTCCTTAAATAAAGTGTATTTTCATGTAAATGAAAATAGGAACCCGGATAAACATTTTCCAGTGAAATAACAAAATGATTTTGAGCAAAAAAATTTACAAATATAAAAACACAAACTGATGTAATTGTGATCATTACACTGTAAACTCCATAAGGGTAAGCTTGCTATTTGTTTTATTCATGGATGTATCCCAGAGCCTAGAAGAGAGTCTTGCAAATAAGTGATGCTCTTGTACATGTAATCTCCATTATTGTTGTGCAATGTATAGGCAGTTACCATTGTTAAGTTGCAGCAACCCTCAATGATGTTTAACAGTGGTAAACATTGAGTATAGAAGAATCTATGTTTTTGTACAACAGTGATTTCTTTTTTACTTGCTTTGAAATGAGTAAGTCTCTTTTCCTAAAAGAAGCAGCATGTAAATTCCTTCTATTGGTTCAGTGAAGGAAACAGAGGTGGTATAGAGAAACTGGCCACAGATCCTGCAAACCCAGCATAAAATGGGAAACATTTAACAAGTCAGTCATGAGACATCTATACTGGGCAATAAAGAAGTAGCAGCAGGCAAGTGATGGGAGCCCTGTTAGCAATTTACATGGACTCCTTGTATAAAGGGATCTCTGAGGAACTGCAGATGTGGAGGCTTCTGCAAATAATAGTGACCTGATAAGAGAACATACATCCTAACACAGGTTACCATGAGAGAAGAAAGACTAGGAACATAGGAAAGAAGATGAAAACATAGACTCGGTCTAGGTCAGTCAAGAAGATGGAAGAAAAGTTAAATAGAACCATCTTCCAGCCACTTTTGAATTTTCATCGAGATTCTCTTTAACAAGAAGTAATTGACAGTGTCATCTGAAACATCTGTCAGTATCTGAAACCTATTGTCTATCACCCACGTCCCGCATGGGCGATGGAGTCAGGGTCACTGTGCATGAATTAGGCTGGCAATGAAAAGACCACACTAACTCAAATTACCTTTTGGGGGGGTCAGGGATGGCTCTGGGACCTCAGGGGTCAGCTCCCACACTGGAGGGCAAGAGGAGCAAGGGAGGCAAGAGAGCCAGAGCACCCTGAACCCATGAATTTATTAAGGAAAAGACATTTGATGGAATATTCCACCCAAATAAGGCAAGGGGTTGTGTTATAACAAATGGGGGTGTTAGCCCAGTCACATTGGGTGACGCCCAATCCCAGAACTGCACTTCCTAAGGCCCACTTGCTTCGCACTGCGTGTGATGCCAGTTCCACACCCCCATTACTCAAGGCCAAGGGTCATGCTCAGTTCCTGTTCAGGGCAGCCCCCAACAATTGTCATTTAGAATTTATTGTACAGAATCATAAGTAATTTTGTGATTTTATAAATTACTGTCCTCAATTTATAATATTGACTCAGTCTTTCTGACAGAACCTGTTTGATTTCTTTAGATTATGATTAAAATTAGATAAGTATTGTGATAAGTTCCTGTGAACCATGCTCTTTATTATACTTGAATTCAACTTATGTTACTAAATTTTGCATATTTAGCTTAGTTTTAATCCTGAAATTATCATTGAGAGCTTGATAGAAAGGGACCCTTTCCAATTAAAAATCGTGCTCTAATGGATAATGTGAAATCAGCAATTTTCCTTTTATAAAGTCTTAGTCATATAATAACAACATAATAAATGATGGACTGGTTGTGGTGGCATCCACCTGTAACCCCAGCAATGAGGGAGACTGAGGCAGGAGGATGGCAAGTTCAAGGCCAGACTCAACGTCTTAACAAGAGTCTGTCTCAAAATAAAAAAATAAAATAAAATAAAAGGTGTTAGGTGGGTAGCCCAGTAGGAAAGTGCTCCTGGGTTCATTTCCTAGTAGGTCACACAAAACAAAAACATAAATAAAAAGGCAGACTTTCTTTGGTGTTCTAATCAGCTATAGTGTGGTAAGAAACTGTTAAATTTCCTAAAATTTTAAGTTAAATTTATGTTTATAAATTTATAAATTTTATTATATCTTGTTTTAATAGGAGAATATAAGTTTATTTTATCTGATAGATCACTAAAGTCAATATCACTGATATTACTTTCAGCTATAAATTAGTGCAGTACAAATTTGGTAGAACTCATTAAATTTGTAGACAATCTAAAAGTACATATTCTATTCATTCAACATATATTGAAATACTTTTATAGCATTTACTAGGTACCAAGTACTATCTGAGCAATTAAGATAATTAAAAAATCGGAAAAACAAAGATCCCTGTCTTGTGGTCCTTATTTCATGTATAGATAAGTAATATATGATAATAATATATTGTGCTATATGCTTAAATATTTTAATCTGCCTTTAAAGGAAGTAGGCAGTAGAGTATGCTATTAAACAGAGACATAGAACTAGGATTTACTGAGAAGGTGAGAAATAAGTGAAGACTTTAGAAATTGTGAGGTTTGGTGCTACAGCTAGTTGGATGAAAAGAGTGTTCCAGGTAGGATAAACATTTAGCCCAAAGGGCTGTGGTGAAAGATGCGTGGCATGATAAGAACTATCCAGAGAACCAGACTGTTGTCATGGGGTGGGTGGGGATGGGTATAGAAAGAGATGGGTCAGAGGTGATAGACAGATGGTGGCTAAATAACCACATTCTAGTCAACCCTCTCTTGAACTACTTTAGTACAACCTCCCTTTTTTTGTTCCATGGTATGAATAAAATAGCTTAATAGATAAACCAATTCAGTAAGCTTGGTATCATCAAAAAGGGGTTTTCAAATAGTAACATAATTACCTTTCATGATACCTATCATGTGCTGCACATATAGGTGCTCAACCTGTCCTTACATGTTGAAATTCATTGTTAGACTGTTTTTTCACCATGATTGAATATATGCTTCATTGATCACACAGCTGTGAACATCAGAAACACTGGAAATAATCCAGATTCAGCAAAAATGTATCATAATGCATGAGGACTCCACACCCCGGAAGCAGAAGAAATTTAACTTACGCAGTAGAGCAAGATGAGAACAACTAGAAAACTGGGGACATGGAAGTACTCTACTAGTTTACTATTTTGGTTAGCCTAGAGCCACGGTGATCACAAACTCTATGAAATGTTATTTGTGCTCATACAGTAACATTAATTTTCTTTTAATCTTTGTCTGCCCCAGGAAATATTTCAATTGAATTTCACATTTCTTTGCAACAAATTGAGGACTCTGGAACCCAATGTCATTTCCTTAACTTTTTTTTTAAACTGTTATTTCCAAATCTCAAATGATTTCAAAACCAATAATTTGTTACCTTCCACTTACTTCTTCAATATGTAAAAGTGACATAGTTTAGGTTTTATTCCTTGGATGTTAATTTAATTCTGGAATTAGGGTTTCTCATTTAGTTATTCAATCATCCCTTCATTAAACTCACTTATCTAATTCAAATTAGATATTCATCTGAACACACTTAAAAAGTAGTAATTACTTCTGGAGGTAGTATATGTATTAATTGCCAAAAGAGATGTATAATGAGATACTAGGCTTAATATTCAAATTACTTCCTTTCAGCTATGCCACTGCAGGCAAGCTAATTAACCTCTATTGGACTCAATTTTCCTGTCACAAAAATGGGCATTAACAACATCACTTGCCACATAATATAATTCTGAATTAAAAACAAGCTCATTCATGTATGTACCTTGCACATATATCTAGATAATAAATGTAACTATTTTTGTTATTTACATACATGAACCATTAGACATACACTGTGATATGAATATAATATTTCTTAAGACAATAAGTGAGGATTTTCCATTTACCACATAAAAACAGAACTTAATCATGAAGAATGGTGGACTGAAAATAATGACATATCTTCATTTTTGGAAAGGGGGATGAGTAATTCAGAATTTCCAGAGACTGAATTATAGATATTATGATATAGGCTTTTGGAAGTAAATTACTTTGACAAAAGAAAAAAAAAAAACATTTGAGTACTGGAGTAGACAAAGGGGGAGTGAAGAGAAGGAATAGGGAAGACACTGGAATGAATCTGACCTAACTTTCCCATGCGAATATATAAATACACCACAGCAAATCTCACCATGTATATCCACGAGACAGTAATTTTAAAAATAAACTATAAGTAAATAGTAAATATCAGAAGGATCAGTAGAGAAGATGAAATGGAACAGGGAGAGTGGGGAGGGGAGGAAAGGGGAAGTACCAGGGAATGAATTAGAACACATTAAATCCCATGCTTTTAAAATTATGTCAGAATGAATCCTAATGTTATGTATAACTAAAAAGTACCAATAAAATAGTATTTGACAAATTTTGACATTTTAAAACCCAAATGTTTATGAACTTCATAAAGTTTTCCAACATGTGCTTTTTATAAATCTATGACTTCTAATTTTTTAAAATTTTCTTTTTTTGGGAGGGAGGTACCATCGATAGAACTCAGGGGCACTTGATCACTAAGACACATTTTGCTTTTTATTTAAAGACAGGGTCTCACTGAGTTGCTTAGTGCCTTGCTTTTGATAAGGCTGGCTTTGAATTCAAGATCTTCCTGTCTCAGCCTGTCAAGCCTCTGGGATTACAGAAGGGCACCACCATACCCAGGTTGACTTATAGTTTCAATGGATATTGTATAAGAATTAAATCAAATATAATGGCTAAAAGAGAGAGAGAGGGAATCTCAAAGATACTTAAACTATGTTCATTAACTTTACTAGAAATTAAATGTGAGGGTGAATTCTTGCAGTTTATAACTAGGTTAAGCAGCTTTGGAAAACTGACTTCATGAGTCAACTCAGTAAGCCTATAACTTGTCACCTCTCAATTCTATCACTTACAAAATGAATCTTAATTAAGTCTAAGTTTTGATATTCATATATACAAGGAATGTTTTAATCAAAAAAAATTGAAAATTAATACTAAACATAAAGTTGCAGAGCAAGCTAATTGAAGGAAAAGTAGATGTCCAAATTTTTAAAAATTTGAGTTTGAGACCTGATAAAACTGACAGTAGGTGTATAGGAAGCTGTGCTCAACCTTGGAATTTCTTAACTTCTTGAGTAGTTTCATCAGTTTAACTGAGAAGTCATGCTAGGTAGAAAGGTGTATTAAAAGAACCTATAATAAATAATCTACCTATTTTAAAATGAAAACATAGCATAGTTGTTACGTTTTAAAGCTCTATGGAGCTCCATTACAACTTCCTCTTCTCCCTCCTCATTACCATCATTTTTATAATAGGTAAACCAAGACCCAGAGAGTTAACATTATCTACACTCTCCAGGAGTATATTTCTCTTCTGCAAATGAAGAAATTGGCGGTAGGAGCAGGGCAGTCAGAATGGTTTATAGACAGTCCTGTCATTACATTGGGTAACATTCCATAGCTGGAAAGTGAAATTAACAATAAAAAGAACTGATAATGTGTGTATCTTATTTTGTCCCAAGAAATCAGTTCAAAAACAGAGTGAAACAACTAGAAAGTAATTTTTATTTCAGCCCAGTGTGTAAAGAACATTTTGTCACAACATCTAATAAGGTTATTGTAAGAATAGAACAAATCCAGGTAAAACAATCTGGGAACAGTACTTGGTTCACAGACAATACTTAAAAATAATAGGTATTTTTAAAACTGTAGTAGCAATTGATCTTAGCCAAAGAGGATATTATCCAAATAGGATAACACCATGAGTAGTCACATCTTAAACTACTAATAAAATTCAGTCTGTACTGCAGTTAACTGTGGATGAAGCACTGTTTTGTGCTTTATAATGGATTTTTATTTTAAAAATTATTTCAATTTTAAAGCAGTGAAATGTGGCACATGAAGTGGTTAATGAATGTTCCAAAGGTCATACAGCTTTTAAGACAATGATTTATGATAGAAATATTAAAAGAATTTAGTTAAACAAAGATAGTTCTGGATCTGGGACTCAATGACCAGAGTCTGAATTCTGAAACTGCCACCTGATATAAATCAACTTCCCTGGGTGCAAGTCTCCTTTTCTGTCAAATGTAAAGGTTGAATTATAAGTTATTTAAAGTTTCTTCTAGTTCTTCCAAGTGTCTACAAAGCTGAAGCTAAATGTTACAAAATCACACAGTTATTTTAAGTTTTTAATAATTAATTACAATTCTATACAGTTAAATCATAACTTCTTTCTCCATTTTTATCCAATGTAATCTCTGCTGTGCTGGACAGAAGATATCCATTCCACTTGTCCATTTCATATTTTTCAGAAAAATAAGTCAACCAAATCCAAGATATTGGTTAGTATATATCTGACTTTATGTTACAGGGTAGCAAGGGAAATCCTTATGACCAGATAGAAAGTTGGGAAGGTTTACTTATAATCATTATGAAGAGGAAGATCTTTCCCCACATTCATACTTTAGCTAGAGATGACCTCATACCCAACAGAGTCACTGGGTTGTTCATGCAGATGTCTGAATGCAGGAGAGATTTTGGTAGGAAATTCTATATTTTCATTTAATAGCTTTTCCTTCTTAATGCCTTTCTAAACCATCTTAATTTAGCACACTGCAGAACATTTGCTTCAGGGTAATTTTTTTCCCTACCTACAATTTATAACATTTTGGTTTGGTCTCTGGTGATTAATTTTGATCAATGCAAAATTATATTCTCTGGTGAGAAAATATTTATAGTAAGGAAACTGTATTTTTCCCAACCATATCCCCAGAGTATTTTAAAATATAATTTTCCTTAGACATGCTGCATAAATATTATATCTATACTACTAAAGAATAATGAAGTGGATTCTAAATCAATTAAAATTTTGTAATCTTACATAAGTTTTAAGAGTCAATCAATATATATACATACTTAAACATATATACATGAATAATTTGACTTCTTTTCACTGCATCTCTGAGAACCAGATTATCTTAGTTAAAAGAATTAAAACATTTGTTTCTAAAATATTTCAATATGTCTTTTAGTAGAAATTATACAAAATATAAAAATGCAAAAGATTTTTCATTATGTGATATATATTTATATATATATATATATTTTATATATATAAATGACATAGAAAAAGGGTTTTAATATTTTGAGGGCTGGGGATGTGGCTCAAGTGGTAGCGCGCTCGCCTGGCATGCGTGCGGCCCGGGTTCGATCCTCAGTACCACATACAAACAAAGATGTTGTGTCCGCCAAATACTAAAAAATAAATATTAAAAATTCTCTGTCTCTCTCTCTCTCTCTGTCTCTCTCTCACCTCTCTCTTTAAAAAAAATATTTTGAGATTAATATTTCTTTTAAAAATATCCCTTGCCTTACATATTTACTTGGCTAATTGGGATGATATTACATTCTGATCTTTCAAAACAAAGTGACCCATTCACTATCAGTAAGAGACTACAGAAATCAAGGTTGATATAAATTTTTTTGTAGAGATGGCAAATCACAGATGATATTTTCCCTAATAACTTTCCCCCATTCAAGCCACCTGACCTTCCAAATTAAAGATTCAGTTTTCCTATAATACTCAGACTAAGTCCCCAATACCAGCTAGGGCATCACATACCTCAAGAATTCTAATTGAATCTCACTACACCCTAGACCATTTGATTTATCCACTGATACATTATCTTGCCTAAGGCAGTGTTAAAGAACGGATAATCCATTTAGACCATTATTCTTTGACCATATATAGCTCCCAAATTCTTGCCTTTAGAAGCTCCACCTCATTTTGTTTTTCAACATGAAGTTTGGTCTTTCAATAATGTAGTGACTAAAATTACAATCAAGCTTTTTACACATTTTATATAGTGTGTCGTTTCTATTATGGTAACCCATATGGAAGCCCACGTGTAGGCTTTTTTTTCTCCCTCCTCCTCCTCCTCCTCCTCCTCCTCCTCCTCCTCCTCCTCCTCCTCCTCCTCCTCCTCCTTCTTCTTCTTCTTCTTCTTCTTTTTCTTCTTTCTTCTTTCTTCTTTCTTCTTTAAGTTTTGGTAAATCCCAATACCCAGGAACTGTTAGTCACTGTGTATTGCCTTAACGAATAAACATTTTGACTGGTGTGAGTTTGAAGAAACTCCACTGAGGATGAAAGGATGAACTAAGGAATCTAAGTCTTGAAAATATTGGTTTAAGTTTTATTTCTGTAATTACCACATGTGGCACTTAGGTCACTTACTTAGAATTTCATAAGCTTCAATTTTCTCCCTCAAAAAAAAATAAGCTTAAAATAATTCTTACTTTGAATTCTGTTTTTATTCATGAGAATAATGTCAGTGAGATTTGTTCTACCACAATAATGTTTAGAAACCTGGACTAAATATATGAAACAATTTTCAGACATTAAAAAACAGGTATGAAACACTTTATTCCCTGAGAGAAGGGAACAAATAAAGAGAAAGTTACAATTCCTGGATTTCTGCCTGGAGGAATTTTGGGGGACAATGGTCTAAGAAGAGACATCTAAAATAGTATTTTATGGTCTTTAAATTTTGTAGTTGAAAAGACAGAGATCTGAGTTTGAAGAGAACAAGGCAACTAGGATTTGAAGGGGCAGAGGAGAAATTACTCAGACTAATAGCTCTAGATTTTTTTTTAATTTTTAAACTTTATTTATTCTAATTAGTTAAATATGAAAGCAGAATGCAATTCAATTCATATTACACATATAGAGCACAATTTTTCATGTCTCTAGTTGTATACAAAGTAGAGTTACACCTTTCATGTTTTCATTCATTTACTTAGGGTAATGATGTCCATTTCATTCCACTATCTTTCTTACCCCCATTCCCTTTCCCTTCCCCTTTGCCCTATCTAAAGTTCATCTATTCCTCCCATGCCTCCTCATCCCCATTATGAATCAGCATCCTTATATCAAAGAAGACACTGGCATTTGGTTTTGGGGGATTGGCTTACTTTGCTTAGCATTATATTCTCCAACTCCATCCATTTACCTGCAGCAAATGCCATGATTTTATTTTCTTTTAATGCTGAGTAATATTCCATTGTGTACATATACCTCATTTTCTTTATCAATTCATCTACTGAAAGGTATTTTTATAGGGAGTTCCCTGTGTCAGTCTATGTTTTGGGCGCTGGGGTCTTTGTTCTAATAGTAGTCTCCACATATATAGTGTGAAATTCATATATAATGTGAAGAACATCTTCTGAAAAACAGTAATTGCCAGAGAACTGGAAGTAGAAGCATCCCCAGAGTTCTCACAAGTCTAGGGTATCTTAGGAATCCCTAATAGCCAAAGTAGTGAGCCTTCACTAATAGAGGGGGTATTCAGTAAAGGGCACAGAAGGGTCAAATCTTAATATTAGTGATATATAAACTCTAGAGACTATTTCATATTTATTACCTCCATATTTTTTAAAACCAACATCAGAATAGTCAGTCTGACTCACAAGAAACATAATCCTCTGCAAGAACCGTTTGTAACTGTCTCTAAGGGGATTCAATCAAATCTAGTATTAAGCAAATGCACATTTGTCAACTAATATAAAATTATTGGTCTGGAGGAGAAATAGAAAAGTGAAATTTACAGCCAGGAGACAATTCAATCGATAGAAACAGGCCTGGAAATGTCAGATTATAAAATTAATAGAAAAGACAATCAAAACACCATTATAAATATAAATATGTCAAGGATTTATGGAAAAGTAAGATTATGATGAGAAAAATACAAAATAGTATCAAAATGTGAAATTAAAATTTCACTGTTTGAGAAGAGAAACAGATTAGACACTACAGAATAAAAGATCAATGAAGTTGAAGGTGCCACTAGAGAAAATATACAAAATGAGGCACTAAGAAAAAGAAAGACTTTAAAAGTAAATAGCATCAAAGATACATTGGACCTCCCCAAAAAAGCAATTTAACATTTAAGTTCCAGAAATAGATGGTAGGAAAACTGAGGAACAGAAAGATTGAAGAAATTATGGCCATTTTCCCCAAAAAGTATTATAAAATTAACACATACCTCAAAAAATTGTCAGAAAATTATCAAATGAGAATATGTGTGCAAAAAGTATTTTAAAACTTGCCAAGTCAAAATGAATATTCTTTGTTTATTTGTATAAATATTCTCAACATAATATGCATTCTGTAAATAAAGTAAAAACAGGGTTGTTTTATTTAAATTGACCTTATAAGTTTATATTTTGTGTATATAAAATTAATAATAAGAGGAGGATGAAGACGAAAAAGGAGAAGAAAAAGTCAATAATTATCATTTTGGTAGAAACATTGTCTGACCCTCTGCTAGGTGCTCCACATATGCTGTCTCATTTAATCTTCATGACAAACATGTTAAGAGCTGTTACATGTACTGTATTTTTAATAAAGATTATATATAGAGAGATATTATGCAATTTGTTGGCAGGCACACCAAAAGAAAGTGACAAACTAGACATTTAAACATATCATTTGGAATTCAGAAGCACTCCCAGATCCTAAAAGTCATGAGCACAAATCAGAATTCTTCTAGCTTAAATTTTCAGGTTAAAGAAACCTGCATAGCACAAGAGTTCTCCATATATGGGCCATGAGAGGATTGGAAAATATAGGGAGAATAAGAAATAAAGACAAAAATAGGTAAAAGCAGGACCAATGGGGAGGCAGTCTAATGGGGTCTGACTGAACAAATAGTGAGGCTCCGCAAGTTTATTATGTAGGTTTTAACATCAAAAGGATTTATTGTAAGAAAACTTCTTCGAGGTAAACCAAAGGGAGGTCGTGAGCAGGAACAGACTAACTGGGGCTGAGCAGCTTGCGGATGTCTTCTCTAGCTCCAGCCAGCTTGTTCCTCAAGATTATGAGCATGCCCATGTTTCTTCTACCTCTGGGCAGCTGGCGTTGGGACCCAAAACTGTTGAACCCATAAATTCCAAGCCAGACTTGGAATCTATCCCATTAACAGTGGCCACCTGCAAATGGGCGTTTCTCTCAATCTTATCACACAGAAAAATTCCCAGAAGGAGTCTAACTGTCCAGGGCTACAGAGTTCAAAGCGATGGTTTATTCAATGCTTGTGACAAAAATGTTTTAATATTTTGTTTTAAGTCCTTTAAAAAAGGAATTTAGGATCTTTAAAAGATGTTCTGTAAATGTTGATGATTTTCTATATTGAGAAGCCAGGCTCCCATTTATTTTTACAAAAACAACTGGTTTACTTGGTTGATTCTACAATCTTTTCTAGAGACAACTATGTAATGTCTGTTTTTACTTTAAATGGGCCTAGAAAATACTTGTTTTCTATGATTTCATAAAAACTATTCAAGAAATGAGTTTTATATAGGAAGATAGCTTTTTAAAAACAACTCTGAAAACCTTTTAAACATAAAGGCTGTGACCAAATAATTTCATTCTATATTTTTCTTAGAACAATGTACTAATAACTTAGTTATTGCTCTTTCAAAGTGTTGCTTAATTGAAGAATATAATGCTAGAACACAATATTTAAGTCTACTATATCTTTCTTACAGTTCATGTTTTTCCTTTTTTTTTTTTGGCAGATGTATATGACAATGCAAATATGTAGTTTAAGTTAGGTACTTAGTGTATTAATATTTTCATCATAAATAAATACTCGAATAAAAATTCTTAATGGCATAGTGAAAAAATATTAAATTTATGTTTTCCAAAGCCATGTTAAATTATTTAGAGCCATGTTAAAAAAAATGCATGTTTTTAAACTTATTTTACTTTATTTTTAAATGGCACATAATACAGGTAAAATTTTATGAGGTGTCATAGGATAGTTTGATACAAATATACATTGTGTAATGATCCAATAAGGATAATTAGCATACCCATTATCTCAAACATTTATCATTTCTTTTAATATTGAAATATTAAAAATATTTGCAATAAATATAAATACCAATATATATTTGTATTCTTTCCCATTTTTTTCTGATTGCATTTCTAAATGATAGAGAAAAGGAAAGCAGATACAGGCTAAATTCAAAGAATACGTAAAACTTCTTTTTATCTGTTTTTACTGTTTTATAAATTTTATGCCTAATTTCCCAAACTGCTATATAAATAACCATTTGCCTAAAGAATAAAATCTTTCCTTTGAAAGACTTCACAATTTGGCCCAATTTTCACCTTATTTCCCCCACTCCCCTCTGTTCCACCCGAGGCACTAAAATGCTAAGGAAACCATTCATCTTTTCTAGCACTCTTACAGCAGTGCTTCTCAAGCTTTAATGTGCATATTAATCACCTGGAAATTGTATTGAATTGCAGTTTTTGGTTCAACTGGTCTGAGGTACATTCTGGTACATGCTTTGCTCATGAGTTCCCAAGCAATGCTGTTGATCCAGGCACC
This sequence comes from Callospermophilus lateralis, assembly GCF_048772815.1. Lineage (NCBI taxonomy): Eukaryota > Metazoa > Chordata > Mammalia > Rodentia > Sciuridae > Callospermophilus > Callospermophilus lateralis. The sequence continues at coordinate 101,003,813 of NC_135312.1, read as the reverse complement.
AGGCTGTGAGCAGCTAGTGTTTCCAGCGCTTGATGTCTCTTGGTCCCTGCCCTTTTCTGTCTCCCTTGCCCTCCTCAGCCTAATACCATTCATAAATGGTTCTTCTCTATGTTCGTCTGTGTGGATGTCCATCCCAGGCAGAGTTGGCCTCTTCTTGTGATCTGGGAATTTTTTACATACCTGACATCAATCTCCTTAAGTTTTATCTACACTTTTATGTCAATGATCTTTTACACTTAGAATATTATTATTTATTTTGATATTCCCAATGTCTTGCAAGATGTCTGACTTACAGCAAGTATTTAATAAATATATGTTGTAAAATAATTAAAGGAAAAGAGGGAGAAAAGAAGAAGGGAGAAAAAAATAGAAGGTAAGGAAGAAGGAAAATAGAAATATTAAGTACTATAAGATCAAAATTTTTGCAATTTTCACATCATTCTATCAAGACATGAAGCAACTACAGGAAAAATAACAGGAATTGAAGCATTCATTACGTTTATAGAAAAATAAATAGTTTTTCACTCTATTGCTTTACTAAATAACATTAATCCAGTCACAGTAGATAATGATTATGGATGGATTAATAGATAAATCACTCTATGGTTCTTCATCTTGTGCCACAAGTACAATTTTTTTGCCTTGCTAAAAGAAAGATGAACTTTTCTTCATTTTAATGAAGCATAGCATTAGAGACTTAAGGTGGGTCCTTCCTTTCTACTGTGGACAGCAGTTATGAGAACAGAGAGGGGAAAGTCTTTTGTCAGAACTAAATCCTGAGTATTTTAAAAAATACATGATTTAAAAAATAAACTCTGAACATTTTCTAGATGGACACCAGCGTTACAAGGGTTTCTGTTTCTTTTTATCAACCTCACTTCATGTTTGAGGCCCAAGATGTGCCAAGTGGGATGAGGGAGAAAAAGAATAAAACAGATACTGCACATCCTGCTTCAAGTTTAAACAGCACATTCTAAATTATGGTCTCACTAAATGGCAGGCAATCATTGCTTAAAATACATGCATTGCATTTTAGTTTTACACATGGCATTAGGGTTTAGAGAGAAACATGTAAGTATCGCCTTTAAAGATTTACTTTATAGATGCACACACCATATATGTGCATATGTGTGAGATATTCGTCCGCATACAGATGTTCTCTCTTAAAGACTTCTTTACTGCAATGTTCTTGCAGGTGTACTTATTAGTAGCTACTTTTACTTTGTTGACAAAAATATATATATGTGTATTTTTTTTTTCTTTCAGGGTTTAAGCCTGAAAAGACTGGAAACAGCACAAGGAGGGAGAGAGGTAAGAGTATTTAAGGGAACAGGATGAAGAGAAGAACATGGTACAGTGATGTGGGGATGCTGATTGATGATGTTGATAATTGTAGTTGGACATGTTTTGAGAAGAATTGTGTGTACATACACTCCCATTCATTCTGTCAAAAGCACATGTTATGCATATTTTACAAATGTATTATTTGTGCTTGTGTCTCTGAGGCTGAAGAAAATATTGTTTCTTAGGTTTAAGAAAGTATTGTTTCTGATAAAATTGATTTCTGCAGCAGCATGGCCCTCCGGAGACTACAGAAAAGCCTGTTTAAGCCAATTTTGCAATGAACTATTTATAATGATTTGCTGGGAAATTAGCAAAATTTCAACAATGCATATATTTTATGACATCTGAGATTCTTGCCTTTCCCATCAGAGGCCATAGACACATGTTAGTAGGCTGGGATGCATCCTCAGATGGTCTGAAGTTGCTTTGATAATGCTAGAGATTTTAAAACTTCTTTATTGCTGACTATCTCTGATACTTTGAAAAGGGACACTCTTAATAGTACAAAATATAATGCCACATTATGTTTGTTATTAAAGTATGTTTAAGAGTGTCCCTCTAAGACAACATCAATTAAAATTCTTCCCTTGCTAAATGCTATAATTATTCTAATGCAGATTGCTGGGGGGGATATTTAATTCAATAAGTCAATATTTTCTCTTTAAATAGAAAGTAATCTCGCTTTTTGAGTGATACTAATGTAACAAATTTTGGGTCAAAATGAAGCTATTTTCTCTTACAAAATGAGAAAAAATCTTATTCCTCTCACCAACTGTGCTTTGTCCTTTTGTACAGATTTCTTTTCTATTAACTGAGCCGTGTTTTCCCGTTCTTTGCTGTTTTAATTTTCAGTTGTGTATTATTGGTATAGGACCTTTTAGTTCCTAGTAAACTTGTCATTTAGGACCTCTTTACTTTTGTCTGCCTTTTTCTATCCACAACAACCTCTCTTTTGTGGGATTCACACTTGTTGGCTTGCATTAGCAGAAGTGCTTAAGAGGGTAAAATACAGATAAATGTTCAGTTATTTTTCATGTTGTAGGAAAGTAAGATATTCTACATAGTCTTCAGTTTGGGGAAAAGTGTTCACTCTGTCTGGAGGCCCTCAGAGCCTTCTGATTTTGTGAGGGTAGCTGCTTTCCCTCAGACAGCATCAAAATGGATCAACTTGGAGAAATAAATAAATGCATCACCTCATAAGTGCAAATTCAACCAAGCAAAGCTGCCACAATTTATCTATGCTGATTTAATAATGCTTTGGAGATTTACAATATGGAGTTACTTAACTTTTCCTTCTGTGTCTTAGTTCAATAGCAACTTTGTGTCACATGAAGGAAAACTTAAAATCCACATATCCATATAATGGCATTGCTAGACCATGGCAAATTTCTTCATTCTTTTTATTAAGATTTTGTGGCTTTCCATGTAACTTTTGAAGACATCATTATTGTTTTTTTTTATTAAAACCATTACCTGTAAACATTTATTGCTTATTTTCTCAGTTCCTCTGATTTGATTTTTATTATAAGTGTATGTATGGGTAAAGAACATGTCAATAAAAAATGTTTCTTAAATTTAAAAAAAATGTTTTTATCAAACTATTTTACTGTTTATGTGAAGTTCAAATTTCTAACAATTTACCCTATAGTATATAAATCTTCATAGAGAGGACAACCCTGCTCTGGGCTTTCTTTCTAAGGTTAGTGAAAATAATTGCAAAGAAGGTAAGAGTGTCAAATTAATCATAGTTCAGTAATGTCTTCTCTGCTTGACACCTTTGATTCATGCATTGGGTACAAATATGGACTACTGAATGCAAAACAACCTCTTTACTTCCTCTGGTGAAGAAGCACTGGTTAATTTAGCATGCTTGTACTCAAGCTAACCACTCAGTTTAGCTTTCTCTATGCCAGTGAAACCTATTGTGTTTTATGGTAAGAAACCATAAAGAAGTATAAAATAATTAGGTGAAAAATATTGTGGAAACTGTTCTGTCAAGTCTCAGTTGTAGATGATCCGTACACAAAGAATGCAATTACTAGGATAAGGACCTGGTGATCTCTCTTGCTTCAGAGATGTGACAGGTTTCTCCCTGATTCATATTTGCTGTGTCCTATTACATGTGTGCATTATAAAGATGTACAATGTACTTTTGAGTATGTTAAATTTTAATGTGCCGTCTTAAAAAAAAACTCTTCCCCCCAAACCCTGTTTTAGAATTTCTTATTGCAACACTGTCATGATTGATGAAGAATTAATGACAATGATTACTTTTTAAGATGAATTACTTTGTCTTAGTTCAAACGGCAGATATTCCCAATAGATGTTGATGGATGTAATACTAAGGGCCTAATACCAAATATTTATAAGAAGGTTTAAGAAGTGTAATTTAAAATGTTCTATTTACTTATTGAGGTAATGACAACAGTTAGAGCATGCATAGAAAATTGAAACAGGAAGTAATACGCCATTTAGTTAAGTTGTAAATACTACTAAAGAACTAATTGCTAGGTAGGAAGGCTAGATTTGAACACTGTATAAAAATATAAATTAAGAAGTGATTAAAGTGTAAATTATTTTTTCTCAAGTAACTAGAGATGGGTACCAATTAAGTTGCTTGCATTTTTATGAAGTATTTGAAAATAGATATTAATTGTCTAAAAATTCAGTTATAATAGTATGTTTGAATATTTCAACATGTATATTCTGTGTGTAAAGTGAGGGGACTGATCATAAGATATAATAATAATGAATTTTCTTTAAAAGGTACATTGAGAGCTGGGCACCATGGCACACACTTGTAATCCCAGTGGCTCGGGAGGCTGAGGCAGGAGGATTAGAGTTCAAAGCCAGCCCCAGCAATTTAGTGAGTCACTAAGCAACTTGGTGAGACTCTGTCTCTAAAGAAAATATAAAAAAGGGCCCAGTGGTTAAGTGCCCTTGAATTCAATCCCTGTTACCCCCTCCCTCCAAATAATAATAATAATAAGAAGAAGAAGAAGAAGAGTAGAGGAATGCTGTATACAATGTGAGTATTAAACAGACAGTTTTAAGTGACTATGAATACAATTCCTATGTCTGGGATGATCTTGTAACTCAGAAAAAAAAAACTCAGTAAAATTTCTTTGGGTAAGGCTGGAGCTGTTGCTCAGTGGTAGAGCACTTGCTTCACACATGTGAGGCACTGGGTTCAATCTTCAGCACCACATAAAAATAAATGAATAAACAGATATTGTGTCCATCTACAACTAAAAAAGTATTTAAAAAATTTTATTGGGTAAAATCACATCAGTCATTATATTTCTTTCTTCAAAAAGCATTTTTCTTCCCTACCATGCACTTATTGTTAAATGTCAATAAAACTAAGATAAAAAGACTCTAATCCTATTGTTTTAAATAGTATCATATTTTTCAAAATGCAGTACTTGTACACTTATTATGGATTCAATTGTGTGTGTGTGTGTGTGTGTGTGTGTGTGTGTGTGTGTGGGTCTCTGTGTGTGTGTGTCTATGTATACACTAATTTTGAATGGCAGACTCTCTCTACTTCCATTTTACCTCAAATATGTCTGGCTGTTAGTCTTCTAAGTACCTTAAATCACCACTCATGATATGTCACATGATTAGTAATTTTATTCCATGAATGAAGAAAACTAATTATAGTTGACTATGTAAACCAGGATTAAATATTTATCTTTAGAAACTACTATATGTGATAAGGGAATGTGAGGGAGGATAGATACAGGGAATTTCAGACTGACTGTGTTGTTGAAGGTTACAGAGATTCCATAGCCAGAGAGACTATGCAAATAAAGCGCAAGTGTAAAATGCTCTAGGATTGCTTTTGCGTAATTTGTGGAGCTCAGATTTCCCAAAATGATGAACATGAACAGAAATCATGGAATTCTGAAGATAAGATTCATATTGGAACATTTGATATTTAAAATTAATAATTTCATACTCATAAACCAGATTATAACTATGCTTCTTAAACATATGAAAAAAAACTAACTTTCAATACCTTCTAAGGATTCTTTAGAAAACTTATCAAGACATTAAAGATATAGCTGGGTGCAGTGGCACATGCCTATAATTGCAGCAGCTGGGGAAAGGCTGAGACAGGAGGATTCTGAGTTCTAAACCAGCCCCAGCACTAAGCGAGGCACTAATCAACTCCGTGAGATCCTGTCTCTAATAAAATACAAAATAGGGCTGGGGAAGTGGCTCAGTGGTTGAGTGCCATTGAGTTCAATCCCTAATACACACCCCACCAAAAAAAAAAGGCATTAAAGATATAGTCATCTCATCCCTTTACTGCAGAAATTCCCAATTGTATTTTAGAAATTGTTCTATTGGTAATATTTGGTTCTGCCATTTTTGTAGGGAAAACCCCACTTTTACTTGTGGGATGACAAATACAGATAGGCTCTGATAGACATACAGTTAGGAAAAAGTGGACATTTCAAGTCATTAAAATGGCTCACTTATATGTCATTTTGAAGAAACAGGACCAACTTGTTTTAGAGCCTAATTGGTTTTGTCATCTAGTAGACTACCAATTTCCTCTGTTGGATAACAATGATCTTTCTTTTTTTCCCCTGAAAACCTCAAATGGGAAGTTACAAGTAACATGAATCTCTAAGACAGAGATACAATTAATCAAAGATATTTAAAAAGAGTAGATTGAAAATCAGATGTTTAGTTAAATACTAAATTGTGTTCTAACTTTATTTTATATTTACATGTCTTAATCTTTTAAAATTTTTATCATTTTTCTATTAATGATAAGAAATATTTAAATATAAAATAACATAAAATATCTTAAGAAAGGTAATGATTTTATTCTGTTGTCTTCATGTCTTTGCTAAGAGAATTAGATAGTTTTTAGTTTTTTTATACCTTGACAAATTATATATTTGAATCTGGTCTCTGAAATGGAGAAAATTCAGAGAATGAGATAAAGTACACTTCGATTTTCACAATAATTTGTCTGCCCAGACTGTTAGCACAACCATGACTTCAAGTGGAATGGAATGAAAATCACCATTGAGTTATGTTTCTATTTATAACTTAATAAGAATAGTAAGCAGACACCTTTTAGACTTAGTTAATGTTGAATTAAAAGAATTCACTCTTAACTTTTCCATATCCACAGACCACAGGAGAAAATAGTTTTCTAAAGAGGGGAATAAAGAAAAATTATGTGATTTCAAAAATTAGAACTCAAATAGAAGAAAGTGTACTGTTCTTAGAGATAAGAGTTAGTGAAAAGTGTTGAAGTGGTATTATTTTCTTAAGATCTGATATTTTGTGTAATTTTGAAATGACATACGATGACTATACTTATTTCATAACTTTGTACATTAAATTAAAACATCTTACACAAGATGGTGATCATGATTACCAGTTATCTTAATAATTTTCTATAATACTTGTTTTCATTTGGCTATTTTCTTTATTTTCTAATATTTAGAATATGATATTTAAATTCTCCTCTTTTATTCAACTTCAGATATTCCATGCTTGGTCTCTGATAGACATGGTCTCTATATAGTTTTATAAAATGAGATTTTACTATCCTCAGTGATTGTAAATTTTTTGAAATATATATGAACTAATAGTATACTCTTATTTAAGTTATAAAAGCTAAGACACAGAAAGCCCTTTTTTTCTTTTTTCAAATTTTTATTGGTGCATTATAATTATATGTATTAGTGCTCTTCATTATGACATGTATGAAAATGCATATAATTTTTTGAATTGTTTAGTGCCTAGAGTTTGCCCCCAGGATGTATCAAATATATGGTATGGCTATAAGGCCTTAGCAAGAAAATAAATTATTTCTAATTTTCCTTTTTAAAATTGATAGGCAATAAAGAAAATAAGAAGATTTTATGTTTACAAATCAATATTTATAGAAAGAATTATATTCCACAAGACTAAAATAACTGTTCCTGTTTCAAAATGTTGTTTAGTGGATAAATTAACATGTATAAAGTTCTTTGAGTAGTGTCTGACCTATAGGAAGCAATCAGTGAATGGCAGCAGTTGCTATTATTTTTGTTTTTATTATCTGCTCTTCTTTTCATCTTTGCTTCAATTGGAATTTGAGGATCATGTTATTGGGAGATTTTACCATCTACATGGACTAGTTAGGACCATGAGAATCAATAATGTCTTATGCCAAGCCTGTCTCTTAAAGGAATGTTTATTGTAAACTGAATCCATCATTTAACCTCAAAAATGTTTACTTACATATTACACATTACAGATGAGAGAAAATTTACCTTTTCCACTCAAAACATTGGTTACACAGGGCATAGCCTCCAAATTTATAGATGATGTTAATAATGAATTTTGAAGATCTCATTCGTGTTTATAGAACATTGATATTCTAAGAAGCTACCCAAAAGAAACATGTCAATCAAGCAAAACTAAGCTTATTATTTCTACTTCAGTAAAAAAAGAACACAGTTTTAGTAGCATCATAAGTGGGAAAATGAAATCAGAGGAAGTGCACACAGTTTAATGTCTTTTTCTCTTTCCTTTGCAAATGTTTGATTAAATATCTGGAGTATGCACACAGTGACAGAGCAGTATTTCCCAAGAGATGCAGAGAAAAAAAAAGAGTGTGTGTAGGGGGGAGGTGGGGAGGGAGGGAAACAACTGAGAGGAAGCCAGCTTCTGACAGATTTGAAATCATCACTGTGGAATATAAAAGAAGCCTTAAAGATAGAAAATCTATCACACACTGTCACAATAAAAGAATATTTACAACAGTTTTAAATAGTAGTTTGAATTCTATTAAGAAAAATTCCAACAATTATGTTCCTGATATCATTCCCTAAATTGGATGCAGCAAGTTTAGATTGTGGTAGAGGGCGGAGTAATGCCACTTAGCAAGTCTGTGCAGGATTTAGCACATAAATTAAGCAAGAGTTTACTAAAGGACCAAATAAATGTGAAAATTAGGGCAATCTCCTGTTTTAAGAACTTGGCCAACCATGAGGTTGGAGGCCTAAAATGTGTTCACCTTCAAGCAAAATGAAACTAAGTGGAAAAAAATGAAGACAAGAGTGAGGAAAATCCTAATGAGGTTTCAGGAAGTGAATCAGAGTAAAGTTTGTGTGAAGGACATTAGTCTGACAAGACTTTTGAGCTCTGGAGTCATCAGCATTAGACTTCCTCTTCTTGATTCACTAGGAGAGCCACAAAACAGTTAAACAGTAGTGTTGTAAATAACAGAGTAAGGTTTTCATTAAATGTAAGCATTTTCAGTTGCTTAGATAATCAAAGTATTAGTAAAAAGCTTTCTCATAATTAGAAGGCAGAAATTTTGCATTGGGGAGATTGATGGGAAGGAAAGTAAGTTTAGATAGACCTCAAGCAGGATTGACCTTACTGTTGTAGTCAGATAGTCAGAAGAAACGCTGAATGGGAGACTTTAGAGACTACTGGGAAAGTATTTCAAGCAGAAGGGCTTCTGAAGCTGCAGAGGGGTTCCAATTACAACTCCATTGTATCACCAGGATGCTTGACCATTGACCTTAGGAAAAAACCAAAAGCATAAAGAAAAAAAAAAATCTATTGATCAAGCAAAGCTAAATTTAGTAGACCCAATGCAATAAAAAAGAACAATTGATTGATAAAATTTTTGTAGGTCTCTAAGTGGCGAAATAGAAGAGGATATTTACATTATGTTGAAGCCCAGCCTGGGGCACTGAAATGTAAGGAGTAGTAGCATCAGGCAGGTTTTATGACATGATAGCTTTCAACAGCAAGATGAAATGAATAGAGATTATGACTCCAAGATTCTTGAATGCAAGATATTTTCTTTGCTTTGATATTTTTAAAAAACAATCTGGATATAAGTAATGACTTATTATTTTAATTTTACTAGGTGTTAAAGGCTAGGAAGGATTACAGTAGAAGGACTTTGAATTTCTAATCAATATAAAGTTAGATTTCTGTTTTTATAAGGTACATATATTGTTTTTAGAATCAGTTGAACCAGGAAATTATTTTATTTTGAAAAGGCATTAACAAATTGTGTTCATTTTTCTCCATTATATTTTTATTTGACAGTATATTCTTAACAAAATTATTACAGATCTTTTTTGTATCCTTATTTTTATTTGTGTATGCAACTGATTATACATTTATTTCTTGCCCCTTAACTGTGTCAATTAATGTAAAAGGAAAATACTAATCAAGGTGGTTGAACTGATTCAATGTTCTTTCATTAGAGAAGTATTCAATTAAACATAAGTGAAGAACTCTTATGATTCCCCTCTTACAAATGGAAACTAATTGCTACCTCAAAAATATACAGACATAAAAATATTTTCATTATTTTCATGCTGACCCATAACTTAGTAAGAAATTATCTTTTCTATTTGGATTTATATTTTCAAATCTTCTAAATGTTTAATTATTGGCTTCACTGGCTATCATATTTTATTCCTATAACTCTACAATGGGAACATGTTGCTTTTATTCTCTGCAGAATTTGCTGCTCTTTCTTCTCTAAGCTAAGAAATAGATCGCCAAATCTCTTCCCATCCTGTGGTCATTCCTGTTTGTAAGACAGTTATTTGACCTAATTTTCATTGTCCACATATTTTTCTCAAACCACTTTGAGACAATTGTGCACGCATCAATGCCCAGTCAGCCCAATGAAGGTGAGTTCCTCTTGTGAATTCTGCTGTTATCCCAAGACACCGCAGTCCCTTGCTAGTGGTTTCTGCATCATTATCCATGTGCAATCTAAAACTTGTAAATAAAGATTACCTAACATGAGAAAAAATGTATTTATAATTCTTTAGCTCCTAAGAAACATTGTGCTATCAAAGTATCATATAAATAATTATCTGAACTAGATTAAAAATTCAAGGATCAGAGACTTTCAGTCTTATACTATTAGTTGTTGTTCAAAGTAACAGCTCTAAGAACAATTTCCTAATACATAGTGTATTAATTTGTTATGGCTGCTGTCAAGAAGTACCACAGAGTGGGATGGATTTAACAGCAGAGATTTATTTTAACACTGTTCTGGAGATTAGATGTCTTTAATGCCAACGTCAGTGTTGGCAGATTGGTTGCTATCCTTGGTGTACAGATGACCGCTGTCTTCTTGGGTACATGATATTCCCTCTGATCATGAGTATGCCTGGTGTTTCTTTATGTGTCCAAATTTATTCTCATGAAGGCACCAATCAGATTGGCTAAATTAGGACCCCTCATAAAAGCGTCGTTTTATCTTAATATTAATTCCTAAATGTAATCACATTTTACAGTTGTTATATTTTTGTTCTTAAATGTTTCCCAAAGGACCATACCTTGAAGGCTCAGTCCCTAGCTTTGCACTATTGGGAAGTAGTGGACAGTTTAACAGGTGAGGATTAGAGGAAGGTTTTAGATCACTGGGGTCATACCCTTGAAGGTGATTTGGGAGACTCTGGTCAATTCCTCACCTCTCTTTTTTCATATCCTGCCCATGAATTAATTAGTTCACTCCCAACTGTGCACTTCCCTCACTACAGGCTCAAAACAATAACACCTCCAAAACTGTAAGCCAAAACAAACCTTTCCTCTTTATAAGTTGATTATCTCAGATATTTTATTACAGTAAGGGAAAGCTGATCAATAAAGTTACTAGGGATCAGGACTTCAACATATTCTCTTTTATAATCTTGAAATTTGATTACACCTAAATTCTAACCATCAACAATAAACAGAATCATTATTTAAAAATTGTAAACAGCATATTATCAGCAACTCTGATATTCTAAGTGCTATGAAAACTGATTTTTCTTTCTAAAAGGAAGGCTCAATTTTATTTGACTTGACTAAAAGACCTATTTGCAGTCTTTGTTTTTCCCACTTCACATGAACATTTATGTGTTTTGTTGCAGAAATATCAAAGGTGTATTTCTACAGTTTGCATTACCAGACCCTAATGGAGACATTCAAAAGATATGGAATATGCTCTATATGTCTATTCTAATATTAAATTAATTCTGAATTGCCAGATACATTTGACTTTAAGAATTGTGGATGAGGAATCACAGTTATGTAATAGGACACATTTTACTCTAAACAATTAGCAAAAGAGGTATTGCTATAATAAGCACTTACACATATTCATTTAATCCTCACAACGACATAACGTTCTCATTTCAAATAATAAAAAAATAAAGCCTGAGTTTAAATAACTTACCAGAAGTCTTATATTGGTAAGCAGTGAGGCCAGAATACAGATGTAAGAAATACGACCCGAGAGTCAAGTTTCTACATTGACTTGGGACTTGTAAGAAATGAATAGTAGGACACAATTGGATAGCTTGGTCTTCTGGTATTTCTCAGGGGAATTAGCTAATCTCCACTTACTAAACATTTATATTCTTTCTTTTTTTCCCCACTCTTTCCTGATCTGTCTTCTTGCTTACCTATCAGTTGCATATAAGTGTTATCTCTTCTGAGATATGACTATATCTATTATTTTGTTGTGTGATTGAGTATAAAGGATAGAAACCTACTTAAAAATTCAGGCAAAGTAGATAGTGTTAAGTGCATCAGTTTGCAGGGATGATTTATTGTTCTTTTGGAAAATGGAAAAGAGTCTGTTCTGTTTTTCTATTTCTCTCTTCTCCAATTGTAGCCATTCTGCTTTGTGTAAACTATATAGCATCTTTAATTTTTTGCTAACACTTTGTCCCTCATGACCATCTCCAGATGATTGTCTCAGCTACTTACTCTGTAGTTGGATAATCACTTCTGATTTTAGACAGTGTGGTATGATTTCCCCTGCTTCAGCCACATGTTCCCATCAAATAATTATGTTTGCAACAGGAACTAGGATTTCCAAAAGGGCCTATATTTTCTTTTTTTTCCCCTTCTTTCCTCATTTTTTGATTTTTGAAGGGAGCAAAGATTCATATGATAAAATTGCCATTTAGATCTTTTAATTTACTCCCAAGGGAATGGGAGGAGATTTTCATAATTCTAATGTCTTGTTTTCCGGAAAGACTTACCAAGGCACTCATTTTTAGGGGACATATACTACCTCTACCAAATGAAGGTTGATGTTATAGTTTGAGTCTGGAAAGTTACTCAAAGGCTCATATTTTGAAGACTTTTTCCCCAGCTGATGGCCCTATAGCGAAGTGGTGGAAATTTTAGGAGGTCTTGTGAGGAAAGGTAGGATACTAGGGCTGTCCTTTGGAGGGGTACTTTTTATCCCTGACCCCTTGCTCTCGTTGCCTCCTCTCTGTCATCAAATGAGCATCTTTGCTTTGTCATGCCCTTCTACTACTCCTTCACCACAGTTTCAGAAACAATAGGCCAGCCAAACATGGACTGAAACCTCTGATACTATGAGCTGGAAATAAATCTTTCAAGTTTTGAGTCATTTATGTCAAGTATTTTGTCACAGTGATAAAAAGCTGACTAAGACTTCTGACTACAACTTTCTATTTTTATTTTTCAATTAACAGAAATAGAGTTAGGAAAAAATGAAATTGTCTGAAACAAGCAGTTTATAAAGTCTAGTAGCTTTTGCTCTTCATTCCCATTCTTATCAACTAAGCTCTGATCATCATTGCAAAGTTGGCTTCTCAATTATTTCTCTTCTCCATGTCTATTATAACTAGAGTGGAGTGGGAATCTTATCTTTTGTTTACTAAAAACGACTTACCCTATAGAGGAGGACATATGTTGGCAACACAGTAAATTAAAAGTTTTCTATCCAGATATCACTGATTCTCAGTATATGTGATCCAAAATATTTCTTGAATTAAATCCTTACTGAAATACATATCCTAAACATGGCCTGCACGTTTCTTTGACAAAACAAAGTAGAGGAGTTCTGACAACATTTTACATGGGAAAATTCATAACATACTTACTTGTCCACTTCTTCATGGCCTCAGCATTAAAGAGACCCAAATAGGACTTTGAAGACTATTCTTTATAATAGTTGAGGGAAAATATATAGTTTATTTGGATTTGTATTCTTATTGGTAAATACCCAAAAGTATTAAGATTTAAGATGAATAAATTAATGAAATTTTGTAATTTCAACTCATCTGCTATTAACTGAGAGGATTGTCAAACTAAATTGTGTTTTCCCATGCTTGGTTATATAAAAAATAATGGAAATATAGATTTATTTTGTGATATAGAGTCCTGGAAAATTAACACATTTGTTGAAACATGCGGGGTTAAGTTTAAGATTTTGTGCACACTGTGTGCAAAGTGTTCATCACCTTTTCCAAAAAATGAAGAAATGATTTTTTTTCATTTCTTGCTTCCAAGTGTGGTCTATCAAAGACTTCCTTTTGACAAGTTAGGTTTAGTAATTTACTAGCTTTAGTATATTGCCTTGGGGAAAAAAAAAAGATATGTTGAGAGTAAGTGGTATGTAGTTGCAACAAAATATCAAGAGTGTAGAGAGGTCAAAAACCATCAAGGAGAGCAAAGGACCTTAAAATTTGGCCTTGTAAAGCACATTATTAATCTTAGTGAATGACATCTGATGGAGTGGAACAGGTGACAGTCATGTTGAGAAGAGTTGAAGAGTTGGCAACAAGAAAATGAGTGGGGAGCCTGGGTTGTGGCTCAGCAGTGGAGAGCTTGCCTAGCATGCATGAGGCACTGGGTTCGATCCTCAGCACCTCATAAAAAAAATAAAATAAAATAAAGGTTATTGTGTCCACCTACAACTAAAAACAAATATTAAAAAAAGAAAATGAATTGAGAAAGCATATTTAAGAAACTGGCAAGTGAAAGGAATTTAAAAACGATTGCAGCTTCTTGGAGAACATAATAGCTTCACTATTCATTTCCTGAAAATGGAGTAATTTGTAGCTAGTTTTATGTATAACTGAGATATCCTGAAGTCAAAGAAAACTGCACATGATTTAGGTATTAATAGAGCTGATGGTTTCAATAGTATCACAAAGTAATTCGTGATAAATTTGTATTTTGTTGTAGAGAAAGACATATGTGACACATTCAATTTCCTCTAAACCAAGGAATGAGTATATCATATAAGTCAAGACAACACAGCAGATTTGTTACAGAACACAGAATTTGGATGTCAGGTTTTGCCCTTTGCTCAGCAATGTGATGTTGAGCAAAACACCTAACTCATTTGTGCTTCAGTTTCATTATTTTTTAAAATAAGATTTTTTAAATAATACTTTACCTTACAGTATTATTATAAATAGACAAAATGAAATTGCATATGATAAATAATGATCTCAATGTCTGCTGACAAAAAAAATATTCAATAAGCAAATTTTTAATATATCATTGTTACTGCTACCATGCCCTTGATTTAATAGAAGATAGAAGATACACTACTCTGAATTTAAAGCCACTTACCCAGCACCTCATCTCAGGCCAAATGTTGACTGTTTGAGAGAAAGTTCCCAGGGATCTCTAGTTGCAAAACTTGTTCTGGATGCTGTGTTCTATCATATAGTTATGCTCCTCACATGGTATTATGATTCTTTTGTTTATCTGTCAGTTGTCTTCAGATGATGAATTCTTAAAAAACAGAATCCTATTCAACTTGTATCCATAAACACTGCATGATTTCTAATATATAATAAGCACCCAATCAATGTTGTTTACTGTTTCTTTTTAGATCAGTAAAATTTGGGTTCAGAGCAACATATACTGTTTTCTTTCTATGTAGTTCATTGATTTATTCTTTTTGTCTTTCACATATTTAATTACTATATATTAGGTTTCTTTATAACTAAATATAAAAGTTAGGTATGTTTGATTTTTATTGCCATTATATTGCACTTAAAATGAAAGAATAATTCTTGACCATATTTTTGATACATTTGAGTTTAAAAAAATTGAAATAGTAAGAAAAACAAATATTTCTATAAATCATTTTAAGGGGAAATCTTTTCATATGGTTGGTTTTTTTTAAAAGAAATTTGCCAATTTTCTTAATTTCAAAGCTGGTGATCCAAGTGAACTTTAAAGTGTTATTAGACTGTTTTAGGATGGGACTCATTTAACTGGTTAAATTACCCATTTTCCTTTATCAGGATTAAATTATGCAAAGTCTTTAGGTACTCATCACTTTCATCTAATGTGACTACCCTGAGCCATAATTCCCTTTTGAATAAATAAGGTTGATTGAGGTGCAGAGAGTGTTAATTGCTCAAAGTTATATAATACATGCAGTTTTAATACATGGATTTTAAAATGGCATAGTTAAATGGTATTTAAACTAATCTGTGATAATTAAAAAAGGTCACTCTTTAAATTGACACAAAAGTGATATATGAATATGAAAATCAAGAGATCCTGAGCATTAGCATATTAAAAATATTATTCAGAAGGCAATAAAATTAATTGATAGAATAATTTATTTTATCATTTCTCCTGACATGATAAAAGGTGCAAGAGAAGAGAATAATTTGAATGTTAAAAAATAAAACAGATTATATATTTTTGGAAGTCATAAATTTGTAGGTATTAAGTTGCATGCATAACTCTCCTTTTCCAAGAGGATGACACTACCATTGTAGAGTTAATATCCTAAATTTGTGAGGTAGTCTGTAATAATAAGCATTAAACCAACTGGGCTCTTCTCCCAGAAAATCGCTGAAGCAAGAAATACATACATCAGAAGAGAGGAAAAGGGAATGAGAGAGGGGGGGGGGGGAGAGAGAGAGAGAGAGAGAGAGAGAGAGAGAGAGAGAGAGAGAGAGAGAGAGAGAGAGAATAAAACAAAAAGAAAAAAAATTAGATGGCCAAATTTAATGGTGTAAGTAGAAAAGCTGTGCATTTTATTGCAATCAGATAAAGCTTTGCCTCTGACCTGGGGAAATACTTAGAGCATGTATTATGAGAGGAAAATTCAAATATGCCTTATTCCATGAAACTGTAAGGAAAGCACTTTATAGCTCTGCTTTTAAACCCTAAAGTCAGTTTAAACATGTTTTTAAAAGTTATATTCTGATGTTTCTGGGACACTTCTGTCACCATGCAATTTCCAAAGCCATTCTGCAATCTAAGCATGTTTCTAACTTACTCATAGGCCCTTCTGAGTGAATTGACAGTAAATCTGGTTCTTATTCGGGGCATACTCATTAAATAATGATGTTTCCAAGGTCTCACCTTGTCTCTCTGTCCTTTACTCTTTTCATACATTTTTTTTCTGGATAATCTCATCTATTAGGGTTGTAATGTGTGCTAATTGTTCCTAAGTTTTGATCTCCTTCCAGGTCTCTCTCCAGACCTATGTGTTTATTTACTTACTGTATACTTTTATTTAAATATTCTATTTTAAAAAAAATATACACAAATAGAATGAAAACATAATCTTGATTTTCTTCTCTTCCCTTCTCCATATAGCTTCTTCTGCTCAGTATTCTTTTTTAATGAGGTTAACAATCACTCATTCCAGAAAACCCAGAAGCAACCTCATTTTTTCTTTCCTCATGCTCCACATCCTCAAGTTCATGATGCAGTCCTGACTTCAGAGAAGTCTTGCAGTTATATTTTCTTCTGACTGTGCCAGTTCTATTGATTGACTTTGGCTTTCCATCTCTTGAAGGGATGATGATAATAACTCCTGGCTAACTCTCCAGCTTCTGTTTTCTTCCATCTCTAATCTATCCTTCATGCTGTTACCTGAATATAACTATGTAACTTCCTAAGCAAAGAATGCTATTTCCTTTCTCTTTAGCATATCAACCAAGACTTTAGCCAGTAGTCCTTAACTTATGGTGAAACAAGTCTCCAAATTTCCTCATCACTTCAGCTCTAATTAATTATGAGGGAATTTTAGTCTTTAACTTACTATCCACTTCAGCAGAGTAAGTTACCCATTCTATAATACATGAGCACTTTTTCTCACTGCTGGTGTAGAAATGATTACATTTATTATAGCAACTGGCTTACATGTATCTGTTCTATTAAATCCAGAGACTCTCTAGGGTAGCCACTGTGTCCTTTACACCTTTTCAGTCCTGAGAATTTTTTTGAGAGCCTGAAACACAGAAGATGTTTAATAAACATTTGTTGATGTGTGACAGTGCCTGGGAAGCTCTGTTTCTCAAGGGTGGCCTTCTTGAGGTTTGCAGAAGATACCACTAGATGTCACTAGCACATTTCTGATAGTGAGCTTCAGGAAAGAAGAACTAACCTTTTCTGAGGCCCTACTATGTGCCAAGCCCTTTGGAAGAATTCTATGAGGTTACACTACTATCAAAATTCCACCCTGCTTAGAATCATTACTATTTTATACAGCAAGTAGGATGTGGAAGTGGAATTAAAATTTCTAAATATCTGCCATTGATCCAGAATTTTCCCATAGTGCCAACTACATTCTGTTTCTTTGTGATGATTGAATTTCTGGCCTAAAAATCATACATATCATACGTCACCTTTACAAACAGATCTTTATTGACAAAATAAGCTATTATCGGACCAAACATTCTAACAACCTTTGATTAAAAAATGACTTGGTTAATGTAAGCTTTTACTGAGTATAAAACAAATAACCATTCAGAGAAATCTTTTTAGTTAAACATAAGAATATCTGTTTTAAGGAGGAACAGATAAATTTCTATTATATTGTTATTTTGTTGTTGTTAAAGTCTTATTTTCCATTTGGCATTGGATGTCTGTTTATAAGATGATAGACTTGTAATTAGATATGGACACATGAAAAAAATACAGTTCTTACCTTCAAGCAATTTATTTTTCCTATGATGTCTCCTTGATCCAAAGTTTCTCTTACTGTGGGGTATATTTACTCTGAGAGTTTGGAATAAAAAAGCCTCCATAGATACTAATCTCTTAGAAAATGGGACTCAGGTATTCTTTGATCTTAAATACACAGAAGCATATCTCCTAAGTATGCTGACATTACACTATGTTTCTTCCTGGGCAATGTCATCTTATTTTGTAATTCTTAACTGTGTCTTTGAAGAGTCTCAAATGAGAACCCATAACTTGAGGAGTAACTCAAGTAGAAACTCTTTCCCATCAGAACATTTTAAGACAGGATGATGAGATGCTGCTGAGGTCTGAATGCAGTGTTTGGACTAAGTCAGTCCTGCCTTCTTGCCTTGTGCAGATGGTGGCACAAAAATAGGCAGCCAATATGCAAAAGAAAAATAAAAGGAAGATAGGTGGCTCCTGACTCTTCTTAAATTTTATGGCTTCTCTTTCATTTACTCAATTTCAACATTATATTAGACTGTTTAAATTTTCCACCAACTCACTCGTTGTTAGTATTTTTGCTTCTACTATTGTTAATTATTTAAAGAAGTTAAAACCCATCAACTAAGTTAAGAGTGTATATTTATTTACAAGGTGAAAATTTTCCCCACAGATTTTTAAAGATAAGGAACTAGTGCAATCTTGGAAATAGTTTATCTCCCTTGTTAATATTTTGTAGGTATGTGGTATGTTTGTATATTGTGTGAAATTAAATTATAAGAATTTGAAAGTTAGCAACATAAAATAAGACAAAATTCATTTCAAACATTAGAAATCATTTTAACTTCCCATATGACATTGCATAAAGAATAGCACATTCTCATAGTGAAAGGGCCATTGTGACAATAAATTGTGCTATGTTACTTCTACAAAGGGATGTCTTTAAGGAAGTAAGCTCAAATTCCCATCAACTGTGCATCGAAGTATATGTTTTAAATTAAAGAAGTCAATTAGCAACATATTTCTCAAATTAAAAATGCCCAGTTTCTACTCCTTTCTGGTTAGAAAACATCAACATTTGTTTTTGTACTTATAAAGTCTAGATAAATGCTCTGTGTAGATATGCCTTCCATCTTTCCTCTTCCTCTTTTTGCTCAGCATGGGGTACATACTCAAGAAAATTGTATAGAAATTTTGAATTCATGAATAATGAATAGTTGAATAAATCAAAAACAGAGTAAAATTTAGTGATCTCTCCAGGGCTTTCTCCTCTTGCTGCCCTGCCCATCCTTGGCATTCACACAGAGAAACCACCAAGGAAACTCCAGGAATCCACAGAGCACAGGTTGCAAGGCCTGATTTGGCAGAAGACAGACAGGAGGAACTAGTAGTGACATACTGTGGTCTAGCAAGCAAGAATGCCAGGAGCAAATCCCAGCCAGATCACTTATTAATTCCTGTAATAACATAGCAAAGCATTAACAACAGTAATGTGCCTCAGTTCCAACTCCTAATACTGGGAAGTATGAGCAATATTATCTCAGAGGGTTATTGTGAAGATTAAATGAGTCAGAATATGCAAATCCCTTAGGACAATGTGTAACTTATGTAAATGCTTTAGAGATTCCATTGTTATTGCTGCTATTTTTTTGTTGTTATTGTTAAGGAAATGTGTGTGGCTCAGAGAGGTTAGAAACAAATGATCCAGATGCAATAGGTTTCCTTGTTTTGTACCCAAGTTATAAACAAAACACACAGGTTCCTTTTCATTCCTATCTGCATGAAGTATAAGATTCACTGAGTAGGCAATTTGGGAAGTTTGTCTGTTTGTAAAATTTCTAAAGGGAAATAATGAGTTAAAAAAAAAAGATTTTTCCTAAGCTTACATGATAGATTAGTGATTTTGTTGTTGTTTTTGGTACTGGGAATTGAACTCAGTGGCACTCAACCACTGAGCCACATCCTCAGCCCTGTTTTGTATTTTATTTAGAGACAGGGTCTCACTGAGTTGCCTATGCCTAACTAAGTGGCTGAGGCTGGCTTTGAACTTAGGATCCTCCTGTCTCAGTCTCCTGAGCCACTGAGATTACAGGTATGCACCTATGCACCTGGCTAGATTAGTCAATTTTTACCCTAAGTACATGTATGAAGACATGAATGGTGTGATACAACCAGAGATATGAAAAATTGTGCTATGTGTAATATGAATTGTAATGCATTCTGCTGTCATATATAACAAATTAGAATAAAAATAAATTAAAAATTATTATACTTACCTATTTTAATATAGTTAAGCTTTTATATTTGCTTGCTTTAAAGAAATATTGAATACAAATCTCATTTATGAGTCTCATTAAATCATACCTAAAGAAACCTCCATTCAGGTCAGAAGCCATAAAGAAGGTACCACCTATTGGCAGAATGTACCAATTGCAGGTGAAAAGCTAACCAGAAATGATAAGCCTTTAGTCTAAGCTCACAAATGGAAACAATAAAGTAGCATTCTTAACAGCAACATCCACTTATTTGTATAAATCTTGGCTTCACATAAATGAACCTGAAGTTTAACCAAATTAGAAAATAATTGGATATCATAAGTATGATCATCAAAAGTGAAAGTTTCCTAAGGGAGCATTGTATTGTCAACCTGAACTTCACCTCTTATTAGCTGTTGAGTTGACCATAAGTAAACTATATAACTTCTTCACACCTCACACTCCTTGTCTAATACATACCTCAAAGATTTTGTGGATTAAATAGCTTATATTTATAAAATGCTTGGAATAGTACCTAATGTGCTCTTTAAATGCTTGTAATGCAAAAAGAAGTACTTTTTTGCACACTAGATTCAGTGGAGTTCAAGAAGCCCAAACCAAACTTTTTTTTTTTTTTTCCATTTCTGGAAAATGGAAAAAAAAAGTGATTGAATCACTTTTTTGGAAAATGTTAATCATAATACTCATCTTTAGAATGATACTTTCTAACACTTGTAAAAACTAGTGATTGAATCCAGGAGAGCTTTACCACTGAACTACAGCCCAGCCCCACTTCTTTTTTAAACAGGATCTCACTGAGGCCCTCATTAATTTTCCGAGGCTGACCTAGAACATGCAATCCTGCTGTCTCAGCCTTCTGAGTCAAGAGGATTATAGCCATGCACCACTGTGCTGGAACCCAAACCATATTCTAAAAACATATTAGAGGTTTATCAGATTTTTCACACAGCTATATACTCTCTGATTAGTACCTCAGTTTTGTAAATTAGCTTTGTATTGGGATATTTCCGATAGCCTCAATTGACCAATACAATAAGGCAGAAAAGAAAAATTATTAAGTGGGGCATGTTGGAATCCTCCTGTATTCCTAGCAACTTGGGAGGTTGAAAAGGAGGATGGCAAATTCAAAGCCAGCCTCAGCAATTTAGAGAGACCTAATCCACTTAATGAGACCCTGTCTCTAAAGAAAGAAAGATTATTAAAAGTATCAGTTTTGTGTACAAGAACATTTTTAAAATCCTAGCCTTGCTTCTCATAAGTAATATGTCCTTAAACAAGTGACTTATAGTCTCTAACCTGGTTTTTATTTTAGTTCAATGGTGAGCACTAAAAAATATTTGTGATTTTTATCATCCATATTTACTTCCTAGCAAAATTCAATGATTTTTCTGTGATTCTCAAGTGACTTATCTTTCCACCTTTAATATTTCAAAAAAAGTTCCAATATATATTTAAAACATTTTATATGATATAAAATTTATATGAATCTAAATTTTATGTTTTATTGAGTAGCAAAGCATTAGTATTATTTATGCCAAATAAATATTCTATTATTGATATATTCCAGGTTCAAAATTTTCTTCTAATCACTGATATGATGAAAAGATTGATGTAATTTTATGAATATATTGATACTCTAAAAATAAAGGTAATGAATTTGAGTAAATGTTAATTAGCAATTAGCCCTGAATTGTCTATTTTTTTTTTTCTGTTTATGTGGCTGTCTTTTTTTTCCATGGATGGAGCAAAAATGTTGTTTTATAGACTAATCATAAAGCTTTCTTTAGAAATTACTTCATAGGAAACTAGTGTTTTGAATAGAAAAGAAACTTTTATGGATAACATCTTTCTTTTAAATTGTCAAAGAATATCTTCTGTTTATATGAACAAAAGCTTTTCATAATTATATTACAGTGCTCTTTCTGGCTGTTTTGCATAATATCTAACTTGCAACTTTCTCACTGTTACAAGTGTTAGAAAGTATCATTCTAAAGATGAGTATTATGATTAACATTTTCCAATAGTTTTTGTAGATGTTTGCTGTAGTAAAATTTAGATAAATTATTCAAATTTAGAAACCTTTATAATATAGAATCATTTCCTCCACAGGCCGTCTAGGTAAGGAAAATCTGCTTTAGGATTCTCAGTGAATCTGTCAGTCTTTGTTTAAAAGATAACTTAAATTTCCTTTTTAAAAAACGATGGGAAGGAATGAGTTATTCAAGTTGTAATCTGCAGTTTTGATATTCATATACAAAAGAGGGCAGATGTTCTTTTCTGCTAAATCATACCCATAATACATTTACCCTATATTCAGAGATGAATATGCTTACTGCTAAGTCTTGGCAGAAGGTTTCAGGAAAACATTGATTAAACTCCATTGGTGAACAAAGGAAAGAAAGGTTAGCTATTTAGAATGAAATGTCACATTCTTTCAACCACTTTTTTTAGCTTCTCCTCTCTTACAAACTTTAGTTCATAGAATTAAGACTAAATGAACTATCATTTCAAAAATATTTCAGACAATAAAAATTATTTATACATGAATATTCTAAGGGATTTGATTGTTTTTAACATTAATCTTCTCTTGTAAAATTCTCAAAGCCACAGATAGATTTCTTTGATTTGATAAAAAGCTTAAAACCTTAAAAGATCTTTAAAAATCTACTAAGTTCAAACCATAGTAAATTAACAGTTTCACAATATACTTTTAAAATAAAAATAAATGGCTGGTTAAGTCAATTTTCAGGTTCAAGCTAACTATATGCAAGCTAAGAAGACATTTGAAATTAGATTTATGTAAATAGAAAAAAAACTAAGGTGTATGAATATTTACTGTATAGACTACTTTCAAAGTGTATAGAGCTTAGTGAATAAATGATAAGTTCCTATATAAAGGTAGATACATGAATAGATATGTATTTGAATGCAATTTTGGTGTATAAGATATATTGAATATTGTATATTTTATATTTATAATATAATTTTGAAATTCCTCAGTAATATATGATGGAAAAAAATTGTCGAAATTTACCATGTATTAGAATATTGGAGGATGTTCACACTTTATGGAGTTTCACAGATTATCTAGTTCTTACCTACATAATTTCAAAGATCGTAAAGTTGAGTTGTACAACTTAGTTTATGCATAACGACTAAAATAGTTTGTTTGGTTTTAATATGTGGATTTTAAAGCCCAAACAGGATAGGGGAAAGATATTTATATTATTTAATAAAGCAGAATGGTAATTTGTGTACCATATTCAGGTGCCAGTGGCTATACCAGTTTCCATTTAGTGTTAAGTTCTTACTATGATCAAAGAACTCGGGTAGAGTTAAGTAAACTTGGGAACTTGATGTCTGACTAAAGTATAGTTGCAGCAAAGCACACCTTTGGTTTGTGGAGGTAGTTACATGAGACAGATTTCAGAGACTGAAAGTTCTGCCATATGATTTTGTAGTTTTACATCAACGTGAGGAGGATGAAAATGGAAAGACAGTGGGGGCAGAGTTAATATAATGAATGACTTGACACATTTCAGACACTTACTTCAAAGGAAGAAGCAAAGATTATTGCAAAATTTTAAGTCTGAGAGAAAAGGGCTAACTGCATGACAAGTTTAAGAAGGCTCTGAGGAAAGTTAAAATGCAGGATAATAGTTCCGTCTTGTACTTTTTAAAAAAATAACAAGGTAACTACTAGCAAAAATTCTTCCTGCTTATTTCATGAGAGGAATCTGTCAGAAAATGACAATTTGGGGAAAATTCTGGTAAGTCAGCTACGGACAGGAGGCAGTTGAATCGTGGAGGGAAAATAAGATTTTTAAGGTAAAAGAAAAGCAGACAAGTCACGATAGATGGGGTTTGACAATGTTTACAAGTGCACAATGAGCAAGAAAAGGAACTTAAGGTGGAGATGGAAAATAACAATTAGAAACTAAAATGAAACCAGGATCAGAGTAAGTGTTTCAAAAAAGCAGGGAAAGGGGGTTGGGATTGTGGCTCAGCAGTAGAGCAGTCGCCTAGCATGTGCAAGGACCTGGGTTTGACCCTAGCACCACATAAAAATAAAGAAATAAATAAAATAAAAGTATTGTGTCCAACTACAGCTAAAAAGTAAATATAAAAAAATAATGAAAGAAAGAAAGAAAGGAAAGGAAAGAATGAGCATCTCCATACTACCTGTTCTCATCCTTTCTATTCTAAATTCTCTCTGCCTCTGTCCCTTTCTTTCCCTTCCTATCTTTCTTGAAAAAAAAGGTCATACAGAAGAAGGTGTTTAATAAAAACATTTTAATAAAAGCATTTAATAATTTAAATTAGGAGATTTGGACTTCTTCAACTAAAATCTAGATTTTTACATGCAGTATTTGCTAACATCTTTCATCCTCCTGTAAAACCTTTAAATATTTCTCCTGATTCTCATTCCCTAGTGGAGATTTACATCATCTCCAAGAGCACCAAAGCAAGCTACTTCTTACAACTTCTATTCTACTACCCACCAATTTGATGATTGGTTTCGTGATGGCAAAGTAATAATGCTATATGACTTGTTTCGTTCCTGGTCCACATTCACAAATATTAATAATATTATGATACTCATACAGATCAAAAGAATTCTGACACTTTCATCAAAGTCTATAAGAATCTACCTGCTGTGTTAGCTAAAGAAGGTATCTAAAGGTAAATTTTCCACATTTTCTTCCCTTTATAGTGAAAGACTCTTGTTGTCAATAATTACTTTCATCATTTAAAAAACATAACACGCTATATGAACAAAGTAAAATAGTAGGTAATGTGCTATATCTTTATTAACTAAATGAAAAGTTCAGATTTTCAAAATATGCATTATTATTTTTAGTATCTAATCTTAAATATGGATTTTGAGCCAAAGTCTACTTACTTATTTTAAACTTTTGAATGAATTTACACCAAGAAATACTGTTTAAAAATATAATCTTGTCCTTTAAAAAGGAAAATAATTTAAAAAATTATTTGTGTTAGCATTAAAATTATTTTGATTATGTTATCTATTCCACCTAAAATAATTCTTATTGGATTTATTTTGGGATTCACAAATTGATCATTTCTAAATCAATTGTGATTTATAATATATATAAAATATGTCACTCCAGTCAATTTTACATGTAAGAAATTGTTTGTTGTACAAGATTCTCACTTCTGCAGGCGTGGTGGTACACTCCTGTAATCCCAGGGGCTCAGGAGGCTGAGGCAGGAGGATACAAGTTCAGAGCTAGCCTCAGCAATTTAGCAAGGCCCTAAGCAACTCATTGAGACCCTGTCTGTAAATAAAATATTAAAAAGTAAAAAGGGCTAGCAATGTGGCTCAGTGGTAAAGTACCCCTGGGTTCAATCCCTGGTAGCAAAAACAACAAGAAAATTTCTAACTTCTTTCAGAGAGAATGAAGAAAATGTGTGATTTGGTTTTCCTCATCACCTTTGGTACTTGAAGTGAAATCTGGATTCTGATGAACTAGCAATGCTTTGGAAAATATATGTCTTTACATGTTATTTTTTACAAATGAGTTCTGATTGGTCAATATTTGGATGGAAATGTTGATAGTAAGTAGAAATGAACCTCTTGATACTATCAATGTATCATCTTAATCACTGTCAATTCTGCAGACTTGTATATGCTGAAATGAGTATTGATCAAACTTAGGGTAATTTACTAGTGATGCCCATTTGTGGGCTTAATGGTCAACATTTCTTTGAAGGTATAATTCACAACTAAGGTGCATTATATTCCAGCAACTTCCTCATTGTTTTCTGAACTCTTCACATATTTTGGTGCCTCACTCATGGACAATTTGAAAAACATTATGCAAATGTCAAACATATTTTCTCATAGTTAAACGTGATTCTCAAAAGAGTTTCTGTTTTTAAGTGACACAAACTACCAAATCTAGAAGAAAGAAAAACCTCTCAAATATTGATTTAAGGAAAGTGATAACCACAACCTATTACTACAAATATGTATCATATTCCTTTGTAGTAGGTTTATTTTTGCCCCTTTTCATTCCAAAGATTTAGCATCTTTAACATCATGATCAAGAATGTTGAAAACAAAGAATATTTTTTTGTGTGCTTGACTTAGCATGTTAGGACAGATGGCATGTATGGAAAAGGGTAAGGAGCCGAGCACAATGCCTGCCTCCCCTGAAGGGTTGCAGCCACTAAATACAGGTCTGTTCTGAACATGGGAGAGAGCAAATCTTACCTAACACTGTGGTCTTAATTAACAGCTTAGAGCACACAATTTTATTTTCTGAATCAAAGCTATTGTGTTAATTCAAATGACTTTATCTGTTAGCAGAAAATTTATGCAACCTTCCCCAATTCTTATATGGGGTAGGAGATTACTATTCTATTGAATATATTATTAGAGCAACAGTAGGATAAAGTCATAGTTGAGCCTTGACTAAGCTACAATCATGTTTATTCAATTGTATCTTTTTAATAAAAGCAAGTATATTTTGTTTCATCTCTTTTATTATATCTGTTCCAAGGAACATATCAACGAAGTCTATGTTTTAGTTAAATATTTTACATTTTGTCTCATTATTCAGTTTACAGAGTGATTAGTTAGGATCTTACAGCACTGCAGCTTAGAAATGGCTTTCATTCAACGAGTTGCTCATTATAAAAAATACAAAACAATCAGTAAAATATTTACTAAAGTATTTTAATTAGTTTTCCAATTTAGTGCTTTTCCGGGAATCAGAACTTTGAAAGGAGTATAGGAGTTTTACTAGTAAATAAGGGAAGCTATTTAATGTAAAATGAGATAGAAATTGCTGTAGTTTGGATGTTGAATGTTCTCCAAAAGTTCGTATGTTAAAGGTTTGGACACTGACTTGATGCTGTTGGGAGGTCAGTGGAATATTAGATGAAACTTTGAGGGGAGTCATTAGGTCACAGGGGCATGCCCTTGATGGGGAATGTGTGACCACAGCTCTTCCTTTTTTTCTTCCTGTGGCTTTGCTACCTGACTGATGAGGTTAATGGTTTACTCTGCCATGGGCTACCACCATGATGTGCCCCCTTACCACAGGCCTCAAACAACAGGGCCAGTCTTGGACTTGAACTTCCAAAATCATGAATCAAAAAGAAGCCATTTCTCTGGAGCACTCAGTTGCCTCAAGTGTTTTGTTACAGTAAGAGAAAGCTGATCAATACAGTCATCTCTGTGTTTCATTAAGTAATGAAGGTATTCAGAAACTTCATGTTACAATTGGTAAAAGTGTGGACTCAGGAAGCCTGGGATCTGACACAAATTCTGGCACAGAATAGGCATCCACTAAATATTTCTTGATTTTCTAAATACTGACTTTGATTCTGGGCATGTTGTTTAACTTCTCAGGAAGTAAGTTTTTTTGTTTTTTTTTAATCACTTGGTGCATTTGTGGGAATATAGATTTTCTTTCAGAATAACCATGTGATATCCCTGGTTCTATTTCCTTACAGGTGTTTTTTTGTATTAGTTGAAAGGACTTTAACTTCAGGTATTCAATTTGTCTCTACAACAATTTACAAAAGGAAAATACCTTAGAATTTTCAGTATGTAGCTAAGACAGATTTATGTATTTATGAAATTAGAGTCGGTATTTTAGAGCTAACATTGACAAAGTGTCAACCTAATTTAATTAAACCCAGAACTCATGTTCTGGCATTGTCTCAATATTTTCTGCCATCCATTATTGGTTTATCTAATTATATATCATTAAAAAGAGCTCATATTCACTGTGAGCAGAACACTCTAGCACAAATTAAGTTCAATGATAGAATTGTTTTGTATGTTAGCATCTCTCTTTTTCATGACTCTGATGTATTTCATTACTGATATATTTGGACAAAATACAGTATTCATATTACTCTAAAGTAAAATTAATGTGTCTTTTCCTGATGTACATGCTGCATACCACTTAATAATGCATTTCTTTTTCTAAATGTCATTAAACTGTAATAGATTGTCACTGTCATAAAAAATTTCAGACATTGTCATTAATCCTCTTTAGGAGGGAGATACTATAAATATAGCAACAGGAAATCCTCCCTGTTTATTTTAAACACTATGTTTGGTTTGGAAAAAAGAATAATGCTGCATATTTTTTTTCCTATGAGATATATCCTACTGACCTGAAAAAATATAGATATATCTATATATACACACATATATGTTGAACTTCAGGCCCCAACAAGAACTTCCCCACTGAACTATGTAAGGACCCACCTCTAAACATTTTCCCTGACTTACCTTGAACAATTATGCTTTACCTTTTCTACATTTGAAAAACTACTTTTCTTTACATGCCACTTGCTTTTAAGCTAAAGTAAGCTTAATATATCTTTTAAACTTCTTGGAAAGTAAATCCTTTATAGATTGAAAATGTAAATAAAATATTAAATTTGGACTAGATTCTCTGTAAAATAAAATTAAAAACTTTTTTCTTTGTTAAACTTATTACATGAGATTAAAACTTGCTTCTTCTTTAATCACTGTGTCAAATTAACACATATATTTAAATTCATTTTTTAAAAGCATTGTATCACAGGTCACCTCATATATGTACAACGTTTAAGTTTTTATGTACCAGTTAAATTTAATAGAAAAATTTGAAGTATGCATTTCTGCAGGAGTTATGAGATAATTACTACTCATGTACTATTGGCATTGCTTACTGTATGTAATAATGTACATCTTCAGAATAAATTCATTATAGGAAATTTATTTAGAGAAGCTTGCTTTGCAATAAAATCTAACATAATTACTACCAAAAACATATCTCATGGCAATTTTATATTGTTATTATTTTGCAACTTTGATAAACATACATATCAATAACTTCTATAGTGGATATCAAAATTTATCCAGCATCAGAGATCCATAAGAAATAAGTAGTGTATTAAAATTAAAAATAAGTAGTGTATGAACATTTGTTTTTAAAAGCAGATGAAGACATATTTCCTTTAGAAGAGGGCATTTTTTGCTTTAAAAATATTTCTTATCTATCCAGTTTCACTAGTGTCTTTACAAAACACCAAGATTTATGCAAAATGATACAAAAATTTCAGAAATTCATCTCTTATGTCACATAAGTAAAGTTAAATGAGCTAGGTGACTCATAGAGAATGCATCTATTTTATGGTTTACAAATAAACATGAATTAGAAAAAAGGTAGGAATTTTCATTTTATCCCAGATAACTGTTATACATAACTGTAATTAAAAAAAAAAACAATCTGCATAGACTCCCCATGAAGTCCATTTTACTGAGACAAGAGAATCAGTTCTTTTAAAAAACTTTTTTCAGTTTCAGAATTTCATTAAATCATAAGAAGCCTAATTAAATTCTGGGTTTGAGCCCAGAATATAGTAAATATATCTTCTCCTTTTTTAGGAAAAGTGCTTTCATGGAAATTTCAGATAGTGAATAGGCTGAAAGTATATTTCATTATATAATCACTTGGTATATCATTTATTTTGCTCATAGGATAAAATAGTTATAGATAAATTATAGAGATTTATGCATATTTTTCCATCGAAAATACATTTTTGACATGTTTTAATGCTATCATTTTCAAATAATAAAAGTAATTTAAATTCATCTTCATAAGTTTAGAAAATTCACATAAACAAAATGAATAAAATAAAAATGTCAATGAAATATTTGTGAAATTGAAGATACCCTGGTTAACTCTTTAATAAGTAGGAGATGAGTTTCTATTTGCCTATTTTGCCTACAAAGAAACAAACCATAATCTCAGAGCACACAACCAAATTAATCACTAGTGTTTTCCATTTTACATTTTTTTCTTACCTTTCTGTGTGTGTACAGCACAGGATCATACAATTTGTATTTTTATCCTTTCCCAATAACAAGAATATCTGAATATATGTCCACCTTAAATTTACACAAATATTTCTCTAATTTACTTACTGTAAATAACTTATTCATAAAAGAAAAATTAAGGAAGGTTGTAAGCATAAAATTATGTTGTCTTTCAATAAGATGCAATGCATGTCATTAAATTTGTTAAGAGATAGGCATAATTTATAATGTTAGAGTATTTTAATATGTGTTACATAATCTGTTACTGAATAGACAAGATAAAAATGGATGTTTTCATGTGAATTTTATGGAGGAAAGGCTGAATTAACTGGTTTTAGAGCCTAGTACACGTTTAGAATTATTAAATTTACTATACTCATTCACTGTGTAGTACTCTGTGCTTAAAATCAAAATAATGAACACAGATGATAAAGTATTCATCTATCCATCTATCTATCTATCTGATTGAAGACATAGAGCCTGTATGCAGAAACTTGAAGCAGACAGTATAAAAAATTTTCAGCATATATTTTTGTTGTCACTCAAGAGGCAAATAAAGTCATGAAAGCAATGGTATCTAAGAAGATGCCTTATAAATAGACAAAGGCTATTTATCCTCAGATTGGAAAGAGCTCTTTGAAATTGACTTAGTCCCTGTCTCTGTCATCATCTCCTGGATAGCAACAAGCTGAACAATGTGTCATCTCATAAAAGGGCAATCAGAGGGATAAGGTTGGCCAAAGAACTGTGGTGCTTTAAATCTGAATCTGCAAATAATCTACAAATCCCTGTGATTCCTCTCAGATATTGCCAAGGACACCCTATGGACAAAGTAAGTTCAGGCAATATATGAAATAGAATTGAGAGAGATCCTGAAAAATATGAATTTAATCAGCTCTACTGTTCAGGAGATTGTGCTCTTTCTATTTCCAAACAGGTTCCTGTAACCATAGAGATCATGTGCCAAATAACCACCTCCCCTCGTTTGTCATTCTGCTGCAGGTGCATTTCCTCAGAGAGGCCACAAGCTTAAGGATTATCATTCATACAGAGATCAATTTCTTTTGACAGCAAACTGTTGCAGGCACAAATTTGCATTTGCACTAAGGTAATTTTAAAAAATTCAACATATTGGAGATTTCCAGCGGCCTTGCTACATCTTTTACTACATTTACTACCATTTATACATGTTGCTCCTGAAAAACAGAGAAAGGAAAACTATCACTATCCTCAGTTCCTTTGTGAGCATTATACAGGTGCATTTGTTTTGTAAAATTGCTTTGATGTTAAGAAAATATTTTCCAACTCAGGATAAGTTGGATAACCAAGGCTGATCATGGTTAATTAAAGATTTAGAGAACTTTATTTAGTTTCATCAAATAGTTATTTTTACATGCCTTCTAGGTGTAAGTCACTGGAAATGATGTAGTATAATATAGATATTTCTCAAATGACAAATGTGATTCTTTTGAGCACAAACCAAGTCATATTAACATTCTGGCTCAAATTTCTACTGTGCTTACAGCTCTTCCAGGTTCTCAATCCTGTTGAAAAGTCTCCTCATGACATACTTGTGGCAAGCCCTGGAGAGTCTCAGATGTTTAACCATATGTCTGATTCTGTTAGTCCTATTGCTAGTGTCTGTGTGCTACCATGGACCTGTCTTGAGCTCTGCTGCAAGAAGACTTTCCTGCTTGATGTCACCTTCCAATTAAGTCTGTTTCAGGCTACTCCCTGCCTCTACTTCTGAAACTGTCCCTTCAATTTCTGCCTCCATGTCCTGTCTGAATACTGTCACTAAAACAAAAACAAGCAAAATCTATGACATCTTTTCATAATCTTTAGGGCTTTCTTCATTTCAAGTGGCCATTATATGCAATTCAATTCTTTCAACTTTAAAACAAATAATTTGCAAATATTACAATGACATGTAAACTCCAACACTTCTCCATTGTCTTTCTAATTTTTCTTCAGGCTGAACGAAAATCTTCCCAAACCAGTAGTATATCCTAGTGGTGTAACTGGGGGAGATACTAAATGCAAGCATGATGTAATTGTGAAGTTAAAAAAATTAAGTAATTTGTTTTTGGAGATATAAAATTAATAAATAAAAACCAGGGAATGATGCAAGGCTTGGCATTGAAGTAGAGAAAGTGAGGCAGCCGACATCTTTCACTCAGGCAACAGTACAAAAGATGCGGTGAAGTGTAAGGACCCGTGACTCCGATTTTCTGAATGTTCTGTGTGGTGCCAAGCTGAGAGGAATGTGGTCATGTGAAAAACAGAGTTAGATTAGAGCCAAAATGATGATTCATGAAGGCCTGGATTCTATACCAAACCTTGTAAATTTTCTTGCATGAGTAATTAGGGACAACATCCGGCATTCTAAATGGAATAAGGTATTTATGCCTCAAGTAACAGAATATCTGGCTGAAAGAAAATTTAAAGCATTTATTATCTCACAAAACAAGAGGCATGGTGATAAGGTGGATCCAGGTGTGGTGAATTCAACCATTCAGTGAAAACATAGCTTTACCTCTTCTTCTTCCACTCATTATTTCTAAATGGCTGAATTAATTTCAAGCATCATATTATCAACCAAAAATGTCCTAAAATAATAGAATTTTATTTTTTTCCCATGTTCTTTGTTAAGATTTTTTTCTGTTAGGAAAAATTCAGCTTGTTTCCTTAAGCCTCTTAATATTAGGTATCTGTTGATCCAGTCAAGTTGACAATTCAAATTAACCATCATAAATGCATTGTATTTAGGTTTCACAATATTTATTTTTTCTTACCCTTTCTCTCTCTCTTTTGGTATTCTTTGATATCAGTGTTTTTGAAGATTTTGCCTTTATGGTGTATAGAACATCATTTAATCTACTTTGACCACTTCTTCATTATTTGAACCAGGTTAAATATTTGTGGCAAACATACCACATATGTGGTGTGTATAAGCAGCATATAATGCCTTATTTTCAGGACATACATGGTGAGTTATTTGAGAAGCATCAAAATGCATGCAACTACTTGCACATACTTCAGCAAAAGAAAAAAAATCCATTTGCCTATATATCTGCATCCACACATTTCCAAAGAGAGCATGAAAAAATGTATCAAATTTAGAGAGAAAAAGCAAATAATAACAATTAGTGAATCTAGATGAAGGGTACAGAAATTATTCATGAACTAGTCTTTCTGTTTTTCTGAACTATTTCAAAATAAAAAGCTGAGAAAAACTACTGGGTTGGAATAGTGAAAGGCATGTGACATGGAGTTGATATGCTAAAGTCAGGTAGCCTTTCATCACTAGCTGTCTATATGATTTTGGATGAATTATTGAAAATATCTGATTTCCTTGAAATTAAAGATGATAATGCCTAGTTCATTTTATTTTAAAGATTGAAAATGGTAATAGAAATGCAAACTTTTCACAAAGTAGAAAAGATACAGAATATCAAAACAAATACAGATTCTTTTCAACCCAGAAGCCCAGTACACTCTAATACTTTAGATATAGACTCAGAAAATTAAAAAAAAAAGGATGTCCATCATTTGGAAAATAACAGAAGTATAAATTAGGCTGTTGTTCATTTAGAGAAATGAATTTTGCATAGTTGAAATGACCTTGATGACTGTAAATTAGATGGAGTTCAAGGGGTGACTAGTACAGAGTTAATTAATTTAGGAAATCAATAAAGATGAATAAGAATTGTTAAGGTATACAAAAAGTCATAGAGGACATTAAATGTAAGTCTGTGAAAAACGAGGTGCTGAATCTGTTTGGAAGTTTCTGAGATATGGAAGTGCTTATGTACCAGCACTGGAGAATGCCCTCTGCACTCTAGACTGACTTCACAATCTTCCTGAAATGAAAATGAGATCTGAAGATCTGACCCATTCATTCTGAGACATATATTTGTGGAGCTCCTTTTATCTTCTAAGCCCTCAACTAGTGTTGCAATATAAAAACAAATGAGAAGAACATTCTTACCTCCAAGGAGTTCACATCTTTCTCCATAGTCAATTACATCTTCCTCCTCGGGTTAACTCCTGAATTTGAATGCTCCTTTGAAACAGCTTATGGACATTACTGGGAGTGTTAGAAAACTTTGGTGAAAGTAGAAGCATTTAAGTTGAGATATAACTTTTAGTTGTGAACAGACAATTTCAAATGTTAGAGGGGAAAAAAACCTATTTCTTATCTAAAACTCTATGACCCCTTGAAGACTTAAGCTTCTTTTTCTCTTCATTTTTATAAGGTCAAAAAGTAATAAGAAAATATATACTATAATAATTCTTCCTAGTAAACATTAGGTTTGTGCTCCTTTAAAATGCTTGCCTCCTGATTTGGTTGGGACTTCATCTGTGGGTGAAGAAAGTTCACTAGCACATTGAGGCTTAACTGCAACTTTTCAAAAAGTAGTTTTTTTTAATGTTTGGTTGAGATGCTGTGGATAATATTATCAAAGGAACTCCTCTTTTCTGTTCTTCTGTGTCTTCTGTTCTTAAAAATGTATGAATTGGTTCCTTTCTCTTTTCTTCTCTTTCTGCTTCTTCCACTTTCCTTTTTCTTACATTTTCCTCCTCTCTCTCTTCCATCCTTTTGAAGTAAGGTCTGATGAGTCAGGAATACAGGATTTAGGGACCAAGAGATGCCATGAATGAGTGTGGGCTGAGAAACACTGGTGTGAGGAATAGCTAATGGGGTCACAAAGGAAAAGAGAACATTAGTAAATATATAACATGATAATGTTATATATTGTGCATCAGATCACTTACTGTTGGAGAAGATCTGCCAGTAGGGACATACTAAGCTTTTTGTTTGGATTAGATTTAGATGCTTCAGTGTTAACTTTCTGATGTATATGTATGTGTGTGTTTGTGTATATACACAAACACACATATATATGAACATATATACCTCTGTATATATGTAGAGAAAGGTGTATATGTGCATGCTCATGACACATACATTTTCTAGCTGTGTGTTTTAAGAGGCTCAAATAGTAGTATCCCATACGTAATGATTCTACCAAGTACCCAAATATTAAATATCATTCTCTGGAAGGCAACAGGGCTCTTAGAGTAATGAGTGGTTACAGGGATAGGAGGATGAAGTCCAACATAAGCCCAAAATATCATGCTTGAAAAGATAGTGCTCAATATCTGATGGGTTGTTAATCTCCCCGCCTAAAAAAGTGGAAACCAGCTTTGAAGGGTCTTCCTTCAGTAATTCTGGCAACCTTCACTAAGAAAATAAAACCAGCCAACAATCCTCAATGGATGCTAAAACTGGACATTGAAAATTTGTTGAGAACAGAATATTTACAGTCTCAAAATCGTCCACATACCCCAATTTTTAATTTCAAAAGAAAAAAAAATAGCAACTTTGCAATGATGTTTGAAACTATTATCATCTCAACTGAATGTTCACTAGTAATTGGACAAGTAGATATCTTTTTTCTGTCTGTGATAGAATTGCAGAATCTGAAACTAACAATCAATAAATATTTAATAAATTCAAATAAAAAGGCATTCTATAAACTAACTACCATACTCTTTATAACAAGTATTAAAATGACAAATAAGAAGTCAATATTTAGGAACTGTTCTAGTAGAAAATAATTCAAGACATAATCTTGGATTGGATTTTAGACAAGAAAAGGAAAAAAAAGTATCAAAAAAGCGAATCATTGGGATAATTGTTGAAATTTGGATTGTATGTACTGAGTGATAGTCTACATGGTAGGATTATTTTCAATGTTAACTTTCTGATTTAAATGGTTGTGCTATGATGTAGAAAATATTCTTTTACCTTAGGAAACTCACACTAAAAGTTTTAGGGCTAATGTGATATCCTATCTGCAACTTACATTCAATTAAATAAGAAATGTTAGATGCATACACACACACACACACACACACACACACACACACAAACCCACACATACACATTAAGTAAAGAGAAAAGAAAGAAAGGTAGAAGATAGGTAATGAGAAGCAAAGTGGAAATATATTGACAAGTAGAAGGTATGTGTCCTAAAAAGGAAGTTATTCAGTTATTTGTGACTTTACTACAAGTTCATTTTACACAAAATAACTCATAAGTAGACCAAAGTGTAAACCTGAATAAAATGTGCAGGTATTTGAATGGACTTAAGTGTTGGGTTAGTAGCATACCTGTTTAATGTTGCAGGACATTAAAATTCTATCTTTATCACTGACATTTATTATTACTCAAAATAATAATTGATTATGGTACAATATTTTACTTCATTAACACTTTTTTCTAGATGATAATATCCATATGTTTTATCATCCAAAATTCCTCAGCACCTGACATTTCTGGACCTTCTGTTCCAATTATCTGCCTCTATCCCAGGTAAACTTCTGACTGCACCTGCACTGATCATTGTACAGCCCACCAGGACATCACCTCTGTTATGGTTTGGATGCGAGGTGTCCACCAAAAGCTGATGTGTGAGACAATGCAAAGAAGGTTAAGAGGAGAAATAGTTGAGTTATGAGATAGAGCTATAGGTTGTAAGAGCCTAACCCAATCAGTGAATTAATCCCCTGGTAAGGATTAACTGAATGGTAACCGAAGTGACAAGGTGTGGTTGGAGGAGGTGGGAATTGAGGCGTGGCTTTGAGGTGTATATTTATACCTGGCCAGTGGAGACCTCTCTGCTTTCCGATCACCTTGTGAGCCACTTCCTTCTGCCACACTCTTCCACCATGATGTCCTGCCTCACCTTGAGCCCCGAGGAATGGAGCGGTCCTTCTATGAACTGAGCTCTCTGAAACTGTGGGCCCTCAAATATACTTTTCCTCCCTCACAATTGTTCTGGTCAGGTCTTTTAATCACAGCAGCAAAAAAGCTAGACTAAAACAACCCCTCACATCTCTCCCACACTACCTACAATGTCTTCTTTTCACTGATCCTCATCTGACCTTCCCTGGCTTGTTTCCTTCACTGACCTGTGCTCCTATCACCAATATTGGGTGATTACCTGTCTCGGCACTGGTAACTGTGGTTTAACTGACTAGTAGCTCTGTTGCCATCAGCCTGTGGGCTTGTTTGACGTCTTTCATCTCAATGTCTTTATGCAGCCTACATCTCCTCCATCTCTAAACCTAACCTCGAAGAGATGCTCTAAAAATCTTTTTATACATTATGAAATTTATAAGTGTATGTAAAAATATACTATCTGACATTAGGAGAATTCCATGTTGTCTGTTTTCTGATTATATTTTAAATTTAAACTGTAAGATAATATTACAAAATTGTACCTACAAAAAAAAATCATATTTTTTTCCCAACGTTTCTCCCTGTGAGATATCATAGATAATAAAGGTAGAGTTTCTTTATTAAAAAACTACTTCTTCATTTTGAATGTTGTTCTTTGTTTTTATTATATTACTTGTGAATTTAGTTTCTTATTTTTGGTCACAATTCACATCAAATTACACAGTGTAGTAACAACTGTGTTTTGGTTTTTCCATTTTTACTAATGGGGTGTTATTATCCTTAAATTTTTATTGCACACCTAATTTTTATAATTAAAAAATTAAAATTTTATAGTATTGCCCAAACTAAAAACCTTGACTTAATGGAGAGTTCAAAACAGACTCTAAATTGTAATTAATGAAAGTGCTGTTAAAAAAATTTTTTTAGTATGTCATCTTATTTCCTTATTGTAAAGAAGTGGTGGCTTTTGTGTAAATAGTCTATCTGACATATTATTATTATCACTGGAATGCATTTGGAAAGGATTTCAAATCATACTATATTCTTAGAGAATTGAGACTAATATGTTGTAAGTAAATTTGTGGAGCATTATGCTGGAAATTTTTAACAGTTATACACAATCTTTCTATTTGAGGAAATTCTTATACTTTCTACTGAATAGGATTGTGGGTGATTATTTTTCCACTCTCCAACTCATGCTTCTTTGGATTAAAAACTACTAAAACAACATTTTCTCATATAACTCCCTCTAATATATTGATTTCCTTTATTCAACAAATACTAATATCCTTATAAATTTTATAAATCTCTGTAACAATCTTCATGGAGTTTTAATGTGTTACAAATATTGAATTAAAGGCAAATAACTTTTGTTTTAAAAGATTATTAATTATTTAGTCAAGTTTTCCTTTAGTTTTATGTCTCTCTTTTCAATCTTCCTCTTTTTGTTTTACCTTCCTGTCCTCTTGTTTTCTCTCCAATATTTGTTTATATATTCCTAAAATGTATTATTACTATTTTAGCTTTCTGGCCATTTTATCTCTAACACCATAAACAGAACTAAGATTTAAATACATCAAATAGAATACAAAACCTTTTCACTGCTAATTTCTAATACTTTCCTTAAACGTCTGTGGGCCCAGTGTGTGTTTTTGCATATTCTTATATCATCACTATGTTGGACTTTATGAAAATTAAGACCGAGTTTCAGTTTTTTTAAAGTTTTCTTACAAATTCTTCAAGTTATTTATTGTCTCCATACCCTAGTTTCTAAAATTTCACAATGTGATTCATAAAATCACCTATTGATTACAATGATGATGAATTTTAATTAAAATATAATTTAAATTTATTATTATATTTAATTCATGTAATTATTAATTCATTATGAATTAATGGGCTTAGGAGAGCATAATATTGGAAATCACAAGGCCTAGATATTAAATAATTCCTGTGGCAGTCAAGAGGACAAATTACAAAGGGATCTCCAAAACTTCATACCTGAGCTCATCAGAATTTTCTGTGTTCATTAAGTTTTTTCACACATTAAATTGCCAATTAATGGAAGTAATACCCAGGAAATCTCACTATGCCCATGATTTAGCAATAGATAACTGGTTAGGTATATCCTTTTTTCTACTGTTCAGTTTGTAAGGGTTTTTTTAATTTAAAATGTTTCACTGCTTTATTAAATAAATTCAATTCAAATAAATACAAATTGTCAAGGCATAGTAATAGGCATCTTTACCTTGGTACTGTCTGTTCAAACAAATTTTATTGTAAATTAATTTTGACTAAAGTTATAAGATTGAAGCACATTCTAATACATATATATTTAATTTATGCTAAAATCTCTCATGTTAAAGATGAACCCATGGCCCTTCCCTCTCTTTCTATTTCTCTCTTTCATTTTTTTAAGAGCTATAAAGCAACATGGGCTGTAAGGCACTAGTCTTGGGAAAGAGAAGTGGTTGGGAGAGGTATTGATGGGTAGAAAATACTTTTAAAACAGTGTTTTCATAAGACACTCCCAATTCCACCTATTATGTAGGGAAGAGTTTAGGGGAAATGGCCAGAAATGCAGATAAATTTGGTAGTCATTGAATAAAACACAATTATATAAGAAAATGGCCCAAACACTATTTATTGTCTATTTTGTGCTGAGCATTTTGCTATTTACTTCCTCAGAACAACCATTTTAGAAGGATTTATTTCCCTTAATTTGTGGGCAAAGCAAATTAGAACAAGAGACTTCATTATTGCTTACTGCACCATCTGAGATTTGCATTTTTCTCTTGGCACATATTGAACAAAAAAAGAAAAAATACAAGAAGTAGCAGAATGCAGAAAAAGGTACACTTTTATCCATTGTAGTTGGATCTTTGCAAGAATAAGGGTAAGTTACAGTCCTGAAGTGTTCTGATTAATACAGCTATTTTTCAGTGTTTATAGCCACATGCATAGAAAAATATTACAAATATTTGAGGTAACATTTTAAGAGTAAAGTTAATAAGTGAAATCTAAAAAAATTACATTTAGACATAGTATTAAACTAGACACTGAACTGGTATGTAGTATAGATTTGTGGTCAGCCAAAGAACCATGATTAAAATTAAGAGCAGCATCAATTTGACTCCCAGAAAGCTTTCAAATAAATTTGCTGCTACTTATTTTCTGCTGGCCCATTGGGACTAGTTTTCTTTACAGCCTCCTGTTTTGAAAAAAGAGAAAGTCCTTGGTCATGAGAAAGAGTTAACTGAAGAGAAATTACATGTATCCTAGAAATAAATAAAATATTTTTTGTTGAATGTTGTCAAGATGAAATGATTTTTATTAAATGATTTCTCTGTAGATGTATAGAAAAATGAAAAATGATCTCATTGATGTTATGGTTAATTCCTAATGATTATTTAGATATAGTATATGAAATTATTTTTTATACAACAGGCTCATTTTGGATAGTAGGCAAAGTTATTCTTTTCTTATGCCACTTCATTTACTATTTGAAAATGTAGTATAATAATGATAAAAATAGGGAAGAAGAAAATTAAATGATTTTCATGTTTAGAGTTAATTAAACTGTTCTCAAAATACTAATTTTTTGCAAAATAGCATTTTATTAGTAATATCATTTAATAATAGTTCCTTAGAACTATAATAATACAATTTTCTAAGCTCTTATTTAGTTTTTTAGATTTGGCATAAATTTTGGAAGATATATTATCAATCACTCTATATTTTTGAAATTCTAATATATTTGCATTTCTGTTGTCTGAGTCTATAAAAATATAAAGCAAATTATTTACCTTTTGGAATATAAGTAAGCATTAACCCATCATAACCCTATGAATAAGGAGAGAATTTTAAGTATTCCATACAATCTGCATATTCCTCCTAGTGAAAATTATTTATCCAGAGAGACATCATTTTTGGTAATGGAATTTAGGAGTTATGAATCATGTATTAATTGCCACTGATGGTTAAACTCCATCCCCACATGACATTCTAATATAGTCCTTCATTCATGAGATTATCTACTTCAGTCCCATTTTAATCTTTCCCCCAAATCCAAATGAAACATAACAAAAAATGGTTAAATATATTTATAACAAAACATAGTCTCTGTCATGAGGAACAAAATGGTAGATAAAAACATTAATTGAAGGGATATTTTATGCTTTAACAGCTACAACATATTCCTAGACAGGATAGTTTCACATACAACTGCTTCTTTCCTTAAAAGTGATGTTTTTTGTCACCATCCATTTTTTTTTTAGTACAGGTAGAATATATTTGAAGATACAGACAAGAGTGTATCTACCTAGAATTCAGGTTATTTTAATGCCTGGCTTAGTTCTAGCTTAACCGAAGTAATATCATACAATATAAATTGAGGTGATCTTATAATGTCTTTATAATTTATGTAAATTTATGGTCATTTAATATGTACAGTGAAAAACCTATACCATAACAATCATTAAAGGTAATTCCTGTATCAGTGATGGATTACTGCATATCACCAGGCAGCCTAATTCACTTTTATGCACTTTGTATTGCTCTTAAGTCTTCTCTTCAATGGAGACTCATTTATTCATTGAGCAAAGGTTTATCAGGCTCTTAAGATATATCAGGCATGGCTCTGAGAATTGGGATGTTATTAGGAAACACAGACTGGGCTCCTACCCTTAAGAAGCTTGACTCTGTTAATAGTAGAGTTTATTTTTATTTCTTTTAATTAATTAATTAATTAGTTCTAATTTGTTTTACATGACAGTAGAATGCATTTTGATTCATAGTACACATATGGAGCCCAATTTTTCATTTCTGTGATTGTATACAAAGTAGAGTCCTACCATTTGTGTCTTCATGCATGTACCTAGGGTAATGATGTCCATCTCATTCCACCATCTTTTCTACCCCAGTCCTCCCTCCCTTCTTCTCCCTCCCCTTTGCCCTATCCAAAGTTCCTCCATTTCTCCCATACTCTCATACTCTCTTCCCCCACCCACATTATGGATCAGTATCCACTTATCAGAGAAAACATTTGGCCTTTGGTTTTTTTGGGATTGGCTTACTTCACTTATCATGATAATCTCCATCTCCATCCATTTACCTGCAAATGCCATAATTTTGTTGTCTTTTAATGCTGAATAATATTCCATTGTGTGTGTGTGTGTTTGTGTGTGTGTGTGTGTGTATACACACAGTTTCTTTATCCATTCATCTATTGAATGTCATCTAGGTTGGTTTCACAATTTAGCTATTGTGAATTGTGCTGCTATAAACATTGATGTGGCTATGTCACTGTAGTAAGCTGTTTTTAAATCCCTTGGGTATAGAATGAGGAGTGGGATAGCTGGATCAAAAGGTGGTTACATTTCAGTGGTGGTTACATTACATTTCAATATACCATAAAGCATATTTATTTATTTTTTTAGTTGTTGATAGACCTTTGTTTTATTTATTTATAAATGGTGCTGAGAATCGAACCCAGTGCCTCACACATGACAGGCAAGTGCACTACTGGTGAATCACAGTCCCAGCACCCCATAGAGCTTATTTTTAAATCATTCATTTTCACCAGTATTTCTTGAAAGCATATGGTGTCAGCCATTGCAAATAAATAAATTTTAAAAAGATAGAAGTAAATAAATAAAGAACTATACTCATAAGACAAATACCAGATTATGATAAAACTTTCTAGCAAATTGAAATCAGGTCATATAAAAATTATTGATGCCTGATTTTTATTATTTCTTTTTTTGTAAAGTATTGTTTGGTGTCAGTTAAAGTTCAAAGAGTTCATTTGTTTGCACTCTGTTAACACAATCCCCGATTTACTGATGAAGAAATAGGGGCACAGAGAGGCATATAACCTGTCGAAAATTACATGGCTGTCAAGTAGCAAGGCCAGAATTCAGTTGACCCTAAGCAGTTCTTTTTCCTCCAAAGCACATGTATATTACCAAGGCAGTATGTACTTTTGTGGCATTAAAAAAATTCTAAAGCATAGAGATTTTAAACAGTATCCCATACTCCTGAGAGTTGGTCATGATGTATTTGAGATGACTACTAGGTGTACATTTGGAGATGTCAAGAAGTTTTAAAATATGAGTGTGTAGTTCTGTTGAATTGTCAGAAATAAGGGTCCAATTTGGAAGTCAGAAGCACACAGAAAAGTTAGCTTTCCTGGTCAATTCCATCTAATGATTCTAATTTTGTCTTTTTGGGTGACATAGAAGAAATTATCTCTCTTCTACTTGCTATGTCTTCATATATTTGAAAATCATTAATCATATCTCCCTTTATTCTAGTAGTCTCATGATGGAGCTATCAAAAGATGAAAATTAGTAGGGTAGAAAGGGGAACAGGACATTGAAGAGAAGGAAAAACTACTCCAATTATAGAAATATTACCTTATAGAATTTGGGACTGCTGACAGTTTTCCAGTAAAATATTAAATACCAATAATCCTTTTTATTAGAATCATAGAAACTTCTGTTTAAAAGTACCTTTAAAAATGGAATACTGATATTTAAAAAACATTTGATATTTTAATATTAAATTTAATATTTAATATTTTAAAGATATAGTAACAAAACCTAAAGATCTTTATCTTTTAGAAATAATTTTGAATACTTATGGATAAGTAAATGCAGTGTCTGGGATGTACTTCAAATAATACAGTGAGTAAGAAGTTGGAGATAGAGATAAATAATATTGTTCATGAATTGGTTATTGTTGAAACTGGGTAATGAACAAGTAGGAGTTTATTATACTATTCTATTGCATATGCATGGAGTTTCCAATAAGAGAATTTAAAACAGATGACAGTATGAAACATTAAAATATAATAAATGAAATAGTCCTTGGTTGTTATCTTGTCTGATCAACCATAGGATATTTATTTCTGCTCTGAAAAGTCACTGCTACATCTTCACTTACTCTAGTTTTCACTTTCTCTAAGAATAAACATTTATTACTTTTGAAAAAAATCTTACAACTTTTCTGATGCTTGAAAACTTATTTTTATGTTATTATGAATGCTGCCTCGCTAAAATTTCACCTATGTATTCTTCATTTTTTTTCATGGCATTTTTAGAGTCTTTTAAATAATATATTTTAAAGATAAGAAATGTTTTAAAACTTTCTCAAATATTGTGTAATGATGCGTGTCCAGCTGAGATGACTGACCATAAATAAAAGCTATAGAATAGAAACTTCATCCTTCTGAAACCAAATCCATAAATCTCCCTACATCTGTACAGGAGTTCTATCTTCCCTTTTGTAAAATGCAAGGCGTGCCCCTCCACCTTCTTCTTCACTTACACTCTTAAGTTACATTTGCTGCCTTCTTCCCTGATGTATTTTGTTTTACCGGTTCTTCTTCTGCATCTTCACCTTATTCTTTCTGATTTCTTCTTAACAGTACATAATGCTGTAGCCCTAGTACTAAAAAAGAAGAAGAAGAAAAAAAAGTTCTTCCTCTTCTCTGTATCTTTTCCCACAAACTGTTTCACTGAAATACAACTTACTCTTCAGTCTCTTATGAAGTGAACTCCTTCGAGAAAGTTCAGTCAGCCCTGACGAATTGTCCAGTCGACCCACCACCAGCTCAGGCCTTCTGCATCTTTGGCCTCACTTGAATTTATCCATAATGCTGACTGATGGAAAAATAAACAACTGTAGACAGAGTAGTCCTGACTTATCTGTGCATGGTAATGTCCTTGAACAGTCAAAAGTTTTCCCTATGTTCTTGTTCAAAACAAGATTTATTTTGTAGAACTTGAATATTAACAGTCATTTTGAGAAAATATTGAGAAAGAAAATGCTTAATTTTGTAAGTTGAATTTAATGAGTAATATAATACCTTTGGTTTTCTTTAGCTTCATATGAGTCCAGCAGCTTTTTATTATGAGGAATTTTCTCTTCATCTAATTAAATATTATTCTGGTATAATTATTAGGATTATCATCTCTCCAATAATGATTTTTGCTTCTGACTTAAATGTGTATAATAGATACTTTTTATTATAC
Source organism: Callospermophilus lateralis (assembly GCF_048772815.1). NCBI lineage: Eukaryota > Metazoa > Chordata > Mammalia > Rodentia > Sciuridae > Callospermophilus > Callospermophilus lateralis. The sequence goes on along the minus strand of NC_135312.1, from coordinate 100,958,855 downwards.
TTTGATATTCAGTATGCAGAAATCTTAAAACTGTCTGAACATCACATACAATGTGATTCAACAGGTGATAGCATGCTTCATTTATATTTATATCTCCATCTATATGGTAATGTCAGGGATAGCACTTAGAGAACCTACTCCCACTTGGCTGAGTCTTGTCTTTCCAGCATTTGTAACTTTTATTGCAAATGAAATGTCAAACCTGATGGTCTAAGTACAGCACCCAGTCTGGGAGCTCTGTCTCCCTGGCCTGTGCAAGCTGTACTTCGCAGGTAGCATAATAAGCCATCAGAAACCTTTGTGATTGTCCATGTCCTTTTTCAAAGTCTTCTTATATTTAGTGGAGAATAGGCAAAAGAGATTTCTAAAAGTTATTAAAGCACTTTTTCCCCAGCTAATAGGAGGATCTTATTCTTTACTTCTGCTTGAATTTGTAATAAATTACAAAGCAGGGAATAAAATCAATATATTCCTTGTCTCAGAAGGTCATATTTGGTAAGATGTTATATTCATTTTGATATTTGCATCTACTGAGCCTATAGTCTTTGTGAAATGAAAGAAAAAGGATTCATTTTAGATTAGATGAAATATAAAAATGTTAGATTTAGGGGCTCCAGGGTTGAATGCTTTTTGCTTAAGGGAGGAAAGGAGTAGCACTTTGCACTTTCAAATCATTGGAATATCTATCAGTTAATACTACTTGATGGTTAAAATAAACCAGTAGTACCATTTGATGTTCTCTCTTTGCCTAATCATGCTTTTTTTGCTCTTAAGTGTTATCCTTGTTAGCACAGAGCACTATGCAAGGTAGTTTTCTTTTTGAAAGTATGGGAAGAGATAATAATGTGGTCCCTTCTCAGAAAAATCAATTATCTTCACTCTAGAACTATTATATTCACATTTGTTAATTTTTAAATAAACTTTATTTCTTTTATCATTAACAAAAATCTGGTTATAATTTGGTAATATATACTTATTTGTCTCTACCATGTGGCACATAACAAACCTGTGAGCACAGTTTACCAAAACTCTTTTATGATTTATAATGGGAAAAACTAGAAATTTGGAAAATCTCTCTCTCCTCCCTCCCCTCCCTTTCCCTCCTTTTCTTCCCTTTCTCTCTCTCTCTCTCTCTCTCTCTCTCTCTCTCTCTCTCTCCCCCTCCCTCCCCCTTCACTCTCTCTGTCACACACACACACACACACACACACACACACACAAGCACACTCAAGTATGCAGTCTTTAAGACTTTAGTTTTGTTCAGTAAGAGTCTCAGTAATTCCTATTTGCATCTCAAAGTAGAATAGTGACTCCATATTCCTTGCTCAATCTTGTGATTCTCATGAAGTAATTAAAACAATTAATGGGATAGCCACAAAACAATTAGGACCTACACATTATTAAGAACAGAAGCACATTGGCTTGCTACATCAGATATATTAAGTCCTTTACACTTTTACCAAGACAATAGCTTTTAACTTTTTCATTGCCTCCTCTTCCTCTCATCCTGGGCTCTCATGCCATTTAAACTTCCTGTAAGACATCTCAGACCATATTGCTTCCCTTAAGATTTCTTACTGCCTATTCAATTAAGAGTTTGTCTGAATTTTAGGGTTTGAGATATTACTAACAGGTAGGTCCATACTTTACAATTCTTTCTCCCGTATGTTCCATGGACATCAGCAGCTCACACTTTCTTACTTTGGCAATACCCCTTTCCTCTAATTAGAATGTGTCTCTTTGGAATTCTGCCTGTCACATTCTCCACCACTCTCTAATGCCCATGAAAAATCATTGCCATGCTACAAGCATTTGGCCTCAAAGAAATGGGAAACCAGGTTAACGCTCATTCCATGTTCCACATGGAACTTGTCTCACTCTCCTACATTCTTGTCATTGTGCACATCATAGGAAATAACTTACAAAATTAGATATATGCCAATCTTAAAAATAAAATGATAATTGACTATTAATAGTGCATGTTACCTTTTAAAATCAACTTGGAAATTTGAAATATTAATTACTAATATGGATAAAGATATTATTGGATATATTTGTATGTACACACACACATGCATACACACATGTATTTCTACCATTCTTTAGTGATTTATCAGCAAGAGTGTACAGGAGAGAATAATTTCAAAAAATTGAAATCAATGAATAGGTTTAGAAGTTTTCTGTTCTGCAAAGATGACAACATAATTTTAATGCAAAAAAATAAGCATACTTAATCAAATTTAAAAAGATTTTACTATAATAAATTTATGATTGTATAACCATGAGTTTTAGACAATCATGAAGGCTAAAATTTTGAGATGCTTTTAAAGTTACAATTTTATTACTGAGTTCATACAAAAAATGAGGCAATCTTCAATAATTAAATATAATAATAAAAAATTTTGTTGTATTTAAATTGTTAGTGATTTTGGCAAGTGATGTATTAATTCACAAAAAGATTAATATAACATTTAAAAATCAAAATCTTTCCTATCCTATAAATTTTCATTTATTCATTAATTCAGAAAATATTTGTCAAGCCTCAACTGTGCCAGCTACTGTGATATGTATTGGTGATAAAAAAAAGTAGTGATAAAAACAGACATGTTCTTTGCTGTTAGCAAGTATTCATTTTAAACTGATGTTATTGCTGTTGGGAAGAATATTGCCCAGACAGAAAGTCTGAAGAGCTTTCAATGGACCATGAGTAAATAATGAATAGTAATATTTTATGTGTGCTTAATTTTAAAAATTATATCTAAAATGAGGCTTTTATATCCATGCACCAAACATATTTAGTAACCATTTTGATTTATAAGTTGTTTTGATTTATAAGTTATATTTTCATGTCCTGGAGTAGTAACACGTTTTCTACTTTGTGGCATGTCGCTAACACTGCAAATTTAGGTGAGAAAACATGTTTGGTGAAAATGTACATTAAAACTTTTTTAGTATCACTCAACTATAAAGAAGAATTAAGTTATGGCGCTTGTAAGTAGATGGATGGAACTGGAGATCATCATGCTAAGTGAAATAAGGCAGTCCCTAAAAGTCAAAGGTAGAATGTTTTCTCTGATATGGGGAGGAGTGAGGGGAAGAAAGAGAGAAAGTGGGGGGGAAAGGAAGTTCCATTAAAATAGAAGAAAGGTCAGTAGACAATGAGATGATTAAGGGGGAGCCACAAGGGACAGAAAGGAAAGAACAGAGGAACGAATTGAACTTTTGAACTCTTATATGCACCTACATGAATATATGGTAAATATATGGTAAATCCTGATATCAAGTATGCCCACAGGACACTAATTTAAAAAAATAGAAATAAATAACAGAAAGATCATTAGAGTAGAAGGAGGGAAATAGAGGAGGGAGGAGTGAAGAGGAAGGTGGTTCTGGAAACTGAATTAGAGAAAATTACATTCCATCCTTTTGTGATTATGTCAAAATGCATCACAATGTTATATATAGTTAAAAAGTATCAGTAAAAGGGGTTAAATTTTCCAGGTGCTCAGGAAGCTGATGCAAGAGGATCTCGAATTCAAAGCCCACCACAGCAACTTAGCTAGGCTCTAAGCAACTTACCAAAATCCTGTTTCTAAATAAAATATTAAAAAGAAATGGAGAGGTGGCTCAGTGATTAAGCACCCCTGGGTTCAATTGTCTTCTCCATGGGGGGAAAAAAGAAAAAGAAAAGAAAAAATAATTCATGCAAAAGCTAGCCTTTTATAAAACAACTTTCCATGTTTTTGCATGGAAATATGAATTTAATTCTTTCATTTTTTGCTTTAATCTTTCATTTACTTTGTTTCACATCTTCACTTATTAGACAGGAATAACATTTTAAAAAACCTGAAAAACATTTCCTTAAAACAAATTCCAATATATGCTTGGTTTTGGACTAATTTTCTATAAAAATATATAAAGACAAGACTAAATTATATAACATAACTATATATAACATATATGTGTATATATTATTGCTTTATAATTATTAATTCATATCATATCATTATATAATTATTATATAATTACAATTATATAACATTTGACTGACCTGCACCTTTTTGACTTTCAATATGTCCATCTCTTTTCTGTATGGAACAAAGACATGATGGTTGAAGCTTTAGCAGCCATCTTCAAACTTAGGAGAGTAGAATTTATTAAATTACATACTGTTATGGTTTGGATGTGAGGTGTCTCCCAGAAGCTCATGTGTGAGACAATGCAAGAAGATTTAGAGGAGAAATGACTAAATTATGAGAGTCTTAACTCAGTCAGTGAATTAAATCCATTATGGGATTAAATGAGTGCTAATTGAAGGCAGGTAGGGTAGGGCTGGATGATGTAGGCATTGGGGGCATGCTTCTGGGATATATATTTTGTAACTGGCAAGTAGGGGCTCTCTTTGCTTGATGATCATCATGTAAGTTGCTTCCCTCTGCCACACTCTTCTGCCATAATGCTTTACCTCACCTCAAGCCATAAGGAATGGAACTAGCTGTCTATGGACTAGGACCTCTGAAACCTTGTGCCTCTAAATAAACTTTTCCTCCACTAAAATTGTTCTTGGTCTTTTGATCACAGCAGCAAAAATGCTGACTAAAATAGAAATTGGTACCAAGAAATGGGGTTGTTGCTATGACTAATCTGATCATGTGTTTCAGAAGCTTTTGGAGCTTTTTGGAATTGGTGAAATTTTGAGATGCTTAGTAATGCAAACTGGAAATGCTTTAGACCGTTGTGAACGTAGCTTAATGGATGATTCTGGTAGAAGCTCCGATTAAGCACCCCTGGGTTCAGAATGCCAATAGGAGTGTGGACAGTGAAGACAGGGCTCAAGAGTATTCAGAGAAGGACTCTGTTGGAAGTCGGACTAAAAGCTAATTGTGTTATGTTTTTGCTGAGAAATTGTCTGCATTGCTCATATCCTGAGTCTTTCTGTGAGGCTGGTTTTAAAAGTGTTGGACTTTTTAATCTGGCAGAAGAAATTTCTAGACAGCATAGAATTCATGCAGTGGTATGGGTATTGCTGACAGTTTTGGGCAAATTTATTTGATGATCATGAGTAGAAAGCTGAGCAGAATTATTTGAAAAATTTGGATTTGAAAAGTGGAAGTAAAACTGGGGCTAAGAAAGTTGCAGTTGTTAAAGACATTAATGTCACTGAAGAAATGCTAAAGATTTTGCTCAGAGACAATAAGAAAGATGACTGGAGGGCATCTCAGGATTTGGCAAGATCATATCCACCTCAGACTCCAGGAGGTAAAAGTAAAAATTTATCTTGAGTCCATGGGGTACCTGTCTTGAACAAGGGGGCCTAGGAAGTTTTTTCAATGTACCCAGCTTCTCAGGCACTCATAGGGTCTCTGGAGGATTGGCTACCTGCTTGAGATGGCAGCAGACATTGTTGTCAACCACATGGTGCTGGTTCTACAGGAATACAGGATTCTGGAGTTAGGGATTCATGGAGGCTTCCACTAATATTTCAAAGGAAGGCCTGGGAAGCTAGGCAAAGTGCAAGCAGGGTCAAAGTCCCTGTGTGCAGAGGAAGCTGAAGCTTCATTGGAGATTTCTGAGATTAAGAAATGCCAGTTATGTGGACATTGTCTTAGGAAAGATGCAGGAATTGAACAGAGACACAGTAACAGCAAAGCTACTTGGGCTGCAACCAACAAAGTCACAGGTGCAAAGCCACACAATCCCTTTGGACAGAACCTCACCATGAAATATGGCCCAGATGTGTATGTGGATCTATAGGACTTGTTTGCCCAGCTGGATTTTGGTCTTGCTTTGATCCCATCCCTTCTTTCTATGACCCTATATTTGTGAAAGGAAACATTTACTAGGTACCTTTATATATTGGATCCTTTTAAATCACATTTGATTTTACAAGAGCTTACAATGCAAGCTTGCCCTGAGTCTCAGAGGAGACTTTGGAGTTGAACTTTTTGGCAGTTTTGGAACTATTGAGACCATGGGGACAAAATTTATTTGGATTGTGAGATGGCCATGAGCTTTTGGGGGCCAGGGGTAGAATGTTACGGTTTGAATTTGAGGTGTCCCCTAGAAGCTCACGTGTGTGGCAATGCAAGAAGGTTTAGAACAGAAGTGATTGAATTATGAGAGTCTTAACCCAATCAGTCAATTGTTGCTGTGATGAGATTAACTTATGTTGACTAAAGTTGAGTAGGGTGTGGGTGGAGGAGGTTGGCATTAGGCAGGGATACCTTTGGGGGATATATTTTGTATCTGGTATGTGAAGGCTCTCTTGCGATCATCATTTGAGCTGCTTCCCTCCACCACACTCTTCTGCCATGAGGTTCAGCCTCACTTTGAGCCCAGAGAAATGGAGTCACTATCTATGGACTGGGACATCTGAAACCATGAGCTCCCAAATAAATATTCCTTCTCTCCAATTGTTCTGGTCAAGTCTTTTAGACACAGGAGTGAAAAAGCTGACCAAAATGCTTTCTATATATAATTATATATGATTACACAATATGTTACAAATAATTATTGATATATAGTTTTTCATGCCTTAACTTCTTTATATTTATGTGTAATGGTGCATATAATAAAGAAAATTAAAGGCAAAACTGCTAAAAATACTAGTTTTATATTAAAGTAGTTTTTACCCTCTGAAATACAGATTTTATAGATAATAGATGTTCCATGTATGACTGTAGTTTTACCAATAATTCTTATTTGTTGATATTATTATTTTCAAAATTAAAGAATTATGTAAGTTAAATATATGATAAGAATTCATGGGCTTAAAATTGATACTTTCAATATTTCATCCATTCATTTTAATTGATTTGGAAATTATGACAGTTGTCAATGTTGTATTTTTATTTAGTAAATACAAAGTAATTGTAACAACTCATTTACTATAAATATTTAAATTGAATTGTGATTACATATGCATCTTGTATACAGCTTTATTACCTTTTTAATTATTCAAATGTTCATTTAAAATTTATAGATAGAAGGGTAAAATTCTATACCTGAAGAATTAAAGTTCAATTTATATGTAATTTTTTTCTTTGAATTCACAAATCTAGTTTAGAGTGGAGCCGATCTGGAATTTGGGTCTCTTTCTCCTTTGCCATATTTGTTATTTTGTATCTAATGACACAATGTAAATAAGAAATGGTATGCTTTAATAAACAAATTACTTTGTAACTGCTCATCTCACAAACTTACTTGTTTCTGTGAGTGCTGGGAAAGAGATTGCTAGCTGCCTATCCCATTTTTTTTTTCCTTGATAAACCTCAGTTGTTTTTGTTTTGGTAACAGGATTGAACTCAGGGGCACTGGACCACTAAACATACGAATCCCTATTTTGCATTTTATATAGAGACTGGGTCTCACTGAGTTGCTCAGTGCCATGCCTTTGCTGAGGCTGGCTTTGAACTCTTGATTCTCCTGTCTCAACTTCCCAAGCCTCTGGGACTATAGGTGTGCACCACTGTGCCCAGTGACCTCAGTCGCATTGATAAAGTCGAATCCTCAACTAAAAACGTTTCTGAGTTTCCCTTTCAGGTAATATGAGCATGTTCCCTTATTATGATCACTGTGCTTAAATAAAAGTTGAAACATGCTTTTAAAATGGAGGCATATTGATTGGTTTATACCTTTTTAAATTTTTCTGCATAAAAGTAGTCATGATGGTTAAAGTTACAGCTATTATCTAGAAAAAAGTTTTATTTTGTTTTTTTCCTTTGTGGTACTGGCGATTGAGCTCAGGGCCTTAAACATGCTACCATTTAGCTCATACCCAGCACTTTTTATTTTGTTTTGAGACAGGGTCTTGTTAAATTATCCAGTGCCCAGGCTGGCTTGTAACTTGCAATCCTCATGCCTCAGTCTCCTGAGTAGCTGGGATTACAGTCATGTGCACCCAGTCATGGAAGAATTGAAAAGAATTTTTCCCCTGACATCTGAAGCCTACTTCTAGACTTCAGGTTATGTTAAAGAGAGAAGTATTTCTATTATGTATGATATCCTGTTATCTGGATATTTTGTTACATTAATATAAACCCAATACTTAAATGTAGTTACATAGTGCATGATGGTCACATACTGTATAAATATTAATTTAAGAAAAAGAACAAGAAAAGTATATACTAATGGAACAACAACAAAAAAGGACAGAAACAAACACAAGGAGAAGAATTTATACTTGTGCCTGGAAACACTGTGATATTTACTGATCTTACTAAAATGAGAAGAATGGTGGGTAACCCCTACATGAAGGAGATAAATTTCTCATACTTTGGGTGTGAAGTTTTGCCTGTGATAGAATTTGATTCAAGACAGTTCTAAGTTTGCAACATTTTAAGTTGTTATTTTCAAGTTTATTTTCCAAGTTTTCTCCTTGTACACTCAAAACCATTTTTTTCCTAGGAAGATTTTAAGAGATACTTATTGTAAAAATTATACACACATGCATCCACACTATCTCCTATGACTGATATTTATTGGTGAGTTAGGGAGATTCATATCATCGACTGTACAACACAAGCTTGGTTCCTACCAACTTGCTAGCAAGCCATGGTGTCCTGGGCTAGGAAATTAATAACCATTTTCTAAGGCACCAGCTAATGCTATATCAATGACTGAACATGATAAAGTTATATGATCTTTCCTAGGCACCATTCAATTCTGCACCATGGGTGCCATCCATAAGTGACAGGATAAGTTGCTGGCTACAGAGCCTCTCCCGATTCATAAAGGATTTCTGAGTGCTGCCACACAACACATGTACAAATTTGGGTCTCAAATTTATTTGATGAATAACCTTTTTCCAAAATAGAAGAAAAATATCTTTGCTAAGTAATCAGTGTGATAGTTTTTATCACACCCAAACCAGGACTCCTTTCTACTCTACAAGTAGAAAGAAAATCTGAATATGGACATATATTTTATAAAATATTTTTTATATTATATTATATATTTTTTCATTTGTTAAAATAATGTAGCTGGAGGTTTACACTACAAAATTATGCCTACAGCTCTAAAAGTCTAAGTTATTGTTTATATGAGTCCAGCTAATTGTTTAGTATAAATAATTACTTACCAAATTATATCAGCAAACATCTGTTTGCTTAATTTTAGAGAGATTTCTCTTGAGTGGTCTAGCTTCCTAAATTAGTGGTGAAATTCGGCTGAGTCACAAAGTAAGCAAAATAAACTGGTATATTCTGAAGTCACAGAAATATTAAGTCAGATAAATATTTCTGAAATGGGCCTTTAACTAATTGTCAGCTTAACTTATTTTCTACCTAGTCAACTTTATAAACACACACAGCATCCTGGAATTTCTGTTTTAGAGTTTTTTTCTAAATTGTCATAGTACTGGAGGCCTTGCATAATTTGATTCCACTGAGCTCAATTTTTCATTCTAAGGAATATGACACTTCTCTGTATGATTTTTTAATCTAAATTGTATATCTCATATAAAAGAGTGAAGTATCTAGGCAAAATCTGAATGTGATATTCACCTGACAATTGGCTGTAATAAAATAATCTAATATACATAATTATTTTGTTAACCTATGAATCATAAAACTGTCACCATGAAAAATAATTTTGAATAGGGTAGGTTTAATGCATTTTAGTATTATTTTATTATTTCACTCCATTTAAATTTTTATGATGTTCTCCTCCTCCTTAAAAAATTCAGGCTTAATCTTCAATTCTTGGTATATATTTTCTTCCCCCAAATATTCTCATATTCTTTATATCCAAATAAAATAAAAATTCCTAGGATCTGATAATATTCCTACTAAAAAGCACCTTGCATTTTTTTACCAAACTTTTATAGCAGCCCATCAGTAACAATTGATATTATTTTAAAATTTCATATGAAATAAAGTAGTGATGTAAGAAAATCCATGACCTTCACAAAGTCTTGCCACATGTTACTAATAGAATTGAGGTTAGAAATCAGAATTTTAGGTTCTATTATCTGAATTTACTGTTTATTTACCTAAAGAATCAATCTGAAATAATAAACATAGTGCTAGAACCAAATTTAGTGTAACCAGAGTGTTGGAGGAGGTAAAGAAAAACAACTTTGAAGCTAGGTCTTCATGGATTTTTCTAATGAATGCATTGGTAGAAGGGCATTTTATGAGAAGGGAGTTACATGGGTAAAGCCCCCAAAGTCTGAAAGTTCTGGGAAATGCTGCTCAGTCTATGTGGTTGAATAGGTAAGAAAATCAGAACTTGAGGCTTTAAAGGCAGGCCGAGGCTAGCTTTCCTTGACCTTGTAGGCAATAACTAATATTAATTCAACATTATCTCATGTACCAGATGTTTTGCTGAGCATTCTATACCCAAAGCTTTATTTAGTGATCATAACATCCCAGACTCTTCTGATGTGAATAGATATCACACATGAAGCAGAAGCAGTTTTTATACTTTAAGGCTATTTCGAATTCATCTATGGATGTTGTTCCTAAAAGAGAACTTGGAAAATAAAATGTTTAGGTGATTCAATGTCTTATATTTGTTTGGGTCTATGCAATTCTGTTAATAAATAAACTTTGTTAATTTTTAAAAATACAAATTTTGCTACTCTAATGAATTAAAACATTAAGCATATTGATCTACAAAAATATATATCAATAATACAAAAGGGAAACAAAATAATAATAGTTACTTAATTCTGTCTCTAGAATGTATTTTGCTTATTTTTAATATTTGACTTACTACTATTTTTATACAAGTTAATAGTAGATCTATGTTATTGAAAGCCAGAAAGATTGGATTAAAAAGAACACCTGATTTACTTTTACCTTATGGCCTTGTTGATCTTCAAAATGAAATGTTCATGGAATCAACATATATTTATTGACTGTTTAAAGAGCTCTATACTAAGTAAACAGGAGGCTAAAATGAAGATTTGGATAAAGTTATTCTAAGTGACTTTTAAGCAATTCATTGAATGTTTACCCAAATGACTCTACTCTGTTTTTCTGTAGAAAATAGAAATGAACAAAAGAAAAATTCAGATGGAAATATAGAGCTACCCAATAAATTCAAACTAACCATTCCCTCAACAAACTTTGAATGAATTAGAATGCATTACATGGAAAAACATAAGTTGAACATATATTTGATTTTGTTAGTTGTTCAATACACTTAAAACTGCAGTTTTTATTCATACGTTTGAGTAGATTTTCTTCCACTGAAGATGAATTAGGAAATAAAAAGAAACCACCACTAATACCAAGTATACTCTCTAGTAAATGAAAGGCTTGTGGTACCTAAGAATTCCAAAGAGATAAATACTAATGAGAGGTCTTGAGCTTTAAAACCTCCTCATTTAAAAAATTTTTTGAAATTAAGGAGTTCAACCATCTGACCCTTTAAATAATGTGCTGTATTTTGAGTGATGTTCTTTCCTTCCTTCCTTTCTTTTTTTTAAACATATTTGAAATTTATACTCTTTATTTTTTAAGGAATTTATTTCATATTGTCATTGTGATTTTCATTTAGTACAGTTTTAATGCTTTATTATGGTATTATTGATCTATGATCTGCATTTTTTCTGTGAAAGAAAATTAACAGAAAGCCTCATCCCCTAGAAAGAAAATAAATATTCTGATGGAACATGGAACAAAGATTTTAACCAAACACTTTTTTAAAAGTTTTTCAGAATCTGTACTACTAAAAATAAACATTTTAAACTATTATCTTGCCATCTAATGTTTAATGTTGTCATGCTATTGATAAAGTCAGATCATCTGAGTGTGATTTGTATTATCTTCCTTTAGCTATTTACCTATTTCAAACATTTATTAAGCACCTCTTCTGAGATAGGTCCCCATGCTCAATTGATTTTCTTCTCTAACATGTTTCTGTCATTTATTTGTACATATGTAATAGTGATCATAGACATTTCAATTTGGAGGAATTTTCAAAATAGTGAACCATTTTGCTTATTAAGAATTATAATAAAAACAAAATTCTAGAGATCTTAAGCAGTTTCCTCAGAAATTTGATTGATAAATTCTCCAAAATAAGAATTTTGAACAAGAAATTTAGCCTTCTCTATAAAAATCAAAATTTTTACTCAGGTTGGCAAAAGAGAATGAAAATTTCATGTTATATAGATGTATTCAAATCATGAGAAAAGATTTTTCCCCTAATTTGTTTAAGATTGCAATGTTTATCCTTATCCTCATAATTTCCTATTACAACTATCTTAATATAAATATGGTAGTTGAAGAGAGTCAAAATTATAAGAAAATTATTTAATCAATCCTAGAAAAGGAACAAATATATGTGCATATATATTCATAAAGAAATCATAAACCACATAGACAACATTTACTATGATTCATCATCTATAGCTATTGACTTGTATAGACCTTTGCATAGAATTCAATCACTTGTCTCATATTTCAAGTGTTTTGTGAAAGTTGGAAATGCTATTGTTTTAAAACTTCAGTTTTAGCACTTACCAAATGTTTATTCTCTTCTCAGCTTTCAGAAATCATTATCTATAAAAATACTGTGTATGTTTAGTTGTATGAGTCATTTCATTTTTGTGTGTGATTATTAATTGGTCTATTTTATATGAGCTGTTTAGCAGAGTATTTGACAGTTATAGTTATCTTATTAGTCATTCAACAAATATTTATTATGTGCCTACTGGATGTCAGACAGTATTCTGCATGCTGGAGTTGTACTGAAAAAATAATTTCCTTGAGTTCATATATTTTATGAATATATGTTTATATATTTTTTATATAATAATCATTTCTTAGTGTTGATGTTAAGGTGTTTTGATTTTTTTGGATAATGGTATCCTAAATGTATTTTCAACTAATTTATCAAAAATGTTCTACCACTTTGATTATTATTATCACTTTTCTCAAGATAGTCTTTAAAGATTAAGGAAGATTTTATTTAGAGCTCCTATGGGGAAAATATGATAATGGTAACCTGTTAAAAGTATTATTCATGTATAAAAATTGCTAACACTTGATAAAATTTTGTCACTATAGTTTTCATAATTAGTGAGAAATATTTTTTCAGCCCTGGACTTAGATAGAACAGGAGCAGTGATTTAGTTTTCTTCACTGGTGAATCCAAGGATGTAAATTTACATTGAGTACATATTCTGGAAATATTCAATAACTACTACTTGAACAAATGATCTAACTACTTGTATGCATAATACATTTGTGATTCAAGCATTATACACATATTGAGAAAACACAAGCCTAGCAAAATATTAACTGGATTGTGTATCCCTTGGAACAACACTAACATCCTATAGCTGTTAACATTGAAAATGTTAGAGCCAAATGCCTACTAGTTTTATGTGCTTCAGAAGGGGAGATGGGTCAGTCTCTAACTATAACAAAAATTAAAAAATTATTGAATTGCTGAACAATAGGGCAAAAGAGTTATGGATAGAGAGAATTCTAAACTGTTAGAATTGTCATCTTTTAGAGTTTCTCCTTTCTAGAAACTCTCTTTAGCAGGTTTTTAAAAAAATGTGGTACCTAAACTTGCCAGATCGTTAGCTCAATAGTCAAGTTATTACAATCTTGTTTTTATGAACAAAAAATATTTATGGTTGTAATTGTTTCTTTTTATTCATTAGATTTAGATAGAATCCAAGTGTTCCAAGAGGTATTGTGCCCTGGATTTAAAAACCAGGTTTAGAGCACATAGATGTACTTATTTTGATGCCTCTCTGTTCATGCTTAATTAGGACAGGAGATGCTGAAAACTTACTTAGTGATAAGGCTAATAATTCTCCTCCTGTAGCATCTGGTCTCCAGTGGCCTCGAGTCATTGTCTAACCTGAATTTGGGAATAGTTGAGAAAATTTCTCTGTATGACCTCATTTGAATTATAGTCATTGATAATAGCAAGCCTCTCTAAATACATTTAGAAACTGTCTGAATAATCCCCATGTCCTTGGCCCAATAGTTTTGTGAATCCAAATGAAAAATCTCATAACCACAGTGAAATGCCATTTGGTTCATTCTGGTTACTTATTAATTAATTTATTCAAATTTATAATTTTTTTACTTCCCCAAAGATTATATGTTCATTTACAGATGTATGGATTTTTAAAAATTAATGTCAAACTTAATTCCAACATTCATTGTTTGAATTTAAAGTTGAGGTGAATAATTTATTAACATTTAAATTTAAATGAGAGGTTTTATTTATTTTTGAACTATTTTGATTATTTTTATTACTAAAACTGGAAATATTCTGTTGGCAACAAAAGAGTGTCCTCTGCTGTCCTATAGGCAGGTCCCTCAGCAGCTATGTAGCTGAGCCCATGCTATAGCACCAGATGTCCACAGGTCTTGGACATCTCCCAGGCGTTCACTGTGGCTCCTGCCTCATAGCCTTTGTTGACTGGATGGATACCTGCACTCAGAATTTCATTATCCTAAGTGTATCCCCTTCATGTCCACAGGTTCACATAGTGCACCTGCTTCCTTTGCCAGCATTTTTTAGGTGATGAAGATGAATAAGATGTACACTCTCGGGAAAACTTGCCCAGTCAGCTTCATATTACTGTATACATGTTAGAATCATGCTACTGGATTTTATCTCCAATTACTAGGTTTCTCTTGAGTGCTATTACCCCAGGGACCTGAGCATCATCTTTTTCCTACTCTGATCTCTCCCAATTTTCAGCAAGCTCCTTGGAATACCAAAGTAGTATTTCCTCTTCAATGTGGCAAGAACTTACATATCTTCTTATATATCCTATCCTTTGTCCTTTCAATGCTGTTTCTTATAGCAAAACTGGAAATGCAGACATCTAAGCCTTGCTCTTGATATGTAAAAGGAATTTTTGAACTTAAGAATTCTTTCTTTTCCACAAAGCCTGACTTTCAAGATGAAATCTTTTAAAGACATAAAAAAGAATCTAAATTGAAACTTAGAGCTGTGCAATGACCTTTCTGTATGAAACTGTATTCACATACCTTTTCTACAAAAATGAATACCAGTGAGCTGAAGGGGGGGGGCAGTGCCATAGGCCAATATGATTTGCAATGAATAAAAAGCAATTTGTTTCGTGGTTTCAAATTTTTGTCCCCTCTAAATGTGTATTACTTATTATTTTATACTTAAACCAAGTCTTAGAATCATATAAAATTTAGTTTGAATTCTAACTTCCTGGATACTCAGAAAGACTGATACTACAGTTTCCTCATGTGTAAATGTCAATAACAATGGCTACGTGGTTGTTATTAGCATTAAATGAGTTAGCTAGGATGCCATCTGAAAGTAATAGATGCTTTACCACATACGCTATTAACACTACTATAGGGAGAGAATTTAATGTGTAATACTTAACCATGCTATTTGATTAGTAAGGTTAAGGTGTAGGTAAATCCCAAGCATCATAGTTATATTCAGAAATTTCTCCCAGAGGGGTTTATTTACCTCTCTTGTTTTCCTTTCCTTTTAAAGCCAACTTTCTTACCTCTTCTCTAGGAAGCATGATTTTCTGACTCCTACATAGACTGTGTCATTAAATCTCTGCTGTTTCTGTTGTGTCTTCCATTTCTTCCTATTTTCATCAGCTTTTGCATTGCTGTGACCCAAATAACCAACAGAACAATTTAGAGGAGGAAAAGTTCATTTGGAGTTCACAGTTTCAGATATCTTGGTCCATAGACAGCTGACTCCATTGTTCTGGGCCTAAGGAGAGGTAGAAACTCCTGGGGAAGGGCTTCTCTCATGGAGGGGTCAGGAAGGAGAGAGACAGGAATGGGTCAGAGGAAGAACTATCCTTTCAGGGCATGTATCCAGTGACCCATTTATTATGGTTTGTATGTGAGGTGGCCCCCAAAAGCTCACATTGAAACAATGTGAGAAAGTTCAGAGGGGAATTGATTAGGTGGTGAGAGCCTTAAACCAGTCAGTGAATTAATCCCTGATGGGATTAACTGAGTGGTGACTGGAGACAGGTGGGGTGTGGTTGGAGGAGGTGGGGCCTTAGGGCGTGGCTTTGGCGTGTATATTTGTATCTGGCAAGTGGAGATCGCTCTCTCTGCTTCCTAATCATCATGTGAGCTGCTTCCCGCTAGCACACTCTTCTGCCATGATGTCCTCCCTCACCTGGCGCCCCAAGGAATGGAGCTTGCCGATGTCGACCTCTGAAACTGTGAGCCCCCAAATAAACTTTTCTTCCTCTAAAATTGTTCTGGTCAGGGGTTGTGGCTCAGTATTAGAGCATTCACCTAGCATGTGTGAGGCCCTGGGTTCGATCCTCAGTGCCGCTTAAAAATAAATAAAATAAAAATATTTTGTCCAACTACAACTAAAAAATAAATATTAAAAAAAAATTATTAAAAAAATAAATAAAATAAAGATGTTGTGTCCACCGAAAACTAAAAAATAAAATATTAAAAAATTCTCTCTCTCTAAAAAAAATAAAATGAATAAAGTAAAGGTATTTGTGTTCAACTACAACTAAAAATAAGTACAAAAAGGTTTGGTACAGTGTAAGTAACAAAAAAAAAAAAAAAAAAGAAGACACAGTGGTGCATGCCTGTAATCCCAGCAGCTCAGGAGGCTGAGGCAGAAGGATTGCAAGTTCAAAGCCAGCCTCAGCAATTTAGCAAGGCCCTACTCAGTGAGATCCTGTCTCTAAATAAAATATAAAAAGGGCTGGAGTTGTGGCTCAGTGGTTAAACCCCTCTGGGTTCAATCCCTAGTCCAAAAAAAAAAAAGATATCTAAAATTGTTCTGGTCAGATCTTTTAGTCATAGCAAAAAAAAAAAAAAAAAAGACTGACTAAAACACTTGCCTATAGTTACTGCCCAATCAGTCCATTCAACCTAGGAGGGACCCATTAGTGTACAGTTCTAATGATCTAATCATTTCACCTCTGAATATTCCTGTATTAGCAGAAGGTTTTGCAGGACAGCTCATATCCAAATAACACCTCTTTTCACTGACTCTCCTTTATCTAAATCTCCACTGTTCTAAAGAAATTGCCAATTTCTGCTTCAGGGTTTCTTCTTCTTACTGCCAAACTTCATGAATATACATTGAACGTAGGTACTTTTGTTATTGCCCAGCCTTTGAACCACTTACTAGCTCTGCAGAGTTACCATGGTTTATGAATCTTGCTAAGTGAGTGTCTCTCACTTCACTTGCAGCTGAAAAGGCTGGATACTTCTCCAGTTTCCTTTAGAGGGGGCAGAGGACCAGGCTTCATCAACCTGATATACATATTCTAGTGATACAGTCACAGGCAACTACTTTCAAAGGAATCTTCACAGTTTCAGGGTGGTTTAAGGCTTGGGGCAGTGGTAGCAGCAGTATTCCTGTACCATCTTTGGTGTAGAGCTGACTTAAAGGTGCAAACTTTACTACTGAATGCTAATATATGATGTCACTGTGGCCTCCATGGATCCCTATCATGGCATGCATGGCCCTGATTGGTTTCCAGTCCTTCTTTCAAGTCTGATCGCCATTCAACATCATTTTAAAAAATTCATTTTCAAACAGTCAGGTTAGTTTCTATTGCTTACAGCCAAGAACTCTGACTGAAATAAGAAAGAGTAGCATATTTTATCAGCTTTATGACCTCCCCTTCTGTTCTACCTTACACTCTATGGCATCTAGGTTTCATCTTTAGCAAAGCTGTTTTTTTGCATGGTGAAGTGACCTCACCATGCCAAATAACAAAGTCACCCTTCTAATCATACAGAGCTCATTGTAACACAGGACAATAACATTGGCTATTTCTTCCAGCAAAATATTAGCTTCTTCTTTGAGTCTTTTCTTGCCTCTGACTCCTGATTTCCAGTAATATGACTCTTTCTTCTTTCCATGGGTCTGCCTTTTAACTGTGGTTGTGTTCCCTGATTTTTTCCTTTGCCAATTTTCTCACCATACTATTACAATTTTCCTTAGAAGAATTCTACTCCTGCATATTTTGTTTTCTCTTTGATATTTCCAATTCCATCTCATAAGCCATGTTTATTATTTGTTTTTTAATTAGAAAGCATACTCAGATTTCAAAATGCTTACTGAGTAACTCCATATGTAGCATATATATTTCAGACTTAATGTGGTCCAAACTGGGCCTGCCCTCTAAACCTGCTCCTCCTAGGAGATATTCCATTTTAGTTAATGGTATATTCTCAGTTACTGAGAGCTGAGAAATGCTTCCTTCACTTTCCATTTTATCCCCTACTGACTTTGATTTTTTATTGAATCCACTTGTGGCAAACATTAACCTCCTAAAATACAGTTGTAATGATTTTTTCCTAATAATTTTTTTTTTTTTACAAAAGAAGTCTTAATATTTTCAAAATTGAATACAGTAAAAAATATTTACAAAATATTCCTTAATTTTTAAAACTTAATTTCCTTTATCATTATTGATACTGGGGATTGAACCCACGGGTGCTTTATCACTGAGCTATATCCACAGCCCTTTTTTATTTTTTATTTGAAAACAGAGTCATGCAAAGTTGTTTAGGGACTAAGTTACTGAGGCTGGCCTTGAACATATGATCCTTCTGCTTCAGCCTCCTAAATACCTGGGATTATAGTCTTAATTTTTCTAATTCTGTTTTTCTCTGTTATGTTGGTAAAATTTATGTCCCTAAAATATGATTTTGCTATCTAGCCTTCATCTTTTGTTCAAGCTGTTTTTCTCCACTAGAATGTCATTTCCCTCATCAACCTTTCAGGGACTTACAAATTTCTGTCTTGGAACTTAACTCTTCTTGGAGACATCTCTTAATTATACATGTAAAGTTCATGTCAATGAATTCACAATACTTATATCTTTTTCAGAACTGTATTGCATCTTATCCTTATTTCTTCTATAATAATAAACACAGAGCCTTTCCCACTGTGTCATTTGTTAATTTTTATATTTAAGTAAATTTTTGTCCAGAGAAACATATGCTTATTTTCTCTGTATGTTCCATCTTGGCACACAATTATAATCCAGGGCAAAAATCTACAATGACACAGTCTTCCTTAAATTCTGGAAGTAAGACATGTTTCACATCACTTCTTCATAGGAAATTAAAGTTAACTATGTTTCTCTTCTTAATATTGTGAACATTATAATGATCACATAATGGGATTATGGATGTAACTCAGCTATACAGATACAGTGAACTTGCTTATATTGCCCAAAGGTCTTTGTTAGATCCCAAATACAAGCGCGCGCGCGCACACACACACACACACACATCCACATCCTAGAAGGTGGTTTTTTTGCACATGAGTTGGATTTCATTGTTAAATGTAATTTATGATGCATCTTATTATAAGATTTCATCATATAAGGTAATGGCAAGTGTACAAATCATTTCACCCTCTGTGAAAGTATGGCTTGCACATATTCATGTAATTCATTGGAGTCTTTATCAGAGGAAAATCTGATTGTTTTTGTTGCTTTTAATAAATATCTTACAGGCTATATCTACAGAAAATAGGATTAGTTAAAAACTTTCACTTGAATATAATTAAATAAAGGAAGAAAGTGATACTGAAGCTGCTGTATGTTTATTTGCCTAATTGTAGAATTTGAAATATTTTAAAATAGATGTTGAAGTCCATGATTTTGAGCATCAGTGAATAGCCAGCAGTAATAATGATTCTCACTAATAGAAATAGGTTATCTGTGCTGAGGGAGCTATTAACACTTGACCCTGATGCAAATGTTTAAGCAATTCAGAACATTGCCATGCCAATTAGTAGAAATAGAGATTTTAAAAAATGTGTTTGTAGGGAGATGACTATCATTGGATGTGCTCTTTTAAAGCAAGGGTAGCCAATGTTAAAATGCTTTTAAAATATTTGAGTGATCCCTGTGGTTATGGCTCAAATTCTCACTAGTATAGAAGTCAAATATATAAAGTGCTGGTATTTTATAGATCTGCCAAGAGTTAAGGATATAATCAGCCTTTACTAACTTCAGGGGAAATTTTGTGGGAGAGTGTTATGATAGTACACAATCTTCCTCCAGGTCTACTCAAGAATATAAATAAAATGTATGAGTAACAGGTAGAAAAAAAGGATTTCACAAAGAAACTATCTTCTGAAGTTTGAAAATGCCTAACATTCTTGTTACTGTTACTTTCATGCATTCTACAGCTTGAGGTTCTTATGTTTCAATTTTAGTGATTTTCATATTCCTTCTTAAAGAGAAAACACTGAAATATTGTCTGTACTTTATATCTACCTGTCAAATCCATCCTGTGCATTGCTGGAGGTCATAGCCAGGTGACTGTGATCAAACACCCAGATGCCCCCTTCAGTCTTTTCCTCTGCAGTGTTCTACACCATTCCTCTTCCTGGGACTCTTCAAAAACTCAACCTTCATCTTAAGATGAGCACCAGTTCTTCAAAAATACCACCCCTCCCCCCTCAAAAAAAAAATAATAAGTTTCTCTTCAATCTCATTTCTTGCCCAAGGCTAATGTAGCTACAGGGTTAATTTACCAATATTCTAAATTCACCAAATTCGCCCATTTACTCAAAACTTAGAAATATTCTTCTTGATTATATGATCAATAATCTGTTCAACATGGAAGAAGGAAAACATGCTCAATTTGTATAAAAACAAGGAAGACAGATTAGAGTTGTTTCTTTAAAAAAACAATCTTTTATGAACATAGTTTTGTAAAAAGAAAGGAAAACAGGAGAAAGGTAATTAACTTCTGTTGAGAAAAGTCTGAAGGGTCACCACAACCTACCTGCCCACATGCTACTAAGCCATCTACTTTACATTACATAAGCTTTGTAAATAACTGAAAGAAACAGGTCATTTGGTGATATGCTGCTTTCAGTGAATTGCCCATTTGGGGAAATGGCTTTCTGTGCATTGAACTAAAGCCAGATTTTATGTCAATTTCACCCTTTCCTTTAGAAATCTAACCATATTCAATTTCTTTTGCTCTTCTAATTAGTATTCACTCTTACTTAGCATTACTAAATGTTTCCTTTTGGCTAAAATCCACTTCTTCTTACTGTTCAATAGACTGAACTGTTATTCTTCAGATACAAGTTTAAAATTCAGTTCTCTGGGAGGTCTTCTTTTAGCCCCTGTATTGGTCAGGGATCTTAATTCCAAAAGGGTAATCCACCCTAATAATCCTATACATCAGAGGATTTATTGGAGTACTGATAACCCTTGAAAACATGGCATTAACTGAAGTAGCTGACTCTGGACTAACCTTTCCTGAACAAGTCCCAGAACCATACCAGAGAACTGTGCTGTCCAAGGAGCTGTGTCCTCTGTCAAGGTCAAAAAGCTTCATTATCACGAAGCACCACCAAAGCATCTGGACCCAGAACTACACAGCCTCTACCATGATCCATGCCAGCAAGAGAGCTGCCATATGTCTTTGCTTTCATCCCCATAATTCATTTCTGCATGCAAAGCATTATTATTATGTAAGTACATTTGATTGAAAGGACCTATCCTAGCATCTGGAGAGATGTGAAAATAGAGTTTTAGGCTTTCTATGTTCAGCTTGAGAGAGTCAATTCAAACAATCTGCTAAGCCTGTCCTATGCTGGTCTGGAGTCACATTTGACTACTGAGTACTTGAAATGTGGGTTGAATACCTGAGGAATTGAATTATTCTCTTTGTCTGATCTTAATTAAATGAAATTTTAAATATAAAGCAGTAAAAATGTTTGTTTCCTATTAAATACAACTTTATTGTTTTGTAAAACTGTTTCACTTGAAGGGTTTCAACATATAAAATATCACAGCTTAATTCTAACATGCATTTACATTTTACTTTTAAAAATTTATCTATGGGAAAATTGAAAACTGTAAATGTGAGATATTTCTTATGAGACAGTGGTACCCTAACCCCATATATTAGGCCAAGCCTTATTATATATGTTCACATAGTATCCGATATTTCCTTAATCTTCATTTTCACACAGTTCTTTTAGTCATAATTACTTTCATATTTGTCTTGTCCTCTAGCTTGTAATTCTAACATGCATTTACATTTTACTTTTAAAAATTTATCTATGGGAAAATTGAAAACTGTAAATGTGAGATATTTCTTATGAGACAGTGGTACCCTAACCCCATATATTAGGCCAAGCCTTATTATATATGTTCACATAGTATCCGATATTTCCTTAATCTTCATTTTCACACAGTTCTTTTAGTCATAATTACTTTCATATTTGTCTTGTCCTCTAGCTTGTAAAATGATGAGTGGAAATGCTATATGTTTTTGTTATCGTTGATTTCCCTAGCACAAAACCCATTGAAAAGGAAATAAAATTATGCTAAATGAATGAATGAATAACTAATTCTAAAAATATATTTTATGAAGTAGGACAAGAAACTTTTGGAGCTTAAGGTAAATCTTGTGTTGAGTATTTATTATTTTATAAATCAATACAGTACTTCTAAATAAGTTAGAGTTTTGTTATTAATTTTAACCATTGCTTAAATTTCAAATGACTGATAATTGAATTTACCTTTCTTTACACATTATATTACTTTCTTTAGTTTACTTTTTTATGCCATGACAACATAATAATTCTAAAAATAGATTTCCATACAGATGCAACAATATCACAGCAACAAATTTCTCAGGGAGTTAAAGATTATATTTTTCTGTTTCAATATGAGAGAAAGTTTAGTGTTATTAATTTTAGAATAAATAAGAGATTAAAACCTCATTTCATATCTGTTGCAAAACAAAGAGAAAAATAAATAACTCAAATAGGAAGTTTGGTTTTGTTTAATGAGGAAATGTAGTAGAAAATATTTCAATGTTTTTATGCTGTTATGAAAGTAGGGGAGGAGGCTATTTGTTAGGTGCTCTAGGAAGAGTAATGATAGAGTAGAATCTGTGCCATCCTATACATCATATGAACAGAAAGGTATGGGACACAGGGAAGAAACAGGAAGGTGGTAGTTTCAGAAATTAGGGGATGAATGTAATATTAAAAGGAAAATGATTTTTTCCCCCAAAGTTATTTAGAAGGGTGATGAGATAATTAGAGATAAATTTCAAATTATATAGCAAGAAAGATATTTATTTAAAAAATAAAAGTGTAACTGGAATTTAAGCAAAAGGATGTTTATTGGTTGATTTAATAATAAAAAAAAGAGGCAGTGAGGATTTAAGAAGTGAATGGACTTCAGGGTTCAAATGATGTCACTAAAAGTTTTTCTCTCCCCTCTTCTCTCATTCCCTACCTTGTTTTCCATTAAGTTGGTTCAATCCTCATGTATGCTCTTCTCTCCAGAAGGCAGGATGGCTGCACCATCTTCAAGATGATTTAAGTCAAAAGATAATAATAAAAAACCTCTGGAACTCACTCTACCTTTGGGTAGCATGCCCAACTCAGAACCAGTCATTGAGGCCAGAAGAATCTAAGTATAACGCTTGTTGTATACTGCACACTTGTGAGAATGACCACTTGTCATGCCCCACAGAAAAGAGAAATTTACACTGGGAGAGATTTCCCTTTCTCTGAAAATAATAACTGAGAGCTGTTAACAGAATCATGGTTAGTAGAAGGTTAATAATAAAAAAAAAAGTGCCCATAGCAGAGGGAGTAAAATTTAAACATAAATGAAGAAATATTTGACTGTATCTTACTTGGGAAAATTAATCTATTATATATGACTATATTTCTTATTTTAGTTTCTAATTTCAAGTACTTGTTAATTCTTAGAATAAACAAAAATGGGCTGAATGTATTTTTAACCTTTAATTTCTGCTAAATTTATAAGAACATATGATTGACATAAAAATAAAATTAAACAATTTTTGATAAAAATAAAAAATTTCAAACCATTTGGAGCTTGTTTTGAGATCAAGTTTCAGTTTTCTGGAAAATGTTTTTACTCTGTACTATTTATAAAGATGCTCCTACAGAAATAGTTTAAGAATCATTACTACAGATTGTAGAATATTAATTATGATACATTTGAAAAAAAAGCATATTTAAAGATCAATAGGAATTTTAATAACATGCTTAATGTTGCAGATAGTAAATCACCCCACTTCATCTGAAATGTCTGAAATGATACATGACAATAATTATTTGTTTTTTAAATAGAAATTGGATACATTTTTCTCCCATTTAATAAATTGCCATGATATTCAACTAAACCTAAAATTTAAAAAAAAACTAAGATAGGTATTTTTTTAAAAAAAGAATTATTTCTGACCCATTGATTTGCCTTTTTCTTTAATCGTGACTCATTTAAAAAAAAACTATATTGCGTGAAGTAACTCTAAATTGAGTCAATAATAATAATTGAGGATTTTGCATTCCAGTGAACAAGTGCATCAATGTTCCTAGATGCAGAGTTTCTTAATTTATTGGGTCAATACACATTTTTCCTCCTCAAAATTACATTTTCAAAATATTTTGACAAATACATGTGATTGAACTCCTTACTGTTTTATTACTTCTCAGCCATCATTCTTTGTGTTCTGTGTGTTTTCTGTCAGTCTTATATTTTTGAAAGAAAGTATTTTAAAATTATTTTGTATTTAATGAAGGCATTTATATCTATTATTACTTAAATTGACTTTACAATATTTCTTCTGAAGGATTGTTTTCTCAATGAATTTTTGTGAAGCTAATAGAATATATTTCTTTTTAAATGTCTGCATGGGGTAAAAATGTATTAGTCAAACATGATACTATAAATACTTCAGATAGGATGAGTCATTTATAAATGACAAAGGAAGTCATCAAATAGCAAATTGCTTCTTAGTGGACATAGTATGTGGTGGCAGGGATGGAAAATAAAACCTTGCAGAATTTGAGTATATCTTTTTAAAAATTGTTTTTTTAAAAAAAAGTTTTACATGGATATATATTTATTTATTTATATGTGGTGCTGAGTATCAATCCCAGTACCTCATGCCTAGCACGTGCTAGGTAAGCTCTTTACCACTGAGCTCCAGCTCTAGCCCTGGGTATATCTTAAATTAAAGCAGAATTCAGAGGGCTTTCTCTTTGCATACAAATCAGTGTTCATCTTTAAAGTTCTCTCAGATCTGGGTAGCAAGAAAGAATGCATTTTGGAATAAATGATAGGCGACTTCAAGGAGTAAGTCTTCAACAGTTTCATAGAACTCATTGCACTCAACAAATAGAAGCTTTAAAGGCTACAGTTAGATTGAAAATTTGTTACTGCGAACTTTGTAACTTAATCCCTAAAAATTAATCAATTATAGAAAGATAAGACTGATGTTATGTAATCAGTATGTAATATATGAGAAAAAATTTTAGTACCCTGACATGATATAAGTACAGTGAATAGAACATCAGCAAGGAATAAGAATTGGAATATCCACATGCCAAAAAAAACTTGTAGTCAATATAGGATATATTAAATTCTTATTAATCTCAGGTTCATATTTGAGTTATATATTAATGTATAAAATGTTAGATTGTGTTTGTTCAATAGGCATCACATTGTTCATAAAATCCTATCAGTTATTAATTAATTTTGCAATTTCAAAATTCTAATTTAAAAACTCTCAGGTATTTAAAAAGTACCTGGCTGGGTCTGGGCTTGTGGCTCAGCAGTGGAGCACTCGCCTAGCACGTGCAAGACTCTGGGTTCGATCCTTAGCACCATATAAAAATAAATAAGTGAAATAAAGGTATTGTGTAAACTACAACTAAAAAATAAATATTTTTTAAAAAACCTGGTTGGCTAAGTGAAACAGAAAAATAGTAAGAACAATTTACAACTAATATTTATTGACACTTACTGTGCACCTGACACTGGATTAAACCCTGGGTGTATCAGTTTCAGTCCATCTTTACAACAATCTGTTTATGTAACACCTTCTAGAATCCTCATAAATAACATGCTTGCCAAATACTTTTTCATGCCATACTTTATAAGAATTCAACTTACCTGTATTTCCAGGGAGCTGCTAACCCAGTTGCTAGGCCTGAAGCTGATTAGCTCAAGCCTGCCCCTTGAAGCTCACCAGAGTGAGAATGGACAATCCGTTTTATGTGTAGACATGACCTGAAAATTCAGCTTCTGTGAATAAATGAATGAAAGATTCTGTTAACATGTTGAAGTTTATGGGCACAGTCACACAATCTAAAATAGTTTTAGATGTAAGTAAGAGAGATGAATTCAATAAAATGCTTGCTTGCACATGGAAATACAAGGTGTCACTATCAATATGAAAGTTTATACAGGTCTTAAATTCATATTGGAATCCATTGACCATATTAGAGTGGCAAATCTTGGAGTATAATACACACCTATAATTTTATTTTTTACTGCATAAAATATAACAATGTCATATATATATGTATATACATATATGCCTCCATGTATATACATATATAATACATCTATATATTTATTCTTTTTTTAATGCCTTTAAAATTCCTCTTTCATTGGTGATTAGTGCTTATTATATAATTCCTCACAAAATTTACCAGAATTTATATCCACTTTACTATCTTGTTAATATACTGACAGACATTTACTATTAAAGATGAAGTTATTTTACCTAGCTAGGAATGACAGACCAATTTTCTTCAATTTCATCTCTCCCTTATATAGCCTTGGAGGTAAGGATCCACAGGAAATAAAGGGTAAAACTGAAGTGAGAGTCAAAGAAAACTGGAATTTAGTGCTCATTATACATATGTTCAGCACATGTATATATGCATGTGTATGTATATGTAGGAGGTAATGCTTGTTCCATATGTATATTCACATATGTATTTATACCTTCATTCATATATAGTTATGTTTTACCTCATAGTTTTCATTTATTTATGAAGAAAAACCTTTTTCTCTGTACGAATGGTGATCAAGAATAATGGTTTTGTTCCTGAATAAGGAAATAAGTATTAGAAGGCACCATTTTTAATTAGAACTTTATAAAAGATATAATAATATGGGACAAATTTGTAGAATTTTCTATGTAATCCTAGATTAATTGTGGCTTAAAGGTTCTTGAAAAAAGATTATTTTCATTAACCATTGATTCTCAACTTGGGAGGTTTTTCACACTTGGAAATATTCAATAATGTCTGGAGACATGTTTAATTTCAAATATCTCAACTGAGGCAGAGATACTACATGCAAATAACAGTAGAGAACCCAAGGATACTGCTGAGCATCCTATACTGCCTACAACAACCCACAATGAAGAATATCTAGCTCAAAATGTCAATAGAGCTATTTTTGGAGAAATCTTTATCTAAATTATAATAGACTGTTAAATTGTTCTTAGCATCAAAAAAAATACCCTACATTCTTTGGGCAGATGTAATCCATCTGGTTATTATGTCCATGAAAGGATTTCAGTATGCATTTGTTGAAAAATATTTTAAGAATTGCATGCTGTTGGATTTAGTAAGCCAAAAACCCGACAATTGAGCTTTAAAATGGTTCTTTTGGATTAACTGTTTCAATATTATGTGACTACCTATCAATACATTGGTTAGTTTAATATAAATTAATTTTAACATTTGATCCTGGAAAATAGCTATCATATACATATATCTAAAGCAGTACAAATGTTTATTTTAATTTTCTATTGCTAGACTTTTGCTATTACTACAGAATACTAACTGATGAAATTAGAAGAAAAATTTTTTTCAATTAAGAGGAGTTTTATAAGTGTAGTTTTATAAGTGTAGTTAACTGTTCCAGTTGAAAGAAATTTTCAAAAATTATTGTAAGTATTATGTATTCATTAAACAAATATACATTGATTGGTGCTATTTTTCTGTTCCAGAGGTGTGTGTATATATGCATATTGCGTACAGACAGATATATTGTATGCTAAACCTTGCATGCAGATGTGCTATGTTAAGAGAAAGAGTAGGTGGGAAACCACATGCTTGTGTAGGAGAATAAAAACCTCTGTGATAAAGGGATGATACATGAACCTTTAAGATGAAACCTGATGAAAATGGAAACCTTGTGAATCAACTACAAGATCCGATCAGATTTTGAAGGATTGATACTGTAAGTCATTTCTAAATTCTGGGATGTTTTGACCATAGTTATTACTGTTTACTCAATCTGAAATTTAGTAGATCTGAGAGTTCAGTAATGATTGGCAGTTAAACATCATTGTCTAATTGTAGAACAGAATTTTCTAAAGTGATGGAATGTGGTAACTCTAATCCTACCAAGAATGGCCATTATTAAAACACTGCTGGCAAGGATGTGGAGAAAAGGGAATTAGCACACTGTAGGAATGGATATTAATGTAGCCATTATAGATTATGGTATTGAGGTTCTTCCAGAATATTTAAAATATATCTACTATATGATTCAATAATTTCACTACTGAGCATACATCCAAAGGAAGTGAAATGAGTATGTTGAGAAGACATCTGCACTCACATCTTTATTGTAACACTGTGCCCAATAGCCCAATAACCAAGAAATGAAAACAACACAAGTGTCCATCAATAGACGAAACAAAAAAGAAAATGTGGAAAATATATGCAAGAGTTTATATACTATACATGTATTATATACACACACAGATTTTATATATATATATATATATATATATATATATATATATATATATATCCACCATTCTCCATAAAAACAAATGGAAATCCTGTCATTTGTGACAACACACATAGTGCGAGAAATCAAAAGAAAAAGTAAACGGACTACATAATCTCAGTCAGATATGGAATAAAAAAATGTTGATATTATAGAAGTTGAGAGTAGAGTAGAAGTTAGCAGTGGCTGGGGCAGAGCAGAGAGGGAGGGATAAGAAAAGGGTGACCAGTAGCTACTCAGTGAAAGCTGGATAGCCCTAAGAACTCCATAGGTACATAATAGCATGAATATAGAGGACACAAAAGTACCATGTATTTCAAAAATCTACAAGAAAAGATTTTGAATGTTTTCACCATAAAAAAATGGCAAATGTTCAAGGAAATGGATGTGTTTAACCTGATTAAAATATCATTCAAAATATATATGCATTGAATCACCACATGACACACCACTATTATGTGCAATTTTTATATTTTAAAATATTAGTTTAAAAATTAATTAGTGGAATGTTTAAGAAAGAGGAAAAACAGAATTTGACATCTCTTCCTAAAAAGCTTTATGGTCATTTTATAAGAATTTAATATTTAGTTAGTTCTATATGTTGAAATATTGAGTGGGATATAGCTTATTATAACTATGATTACATCACTAAATATTTGGACAGAAAATAATGTGGCTACCAGCTTCATTATTACCACATCTTACAACCTCAGACACTTTAGTCATTTGGCCAGTATGAGTCTAAAGCATAGGAATGATCTGTTTCCTCAAGGGGATGACTTTAAAGAAGTTAGTACAGTAAAACATTACCTTGGCAACAATAGAAACCTGTTCAGGGCACAAAGCAAGCAAAAACAGGGAAGTATGCAAGTCTATTTGTGGGAAGCAATCCATCAGAGACCTTTGAACTGACTTTTGACCTCCTGAAGGAGTTTGCATAAATAGTAAATGAGATTTATTTAAACCATTAAATAACATAAAAACCTTTAACTTCATTCTGCTTTGCTGTAAAATTTCTGAGGGTCTCAGTTAATGTGTCATTTCAGAAAACCCTTCCCTACACCTCAAAAATCTATTTTTATTACTTTCTTTTTAACAGTATTTATATTTGAAACCAAATATAAAAGATTCATAGTATATAAAACATCTGTTCTGGATAATTTTAAAAATCAGCTCTTTAAAACTATTTTTTCCAGATATGGATGTTTTGCTTTATAATGCAATTGTGTACAAGTAAATTACATGAAAAAAAATACAACTCTTTTGATCATGAACAGGTTCCCATGAAAATAAGTCACTTTTCTTTCTGCAGAATTTACCTTTTTGTCCATATTATAAATATCATGAACAACATGTATTCTCCTAAAATGTTCATCATTATTAGTTTGCCAGATATTTTCTTAATAAACTTATTAAAACATGGGTTTTCTTCTAACATAATTCCTGATTAAAAAATACTGAAATTAGTTTAAAATAACTTCAAATTAAATTAAACATTTGTATGACATTTCAACAAAAATAAAGGACAACACTTAAAAACTCACATGGATATAAAGTTTCAATACTGCTTAATTCAGCATGCTTATTTCATTAAATTTTTCACACAGATAAATGAAAATAGTATTCATTATTTTATATAAAATGTTTTATCAGACCATTTACTTAGAAATCAAATGTCAAAATATTTTCTGATAATGAAATCTGAAAACACTCTTAACCATGTTATTAATAAGATATTCTGAAAGGACTTGACAAAATTTAGTAATTAAGTTTCTCTCAAATAATAAGTTAAAATTGAATTAAAATCTTTAGCTGACAACTTTACTCATTAAAAAGCATGTAGGCTGCCTAGTATCTATGGAATGTACACACACATTTTTTCAGGAGGAAATGCATGACCTCAATTATTACTAAAATTAATTTCTTTATTGATATATTTCAAACATCACTAGAAACACTTATAAATATTTTCTTTAATTACAGACATTTCATGCCTCTTTAACTTGAGGTCAGAAAAATTAAGTACATTCTATAGGAGTGATATTGAAAACAGTCAGTGACAAGAATCCTTATCATTTTCATGTAAGCTGACAAAATGCAATCTGAATTTTAGGCCTAAATTTTCACTGACATGTTTATTATTTAAAATCTGTGCCTTGATTATTTTCTTTCCCTCCTTTTTTCCTCCTGCCCCATTCTCTTCTTCCTTCCCTTCCTTCATTCTTTTCTTCCTCCTCCTTTCCCTCCCACCCTCCCTGCCTCTCTCTCTTACCCTATACATTTCCCCTCTTTGATTCTGCTTAAGTTCTATAACTTTGTCATTATCGGGCTGAAGATATAACAATTTATATATTTAAAGAATTATTTGGCATTTCATTCAATCCTTCTACAAGCATTTATGAAAGTATAGCTCTGTACCAGGTACTGTAGAAAAGTGTTGGGAATAAAACAAAGGACAAGATCAATAAGACCCTAACAATAAAAACAGTCTTTAAAGAAATAAAAGTAAAGTAACATTTTACAGGATGAGAATATAGAGAATTAGAGGAAAACATCAAAAAAAAAAAAACAACAAAACTAATACCCTTATCAAAATCAACTTTGGAAAAGTTGTTTAAAGAGAAATCTGAAGAAATAGATAAATATATAAGAAATGTTACAGAGAATTCAAAGTATGAAAAAAGATATTGCTCATTGAATAAACAGAAGAATTTTACCAAGGCTTTATAACAATGCTCTTTGAAGATTCAATGGAATGTTGTTGGTTTTGAGAAGACAAGATTCAGATTTAAATAATATTCACCCAAAGAGGTCAGTAATCACTCTTGTATACATAAGAAAATCCCTACTTCTAATGAGTAAATTTGTCTTTGTGTTTATGAGATGCAGTTAGCCTTCTATGCCTAGAAGTGTGGAAAACAGAGGAGGATTTTTCAAAGATAGGATTCTTGTAAAGTGAACAACACTGCAAATTTTGGTCAAAACTCACTCCTGGGGCTTTGGCTGGCCTAGGGATATTTCTTTTATTTTTCAATAAATATTTATTGTGCACAGGCACAGCAATTCAGGTGATACCTTTCTTGATGGTAAGCCAAAGAGGTATGCTCCATGCTGGGCATAGTGGCACATGCCTGTAATCCCAGAAGTTCGGGAGGCTGAGGCAGGAGGATTGCAGGTTCAAAGACAATCTTAAAAACTTAGTGAGGCTGTTTCATAATAAAAAATAAAAAGGGATGGGAATGTTGCTCAATGGTTAAGTCCTCTTAGGTTCAATCCCTAGTACAAGAAAAAAAAAAATGTGTTTCTTTCTTATAAGAATATATAAGGCTTCATTTAAAAATTTTAGTTTATTTTAATTTGCTTATGTTAAATTATTATTCAATTTAAATACTTGTCAGAATGATTAAAATTAAAAATACTGAGGACACCAAATTCTGGTGGTAATGTATACAAGCAGAACTCTCATACATTGTTGGTAGAAGTGTAAAATGGCACAATCTCTTTGCAAAAAATATTAAATAGTTTCTTATAAAACAGAACTTATTACTAAGAAAATCTGATCTTAGACATTTTCCACACACAATCCCCCAAAACCTTAGGTTTCCAAATACATTTTAGAATATTTAGAGCAGTTTTATTCATCATGGAAATGGAAAGTTGACTAAGTGTCTATCAATAGGACAATGGAAAATAAATGGTGAAATATTTGTACAATGAGATACTTCTCAGCATAAAGAATAATGAAACCCTGGTGTGTGAGGCAACAGACATGAATGTCAAAACATAATTCTGAGTGAGAGTAGCCATATGCAGAAGATTATATGTTGTATTTCATTTCTACTAAATTCTAGAACAAGCAGAACTAATCAATTTTGATCAAAAACAAATGAACCATAGTAGTCCCTGTGGATGGGGGCAGGGCATGGGCTGAAAAACTCATGGGGTGGTGATAACAACATATCATTTAATGATCCTGTGACAGCACTATTGGTTATTGACAGACATTCCATCATATATGAATTCTACTTCAAAATTTAAAAATTACTATAAACAAAATGACTTAAAATAATGGTGGACTTTCTTTACAGTGTTTTGATGAAAGAAATATTATTGTATTTTGCTTTAAATTCAATTTGAGTTCCTTCTGTTGGCAAAAGAAAAAATTTCATGTAGTCATTTTTTTGAAGTTTTCCACATTCCTGAAGATCATTTCAATATTGATAGAATTCACATGCTGTTAATAAAATGAGAGGGCTCAGGTTCCTGCATATTTATGATATTTCTTTCTGGTCACCAGATTGGCATAAAACCTAATCCTTTATCTTTTTGGAGGGTGCCTTTGACTCAGTGAGATCATAGATGAGGCCAGATATGATTGGTAATTGCCACATGCTTATGCAATATGCAAGATTGTATACTATAATATAATATGCAAGACCATAATAGTATATGCTATCATCCTGAGTACTTGAGAGAATGAACCAGGAGGATGGTTTAACTCAGTAGTTTGACACCAGCCTGGGCATCATGGTGACCTGTCTCAAAAGAGAAAAGAAAATACATGCACATACAATCTCACACACATCATTTGATGAAATCTTTACATTTTTATACTCTTCCTGTTGAGCAATAGAATTCACTTTATCCTCCTCAGACCAGCCACTTATGGCTTCTCTTCTTACACTGTCAGTCTTTTGCCCCTTACTGTCAAGTGCCTAGTAACTTTTTATCTCTGATTTTAAAGAGAGAGAGAGAGAGAGAGAGAGAGAGAGAGAGAGAGAGAGAGAGAGAGAGAGAAAGCCATTTGTAACCCTTTGAAGCAGGATCTCCATGCTTATCAGACCAAGGCCTAGCCAACTTTGTGTTATTGAGGAAGAAAAAAAATATCTTTCATTATTTCAAATCCCTTGTAGCAAGGAGATCACAATGTAAGTAAATTATCCTGCCACCTGCCACAGTAATATATTTGCAGAGACAAAAGAAGCACACTCAAAATGCACACAGGAAGAAATTGCTATGTGTCGTTTTTTTGTGTGATAGGTCTCTTTCTAAGCATAAACCAGTTTGTATTCTGAGCAGTTACCTAATTTTCAACTAAGAATCAGAACCACTAGAACAAGAAAAGTTCATGGCGAGCTCCAGGTCTAGGTCTTAACAATGTGAGATACATGAAGGAACTATGTTAAATGCCAAAATAGTACCTTCATTAACTAGTAAAAATGAGATTTCCTAATACTTTACTTTTTGAACTAGGCAAACCAGCCATATAATAGCTGGCATCCTCAGTCAGGGAAGACTTTCCTTCCATGGGAAGATCATCAAATCCTTCAAAAAGAAACACACTGTTGAGATAAGCACAATTGGTTAACTTTTGTCAAGTTTTCCACTCATGTGCTCAGTCTACTTTCTCTTGAGAGAGCAAAGGGGGAAGTTTGCCAGAAATTACACTAAAGGTTATTCCTGCATAAAAAGAGAAATATTGGAAGTGGGGAAACAGTGTTTCTTCATTATAATGATGTTTATTGCAAATTGATGGTTCTTATATTATTACTATTTGAGCCCAAACTGATTGTCTGGTAGGAAAGTGAAGTCATTCTTAAATCTAAGATATAAGATTTTTGATAAGCTAATCTTTGTGTTTCTGACATGCACTTCTATTTTGCACATAAATGAGTGTTAGGGTTTGGGTGTGAGGTGGCCCCCAAAATCTCATGTGTGAGACAATGCAAGAAAGTTTGGAGGAGAAATGATTATGGCCTTAACCCCTCATGGGATTAACTGACTGGTAACTGGAGGCAGGTTGGGTGTAGCTGGAGGCAGTGGTTCATTGTGGGCATGGCTCTGGGGTCTATATTTTATGTCTGGAGAGTGGATCTTATTCTTTCTGATCATCATGTGAGCTGCTTCTCTCTGCTACACTCTTTATCCATGATGTTTAGCCTCAACTCCAGCCCCAAGGAAAGGAGCCTGCTCTCGGGTGGACTGAGACCTCTGAAACCATGAGACCTCAAATAAACTTTTTTTTCCTTAAAATTGTTATGGTCAGATCTTTTAGTCATAGCAGTGAATAAGCTGATTAAAACAATAAGAAAATAGAATTTTTTTTCTTTTTTTTCTTCAATTTTTATTATGGTAAAATACACATAAAACTTAACCATTTTTAAGTGTACATTTGGTGGTGTTTTACCATATTCATAATGTGAAACCTTCACTATTTCATTTTCATAACTCATTTTGTAAAACAAAAACTCTGTATGTACCCATTTAACTAACTCCCTGTTCCCTGGCAACCATGATTCTATTTTGTCTTATTTTGACTGGAAGGTACCTCACACCAAGTAGAACCACAGACAGGGTCTCACTGATTGTCATTTTTGTATTGGCGTATTTAACTTAGCATAATATCCTCAAGGTTGATCCAAGATGTACTAAGTGTCAGAATTTCCTTTTTAAGGCCTTCCTTTTTAAGGAAATAGAAATTTTCTAAACAAAATATTGAAATAAATTAATGCAATGATAGAAAGAAAATGAAAGTAAACTTCTGTAGATATGATTTTACCTGTCTATTCTAGGCCAGAGCTTAGTACCTGACTTGCTTACTACTTGGGGATAAAAATGACTTCAGACTGTTCAAGGATGACCATAAATATGCTTAAAAAATATTCGAGTTTTCAGTCTGGGCATACAAATTATTTAAGCAAATTTAAGCAAAAATAGAGGTAAAGGCAGATCTCACAGCTGTAAATGAATAGAAAAATGATACAATAACCATAAGTACACAGTAAGAGTTCAAAGATAAACATCTTCAGTGGGCAGGAATAGGGGCAGAGGCTGAAAACCCATATGTCACCTACCTATTTACACATGTTATTGGAGACATACATATTTTAGGGCAGACCTCTTCTAGATGCTAAAAATATTGCACTGAATTGAACAAACAGGAGCTCTGTTCTCGCAGTGCATACTTATATTCTAGTTCAAGGGAACAGATGAACAATTAAAAGATTGCATAAAAGTGAATGAAAAGTATAATACTTTCCATAAATTAGGGTAAGCTGATGGAGAGTGATTGGGTCAGCTGGGGAGGTGATGGGACTCAAAGAAATATTGGAAGCATTTTCTAGGTAGATGCAATAGTGGTAGCAAAAATCTTGAGGCAAGATTGTGCTCGCTGTGTTCAAGGTATACAGCAAGAGGGACTTTGTGACCAGAGGATAAAAAATGATTTGGAAAGTTATATATCATTCAGTATATGAGAGATCTTAGAGATCCAAATAATAGTGTTGTCTTTTAATCAAATTGCTATCTGAAGCTTATCCTCTTCTTCTTCTTCCCTTCCTGAGCATTTCTGTTCCAAAGTCATTAGGTGGAGTAGAGTGATGTAGGCACACACACACCTGGAAGAGTGGGCTATGGCGAATCAGATCAGGCCTAGGAGCTCAAACAAGTAGAAGTCCCCATAAAAACAATGAATAATGTGTGGGTATCATAGTCCAATTGAGATAGGAAAGGAATCTACACAAATGGGTAGTATTCAGGAACCATAATAATGAGGTGAGGATCACAGATGGATGAGCTGAGCTTCCATATGAAGTGATGGCCCAGTGTGGGATATCAAAGCTCAAAGTGGTGTGGAGAGAACAAACGTAGAAAACATTTTCTGTTTCTGTTCATTGAGGACAGTGGGAATAGCAATACCTCAGTAGCAATGAGGACACCTAGCATCATTATCTGAATTTCTAAATTTATTTACTGAAACAAGGAATTATTGGGGAAATGTTTGATTCCAGAATTGGGACATGGAAAGAACAAGATGATCCTGGAATATCTAATATTACTAAACAAATAAACACTTAAATGATGGTGGGGGTATAGCAAATGACATAGAACCCTGCTCAAAAGAGCTCCAACTTGCCTAATGTGGGACAAATCAAGCCCTTAATAAATGATATTAATACATTATAGTCCACTGAAGAAATAGGAAACCAGGAATCCACACTGGTAGAAGGAAAGAGATAAAATAAAGTTTGATGAAGGGTGATATATTTACAGAGTTTCAAAGTATCTCCTCATAAAACATTTCTTAATTTCAAGGACAAAAGTGTAGCATTACCAGGAGAAAGTTAATCAAATGATCAGGGTGACAGCATGGCTAATGGGACAAATCAAACTGTTTATCACCTAATGGGATGCAGGTGACAATACATGGTCCTCTCTGAAATGTTCCTCCCAAGTAATCAAAATATGAACAAAAGAAAAATTACTCAAACCAAGTAATGGGGCATTCACAAAATAACTTCAAAATCTTGGAAAATGTTATGGACATCAAAGTTCAGAAAACCTGAGGAACTATGTTGACCAAATAAGACAAAAGAGACATGACAATTAATTAATGCAATATGATTCCTCAGGCAAAACCTTTTGCTTTAAAGAACATTATTTAGACTATTGGTGAAATTTGAATGAGTTCTTAGGGTTAGATTGCAGTAATGTCAATGTCATGTAAGTTCCTGATATTGATGGTTGTGTTGTAGTTATGTCCTTTTTAAAATTTTTTATTTTTTTTTTAAGGAAAGACAAAGACAAACTAAATATTCAGGTGTGAGATAGCATGATGTTTGCAAATGTGGTTTAGGAGAAGTAATATTTTTAGAATTAGACTTGGCACTTTTATGTATATTTAAGCTTATTTTAAATTGAATAAAAAGAATTGTGATGGGAAACCATTGGTGAATTTGTTCCAGGGATTAAATTATTTTCCTGTATTTGAAAATAAACATGATGGGTGCTTTCAGTGAGGATGGAGAGTGGACAAATGTCAAATAGAGAAAGAAGTTGAGATGCCATTGTAACCATTCAGAAGGAAGATAATGGTGGTTTGAACTCTAGCTATTTAATGGAGGAGGTAGTAAGAATCATTTGGATATGAATCTTCAAGGTGATAACCAACAGAACTTGCTAGATAAAGAGTATGAAGAAAAGACAAAGTTATCAAAGATGACTTCAAGCTTTTACAAAGGTTTTCTAGTCCTCAGGCATTGATTTCAATAGCTGTCTTTAACATGCATTTTCCTCTTCTGGTAATAATTCTTCCACAACTTAATGGTCATGAAATGATACTGCAACAATATTCTGAAAAATAATTAGAATTATTGAGAAATAAACTAGTCAAAAATTATAGGACTATGTCTTTTACAAAAACCTTGACAATGATATTGCTTATTGTTTCTGTAAGTAAGAGTTTGGGGTAATAGCACAGTGGTTGGAGTAAATATTATGTTATTAGAAGTGATTTTACATTTAGCTAGGCTAATTATAATTTTGGACAAGGTGCTCAAATTCTAATAATTCGGTGTCCTCATAAACAAAATGTGGTATAATAATTGTAGCCTCATCACAGAATTGCATATGAATTAATTGGAAATGCAAAGTACAATATTAAGCTATGCATTCATATTGTTGAAATTGCCCTTAGTAGTAAGTAGTTGTGTAAGAAGCCTTGTGTGATAGTACCCCAAACTTCTAATAGATGATTTTGTTTTAAACTAAAGAAATTACTTAAATTTTTAAGCAATTATTTAATTTTAAAAGTATGTGGAAAAAAATGGAAGAAATATGTAAATTGCTCTCAAGAATTAGCTTTGAAATTTTTGGAAATAGCTAATAGCATTTTCAAATCTCATAAATTATGTACATATCCTGTAGTTTTCTTGAATTGAAAGGATGAAAATATTTAAAACTTCCAATACTACATTGGCTCAGGATTATTGCTTTAAATTACATCTGTGTTTCCAAAATTTTTGATGCAAGTGTTTGGTATAATATTCACTCCAGAGAGGTGAATGTTCCTGTTGCTTAGAACAGAACATACTTTTTTCAATGCCTTCCTTCCTAATCTAATTTTGTATTCTCTGTTTAGTATGCCTAATCATTATGCTAGGGCTCGTTTGAAAACAGTTGTTCTTAATTGTAAAATTGAACTGCGCCCCATTAAGCTCTTGCCTAGCTGCTTTTGAGATCCTTGGTGGTTTGGAATGTGGAGATGCATCCACATTCTCTCTCTGCCAGTCCTTTTTATCTTTCCTCTCTAATGCTGTCCCTTCAGTGTTTCAGCTGCTAAGTGGTTCCAGTGTATGTCTGATATAATTTCCTAATGACTGATGCATTGTTCTCACTCCTGATATGTCAGCAGGAATGCCACCTGTGTCTGAGAATTCAGAACCAACAGGATGGTATATTTTAATGGAGCAAGAGGGAACGTGTAGAATTAAATGGAAAGAATTATTTCAGTTCTGTCCATTAACTTTTGATATTTAATTTTGCAGCAACTGTAATTGTAAAAGGAAATAACAGTGGAAGTTACCCGAGCTTTTTAAGTAACCCACAAAGAGATTTGAAGTATTTTATGAATGTTTTTTAAAAAATTAAATGTCTCAAATGTTTATATAGATATTTATTTATTTATTACAAATTCTAGGCACTTACCTTAGAACCAGGGGAAATGTAGCTATAGAGGTACATTTCATTCTCATGAAGCCTATAGTCTGTCTGCCAGCTTCAAGGATACCTAGTAGTTTTATAGTGATATAGTAGATAAAATTCTGTTTGAAATTCTTCCTAATTATGTGATTTTTATAAATTAATCTGTGAATTTTAGGCTTGACAAATATAAAATAAATTATCCTCATCCTCTATAAAATGGATCTCATATTTGTGATTTGTGGCACACTTCTAGAAGTGTGTAAGTCTTTTGTGAGAAAAGGCTCTTACCCTGCTCATGCTTTTGATCTGGGGATTAACCTGAATAATCAAGGTAGTAGAAAGACAATGGGATATATTTGCAACTTGAGTTCAGAAATCTCAGTTTGTTCGACACTAATATTGTTGCAACAATGGGGTCATTGTGATCCTTTTTTTCCTCATATTTTTATTGGTTAATGATATTTATAGATAATGGTGGGGTTTGTTATATATTCGTCCATGCACATGGCATATGATCCTTTAACAAATTTAGGAAAGTCAAGTCTGTAAACCTTAATAGCTTTACCCTAATTGTTCACCCTTAATGGGTTGGTATATCATGTCATCTCCAACTTCTGGATTACCACTTTGTTAGGGAATCTTCCCTGGGGAAGCCTTAACTGTTTACCATTTTGCTTGTTATATTGTCTCACATAGCAACCTTATTGTTTCTATGGAGATGCCAGATAGGCTTTGTCAACTTGAATCATAAACAAACCTTTCCTCTACCTAGAGAGTTAGATTGTTTGCTGGGGGTTTGGGGTTCTAAAAGAGAACATAAATTTCACTCTTAAGTAGTTTGCCTCACTTCCTTTACCGAAATATTGCCAGAGGTAATATAAGAACACATAATAATATGGAAGTCAGTGAGGGATCTCATGCAAGTGTATTCTTATTTGAATTATCCTACATTCCTAACCAACTAATAAGATTACCCACCTATGTATTTAATGAAATCACAATGCATTTTTGCAATAGATTTCAATTAGAGATTAATTAATTTTAAAAAACCAGTGCAACATTCCATATCCGAACACAATTTCTGTACTGGCCCCTATGAAGAGATTGCCAGCTAGTTAAAGCGGTTCCTAAACCACTCTGTTCATCTCTTATGATAATTTATTATTTTCACATCTCTTAGTGTTAGCTGCAATTGTCTTATTTTTCTACTTACTTTTTTTCTTATTTTTTTGTATTTATTTCTCCACTTTAACTGAAATGAAGAAACTCATGAGAGACTTTGTGTCTTGTTCACTCTAAACAACTGGTTAAAATGTGCCTAGAGGAGAGCATGCTCACTATTTTGAATGAATAAAAACATCAGTCTCAGCTGGGGGCAGTGATGCATGCCTGTAATTCCAGTTACTTTGGAGGCTGAGACAGGAAGACTGCAAGTTTGGGGCCGGCCTCAGCAACTTAGTGAGACTCTTGAGAACTTAAAAAATAAAAAGGGCTGAGATTTCCCTGGGTTCAATCCCCAATACCAAAAACAAAAAGAAAAAAAGGTCAGTTTCTTTTATATGGAGTAAGATTTTCTGTTCTAGAACTGATTGTTTTCAAAAGTAAAAAAAGAAATTTCTTCACTTCTTTTGCTATAAGGAAGATTAGAAAAGCTGTTTATATCTCAAAAATAATTACAAATTTTTAAGTAAATTTTTGTGATCATTTCAATGAAATCCTGTTATTTGAGATTTCATTAACCAAATATATTCAAATAACTGGAACTCCAGATGTATAATATAATTTAAATTCACAATGAACATACTGAGAAATCACAAGATTCTGAAATGTCTTGTGTACAGAAAATGAAAATTGATTTGATAAAGTCTTAGAGGTTTTTAATATAGCTATTTAACATATTTGTCTATCAGCAATCCATTCTTAAATACACGATAGTCAGTTTTGTTTAAGAGAACATTCACCTTTTTTTGTACATCATCGATGTTATCACAGATATACCTTAGTGTAGCTTACACTTGGTGAGCATTGGTTAAAAAAATTTTTGGTTTCTAAAGTTGTTTTACAAACACTAAATCATAGGACCACTTTGAACTACGTAATGACAATTGATAAACAGTGTTTGCACTTGGATTTCCCTTGAAAAACTCCACTGGCTGGATAAAAGATATGTGCCTTTAAAAAAAATACTGTACAGATTTTTAAAAGTTATTAATTGGACAGAGCCCAACAGAGATCAATGCAATTATTAAAATCCTCTGATAGCTCTCAAACAGCAGTAGTTTGTATTACCCTAAAGATTCTTGAAGTAGTTAAACTTGAGAATTGAAAATGACTTAATTTTCTCCATCAGACCTTCAAATATGACTCCTTTGTGTTGTTCCTTTCTCTGTGAAAAGTGTTCTGAGTTCTGCATCCCATTCATTCTTTTCTTCTCAAGAATTTTGTTTCTTAGTGTTACAAATGTTCGCTTAACCCCTAAATTCATTCTTTATTTTCTTCTTAGATATATCCACAATGTAACATTTTTCAAATGAGGCATCTAACCTAAACTTCTGGATGGATATGATTCTTTCTACCTAGAGGAGGAGGGAATTCTCCCACCTGCAGCCTCAAAGTCAGTCTCTGATTCCCTCATGACAGTGTACACCAGTGTGCAAAAACTTTTTATAATTTTCTAGAAGTAACATGATGCAATTGAATAGGGAAACACTAATCTATCCATCTGGACTTGTGATGTCCTGTTTTCATTCTTTATGTTTCAAAAAGGTTTTTCACTGAACTTTCTTT
This sequence comes from Callospermophilus lateralis, assembly GCF_048772815.1. Lineage (NCBI taxonomy): Eukaryota > Metazoa > Chordata > Mammalia > Rodentia > Sciuridae > Callospermophilus > Callospermophilus lateralis. Next base: position 100,917,034 of record NC_135312.1, on the reverse strand, counting down.
CTTACTATGCATAGGATATATTCTTTCCTATATCATTTTGCCTTGTTTCTTTTTTCATAATTCTCTTTTTATGAGCTATAATTAAATATGCATGTGCTAGTTTACTCATTTGTTGTCTCATCGATGAATGAATGAATGAATGAATAAGTGAAAGGGGCACATATACAAATTCTATATGCTTGGATTTCATCTTTTTAATTATCTGCCTATTGTCCTTTGGAATGCTCTCTGTCTCTCTCTCTGTCTCTCTGTCTCTCTCTCTCTCTCTCTCTCTCTCTCTCTCACCCCCCACACACATATACATGTACATACACATATACTAAATAAATAGATTGAACCAGGATTTAAATGGGACTAAACCTTAATAAAACTGATAAAAGCTTAATAATGAGAACTTAATGATATATTACACTCACATACTTTGAAGTAATTTTACTGACTTGTTGGATTAATCTCTTCCTAGAGAGTTAGCCTTCTTTTACCCCTTTTCTGAAGACAGAACCCTTCTCTTTCTTTGGGACATTATTGTTTTCCCCCAAGATAAGAATTTCAGTAATATTGTCCTCCTTATTAACATAAATGACCAATGCTGACCCACCAGATCACCCTTAGCAACTGCGATGGATTTAGGACTGACAAGTACACCAAGCAAAGCCAATTAGAAATCCCTGTCTTGGTGATGAACTTACATAATCAATAATTATCTTGCCAACCTATAGCTGCTCTGACCATTTTGTAATCACAAAGAGAAAACCTTGTTATCTTTTTCAATGCTGCAACCAAAAAATCGGACAAGAACAATTTTAGAGATGGAAAAGTTTATTTGGGGGCTTATGGTTTCTGAGGTCTCAGTCCTGAGCAATTAACTCTATTGCTCAGGGTTGGAGGTGAGTCAGAACACTGTGGCAAAGGTATGCCTGAGGAAACCAGCTTAGAACATGATATAAAGCAGCACAGGCTAAACTTCACTCACCAGGAACAAAAAGTATAAACCAAAGGCATGTCCCCAGTGACCCACCTCCTCCAGACACACCCTACCTGTCTACAGCCATTACCCAGTTAATCCATTCAAGTGGATTAGTGCACTGATTAGGTTAAGGTTCTCATAACCTGAATATTTCATTTCTAAACTTTATTGCATTGTCTCTCATAGGAGATTTTTGCAGTCACCTCATATCTAAACCACCACAGATCTGATTAAAAATTAAGCAGGGAGGACAGGCAGAATATGAAGAAAGAAGTTCCAATAACATCTTTCCCATCCTGAATCTTGTCAGTCCAAACATTCCTGGACCATCTCAGTTTTATAAGTCTTCTTAGCCTAAATTCTTTGGAGTTGTTGAACTATAATACATGGTTTCTTAAATTTATTTCAATCATTGTTCAAAACATAGCTCAAAATCAATTTTCAAATATAACTGTCATCAAAAGACAGTGCATGTCCAGCTAACATATGATCTCTACATGGACCATTTTATTTGAACAATTAAGAGTAAAGACTAAATGTTCCCATTTTGGATTTAAATAGTAATGTTTTTATTTAAATTTTGCCAGAAGGGAGAGGTAGGAAAATATTCTCAACAACTTTCCTTAGGCCACAACAGCTTTGGGGAAGAGATTCTTGTTTTTAGCATGTCTTTTTTTTTTTTTTTTTTTAAACCAGAACTATTGCTTCTAAGATAATCTATTTATAAAAATCATGGAGAATATATATTTTTACCAACAAGAATCCACTAATTTTAGTAATAAGCCTGTGATTAGGAGCCTTTGTATCTGTCATTCATTATCTGACTTATGAGAAGAAATTCATGCAGGTAGAAATTCATATATAGAATGATTTTCCTATATCTGTTTGACCAATGTTTTTAATAATTTTATTTTATCTTTTGGTCAAAAAAACCTTTCTTAATGTTTAAGGTTTGGTTCTTATGCACCAAAGGTGCATACATAAATCAGTTAAGTTCCTGGCATCGGTCTGGTTGGTGTGAGAACAGGAGAACCATGGCTCTGCCCTTTTCACCCTTCACTGCTGAGTCACTTTAGGGGAAGACACAGAATTCAGTGAAGCTGTTTCAAATCCACAGAGATTTTTTAAATGTGCATAAAAGAGAAGGGTCAAAGAGATTACTATTGCACCAAGGCAGTGTATTTTTATCACCCTCACATCATGGGGTTGGGTATTATCTCTTTCAATGTCATAAACTGAAGAGCAGGTTTTTGTTTTGTTTTTCTAGTAATAATTGCCTCTGGAAATGTATGCTAGTTCCTTGCATGCTGCTCTGCTCACTGAAAAGGTGGCAATGATCTGACAGATGGGACAAAGAATTTATTCTGCCTGAATGATCACCTAGTTAATGAAACATTTAAGAATTGATTTTTATGATTAGGTGACTAATGAGAATAACTCCTTAAAATATTGTTTACTAAAAGCTGGAATACAATAGAGGTTTGGAATAGCTGTCATCTTCATCAAAAATACAGTGATAATTCAGAAACATCTAAACTAAATGGAGTGGGTTAGAGGGAATTGGCATACAAAATTTACTTTAGTAAGTAGTTTACTGTTCCAGAAGCAATTTTACTAGTCCCAAAACTGCAACAGTATCTCTTTCTTATTTCTGGCTTACTCCACATTACCTTGCTGTTAATCTCTCTAAAGGAAGAGCTAGAAATAAATTTACCATCAGAGATTTTAGGTATACTTACCACATACAAAAATAAATAAGCATACAAAATCGATAAATAAAAGACAAGAAAAGATAAAGGAGGACACTCTGTGATTATGAATATGTTAGTTTGCTTAATTGTAATAATCAATTGACTATATGTATATCAAAACATGTTAGACACCTTAAACATAAAAACAAATAAAAAACAAACTTAAAAATCCCAGAATGACACTGAAGCACAGTGACTTGTGTAGGTTAGACTATTTACTGCCTGGGGAGCTAGATGTTAGGTAGTGCCTTGATCAATAAAAGACGCTAATCTTATCAAGAAGCTTCATCTTCTTCCCTCCTTATTTTCATTCTTCTGTTCCAGGCACCTGATATATTTTAGATTTGTTTTTTTACAGAAGTCTACCTCTTGTGATCTTAATGATTAGCACAGACAGCTATTGAGCACCTGGGTGCTAAGTATTATAAATACTAATTGGAAAGACCATCACTCTCCCATCATACACCAAGTGTCCACTTAAGCTTAGGCCTTCTTCAGGGCTCTGTGTTCTGTTCCGTTAACCCCTACATCTGTCCTTCCAGAAATAAAATGGCGTGTGAGTTATCATGGAACAGTTAAAATAAATGAATACAGAAATTTGCCAATGAAAAGACCTCAAATTTTTCTCTTAATGGTTCATATACTATACTACTGTTTATGCAAAGAAATATTTGAATGTTACTCAAAAAGAGATGTATAAATAATTAAATCAGAAATTCTCAAAGCATTAAGATATTTTGAACAAGAATCCTGCTTTCTTATATTTAAGCAGATATTTAAAATGTTTCCAAAATATTTTAAATAGTTATTTTCAGAAAAATTCTAGGTATGGTAATGTCATGTGTTTATTACTTTATCTTAAATCAATTGATACATATATTTACTTATAAAATCTAGTTTATAAATGGTGATATAATCAGCATAGACTAAAACACTTCAAAATTCCCTAATAATTTTGAGTCAAGGAGTTCTAGAAGCAAAATATTTGAGAAATGATGAGGTAAAAAGTGAAAATGTAGACTAGAAGGAAGCAAACCATATTTCTGATAATATTTTTTCAGGTAAGGGAGGGAATTGGACATACTGGGAATGAAAATAAAAATGAAATTAAGCTTTCCCTATTATTTTCTACTTCTTGAGTTTAAAAAATTGTTAAGAAATAATGCCAAAATACAAATGTTTTCTAATCCAAGTGAAGTTTTCTTGGAGTGGAGGAGTGTTTGCTTATTATTTTTGATATTTGATTTTTTTGTACCATTGATATGATAAATAATTCCTTTCCCTAAAGTGCTCAACCTGCATGCTATCTATCATTATAAAAGTTTCTTTGGCTTTAGTAGTCTATGGATAATCAATGTGTTCTTAATATATGCTAATCTAGAGGAGATGATTCAGGTGATTGTATCTCTACACCAAAGGAAACCAGTGAATATCTAAGCCCATGAGTCAACATTGACTCAGTCCTCCTTTTTCTTTCATATTAATAATGTATTTTATTCTTAAGAGTCTGATTTAAAATGAGAAATCAAAATCAGTATTCACTGTTAAAGAAACCTAAGTTATTTAAAAATAAGAACCATGTTTAAGTTTCTGGAATAATACTCTGAGAGTATGCAAATAAAGTTGATTTTTCGTAGCCTTGCAATAGCATGTTTGAGTTAGATAAAAATTATCTAAGATATTATACATATTTTAGCAATAACATAGTAGTGTGGCATTTTTATGACAGATTCTTGAATACATTTTAATATAGTACTTTTCTTAGGTTCAGAGTAAAACTGATGAGAAAGTATAAAGATTTCCCTTATACTACTTACCCCCTCATCTAAATAACCTCTCTCAATATCAACAACCTCTACCAGGGTGGTGCATTTATTATAAATGATTGATGAACCTTCTTTAATACATCATTATCACTCAACATCCATAGTTTACATGAAGGTTCACAATTTGTGTTATACATACTATGGATTCTAACATGCTTTTAATGCTGTGTTTCCATAATTATAGAATCATGTATCATAGTAGTTTCCCTGCTCTGAAATTCTTTGAGCTATGCTTATTCATCCTCCCTCACTCAAACCTTTATCAGTCACTTATCTTTTTACTGTTTCCAGAGTTTTGCCTTTTCAAGAATGTTGTGTTCTTGGATTTATTCAGTATTTAACCTATAAAACTGCTTTTTTCCACTTAGTATATGCATTTAAGTTTACTCCGTGTCTTTTTAGAGTTGGTACCTCGTTTATTTTATTACTGAATAATATTTTCTTGTGTAGATTTACCACACTTTATCTATCCATTCCACTATTGGAGGACATCTTGTTTATTTCTAAGTTATGAAAATTATAAATAAAACTGCTGCAAACATCCATTTGCAGATTTCAGTGTGGATCAAAGTTCAAGTCTTTGGGGTTAATACCAACAGTACAACTGCTGCTGAATTATATGAATCATGAATGTCTTTTTTACAAAGCTTATGTTACTGTCTGACTCTGAGACATGACAAAATTTAGGGTGTCTCTTATAAAGCATCTTTTGTTTGTATCATAAAGGAAGAAAGATATGTCAAGGAATATGGTAGTATGAAGAAGTTCCCAGACTTGGTGTATGAAAATTCATTTTGATATCTAATCAAACTTCATTTTCTTACATCTTGTCCTAATGATATTCTTTTTCATCAAGTCTCAAGTTGAAAAAAATCAGAAAACCACTCTAATTTTCTCAGACGATAAGATGAGTTTATAGTAATAATTCTGTGGGAAGTTTCAGGGACAATTGGGACAGGAAATGAAGCAGGCTTCATGGACCAGGACCTGGAAATAGAAAGTAAAAAATAAACACCGAGGTACATTTGTCTTTGGAGAGAATCGTGGTATTTTATTTTCTTCTACTTCTCTGTGTGTCTAATATATTCTTCCTTTTGAGGATCACCTTCACTTATTTTTTCAAAATGTAAACCTTGGGGCTTTTGTATTGCTTTGGCTTTTTGTTATTCACACCAGTGCTGACCAGATAAGCTTCATCCATCCATGAATAATCATAGTCATTGGAATGGTTTGCAACATCTGTTCTCAACATGAATCAACTTAGAAAACAATCCATCTCTAAAATTATCATCATACAGTGTAGGTATCTATTGAGTGAATCATACTCCATTCTACACAGAAAATCTTAAAGCAATTTACCAACTAGATGGTATAGTTCTTTTTCCAATGTCCTCAAGATTCTTCTCTTGGAACACTTTGTTTCTCCTCCTCTGTCACCCAGACAGCTTTTAATGCTGTCTCTATTGTTCAGATTTCATGATGATATAAACTTTGTTTCCTTCATGTCTACACACCAAACACACACACACACACACAAACACACACACACACACACACCAGAGTCAGATAAAAAAACTGATATGGACTATCTATTGTTTTTCAAAAATATCACATGAGTGTTGGGACTTGGTGTACCTTGACAGTTCTATCCATAGGAAATGTTTTTCTACCTATTCCTTCGTTTCAGGCTTTTGAAGAGGTAGTGCTTTAGGAAGAACTTAGATTGTGAATGAGCTATTTCCCTTGCTGAAACAGCTGTTCATCCTTTATTGAATGAATGTATAAAGCATATAGAAAAGATTGAGTGTGGCTGAAAAGTTGACTAACATATTTAATACAGATATATTGATTTAGGTAAGTAAACTTATATCTTTGCGGAATTAAGCTACTCCAATTGTAACTTGGCATTCTAGTATTCTATGAGATAAAAATAATTAAAGATATGGTGGGAGAATTTTGTGTTAGATTACACAGCATTTTATGTAATTTGTCAAATTAATGTCAGCCTTTAATAATTAACAGCAGCTTTTAATTTGTATTTTTTGTCATACAATTGTTTTCTTCTAAATATCACAGTAAACAGACAATAGAGTCAACTTACACATAAGAAATTATCTTATGCCATTTGCTATAAATTAAGAGTTCTTAATTAATGATCAAATTTTTTTGAAATAGTCAAATTATTTATATATAGTCATTTGTTTGGCAAAGCCTGGTCAGTATCTCTGATTTTTGTTATCTCCATTCTTAAAGTACATGAATAGTATTGGTCCAATCACACATATTTATTGAACAGATTTATAACATTGAAAACTTCAAATAAAAAGTTACGCTTGTTTGAATAAAATTAAGACTTGTATATTGTCAATGAAATTAAAATATCTAGACATGCATTAGAAAGGAAAATAGTGTTTATCAGTAGTAAAATTATAATAATTTTATTTACTTCTTATTACCATAATATTTCATTTATTAGGCCAAATACGTGTATTTGAACTGATATGTAAAATAATTACTGCCTTTCACAGGTATTTTAGTTGTACACTTAAAACAGAGGTAAGAAGATATTCAGGTTTACTAACAAACATTGTGGGTTCAGATGTGACCAAGTTGTACACTGTGACTGCACTCATACATATTATAATGTTGGAAACAATCAGTAAACAACTAGAGTGTATAAGAGTGTGATAAGTGTATGCTAAGAGATATATGGTATATTGTAGATCATTATTTATAAGAAAAAATTAGCAATAAATCTTTGTTCAATAGAAAAATTATTAAATAATACATTATAATAAATAATTGCATTTTAATGTAAATATTCTGGATCTATAAAATATGTTTTCTTAAGTGTTTACTATGAAGAAAATTCACACAATAAAATAGTTGCAAAGATAAGCAGAAAAATCATATTTATTTCTATATTTCTCCGATACATGTGCGTGTGCGCGCATGCACACACACACACACACACAAGCACATAAAGGTAAGCAGAGGAGAAGCAGGTGAGGGAAGGCAGGGCTCTTACTGCCCACTGGTTGGTTATGTCTTGTGAAATGAGTAATCCAGGATACTCCTCCAAGTTGAGAGAATAATACACAGAGGATAGAAAGCAGAGGCAAAGAGTGGTGTAGTCTGGAGTGAAATGGAGGCTGAGGGCTTGGTATGGGTCTAAAAGAAATCTTCCTGAAGTTTTAATCTGCCACTTTTCTATTTACATTAGTTCAACTTATTTTCTACTACTTGTAGCCCCAAGAGCTTCAACTAAGAAAGGTAAATATTTTCAATAAATAAAAAAGAATAGAAATCAGTACTTTTTACAAACTATATATTCCTTGTACTGTCCCTTTGGCTGCCTGATAACAGAGTACAGATGAGCTTCCTTAGCAATCTCAAACATCTTTCCCATCTTGTATTTTAATGGTTTTGAATGTAAGACTTACATTTCTAAATTCAACTTGAAAGTTAGATTGCTGCATTTGAGTCTCTGAGGAGGCTGACCTGATAGAAGAAATTGCTTTGAATTGCAGAATATTTTCCAATAGCACTGCTGTTTGATAGAACTTTATATGATAATGAAAATACTCATTCTATGCTGTCCAGGGTGCTGGCCACTAGATACAGGTGACTGTTGAACACTTGAAGCTAATTGTGATGAGGTGACTACATTTTTAACTTTAATTAATTTTCCTGAATCTGAATTTGAATACCCACCTGTGGCTTGGGGCTCATGACAGACAACATGAACTTAGAATATACCTGCAAAAAGTAGAGATATAATCATTACTATGTTGAGTGTCAGAAATCAGAACTCTTTCTTTTTTTCTTGTGGGCATTGAATGTCTCCCTGGTTTATGAGAATTTTTTTAAAGCAGATATCACAAAACAATGTCATTTTTTCCTTAGCTTATCATGTACTCAAAAGTATGTAAAAACTTCAAAGAAACCCTAAGTAGGTTTCCAATCTCAAGTCATATTAGTTTTACTGAACAAAACAAAAACAAAAGGTAGAACAAAACAAATCAAGCACATATACACAGAAAAAAAACTATCAAACAGTAAGCAAAGATAAGGACTTTCTATTTTGTAGAGAAATATAATTGTTCAGAAAACAAATGTTGAAAATATGTCTGAAAGCACATGATATTTTGTCAAATACATCATTGTTAAATATACAACTGGTAAACATTTTAGACAATCATTCTGATCTCAAGAAGTTGGTTTAAAAAGTAATTAGAATAAGCAAATAATAATTATAACCATGTGATAGAGAATGAATGATTTAGCAAAATCAATAAGTGATACAGTGATTTCAAAAAAGGGAAAAACCACTCTGGGATCAAGTGGCTTAAGAAAGCACAAAAGAAATTTAGGTATGACCTAGAAAATTTTCAAGGTGGAAAAAAGAACTTTTGGAAGGGAAACAGCCAAGGATGGATACTGAGAAAATCTATAGGACTACATAGGAACAGGCTGTGGAAATTCTAAAGAAGGAAGACTGGAAACACATACTGAACTTACTGAGGGAGACTGAGGAATTTATACTTCATTATTTGTAAAACAAAATAAACTTGACTTGAGTTGTAGGAAATCATTCTTAAGTGACCCATGATAGAGATTCTGACAAGGCCCTGGATCTGTTAAATGGTCAATTCTAGAGGTACTGGTCAATTCTAATACTTTCTGGGACTTACTCTGTCTAAGCAATGAAGTTTGTCTGTTAAAAATAAAATATTTATTAGGTATAAAATATTAATGTTAAACTACTTTTTTTATAACTAAAAAATGCTTTCTAAACATTTTTGTATTTGGAAGGAAGCCTGAACTGTAGCCACTTCATAAGTTGGTCAAGTGGCTTTTTTTTGGCAGATACAGTGCTGTGAATGAGGTATTCCTAAAAATAGCTCTTGGAACAAATGTGAGTGAAAGAACAAATAAAAACTTTACCTGGCTTAGAAAACAAGTTTACTAAAACTTTTCCTATTAACATTGCTTGCAAATTTACTCTTCACCCCAATTTGCCTTTATGTACCATGCTGCTTAAATATATTTAATAAATTGGTATTTTAATGCAAATGTATGCAGTAGCCCAACAAGAAAAAAGAAAATAAAATTGTAAATTACCTTTAGGCAAAGACATAAGTCTGTGGTTAATGTTCATTTACAATAATTCTGTGACTAAATAGCAAAAACCAAAAAAGTTTTTCCATGTTCTTTTTATTCTTGTTTGGTAGGTCTATATTCAGTAATGGAAATATTTTAGGTCTACATTTTCTATCAAGAGTCACTAGTCATATGTGATTACTTTTTTAAAATGTGACTACTATTGCTAACTGAATATTTTATTTTAATTAATTTAAATTTAAACTGTCTATACTATCAAATTGTATTTGTTGAGGATCCATTCATATTTATAAGATAAAATTATTAATAATTAGGAAATCTGAAGGATCAGGTGTACATTTTGAAATTAGTAATGTAGTAGTCTAAATAAACAGCAGTATATCCATCTTTAAATGTGCTCAATCCCTGTTAAAATGATTTAGGCATTAAATATAGAGAGTATTTTCAAGTCCATATGCATTTTTCTCACTGTAAAATAAAATTTCAACTATGAATTAACTCCTTGGGGGAGACCACAGGAGAAAGCAAATTTAAACAATAGACTTGATGTTGAATCCCAGGGATTAAGAGTGAAACATGCTTACAAGAGATTAATGTTAGATGAGGCAATTTCAAATATCTGCAAAGTTATCTATTGAAGTCATCTTTAATATGGCTTCTCTCCTGGAAATATATTTTATATCAAATCAAATGGATTTTATAATATTCTGTTAATTGTCTTGATCTTATTTGTAAAAATAGCAATGTTTTTTTGCAGCTCATGTCAGTATGAATTCTTAAAATGGTATTAAGATCTTTGTCAGACATGGTGTAATATGTCTTGTAATCCCAGGGACTCAGAAGGCTGAGTCAGTAGAATCACAAGTTTGAAGCCAGCCTCAGCAACTTAGTGAGCCCCTAACCAACTTGACAAGCCTTTGTCTCAGAATACAAAATTTTAAAAAGGGGCTTTGAATTTGGCTCAGTGATTAAGCATCCCTGGATTCAATCTTCAGTACCCCCCCCCCCCCGCAAAAATGGTATTAATATCTTATCTTGGAGCAAGAGATATAAAAGAAATTAATAATATAAAGAAATTAATAATATTTCAAGGCTATGAGTTATAAATTCATGTATATTCATAATGCCTATAATTTATAAAGTATTATTTAGTTTCTAGAATACTTCTTAACATAGATATTAAACTTTGTAATCAAATACTGTCAATACCCACAATGGAAGATAGAAAGATCCATAGTCTAATTCTTTCTGCCTTGACATGAGTTTTGTTGCTATAACATTATCAGAATTGGTTTTATATCTCTAATATATGTATTCTTAAGTTTTATAGTCAGAGTTTGCTTTAAATTCTAATTCTTTTCCATGTTCTTTTCATGCTTGTCTGGTAGGTCTATGTTCCGTAATGGAAATAGTTTATGTCTGTATTTTCCATCAATAGTCACTAGTCACATGTGATTATTATTTTTTTTTGAAATGTGACTACTGTTACTTTCAATCTTGTGATATTGAATAAATTGTGTAACATTGAAAATTTAGAGAAAACTTTGGAAAGGGACCTGAGGAGAACAGGAACATAGATGATTCTTTAGGCAGAATATGAGTATTTAATCCTTGTGTGCTCACTAAAGGAAGAAAAAGAATAAATGAAGAAGAGACTGAAACATACATTAAAGTAGTGCTCAAGGAAAGATTAAGACAATGCATGATAGAGATTCAGAGATAGATTCACAATACATAAGAAAAGATGGATTGGTTCATTTGGAGACATTTATTTAGTAGTATTTTGTATGCAGTTATTTGTAAAATATAGTTAGTGTATACCCTTGGAATTTTGAAAAGCCAAAAAATAAAAAGTTTTTAAAATCTGAAACTAAAGTAAAAGAGAAAGTATTATGCCAGTGAATGAAAGGAAAGATTATTTCTTTAAATGTAAAAACTAGTAGATCAAAATTCCATTGTGTTTTTTGGATAAATCTAAATAGGCATTTACTAGACTATTGGAAGAGTTTCCTAATCAGATACCCACATTCAATAGTTTTATAGTGTAGTTAATATAGGCACGATGCACTTCAGAGTGTGATTGTGTGATTTTGAATAAAATTCATGTATTGTTTTTTTTTTTCTTGTGGTGAGTTTATTGGCAAAATCTAAGTACCTTTGAAATGCACAATGGAATTTGCAGTTTAAATACAAAAAATAAAAATAGAAAACATTGTATGGTCCAATGGTATACAGTCCTATGTACTTTTCTTTCTTTTTTAAATATTTATTTTTTACTTGTAGTTGGATGCCATACCTTTATTTTATTTATTTTTATGTGGGGCTGAGGATTGAACTCAGGGCCTTGCACTTGCTGGGCAAATGCTTTACCACCAAAGCACAACCCCATTCCCCCTATGTACTTTTAATTAGGACTCTATCAGTTGGAATATTACTGTAAAGTTACTAGCCATAAAACCTTGAGCAAATTAATGTCTCAGTTCCATCATCTATAAAATGGCCATAATAATCACATCCTCAATGTATCTGCATACTCAAATTTGTCCTCTATTCTTATCATCTAATGTTATTTGATATACCATTTTAGTCAAATTTTTTCAACACTCTGACCAAAAGAACTGATCAGAACAATTCTTGAAAAGGGAAAGTTTATTTGAGGCTCAGAGTTTCAAAGATCTCTGTCCATAGAGAACTGGTTCATTGCTCTAGGCTGGAAGTGATGCAGAACATCATGGCAGAAGAATGTGGGGGAGGAAAGCAGCTCAAGATACAGTGATCAGGAAACAGATGGTACTTCCCTCTCCATGGACAAAATATATGCCAAAAGGGTACTCCCCCAATGACACATTCCTCCAGCCACACCCTATTTACCTGCAGTTACCATTACAGGCCAGTTAATTCCTATCAAAGGATTAAATGCACTGATGAGGTTTAGGCTCTCAGAACCCAATCATTTCACCTCTAAGCTTTCTTGAATTGTCTCACACATAAGCTTTTGGGAGAGCCTCATATCTAAACCATAACATATACCCATTAGTTTATCTTTTAAAGACTGTTGTGTAAGGGACCCCAACGTACTAATAAACTGTATTCTATGATTTATTTTAATTATCTAAAGCATACAATACATGAAACTAGGTTTACATAGCAGTTCAGAAATAAAGTTTAACATTAAGGAGTTGAAAAATAGGTATAATTTAAAATTATAGCAATATTTAATAATAAATAAAAGAATCTAGCAAGCAGAAAATAGGGCACAAAAATAACATGTAGTGGTTTTTCTTTATTGTAGTTTTTGTTCTTCAGAACAATAATTTGTGTTCTGATCTAATAATATTTGATAATATGTGTGAATTTATAAAGGCCCAAATATTTTTATTTGTAATAATGTTTTGCAAAGGAAGAACATTTCATAAAATATTTAAATTACAGTTTCTAAAAATTGGAATTATGCATTTTGGGGTTTTATGGTTGAAATCTTGTCTGTTTTGAGGAAATAACTCTATAACTCTGTAACTCTGTAGTTGACTCCTACTCTAAACTTAGGGGGTTGAGGATTAGGTATTTTGTAATCTGATGTGCACTATTAAGTACAGATTGTATTCATAAGCAAAGAGAAAAAATTAAAATTAAGAAATGTAGTTTCACCATGTAATTGCTTTTCATTTTCAGTATATAAAATTGCATCCAGTGAGCATTTTTTTCTGGGCATGCAGTCCTATGACTTCTTTTTTTTTTTTTTTAATCATTTCTCTCCTAGACAGATCCATTCACCTGCCCAGGGAACTTCCTGCTCCTCTTCAATCATAAAAGGAACCATGGAACCATAGTTTGAATAGAGCAATAAACAAAAAATATTTTGAGAGAATTGAAAGATTTTCATAATTTAGATAAACATATGCTGGGGAATCCTGCTAGTTTCTTAAAGTAAGATAGAATTTTAAATACAGTGATTATCCAGTGTTCTTGAAAACTGGTAAACATGTTTTGATAAAAATTATATTATCTATTTTTTGGCAGCAGACAACTATTTCTTGCTTTAAAAAAGATTTTTAAAATTATTTACAAAGGAAACACACATACTGAAAATTTAAACATAATTTTCATCTTCTTGTGTAAATTCTATCACCATTAAGATTTACAAAAACATAATGTGAACAGATTAGTCAAATAAACTAATGGTTTTTAAAAAATATTTTTTTACTTGTTAATGGATCTTTATTTTATTTATTTTTATGTGGTGCTGAAAATCGAACCCAGTGCCTCAGACATGCAAGACAAGTGGTCTACCACTGAGCTACAACCCCAGCCCAAATATATCAATGTTTTAATAAACAAAAACAATTTTTAAATTATACTTCTTTTAAATAGATTTCATTTAAAGGCATTATATCTCTCAAATAAATTATATATATAACCCAATAGAAAGCAGAAATGATAAGGCCATTTTTATATTAATTTCAATTCATACCACAAAAAGTATTTTCATCTTTACAAATAACTATTATTTAAAAAGATAGCCATAAAATAAGAACAAGGAAAATTATGTACAAATATGTATAAAACAAAGTCTGTGTGTATCAGTGAAGCAAAAAATATGAGAGAGAAAGCAGACAAATATCTTGAATGTTAACAGGGTTATAGGGACAGCATTAACACAGCCCTGGGGTGCTTATCTTAGATAAAACAAGCTAAGCATAATATTTTTAAGTATGCTACAAATCTTGGAAAGAAAGCAATCCTTATTTTGGAATGCCAGGAATCTGAACAGGATAGCTTGGAGAGCTTTCTAGAACTAATTTAGCAAACAACAATCTTAACAGAATAGACTGATGATAAATCCCAATTGGGAAGATTTTCCTTGAATCTTTGGTTGTTCAAATTCAAGGCACAGGAAGTTTGTGCAGCAGGCGGCTGCCAATCTCTGTTGAGTAAGAAAAAAAAAAAGGCTAAAGAACACATTCCCACACAGAGCCTGTGTTACATGCAACTTCTAAATTAAATAGAAGGAAGACTGCTAGTGAGAAATATGACCCTGGCATCAGAACCCCTATCAAAATAAATAAATAAATAAATAAACAGAACTCAAATGATGAAAAATACATAATTTCTCTCTATATTTTCAGTACTAGAAATTTTAAAATATAAAATAGTATTTAGGGAAAATTCTCTAGAGACCTGAGGTGATAAAAATTGTATTATTCTTCCTGGAGGAAATTTCATTATAGAACTTAGAAAACTAATTCTTACAAAGTTTTTTAAAGTTGATCTGATTTTTGCACCCAGAACACATTCATTCAAATATTAAAGCAATAGTTTTGAACATTCAAAAATTGAAGGAAAAACTTCTCATGAGCTGATAAGAAAGTTCTAGAGCATAAACTTAAGTCAACCAAGGGATGAAGAGAGAAACTGTATTCAATAGCCAAGTGAATGACATAGAGTTTGAATCCAATTAACAGGAAAACAAGAACTACAACTCTGTGATTCTAGAATACTCATATACACAGAGACTATAGTGAAATATATAGAACTACTTACAAGATTTTGGTGAAAAGGGAATGAGGAAAGTGAAGGGGGTTCTTATATTATAATGAAAATAACTAAATAGATAAAATGTTATTACTGTAAGTATACTAGATAAAAGGTACTTAGAAAAACTACGTGCTCAAATATAACTATGTGCATAATGTGGAATAACAGTACAATAATTGGAAATAGACTAAGAATATTGGTATACATAAGCATTAAAAAATTCAATTAGGGCACTCAAGAAAGTCTTAAAAGTAGTGATCTCTGGGGAGTGGCACTCAGCTACTTGAGATTAAGGGGATTAGAGGGAGAGAGGTTTATTGGTACTACATATAATTTTCTATTGAATTTTTAAAATATAGCCATATTTTCATTTTATTAAAAATAAAGGAAAGTAGGAAGGTAGGGAGGGAAGAGGAGAAAGAAAATGAATTCTTCTACTCCAAAACAATGAAAAAGTACTATTCTCTAAGAGACCAAACTTCTGAAAGTAACTGATAGATCAGTTTTTCTTCTCAGTGGCAGTCTTTGTTAAAGTAATCATTTTTTAAATAAATATGCATATTAGAGATACCACTTTGGAACAGTGAAGCGAAAGTGAAAGACCACATGTAATAATAATTTACAGAGAAGTACCCTTACTAAAGTACATCTCCTTGGGATTTAAGAAGAGTCGCTGAGTGTGGATTTTATTTAAATTATTGAATGGAATGCATACCTCAATTCTCTCAAGCACAACACCTAATGCCTAATTTAAAGGATAAGTTTGTGTAAAATGCTGATTAGGTCATTACCAAAATACACCATTAAAATGCTATTAAGGTTTTTCTGTTTGCTAACTTTTCCTTTTACTAATTTGAAACATTGAACAATACTGTCCTATAGAAAGGTTGATAATTTAAACCCAAGCTTTTCACTTAAGTACTAAAACCAAATTCTAGCCAACAAGCTAAACAAAAGAAAACACTAAAAATGTATCTCTGGTCTCAACAGATGGCCTATTTTAGATATAAATTCAGTTTAATGATCCACATTCATCATTTGAAGTACATTTTGAGGTGTTATTTTTTCACCTTCTTTTATAGATGCAACATTTGGCATTTGTAAAAGAATAAAAGTATATGTCTTCAAAAATAATTTATAATTTAGTGAAATCTATAAATCTATTCAAAATAAACTGTTAATTCCTTATATTTTGAAGGTAATATGCTCTTTTAAAGGGCATTCAATGAACTCTTTCAGTATTAACTTGTATGTTTTCTTCTTTTATGATTTTTAAAAATATTTTCAACAATAGACAAAAAAGCATGAACATTGGAGGCATTATATAAGAAGACAAAAGCAGAATTAAAGTCAAAAGAAAATAGGATATAATGTTGAATTTTAATTGTGTAAAATCCACCTGTCAGTAACCATGGGAATTTCAGTGTAGCACTATTAGTTTTCCAGTCAGTTCTCAGTGTTCACTGCAATGTCATCCTTCTTCTTCCATTAGCTTTGATAAACAAGAACTGTAAATATTTAAACTTCAATCTTGCCACTCAACATTTACCCTGATTCTAATTTATTTCCTTAAGATACTCATCAATTTGCTTTATTTTTCTTATTCTGCTATGGTTCTAATAGATGTTTCAATTAAAAATAAATCCTAGGGTCTGAGCAGATAGTTCAATTAAAGATTTGCTAACAAAAAGCAAACACTCTTAACCCCACAGCAGAGATTATAGAATAACCTAACAGACGGAAATAGTTATATTTTGCAGATTGCAGGCTGGATTTTATGTAATTGGAACTAAATTTAAACACAATAAAATAATTTATGGGATATGATAATACACAGTTATATAAGTATATATAATATATATATATATTATATCTATATAACTATATAGCTGTGTTTTTGCTACTTAAATGTCCAGATATAAATTTGAGAATTTATAGAAATAAAGTAAAAATATTTTATCTTAGTCTCATTATATTTTGAGTAAATCTAATTTCAAATATGTGAAAGCTGTATGTCCTCCATTTCAAAATGTGTGTTGTGGTTTGGATGTGGAGATGTCCCCCAAAAGCTCATATGTGAGACAATGCAAGAAAGTTCAGAGGAGAAATTATTAGGTTGTAAGAGTCTTAACCCAATCAGTGATTTAATCCCCTTTTAGGGATTAACTGAGTGGTAACTCAAGTGGTAAGGATGTGGCTAGAGGAGGTGGGAATCAGGATTTGGCTTTAGGTATATATTTGTATCTGTCAAGTGGAGTCTGTCTCTGCTTCTTTATCACCATGTGAACGGCTTCCCTCTGCCACATATTCCACCATGATATTCAGTCTAACCCGGAGCCTCAAGGAATGAAACCTGCTGTTTTTGGATGGAGACCTCTGAAACTGTGAGCCCCAGAATAAACCTATTATTCTCCTCTAAAATTGTGCACTGATTAGGTCTTTTAGTCACAGCAGTGAGAAAAATTGACTAAAATAATGTGAATATTGCCAGTTCCTCATACTCAGTGGCATGGTTTCTAGAATTTTCACCTACCGTCCCTAGAAACTCTCATATAGTCAATGCCCTTGTTAAATTATAACATGTGGCATTCCATAATCATTTTGGGGGTATGATCAGCCCACAATTTCAGGGCATTAGCCTACCCTTTGATAGGCAAGATAGTCTAGAGATTAAGAGCACGCCAACTCAAATCAGGCTTTGCATCTTGGATCATTTATTTCCAGCCGTGTTTTCTTAATCTGAAAAGTGGAAGAAAACCTTCATGATCAATATGAGCCAAGCACATCCAGCCGTGTTCAGTACATAACACACTATGCAAGTTCTGCTTTTCATCTTTTGTCTGAAACATTCTACCTTAAATCTAGGCTAAAATAAGAATACGTCTTTCCCTATATTGGAATGGAAGTAAACATTCATATTGACTGATGATATACTTGTAAAACATAAGCTAAAATTTGTAGCATATTTTACATGAATTTCTAGTACACCCGGGATCCTTTTCTCAGGTGTTTTGTATAAGAACCCTTGAAAATAAACTGAAGTTGTGTTTCTAGAAGTGAAAGAAACTTTCCAATCTATGATCGTTTGAAGTCTTTGAGGCATTTCTGCTCTAGCCTGGGTTTGGTAATTATTCACTCTTGAATTTTAGTAAAACAGTGCAGAGTTTATTTTATTTGATCTTATTTGTGTAGCACTGTTCTATCTTTCTGGTAGATTAGATTTAAATTGGGACGAAAACCAGCATATCTTTTTATAGTTTAAAATAAAGGTTCATGTCCTGTACTTATTCAAAGTAGGGCAGCCTCATTTTTTCTTAATAGGGGACAGGCCTTGTGTAGAAACTGTACTGAGGTCATTTGGGAGTAATCAGGTCAATTAGAAAGCATTTTTTTTGATTTGTGTCAATGTTTTCCATTTGCGATTGAGTAATATTAACTATCAGAACTATATATAGTTATGCATTGTATAAGTATAGAATGATTGAAATTATTAGAAAAAAATTGTTATTTCTGGGGCTCCTGCATCAAAATAAGACTTTATTTTATGGTGAGTGAATCATAATTACTATTAATAAATTGATTACTTCAGTTGCCATGGTACCAATTGTTCTCTTTAATTGAGTTAGTCACATTTTTGCATAGCATTATTTAACCAAGAATAAAAATTATTAAAGTGGGCTAAATATTTTTTTCCTAAATAATATGTACAGGTGAAAAGAATTGATGCAGGCACCCCCCCCTTAAATAACTCATGCATCTTTTAAATAACTCACAAATCGAATAAGCAGACTTCACACTAAGTTCCACTTTGACCACATGTCTCAGCCTTGTTCTATATATAAAAATACTTTCACCTAGTAAATGTGTATAAATGATAGACTATATCTCCTCATTTTTCTGTCTTTTGATATCATCACTTCTTGCTATTATCTTTTCCCTTCTCCTATTTTTTTCATTTCCTGTTTGGTCAATTCTACATTAGGAAATTTATTTTATACGCAAAGACAAAAGCCATTTGAGTGATACCTCCCCCCTTTTTTTTTCATCACAGTTTTGAAGGTAGACTGCAATACAAACATGTGGATTGTTCTCCATGAAAAAAACTAAAGTTAAATAATTGTCTAAAATGGAAATGTCAGACTCTGGCATTTGGTACCAGACTTATTTTAATCATTGTGATGTGCCTAGAGTTTGCATGGAGAACATGTTTCATTGCATGCACAATTTATCATGCTTTAGGTGATGTTGGTTCCATGAATATGAGAGGGTTAGTAATTTCAAGATTACTTTATTGCCATATAATAGTTCTGGGCCTTTCTAAAGAAAAGCAATCCAAGCAAATTAAGCCCTCAAATTAGCCCGGGCTTGATGAACTGTCTATCATGTAGCATGACAACTGAGGAAATGTGGCTACTGAAGATACTAGAGAAGGGCTTTTGGGCATATGGTGGCACTCCTTTAATCCTTCCTACTCTTGGAACTTTACTGAATAGGAGTCAGCAGTTGAGTCAGGGGTTGAAAGCAGAAGTCATCATATTCCTGTAAATTGCTTTATAGATTTCATAGTTTGTCTGTTTTACACAGAATGTGCTGAACTATTTCTAAGTTAAGGGGCCAATGGGATTAAATGTCTTGCTGTGGGTATTATGTAAGTATTTGCTTCTTAATAATAGATTTTCCTGCAACAAAACAACAAAGCATATGAAAAGTATATTCTACTTAAGTGTAGTGAAATCCTGAACATATTCATTAATTGAATATCTTAGCACATTTTATGCCATGAGTCTAGGTATCTTTTCCTCCATATACACGGAATACATTTCCTCAAGTCATTAGGCAATACATACCATGTAAGAATGTGTCATTTAGGAGGTGAGATGAATTAACAATGGATATTGAACCAATAATGAAACTAAAATATTTATATTTCAGCCTATAAGTTAATTTCTTGCAAAAGACAAAGGGATATGGTACACTCCTTAAGCTTTCTGACAAATTACTGTAAATTCAGCAGTTAGAATACAGAAAGGGACCTGGTAACACACTCTATCCAAAATCTCCTCCCCCCAACTTTAAGGACAAATGAACAAGTGGGCTCACTTCCAGTCCTGTATGTGTATAAAAAGAAATAACATGTTTTTGCAGGACAAGGCAATGGTTCTAATAACCATAATTTCACCCTTAATTTGGGCAAGGGTAAGAAAGAATATGAGGAAGTTCTTCTGTAATATTTGGAGGCATCACTGCATCTGGTATTGAGAAATGTGTGAAGTTAAAGTAAGTATGCTAAGTTAATCAGGATTAAAATTATTAGAGAAAAGAAAAGCCTAGGGGGAATTTCCTTTATGGGGTTTCATTGTCCCCATTCAATTCTTCCAATTTGTAAGTAATCTCAGGCACTTTGTTGTAAATAATTCATGATAACCAAACTCATAAGCAATTATAACTCATAACGCACTGATTTGGGGACATTACTGCTAAGAAAAATAGGGCACTAATGTGCTATGTTAGCACATTCATATCAGTAGAAAAATCTAAGAGCATATTTGGTGATAACTGAATTACCAGAGTATAAGTAATTGGGTAAAGTTCACTTGAGTGAACTTAAAGGATAAGACACTGAGCTATGAAAACCTCATGGCTTCATTTTCATACAGGTGTATAATTGCAAAACAAAATAGAATCCCTTGTCAAATAACATAAAGCTCTCCCCTGTCAATAGTGTTCTCCTCTGGATTCCCTTTTCTAGTTTTCAGTCAGACAATTTTTGAAAAATTGTTTTTAATATGGACATTTAAATGATCAGAATTAACCTCAGAATTTGATGAGACAATAAGCTATATTGTTTGTCCCTTCTGCCATTGTTTAAAAGGCAAACCTTTCTCTTGGAACACTGTTCCTCAGACCTCAAATTGGATTCTCCAGGGGGTTTATCCCAGATTTTGTTATTCTGGGAAAGAGACCAGAGATAACATTCTGAGAAATGCTGCCCCTAAGGAATTCTTTCGATAATTAATCTCATCCACAATATGTGATTTTACAAGTTGAAGTCAGATTTGTCAACATCCCTCTGAAGTCTGCCTTGCTAGTGAATTTTTTTTTAAATGACATTTACTCATGGATAAGAATGACTTAAATGAAGTCAGAACTTTAAAGTTTAAACAAGTTGTGTGATTATTTCGACTCTAGACAAGTAAGAAGACCAAGTCAATCAAAGAGCTGTTCTCTTATTATGAACAGAGGCTGGTATTTAGTTCTCAGCCAGGAAGTGTTTTAACATCATTAAATCAGTTTTATAATTTGGGGAGTAATAACCTTGAATTCAAATGTATCTCTTACAGGAGAGGGAACTAAGTGATTTGCCCACAGTGACACAATTTCCACGGCCAAGTTTAAACCAAATCTCATGATGTTTCGTCCGGTCATTTTTCAAATGCGGCACATTAAGGTGCCACAGGGAAAAATATATAAAATGCTAAGCTATTTTCAAAGCTAAATGTAGTTTTTAACTGACACAATTATCACAGTTTTTATATTGACCCATTTCTTAAGATAACTTCAGCATGGACAATGATAAATGAATTTTAAGTCTGAGTTTTAGAAACTTGTCTGTTGAAGCAATCATAATTTATTGTACTCCAAGACAAAGAAAATCACATGGGTGAATGAATGATAAAATGTACTATGAGACTAAAATCATTATATAAAGATTGAGTTATTTGAGTGTTATAGGAATAAGCATATTTACTGCATTCTTATCTAAAACCTTTAGGGAACTTAATATAAAATAATTTATCTGCATGTTTTTTATTTCATGTTTATTAAATCTGATAATCAAAAATATTTATTGAATGTTTGCATAATATTATAGTGCATAATTTGGGAATAGGTGAGGTGGACTTTAAAGCCAAGAAACTGGTATACTTATCATGTTTTTAATTTTTTTCCCTACTAATAAACAGTGGCTCCATGCTGCATATTTATTCAATGAGTCCATAAATAAAATTGCAGACTTATTCTCTAGTTTTGAAAAAAATATTATATATATTAAAATATTTTACATTCATATGTATTTATATATGTTTCATAAACATATATAAATTTTAAAAGTTTATATATAGGGGCTGGGGTTGTCGCTCAGTGGTAGAGTGCTTGCCTCTAATATGTGAGGTACTGGGTTCAATCTTCAGCACCACATAAAAATAAATGAATAAAATAAAGGCATTGTGTCCATCTACAACTTAAAAAGAAAAGTCTATATATGGTACAGTAATTCCCCCTTCCCTACTGTTTTTATTTTCATGACTTCAATTACCTGCAGTCAACTGTGTTCTAAAATATTAAACGGAAAATCTAGTAACCAATAGTTTATACATTTTAAGTTGCATGCTATTTGAGTAGCATAATGAAATCTTGTGACAACTCACTTTGCTCTGTCTGGGATGAATGGGGCCTATTGTTCAGTATTTCACACTGCCAAGATTGTCAGGTAGATTGTCACAGTTCTTATTAAGTTAAGTCACCCTTATTTTACTTAACAATTGCAAAGGATAAGAGTAATGATGCTAGCAATTCAGATATGCTAAGAAGCTGTAAAGTTCTTTTCTAAAGTGAAAAGTTGTAAGTCCCAGAATCAAAGAGAGAAAGTTAAAAAAAAAAAAAAAGCATATGTCAGGGTTTCTAAGATCTATCTATCTATCAGAACAAATCTGTAATCTGTGAAATTGTGAAAAAGAAAAAAGAAATTCACACTTGTTTTGCTGTCACATCTCAAATTACAAAAGTTTTGATTACAGTGAGTGGGTTAAGTGTTCAGCTAAGATGGAAAATATTTAATAAAGTATGGAATTCCATGCTATCCACAGTTTCAGTTATCCACAGGAGATCTTGAAATTTCTCTCTCACAGAAATGGGAACCTACTGAGCTTATTATTTGTTTATATTTTGAGAAGGGTAGATAATAGTTGATATAAAATGTTCAAAAAGTAAGAGAAAGGTTTCAAATGGCCAGAATTGGAAATGTTTTGTGAAACGTTGGGTATAAATGCTAGACTGAAATCTAGGCTGTGTTGAAATAAAGCAGCAAAGTCTCCAATGGTTGGTTGTACCTCTGCAAAGTCACTGACAGGAACAGTACCAGGTGCTTTAGGCCAAATTTTGCAGGAGTTTCAAATTCTAGATAAGGATTTTTAACTTTATTGTTTAATACTTTTATTTGGACCTCAACTTGCTATTCAATCATATAAAGCTCTCACTGAATCTGTTTTAAATTCAAGGTTTTTAATTTCTTTGTAGGTTATAAGCCCATCATATTTATCATATAGTCATTAATATTTTTAATCATAATCAATGAATATCATATGTTCATTCTTTTTCATCCTAACTATTTTTGTGCCCGTCAATTTTTGTGCTTAAGGCAATTTGTTTATATTTTGATATAAATTACAATGCTCTTTCTGAAATTTAAGACAAGATATTTAGAAATCTATTATAATTAGTGAAAGAAACATTACTGATTTATTTCTAATTGATCTGTGAAAACCAACTTGAGAAAACATTACCAAAAAATAAAACTTACCTTTATGTATCATGTCACAAAAATAAGCTTGATTTACTCACTCCTTACTCAAGAACAAGAGAACGTAAGCAAATCATGGTGTCAAATTCAAAGGTAAGTCCTATCGTGCCATCAGAAATTTGTCTAAACTGCATTTCCCACACAAAATAAAAAAAGTCCTGATTTTTTTCTTAACTTCTTTTTCTGTCATAGTTATTTCATCCCTGTAAGTGTATATGGCATTTAATTTGTCTCACTTTTGTGTTTTCTTTCCTATTTCACTTAACTCATTTCTTTTTTATTCTTATTTGAACTTTTGAACACAGAGGCCAAGATAGAGCAAATCCATAGCTTTACTAAAGATCTTGGGAAATTCTGGGGGACAACGCTGTAAGGAGATAGAGGCCAAGGCCCCATTTGGAGGATCAGGAGTGAGCACTGCCATTAATCCAATTGAAGGATTTTGACAAAACTGGAAAGGGGGCAGAGTAACAGAGAAAGGGAGAAGCACTAATGGAAATATGAAGGATTTTTTAAGAAGCTCTCTGAACCGTGCTCTAGAAAGGCCTTTCCCCAGCACTTGAACAGGCACCGACTTCCTTAGCAAGACTCCTAAAGGGCAAGAAATGAGACCAGAATCAATATGTGGGATGACATCAAATTAAGGAGCTTCTGTATAGCAGAAACAGTCAAGAGCATGAAGTGAGGGCCTACAGAATGAGAAGATCTTTACTACCTGCTCCTCAGATAGGAGATTAATATTCAGAATATATTAAGAACTCCAAAAACTTAACACCCAAGCTCACCAATAACCCAATTAATAAATGGTCAAAATAGCTAAAGACATATTTCTTAAGAAAAAATACAAATGGATAATAAATATATGAGACAAGTGTTTAACATCTCAACAGCAAGGGAAATGCAAATCAAAACTACATTGAGACTTCATGTCATTCTGGGCAGAATGGCAATTTTCAAGAATATAAATAATCGTAGAAATAATAATGAATACCAATAATAATATATACAAATAAAATTAATTTTAAAATAATAATGAATGGCAAGGATGTGGGGGAAAAGGTGCACTCATACATTGTTGGTGGAACTACAAATTAGTACAAGTACTGTGGAAAACAGTATGGAGATTCCTCAAAAAACTAGGAATGAAACTATCATTTGACCCAGTTATCCCACTCCTTTGTATATATTCCAAACATCTAAAATCAGCATATTATATGTATGCAGCCACACCTATGTTTATAGCAGCACAATTTACAATATCCAAACAATGGAATAACCTAGATGCCCATCAACAGATGTGGTATACACACAATGGAATATTACTCAGTCTTAAAGAAGAATGAAATTATGGCATTTTCAGATAAATGGATGAAACAAGATCATCATGCTAAATGAAATAAGTCATGTCCAGAAAATCAAAGGTTGAATGTTTTCTCTGATATACAAAAGCTAGACCAAAATTGAGAAAACAAAGAAAAAAGAAAGAAAAAAGTAATATAGAAAAGAAAATGGAAGGGGGAGTCCATGAAAATCAAAGATCAGTTAGTGGAGTACAGGAAGGAGACCAAGGGGAAGTGGGGAGGCACACAGGAAATAGGAATGGTACAATGAATCTGACTTAACTTTCCTATGTACATATATGAATATACCACAGTGAGTCTCACCACCATGTATATCTACAAGGCACTAATTAAAAAAAAAAAAAACCTTTAAATTAATAGCAGAAAGATCAGTAGATTGAAGTGAACAAGGAGAAGGGAGGAGGAGAGGGTAAGAATAAGTACCAGGAGTTGAATTAAGCAAATTGTATTCCATGTTTGCATAATTATGACAAAATGAGCCCTAAATGTATGCATTGCTAAAAGGAACTAATGGAAAAACAAACAGAAAATCCTTTCATTCCCTCCCAAGACATCTTTAGAAAATTCTATTTTTTGACCAGTGGCTGAAAATTTATTTGAGAGCAGTAAACTTATTTAAGAGCAGTAAAATCATTCCAAAAGAGAACAACTGACATTTGAATTAATTTTCATACAATCTAGAAATCTCCTTTGTGTGTGTTATATAGCAGGAAGCTTCTGGGGATAGAGAGAGCAGTAAAATGCGCAAAGTGCTCCTCTCATGTAGTGCAGGATTCACCCAAGAGCCAGCTGACTTGTGCCCTTCGTCTTGAGTGAGGGCAGGACCTGTGAATACTGCATGATGGGATATCGTGCCCATGGTCAGTGGACTGTAAGGTGATCAAAAGGGAGGTGGTTCTGGATGGGACTGACCCAATCGGAATAATGGTTAAAAGGGATAAATTCCTTCCTAAAAAAAGAGATTCAGA
The DNA here is from genome assembly GCF_048772815.1 of Callospermophilus lateralis. Lineage (NCBI taxonomy): Eukaryota > Metazoa > Chordata > Mammalia > Rodentia > Sciuridae > Callospermophilus > Callospermophilus lateralis. The sequence continues at coordinate 100,890,924 of NC_135312.1, read as the reverse complement.
GCATAAGGTCAGTAGAGGAGCCTCATTACTGGAACCTCAGAGTGGCATGTAGTTATGGACAGCAGCCCTTGGAGGAGATAGGAAAGATTGGGAACATCAGGTATGTGGCTATACGGAAATAAATTCTTCCCAACATCTGACAAAATTATTCATTACTTCAAAATTCCAAAGATGCCAATGCATCAAGTCAACACCTTGATTTTAGCTTTGTTAGACTACGAGTAAGAACCCAGATAGAAACTGTGAGATAACTCTTTTCTTTTTAAGCCAAGGAAATTGCAATAATTGGATACACAGAAATTAAAATCAAAGAAGATTCCAAGATCTTTGCTCAGTGACTTGCTTCCTCTGTGGTGTTATTGTTTTAATTTAAAATCATTAATGAATAGAGTCCAATTGGTTGCCCAGTAATTCTCAGATATGGAGTACTCATTAATAGGCCTTTTTAACCAAGTCATTTCAAAATCTGGTACCCCAGTTAGGTAGATTGAATAATAATCATAGCTAGGATTTACTGAGCACTAAGTGGTAGATACCATTTAAAGCATTTTCATAAATTAACTTATCTATTCATCATAGACCTTACCTTAAGGTCTCTGTGCTTGAGCACAGAGAAGGTAAGTAATTTGTGGAAGATCACAAAGTCAGGGAGCCACACTAGGTTTTGAGAATTCTCAAGGTCTGGCTTTGAAGTGTGTGTGTTGAAACATTTATATATTGCCTCTCCCAAAACAGCTTTGCAGAATGTTATTGAACAAGTAAGTTCTGGTCACATATTCAAATGTCATATTGTGAAGTCAGGCAGCTTCCTTAGTTCTCTGGTGAGTTGTAGAGGTTTCAGTGTATGAAATTTTCTCACACTACTTAAGAAATATTTCATAATTATCATGATTAATAATTCTGAGATGCTGTGCCTATAACAAAAATGACAGCTCTCATCAGCAAAGTTTCAGAGATATGGGTTAAAGAAATCACTGCTTCTGAACATGAATGTTTATAGGGGAACTTTATGAAAAATTACAAGGCCTTATGTGCTGAATGGCTATCATCAGAAATTACACTGACAGAAAGAAAATTACTAAAGGTTCACAGGGAATGGCATGTTACCAGATTTTCAGTATTGGAGATTTTTGTTATGAGTAAAATATAACATTAATACATATGTGATTCATTGTAGTTCTTATTTTAGAACTTTCTAGTCTGTCATTATGAGCTATTATTACCTGTCATGGTTTTCTGTAGATTTCATTGACTATAAAATAATGAGCCTAAGGAAAAAAAATCAATTTGTGAAAAGAGTCAGGACACACAGAGAGAATAATTTTTATTAATATTATCTTCAGGATAATATGCCAATTTATTAGAGTAAAGCAGTGAGGCCTTCTCACTAAGTTAGCAAATATTTGTAGTATATATTTTTTTTCACTCTTTGCTAATGATTAATGCTATGTGCCTGTTTCAGAATGTTTGACTATTTAAATCTCAACTCATAAAATAATCTTTTATATATTTTTATGTGATTATTCTCATAACTTTGTTTTCTCATAGGCTTTGCTCTTTATAATTTTTCTCTACATTTTTTCATTTTAAGTTTTATTTACATATAAACCTTCCCTTTACATTTTAAAGTGAAGTGTAGATTGACTTAATTATTATATAAAAACATATTGAAGCTCTGGAAAATGTTAGGTTTTTGAACTAGGCAGTGCATATATTGTAATAAAAACTCATAATTCATAGCATCATGGATACTTTAGCATAAAGAAAGTTTTTTTTCCTCTGTATATTTATATTTGCACAAATTATACTAATATAAGCACATATATCCAAGTCTTTCCATGTGTACATATACATTTGCAAATTATATATCCTGATAAGAAATATAAAGAATAAGATCCAAAAGAATGAAAGATAAGAAGAGGAAAACAAATTTAAACTAAATGATAAATGGTTGGCCTTATACTATCTGATTATTTTCATATGGGTTCACTTTTAAAATTCAGTGTTAGACCTTATACCTTTGGTAAAACTTCTCCTGAATGGATCATAGATCTAAATGATAAACTTTAAAACTTTACAAAGAAATTATGAGAAAATCACAGAGAGTTTAGGTTTAAATACAAAACTAGAAGCATGATTCAATAAAATAAAAAAATGGTAATTTGGACTTTATTAAATAATTAAAAAATCTTCTCTGTGAAATATAATTTTTAATAAAAATACAAGCCACAGACTAGGGGAAATATTTTCAAAATAACACTTGAGAAAGTAATTAAATCCAAATTCTACAGGGAAGTCTTAAAATTGAATAATAATAATAATAATAACAATTAGAAAAAATTCCACTGAAAAAATGGACAAAAAGATCTGAAGTTTCCTCACAAAAGAAGATATACAGATGTCAAATAAGCACACAAAAAGACAATGTCATTTCACATTAGGGGAATGAAAATTAAACAACAATGACATACCTGTTATTTACCAATTAGGATTGCTGGAGTCTGAAACCTGTTAGTATCATTTGCAGACAAGGATGTAAAGGTTAACAGTTCTGAAACCATGATACATGTATACTGGCATCAAACCATTAAATAAATGGATAAAGTTTTAGAAGCCAGGATTTTTACTTAGAATAGGAGGTAATAAATAAGCGAGGAAGGATACCAGTAATGGATCAGGGCTGGAAACATCACTATGATTCATGTTTAGCTAGATAGGGTGCTAGAAACACATGTATTTCTTTAATCTCTCAGCTTACTTTTTAGAAGCAACAATACTCCAATAGGGGCACACCTTGGATTCTAATTCTATTCTTGGATAAATGGCTGACTCCAGGTACAACTTAGGTAGGAAAATACAAGATGACCCTGCAGCATCTTGTATAGAGTAGAAGCCAGAAAGTAAGGCCATACTCAGAGAGCATTCAAATATAAAACCACACATTTTTAAGCATGTCCAACAGGCACAAGAGCCAATGGAAAAAGCTCTCAATGTTGAAACAATTTATACAACAAAGAAAATGGTATTGATTATAATCCAAATAATAATTACTCATAAGTCCACATGCATATAAATAAAGAATAACAAATAGGGAAAATTTCCATGCTGAAAATTTACAAATAATTTATGTAGCTGTTTCTTCCTTAGGCGGTGGAACAATGACCTCACACTTTATGTTTACACATGAGCTATGCATAGGAATTCCTTCTAAAGAGTACAGTATGGAAAAGGTAAAAAAGACTAACTTTCCAATGGAGAAACCAGAAAAAAACTGCCTCAACATCAACAGTAATGAGTCATGTTGGTTGTGTGCATACTTGGATATGGGATAGTGAGATTGGCACTTCACCTCTATAGTTTTTCTCCCCCCCCCAAAAAAAATGATAATTTCAATCCAATCGTGAAAATAACATCTGATAAATCCCAATGAGACTATAATCAACAGAATGCCTGAACAGAGCTCCTATAAATCATCAAGTCATTCAAAATCACAGAATGTCTGAGAAACTGTCTCAGCCAGAGGACCCTAAAAGATTTGATGACTGAATATAATCTGAATGTGCTCCTGGAGCAGAAAAAGGATACAAGGTAAAAACTAAAAACCATCTGAATAGAATATGGATATTAGATAATAAATGGCATATCAATATTCATTATTAATCATTACAAATATACAAATGTATGATGTTGTTAATTGTGGAAACTGAGGTGGGGTCCCTGGGAATTCTGTACTATCATCATGTTTATTTTTATTTTTTATAAATCTAAATCTAAGGTAATATTAATGAAAAATTTTACAACTTCTGATGAAGATGGAAAAGACTCCCTTATATACTCTAGGTTGGTATGGTTTGGTAGTAGATCTACTTATAAATTGAATTTTCTATTTTGCTCTTTAGTCTTAATATACTGTAGAATTTTAAAAACTCAATTTTTATGTTATAATTCATGTAAATAGAGTAGAAACTATGATTGAAATTTTCTTAAATCTAAAACTATTCTAAAGTAAAACATTTTTTAAAAGAACTCATGGTATAGTTTTATATTGTTTTCTAGAATTTGAAGTTTTGAGTTGGTTGACTTTTTTTAAGACATCAAGTGTCATGGGTTTTGGAAGATGGTAAGAGTGCTAATATTGTTTACAAGAAAAAGAAATGTTTTTCTTTTCTTTCTTTTTTCTATTTAATATTTTTTTTAGTTTTAGATGGACCCAATACCTTTATTATTTATTTTTATGTGGTGCTGAGGATCAAACCCAGTGACTCACGATGCTAGGCAAGCTCTCTACCACTGAGCCACAACCCTAGCCCCTGTTTTTCTTTTCTTTTTCTCAATAATTTAAGTTTTACTTACTAAGGGGAATTGTGGGAAATGTGGCCACATGAGAACATATGCTCCCACTTTAAGTAATTCTCAAAACACAAAATTTAATGAAACCGTGGTGTTCTAAGGTTCACTTTCTATTACCATAGAAAGCAAATGAACTGGCATTTTTAGACTACCTGCCCATCAATCTTGCCTCACTATCTGTCTCCAAAGATAGACTGACTTTTTTCTACCCTACAAAATACCATTGTAATATTAATCAGCTCGATCAGCACATACCAGAGTTTATGTTCTAGGCTTTTACTTAAGTTGTTCCCTCAGTCTCAAAATCTGTTTCCTTCACAAATCAGTTTTCATCTTTGTCAGAAAGTTCTGCATCCTAAATTTGGATGATACTACCTTCTGACCTTTTGGTAGCTTGCGTATAATCTGTACTAACTAAATTAATATTTATTGAGCTTCTCCTGGGCATCAGATACTCAATATGCTGAGCATCTGCTCAGGCTTCTCAGCAGGAACTGTAGGCTAATTGAAGGTGGAGAACATTCCTATTCATCTTAGCCTCTAGGACATGGCAGAATCCTTGACATATAGTAAGTGTTCTGAGAAGGGGAAAAAAAAAATAAGTTTTTGGTCCTGAATAGAGAAGAGTATCTTTTCAAGATGCAAATGTTCAAAACTGAAAAATTTTCAAGGATTTATTCATTTTCTTAGCTTCATGATACATATTTTTCTCTCAGGGTATGATTTTCCTTAAACTCCTTGGCCTTTCAGTTGTTCTTTTTCAGCTGCTGAAGGCCCTCAAGATGAACTTGTCTTACATGATCAAAAAATAAAATAGGGGCACAAACCTTTCACATAGGTCTAATACTGGTTTGAAATTCAGGTTCCTCCTATCATCCATCCAAATGGCTTAAGAGAAAATGAAAATTTCTCCTTCTTTTAATAAATAGGTTGTATTCTTGTTTCATATTGGTGGTTTACAAAACACACTATTCTATGTTTAATTACTTTGTATACTTCTAATATAGAAGTGTGGGTTTGTATGGGTTTATTGTTGTTCACTCAGTTCAGTAGAATTAAATAAAATTATGAACTAAAATTAAAGTGAAGTAAAGTCTCAATATGGTTTCTTATTTTTTTCCTATTTAATTTTACAGACATAATTTTGTGTGTGAGATATAGACATAATTAGGCAAATAGGAACATTTCATTCATTTAAATTCCCCCAAATTCAGAAGTGTGATTTAAATATGTAAGCAAATTTAAAAACAAGTCTTAATATTTTGTGTAGTCTGGATTTGAAACAGGTTTTTCCAACATATGAGAAATTAGGCATTGCTCACATCTTCCATATTTTAATTACATCATATTTTCTTGTTGTTCAGTTGTCAGTGTATCTTCCAAAGTGATAAAACTGAACTTGAGGAAATAAGAAAAGCAATGCAAACCTATAAATGGTACTGGAAATTTTTACTGTTATTTTTCTCCTCAAGCAATTCTAAACCATTGTTAAGACAAAAAAAAAAAAAAGAAATATCACATGGATTATCAAAGGGATACTTCAAATTTGCATTTATAATTGGTCAAGGTCAAAACAAAGGCATGTAATATCTTATTCATAATTATAAACATGGTGACATTTATAGAAACCTTTATTCTTTGCACAATGATGAACATTTAAGCCTTATTTGTCCCTGATGCTATCCCCCAAACCTTTTGAATTAGGTGCAGTCATTATTTTCATTAAAGAGATGAGAATGCTGAAGCCAAGAGAAATCGTCAAAGTCACTGTCTTTGTCAGTTCAGCTGCTATTAAAGTACCATAGGCTCTGGTAGCTTCAACACCAGAAATTCATTTCCCACAGGTCTGGAGGCTAGAAGTCCAGGCATGCAGCATGGATGAGTTCTGGTGAAGGTCCTCTTCCTGGTTCCTGAACCTACCACCTTCTTGCTGCATCTTCACATGGTGGAGAGATGAAATCATTCTTATGTCCCTTATTCTGTGGGTATTGATTCCATGCACAAGGGTTCCCCTCTCTCATGACTAATTATATCCCAAAGTATCCACCCCAGAAAACATCATATTGGAGATAAGTTCTAATTTCCTATATTAGCTTATATAATTACTACATTACAGTGGGTGAAGGCTTGGTTTTAAAATCCTTTTAAAAAACTAAGAGTATTCTGAGAAGATGGCAGAGCAGGAAGCAGGAGGAATCTGTCACCCTGGCTAGACAACATTGCACCTGCAGAGTCTGTCTAATGCAATTATTTTAGAATTTTGTAGTCTATTGAAAGCTTATAATTTCCAGGGGAAATTTTTTGATGATAAAATATGATTAATTTTAGTTGATTTTCAGCTCTTAGCACAATGGCAACTACCCATCCTCCATTCTCAGCCACATGACAGTTAGCTATACACATGTTTTTAGAGGAGCTTACATGTAGCTTTTGGGAGTCAGAGTGAGCTAAAAGGACCCTGTCACCAATTATTGCTCCTCATCCAAGACATGCTAGCAAAGAAGTGAGTGGCCATCGCAGTTACACTTCCTCATAACTGCAAATTCCTATCCCTAAATCTGTAGTGACTTGCAGGGTACTTTAAAGGGTGGAAACCTTTTTTTTTTTTTTTTTTTAACCACATTTTCATTTTTATCCCCCACGACACCCAAACACCTACTTTTTGAGAGACAAACAGTAAAGATTAGGACATTCAAAAGCAACCATATATACAAGGAAAATTAGAAAGTGACCATGCATGCCCAGAATGAGAATTCAGAAAAGATCTGATAAGAACTTAAGTTTATATCTCAGATTGGTCCTTGACACAAACAGTTTATAGAAATACAGATAATAACAAAACCCAGAAATCCCCAGGGAAGAAGAACAATCTGATTTGATGATTTTCCACATTATTAGATTCAAATGTCCATTTTTGAACAACAACAACAAATCATGAGGCTTAAAAAGAAACAGGAGGGCCATAGGTGACTCATTGGTAGAGTGCTTACTTAGCATGCAGGAGGCACTAGGTTCCATCCCTAGCACCACATTAAAAATAAATAAATAAATAAAATAAAGGTATTGTGTCCATCTACAACTAAAAAAAATATTTAAAAAAGAAAGAAACAGGAAAGTATAGGCCATTCAAAGAAATAAATAAACCAGCATAAACACTCCGTATGAAAGGCCTGATGATTGACTTACTAGACACAATTTTAAATAACTGTTATTAAGTTATACAGCAACATTTGGAGATATTCAAGAAAATCCTATAAGCATAAACTGAAATATCAATAAAGAAATGGAAAACCTGAACAACTCCTAAAAGCTAAAATTTAAAAAATTTAAATATTTGAAACTCAAAATGAAATGAAAATTTCATTACAAGGATTTAAAAAAGAATCTGTGGAATTAAAAATAGGACAATGGATATTATTGAGCACAAAGAAAACACACACATACAAGAACTGAAGAAAACTGAACATAAACTAAAGAACCATCAAGCAAGCAGATTAACATATGTATTGGGAAAATCACAGAAGGAGAATCGAGAAGGGGTATGGCAGAGAAAATATTTGAAGGAATGATGGCTAAAATTTTCCTAAATTTGATACAAGATGTGAATATAAACATTCAAGAAGTTCATTGAACTCCAACAAAGATAAACTCAAAGAGACCCACACTGAGACACATTGGAATAAAATTTTCAAAAGAATAAGAAAGAATCTTGAAAGCAGCAAGAAAGAAGTAATATATTACATATATGGGATCTGCAATAAGATTATCAGCAGTTTCTCATGTGAAGTTTTGGAGGCCAAAGAGCAATGGATGAATGTATTCAAAGAACTAAGGACAGAAAAACAAAACAAAACAATAAAACCACCTTATCAACTGAGAATTTTTCATCTAGAAAAATATTTCCTCAAAAGTGTGAGACATTAAATCATTACCAGACAAACAAAATCTGAGGTATTTCATTACCACTAAACCCATAATGTAAAGAAATATATGATGAAATGATAGGATGTAAAACAAATTGACAATTAAGTCAGAATTATATATGTATACACATACAATGTATTATTATGCAGCCTTAGGAAAAGAGTAAATTTTCTGGGGAATGAGACTGATCAAATTATGTTATGTGCATGCATGAATATGGCATAATAAATCCTACTATTATGTATAATTACAATACTCCAATTAAAAAAAGAAAAAAAGGAAGAAATTTTGACATGTTATGACATAGATTCACCTTTTGGACATTATGGGAAGTGAAAATAAACCAGTAACAAAGAACAAATAAAAGGTGCTTACACTGAATGCGATACTTAAGTAGTTAAATAGCAAGTTTCTAGGGACTGAGAAGGAGGAGAAAAGGTTCCCTGGAGATGGATGGCCCTAGTGGTTGCATTCTATTTTGAATGTATTTAATACCACTAAACTCTGCAATCCAAAAAGTTCAAGATGGTAATTTTGTCAGTTATACTTTAGTACAATTTTTAAAAATTGAGCAAAATACAGGAAGTTTATATTCTTGAAATTTCTGTAACTTTAATATGTTTGCCAGCAATAATTCTAAAAATATTTCAAAATACTTTTTTTTTCTAATAATTTTAGTATCTGATTGAAAGTAGAAATCTCATAGTATCTTTAGAACCCATTAAAGTAAAAAGAAAATTTAAGTTTTATTAGTCTTGTTATTAAACTGGATTTAGCTATATGAAAATTCTGAAAACAACCACAGGATGAAAGATAAAAAAGGAAATAATATTAATGTGATATTAATAGACATTGAATAATATTGATTCTTTTAATAAGTACTCTGTAAGTTCTTATGTACACAAACATCAGGGACACAGTTTTGGAGACTAGAGTGCCTGGGTTTGATGCCTACCTCTACTATTTACTGTTATAACTAAGTTTCTTCCTCCAAAAAGGAGGATTTAATAAATATTTAACTTACAGGACTCCAATGGTCATAGAATATATTAGAAGGGCAGCAGTGTTTCACAAGTTAGACCTACGTAAGTGTCTACTATTATTATTATCTCTGAGTGAATGTAATAGTCAGTAGGGGTTTTTTCCAAAGTTCAAGTGTCTGTCAACCTTGCAGGATGATCAACTACTTTTAGCATTCCAGGAGCAAATCCATCACTCACAGGCAAACTCACAAAAACTGAGTTTATGTGACTGATGTGTAAATTCAAGATTCTGATTTAATCATTTTTGTTAGAACACTAACTGAATTAGGAAAGTAGCTGATTTATTCAAATGTGTCTTCTTGTAGGTGGCACAGAGAAAGCCATCTTAGAGCATAGTAGGCCTAATGTGCATGTTGATTAAGGACTCAATTGTTTGATTTTCATTTTAAGCAGAATTATGCTAAAAGTAAACCTGCAAGACAGTGACACCAAAACTGAAGACCCTGTCCCTGGGAAGATTTCATGTCTTTCACAATGCTGTGCTTCCTGAACTAAAAAATAAACTCCTTTCTGTCACCTTTTTGCTTTAGGTATTTTTATATAGTCAATCATGACATAGTCCTAAAGGCCTAGAAATCATCCTGTCACTTTATGGAGACTTTTCATTATTTCAGTCTATTTATATATTTTAAGAGTAAAACCTTTCCCCACTCTTTCCAAGTTCAAATGTGGCTAGAAAGTATCACAGTAGCCCCCAAACACTAACACTATTTACCTTAGATAAAGTAGAAAATGACATCATGAGTAAAAATTTGCAACTCAAAGAGTTATTAGCATGTAATTGGAAATGCTATAAAAATAATTAAATTTTCACTAACTTTTGTACTATCTTAATAAATTTTGGCATGTTCTTAAATATCCTACTGACAAAGTGAAATTCACATGGTACACTTCAATGTTTGCTTTATTTATCAAAAAGAAAATTCAGCCAATTTTTAATCCTAAATTTTTTTAGCATCAAACTGGGCTCAACATGAAAAATAGATTTTAATATTCACATTTTAATTTGCATACATCATTGAAATACACACATGCATACACAAAAATGTTTCTGCATGCCTAGAATCATGTTCCAATGTAAAGCAGACCGTGAAGCAGGCTTTTTAACACAGTGTTTAAATGACCTTCTAAAATTAAGCAAGTAATTTTTTTTTTTTCAAAAAAAGGATCTTACTAAGAATAAAAAGGACAAATGGTACATAATCAAAATAAACTTTTTTGTGTTGTGACTTCACCGTATACTTAAATTTAGGTTTTTGTATTTGCAAAGAAACAACTCAGCTTATTCTGAATTAGAATGATTCACCTTAGTACTAAAGTCCCACTGTAGAAAAGCACATGCAAATGCTACTTTTATGGGCGCTGCCAGCATGCCAGGAGACCAGAAGAAAAATATTTAATGTTAACCTTAAGATCAAAATACGTCTTCCTTATTGCACTATAACTTTACTCTGAGAATTATTTGTAGAAAGAAAAGATTTATTTCAATATTTAAGCATTTAACTGGAGGCTGTTTAGGATTAACGATTTTGCCTTAGTAAGACATCATTTTCCAAAATAGAAAAAAGAAATTGGTGAGATTTTCAGTGGGATATGAAATATGATACACAATAGTTTTATATAAACATCAGTTATCACTTTATGCATTTTATGCAAACAAATGCAGTGATTATTCAATTAATTTTACTACTGTAAATGTCACTAATTCAGAATTTGTGCTCATTTAGAATCAGCTGAGTAGAAATATATTTTATTACAATGTGAAAAGGTAGACCATACAAAAAATTATAAAACACACAAAATTACATGACATTACGTTTGACAACTTTGGGTAGCTAATATTTTGTTCACAATAAGATATAATAGGATGCAGTTTTTAAAAAAAAAGTCAGCAATATTTCCAGACAGTATTGTTGATAAGGCATAACCTCCCAAGGGAAACTGTGTGGTTCCCAATTCTGTGTCCCCTGAGTTAAGCAAAGTCTTTTTACGTGATACATGAAAACACATTGTACGCATTATCAGATAAACTGAATTAATGTCAATATTAATAAGAGCTTGCACATGTAGAGCATTTTAGTTTTTTAAAAACTGGTCTCACTTATTTCAATATTTGACTAATGGTCATAGAAATCCTGTGACAAAGCAGGTGTTATTATCTTTGTGGTTAGGGTAAGGTTATTGAAGCTCAAAGAAATTGTGATAATTAAGGACCACACACAAATAATTAACTGTACAAGTGACTGACCTCAGATTTATCCATTGACATGTATTACAGGGCCTGCACTTGACATGTAAGTCAGGGCCTGCACTTCTGTACAGAAATAAAACCATCATGCTTATTTATACAGTCTTACTAAATACTGAACAATAATTTAAGTATTTTACAAGCACTATTCATTTAATTAATTTTCAAGTGAAAACTTAAGCAAGAATGTAACTAGCCAGAGGTCATCAACATAGCACAGATAGAGTCAGCAGAACTGATGTGTTGTAGCAAAATACTTCTCTCCTTCATTCCATAAAATATGAAATAAGAACCTTATTAAAACCATAACTTAAAATGGTTTTAGATTATGAAAATAATATGCAAATACAATCTAAATTAAACCTGCTACAAAAACAATTATACATAATGAGAGAGAGGTTTGGGAAAATAAAGAAAAAAGCATTTATAAAGAAATAATAAAAACATATGAAGATAAATGAAAGTTAAAATAGCATTATTAAAAAAATAGTCTAGATGGAAGCAAGTTTCCAAAGTATCATGAGAGAAATGAAATGCTCTGCGTGATTGTCATAGTAAAAGACACACATTTGAGCTACCTGGCAAATCAATTGCCATGTTCCTTTCTTTGAAAACAAAAACATCAGTTTCATAATTTTGTTTTAATTAAATAGCTTAGATGAAATGGGATGGATATTTGCTCTCACAGCATTTATGTGGGCCCACTTTCTGATATTAATTTTCCTGATAGTCTTAAAAGAAGCTGTGATATTTTTGAAAGGACTTGAGCTTTACAAACTTGAAGAAGACCTTGATATTCTTACAGAAGAGAATTTTTTCAACTTAGAAGCATTTGGAAAAGGAAGAAGTTGCAAAAAAACAATAAAAAAGGACTTCACCAAATTCTACTAAGGTTTGAATTAAGTCATGGCCAAGGACTCCCTATAATCATAGACACTTCACAGGACTTCGAGTCTAGTGGTTTTCAAACATTAGAATTGATTATTTGGGAAGTTTCTTCAAATCCTGATGGCTAGGACACATCCCATACCAATTAAGTCCAAATGATAGGAGGTGGTATGTAGGCATAAGTATTTTTTTTTTAATTTTCCAGAGGATTCCAAAATACAAGTAAGGATAGATAAATGTTCAAATATGTTTATACTTTCACATATATTTTTATGTGTTATAGTCACAGGAGCATAAACTTCCAAATTAATACAATTCATAGCAGAATTAACTTCTAGGGTTGATGTGGATATACAGCCTGGTACTTATGACCTCAGATCCTATATACTATTACTTTTAATAGCTCACCTAGGTGAGCTTACATTGCCACTTTAAAAATAATAGCACTCTCTATAAGCTTAAGGGGCATGAAAAATATGCAATAGAGTGCTGAGGAGGAAAAAATCACTAATTATCCAACAGCATCCCCCACCGTTCTCATCACTTCCCCAGAATACACGTGCACCCTCATACTTGGGCACTGAAAGAGGAGTAAAAGGTCCTCAGTAGTACTTTCTACCTCACTGGAATTAATCATGTAAGTAATAACAACTATTTTATAGGTGTTGTGCTAGATCTTACATTAATCCTCTTAACTAGTCCATAAGGGGAGAAATACTGTGTAGATGAGCCTCAGAGAGACTGTTGGCAGAGGCAGAATTCTGCTCAGTATGATTCCAAATATGGGGTCTAAACTATTATACTAGGAAAATTATTCCTTGTTAAAAACCAATTTTCAAAAGTGCTGTTTCGCCAAGTTCTACTTAGATTTGAGTTATCTTATGGCAGAAGACTCCCTGTGGTCATAAACACTTCACAGGACTTCTAGTCTAGTGGTTGTCAAACATTAGAACTGAATATTTGGGAAGTTTTTTCAAATCCTGATGGCTAGGGCATACCCCATTCCAATTACGTCAAAATAACAGGAGGTGGTATGTAGGTGAGAGTATTTTCTTTTTTTTTTTTAATTTTCCAGATGATTCCAAAATATAATCATGTTTTGAAAGCCAGTTTTCTAGAAGCCTTGTCCTTCCTTCCACAATTGTTCTTATAGTCTTTTTATTGCACCAATGTGATTTTAGAGTCTTTACCCCATACAACTAACTGATAATAGCTTAGACAGTCAATAAATTTCTTATCTTAGGTTAATTCAAAATCTGGTACTGTTCTCATCCATCTTTTGTTGCTTACCCTGTCTTATTTGTCAGTTTTATAGTACATGAGTTTTCTCTTCTCTAAAATAATATATTTATTTCTCTTAACTGTGTCTCTTATGACATGATTTTATGTTTCCACATTATCCCACTAATTTTCTTTTGAGTAAACTAGTTATTAGTATGAAATATTGGGAATAATTTAGATTTTGGAGTCATAATCCCCTGAAATTCCATACCTACTGCTATCTAATCTTGTGAACTTGAATAATGTTGTTAAATTTTCTCAGTTTCCTCTCTTCCACAAGTAATACTGTCTCATTTATGATGACTGTAACTATTAAATGAGATAAACAGAATATGAGTAAGACTTTTGAAAGGTCTAAGCACTGAAAATTCTAGTGTTTTATTTTTGCTTACTCCACCCCTTACAAATATAATTCAAATCAAAATGATACTAAGCCAGACAATGACAGCAAAGAAATCCAATTAAGTTATAGTCTTTTTCTCCATTGATGATAATGATTTTTGAAATTTTAAACAGCCAGAATACAATATTTAAAATGTATATGGCCTTTTTTGTACCTTTATCTTGCCTATGCCCCCCAAATATGATTAATATGTTCCTGTGTGATATTGGAATAAATAGTCCTAATGTAAATGTGTATGGTAGACTTGAGAGCAGGATGGGTTTGTAAGACTTCATGCAAGTTGTTTCTTTCAATTCTTACTTAAGCTTCTTTTCATAAGCTGTAAAATGAAGGTAATATTTGCCTCAAAGGATTATTGTGAAGATTAAAATAAATATTATAAGAATGTGATTTTATTGTAAATGATCAAAACTCACAGAGTATGGTGGTTAAGAACATGGATCTGATGTTGAACTATTTGGGTTCAAATCTCAACTTGTAGTTTGTGGCTCTGAGGAAACTTGGGCAAATTATTTAATATCTTTCTGTGTATTTCCTTACTGGAAGATAGGGATGCAAAAAACATATATGTGTTTATATATATAAAGTGTGTTGTGAGTTTAAAATAATTTTCTTAATGTAGTTAGTGAAAAATAATTATCTCAATGAACGGGTAACACCTATCTTTATTATTACATTGTAACAGTTTTTAGTGGACACACAGACTTCTGGCACTTGGTAGGCATTCAAGGTATGGCAGCATATATTGTTTTTTAGGGGAGGGGGCCCATAGTTGAACACATAACTAAAATATTAAATAGTACCTGTGGATTTTAAGTGCTTAAGAAGATAAGTTGAATGAATGAGTGAATGGATGTAAAATTGTGTAACTTTCCTCAACTAAAGTTTACTTTTTTTCCGTATTGGTATTATTTCATAGTGCTAATGAGTATAACATGAAGCCATGTTTGTATTTCATTCTCACTCCAAATTTCAAACTAAAATTACAATTGAATTACAAAGTTTTAAAAAATTAGAAATCTCCTTACTCTCTTTTTATGAGTATCTAGCCACACTTGAAGTATTCTTACTATGCCTGAATAGGACAATACCGTGGGGCAAAATTTTCAAAAACATTTCTAAACTCACTGAAAATTATAGAAGAGTATGATCATTAAATTTTAATCTTTATGATTTAAGCTTGAGGCTCTTATCACATGAAAAAAAATTTCACTTAATTGCTCATCTTAACTCAGTTTAGCATAGTCCAAATCCCTTTACCATCAAACTCACTCTACTATTAACTCATGAACTTTCCCCAACTCATTTGATTATTCTGGGTCTTAGTGTCATTATCTGAAAAATGGGGGTAATATTATCTAGCTCATGGGGATTTTTTAGGAAGCAAATGAAGTTGCAAATGTGAAAATGTCCTGAAATATACATGCATACATGATAAACTATGTGAGAATTACTGCATTCTAAGCATATCCTAGATAAAAGCTAGTTAAAGTGGCTTTGTCCAGTGTTTAAAGAATAGCCTCAATAAACTTGATTGAACATTATGATAGTGACTGTTTTAGAATGCTTATTTGCTACAAATATAACTAATATGAGAAAAAAGTATCTGCATTTCCTCCTTGTTATGGGTCAGAATAGGTTAATTTTAATTATGACACTCTGCCCTTAAGTTTTTATAGCCTACTGCCAATTTTAAAAATTCAAGTATATTCATTTTGCTTCATCTGCCTACAGTACAATCTCAAACTATTGATTTTCCTAAATATATATATCACTTGAAAGTTATATTATAAAATGAGCACACAGACTGCAAATTCAGAGGACACTGAGTTCTGTAAAATAACTGACCCACATTTTTATAGCTATTACCCTAACGCACATCTCTGGCAGAGTCTTTTAGCTATCTAAGTCTAAATTTGCTTCTACTTTTCTACTTTATAAGCCAAGATGACATTTGATATATATTGGAACGGTGTTAAATATTATGCATTAGAAGATTTGAAAGCTCATATCCATAAAAAAAAAGTACAAGATCTAGGGTAGTTTAGTCTGAAAAGCAAAGTCTGATAGAAAAATAATGATGATAATCATTAAAATTGTAAAACCTTTCTAAAATAAATACTGGAAGAATTCTCCTGGTTCAATTATTGGAAAATTCTAGAAATGAAAACTCCCCACCTTTTATTTTAACCTTCACCTTAGTATGTATAAAATTGGAGCATGGTGTTATATATTTTAAAATCTATATTGTTAAAATAAAATGACAACTTGATATTCCTTTTAATGTCATCCATTTCACAAGGATGTTGCTTATTTCCAATGAAGAATACATAGACTTGTGTGTGTGTGTGTGTGTGTTGTGTGTGTATTAGCATGGACAAATGAGGAAAAGAGGGAAATAATTACACTACCATGTACCATAACCATAAATATGCTCCCTGCTGCCTTAACAAACCGCCAGGATGAAAAACTAATGATGGGTGAGCTAGAGTGTCTGGTAATTTTCCTAAAGCACATTTATATTGCATTTATAGAATGTCTTTCTCAGGAGAGCACAAATTATTTTTTATTACCCAAGAACTGTAAAAAAAAAAGAAGTGCTGCTTTTTCTTTCCTTTTTTTTTTTTTGAGAATTTAAATGCCTCCTACAGTTTTATCATTTTAAAACATAATGAGTAAAGAATAGTGGATTGCACAATAAATACATCATTGTAGTTAACATTGGATATAAAGTTTGTCATCTTTCTACTTTCTAACATTTTAAAGGTATATGGCTTCTTTTTTTTAGTAATAAGTGACTATGCCTTATTGTTTACTTAGAGTAATTCCAAACTAGCTTGTCCTTTAATGAATAGAGCATTTTCTGAAAAGAATTGTGCCACTGTTCTCTAATGCTTAAAATTTCCTTTATTCCTTTATGCAATCCTGAATTTTTTCCCCATGAAACACTCTTAGTAAAATCGTGAGACCTATATCTTATTAACAGGATGATTATTAAAATTATATCATTGTTTGTTAAGGAGAATATTGAAAAGATTGTTTACTAGTTTAGCTACTATCCTCATGATTGTGGTTATAGAAAGTAAAGTCTGATTATGACTAAGAGGGCAATTTCCTGATTCATAAAGAATTTCCCTGAAATTTTATAGATGATAGCATCAATATGAAAGTAAGCATAACTAATCTATATATTTCTAATATTTCTTTATACTACATGTGTTTATTTTTCTGAGGTTTGGTTACAATGACATCTTATGGTTAGCTTTAGTTGTTTTTTAATTGTTTTTCTTGTTATTGATATGAATAGTCATAAGAAAGAAATATGAGAAGTAATTTAATGACATTTCCTTCAAAATTGTATTTGAATTTTCAATAGCCACTGATTTAAATTTTTAGTCCCTGAGAGATATGACAAACTAATTTAACTTACTAAAATTAAACTTGGATATTGGTCTTTAAAGTCATTCTTTGAAATTGTTATTAATTTAGAACTACTCTGTAAAAATGAATCATAAGCTATTGAATATATTCTTGAATATTTTACTTAAAAACTGATTTGAAAATTAAAATTAACATTAAATTAACTGTGATTTATACAACCATAAAATATACTAATATGTACAAAAACCCTACCATCACAAGGGTTGAGATACTATGCATTACAGGAAATTTACAGGTAACTTAAAATTATCATACAAGTATTGGAAAATCAATTTTGATCAAATATATTCCCACAATAACTTATACTGATGTTAAAAAATGAGGGAACTAAGATTTGGAGACTGAGGCAGGAGGATTACAAATTCAAAGTGGCATCAGCAATTTAGTAAGGTCCTAAGCAACTTACTGAGATCCTGACTCCAAATAAAAGCTAAAAAGGGCTGGGGACCTGGCTCAGTGGTTAAGCACTCCTAGATTCAGTCATGGTACCACAGGGGGAAAAAAGGAACAAAACCATTGAGCAAAGTTAACCCTTGTTTGATCATTCCAGAGCACTGGCATTCTCCACTTAATCTACTTACTAGGTTGACTGAATGCCATGATTCTCTATAAGGTCACCACACTGAAGGCAATTATCCTACCTCTCCCTGTTGGTTTGCTTGTGCCTGTCTCTTGAGTTCTTTCCCCATATGTGTTTATTCTAGTTTTAATTGTTATTTTAAATATTATTGTTATTAGGTAAACTAGCTTCTTAATATTAGATATACATCAAATAAGCAAGTAAAAAGAAAAAAAAGTCAAGTCAAATGTTTTAGAAAGTATTGAAAACATGGAAAATCGGGGCAAAATAATTAAATGCATATAAAGAATCAATATCCACATTGCTTTTCAAGGAAATTAAAGCTCTAGGACCTCTTTAACTTAAACTGGAATTTGAGGGAGATATATTACTCTGTCACTATGCAAGAAAGAGGAAAGAGTCATGAAGAAAGCCCTCGCTCAGAAAAGCTCTCAGTCTCGTGTTAAAATATAGATGAAGGAAAGTACTTCTATGTATTTTAAATTAAAATGTTTTAACATATGGAAATGCAGGTTTATGATGCCTGATTTTCTTTCTCTAGTGGCCGGCTGGTTTTCATCTTGTCAAAAGAGAGGACACTGATTTAATGTATTTTATGTAATGTTATAACCGGAAGAAAGTTTATTCTTTGGCCATGAAATAGTGCAATGATGCGATTTTTTTTCATACTACTACTTATGGACCATTTCCCACATTTCTCTCAAGCTTCTGAATACTTTGGATACCAGAGTCTTGATAATCGGAGTATTACTGTATCCTCAATATATGAACTTAATCAGATAGAGTCAAATTTAGCCTCTCAAAACAAACTTTGCAGAATGATCTCCCTCCTCTCTACCTGCAACAATCTATAGATTTCCCCATTTCCTATTTTATTTAACAACCCGTTTGAATGTTATTTAGAAAGTGATAGATAAATTTAAAGAGCAGGTAAAGGTAAGCGTACAAAAAAAGCTGAGGGTCAAGCAAAGGTTTTGGAATTCTACCATTCCTGGTGAGTCACTAAAGGTTTTTGGATGCATTTGTATATGTCAGGTGTGTTTTTAGAAGGACAAATATATATATATATGTGTGTGTGTGTGTGTGTGTGTGTGTGTGTGTGTGTATACACATACACCTATATATGTGTGTGAATCAGGTTGTATGTATGTATATATACACATACATACATACACAAACACACACATATGTGTGTATTTAATTTTGTAGAAAAAAAAAGTTTCAAGTGAATGTTTATTTGTTTCTACAAAAAAACATAAAACCTCAATAGATTGTCCTCAGCATTAACTTATTTTCTCTCCTAGTGTAGTGTGAAGAACACTAACATTTAATGGACTTTAATTTCTATTGATACTAAATGAACTCAGAACCAGAGAAGAGAAATCTAAAATAATTAGAGGGATGCATGTCAAGTCTTTCAGGCCCTCATATTTATACACAGTGCATGCTGCTTCTTATTGTTGCAAATGTCAACCTTCTCCTTGATAAGTGTCTGTTGGGAAATGGTTCGCTCTATTTCAAAGGGATATAATAAAAGAAAAGGGCTTAGGGCAATATTTAAGCAATGAAAGAAACACAGGACATTTATGACTAGCTAGGAGAAACTGATTGCCTTTGGCTGTGCCTTGGGAAATCCCCAGGAAATACAGTAAGTTGTGATTACTAGTATAAGTTAAAATGATCTAAAGTATGAGGCGGAATTTATATTTTCCTTATGGGTGATACTGCATTTCAATTCTCAGTGTACCATCAGAGTTCCTTCCCTCTTTCCGGGTTTCTTACTGAGGAAATAGTGGAAGATGTGTTTTTAAAAATTGCAGAAGAGTCATCATTTTGAAGAGGCTATTCCAGAAAAGAAAAAAGAATTTAAAACTAAGTTCATATAAGAAAATTTATATATTTTTACATAGTTCAATTATGTGGATCTCATAAAACTATCACTGTTCAAAATTAATGATATGAAAATCTTTATGAGAATGTTAAAATATTTGTAGTGAATTTTTATTTTCTATGTGTGTGATTATGCTAAATACCATTAGAGGCAGATAAAAAAGGGTATGCTTTCAATTTTATTCATTTCATTGTGGGGTTTTTTTTTTCTTAGTAGAAATAGAAGTAGTTAGACATAACAGCATTATTGGGGGGTTGAAAAGATGTGATTCATCATTATTCTTACAAGTTTTTGTTTCTGCGTTTCTATAAGGCTGTTGAAAAAAATAAAGAAAAGTATCCATGTTATATTTTTTTTCTTTATTCAACTCATTTTTTTCTCCCTTTCTGGAAATTAAGAGATCTAACACCAAATCCTACTCACTATATCATCTCAAGTATTACTAACATGTTGAGTACAAAAGATGCAGTCTATTTAAAGGCACTTTGCCTTGCAAGTTCTGTACACTGCCTGGTCTGATTAATGAGCAAGTGACTTTATCAATGTATGTCAACCAAGGTGGCAACTGAAGGCCATGCCTTAGGCAGGTCTATGTCTCAACAGGGACTTCAAGAGAAATAATATTTTGATGTGTTAAAATAAATATCAAAGCAATAATATAAATAAGCACAAAATTAGTAGTCATTTCTTATGTAAGCCAGGTAACTAAAATACCCACACTCAGGTAGTTTTTGATGGCAAGGAATTGGCAATTATTTTATAAATTACGTATTCCCTGAATTATTAACCCATGTATTTTAATTAGCTTTGAAGAGACTTCTGGGTGGAATCTATAAACTTGAAACATTATTCTTATAAGTTTGAATATAAATTGTACCAAAGAGCATGAAAGAACATAAGAATATCAATATATTTATCATAAATGTCTTGTCATTATTTAAAGTCATATCATTCTACAACATCTAAAATAGTGATATTAACTATATTAACTAAATCCTACTCTGCATGTGTGAGTGCGCATGAGCGCGTGCACACACATACACACACACACACACACACACACAACACACATCATGAAGGTACCAAGGCCAAGTTTTCCTTTTATTCATGAGTAATTATTTCAGAAGTCAATTACTCTTCTCAATGCTTAAACAATCTTAAACAACTATATTTTTGAACTACTAAATGTTTTTTAAACTACTTCACTGTCGAGAATTTTAGCTTTACGAGGGTTTAATGTAATGTAATTAAAACTCTAATTTTCTAACACTTTCTTGCTCCTCTTTGGTTCTAATTATGTAATTTTTAATAAAAGATAGCCCTTTAATCTCTTATCTACAAGTCTGAGATTCAAAAGAAAAAGTAAACAAAATCCCTTGAAAACTTGAATTTCTTTTATGAACTATTTGGTGGCCAAATCTGACTTGATCTGAATTGACAAGAAGTTGTTTACAGTTTTTTAATCATAATGGGGTTATATTTTTGCTCTAGAAATGTTAATGTCTGATTATTTCCACTCTACATTTAGCTAGGGGTATTATTTTGTAAATTCTAAATACTTCTGAATTCTGAAAAACACTTGGCCCAAAGGCTTTTGGATATTTGGATTTAGAAATTTTCTTATATTAATATTTATATTCCATGTAAAGCATTGTTTGCTTGTATGTGTGCCTCAAGACAGTGAATGGGTGCTCATTTAAAAATCATGGTTGAGATTTTATTTTAATGTTTTTCCCAGGTAAAAAATGGTATTGACTCTTATCCCTACCAGACTGTACATTCTTCTTTTCTATATTTGTATTCTGAGCTATGCCTAAAACCTATTTTTATGAAATGCTTCCAGAGGATTAAGAAGGTATTAAGGAGTTTTGTCAAATTTGTGTGTGTGTGTGTGTGTGTGTGTGTATGTGAGAGAGAGAGAGAGAGAGAGAGAGAGAGAGAGAGAGAGAGAGAGAGAGATTGATTGATTAGGTGATTATTGCCTTCTTTCGTGGATCTCTGGTTTTCATATTTGTTTTGCTCCAGAATCTTGGGTTAATTTTTGGTATTGTTTATAACTAAGATAGTTTAAAAACAAAGATACCACATGCACATAATTCCCATGCACATAATTCCCAGAATAGCTTCTCATTTTGTGGTTCTGTCCTTGTATTCAGGTGATCTAAAGGCTTAGCATCTGGTAGGTAAGCTCCAGGACCTTAGGAGCCCAAGGAACTCAGCTCTGTGCCTGTCAATGCCATGTCCTGGTTTTGTATCCAAGGAAATATATTTTGATACTTCATCTTTCCCATTTGTGAGAATTGGAATGACATTATATCATATGGAGATAATGGAATATGCTAATACAGTAATACATAAGAAATAAGCTCCCAGAGTACTGTAAAGCACTGTGAAGTTATTATTTAAATAAGGATAATGATACCAACGAACTATACTATTCTTGTTAAAAATATATATGTAAAGGAAAACAACTCTATTGGTAGAGTACTCCTCTGCTGAATTTATTAAGCTCCTGCAATTGACACTGTCTTGTTCTTTACCATGGTTGGATGATCCAGTTCCATGTCTTAATTTGGATACATTAATACAATATATATTACTAAATTTTGTTTCAATTGACACTTTCAAATTATAGATGGGTTTTTAAAAATCAATTGTTTAGAAATAAAATAATTTAGGAAAAAAAAACATGAATAACCTGGAGAAAGTAGGATTAGTCATCACATCTCCTTTAAGTATCTTCTTAACTTGTTATGTTAAGCAGTTTCTCAAGCACAATTATTTTTCTAGCAATGATTAATCTCCTTTTGGTAATGTCTCCTTTAGGTAAATCCACAAGAGCTCAATAGAAATCCTGACCAAGAAAAACTTGGCTTTAAATTTTTATATAATGACTCCAATCAATTTAATGCAATTCACTTGGAAAAAAGTCATATTTGCTCCCTTTATTCTTAACTGACATAAATGTATTAGTTTATAAAGTCTGTATCCAATAAGGGAACATTTTGGAAATGGAAATTTCAGTTTCTATGGTGCTATGTGGATGACATTTTCAATCGCAAAACATTCCACCAATATAAACATAAAACTAAATTAAATCATTCTGAAAGTATAATGAAAAACACAAACACAAAGCAACTACCTGTACAGGGCACAGTCAAAAAGAATCTTAATTAATGCAGAAATAGGTAACTGGAAGAGAGAATTGTGATATGGGGAGAAATCTGGAGGACCTAGATCATGAGACATCTGTTTTTATAGTTTAGGAAAAAGTATCATGCATAAAATTGTTTGAAGACCTTATATAAAAATTTAAAGCCAAGTTTTTCTTTGTCATATTTCTATTGAGCTCTGTGGGTTTACCTAATTGTGAATTATCTTAAACTTGAAGTTTAGAAATTAGGAGACTGACTAGCTTCTCTCAGGGCTTTATAAAGATATTACATTCCCATGTTTTACATTTTACTACAGTAGCAAGTTTGTTTCTGGTTTATTTCAGGAATAAACTTGTTCATCTTTCTTTAGTAAAATCTCTAATAAATATGAGTCCTAACAGACTTCAGGCCTTGGAAATAATTTTTAGTAACTATCAGTGTATTCAAAATTCCATCTTGTATTGTTCAATATTGTTGCAGGTGAGTGACTGATGGGTATGGTACTAATAAATATTCTACCCAGTGCTTCTGTGGTAAGTTTTTGGAATACTATGATTTCTGCCAAGTGGAGGTGGCAAATCTTTGATTGAATTTCCTCACAAAATTGCTATGTAAAGTAAAATTTATTTAAGCTTTTCCCAGGTAAATCCCAATTGAATATAGTCAAAAGGACATGCCTCTCCCCAAACCCATCAGAGAAACAAACATACTCTTGGACAAAGGAAATTTAAATAAGACATTTACATGTCCTTTTTCCTTTTTACTATCCCTTATCAGAAGCAAAATTCATTAAATTCCAGCAAGAGGGATCATGTGACAGAACTATTTAATTAGCCTGAAAAACTTGGATTATTTTGTAACTGATTCTAAACTGAGTCTAACGTTACTTGACCAATCTTAAAAGACCTTTTCACCAGCAAAATGGGAATAAATAAGTAAAAGTGAAAAATGGTAACTACCTCAGAGACTGTTATGGGAACTTGTAGAGATAATGTTTTTCTTGTGCAGAGCATAGGGACTTTACAGAGAAGATATTTAATAAATACTACTCTTTTTTGAAAAGTATTTCTTTTGTGAATTATATTTACAATGAACTATTAATTTTTACAGAGATTTTAATTTACTTACTATGTGAAAACACCTCTTAGAGATATAGTAATAACATAATTTTGTGTCATAGATCAGTGGTAGCAATAAAAATATACAACTTAATTTGCAATGTGTGTTTGTAAAGAACATTGTTAACAAGAGGGATAATGCAAGTACTCATTGTGTGGTCATTCTAATTTTGGTATCATACACAATTAATGTTTTCATTTGATAACTTTTCCTATTAAATTATACTGCTTCTTTATGATCAATTTTTGTTGGTATAAAAATTGCACAATTTTATTGAAGTCTATTTTTTCCCTTGTATAACATTTGAGATAGAAAAAGGAAAGAGCAACTAACCATGCACAGCTCAGTATAAAAGGCTTTGAAAAAAAAATGTTTATATCAGCTAAGGATTTGGTGCAAGGGAACCTACTTTGTAAGGAGGCCACATCATAAATATCATGTGTGTTCTACTTTTCACAAACTTCTTTCCTGTCAAAGTTAAATGATTCCATCGTTTGCCACAATTTTTATTTTACTTCCTTATTTTGGTGTATTCTTTTTACTTCATTTCTTACCAGTACTACCTTAATATATATCTGTCAAATATAATAACTCATGACCTTATTTCATTAAAGTAGCCCCCAAAACTTCATTGATTTCATATTTTTATTCATTTTTATTAAATTTTCCACCATTTCCTACTGTTACAAATGCTGACATCATTTGCTCCAAAAAAAAAAAAAAAATGTGTTTTATTTACAGGGCACGGCTTATGGAAGTGCTCCTGTATCTTCTCGCAGGCAATTATGTGAGTCTCTTAAATTCAGCTCTGTGTTGTAAACATGACTCTGTGTCCCTGTGCTGTAGCATGGCATGCTGATGGAGATCAAATGCCCGAAGGTCAATATGCAATCCCCAGTGTTGTATATTACCTATACTGTGTTTGTAGTAAATGGTTCCCTTTGCCTCTTCCTTATCTGTTCGTCATTTTCCAGCCATTTAAGAAAACTGCATTGCAATATGGCCAACTGCGTTGAGACTTTAGCAATGGCTCAAAGTCTGGGGCAAAGAAAGACGTGGCTCTAATCTAATTTTATTTAGCAACAATAATAGCACTTTCTCTGTCAAAATCTAAATCTTAAGCTTTCTTAAATCCCAACTTCTTTTACTTATTGGTTCAAAGAATTCTCACATCATACAAAGTTGTAGTTTTGCCATAATTATGGAAGGTTTCCAAGTAAATAAATTTTTTAGAAATCTTACTTCTAATGAATTTAAAGAAACTTGCCTTTCTAAACATGTTGTTTTATTTCTAAATCACATATTTCAAATTAATCTAAATTTTTTTTTAGATAGAAATCCCAGATTTTACAATCTTGCTAGCTATGTTATAAATAAGTGCACCTTGGCAGAGTCAGATACCTGTTCTTCATTTCAGGAGATTTCTTTGATAGCTTGTCTGCTTTAGCATGAACTTTTTATTAATGAGAGATGTATATGTAAATTTAATATGTAGAATCTTCAAAGTGCCATCAGACTTTGAGAAAGCTATTTTCATTGTGCATTCCATCCGTGTCTTTTCTTCTTTCCCACGCTGGTGCTGGTATTCATCAGTTAATTATGGCTATTTACCTCCATTATTGACTGCTACAACAATGTACCCACATGATTCTAATTGTTGTGTCTAGCAATAAATGCCAAATAGATTCATCTTACTAATATGTTAAAGGTGATCAAAGGTAAAGTCCTGTTTGCATAATGTTTTTCTTGGATATTGACAGAAGAAACATATGATTTGATGACATTCACTGAGGAAGGTTTGTGAATCAATAAAAAACAATGTGGCACTTGGTACCATTATAAAGCCACCCATACAGCAAACAAAAATTATGAGCTTCACTAATTCCTTTCTTGTGAAAGAAATTTGGAGGTTTAGATTCTTACGAATAAAGTTGTAGCAAAAAGAACTGCTGACATAAAAAGAAGATGTGGTTTTAAATATATATATTTTTAAAATACAGTTAAATCGTCATTATGGGTATGGGTACAACTGAGTCTAAATTTAATGTTATTTTTCTTTTTTATCGAACTATCAATTGCCTAAATTTCTAATGTACACTGGAAATAGAGGTTTATTTCATTTAGGTATTTAATGCTATATTAATTGAGTAAAATTAAAAACTGGAGCCAAAACTTCAATGAGATGAGAAATATTTTGCTTGTATATTTTTCTCTTATTGAGAGAAACAAATTATGACTATGTATACAAGTTATGTTGCACTGAAGATTAGAGAAATACTCTTACAAAAAGAGAAAGATTATGATTACTAGAAACTTAGGAAATGTGAATATGTGCCATAAAACAACAATAGAAAGACAAAGAATATGGAATTATTAATTTGAATTAAACTTAATTCCTCACTTTACAAACTCAAAGTACATGTTACCCTACTAAACACATGTCTGAGAAACAGCTTACAAGGCTCACAAATTCAGCATGCTAATTATCACCTTTCCTTTGATCAAGGCATTTTAAGGTCTCTAAATTACACATTAGTGGAGTCTTCTTAAATATATATAATTGTGGCACTTATCAAAGATATCACATAGGAGGATATCCACACATAAATATCAGAATATTGATATTTAACATCTCCTTTCCTACTCTGGTATTAGTGCCTATCTACACATTGTAGAGTTGATTTCTGATTCTAGTTTTATACATTTTTAACTATATCTAAAACTCTGATAATGCTTTCTTGAAGGTACAACTAACAATATATTATTCCTTTTTTTTTTTACATTGAGGACTTTCTTGTTTTATGGCTGTTCATTTAATTCAAAAATATATCCAGTTAAATAATTTTCTTTAACAAAATCCTGAAACAGAATCTAGTACAGGGAGGGATTGCTTAGATGATGAGGTAATTAGGGAGGCTGTAAATCTTCAATGAGAGAATTCACATCTCCATCTTGGGAAACTTGGGAAACAGCATGTAGCTTTTAATTAAGATACTCACTCAAATATGCCTTTAGTTGTTAGTAAGAATCAAAGTTAAAGTGGAATAATATGATCTTGGTTAATATTTTTCACTTTTGGAGAAAATGCTTGAAGAATGCTTAGAGTAGGAGTCTTAAAAGTTATTTGAATGTTAATAGTACATTTTAAACTTAAACGTGAGAAGTATACATCATTTTCTCAAATAGGACTGATTTCTCAAATTTCTATTGGTTTATGTTAAAATCATTTTCAGTAAGTGAAGATCTATCATATGTTAATACAACTGAGTCTAAATTTGATATTTATTGAGATCTACAACATTTGAATGAGATTTTGCACAGGCTTGATCCATAAAATGTTATCCCAACAATTCAAATTACTGTAACTGATTTTAAGTTGATTATTATTTTTTCATTTTGTGACTATAATTAGCATTCTAAGAGTTCCAAATTACAGAAACATATTTTTAACAAACACATGCATTATCATTTTCAGAGGAATAGTTAAGATCTAATAAATTAATTCTAACATTTAATGAACAATGAATATATTTTCATTGAAAAAAAGTGAATGTAAAGTTTCAAAATATAGACAATACTTAAGTTTCAGTTAAAATAATTATAAGTAGGAATCATGCTTTCTTATTTCATATACCATTCATATTTCCCACCTTTGAATGAAAGGTTCATCAAATATTTATAAGCAGTGTATTCAAAGGTAGTTATCTAATTTAGTTGAATCATTCTTCTGATGGTTGCATGTCATATAACTGAGCTGACTACACATGACAAAAATACTGCCTTCTTATTCAGAATATGCAGCTACATCTATATCAGAAATGGGACTGAAAGAATGTATCTAAGAGTATGCCTGAAAACATACTTTTTATGGTTTATTAAATAAATACTTGAAGAATTATCCTAAATATAAAGGAATATCCTTTGTTACATGTGACTGAAAGATTACATGTTTATATAAGATTTGACTTCAATATATCCTTGAAGACATGAAAATATATCATGAAATAGTGATCAGTTTTGATAAAGTTGATAAATGCTTTTTGGCATTAATTTTCTGCAGTATGTTTCTCTCTTAATTGCTTTTACTTATTCTCTCATTTTCAAAAATTTCCCTTTCTTTCTAATGCTGAATAGCAATTTTTATATTCCAAATTGATGAAAAAATAATAAAAATGCAAGAATAAAGGCATGATAGCAAAGTATTTATTTTAAATAATATTAATCTCAACATCAAAAAGGATGATTCAAATGCTCAAGTGCTTTTTGTAAGAACAGATGTTGCAAAATAGTTTTTCCATTGTACCTTCTGATTTACTCCCTTTGCTTCTTGACTTATCAGTTTATTTCCTGTCATTTCCACTTCTTTTGTCTCTCTAATGTCCCACACAGTGTCTTTGCATTATTTATCATCCTATTTGGTTGTCGCTTTCATTTTACTTCTTTTCCCCATTTCTTGTCATGATTTCACACAGCAAAGAGAACAAGTTTCAACAGTAGTGAGAATCAACAGAACTTTTTCTGTAACCATCTTTAAAATACACTTTTGTAACGCCTGTCTGCTGAGGTTGCTTCAAACATCACATGAGTAAACAAATGCTTATTTGGCTGTTCTTGGGGAGCAAAGACAAGGGCATTGTGTTTGTAAATACACATATGTATCTGGGATTAGGGAAGTTCCAGTCTTCAGAAGAGATTTTAGTCAGAAGCAGAATAGCAAAGAAAAGCTTTAATTTGCCTGATGAAATCATGAGTATATCTCCAGTAGAAGCCAAACTAATGCAATAGATAATTAGAAAGAAGAAAAGGCACAAAAGAAAATTGAATCTATGTTATAATCCTGTGGAAGCCAAATACTGAATATTGCTTTTCTTTTGAGACCAAAGTAATAGTTTTGCATGTAATTGAGCTTACAATTTTGAGGTACTAAAAATTATTAGAAGCTATGCTCAGTCTGGTTAAAAGAAAAATTAATTGGCATTTCCTTTTACATATAGACAATAGTAATTATTATTCTAGGCTTTTGAGTTTATTTGAAATAATGTGTGTGTGTGTGTGTGTGTGTGTGTGTGTGTGTGTATGCATTTTCCTCCCTGATTTCAGTGGGTATTATAAGGCTGGAGAGAGCTTTGTTCTCATTCTTACTTAACAATAAAAAAATGTGGAGAAAAATGTAAATTCACAAATTTTCTTGAACCCACAAAACCAAAATTACAGATCAACCAACTAACCTGGGTATAAGTGAAGACATGCACTGGTAAGGGAAGACCAGATGTATTAGACACACCTAGGTGATAATACGAATTCTGCAAAAGTGATTAACATGTTGATAAGGTTGAATGTTGGATGGCAAGGGAATATAAATATAACAAGAATGTGCACACCCTTACAAGCTCCTATCCACAAACCTCATTGTATATTCACATAAAAATATTAGGACTGTTCCTGAGAAAGTGTCCCTTGTGTGAAAGCCTTGAAGAAGGGAAAATAGCTGCCGCAGGAAAGACAGGAAACTACCCAGAATTCTCTATACAGAACAAAACCTAAAATGAAAGAGGAAGAGCAACACACAGTCACCCTTAGGATCCAGATGGAAACTTACTGCAGCAGGAGGAGGAAGAGACAAAGACCCTTTACTCTTGGGACAGGGACAAGAATACATGATGGGTCCAAAACTATAGACAGAGGAGAGGCTGAAGCACTAGACAGCCACATCTGAGAATCGGGGACACAGAGCTTCCTTAAGATTCAGGATTAATCAGGAGGAGGCAGACAACCTGTCTCTGTTCCACAGACTAGCAAGCATTGTGCTACAAGTAATCCTGACACGACTGGGAAAGTTACTAGAGTAGGAAGAGACACTTTCTAAAACACAGTGCAAAGGAGAGGCCTAAAGCTGAAGGAAGGGAATGAGTTAAGAAAAGGCTACAGCAAGCTGGCCCTTACTCTACAGACAGGTATACTGGGAGAAATTTGAAGCCTGGGGATAAACATAGCAATAATAATAAACTCTACCCTACGCCTGCCTAGCTTGCTCCAAATCCCACATTACATTTCTCGTAGAAGGAAACATATACCTATTTCTAGATATAAAGTTTGCTTATCTAAGTCTCTATTGGCCTACACAAAAGATATGGCTTTCCACAAATTCTGTGGCTAACAGAAAAGCAGAAAAAAACAAAACTGCCAAGTGACAAAGGTATAAATGGAATCAAATTATGTGTATGTTAGAACTATCAGAAATTGAAATTAAAATACCCATTAAATACACATTTAATTAATGTGTTAATTACTCTGGAAAATTCAACAAAATGAAGGAACAAATGTCCAATTTCAGCAGAGAGAGGGAGATGTTAAGATATGAATTGAATGGAAATTGTAGATAGTAAAAACTCAGTAACAGAGATGATGAATGTTTCTGATGATCTTATCTGTAGACTCAACACAACCAAGGAAAACATTGTGAACTTGAGGATAGGTCCTTAGAAATGATCCAACCAAAACACAGAATTGAAAACAAACCAAAAATGGGGATAGGTTTGGAAAATAATGACACAAACCAAATTACAGATTCAGAAAGCTTAAAAAAAAAAGAAGAAGAAGAAGAAAAAGAAACAGTGGAGCAAGAAAAAAAAAAAAAAGAAAGAAAAGCCCAGGCATATAATATTCAATCCACTGGAAAGCAAAGAGAGGTCTTCAGATCTCTCTGAAGATAGCCCCCATAACATATAAAGGAACAAAGAATTACAGAATATTTACCAAGAACACTGTAAGCTAACAGAAAATGAAGTGACTGCTGTAATGTTTAGAAAGGGAAAACAAACAAAATATCTACAGAGCCTTGCATAGTCGAGGAATATGTCTTTCAGAAATGAAAGAGTTCTGAAACAGATACTAGGAAAATATATTGCAAAAAGACCTTCATTGTAAGCAATCTCGAAGAAATAAAGGGCCTGGGAATGGATGAATGATACTATCAGAATTATCATACATAGAGTCATATATGATTTCAAGTTTATATCATGAGTTAACTTGTGAACCCCAAGTTATATTAAATTATATTCATTGCTAAAATACTATGCATATTATTATTATATAAAATATTAAAATTATCTTATTTAGTGTTTTTATACTTTACCTTTATAATAGTTGTTTATAGGGCTGGGGATATAGCTCAGTTGGTAGAGTGCTTGCCTGACATTCACAAGACCCTGGGTTCAATCCCCAGTACCACCAAAAAAAAAAAAAAAAAAAAAAAGGAATGTTCAGTTATAATAGTTGTTTTGTAGGCATATTTTTGTGAATATGTATATATGACATAAATATGTCAATAGAGTTTTATAATTAACATTAAAATTAATGATGAAAGGGCTGGGTATGTAATTCAGTGATAGATTATTTGCCTATTATGCTTGAGGCTCTGTGATGTAATCATCAGTACTACAAAATATAATTAAATAATAACGATAAAGCAGAAACTGCACACCAATATGATACAGAAGAGAGATAAGAACCAATACTGTTGAAACCTAAGTGATACGGTAATTAGTTTGCTATCTCATACTTATAAACCTCAATAATGATTTCATGTATTGTCATGTTTTTACAGTTCCCTCCAACCCCAAGTTGACATATTCTTATTCTAATTAAACATCAAAATATTTGAACTGTTTGAATGGCAATACTAATTTTATATTGTCAAATGCATTAACAAAACTTTTCATCAGTCAGTGGACTCTTGCCTCTTGTGGTATTATTCTAAAACGGAATGACAACATTTAAACATAGAAAAATAGAAATAGTAATTTAATAGATAAGAAATATTGTTGGGTAATCTAATGTCATATAATAAAAAATGACACTGCTTTCGTATTTTTCTTTTAAATAATTAGCAAACTTGCTAAGTAAATTCTTGTCTTAGCAATTACAGATAATCAGAATAACCTCTTAGAACCTTAGACAAGCATCTCATTATCAAACTAGTCACTATTTTTTCTGTGCTTATTAATAGATATGATAATTCTTGTACTTTCCACATTATTTGTAAATATCTAAACACCCCAAAGTTACTGGATTCTATTTACTAAAGCTTACCCATCATTGCTGAAACCGCTGATAATGTACATATTAAAGTCCAGAATGAGGTAATATATTAAAGAGATATGTTAGTCAATATAGTTTAGATTTAGTAATTAGGATGCATTGATATGAATTTTGGAGGTGAATTTAATCTATTATGATCTTTATAGAAATACAAATGATTCAAAATCTCCAAGTAGAGAGAAATATAAAAAATACCATGGGCTTACAATATGCAATTGTTAATGGTCCTGGACATTGTCTATTCCAAACCATCCACATCATTAGACATGTCCTTGAGAGGCTATTATTTGTCCAAAGTCCAATATTTACCAACAAAGCCAAGTTTCTAACTCCTTTGTCCTATTTATTTTTCAAAACTTCTTTGAAATATTTCTATTAAGCCATCATGTCTTTTCCTACTAGTTTTTTTTTTTTTTTTCAAAGTTTTCCCGTTTTCTGCAAAGTAGATGATAATGCCCAAGTAATGCTTGCAGGGAAAATAGAATTTAATCAGCTAAAGAATGTGAATAAAAGGAGGTCTAGGAGGATGAAGTAGATATGGGGAAGCATGGGAGGAGACCCAACAGTGTTGAGTGATTGTACAACTTTAGACAAATGAAGTTCACTACAAGTATTGCTAGACCTTTTTGTTGTAATAAGGTTTATATTATTTAAGGCAAAATCACTAGTTTTTTAAATTCAGGGTTCTATTCTTTCAAAATTTGTGTAAGATATTGGATTATGTCCATTTCTCATTACTATGGTTAAATACCTGAAGATGGGACAGGTATTTTATAAAGAAGAGATTTATTGAGCTCATCTTTCTGCAGATTCAAAGAATTCAACTATGGGGCACCATTATGATGACTTATTTACTCCTAATCATCTCCCAAAGGATCCACCTCTAAACACCTTTGTCATACTAAGTTCCCACCCTCTTAATATCTTAAAATGCAGAGTAATTCTATCACATGAGCCCTTGGCAGACATCATATCTAAACCATAGTATTTATGTTTATATAGGTAGTGTTGGATCACTCAATCAACCTGAAAGTAGATAAAAGTTCATTTGTGAAATGGAGGAAAAATTACTTGTGGTCTAATCTTTATGTCAAGAATTAGAAATGACTATATATATATATATATATATATATATATATATATACACACATGAAAAGTTTATTTTTGTTTGAGTTTGCTTCTTAAAGAAATAGAATTTTACTTCTTTACCATAAGTCAGTAAATCTCCATTGAAAATTTGCTTTTATAAATAATATATTGCTTCATATATATAAATATGTTTGATATGTTATATAAAATATATTACATTATAATTATAATTATATTATATTATATAATTGTATTAAATATGCTCAACCATGATCACATTATATAAATTTTATTAAAATAAAATATATGTATTTATATATAACTTCATATGTAAGTTTATATATTTTTATGTATAAAGTTTATATATAAGATATATAGATTATATATATATGTTTATTATACTTATGTATATTATATATAATATATAATTACATATACAATATAATTATGATATATGATATAATATGTTACATATAATATAATGTATATTACTTATGATCCAAACATATAAATATATATAAACATATTTCACAAATATATTATTTTTTCTTTCATAAATAAGTTACTTGTATCCTAAGATTAAAAGGTCTCTATTACTGAAGTCATTATAAAGTTACATATAGATTTGAGTAAATATTGTATTGTTTCTTTTTTTTGTTTATTGGTACCAGGGATTGTACTCAGGAACAATCAACCACTGAGCCACATTCCCAG
Source organism: Callospermophilus lateralis (assembly GCF_048772815.1). NCBI lineage: Eukaryota > Metazoa > Chordata > Mammalia > Rodentia > Sciuridae > Callospermophilus > Callospermophilus lateralis. Next base: position 100,856,698 of record NC_135312.1, on the reverse strand, counting down.
CCCAATTTTATATTTTATTGAGATAAAGTGTCTCACTGAGCTGCTTAGCACCTCTCTTTTGCTGAGACAGGCTTTGAACTCTCTTTCCTCCTATCTCAGCCTCCTGAGCCACTGGGATTAAGGCATGTACCACCATGCCCTATGGCAAGGCATCCAGTGCCTCCTTAGGGGGTTCTTCTTCTGCCAAGGAGGTGTAAGCCACCTAAGAAATTTAAGTCTAGAACAATTAGTGAAGAGCAAAATACAAAGTCAGAAAGATATTTTCAAAAGATGCAGCTCCTGATACATACAGTCCACACAGGAGCTGGAGGTACACAATTAGAAAATGGCTCCCCAGGTTTCATTAAGGGGCTATGTCAAAGGCAGGAATAAGGTTTTAGGGGTGGAGTGTTGCAGACAGCAGGTTCATATGGTTCATATGGATGTCACATGGGAAGGCAGAGCACAGACAATAATAAGCATCATTGGCATCTTGGAAGGTCACATCCATCTCAATGGGGCTGTATGGCTATAGCAGGTCTCCCCATCTTCAGTGCTGTGTGGGACCCTTCACAGAGTGGAGGGGGAAGTACATCTGCATCAGTCAGCCTATCCCTGTGGGAGTGCCACAGGAAGTTCCCAATGCCAGATCTATCCCCTCCCTGGCTGCCATGCCAACGTAGTCCACATACAGCCCACAGATGGCTCTCAACAATGCCTGGCTTGTAATTTTTTTTAAAGAGAGAGAGAGAGAGAGAGTTTTTAATATTTATTTTCTAGTTTTCGGCAGACACAACATCTTTGTTTGTATGTGGTGCTGAGGATTGAACCCGTGCTGCACGCGTGCCAGGTGAGCGCGCTACTGCTTAAGCCACATCCCCAGCCCCTGGCTTGTAATTTTTGATAATTTAAAATATCAATTAAATAAAATGAATTGTATTTGAAATCCCACATATAATCTCTGGGTGGGAAATACTTTTAATCTGGTAAGAATTCTATATGCATCACTCCATTTGTACTCAGATGACCTGATAAATCTGGTAGTCATTATAACAGGTCAAAAAGGAGACATTGAGTTTTCTATAGTTCAAGTATCCCTTTATGTATGCTGCAGAAGGTAACTTGAATTGTTGGTCCTTGTATTAGACAAAATTTATTCTGCAAATAATATACATTAATTAACTTCATTTGAATTATTCCATACTCCATATGCACCATTCTTATTATTGTCTGTGCTCTGCCTTCCCATATGACATCCACAGAAAGAACATAAGGATTAAGCCTGGGGCCCTTACATATCCATTCTCCATAGCAGTGACAGTTCAAATTGGAAATTAATAAATTGGAATCACATTTTATACAACTTTCATATGAACCTCTTAACCATCTGTTTAAAAAAAGTTCATTCTTGGTCTGTTTTCAAATATGAAAATACCAAGGTTAATTTTTAGGAGACTAAAAAACTCACTGAGATAAAGTTTCCTTGGAAGATGTCCATAGTTGCACCCTTAATGTCCTTTTCTTATACCACATCATCCCTCACAAATCTTGTTGTACAGACTCAGCATTGTTTAAAGAAGTATGAAAAAGTATACTAATATCATTGTATTAGTATCTGATTTTGGAAATGTATAGCATTTGAAAGATTGGTAGGTATCGAAGATGCCAAACAACCACTTGATTGAGCAACATTTATGATCAAAATTTAATTTTAACAGATTGCAGAGAATCATTGGTATTATGAGTCTTTTTGTAAAGTATAATTTTATCTATGAAATGTCAATTATTACCTGAAATTAATAAATTATTTTATTTATTAACCACCAGTTTAGTTTTAACTGACATAAGAAAAGAAAATGAATACTTCGTAAACACAAATATGTATGGAACATTGAGCATTTTTATAAACATGGTCGGAATCTATTCATCATATTTCAGAGTACTCCTGTGTTTCTATCCTTTGGATTTAAAAAAAAAATTACTAGATATTATTTCATTAGAAAATGTGATATACAGATAGCTTTTTCTTTTTCTTTTAGCATTTATTTACTTGACTAAGGAATATTTCTTTGCTCTCATGTAGGAATTAGCCCCAAATGGCAAACCTTTAAAACATAATAGCAAAAGCACTGTCAAGTTTAATAGCTATTAAAACTTACATCTATTTTTGCAATCTGCAAAGAAATTTAGAGTTTGAGTCTTCAAATTATGAAAGTTTTCCTTTGGCCACTCAGGTGTTGGGAATTTAGAATCTTCCTTGTTTTAAAAAAATCTTTTCATTCTTTCATTATATAATTTAGTTAATGTTACTGAGAGTAGCTATTATACAAAAGGCAAGAAATCAAACATGCAGGGAAATAGCTTAAAACCAATTAACTATCAAACTTTTTGATATTATAAGAGACTTAAAAATGCTATATAATTACTTAATAACAAATATTCACTGAATTTAACTGAATTTTCTTATTATTCATTTTTATATCATTAGCAATACACGAAAATCACCCTTTAATGGGTTGTAGTTTTTAAAACTTATACAAATTATATTTATACATCTTGCTAATAGAAACATATCTTAGACATGTTCTTTGGGAAATCTTAGTGGAGACTTACTGTCTTATTTGATCTTTTTATTATAATTATTATTTTTTTATCTTTAGATAGACATGACAGTAGAGTGTATTTTGACATATCATGCATACATGGAGAATAACTTCCCATTCTTGTAGTAGTGTGTGACATGGGGTCTAACTGGTTTTGTATTCATATATGAACATAGGAAGGTTATGTCAGATCGATTCTACTATTGTAGTGGGAAACAAATATCAGAACACTGAGATCTGGAAGCAATACCTTATTAGTGGTGCCATGGCCCAGTGGGATAATTTCCAAAGGCTGAGCCCCAAACACAGCAGAGCTTTTGTTTTTATATATAAACAAGTTTGGGGTATATCAAGGTAATGGAATTGGTGCAGTTCTATTGGGGGTGCATTCTACATTCCTTATATGGGTCCAAGCTTGTGGATAGCCTAGGGTTTCAGATCATACAGCTTAGGGACTTTTTTTTGCACTAAGCCTAAAGGGGATTGTTCTGTCTCTGCTACTTGTTTTCCGTATCTGCTGCTGTGGTTATCTGAAAGGTACCTGTTAGTAACTGCAAAACGCTATGGTTAAATATCAGTGCTGCATGTCAGCGTGCAAAACCATAGCCTGGCAGCTCTTACACTTCTTGAGTTCACTTTCCCCCTCTTGTGTGTTATTTGATCTTCTTAACCGATCTGAAAAGTAGATATTCACTAATTTTTAAAGGAGACAGCTAACTCTCACTGAATATATATGCCTATGGTGCCAGGATAAATTAGCACACCCCTCATGGTTTACAACAGAAATGTGTTTTCCCACAGTTTTGGAGGCCAGAAGTTCAAAGTCAGGCTGTAGGCAGGACTGGTTCCTTCTGGAGGCTCAAAGGAGATTCCTATTCTGGCCAGACTGCTGCATCCGGTGGCTGCCAGTGATTCTTGGTGTTTCTTGATTGGTGGGCTCTACTCCAATCTCTACATCTGCTTTCAAATGTTCTTTCCTCTGTGGGTCTCTCTCTCTCTCTTTTTTTTTTTTTTTTTCATTTTTTGTCTCCTTTAAGAACATTAAATTTAGGGACATTCTTAATCTAGGTTACTATTTTAGTCAGCTTTTTTGCTGATGTGACCAAAAGAGCAGAAAAAAATAATTTTAGAAGAGGAAAGGTTCATTTGGGACTCTTGGATACAGAGGTCTTAGTCCATACACAGCCGTCTCTGTGACTTTGTGCCCACAAGGAGGCAGAACATCATGGCGGGAGAGTGTGGTGAAGGAAAGTGGCTCAGGACATGACCACCAAGAAACAGAGAGAGCTCCACTCCATGGGATAAAATATATATTCCAAAGGCATGCCCTCAATGATGTACCCCTTCCAACCACATCCTACCTGACTACAGTTATCACCCAATTAATTCCTATCAGGGGATCAATGCACTGATTATGTTAAGGCTCTCAGAACCCAATCATTTCATCTTACATTGTCTCACAATGAGCTTTGTGGGACAATCCTATCTAAAACATAACACTGTCAAATTGTCTGGAGATCCTTAACTTTACAGAGTAGAGATCTTTTTTCCATATAAGGTCATCTAAGATAGTAGGGATTATGACTTGTAAATAGATTTTGAGGTAATGATTCAAACATTTACTATACTGTGCAATGGTTAGAATTCACATTGAATTTTTTTTTCTAACTTTGTAGTACAAATGCTTTGTATTCCAACTCAATAACAATATATACTTCTAACAAAATGACCAAACATAATCCCTGCCTTTAGGGAGTGATATTCTAGTGAAATAGGTGTGGCTCTTTAATTTAAAAAAAAAAAAAACTATAATTAGGTAGAGTAAATATAATTTGATCTACTAATGAAATATAATACCATATATTACTCCTTTGGCTAAGTATTATTTTCATTGCTTATCATATATAAGTCAGCAAAAAGAAAAAAATTCCACTAAATACAATGAGTATTAGTTGTTAAAAGAAATCAAAGAGATGTCTAAATTTTTTATATCATAAAGTTAAACCATATAGAAAAAATTTTTAAAGAAATATTAACCTGTAAAAGGAAATAAATGTTAATTATTATTAAGCAGACTCCAAAAGTACCCTAAATATTTGCAATAAATATTTATATTATGTTAAGGCTAATTTTATATTTAATAAATATAAAATTTATTAAAAACAGACTAAGTTATATGACCCAAAAGGTCACATGGTATTTTTTTTGAAGGAAACCAATGTTGATATTTACTAAAACTCTGAGAAATTAAGTATTTTGAAATATTAAAATATCAATTTATGTTATTTTATGAAGATCATGAGGAGTTATTTTGGAAAAATATAAACCTAATAGTTATAAGGAAGTATTCATATTCATGTATGTGAAAATATTATTAATGCATTCAATAAGAATCTCTAGGTTGTTTGGTTGGTTTTTGTTGCTGCTGTCTTTTCATTAGTCTAGAAAATAATGGCTCATTAGTGATAGCATCGTGGTTGACCTCTCTGTTCTTTTTCATCATGATTTTTTCATCATGCTATGAGCTCAGCAGCCTGAGTTTTCACATACAGGGCAGGAACTGAATATAAATAGCCCATTTTAAATGTCATTTGAATATGTTTCAGATTAGGATTATTTTGTAGGGAAAAAAAAAACACCTTAAATTACAAACACAACTTTGCTATAGTGACTTTGTAGTAACTAAATAAAGATGTATGTCTACAAGTTTAATGCTCTGTAAAAGTATTTATATGGCAATGTGGTAATTAAAAATGAAATATTAAAGTGGTTCATCTAAATATTCATTTGAAATTAGGTTTGAATTACAAATTTTTCATAAACTTTAAAGAGAGAAAGTTACTGATTCTAAGCAATGAATCCAGAGATTTTGGAAGAGGAAGTATAGGAGTAGATGTGGAACATGGCGCACAAGACCAGAAAGAAAGCAAATACAGAAAAATGAGAGTCAAAATATTAAAATTCCTGTATTTATCACTCTAAGAAGAAGTGATTCCAGTTTTTGTTTTTGTTTCTCATTTATGTCTAGCTCCCTTCCTTCATATTGAATTTCAGTTCCTTTATTCTTGCCTCTCCATACCTTCTCTCTCCACCTGGCACAGTGAATTCTAAGTTTTAGAATCGGAGGCCAATCAATATGCATTAAATCAAAGACTATTTGCATAAATATTTCTTAGAATTTTTCTAACTTTCCTCCTTTGCTTAAAAACAAGTCTGTGTTAGTCTGTGTTGCTATGACCAAAGTACCTGACAAGAGCAACTTAGGGGAGGAAAAGTTTATTTGGAGCTCACAGTTTTAGAGGTCTCAGTCCATAGATGGCGGACTTCATTGCTCTGGACCCCCAGTGAGCAGCATATCATGACTGAGGGCCTGGCTGAAGAAAGCTGGTCCTCTGCTGGTGACCAAGAAGCGAGAGGGCTGGGAAAGGAAACAGAGTGCAGGGAAAATGAACCTACCCAGGCCCATCAACAGGTGGGCCATGACGGGAGGAGGTGAATCCTTGGGGGCGTGACCTGATAGGATACATGTTCCCTGTGATCCTTCCTACCACCTCTGCTTTCTGGCTACTGTGATATAAGCAACTTTCCTCTGTCTCACCTTTGACCATGATGCCCTGCGTGACCTTGGGCACAGAGCAGTGGAGTTGATCATCCAAAGACACTGAAACTGTGAAGCCCCGGAAATAATTTCCCTCCTCTAATTTGTTCTTGTTAGATATTTTGGTTACAGCAACGCAAAGCTGAGTAACACAAAATCAGTGTAGATAAATGGCTAATATATACTATGCAGAATGATAAGACAAAAGAATGAAAAATTAATACTAACTAAATCCTGAAAATTCATATCTGATAGGGGAAACAAATAACTGTTTCCTTCCTATTGTAATGTTGGATTTTTCAGCAATTAGGATCTGTATTGATCCAATTTACTGTCATTATCTCATTTGTTCAGTTATGAGATATTTGTTGCTGCACCTGGAGAATAACCTGGTTCAGTGGAGGTAGAAGATAAGGAAATTAGCAATTATTGTCCTGTATATTAAGCTGCAAAATAAAAGCATAAATGAACGGAGATTGTAGACAGCTAGAGGGTCAGCTCCTATGTCTGGGACATTTGGGTACCTTTTAAAAGGAAGTGATAATTGATGAGAGTGATGAATGATAGAATTGATTCTTAAATCTTTCACAAATTGTTAGTTATTTTCTACAATTCATCCTATAAAAAAGGATACAGATTTGATTCACTTATTCAGCAAGCTTTTAATATGTAACTCAGAATATAATTGGCATGTTAAAATAAGCCACCAAGATTTAATTTAATTCAACTTAATAAGTTGAAGAATTTAATAGAGTGATTTTTAATACAACCCATTAAAGTAATAATAGTAAATAATGGATTTTTATGTTAATTTCTGCTTTAAAGATTCATACAAGGCAAATCTTTAACATACCATATTGTTCCAGTGTAAATTTACAAATAAGATAAAATGCCTAGACTTTAACATATTGTTTAAAATATGATGTAGGAGTAAAGATATATACTTTATTTGTGATATTATGAGCCACATGGATAGTGTCATCCACTTTCTTAATTTTTAAACAGGGAAATAAACTAAAGAAAATTATTATTTGCAATTTAGAATTGAGTCATCTTACTTTGATCATTAACCTATTCTTAAATAATTCAAAATAAAATTGAGCTTTAACAACCATGACTATAGATAGCAAAATTGAATATTTTTGTTGTGAATCTCCACTTTAGATGCTTTGATTAAATTCAATTCTATGTTTTCTTTGATGTATCAAAAATAATATAACAGAGCATGAAAACCAATCTGATGCTTTCATAGATACACATTACTAAAATATTTATTTTGATATATAAATGTGTATGATTCTGAAAAGGATAAGATAAGCCTTTCAACAATTCTCAAAAATAAATTCATATATATATATATATGAAAATTGAGGCAACAGAGATGTCAAGTAACTTATCCAAGGTAACACAGCCAATTGTTCATGGAGCTTTAAATTTGTCCCATGTGGTTTCTCAGGTCTGAGCATAATGCCTTTATAAAATGAGACAATAGTAAGTCAAAGAGACAAAAAGTTAAGAAATAGATTGTTTTATATACCTGAGACCAATATTGAATGTGATTTACGTTTCCTGGCAGCCAAAAGGAAAAAGAAATGTTCATTTTGTTAGAAAAAAAATTCTTCTAAGTTTTTCCATAGAATTCTATTCATTTAAAGACATTATTAATAAAGTATGAGAGACAGAATTGGGATCAAATCACTTTGGAAAATTCCACATACTATATTTTCTCTTCCCAGAAACTTACTATGTACATTATCATAGTAAAGTCTTAAAATTTTTCTATATGTGTATATACATATACATACATGTCTCTTCATACTATATAAATGCAATATGTATATCTGTTTATGCAGGTCTCTTTATATTATATACATACAGATATGTATATACACATACATATATGCATATACACATACATATATGCATATATATATAGTACAAATTTAACTAGATAGTTTTGTGTAGTTAATTATAAGTGATCATGTATAGTTAATGTGTATAATACATCTGTAATTATCTGTATGTATATATACCCAATTCCAAATAATATCTCCCTTTTATTTTGACTACTTATTAACATATGATAAAATTAAAATTTTATGGAATATATATTGGAAATTATTTACTGGGCTAAAGGGTTTTTATTGTCTCACCACAAATATTTAGGAATTTATCAAAAAATACAAATAGCAAAACACAATATACAAGTTGACTTATTACAACCATGTTTTTAATTTAGCACTGTTTTTAAAGAGAAATTTTTACCTTTATCTATATTTTGAAAAAATACATCAAAATGTTGCTCTTATTTGGAATTTAAAATGTCTACAAGATTGGCTATCTCAAATGTTCCTTAAAGATGGTAGGTGGTTGCCATGGCAATGAGAACATCCCAGGCAGAAGATGAAATTAAATAATGTAAATGAAAGTTCAGGATGAGATGAAGCTTGAATGTAAGTCTAAGTTCAATTCTAAAGAGCCAAGGCTAAAAAGTGGGTATTTACCCTCTGGAAATATCTTTTTATTTAACTTTCTTCTTCTATTGGAATCAGCATTTATGTGTACTAACCATAAGCACATTTTAAAAACTGAGATGCAGAGAGATTGGGAGCAGGATAAAAAGGTTATTTGGCTTTTCTTCTAAAGAGGAAAAGACAAAAGTCAAAAGTTTTTTTATAAAATTGGTAGAATGGGTGCAGATAGATAAATACAGGGAGAGACATGGATGAAAGGGAAGAACAAGTCTTCGGTGTGATTATGAGAGTAGATGAGATTACAGTAGATGAATAGGGAGATATGTATCTCTGAATTTAATATTCTATTATCCAATCCAGATAGTGCCAAGGCCAAGCTGCATGCCTGAGCCTGGAAGACTGACTGAAGTAGGGCCGAAAGTAATTGAAGGGAGGAGTTCGAGGTTAGAATGTAGAATAGGAGGAAAAAAAAAATCCACCAGAGTTGGCTGCAGGAGTTAGTTGTCAAAGAACTGAAAACTTTTCATCAGTCAGTGAAGCTCTCAACAAAAACAAGTATGTGATCAGGTAGCAGATAAGACAATAGGTAGTAGATTTGAAAGGAGAAGAATAGTTGAGGCAATGTGCTAAGAATGACACTTTGGAATAAGTGACGTGTATCCACAAAGATATTTAATCCAGAACCTGACCCTGAGAAAGGTGTGCAAGGGTTGCATAGAGTTAGATAAAGTAGAGACAATTCCATTGACATGTTTAGAAAATGAAAGGGTTCCAAATGGAATAATGGACAATGTCAAGGGAGAAAACGGAAAGCATGAGGAGGAAATTGATGAACTTGAATGCAAATGGCAGGAATGACTGATAATAAGTTTTAACTGTGATCCTGAAAAACAGAAAAAAGGGATGGGCAGGAAATAAAAACAAGTATTAGAAGGATGAATCAGATTTCAGTGCAGGATCTGAAACTACTTAAAATAGGAAATCTCATAATTGTCAGAAATGCTACTGAATAAGAAATGAAGAGTCTCCAGCCATTGTCACGTCATGCCGACATAGCCGAGATGCAGAAGTTAGGGGACTGGTTTTAGTATCACAGCTGTTCAGGGCTCCCAATGACCACATAGCAGAATATAGCAGTTGTGTGTTGAAGTCTATACATCAGACACCATCCTTGCCTTTGCCTGTCAAGTTTTGCATTCGTGAATCTCATTGGTAGAGTCTTTGGCAACAAAGGAAGGTGGGAAATTTAATTACTAGGATCTAGTCCTTTAGAAACAAGGAAAAACATAGAAGGAGATGGGGATGGAGTCTGATAAGCAAGTGTAAAAATTATGAAAATGAGAGGTGAAGAGATCATAAAGAAACATGATTTACAGTTTTAAACTTTGGCAAGTTCATTTTTATTGACCTTCAAGTGTCCAGGCCCACATTCCTATGCAGCCCCAATACACAGAACCAAATACAAGGAGAAATATGAAGCCAACTTGATGCCCCTACATAGTTCTTGACCCCTCCAAACCATTGGCGAGAGCTGGGTCACAGAGCAGTCCAGTGCTTAGAGTGCTGTTGTTGTAATTCTCAGAGGCTAGAAGAGGGAATGCTGGATCTGCAAGTGTAGTGTCTAGTCCAGGGGCAGCAGCAGTGGAAGTACCTGGGAACTGGTTAGAATGGCAATCTCTTGGGAGCTAACCCAGACCTACAACATCAAAATTTTATGGGTTGGGCCAGCATTTGTGTTTTAACAAACTCCCTAGGTAATGCTGATGCATGCTATAGTTTGAGAAGCCCCATTTTTAAGTAACAAAAAAAGTATATCATTAATATAATTTTATATTAAAATAGTTAAACTCCATATTACCCTTAAAAGAGTGAAGCATGCACTGAATGTAGTGAAATTACACTGCATTAAAGTGCATTTTTCTTGATATTTTTAAGTATGTAAAAATGTAATATATTAAACTATGTTTTAAGAAGCACAAATAATGCCATTTGAGAAATTATCGCCTGATTTCATTTACAAGAAAATTTCAAGTATATAGTTTTACAGTAAAATAGTAATAGCTGATTATTATAGCTCTTACTATATGTCAAGCACTATTAAGGACGCTAAATCTGTACTAATTTAAGATTTACCTGTACGATAGCTACCATTATTATTATTGGCCCCTTTAGACAAATGAGAGATTGGTAGAACTGAGACACTAACTAGTTTGACTCAAACCTACCATTTGGCATAGAAAACAACATTACAAGAATATTTTTTATTCTATATCTCTCTTAAAAAATAAAAAGTGAAATTTTTCTTTTATGTACATCTACTAAATCGGAAAATGGGAAGTTTCTTCAAATATAATCATATTTTAAGCATAGAATTTTCTCCCTAAAAGTTAAAAAATTATAAATATTAGTCCTCATAATATTGCTAAGATAAAATTGGCTTTAAAATCAGACTGTGTTAAATGATAGTTGCTTTGAATGAATCACTTGTTTCTCTGATGTCTAATTTCCAGTTGAAGACACAATAACATAAGTAAAAGACAGAAAGGAGACAAAACAAATCATTGCTGAGTTAGGAGCTTAGTATAAACTCATGCTTTTCCTTGGTCTTGCTTTCCTCTTCTCTGGAAGTAATGGGCCATTTTGTTGCCTTGATTTTGGAATAAAGTTTTAAGACTCAGGGAGTCAATAATCCTTTTGAAAGAGAATTAATGAGTCTTTCAATGTAACCAATTTCAGTGATATCACTGGGGCCTATTATACAATTATTGCAAACAATATTTATATGATCATATATCTGAACTATAACTATTTGCAATTTTATTTTTCTGTTATCTGCTGTGTGAACAGCTTTCTGATAATGGGGATTTTATAAAATGGTTTATTAAAATGTCTAGTTTTGCTATCTACTCATTATATTAGATAAATTGCAACTCTGAATAGGACTTGAAGGCACCATTTTTTAGTGCCAAGGAAATAAAGTAATGTATGCTCTTGGCAGTGAAAATGAAGCTACCATCAGTTCTATTAGGGAAATAATATATAAAAGAGTTAATTGCTTTCAGAAACTGAGACATCTGTGTCTCAGGTAGATACTAATTTAATGGTATTGCTTAAAATATAGTTAATTATTTAGACACAAAAAATAAATTACTACAATAATTTTATAAAAATGATATTCCCAGCTCATGTTTAGAGGGGCACATTTTTTTCCTCAAAAATTGATTTAATATATCATTGAGAATGGTAATATTTTCAAAATTTCTGAGTTTAACCAAGTACTAGTGCCGACTCAACAAGAATATGAAAAGTTATAGTCAATGCTAAGATGTAAAGTTGATTATTATGAGAATTTATCACTGAAGTGAATTTTCAATTACTCCAGCCAGTGTTTAGGATATATTCTAGAACTTTGTATTTATCTTTGCTCCTATTGGTAATTTTAAAGGGTTCATCTCTATGGAGGATTTTTAGAAGTATAAAATTGTATACTCTTAATCCTAAAAGAAAGAGACTTCAGTTTTAGTTGAGTGCAAATATTTTCATATGATATTCTCAGCAATACTAGGGTAAGATGGCTTTGTGTATTATGCATAGGTAAGTTACACAAATCATGATAGACTGGTAAACATGCTACTGCTTGATAGTGAAGTGTTCGGTTATGTGGAGTATGGAAAAAGGTCAAGTCATCTCTCAGAATCCTAACAGCTGCATGAGTTCTTCATAGGTCTTTTCCTTTACTGTATACATAGTATATATGTTTTAATTACTACATTGCTTACAGAAATGAGAAAATTTTGTTTTATGATTTTAGAATCAGGACAGTTTTTAAATTTAGAAAGGAAATGCATGAATTATCAACTATAATATAACTATCATCGATACCAAGTCAATGAAAATGTGCTCACCTTTTAAGCATTTGACTCTGAATTTATAAAAGGAAATAATTTCTACTTCCCTTGTAAAATAGGTGTGTCTAGATGCAGGTTTTTTCTGTATTTATATGAAAAAGTATTTTTCCAAAATTGAACGTAAGGATGTATTAAATACTTTGTCCTCTCATTGGTAAAAACAAAATGTGTTTTTCTCTATCAAAACTGATTTTTTTTATTGGTATTGTCTTGACTCTTTCAGGTTGGTATTTTATATTTAAGAAAGAGTTCATGATGATTAAGAATCAGTTAAAAGCACCAAGGCTTAGACTACAGCATGCCCAAGACAATAGCAAAGAGCAGTAGAAAGTAATTAAAGCAACCATAAGGCAGACAGGACTCTCTGAACGGTGAAAATCAATGAGGAAGAATGGATCGCTCTCTTCCCATTGATTTTCCTCTTCTGATTGTTCTGGGAGCTGGACTCAATTAGTTACTCTATGATTCCCCCCATTTTCTGCTTCCCTCCCTCCTTCCTTCCCTTCTTCTCCTTTTTCCTTTCTTATCTCACATCTCTCCTTCCCTTCCTTCCTTTTTCCTTCTTCCATTCCTCTTTTCCTCCTTATTTCTCTTTTATCTATCCCTTTTTATTTCTTTCTCACATGGCACTGTGAAATATATTGCTCAGTAGAAACTGAGTTCCCACAAAGGATAACAATGTCTCTTATGGAATTCTGGGCATATGTTCCACTGCCAAACTGAAATCTTCTTTGGGGCATATAGATGCAATCATCTAACAATTGTGAATATCAAAATAAAATGCTCATATGAACTTTGAACATTGTCCACTTCAGTAAACAGTGACCTGTTTTTGAGAAAAAAAAAAATCTAAGAGAACTCTTAAATTCTTCCTTCACTTCAGCAATCATTTAAGCTGCAAATCCTGTTAACTCTACCTTCAAAACACAATCTAAATTCTTCCACTTAAGTTTATTTCTACTCTGACCATTGAAAATCCAAGCCAACATCATTTCCAACTTCCAGAATCTCATCATGACTGATCATCTATTTTCTACACTTGTTTCCCTCCAAATCTAATCTCCCCAGGGCAGGGGAATAATCTTTTTAAAACATAAATCAGATCAGATAAGCTTTCTGCATAAACTCTTCTCTATTTGAAATTCTCCTATGGCTTATTTATTGTGATATAAATCCAAACTTCTTACCATAGCTTAAAGGGCCTTATTAGTCTAGTCTGGCCTTTATTACTTCTCTGACTTGCAATTACTTTCTCTTTTCTCTGCCATCACATTCCTGCCATGGCTTGATTTCTAAACTCACTTATGCCTCAAAACTTTGCATTTGCTACGCTGGCTAGAAATTTTTTCACGAGAACTTTTTCTGTCATTTTCAGTATCAGTTCAAATTTTATTTTTTTCACATTTGTTAATATCTGAAATTATGTAATAAATTATTTAACTTCTTATTTATTTTCCTAACTAGGGAATAAATTTAATGAAAACAAGTAATTTTTCTGGTTTATTTACCATCACATATTCAGTTCCGTCAGAGTGTCCGGCACATGTTAACTATTCAGTAATTGTCACTTAAATAAATTATAATAAATTTTGTTCCATTCTTATAATTTTAATAAATTTTGTTCCATTCTTATAGTTTACCAGTATAAAAAGTTTAAAGGAAATGCTGAAAGTCACAATAGGCATTTGGAGAGAACAGATACTGATCTTAATAATCTAGTTGACGTTAGTGATGATGCCCAGTCCCCTGAATGCATGGTACAAGTTAAAAATCATTTATTAAGGTCCTTCAAAATAGACACCAACAGCAATCTTAGGAAGTTAAATGCATAAATGCTGACAGTGCTGCTGCCCAGGAACCCATGATGGTAGGTGTTAAACCAATCTTACATAAAGGAAATTGTAAGAAAGATCCATCTCATAGTCAAGAAGAAATTAAGACAATGAAATGTAATATGGTTAATTGGATGGTAACACTGGAACTTAGGCTAAAAATAAAGAAATCTAAAATTAAAAACAATGTATCAACATTGGCTCATTATTTGTAAGGATTGTAGCAGATAAATATAAGTGTTAATAACTGAGAGAAACTTGTGCTTTTTTTAAAAAAAAAGAACTAATACTATTCTAAAAATGAACTCTATCAATCAGAAAAATATATTTCTTGTAAATTTGAGACTAGCTTTGCTTTAACATCTAGAAAAACACAAATATTAAAGATCACGGCAGCGATAATCCTTAGTCAAACCCATTCTCTCTATAAAGTCATCTTTTCCTCTTCTAACTGAAGCAAAAATTTGCTAATGATCTTGCCAATTAAATATTATGTTTCAGTTGTGTAATGCCATAAAGAACATTATGGACAGTGGCTTTCTGGAAATAGTTAATTAAAATGAAATTTTGAATTTCACTGAAAGCTAGATCTTTATATCAAAGCTAATGAACAAGAATCTGTTTGGGCAAGAGCCAAGTCACCATTAATATGTTATGTTATAATGACCCCTATTGTTTTTTCCAAAATTATTTCAGTGCATCAATTTAAAAAAAAGTGAAGTTAAATGAAAATAAATATTTAAACCTTAATGGTGAATAAGAATGTTGTCTCTTATTATTTTAATTTAAATTAAAAAAATCTAAAATGACAATATTATTATAATTGCCTGAAAAAATAAATGAGTATTTATTTATTTATTGCCTTGGAATTTTATACAGGTTGATCATATAGAACTACTAAAAGATTAAAAAAATTATAAAAATGATCTCTAACTTTAGTATTGTTTATATATTTTAAAGGAAAGAAAAGTTTAATTAGACTAAGATTCTGTTGAATAGAAATACCAACCATTTGTCTTGAATTTTCCTTTCTCATGATTTTTTGGTACATTGGCTAAATTTAACTTTGTCTTGCTAATTCAGATCATTTGACATAATATGCCTATCTGCATTCTGTGAGTTTTATCCCTTCATTCATCATTTTATATGTCCCAGATCATCAAAAACATCTTACCTTAGCAACCCAATAATGGTTCAAGGGTTTAGTAATCTAGTTTAATTTTCACATTTTCACACATCACATACTTTCCTCTTCCATAATGGAGGGCAGCCAGAATTTAATTAGATCACAGAGTTCACACCACAGGATCTACTGTTTTTTAATTAATAGCATATATTGTTTCAGATGTTTACCTAGACACCATTAACACCAAACAAATCACACAAAACCCCAGCATGTTACTGGAAATATATATTTATTATTTATTGTTTTCATTTGTAAAAGTACACTTGCCTTCTTTAGTGGAATATAAAAAGAGTGTCAATAAACTAAATGATTTGTAGAATTAATACTAAAATAGAAAATACAATTATGTGGTGATTCATGTTTCCCTTAGGACTCATTTCTCAATTGTAGACAGCAGGGAAAAAATCCTCATTCTCTTCCTACAAAGCTAGATTATTGTTCCTTTTTGTAGCACATTATGGTTGATTTATGCTTAATGCTATATAAAACATATGAAGCCTCAGACACACAGGAATCATTTAGATCTCTTCTTTCTTCCTGCCAAAAATTAACTAAGTTTTGATTCAGGTAGAAATGTCCATGTAATTCCTGTGTTAATATGTGGCTTATTTTCCATATTGTCCTTATTTACAAGTTATTAGACTATTTATAGATGCATTCAAAAGTTTATTTTTACACCTAAAGCAAGGCTACAGATCCTTTTAACATCCGGCTAATTTTATAAGATGAAAAAAAAAAGCCTTGTGATTGAAGCCCCTATACATTTTTGTAAGCAAAATAAAATAAATAGAACATTAAATGATATTCATTTGGTATGCAAAATGTTTGTGGAAAAGGTCAAAAGCCATCATTTGCAAGTCTAAGATGCAGAAATTTCTATTATAAAATATATATCTCTGCATGTCTCAAGTTAGAATGAATTGTAAATTAAGAAAATGTAAATTATTTGGGATAACATTACATAAGAAAAGATAATTGCAATGTAATCAGTATTGTGGAAATTGTGTAAAATGCTTCCCAAACTGTGTTTAAAGGTTTATTTGTGGCCACTGCACATGCCTGTAATCCCAGCAGCTTGCAGGCTGAGGCAGAGGATTGTAAATTCAAAGCCAGCCTCAGTAAAAGCAAGGGGCAAAGCAACTCAGTGAGACCCTGTCTCTAAATAGAATACAAAATATAAAATACAAAAGTTTTCAGCACATGAAACAATAACATCCATAACCATTTTTAGTCACTCTTCATCTCTTCCTTTCTCTCTGTCTTCTCTGTTTCACTCTTGGCCTTCAGCAACCTTTATTTTTATTCTTAGTTGTCTCCTTATATTTGCCTGTGTTCTACTATTCTCAGACTAAGGTGTGATTCCATTATTTTACAAGTAGCAGACATAATACTATTACAACTGTCAGTTTGCACTAAGTTTTGAGGCAACTCTTTCAGAACTTTTAGATAGATAAATCATTTGCTCATTTTGGCTTCTCTTTTTGTTATACTCTAAGGAAGATGTTTCACTTTATTAAAGGCAAATAATGACTGACATATCATTGTCATCTAAACAACATTCAAGCAATTTGTAAAAGTACTTAGAAGAGATTACATTCTTCATTGAAATATATTTAGTATTAATTTAGGTTTTCCTTAGTCCAAAGTGTGATGGCTCTAGTCTATGATCCCAGTGGTTCAGGAGGCTAAAGCAGGAAGATCTCAAGTATGAAGTCCCCCTCAGCAACATAGAGAGACCTTATCTCAAAATAGTAAAAGGGGCTGAGAATGTAGTTCAATTCCCAGTATGGGGTGGGGGCGTGTTTTCTTTAGAGTATCATGTTCTCTAAGCCATCCAAATTTCATTCCTTAAGAGTAAGCATCACAATAATCCATGATTTTTTCAGATGACTATATTAGAAACTCAATGATATATGAAAGTATATCAATTCAGCAAATATTTCTATATTTTTCTGTATCACTATATAAACTGTGCAGTGATTTTCATAAAGAAAAATTATGAAACCAAGTAAGGAGGAAATCTGAACAGATCTAGAAAATAGCTAATTTTTTTTGTAACTCTGCATAATCCTACTTCCTCTTTCTACTTCCTTTCCTTTCCAGCACCGATTCTATGATCTCTTTTTTGCTCATTTCTAAATGAGTAATTTTAACTCAAATACCATAGATTTATGTGTTTTCATTAATCTGTTACTGTTGTGCTTTTAAACAGTAAGCAAATTGTTATATAATTTTGCCATGATTTGAAATGCATATTATAACTTTGAAGTCTTTTAAATGTAAAGTTTTCTTAGGTGAGGTGTGGGAGAGACTAGAAAAGAACAAGTTCTCAGGGAATTACAATGAGGACAGCAGTGTGTGTGCCAGAAGAAGAGCCATGAGCATTTTGGGGGCATGGTATCATTTGCACTGTAATCACAGCTGACCTGTTTTAATTCCTCAAGAGTGATATGTAAAATATCTGTCATTTGCACCTTTTTAAATGGCGCCCATGCGATACAAACATGCCATAATTCTGTTTTTTTTTTCTCTTAAGGCTCATTAGAGTACAGTGCCATCTTACATTTACACTGTAATCTGAGGGCTATGAAATGCTTTCAATCAATGAAATCTTAAATATCCTCTATCTGTAGATAATAGATCCCTTTACTGCTAAGGTCTTTGATAATAATCATCTCTGCCCTCACCTAAGTTTTTTTGCATTCCTATTCCAAAAATGCATTCCTTTTGAGTGGGTATGAACACATTTGAAAGTGTGGATGCACATAAAGACATTTTACACAGCTACATTCTGAGTGTTCTGTTCAGCTTGCTGATTGCTGAGTTGTGACCTCTCCATTTATAATTTGGCGAACCTGCCATAAAGTGACAAAGAGAGAGAGAGAATATCATGCTGTATATTAAATGTTTCGGGATAAGCAGAGGAACTTCGAAGGAAATGTTCCAGAAAAAATGAAGGTAAAGATCCATATATAATTAGGTGTCAGTAGAAGTCCTTCATTACTATAAAGTACATCAAATACAACACTATATTGGAGAGCTTTGCAAACATTTTTATGGACATTTTCTGCAAGCAATGCTGTTGGACCTACTGTGATCTCGGAGGATTAGCAACAAGTGGAAGAATATTTGCTAAAGTAGTACGTCTTTCTGGCAAGCCAAACATTTCCACAGAGGCTATACTTTTGGAGCTTATTTATTCACTGCATTCTCATTTCCAAAAATTATATCCTTGCTGTGCCATGAGAATACACATTTCTCAAGGGGAACCTGAAATGAGAGTTTAAGATTACTAGCATAGTACATCTGAATTGTCATTAGCGCGTTTTTATAAGAAATGTTCATCACACATTGAGTGGAATGGGCTAAAGATAATTAGCCCACAGCTATGTATACCTAAGTTCATGGTATTAAAAATATAAGAAAAAAATATTGTGGGAGGCTAAGATATTTTAAAGCAAGACAATTAATACATTGAATATAATTTAACAAAATGCTTTTTTTTCTTATGTCTAGTAATGGGTTATACTTTCTGATGAATGGGAAATGTTTATGAAAAATACTTGAGATGATGTGAACTAGTCCAAAAACAATAATTTCTCAAGTTACTGGTCCAAACCCCATGAGAAGTGAGCCATCCAGGTTTTGGACATATTATTTAGCTCTCATTTACATGCTGAGTTTTACCCTTTATTTATTACTGTAAAGCCTTTTTCTTCCTCTTTAAAAATTGCCAACATATTTCTCTAATATGGAAAGAGAGTATTTTAAACTTTCATCATTATAATGGACAGTTCTTTTCTAATTCAACAACTACTATCCACACATTGAAGTGCATGTAGGTTTCTGGCTGGCCTAGTACTTCTTTTCCTTCCAATGACCATTTTGATATTTTATTAATACAGCTAGTTAAAAAAAAATAAAAACAAAAATCTTTAAGGAGGACACTAATATTTCTGTACAAAGCTTGTGTGTGTGTGTGTGTTCTGAGTGTGTGTGAGCTTGCTTACATGTGAGCTGAAGTGTGTTCCCAGACAGATTTCATTAAATAGAAAGAAAGAAACAAAAGGAAAGAAAAAGCATAAAATACGTATCTTTTTGGTAGTATATTGATGTTTGCAGAAAACCCTTATCAAAATTTAATGACCCTAAAGGTGGATATTGATTTTCCTTTCTCCACCAACAATATTTCATTTGTGATATTGACTTGCCACAAATGAATGTTTGCTTAAGATACAGTGCAACATGTTATAGAGCAATCTTACATAAAAGGCTTGCAGCTCTTGTATTCTACAAGGAACAAAGCAGCTCATAGTGAGCAAAGGAATGTAAAACCAAAGCCGGTCCATCTTTTCTTCCTCTTTCATATATGTATTTAGATTGAAATTTGATTTTGTAAAAGTCTGGGAGTTGGAGCTATTGAGTGCCTTGCCAGGGTGAGATTTTGGACGTGGGATGATAGGTTTGTGTGTTGGTTTGTTAAGTTCGCTGTTACAAAGGGCCACACAAACTGGGTGGCTTAACTGGCAAAATTTGTTTCCTCACAGTTCTGGAAGCTGAAATTCCAAGTTCAAGGTGTTGGCATGCTCATTCTTCTCCTGTAAGAAACGATGCATTTCAGGCCTCTCTCTTTTAGCTTCTCATAGTTCCTGAGCTTGTGTCAGCATAATTTTAACTTGAACATAGTAGGAGGATGTTTCTTTATGAATTTCCCCATTTTATAAGGATATCAGTGGTATTGGATTAGAGGCCCACCCTACTACAATCTCAGCTGAAGCTTAGCTATTTTCAGGTAGTTCTACTCTACAGCCTCAGAGTGTTCTGCACTCTGTTGCTCTTATTTGAGTTCTTTTGACTGCAGCCTTGCTCTGACCTGCTGCCATTTATTGTCATTCCCCCCAGCCCTGTGCTTTCCTGCCCTGATGTACCTTCTTTTATCACCTCCAGCAATAGCTGCTGCTTCTTTTTTCCCCCAACTTTTTATTTGTTCTTTTTAGTTATACATGAGAGTAGAAAGTATTTTAACATATCATTCTTACATGGAGTATAACTTTCCATTCTTGTGGTCTTACATGATGTGGAATTACACTGGTGGTATGTATTTATATATGAACATAAGAAAATTATGTCCGATTAATTCTACTGTCTTTCCTATTCCCATTCCCAACAATGATTTCTTGATGACTATTCCATTTTAAGTTCTCTTATTTCTAACTCTGATCTCCTGAATTCCAAACTCGAGTTCTGGTAGAGTTAGCAAGCATTACTTTCATGTTCTCTATACAAATTGAATTATATTGGCTAAGTGTACATCTTTATCTGAGCCAATGAACTCCTGGGTCCCTTTTTTCCCCTCAGGTAGCTTCTAGAAGGTGATAACAATTTCTTGAAATAAAGTACTGGTTCATTGACATCTAGAAGGAAACAGTTGAAGCAGATCTGCTTTTGGACAATTTTTGGCTGATTAAATTGTTTTAACATCACTGTTACTTTCTTTAACAGTGGTGTAAAGAAAAAAAAACAGCTTTCATGTAACTATTACATTATCTCTTAAAATCATTATGTATTCATAGACATAGGATCATCCGAGGCCTGTTAAAATCATGTTTTAAAAATGTGCCCACATAAATAGCTTATGATATACTTGTATTCAGCTTCACAATGTGCTCCAAAGAATTGTACAATTATTAGGTATCAATTAAAATAAATCTTAAAAACTATGGTCCTTATGTATCTTTGGTTAGAAATTCTTTAATCTGTAGTTTTCAGGACCTTTAGGTACTTGATGAAAAGTTTCATATACGCTTATTTTAGTGACTAAAGTGATCTGTAAACTTAGATATCAAACCTTAAGTTATTTGAAATTGTTTTCTAGCGCAATTGGCAAGGGGCATCAAAATTACAATATTTTGTACCTGTCAGGAAAACATTAGAGTTTGTTTGTTGTTATTTTTAATGAAATAACAACATAAGTTTCCATCTAACTGTAGACAAATATAAGATAAATTTTCCCCAAAAATAACAACTGCAAAGTTTATTCGCTTGTTTATTCTTTCATTAAACACATTTCTTTTACATTTGTTCAATTGTTATTAGAATTCTTTGAAAATGTAGTCTTAATGTACTTACTTTTGAGTTCACTTCTTTTATCCAAAGTAACTATGCAAATTTTTTGTTAATATTTCTAAAATTAAATCTATAATCATGAACTCACATCCAGTGAGAATGATTTATAGGTCTTAAAGCCAGTGCCACATAAATTTGTCACTTTGCAATAATGTAGAAAACACATCTATGAAAGCATGGTTCTCATTTGAAAGTGCTATTTACTTTATCAACTGTTATAATATTGAATAGTGATCCTAGATAGGAGGGACAATGATCATGTTTTGAAGAATGAAGGTAAAAGATAAATGGTTTTGATTTAAAAAAAACAAAATTACTAAAAGTCATAAAACATATGAAAACTTTTAAGACTGAAACAGCTTTGTCATAAGTAGTGGAATATAGTTTTTAACAAGTATATGAACCTATGTTGTAGGACATTTGTCAGGTGTACAACAAATCATCTCTGAAAATAGCTAATATTGATAAAGACAGATAATTTAGTGTTGTGAAATATTGAAGACATTATATTGAACATGATAAATACATATAATTTTGTAAGTAAATAAGAAGATAATTTTTCATAATGAAATATTTTAAGAGAAAAACATGAAATCCAGAGTAAACCTAAAATAAGTGTTCTAAAGGGAAAAAAAAGAGCATAAAATGCTATTTTACCCTGAAGTGTATTTAAAATAGTCTAAAAATCATAATTATTTGATACCTTTTCCAACATTAAAAAAATTATGTCAGTTCTTCTTTAACATTTAGAAAATATGTACTCATTTTCATTATTCCCTTTGATATTTCTGTTCCATGACATTTAAAGATTTTTATCCAGGCATAACACATTTTTATGCTTAGTGTACTTACCTACAAATTCATATATATGAAAAATTTAAAATCTTTTTTTCTATATTTAGAAGACAATAATTACTTAATATTTTTATCTAATCTCTATTTAATTAATATTTTAACAGATACTATAATTGATTTTTTTTGTTCTCTTACCAATTCTTTCTGAGATTTTTGATGCATTAAACACTTCTTTCTTCTTTTTCTCTCTCTCTGAAATCCATGCAGGCACTACAACTAAGGTACATCTTCAGCACTTTTTATTAGTTTTGAAACAGGGTAATGGTATGTTGCCCAGGCTCACCTTGAACTTGTAATCCTCCTGCCTCAGGTTCCTGACTTACTGGGGTTATAGGCAGATGTGCACCACCATATTGCTTTTTTTCTTTTTTTTTTTCCTTTAGTGCTGGGGATTGATCCCAGAGCTTCACACATACTAGGGAAGCACTCCATCACAGAGCTGCATTCCTGGTCTAATATTCCTTTCTTTTTGAAAGAATTTGGCTTTTTTGACCCTTCTGTCTTGTTTTATTTTTTGGTTCCTTATGTCTATAAATCTTTAATTTGGCTTCTGATCAGCTGCTTTCATGGCTTTAGTCCTTACCTGTAGGGGTTGATATTCCCCGGATTTCAAAACCACCTATAGTTGCCTACTGAATAGCATCTGGAGTATAAGAATCTCAGATGCCCTAGGGGTACTTAATACCAAAGTCTTCAAAACTCATTATCTTGCAGCTTCTCCTTTCTAATCCATAAATGATTGCCTATTTCTTCTCCATGTTAGTGAATGACACTTCCATACACCATGTTATTAGAACAAAAATGAAGCAGCTATCCGTGTTTTTTTTTCCCCTCCCATACTCTATCACCAGGTGACCAGGGTCAACAGATCATACCTCCTAATATCTCTCTCATCACTACTCACTGCTCCGTTTTCACTTTGATTGAATTCCTACTTTCACATTTTATGACATTTTTGGTTTTGCAAGTTTTTTCTTATGGCCTCTCTTGATGTATCCATGGAACCACACATTGTTCTTTTATATGGGTAAGAAATGAACTTTTCAAAAATACAAGCTACATATCATTTTATTTAAAGTTGATTAAAATATCAATTAAGTTTGACTTCATGTGTTGCCATTTCCTATAAAACAGTAGTCTAACTTCCTCACCAAGCCAGGGAAGTCTGTCTCTGATTCCCCCCTGACAACCTGTCCAGCTGCTTCCTTCCACAGCATACCATGCTGCAGCCATTCTGAACTTAATGTAAC
This sequence comes from Callospermophilus lateralis, assembly GCF_048772815.1. Lineage (NCBI taxonomy): Eukaryota > Metazoa > Chordata > Mammalia > Rodentia > Sciuridae > Callospermophilus > Callospermophilus lateralis. The sequence continues at coordinate 100,832,887 of NC_135312.1, read as the reverse complement.
ACCAACAGCCTTTCTGTCACTCTGCATCTACTCAAGCTCCCCACTTTTCCTACATCTTATTGCTTTCTGGGATTTTCAGGGTGATTGACATTTTTGTACCCCTCAATCTCTGTACTGTACCAAATACAGATGTCCATTGTAGGATCAGTCACCTGATCTGTTTTTCTTCTTTATGTAACGTCTATTTCTTTGTGTGGTAGTTAAGATGTCCCTAGAAGCAGGGCTCTAAGATGATAGTGATTCAAGTGCAAGTATGTAATTGGGTACATAAACCTACGAAATTGCTGTGGAGGCATGGGAATGTGAGACACTGAAGGACAGCCAATAAGGTGGGACATTCAAGCCAGATAATCCTGTGGGTCACTGAAACTTCCAGAAATCTCTGAACAGAGGTAGAGTATAAACCTCAGAATTACTTCTCCTCAAAGATAAAAGATCTATGGTTTTATATGCCAATATCAGCCATTAGGTGTGGATTACTCTTATATGGTGTGTGTGTGTGTGTGTGTGTGTGTGTGTGTGTGTGTGAGTGTGTGTGTGTGTGTGAGTGTGTGTGTGTGTGTGTGTGTGTGTGAGAGAGAGAGAGAGAGAGAGAGAGAGAGAGAGAGAGAGAGATTGATTAATCTTGTGGTCTACCCATAGAAAGGGCTACATACCTTTCTATGGCCTTTGATACAGCCCTCAGAAAAAAAACAGTATAGATGAAAGCCAACTCCATACATTAAAATGGTATGGCCCCAGAGATAAGGGCATGACATTAATAAAAAAATGTTATACCTTGTTACATTTTTAAAACTCCTTTTGGGCAGAGACATCGTCATAATTTTTATTATATTTTCACTGCCTAAGCTGGTGCTTGGCAGTATATTGGAACCACATCTACAGTTGTTAAATGAATAAGTTAAAAAATGAAAAATCATTGTTATCATATTAGCTTACAACAATCATTTATTTTCTATATGCCAACCATTGTTGTATGCTCTTTATTGGTGTTAATTCATTGAGCTGGAGTAAGAATAAACAATTTCAATTATTTATACTAGAAATTTGAGAAAAAAATACATCAGAGGGCCAATCAACTTAATCAGTAATAATCAATTTTCAAGAAGTTGGGATCAATGAACATTGCATTAATCATACCACATGCCTAGTCACTTTCAACTATTTATAATTAATAGTTCAGCACAGCAGTTAATAGAACATGTTCAGTATCTGGCTGTCTTGGTTCAGTTGTTAATTCTTCCACTTTTAAGACATGTGACCTTGGGCAAGTTGTCTAAGGTCTCTATTCTGTGAAAGAAGCATAATAATTTTATTTCATAAGGGTCTGAATGTTAGATCAATTAATAAATCCAAGGAATGTGAAACAGGGCCTGCTATTAAATACCAGCGTTTCTTGGAGGAGATTTAACTCATTTTCAAAGAATATAAAGGCTATACATCTGTGTGCCCAACAAAAAAGCAAGAACTGTGTTTGATTCATGTTTTTTCAACAAAAATTTTTGTTATAGTGTTCATACTTACAATAGATTTTTATAATTGTAATGTAGAATACACTATGATTATGTTATGACATCGAATAGGCAATATTGTCTTAGGTATGTATGCTTGTGTTTTGGAACTAAGAGCACAAGCCATTAGCAAAGGCTAATAATAAGAAAAGGAAAGCATTTAATAGGAAGAGGTACACCCTAAAAGACGGGTTTCATATTAGGAGGAAGATTTTTATTTGCATTATATTTGTTTGCTATGATTACTCACAATCATGTCTAATTAAAGCAGTGGCCCTGGGCCATATATTTCTCAGTGTTCTGACCCTGCAGTGCCCAGTGGGATGCAGAGCATAAGGGAAGGAGCTGACAGGTGGGTAAACAAATGTTGCTTCTGCCCTCCATTGCAGAGAAATTGAAGGTACACACAGGGAGACCAGACAACTAAATAGGGAAGACAGAATCAAGGTTGGGGTCTCATAGATCAGTTTCCTATTGCTCCTTTTTGACTTCTCTTCTTTATTTATTTTCATACGAGCATTAATATATTTTATATATTTCAACCAATTTTTTATCCATTAAAACGTCCCATGAGGGAATGTCAAAATCACTTTGTCAAATTCTATAGGCCTTCACACATAATGAACACTATCGTCTTTTGATTAAAATCACTAGCACATGTGGATTGATGGTAGACTTGAGATGAACACAGACATTTCCGGTCATAAATTTTCCAATACTGGAACTCAGTACTGCATTTTGCTACTAGGAGATCGTCCCTTCATTCGATTGGGAGCGTGATTGAATCATATCTTGTGTGAAAGTAATGATAAAATTTGAGAATAATGAAAAAAGCAGGTTTCATTTCGTTTTTCACGTTTTCTGCCTTCAAGCTGGTATTCTATTCTCTCTGGCTTTCTTCATGTAAACGTATGAGTCATCTTATTTTATTTTTCCACTTTAGAAAATTTATCAAGAAGCCATTATCTTCTCTCCTAATGTTTTGCAGCGAAAACAAGTTCGGGAGATGATTGAAAATGTGACACTGGAGGAATCTTAAAGTTGTCTTCTGGTAGTCCTGAAATTTCTGAAAAGCATCTCCTATCTGCATGGTGTATTCCCTCTGGCCAAGACTATGGATGATAGTACCTCATCTTTCTCTCTCTGTGAAATTCTTTAAAAATGAAAGTAAAATGCTTTTGGAGTAATATGCACAATCAGAAAGTTAAGAAGGTAGCTTTGTCTTCCAAATATAAAGTAGAGCCTAGAATATGGAAAGGGCTCAAGAACTTAGTTAAAGCATGCAAGAAAACTACTAACTTGAATATTCAATGTTTGGACATTTGAATAGAAACTACATTCAAAACACGACATGAATAACAGATATTCTCAGTTTTACTTGTTCTGTCTTTTGTTTAAAGAAGTAACATCTATAATTGTAAGGGAAAAAACCTAGTAATTGCACTTCAATGAGACATTGGAACTTTCACATTATCCTCATTTAGTCTTCATAACAATCTCACTTGGGTAGCATTCATTTCAGTAATGAGACACCTATGAAAAAAAAACTTTCTCTGTTCCCTGGTCATATGATTGGTAACTGGCAGAATCACAAGTTAAACCCAGAAATTATCTTGACACTCAAGATCTTTCTAGTATCATTATCTATTCAGATTCAGTAGGCAATTAAGAAAAGTCATGCTGGTATTCTGAATAATTTAATGGAAAAAATCATTAGAAAACAATGAAACTTTATGGACCTATACAAATTATTTGCTTTTATTCTGACAGTAGAATATAAATATTAATATCAGTGATTCCCTAAAATCCTTAGCCAGTTTGTGGGCAAAATAATTCCCTCGAAAATATCAAGAGTTTTTGATTGTTTGTTTGTTTGTTTGTTTGTTTGAATGTGTTGCTCCTGTGGTTGTCTCTCATATCAGTCTGCTAGAATCTTCCTGTGGAGGGCACCATAGATCTCTTCCACCCCTGGGGTTTAACCATATGCGATAACAATCAATCATGGACATTGAACACACCTTTAGGACAACTTCATGTTTTATCTTCTGTCTACAAAAAGCTCTGCTTCTTCAAAAGTACTGCCAACCCTCTCTGATGGAGTGAAGAATATCTCCTATAGGTTTAAAATATTTGTCACCTGATCCAAACAGAGCAAAGCACTACAGGTGCATGCATGATCACACCCAGGTCTCACTGACAGTTCTCATGCTGCCATTCTAAATAATCAGTTTTACTAATATTAGTTTACTAATCAGTTTTACTATTTCCACTTGTTTCACTTTTCAGAGTGACAGGTTCTCATGCTTATTATTCAAATACATTGTTCCAGGAAGGTTGGGGTACTTTAAAGGGTTGCTAAGTACCAGAGCCGATATTTTCTTGAAGGTCTCTTCCAAGTTTATTCCCATTACAATGTCTGTTGGTGTTGGGAGCTTTGGTTAGGATGCAGATTTTGCAGGCACACATGCATACATTGTTACACACTTTGTTTTCAAATGTTATTGAGACTTGGAAGATGTACTCTAGGCACTCTTCTAGGCAAACCTGAGCAGCTTCTATAAACAAAAAAGAGTCCCACCTTCCCAAAGTTGATATCAGTGGGGAAGAGGAGACTAAAATAGATAGTATAACAAGGTAAAAGAGAATGGGAGGGTGGGGCTTACAATTTGAAATAGGGTAGTTTTCTTCTCAATGCAAAGGAAACTATTTGAGTAGTTATTTAAGGCGTTTGGACTAAGATTTCAAAGAGGTAAGAAAGTTATCCTGGAGGAAATCTGGGGTAAAAGTGCAAAGGTCAAAAGGTATGTCAGAGTAATGGCAGATGCCAGTCTGACTGGAGCCTTATCCAGAGGCTATAGTAGGAAAGGATTTCAGAGAGATGACCATACTTGCGTCCTTATCTTTTTAAATTTAGTTTTGGTTTTTGCTTAACATATAATAATAGTGTGTATGTGTGGAATGTGATGTTGTGACATAAATCTATATTGTGGAACATTTAATGAATCAAGCTAATTAACACATCTATCAGTGCATATATATTTTGCTGCTTTTTGTTGAGAACATTTAAAATCCACTGTTTCAACAGTTTTGAAATCTTCAATAAATTATTATGAACTGTAGTCACCATAACAAATATATCAGTATTACTGAATCCTCCTAATTGAAACTTTCTGCCTTTTGACTGACATCTCCTCCTTTTTGATCCTCCCCAGTCCCTACATCTAGCCTCTGGTAACCTTCATTCTACTCTTGGCCTCTTTAAGTTTAAAAAAGGCTTTTAGGCAGAGGGACATGGGAAGCCTTTGAAAGGTGTGAGCAGAGGAGTGCCATGGTACGATTTAGATTTTAAAATGATCATTCTACTGGGGTAAGGACACCTTGTTGTAGAAGGACAAGAGTAAAAGTGTATTTTACTGATTGATGAGACAGATGATGGCTTCTCCCCAGGGAGTAGCAATAGAGTATCAAGGGATTTCCCAAAAGATTTGATGTTAGAGAAAAGGAAGAGGTGAAAAATAATCACAAGATGCTGACTGGAATAACTGAAAGGTTGGAGCAGCCATTAACTGGCCCCAGATGCAGTCAGGTGATTATTATTATTACTTCCTGGTGTGCGTACAGACAAGTTTAATTTTGAGGCATCCATTAGTCAATCAAGTGATTAGTCATCCATTTCAAGTACGGAGTTGAATACCTAAGTCTGGAGTTCAGGATAGAGATCTGCTGTGAGGATTTGTGATTGGATGGTATCACTCTAATATTATTTAAAGCCAATCCTTCTGTTGGCTTAACTTTCCCTTTCAGAGCTTATTACTATTAAAATACAACGTACTATCTTGGTAAAGAGGAGCTGGAATATGCCATAGTTTACTTGTTTATCTTGCTGTTTTATTTTTCTCCTGACAAAATAGTTATATCCAGGCAGTTTACCTCCTTATTTGTTTTACTCTCTACTATTTCCTCAGCTCCTAGAAAAATGTTTGGCACATAAATGTCAATAAATATTGTTGTTGTTTGTAACTAAAGCTAAACTCTCCAATTCTCCTTAAACTTCTAAGACTGAAATTCTTCCCAAGTTCTCCACATGTTTTTTCCTTCCACATATATTCTCTGTTCCTCATCCAAAGGCAGCTTCGCTGGGACCCTCTGGGTCATATTCCTGAGACTCTGATGCTGGTGATCCTTGGCATCAATAATTTCCTCCCAGTTCCATTTTCCCCATATACCTTCTGAATTAAATGCGCAATCAGTCATTATTTCCTGATATGATTCTAGTTATGGACTGATTCTCCTTGAAAGCTATTAGGAAAACATATTTCTATATACTGTTAACTATTAAATCATCTAGACTTGATTAAATTATCTAGAGTGAAGAAGTGCTTTATTCTGAGGCAAAGAGATGAAAAGATTTCCTTGATTATCATCATTTCCTTTGAAATAGGCTTTTATAAAAGCCTGCTGTTCATCCTTGGTGAGATAGAGTGCAATATTTAACATTTAAATGCACTGTAAAGTGAACATCTTCTGTACACCAGCCAACAACTGATGACTTACAAAAATGGAGCTTTTGCATATACAAATGAATCACCTGTTTTAATAAACCAGGAAACAAAGTGTTCCATTTCTATCTTTAGCCCATCTTTCTAGTACAATTGATTTCTATTGCTTCATAATTTTTTTCTTCTTGAAAGATAATAGTCAAGTTTAGCCTATATGAAAATCAAGGTCAATTTTCCACTTTTAAAAAGCATAAAGTGAAAGGTTGAGTGTAGTCATGGTTTGGGGAATATTAGTAGACTGAAAGAATAACAGAAGTGAATTCAGTCTGAAAGTTTCAAAGAAGCTTTGGAATTGGAATTTTTTGGAATTTGGGATTTTTTTACCTTGTCTTATGTTTTGGGGTTACTTTCAATCTAAACCTCTCTGGTGCTAACCAGAGAAGTAAATGAATTTCATCTGGGACTCCAGATTAACTAGTAGAAGAGGAGGGACTTAATCCTTACCCTACAACATTGACTATGCATTTATTAATGTCAATTATAAAAGAGAGAGTCTATAATTTTAAATCATTGAAGAATTTGAAACAAGTGGCCAAAATGTACCCCATGGCCTACATTTGGTAGGAGAAACTCCTTTCAGAAGTTCAAGGCCCACACCATTTGGGAAGTAGAAGGGCAAAAAAGGTGCTGATTGCACCTTGACCTGAGCAATTGTGGAGTTCTTAAAGAGCAAGTGTACTCCAAAGCAACCATTTTGCCTTATCATTTGTGGTAGTGTCATTTGAAGTTAACCAGTTTAATTTTTTATTTCTTTATCATTCAGGAAATATTCTCCTTCTTAAAACTCCATTTTTATTAAGAAAATATTAGGAATATTATTATTATTATTATTAGGAAATTTAGGATCTATTTTATTAAATCCAAGATTCAGCTTTCCACTGATACTTACTTGCTTTAATTTTTTAATTTTTAAAAATCAAATTAAGATTATGCTTATCTCCCCAAATGTGCCATTTCCCTTGCAGAATGCCGCAGTCTGGCTGGGCACAAAATCACGAGCCACTCCCAGCTTTGTAGATTCAAACAGCAATTCTTTATTCCCGAACTCACACCGGCCCTCTACAAACACGTTCTGGGGAATTCCACATCCTCTGCCCAAAATACTCTCTGAATCCCGTGAGAACTCAACGGAAACTCCAGGAGAGGGCACGCCTGAGGCAGCAGGATATGCCCTATTCCCAGCAGGGTACACCTTAAACCTGGAACCACCCTAAACCCAAGGAGAGCCCTAAACCCTGATCCGCCCTAAACCCGGATCCGCCCTGGTCCTTGAGCAAGGTCACCTTTCTCAAACATACATGCAATGTCACTGCAAATGTCCAAGGCAAGTCCATTTCCACGAGTCCTTCCTCTAAGCAACATGGGGTACGCTGGGAAGGAAATTGTCATACCTACTTGGCTAATGGCTCTCAGCAGCAGAGTAGTTCAGCAAGGAGCCCTCCCAGGCTCCGTCTTCTCTCAGTTATCTTCTCTTTAACTCTGCTCTCTTCCCTCCTACAGCAGACCATGTCCTCATGTCCCCACAAGATCCTTGCAGCATCTTCCAGACCAGACCAGTCCCTCCTTTTCTGTTTCATCCCACTGAGAGTTTCCACAGTAAAAGTTTTCATTTTATAGGAATTGCATTTTTAATTATTGTTTGATGAACATCATCATCTCTCTTAAAAATGGAATTAGCGTAAGGACAGGAAATGCGGATTTTTATTTCTTATTTAAGACTTAGCACTGTGGCATAAATTAGTGAGGATTTGAAATAGGTGCTGAATGAATATTGGATAAACAAATGAATTATTGGAAATGCCATTGAATACGAAATTTTCCGCAAAAACCAATCTTTCCCAAAATTGTTTTGCCTTTAGCAAGGAAATTGGTCTTCTTTTTTTTCTTATAAATATTACAATATTTTTCAAGAATGGCTTACATTACTGATTTTTCCCTGCATTGTGACTCAATTTAACTTCTTCTTCTCACAAATTCATCCAATTCAATAATTTAGTCAGTTTTTAGACATCTCTTTTGAGAATCAGCTTTTCCCCATCTCTTCTGTTAAGTTAATGTTCAAGCATGTGTTATAATAGTGAATATAATTTTTAAAAGTATACATGAACATATATGAATTTGTTATAAAATGATTACCTACAAAAAAGAAGGGGCCCAAGTTTTATTTTGTTTATTTTTGTATTTCTGTGATTTAACAGAGGAACTAGCACATAGTAGATACTCAATAAAATTTTGGTAGATGAATGTTTTGAAAAGAAATTATGGGCAGGGGATATAGTTTTGTTGGTAGATTGCCTGCCTTGCATGTTCAAGACCCTGTGTTCAATTCCCAGCAGAAAGAAAAAAAGAAAGAAAAGAAATTATATCAATTGAAATAAAAGGAAACATGAATATTTATGAGCTTCTACAGAAATTTCATATTTAGCCATTATACAGAATATGGTTTTGGTATATGACTAAGCTTTGATTTACAAAATAGATGTAAAATATTCTGACAGCTTAAGTAGAAACAAGGCCTATTAAATATGCAAAAATGAATAAATGAAAACCCAGGGAATATGTCAGATTTCAGGTCTCATTGGACTATATTAGAAAAAGGACTCCTTGATCAAGTAGATTGTAAGAATGGAAGTTAAAAAAAAAAAGGTAGTAATGAGGTTGGAATCCAAAATGGACTTTCAGCATGATTTAAAAAAAAAAAAATAGCAAGATAAAGTTCTGTGTTTTTTTTTTTTTAGATACATGAAGATCTGCAGAAGAGAAGTAATAAGAATTTAGCTAGAGAAGAGACTTTAAGTACCAAGAGTTATTAGTCAAACCTGCAAAAGAATAATATCCATTAGGCTTGAGTAGGCACTTAGGGACTGAACTCCGCTATAGCCAACAGGAAAAAATCCAACCAGACTGGAGGGCATAGTACCTGGCAATCACAAGAGCAGGTGTTTGGTGACAGGCCAGTTTGCCCTTTCAACACAGATAAACAGATGGTCTCTGTTATAAAAAGATTAAGAGCAGTAGTTCTCCAGCTTTAGGGTGCATAACCCAGAAAGATTATTGAAAATACAGATACACAGGACTTAATTTTGTCATTCTGTAAGTTTAGGTTATACCCAGGATTCTGTGTATTAAACTGATCCCCAGAAAAGTGTGATGACCCAATGACTTTTTTCAGAAGTTTTACAAATTTAAGAAACATTAAATTCCTTTTCTCAAGTGTATTGAACTTTTGCTAATGAATGAATACTTTGTGTACCTCTCTCTCTCTCTCTCTTTCTCTCTGTCTGTGTGTGTGTGTGTGTGTGTGTGTGTACATGCATAACTCTTTGAATTAAGAGAATTTTATATACTTGTACATAGAGGATGCTTACACTAGGATATTGAGCTGGGTTTAAATGTGAACCATTTTTTTAACAAAAAAACATAATACTTTACTTAAATTTCCAATAATCTTTAAAGTCTAATTTGAAGTTTTCAGCAACCCATTATGGTCAGTTAAGCATAAATTTTCTGAACATTGAAAGTTGGATCTTCTGGTGAAGCTCATGAACCATTCCCTGCTTGGAATTCAGTTTTCCTAATGCTGAAAGTTCTTGCCAACAAAAGTCCAGACTTAAAGGCTGAGAACTCTCTTTCAGTTTCTGTATCTCTGAGATCTTGCACTAGACATTCTGGATTGTGTAAATTTTGCCTTCTCCATTCCCAATCGTTATGTTGTAGACACTCAGTAAATACATTTTGAACAAACAAATGAATTTTTATATACAGGATCATCAAGATGTCACTTTTAATTTCAACTTCTTAAAGACTGTTATTAAAGCTCAAGATCATTTCCTGACTCTATAATGGAAGCAACAGAATAGAGACAGGTCTAAGATAGGCTCATATGGTGTTTAATTTTGAATTTAAGTGCTTTATCTCCAAAATTTGATTTTATTCTTATATTGCTTAATAGGTTTACTCTCTCACAATTTGGGGAGTATGAGTCTCTAAGATCTTCCCATGTCAATCTGCTATAGGTCAGAGTAGAAACAACTTATTGTTTATTGTGCTTGATGAAAGCAGAACTCAGCATTGCTGCCTGCATGCAATATATTCATTCACGTGAACAAAATGCTGATGACAAGTTTTGAAAACATTACTTATTTAAATTTGAATTTCCAAAGAAATAAATAGTTCATATTTAAATAAAAGTGTACATAGAGTGATATTCTTTTGAAAGGTATATAATAGTTTTGAATATATTGTCATTAACAGATAAATAGCAATGGACTATGCCATCTGTTCGTGATGCCTTGGGCTGTAAGAAACCAAAATTATCTATATGCAACAGTAATTTAAATAAAGTGTATTTGTTTCAAGCATCGGGAAGTGGCAATCTAGAGCTGATACAGGGCCTCAGTGAATCAGCAAGGTCCTGGATTTTTCCTTTTAGGGATCCTATGCAATGCAGAGCAGCCTAGGATCTGGAAAAGGCCATCTGAGCTGTTGGGAAATGAGACAGAATACGTTGGGCCTACCATTTGCCCATTATTTCCCACTTCTGAGGTTGCAAGTGAGTTGTCAGTGGTCCCCTCTCTCTGCCTTCTTTCACCAGTGGTTTATCCAAACCTTTGCATATGCATTGGACACAGGAGTAAGAAAGACAAGACCCAAAGTTTTCTCCCAGAGAAGCTTTATTTAACATTGGATGGGATTTTTGCCAATATTTCATTGTTCACAAGTGCGCCACCTGTCATCTATAGATGAAAGAAAGCTGGAGAAGCAAGGATTTTCAGCTAATATAACCCTAAAAAAAAAAAAAAATGAGATTGTTTCCATTTGCAGGAAGGGACAACCAGTATCATATAAACAGTTACAAGTGGCTGCCACAGGGAATAATTAGATGAAGAAAGAAAAAAAGAAAGAAAGGGAGGAAGGGAGGAAAGGAAAGGAAAGGAAAAAGGAAAAGACCAAATAGGCATGAGCTTTGGATATAGATTAACAGTGTTGTAGATTTTTAGCCCAAAGATCAAATCTCAGCAGCAAGAGTTTGATGAAAAGAAAATACTCTTTGATCTATGACTACACCCAATTCTACACAACACTTCTCAGAGTTAGAGTTGGCTGTCTGCCACATGACTACTAGTGGAACCAATTCACTTATCTTTGCATTTATCCTATTACAGTTCCTGTATCAATGCTACATAAAACATTGACAGCAGTGTACAGTCTTCACAACACTTTCTCAGAAAAATAGATGGAAAGTGCAATTAAATATTTATAGCCTATAGCAGTATTTCCTCAGAATAAAAGATTGATTAGCTTTTGTTTGAGAGATGAAGATGTTTATTCATTGGTTATAAATTAATGAATCAATTTAGCTATGTTTATTTTCAAAATTTGTTGAGATTCCTTTGTGTGAATAGTTTTATTTTACGATAGTTGTAGTTGCTTTCCTAAGTTTTGAATACTGAGATTGGGATTGTGTAATAGATATGCATATTTAAGATCTTTTTATATAATGTTATTTAGTAAAAAAGGCTTGTATTGATTAAATTAACATATATAGAGAAAAATAGAAATAAACTCGGTTGTTATAACAACATAAATATTTTGAGTCTCTTGATTTAGGATTTGAATAATTTATACATATTAGTTAAAAATTAAAACTCTAATTACATATACATGTGATTAAGGATGCTGTCAAGCAAAACATTTTGACCATCAGCCACATAGACATAATTTATTTACGTTTTATTATTAAAGCATATACTTACCTTTTTCTAATTTGTACATAATTGTAATTTCACATCATATATCATTCAGTTTACCCATATTAAAATAATAATTAAAATACCTATGAACATTAATAAATTGAAATATATATATAGAAAATATTTGGGACATTTGATCTTATTTATATCTAGCAAACTAGTAATATTATTTTTTTTTAAAAAATCATATTATTTGCAAATAAGGACAATTCAGATTTTCTAGTGTTTTTTGTTAATTTTTGTGCATAATTCACTAACTAGAATTCACACAATACACTATTGAATAGCACTGGCATATTTTCCTCATTCCTGACTTCAATGGAAATACTTTTTAAACTAACATTATTTTAAAAAGAAATTTGCTGAATTTAGTTTTGTATCTTTTTCAATTTGGGCTGCTCTAAAACTGAGTGGCTTTGGAAAGAAAACTTTATTTTTCACATTCTGGAGACTGGAAAATCCAAGATCAAGTTGCCAGGATATTTTGAGTCTGGTCAGTGCCTTCCCCTAGTTTGCAGATGGCTGCATTCTTACTGCACCCTCACATGGCAGTGTCTGAGAGAGAGGTCCTGCAAGTCTCCTGTGTCTCTTGCAATGCAACTAGTTCTATTCACCAGCACTCTACCCTCCAACCTAATTACCTCCCAGAGGCCCGACCTTTAAATATTTTTGGTGTAAAATTGTTGATATTCCCTATTTGTAACTTATTGTTAAACCTTCCTCTTTTCAATTCCTAAAGTTATTTATGTTTGTCTTCTCTCACCAGATGATTACTAATTTTATTAGTCAGTTTATTAGTCAGTGTTTTTTTCACCATGGAATTACTAATTTCGTTAGTCAGTTTGGTTCTTTTTTTCGCCCTTTCATTAATTTATGCACTTAGAATATTAAGTACATACTGAGTGAGTAGATGCATGCCTGTGATCCTAGTTACTTGGGAGGCTGAGGCAGAAGAAGTACAAGTTCAAGACTGGCCTGGACAAAGCAAGACTTTGTCTTAAAATAAGAAGTGCTGGGGGTATCATTTAGTAGTACAGTGCTTGCATTAGGCCCTGAAGTTAAACTGAGTACCACAAAAAAAAAAAAAAAAAAAGAATTATTATTCTCTCTGTTGTGTTGGTTGGATTTATTCTTCTATTCTTCTTTTCAATTTATTAATTTTTTGCTTTACTTTTTTTCTAAACTAATCCTTTAGGTCTCATATAGTTCCCTCTGAGTTTTGCTTTCACCACATCTATAAATAGTAGCAGTATTTTATTTTTATCCACAGAGCAAAGGATTTTATAATGTGCATGAGGATCATTATGTATTTAGAAGTATATTTAATTTTCTCATCTATTATTTATCACTTTTTGCTTATTTCTGGTTAGACGGTAGTAGAAAATATGGGATTGAAATTACAGGCATAGATTAACATTGAAGGCAAAAATTTGAGATTAATACTCAGAGTTAATATTTAAAGTCATGGAGTGGGTTCACTGATCTCTACGGCAACTGTGGAATGAGAAAAGAGCCCAAAATAGCTCTTAAAGAGTCTTGCAAGTTTTCTATTTATCTTTATTTTTTCCAATTTGCAGAACTTTTTCTTATTATTCCCCCAAACATTAAAATAACTATTTAGCTGGCCTAAGAGAGGGTTTATTTATCTTTCCCTTGGGGAAGCCTCATACAATTTGGCTGGAAATAGAAATAACTCTTCATTATCTTTTCAGTTCTAATTTAAGATATCTCTGTTGCAATAGAATCAAGGAGACCATTTGCTCTGGAGAGATGGCTGCCTGAGCTTTTAGTACTTTACTTTCTACAACCAGTACAGTATCCTGCCGGTTAAGTGCAGGTTTCATTTCCACCTTATATGATTCATAGAATGTTAGAAATGGAAGGGATCTTAGAAGCAGCCAATCCAACTGTATATTTTTTTATAATTTTATTTTATAGTTTCTATTTGAGGAAAACATTCAGAGGAGTGATGTAATTTAAATTTCTTATTGCTATTTCTTCAATAACCTTGTCTCATCTACTTTCCTGCAGTGTTGCATCCCACTATGGACCTTTATTTAATTTATTTATATATGGTGCTGAGAATTGAACCCAGGGCCTCATACATATTAGGCAAGTGTTCTATCACTGAGCCACAATCCCAACCCCCCTGCTTTGTATTTTGAAATGCAAATCTAATCATCCCATTATAGACCCACCTTGCCCATAAAGAAAGCTCTTGGATCTCCAAGGGCTTGCAAGATCTGTTCTGTCTCCCTGTCTTAGCCTTGCCTTGCCAGGCTTCTCTTGGCTCTTTGCTCTGCCATAATGCACTTTTCCTTCCGGATGCTTGCCCGCTTTTGACATTTACATTTACTCTCTTGTCCTTCTTCTTACCCACTCAATTCCTACCTGTTTTTCAGATCTCAGTCTTTCAGCAGTCCCTTAAGAAAACACACCTTCACCCCCTGTCAATGTCTTTTATAAATCAGGTAAAATAATGGAACTAGAATCTCCATTTTTAAAAATTTTAATGTTTATTTTCACTTTTAGGAGGACATGATTAAATTTGATAAATAGTGTGCCCCACCCACTAGGCTATAAAGTCCATCAGCAAGCAGATAGAATGTCTTCATAATAAGCTATATGCAAAACCATATCTGACACATTTATTCACTAATAAATATTTCCAGGTTACCAAGTAAACCAATTATAAGTCCTGTATCTTTCAAATGTACCAATCTGTATTATCAATAGAAACTCTTTGCAATGTACTAGTCACATATGGTTGTTTTCATCTCCATCAAAATTAGGCTGATTGGTATAAATACCACTGGATTTTCAAATACCAAAGTCAATAAAAATGAATAATAATGAGACATCAGATTCTCATTAACTTATTGAAGACTTGCTAATTTCTAAAAATGCATTATAATGGTTTATTTGACATGGTTTTCTTTTGTTAAAACCATTTAGAATGCTCATTAAAAACTAATTTCAATTTATAATTAATCTTGTTTTCTGATTCAGTGTTGTTATATTAAAACAATATGATCATTTATAATATAATTGAAGAACTCTTAACACAAAATGGTGTTTTCCTTGATAATCAAAATTTAATTTTCTTTAATCTGGAAGGCATTGCTCCTATTGGTGATAATATCAGTCTCATTATCAACATTATTGAGTGTTTATAAACCCCATGAGGAAATACATCAAAGTGGAAAAAATTTAGATGTAAATAGTAAGTAACAGTTACTTTAAGATGGATGTAAGAAAAACACATTTGGATAATGGAAAATTGCCATTGTCATTAACAACTCCATTACTGCCTAGGTACCTCAGATCAGCTCTTTATATTTCTTATACATAATAGATACATATTAGATATGCCATATGTTTCCATTAAAAACAAGGAACACAGCTTATCTCAGTTGTGAATACATATAATGCTACAGAAGGAAAATAAGAGAAGTAAGATTATTAGTAATTGAAATGACCATTAAAATCAATAGCAGCTTTATTAGGCCAACTACAGGATCATTAGGTGCTCTTTACACTGCTGATTAAGTTTACAGGTGACATCACCTACTATCCTGAGGCTAAATAACCAAGTGGAATCTGAACTTGTTTCCCATATAATATATCCTTAATATTTTTCCTCTGAAAATCTTAAATAAAGTTTCTTTCTTGGGGAAGAGGCTGCTCTGTTAAAAATGGAAATATACTTCACATTATTTCATATAATATTCAAAAGCTTATTAAACTCAATGTTCATATTGAAACTTCAGGTCCCAAACTACTTGAGAGAGCAAACTGAACTCTCATGTTGGACGTTTCTCCTTGTTCTTATGTTAGATTTTTATGCTTATAGGCGTCTAAACATCCATTCTCGTCACAAAGGCAATCTTCACCAAACATCTGCAGAGACATTTGGGACGCTATTGTTATGAAAGGAATTGTCCAAGTGTGCATGTTTTTATAACATACCATTATGGCTGGATTGATAGTCCTGAAAAAAAGAATTCTGAATACAGTATAATGCACTGTCTTAATCATCTGTCACTGTATATCAGATAAAATGACTTGTTTATCATAGAATTCTTCAGAATTGAAGTGTGAGTTGTCTTCTTGAGTTGCAAATGTTATGTCACCTGAAAAATTATTCATTTGCAATCAACTTATTCGCTGAGCAAAGCATTATATACTCTGGAAGGACTCTAGCTATCTGTAAATCACTCTTTGATTTGTACTTTTAAGGCAATAATTTGTTATCCTTCCCTCTCTCCATTATAGAAGGCAAAAACATAATGGCCGATTTTCATTTTTAAACTTACCTGCATATTACCTGCATCTTCTACTTCCTTAGATTATGGCTTTCAGGACTAAAAAGTTGAAGAAAGTAAAATACCTGTTTTAGATGCAATACATAATCACACATACCCTATTAAACTCAAAATGGTGAGACAAGACATATATATATATATATATATATATATATATATATATAGAGAGAGAGAGAGAGAGAGAGAGAGAGAGAGAGAGTCATAAAAAATAGAGTTTAGGTTATATAATCCTCTTATTGTGTAAAGACGGTGGGAGTTTAGATCTGATATAAGAAAGACATATGAACAACAGAAGAACAAGGCACCATTACATGTTCTGATTGAGGTAAGTCTGGGTAATCACATTAAAAATAGATGTAATATTAGTTCTTAAAGAGTATTGATGGAATAACAGTTATTTTTTCGGTATTTTAAATAATTTTCCTTACAATAAATACAAACAACTACTGAGAAATTATTAATGTTTTGGAAAAGGAACATGATGCAAGTATCATAGTATAAAATAGTTTAAAAGTTAAATAACATAAGAGACTTAAAATAGTTATACTAAAAGAACATTTGCTATTTTCCTAAATGTTGTAATGTTTACGTAAGTAAAGGAATCATGTTTAATCATTCCGTGAGATTCTCGAGAACCTAATTCCATAATAATTAATATTAAAATCACAAATGTGCTCTGTTAGCCAGCCTTACTATTTAACACCCCATTTCTTCTTTCTAACCATTTCTCACTTGCTCATACTTTCTCAAACTCTTTCCTTCAGCATCACACAGTTCTCTCAATTTCACATGCTTTGGGGGTATGTCTCTGTAGATCTTTCTAGTTGTGTTCCCTAATTCACTAAAAAATATACTAAGATATGAATAAGTATCTATATATACAATGTATTGCAATTTGCAGTCCTGGGTGGAAATACAGAGGAAGACAGTTGCTGCCATCTTCTAAAGGCCAATGAGAGAGCCTATACATTTCCTCTCCCATTTTTCTCTTAAACGTGTGTGCACACACACAAGAAAACATATAAAACAGGGTAGTAGAGAACACTATCTATCTATTTATTGGAGAAACTCAAAGGCATGTGCACTACTGAGCACATTTAAACCATATGTTATATTTCTGTATTGGTTTCTTTCTTTAAGGAGATGGAGGTCATTTACCAGTGTATTTACATGTGGGTAGGAGATTTAGTTGAGTGGGACCATTTCTCTTTTCAGTTGTTTTTCTGTGTACGTTTGGGTTTTTGTATTGAAGTCAAAACTGTTTTGTGCCTCCTGCATCTATGAAGCTCGCTGGTTGGTGAATATATATTTATCTAGGTAGATAAAAACTAGCATGAGCTGGAATTGAAGAGAAAGAAATCTTTAGTTTTCTCATGTCTTGAATTCTACCCTGAGGGTTTTCTTACTGAGATGAAATAAAGCCTCAAATTTTTTTAATTAAAAAACTGCTGTTATCCTGAGTAAAATTAATATCAGTTCTTTATATTACAGGAATGAGAATAGGCATTTCTGAGTTGGGATTTTTTTTTCAGCTTGCAGCCTGGAGCCTCCCAGTTCTATATAGGTTATAAGTGTTCTGAGTGCGTGGAGACTAGTCCCTGGAGTAAGGGAGGGGGGGATCGGGAAAGCTGGAAAGGAGTCACAGCATGAAACAAAGCACAAAATATGCTCTCTCTCTTTCCTCATCCCAAACTTAGAACTTGTCCACCCCCATCAAAGTGGTAGCAGCTGGGGAATGGCCACCTCTGCCGGGCACTCTTTCTCTCTCTGGAGTTAGCTGTTCAAAGAAGAGACAATAGTGAGGACCCACACCTCTTAAAAAATAGAAGACATGGGTCCAAAAACACTGAATGGGAAAATTGGCTATTTTCTCTATGGTGTAAAATAATTTACTCATTCTACTCATTCTATTTGGAGAAATAAGGCAGGTTAAAGGAAGGTAATTTTCTCTCCTGGGGGGGTAGAGTAGAAATCCTTTCCCTTCTATGGGTAATGAAAAAGTATTTTAATCATTATTCAAAATATTAAGTGAAGACAGGAGGCTTGAGGACTTCATTCAGTGGAACTGATGTCTTGGCTGTAAGAAAAGTCAAGGGAGGGGGGCTGAAGTTGTGGCTCAGTGGTAGAGTGCTCGCCTAGCATGCACAAGGCACTGGGTTCGATCCTCAGCACCACATAAATGTAAATGAAGATATTGTGTCCACCTAAATCTAAGAAATAAATATTTTCAGAAAAGGAAAAAAAAGTCAGGGGAAGATTTTAGATGGAAGAAATTATAGCACTTGGATCCTCAAGATGAGGTTTACCAGGGATCATGGTCATTTCTTTAACAGGATCATGAAGAAACAAGGATACAAGTGTGCTTAAATCACATTATTTAGGAGTTGGTTCAGAATTAAAGGTGATAAAAATTACATGCCTGTAATCCCAGTGACTCAGGAGGCTGAGACAGGAGGATCAGAGTTCAAAGTCAGCCTCCACAAAAGGAAGATGCTGAGTAACTCAGTTGAGACTGTCTCTAAATAAAATACAAAAGGGGCTGGGGACTGTCTCAGTGGTTGATTGCCCCTGAGTTCAATCCTCAGTGCCCCCACCACACAGATTGCCTGTCTGTGTCCATCACTGCCAAGGATGAAGAGTAATTTCAGTGTGTATATACATTTACATTCTGACAACTTGCCTTACATAAAGACCCACAAAATCATTTCTGGCCATATTTTACTTCCCATTTACTGTGCTTTCATTATTTTTTCTCCTTTTCTTATTCATAGCTTTGGTTGTGAATTAAAAAGGGCAAATTCAGCAAAGCCTTGCTTTTGTATAACATAGCTGAGAACAAAGGCAGAGGGTGTTTGAACACAGAATGAGGAAAGCAGATTTGAAATTCAATTCTAATGGCATTTGTGTCCATACGCATTCATTAACAGTTGTTAAGTTCTGTCTCCTCTAGCTGCATTTCAGTACATACAGCCCAAAGTAGCTATGTCTCCATGTGCCTTGGATATTGCAATAAAATTTATTATATTTTGATTTGGAGCATATTTAAAAATTAAAATTTAGTTTTAGCTAATTGCCAATGTTTCTTATACAAATATTTAATATTCTACAGAGCTATAAATTCAATAGAACTGCTCAGCAGGCAGTTACATGTCTTTAAAACTTAGTTATTAATTCACAGGAAGATGTTAGCTCATATTTGTTTTTCTATGTCTTTTCCTTTAATAATTGCTTCAACTGGAGGCATATTGTATGTAAGAAACATTTTTAATAAAATGAACTATATACACAGTGAAGATTCAGAAATTATACTGTAGGAAAGGTGGAAGAGACTAACTTTGGAAAAAAATTTTTAAAAAAATCAAATTTTGATACCTAAAATAATTGATATTGCTACACACACACACACACACACACACACACACACACACCAAAGGTTTTTGATAATCATTGAATAATTATTTATTTACATTTATCCTAATTAGAATTAACTTTGATTTGAGTTGTCTTAAATTATACTTCAGTTAAAATATCTCTTATATTTATAATGAATATTGACCTATTATACATTTCACAAGCATAATGTTGAACTTGACTGACCTCCACATTTCTACCTTCAGAAAATGTAACTATTAATGGTTTGGTAATACAATACTTAGGCATTGATTTAATAATAAATTAACATATGAGTGCATTCCCCTATTAAACATGTGAATATATTCCTGTATTCAAGATGTAAGTACAAATGCACATAAAATACAGAGTCAGTTTTAGATCATTTTCATAGAAATTGTTGCATAATTACACTAGTCACCATGATGATGTTTCTCAAAAGGTATTGTACATGTTAGTTTGCCAGAATATGCTAATTATGTTTAAATGTGCACATTTTCAGGAAAATTCAAGTTTAGATTTTTGGTGCTATTGTAATCAGTTCAGAGAGGGAAGTTTATCTTTCTTGAAAAATTTAGACAATGGTTTTTAATGAATGTACTTGAACTGAATATAATTTTGAATGATAACATTTATTTTTATTGCCTGAATATTCATTGAAGAGTTTTCTAATTTACTACAAACACATTGGAGCCAAGAAATACACGAGAAGCAAAATTTTCTGTGCTGTGCTAAAGTCTTGCTTTATCATCTTCTGATATAAAGGCTATATCCAGTAAAATTAGCTCTATTTCCTTAACCTAATTGGAAATATATTAGACTGCCTGGTTTTCACATTGAATATGAGTCCAGTCTGGCTTCTGCAATGTTGGTGCCCAGTGCTTGTTTGTCTCATGAACACTGAGCTGCAGTGTTTTGATTCCACCTCTAATGTCTAAGTCCAGCTCCTCTGCCAGACCTTTAAACTCCTACTGCTGCTAAATTCTTACTCTTGGTCCTTTCTGAGTCCAATTTAGAGGGAGCCCCAGCCAGGATGAACCAATCTTGTCCTTTACCTTCAAGGCTTTTTGCTCGCAGTTGTAGCTACAACTCAGGCACTTCCAGGAACTAGGGCTGATTAGCAGACACCATCTAGCAGATTAGGCCTTTTATAATTTACCACTGTATGTGGGTTTCATATTTTAAAAAATGAATAGGTCATGGTAGGAGAATCCGGACTCCTTAAAGATTTTGTTGTGTTTCAATTTTGTTACTGTTTAAAAATTAAATTCTACAGGAGGCTGGTGTGTGTGGCAGTGAGGACAGGGGAAAACAATATTTGTAGTGTCTTGGGTCCAGCCTTATAAGTACTTCACCATACCTATGTCCTTCATTGGAAGTCCCTGGAGAATAGCCCTGAGCAGATTAAAGATTACTTAGCCCTCTTGGATTTGAATACTGAACCTTCTTCTGGGTGTGACCCGTAGAGTCAAGGAAACAACTCTGTAAATCTTAAAGAATCAAAGTTCAAGTGCCATTGTATAATAGGTTTTACTTTTTGTAAAGCAGAAAGGGGCATGAGATCAGGAACCATGGAACAAGAATGAGGCACCAAAAGAAGGTTTATTGGGAGGGTGTTCCAAGGAAGTCAAGGGTGGGAAAAGCATGAACAATGCTAATAAGGGACATTGGAGGTAGGAGGACCTAAGCCATCTAAATTGCAGCTATTGACAGCAGGTTGGCCAAGCAGAGTTTAGGGGATCCTGTCTGTCACAGGTTGGTCAGGGCTGATGGAACTGACAGGGCGGTTTCTTCTGCTGGCAGGAAACGTGGTGGCTGGGGTCTGTTGCCAGGTCAGCTTCTGATTGGCCGTTTTTAGTCTCCTCAGCCGGGTGAAAAGTCCCCATCCACAGTGACCATGAAAGGGGAGAGGGAAGGGAAGGATGAGGACCTAACACTTGTGTTAGTTTGTTGGCTTTTAATTCAGAGAAGGCATTGAAAATAACATGAGAGCTGGATTTTACAAATAAGATGACCTGAAAATACTGTAATTCATGGATGCAACTGAAAAGAAAACATAGTTTTAAGTCTCTTAAAATAGAACATCAAAATATAATCTTAGTAAATGAACTAAAATGTACTTACAATGTAAGTTTATGTATAATGATTCACAGATAAGAATTAGAAAAAAGTTGTGCACATTAAATAACTTAAAAGACTTTGTATATATGTGAAAGCCACTTATGTGATTTTTTTCAGTATCTCTTTAGTTAAACGTTAACAGCATATTTTAAAAACCAAAGATTCAAATATTGGAGTCTATAAAAGTTCCTTAGGATGTGCACATGTTGTTGTACCCCTTGAAATATTTTTTTAAATCTGTTTTAAAGAAAGCACAAACTAGTTAAAACCATTTAACAGTCTTTTAAAAAAAAGACATTTTATTCAAAACTACTACATTTTTTTGAAGTCCTTTGCCGCTCAATTTTTTTCCTGACTTCTTCATCATATAATGAGTTTGAAAACTATCCTTTTTGGGCTGGGGATGTGGCTCAAGCGGTAGCATGCTGGTCTGGCATGGTTCGATCCTCAGCAGCACATACAAATAAAGAAGTTGTGTCTGCTAAAACTAAAAAATAAATAATAAAAATTCTCTCTCTCTCTCTCTCTCTCTCTCTCTCTCTCTTTAAAAAAAACTATCCTTTTATATTTCTTACTTTTCAGGTAATATAATGTTTCTTTTATGCTATATTTAACCAGATCACATAATAAAGAGGCAAAATAAAAGAAAACAAACTGTTATGAATTGATTTCTTTTTTTGTAGAGCTGCATTATCTCAATTTTGTGAATAGTTCTAAATTATTATTTGATAAGCTGCACTAAATTGTTAATTCTGTGTATCATTAAAGAAAAAATAAAGAAGCCAAGTGCAAAATTATTGAAAGATAATTGAAACTATGGAAAATTAAAATTAAACCTTATTATTTTCCATTTAGATCTCTATTCTCTTTTCTCCCAAATTCCAGATTAATGTATTCTTATACTACTTTACTTTCATAATAATTTTTAAAACTGGCGACTGTCGAATATTGGATGTCAGATCATGTGCTTCATGCTTCATAGTCCCTATAATTTGCAGCCTTATCAAATGGCACACAAGAAGGGTTTGCATTGTTTTCTTCACATAACAAATGGGAAGCCTGAATCTGTAAAAGGGCAGGGAAAGGACCAAGTTCATACTATCTAGAACTGTTAGAGTTAGAAGAAATAAAATCAGGTATTATCCCAGACCTATGCTTTTCAAAAAAAATTTTTTTTCTTGTAGCATAAGATTTTTTTTTCTTTTAAAAAGGATTCTATACAAGTGATCAGTCATTTGTAAAAGGAATTAACTCAGTATTAAGATTATGATGTAAGTTTCTAAAAATAGGTTCAATGTATTGAGACATTTTAGATAGGTGAAATTTCATGTGATGTCAGTCTATTAAACTTGGCTATTGAGCAAAACTTATTCCAATGATATATATTTGCTTGACTCCTGACTAGCACATATAACTTCATCTTGATGCTACAATTATTTTGATATTATAGACTTCAAATTACATCAAGTAAGAACATTTTTGTTTTAATAAGCCTTGGTATATTGGGAAGCTAAAAACTAAATGAGGAATAAAATCATTATGAATAAATTTAAAATATTTAGCATTTGCTATAGTGCCAGATTACTAATGGATATATAATAAATATAATAATGAATGCATAAAATAAATAATTTACAGGATTCACTTATAGAACCTGTTCTTATTTGTGGTCACTTAATAATCTTTACTTTTGAATAAATATTTAAAAAATTGGGGAAGAGGAGGCGATAAAAAACTCAGGCTGAAGTTGCTTAATCAGAGTGAATTTTGTAGGTAGGGCTGACTTCAGGCAGCTGTCTACAAAAATAAGCAGAGATATCAAGTTTGGGCATCTCTTTATAACTTGGCTCCTTTTTCCTGTGTATGACTCTAGCCTCTGGCTTTGTACGGTGACAAGATGACAGCAGCACTTGTAGCATTCTTCATCCTCTCTGATTTTAATCCGAAGACAAATATCACTTTTTTTCTTTCCCAAAATCTACAACAAAAAACTCATGCTGTACTTTTGGTTCTGACTGGGCAAATAGACACCAATAGATCAGTAACTGTGGCCCAGAAAATAGTCGTGGATTCACTTGATAAGTGAATTCCAGCAGATGAATTGAATCAAATTGAATGTTTTTACAGAGGAAAATTTGGACATGGTTCCCTGAAAGAACTACACAAGAGATGCTATCTGGGAAGGAGAAAAGTCATTTGCTATAGTCTTCAAGAAGAATATATATGTCTGTATTACTTTGGGAATTATGTTTTATACATGAATAATACTTATTAGTGTCAGGAAATTATGCATTCATATGAAAGAGACAAATTCCATCATCATGTCATTAATTTAGTAAATTGTCAATTGTCAAGTTACACATGCTGTCTTCTACCATACTTTGATGATGTATCATAAAGAATTATTACTTATTTTTGTGTCCTAATTTAATGAACTGTATGCAGTATATTCATCTGTTTCATTGTTAAGCTTACACTTCTTTCTCTGGCTCTTATTTTAAGTTAAACTTTGTATTTCCTGCACAGGAATTTCTGTATTAATTCATAGTGAGTACCAGAATATGAAATTATAGGGACTCAGTGAAATAGAGCCTGATCAGTTTAAATTTATTTAAGTATTTCTTCCTGGCTTTAATACTGTACAATTAAAATAAAAAACCACTTAGCTTTTATCAGTTAGTCAGGATCTGTTGGCCTAGTTTCAAAAGTTGGTCTCCTGAGCATAATGGACATAATTGAAACTCCTGTTAAGTTTTTCCATTTTAATGAAAATATTAAATGACTTGTGGAGTAGCATGGTAAATTTGCTGCCCAGATCTCAGAGGGCTGGGCTATGATTTCATTCTGCTGTCTTCTATTTTATTCTCAACATTTATGAAGTTTATTAAAATGATTTCAGTCCTTTGACTCTGTTTTTCAGATCATTGCTTTCTAGGGTGACTTGGGTTTTTATTTTATTTTTATAATTTTCTCTTTATAATTGAAAGCTACAAAAGGGCACCACAGAGAAGGAAAAACAAAAATGCACTGATTAATTTTGTGGTTTTGCTTTTCTGAACTATGGATTGAATAATACTACTATATAGGATGATATGCTTAGAACTACAAAGAGCTTCAGTTTAAAAAATAGCTTCTAATTATTAGTTTCAGAATATAACTAACTGCAATTAAATTTAAAAGTAGTTTTAATGGTTTCTCATTGAGAAAAAAAAGTTGAATTTAATTGAAAATACACTTTAGCCTGTGTGTTTAGGATAAAATGATAGTTATTGAGTGTGTATTTCTTTTACTTGAAAATTACAAGGCCTTTACAAGGGCTTTTGCACTGTATGTCTTTGTCAAATTGTTTTTAATGTTTTTGTGCTTCTACATTAATAATTATCATATGTGAAAATAGGAAAGGGCACAGAATAAGAGGAAAGGATGCAATTAAATCTAATCAGAGAGAAAAAGTTTTAATTCTGTATTTTGATATTCTAATTCACCTGTTTTACTGCATAATAGTCAGTAGGCTGAAAACCCAAGATTAGAAATCTTATTTCTGGAGGAAAAAGTGTATAAACTTCATTATTGTTATTATACATTACCTTGTGTTTTATTTTTTAATACATAATTTATTGTAATGTCCTATGTTCTTTTGAACCCTGAGACCTAATAGGCATCATTCCAAGTTTCTTATATAATGTCTTATTTAGTGCTTATAATATCCTTTCAGGGTAAGTAATAATGTCCTCATTTTGTGGATGAGGAACTAAGTCTTATAATAAGTAGCTTGTCTAAGGTCACATAAGAATTGGAGTCAGAATTTGAATTTATGTAATAGATTCTATAGCCTGCTCTTAAATCTATATTGACCCATATTGGTCCAGTGTCTCTAAAATCTAAATATCTGTGAAAATAAATTTTTATGAAGGAGAAACCTGAAATAAAAGTATACTTCAATAATATTTTTAGGAATTGTAGACATTTTTACCGAGAAAAACTATGATAAAATTCAGGGAAAGACTAACACACAAACATAACTCCTAAGAGCAGAAAAAAGTAAGAAAAAGTTATTCCAATATTTTAAAAGTGATATAAAGCCGCAACTATTCTGTGGAATTCATTGAAAAATAACTATTAAATGACAAGTTTTTAAACTCTTAATATTTAAAAATTATTATTTTACAGTAGGAGAAAAATGATGATATGAAGGAAAATGTAAAAGAAAGGATTAAAAGAGTTAAGTCCTTTGTAAGCATTTCACATGAACTTTATTCAAAGAAAGATGGTAAGATATTTAATATTAACACATTTATTTTAGATAAAAAATTAAAGCTCAGAGAAGTTTACCAAAATAACAAGAATCTTCAGTTTAGTGGATTAGCTAGAAATTGAAATCATATATATATAAAATGTAAGCAAGCAAATAAAATGTCAGTGGTACAAAGCTATCAAAATCATGGTGAGAGTAATGCTTTTTGAATTGGTTAACATCTGTGTAAAATAATATATTTCAAATACAAATTTATAATAAAATATTTACTGTCACCTACCTGGAAATAAAAAAGAGCCAAATAATTTGTCTTTTGCCAAATTTCTTCTGAAAATTTTCTTATTCTCCATTTCAGCACTTGGAATAACAGTTGGAACATAGTATATGCTCAATTAACTTTTTTTTCCCAAAAAACTTGAATTGTAATATTGATTTTAAAATCTTTCTTTATTAACCTGAAATAAAGATTCATGTTACCTTCTTGACAGCTTTTTCTGGTTTCCAATTGGTCAGAAAATTAAAACAAATTGATCCTTGTCCCAGAAAAGAATGTAAATGAAAACAAAACAACTAGACAATGACTAAAACTTTATAAAATACATTTTTTTCAGAGGTAACACTGAATCTCTCTTGTACCAGTGTTTAAGCCATTATGTCCCAAGCATGGACTCAATGACCTGGATTATAGGTCATTAATAGATGATTGTGGATGCTATGGGTTTAAAGAATATTGACTTACAGAAGGAGAATATAATCTCCTTTAAGAGTGCCTATCATTTCCTATAGAGATCTTTGGATGAAGTTTTAGTGTGTTAGGTATGTTAGTCTATTTATTGTTGCTAATAACCACAGACTGGGTAAGTCGTCAAGAAATGAAGTTTATCCTGGCACAGAATTCTGGTCTAAGGTCAAGAGATCACACCTGCTGGATGGCCTGCTCTTGTCAGAATATGGAAGTATATCAGGAAATAACTTGGAGAGAAACAGGGAGTACGTATCAATCTTAGTCAAACTGGCTTTCAGAGTAGACCCACTCTCAAGATAACCCATTAAACTGTTAATTGCAAGAATATATTAGTTCATTCATGAAGTCAGAGCATAGCCAGCTCTTAGAGATGCCAGCAGGTTCCACCTCTTTATCTCATAGTGGGGACTAGCAGGTAAGTAGGTCCTGAGGACTCTACTCCTCAAAAACGGGATTAGTGCCTTTGTAAAAGAGGTCTGAGAGAATCTTCATTTATGTGAGGACATGCAGAAGGCGATGTCTGAGGTGAAGAACTCTCACCAGACACTAAATTTGCTGGTCCCTTGATCTTAGATATTCCAGTTTCCAAAACGGGGAAAAATAAAACAAAACTGTTGTGTATAAGATCCAGGGCATTTTGTTATAGCAGCCAGTAGTACCTAAGACATTAGTATAAAAATTATGACATACAAAGATTTCATTCCACATTCTAGAATGTAATGAGAAAAGAAAAAGTAATTGTGATGTAACAGTATATCTGTGGTAATATAATTGGCTTTTCATTAGTGAGGAATATTGGAAAATTTACCATTCTTTGGGGAAAATAGTAAAATATTAAGGTATAGGTACTTGAAGAAACTAATTTGTAAATTTACTTTTTGTTTCATTTTTTAATCTCAAATTTAAGAGATCTCATTTGAAGGGGTAGAGAATGGAATTTAGATTTTTCTTTTAAGCAGCTTTATTAAGACGTATTTTAAATATCATACAGTTCATCCATTTAAAGTGTACCATCCAATAGTGTATGGCATGGTCACAGAGTTGTGAAACATCAACAATCAATTTTAGAATATTTTAATCACCAAAAAGCAACTCCAAAAACAATTAGTAGTCATTCTCTATCACCCCTGAAACCCCTGCCCAATAATATTCCTTCTCTTCTAGTTCTGGTACCAAGGCAATCACTTATCTAGTTTTTCTACATACTTGCCTATTTTTGACATTTTAAAAAATTCTCCTTTACTGTAATTGTACATGTTTGAACAATATTCCCTCATCCTTCTCCTGCTTCTTATCTCCAAGCCTCTGCTAAATACCATTTTACTCTCTACTTAGGTGAGATCAACTTTTCAGATTTCATATATGAATGAGATCATGCAATATTTTTCTTTCTGTGTCTGGCTTTTTTCACTTAATATATTGTTCTCCCGGTTCATACATAATATCATAAAGGATTTTGTTCTATTTTAGTGAATAGCATTAAATTGTATCTATATGCCACATTTCCCTTATCCATTCATCCATTGATGGACAACTTAAACTGATTTTAATCTTTGTGTGTGTGGGGGGGTGGTGGTGCTGGGGATTGAACACAGGGCCTTGTGCATGCTAGTCAAGCAATCTATTCACTGAGCTCTAGCCCTGATTTTAATCTTGGTTATTGTGAATAGTGTTGTAAGAAACATGGGAATGAAGTTATTCTTTGACATACTAATTTTATTTGCTTTGGATATATGCTCATTGGTGGGATTCCTGGATGTTGCATTAATTCTTCTTTTAGTTTTCTGCGGAAACTCCATACTCTTTTCCATAATGACCATAATAATTTACACTGCTACCAACAGTGTATAAAGGTTCTCTTTAGTAAACACAATTATTTATTTTGTTGTGTCTTTTTAAATTCTTTTTTCTTTTTGCCTTTCACAGAACTTTCTATTGACATGTCTTTAATATCATGGATTCTTCCCTCTTGGGTGTCCTATGCTGATGAGCCCATCAGAAGCTCTTTCTATTTCTCTTCCAGTGCTTTAGATTTCTAGCATTCTTTCCCCATTTCCTCACCCACCATGAAGGAGGTTGAATTTATGATCTAGCATTTCCGTATTCTTTTTGATTCTTTCGTAGAGTTTCTGTCTGTTTACATTACCTATCTGTTCTTTCATATTGTCTGCTTGCATTAGTGACATCAGCATCTTAATCATAGTTTCCTTAAATTCCCTGCTAATTCCAACATCTCCAACTTTAGATTTTGCATGCTTTGTCCAGAGCCTATGTTTTTTTAAATTGCTGATAGACCTTTATTTTGTTTATTCATATGTGGTGCTGAGGATCAAACCCATGCCAGCCAAGTGCCACAAGTGCGCTACCGCTGAGCCTATGATTTTTGTCTTCAGAATTCCTTGTAATTTTTTTTAATGGTAAAATTTGGACTAATGCTGGATTAGGCAAAGGGACCTGTAGTAAAAATGCTTTTACTATGAGTTTGAAGCTTATTGGCAGAAGGTCATATGTTATCAACAGTTAACCATATCTGTCAGTGTCATAAGTTAAAATTTCCTCTAGTATCTCTGCCTTCTGAGATGTGTAATTCTATAGCTTGTATTTTTCGTTATTATACAGGACACTGGACATTGATACAATAGTTCCGTGTAGCAGGAGGAGAAATGATCTAAAGTTCTATATTAGGTCTCAGTCAATCAGTGAACCTGTGTTCCAAGGCTGTGACCTTCATAGAAGGGCTTCTCAGTTTTCTTTTTCTCTTGTTCAGTTTTGCTTCCCCTTCACAGGAAGGAAACAGGAAGGGTAAGAATCCTGGAGTTGTATGTTTCCCTTTATGCAGGTTGATTAGGCTCTGGTTAAACCCCTGGAGCTAAGGCCTTTGGTATCTTGGTTTCTCTTGAGGGCTGGCTTGTTAAGAACAGTGTGCTTATTTCAGAATGGTTACTTATTCCTTGTCCTTGCTGGAAGCATGAGACTTTTGTTTTCCCCTTAGATTTTTCACTTCTAGAATTTGGTAGGGATCATAAAGGGAAATTTTACAAAAGTGTAGGAAACCATTTAAGGCTGGATTTCCTAGGAGTTTTTAGTTTGTCCACACTGTACCTTCAGTGGTTCATCAATTACAGTTCATATTTTTCTACCGTATACTGGTTCCCAGGGAGATTCTGCTTCTTGGCTTTTACTCCATTAAAATATGATTCTGTCTCTCAGTGTGTCCATATCTCAATTTTGGGAGCAACAGATTGTCCTGTGGGTTCACTTCTTTGATCACTCTTAAAGGACATTTGTTTATTTTGGCTTGGTCAGCTTTGTTTCGCTGGGAGAATTGGAGTGACAATCTCCAGTTTACTTACATGCCCAATTGGAAACTGGAAGTTATGAGTTAAACTTTTAAATTACAAGTTTACAGTGTTATGGTTCTTATTTTTCTTCCCATGTAAACTTGTATTTAATCATTAAAAATGGGTTAGCATTACTCTATTAAAATAAACTTGCAAAAGAAATTTAGCTCTGAACCTATCAGTTTGCATTTTTTTCCTTTGAACTGCAAATTTAAAGAAAAATTAAATACATAAATCACACGTTTTAGAAGTTGATTATTATAATGATCCTGAACATCTCATTTTCTTTTTCTTTTTTGAAATTTTCAAAATTTTGAGACAGGGTCTCATTAAGTTGCTTTGAGCCTTGATAAATGCTGAGACTGATCATGAACTTGTGATACTCCTGCCTCAGCCTCCCAAGCTGCTGGGATTAAAAGTGTGTGCCACCACACTCTGCCCAAACATCTCGTTTTCTTTCAAAAACTAAATTCATTAAAATTATTGCTTTATTTTTATAAATTTTAAATCATGACATTAAAGTACCTCATTTTAAGTGTTATATAGCCATTTTTTTTTGTCACAAGCAGGAAAGGGTTGTTAGCTGATATATAAGAGTAGGGGACTATCACCCAGGAAAATGCCACATAGATGACATTCGTGGTTATTTTTGTATAGTGAAGAAAAACTTAATTTGTTTATTCTCATACTTACTAGGTGTCAATTTGAACATATTTGCAGTTTTAAACACTTGACTACAGGACATGTGTAGTGTAAACATTGACAAATACATAAGCATCAGTTTGAAATTCAGGATGGCTAAAATATTAAGAATATTAATAAACATAGAAGTACAAATTGCTTTGTAAATTCAAGCCTACTGATGTTATTGTCATTTTTATGTTTTCTAGTATTATGCACATAATAGGCTACATTGTTAATAGTGTTACAGTGGTTGATTTCCACATCAAAATATTTGCTTTCATATGAAATGTGAGAAAAAAAAAGGCCTCCAACTTTATGTCATTTATGGGGAGTGAAATAAAAAAATAGAAAATTTATTTGTGAAATTAAATAATCCTGACTAAGGAAGAAAAACACACCACAGTGTTCAAAGCCACAGACTTTTGAGGAGCCAGGATATGGGTCTCCTATGTGTATATTGATTTGTATACCAGCTTGTTTTCAATGGGAATTAAAGCTGCTTGTTTTGATGCTTACTAGTTTAGATGGGCCTGAAGTAAAGTTGGCTCTGGTTGTTGGATTCCCTGGGTGGAAATAAGGGAAGGAAGGAAATCCAAAGCATGGAGAGAACCTTTGCATCTTGACATTATCTATGAAACCCTTTTTTCTTCTCAAGACAGCTCTTTTACAGCTTTACTTCAGTGAAACAGAATATCATTTTTCTTCATATATTCATGTGTGTGTGGGGGCGGGATGTGAAATATAGCTGTGAGGTTGCTGTCACTCTAATGCTAATACTTCTCCAATGAAATAATCCTAATTTTCAATCGATTTATATAGAGAATTAAGATTTATCATTGTGTTACCCAGCTTTTTGATGCTGTGACCAAATACCTGACAAGAACAACTTGAAGGAAAAAAGTTTTGCTTTGGTTCAAGGTTTCAGAAGTTTCAATCCGTGGTTGGCTGCTCCTTTGCTCTGAGGTTCAACTGAGACTGAACATCATGGTGGAAAGGCAAGGCTCAGGGAAGCTCTTAAGCTCATGGCAGCTGGGAAACAGGGAGAGGGAGAGAGGAAGGGGCCAGGGATGAGGGAGAAAGTATACAGTATCCCCAGGAATGCCTTCAGCAATCTACTTCCTACAGGCATGCCCCACCTGCTTAGAGTTGCCACCACTTCTCAGTAGTTCATTCAGCCATCCCAGGATCAGTTCACTGATGAAGTAAGAGCCCTCATGATCCAACCACTTCCCAAAGGCCCTACCTCTGAACATGGCTGTATTGAGGACCAAAGCTTCAACATGCGAGATTCTGGGTGACAATCCAGATATTAACCAAATAACAATATTTGGGGATTTCTCCTTTGCAATCTATTTTTTAATAATGAGATGAATAAAGGTTTTTTTTTTTCGGGGGGGGTGTTAAAGTTCTTCTGAGTACAAATTATTGGTTTGCTAAGGCAGAATATAGACTCTAGGTAAATAAATTCTACAAAAATATTTACCCAAAGTGAATGGATGTTATAAAATACTGTGCCAAGTATTATGCCAACCTCAAATTAGGCTTTTATTAAGTAATTTTTAAAAACAAAGTATTGGGATATTTTTCCTGTTGATCACCTTAGATATCTTTCATTTGCAATAATATCAAATGTCCCTAACAATAATGTTAGGAAGAAACTAAATTAACTTTTACATTAACTTAAATTCATGATACTTTAATGATAATTAACTTCTACATTTTCAATTTTATTTTTATCACATCTTTAGTTTATTCCTTTGTTCAACTATTTTTTTAATGATTACCCTGTAGAATAGCTATTTCAATCAAAAGCAAAATTTGCTCTTCTTCAGTTTACTGATCATTTCAGTCAAGTCATCTTGCTTGTCTACATAAGTTATATTTTTTATATAAAATTTGTTGTACACTGTTTGAATTTTCTAGGGGAAATATCCATTTGTCCTGTTTTTGTTTCATGTTACTTTCCTTGGAGTTTTCTAATCTGAAGTTTATTTTTTGGGAATCTCCCAAATATATTCTATAAAACATTATTAATATCTCATAATATAAGTGATTATAATAATATTTTTATGTTCAGATTAAATTCAGTGGGAAACACAAAAATACCAGTGGTCAAAACCAAACAAAAGGGACATTTGTGTAGTAAATTTCTAAGAATTGATTATAAGTTATTCACAAAAGAGGTTTTAAAAAAAACAAAGTCAATTTATGATTTGATAACAGCTATATGACAGTGTATATACCTGGTTGCTATGGGTTTTGTTATAAAGATTTGAAGTACTTTTAACTGAACTTTGCTTACTGGGTAATGAGTTTGGAAAAAATCATTTATAAATGAATACACAAACACAACAAACACAGCAGAATATTGGTTTAATGATTATATAATTTACCATGCAATGATCAGACACAGAAAGCATTCTTACATCTACTGGATAAAATTTAGTTTCTTAAGCTAAACAATTTATGTTACACATTAAGAGTAAGAGATATAAGTGTTATATAATGAGAAATGTAATGTGGAATTAGAGGTGAACCATTTCAGAGACAATTTACCTAAACTAAAAAAATGTACTGAAAATGTACCATGTGTCAAGAGCTCTTCAAGCCATGGGGGACAGAGAAAGGTACATAGCATGTGTTTTCTAAGTACCCTCAAAACCAATATCTAATATGAATGTGACAGAGTAGAGTATAAAGGAAAATAAACAATCAATCAGGTAAAATGAAATGTAGTGTTGAAAACGGAAACAGTATATGGAAGGGAGTCAGAAAGAGTAAGATATGCAGGGTGATTAGGGAGTTCTTCCAACAGAGACAATAGAATAGAATCAATATGAAAATCTAAGGGAACAATTTTCTTGCTAGAAGCAACACATGCAAAGGAAAAACCCAACATTTAACATGAAATAGTGACTGATAAATTTATGATGGCAAAAGGTACAACTTATTGAAATTGTCTGAACACATTGTTTTAGAATAGTTTCCTTTTTTAGGTAAATTCAAAGTATTTTGAAGGCATTGCTTCTTGTCAACAATAGACAACAACAAAATTTAAAACAATCAGAATCTCAGATTTCACAATTTGGTTGAGAAGAGTCAGGACAGGAAAGCATATTGAAAAAAATCGAATAATCATGCTTAGCTTTAGTAAAACAAAGACCAACATAATTTTATTTTTGCTTGCAGAAATTACATGGTGCTGACTACTGGTATATAATCTGTGTCCTGCAGTAATCATCAAAGGGATATTCTGATAGAACTAGCAGTGCTGTTGGCACAGTAATGGTGGGAAACTTTTTGCTGATGGAAAGCCTAGAAAGACCACTGTCTATGTTCCGGGAATAGCGCCAAGTGTGACTTATCTTTTTTATTTCTCCAAACAAATTTTAAAGGTGGATCCAGAATGAGGGTGCTGAACTTGAAAGAGTTAAGTAACTCTCTTAAGGTCACAACTGGAAAGAATTTCAGAGAAGGTACTCAGAATCAGTTGAATCTCTTCCCCAGTTCATGGTATTTTTAAGAAAAAGTCTCATTCACTATGATTAATCATACGGTGGCACCACAGAATTTGAGATTTAAAATCAAAAGTGTATTTGGAAATCCCAAGTTTTAGAGTTGATTATGTTATGCATTTGATGTATGAAAAAGATACTTGTGTACCCAGAGTTTGCAAAGAAAGCACACTAGAGCCATTTTTCTTCCATATTTTTTTCTGATAAACAAATGGGTAAATGTGTAAAAAATAACATGAAAAATATTGAACAACTCTAAAAGTATGTTTAAATTCAGTGAACAAACTTTAATAAGGTAGTTCTTACTAAGTGCTCTTCACTATTTTATATGCTGTAGATAGATAAAATAGAAATGGTTTAGAGACAACCTTCAAACATCAGAAACATAAGCAAAAACATATTCCCCCATTGGGAGTGGGAGAATGACTAAACTCGTGCAAGAAAAATACTATAAAAAAGAAAAAAAACTGGATATGTCAGACAACCAATCAGATTTAATGAATATAATAGATTTTTGAAGATTCATCCATTAAGTCACCCTTCTATCAAGCATTTCATCTTTTTTCCACTCCCAGATTCCTAAGTTTTTGATAGGGCTTTTCTTATCCTTTAGCTTCAGACTATCAAACTATAAAACTACCATCTATTTATGGATAGGTTGAACAGGTTTTCTATTATCTGTAGTTGAAAATTCTAATAGGATAGAGGAGGATGAGCTGGGAATTTTGAATAAACTAGGAAGACTCATTTATATGGTGTGGCTATGTGAATTAAGATTAAAATCTCAGTTTGGAGTTGATGCAATGCTCCAAATTTCACAATGCAGTCAAACCTTGTCACACAGAAGGGGAGAAATTGACTATATTGGGAGTCCAGTATAGATACAAGAAATTTACAGGTGTATTTTATTAGCTTAAGGAGAAAATTGTTTATCTGGTTTTAGGTCATTAACTTCAAAAAATACATATATTAATATAATCATTAAATCCCCAAAGTTTAAGGAGTTTTGATATCTTCTTTTAGGATCTAGTAGAAATAATGAAAAAATGACATGATGTGAATTTCACTTTAGGAAGAACATTGCATAATCAGAAAGAAAGGTAGACTTTAGGCATGAGAGATTAAAACAGGCAACACCAGATAGAAACATTTTCATTCAGTTAATTCATTTTTTTTTTTTTTACAGAAAAAGGCTTTTGCAAAGTTGAGGGATGAATAGTCTTAACTGGTATAACTGTTATGGGAATGAATGAAAGTACAAAGATCTGGAGATACAGTGGAGTAACAATTGGCAAGACTTGAGAAATGAAATGATGGAGAGTATGATGGAGATGGGAGTCATCATCATGGGTCCACTGATATTTGATAAAAGTGGAGAATTTATACACAAAGATATCAAATACAGAATAAGGAATATATTATTAGGTAAGAGGGACAGACATCTGTGAGGCCACTAATTAATTTGGTTTGGGGACATGTGTTGGAGAACCTGAAGTGTTTTAACAATGAAGACCAATATTTGTTGATATATGATTTCCAAAACTATTTATTGACTATGAGCCCATTCTGCTCTAGACAAATCTCCTGCTGTCATTGACCTTATATTAAGTAGCAGGATGTAAAACATCAATAGTTAAAGGAATATGTACGGTATCTGTGGCAGCTAAAATTATAAAGGGGATTTGAGGTTGTTATTTTACAGTTCTTGTTAGAGAAAGCCTCTCAGAGCAAATATCTGAAGAGGGAGGAAGTCATGAGGGTATCTGAGGAAAGAGGATTTCAGGCAGGTGAAAGAGAGAAACAAGGATTCTGAGACAGAGGGGACATACCTAGGAACAAAACCTATGTGGCTG
Source organism: Callospermophilus lateralis (assembly GCF_048772815.1). Classification (NCBI taxonomy): domain Eukaryota; kingdom Metazoa; phylum Chordata; class Mammalia; order Rodentia; family Sciuridae; genus Callospermophilus; species Callospermophilus lateralis. The sequence goes on along the minus strand of NC_135312.1, from coordinate 100,796,835 downwards.
CAAGGGCTGTAGGGAAGAGGTCCAAGGGAGACATATCAGAGTTGAATGCCTTGAAAATTCTAGACTGGAAGTCGAGAAATGAACTTTAGGGACCACATAGGAGGCTGCACTATTCTCTAGAAACAACCTGTTCCTTTTTCTGTGATGACAGATGTTTTCATTGAAGTGACAAGACAACCGGAATAAAGATTAGTTTGTACTTTGGTGGTGGACATGTGTGGAACTTCACGTTAAAAAGAAAAAGAAAAAAAAAAAACATTTACTTTGAAGCCCAAGTGAGTGGAAACGTCTAGGCTGAAGAGCTTAGCATATTGATGGTCTGTCATTTGCTCTCCTCTTCTTTTTCCTCCATCCTGTTGTCTTGTATGCAGATGTGATGACTATCATTTTAAACAAATAGAACTGGGGACTCACCTTGACAGATCAAAAAGAGAGCGATCTCTGAGTGCAGATGCTTGAACATTTGTGAGCACAGCTGCCTTATGAGTGTGTTTGTGTGAGAGAAATGTATTCTTAAAATCCTCAATTATTTTGTGTTTCTATTAGTCACAGTTTAACTTAATGTTAATTAACATGGGAAAAGTGGTAGGGTCTAAGGTTATATGAGTTTGTGCAATTGCCCACAAAGACCTGGGACAATGAGATCAGATCTAGCACAGAAACCCTAAGGATACCCAGAGCCTGAATGTGCTTTCCTTCCTCTCCTCCTCTTCCTTTTTACAGGTAAAACCTGACAGATTATCCAAGACCCAGCTCAAAGGTTACTGTTTTTGTGAAGCTACTAGTAATAAAAAAATCCATTTTCCCTTCAACAATCAGAACTAATTATTTGCTTTGCCATAGCCTTCCTCTATTCTACTTCTTGTTTAACTGCATCTTATGCTGCGTTTAGTTATGGGCATGTACCACTTATTGAATACAAGGAGAACTCCTGAAAAAGCTTCTTACCCTTATCATTTAAAAAAGCAAATCAAGCTTGGTTTCAGACCAGTCAATCCTGGGTTGCTGCCTCTGACTCCTTAGAGATCCTCCTTTGCCACCTTCCTCTTTCTTTATTGTCCATGAAACATTCTTCCACTTTCCTACAAATGTTCATTCATAAGTTTATTTCCTCCAGAAGCCAGGGTAGAGAAAATACTCTCTTCTACACTCAGGACACACATCTGAAAGGAATCTTAGCGTCGTGCGATTGATTTAGGAGTCTGTAAAATTATTGAAGACAGGATCTGTTTGTTTTTTTTTTTTACCTCTAGCAGAGTGACTTACTCTGGATAAATTTTTTGCTGAATTGAATTAGAAACAGAGGTAATCTAGATTGATAGAAGCATAGGGTGTGTGCGCGTGTATATACGTATTAATATATGAGGTACCAAAAAATAGGAAGAGAAGACATAAAATATGCAGTTCCTAAAAATAACTGAACAGAGAACTGGTGAAACAGCTGACTCAGTAACTGAATTGACTTGTCAAGGAATCAATCAAATGCAAGGAGAAGGCAGCTGGTTGTTATCGCTTCCTCTGTTTTTGCCCTTTTTCTGTCTATCTGTCTTTAATTAAGTAAAGCTGTATACGTAAAGCACATGGTCATGTCTGACAGATAGTGCCCAATAACATATCTACAAATATATAGAGAGATGGACAGAGCTTTTTAAGAATAACCCTTGAAGAAAATATTTGCATCATTCTCTTTGGTTAAAGGAGTCACTAATTCTGTAACATATGTTAATTTCTATATATTCATATATATATTCTTTGATCAAACTCTTATTGCTCTGCATCTTTTAAACAAGAGTATTTTCTTAAGGTCAGAAGCAATCTTTTTATTCCTTTAACTAAAGAATAAATGACTCTTTAGTGCGGGGTTCATATGACTTTGAATGAACACAAAGCTGTTACACAGCAGATTCCAACTTATAGTCTCCTTGACATCTCAGCATGTTTTGGAAGAATATTGATATAATTTAACTCCATGGATTCCAGGATACACATGATATTCTCAGAAATTATTATAAAAACTGAATAATTCTTCTTGCAGACATTTTGAATACTACAGTCAACTGCAAACCAGCTATTGCTTTTAAGTTTTTAAATAATTGTTTTGGTTTATGTTTTTAAAATATTTTAAATAGTATGGTTCAGTAGCTAATTTTGTTTGAAATACAGTTAGCCTCAATTTTATTAGAGACATTAAAATGTTCTATAATATTTTAAATTAACTTGATAAAGCATTTTCATTGGAAGTTCACATTAGATTTTTTTAAGTTTTAGTATTTTAAATAAATACCATTGGGGTACTAATTAATTAATTAATGATTTTGTAACAAAATGCATGCTTCCAAATGTGTGGTTATTGTTCAATCTGTTGGTGTTTCTAGCATTGCTATCCATGAGAAATCTATCTATAAATGTTACTGGTTACCCCACTACCACCACAAAATTAATGATTTTTAAATTGCATTGATGTTTTCATCTAACATGTTCCTAACTATGTGATATTATATGAAGAGTTCATTCTTGTATTTTGTCTGTAAAGATTTTTTAACAGGAGTTGCTGAGTTAGTATCTTTAAATATTTTATTAGGTCTTTCTTCTTCTAGTCCAGAAGATCCATAATTCAGGTTATTAATTTGTGATTACCTGTCCCTTTGTCAAAGAATCAATTATTTTCTATAATTGATTGCATTTCCCCAAAAATTTGAAGATATTTATCATAATGTTGTGACTCTGGGCTAAATTTAAAGGCATCAGATTATAAAATTTAATTTTCTTAACTAGCAACATTAATTCTGAGATTTTCTTCTGATGGGTCTTCTTTGATCTTTCTTAGGAGTGGAGATTGTATAAAGAGATAGAGAGGACCATCAGATTAATTCTCAGTCTCACAAAAACAACATTCCAGCAGGTTAATCTGATATCTACACTATAGGAGAGGAATGGAAGATAATATCTTTAGGGAAGAAGCATTCCACTTCTATCAAATTGTATTTGTAAGTTTAGTATTTGAGGCAAGTTTAGTTATACTAAACTTCTATTTAGAAAGTGCTAGCTTTAAATGATATTGGCATTTTAATTGTTTAGGAGAGGCTTTCAATATTTTTCCACATCTGTGTCATTGGAGCATTGGGGAATATTACTATGTGTGTAAGTAGGCTAACCTGAGGTAAGCAGAGAATATGACCGGGCATGCATACATGCATACATAATATAAACCTGTTCATTTTCTGACTCAGCAGACTAATGTATTCCAGTAAAGAAATTACTTCACTAATGCAATAAAGAATTCATTGGACGCCCAATAAATATCTGTCCAAAAGGAGAAGCTGGGTGAGAGTTTGGCTGTTTAACTAGACCTGTCTTTGACCTTATTGTCTCATTGCATCCCTTTCCTTTCATTGTGCAACATGAGTAATTTCAAAACATGGTATGCCTTTCTCTCAAATACATCCTAAATTGCTCTGTAAATATTTATTTCCTATCTAAAATATAACTTTAAATATTATTTTAATGCTATGTTAAATTTTATATCTTTATATCACAAAACAGGTAACTTTTTTAAATCTAAGAAAAACATTTTTAGAATGTCTTGAGAAACCATTGAGATAATTTGATTTAGTAAGATAGAATTACTCTTTAGAGCTAAATATGTGTATTAAACAAAAGGCCAAAGTAGTAATTCATAAAGGAATATTAATTATATGAGTTATTTAAGTCATTAATTATTTCCTTAATTCATCCAAAAATATTTATAGAGTTCATACTAAGTGTCAGTGTCAGTAAATTGGCATAGGACTAATTTGTGATGGAGACAGAGTGGGGCTATTGAAGTGGGAGTGTTGGAGCCTAACATGGAGAATTAATGTTTTGAACAACAGATTTATGTTTTAGACATAAATCCATTATCCACTGTGTAGCACAATGCATAAGTCATGGCATAAGTTCCCAAAGGACTTACAACTGGTATAAATTATTTTTGTAAAATTGGGATATAAATATGGCCAAAGTCTTCCATTCTCATCTCTTTATTTTTCCTAAGAAATAATTGTTTATTTATTTGAGTGTGAATGTTCTAAGTTGACTTGGTGTTCATCCTTAAGATATTTTTAAAAGAGTTTTTAAATATTTTTCATTTCTGTCATTTCTAGGCAAGATATTACATTAGTGATACTTTGCTGGTAAGCAAAAATAAAATTTTATTGTAAAAAACTTTAAATAGATGCAAAAAAGTAGCAAGTTAGTATAATACATAATTGTATATGCATCCACTGACTGCAAAATTACTGGTTCCTAATCAATATTATTTCCTCTAAGCTCTCACCAATTCTTCTTGCTAAGACTTTGGAAACAAATCATAACATCATATCATTTATCTGTTTTAGTGTGCATTTCTAAAACAATCACCACAACAAAAACCACCACAACAAAACCTCATAATACCATTATCACACAATCACACAAAGAAAATGTAGTCTTGCTTTTTAAGATATCATCAAATATTCAGTCAGGGTTCACTGAATATTTGTCTTGTCTTTGAAGAGTTTGACTCAGATTTCAAATAAAGGACAGTGAAATTGATAAGTTTCTTAAATCTTTTCAATAAATCTTCCTCTATTGTTTTTTTGAGGGAACACAACTAGCTGATAGTGTCTCTCTCTCTCTCTCTCTCTCTCTCTCTCTCTCTCTCTCACACACACACACACACACACACACACACTCACACATGCACACTACACGTTAAGTGTGGTAGGGATGCATTCAATTTAATATTAGATCTATAGGGCTTTTACATAACCCTATTGAACTTACAACATTATTTCTCTTTATGCTGATAATCCTGATTCTTAAAACAATTTTCTTTATTTCATAGTACATAAAAAGTAGTTTAAGTATACACGACACTACAATAAACAACATAATTACCAAATGCAGCTTGTCAATTTGGTTTACTTTTTGATTTATTTTGTAGTTGAAAAATCATACATTAAGCTCAATAGGTTATTTTATAATATATGATATGTTTAAAAGTCAAAATATAAAATATACATATGAATTGGAATCTTTCATTTTAAAAAATGAGACTCATGGAAATTTTCTAGAAGGATTGGATTATTATTATAATTATTAATTTTTACTATTATTAGTAATTCTTATTACTTATAAGTTACAATTATCCTGGCAATGGAACTGGAGCCTAGGCTGGTCTTGAGGTTGCCATACCTCTTTGTTTTATCCTTTTCTTGAATCTTGGCTTCTCTTTCATGTTTGTCCTCTTCTTTCTTTACCAGTAGCCTTTTGAGTCTGGTCATAGCTTCTGTTCTCTTACAATTTTGTTTTATATAAAGAGCATCTTGGCCCCTCCTACACGTTATTACACCATGGACCTTGGCCCTTACCTTCCAGTCTCAATGACTTCCTTCTCTGGATACTACTGCTCTTCATCTTTTGGTCATTGACTTACTCTATACTGGAAGATCTTGGGTCACATATTCACCATCCTTTTCATCTGTCAATAAGAAGCATCACCTGGAATTGCTCCCTAGATTCTAATGACTGTTCTGTAAAGTGCTCTGCCTATGGCAGTCCGTCTAAAGGAAGACCTGGCGAGTTTACATACTTTTCAATAATGTTTTGAATAGCAAACATGTCTTACATTTTTAGTTGGCTTGATAGCTATTTCTTCTTAGTCTCTGTTGTTATATAAAATGGATAGGGATAAATGCAGTATGTACAATTTTCTTGTGTGGATATTTGCTAAAAAATAATAATATTTTTCCATGTGTGGGTGAATTTTAAGGGAAAATATTCTGAGCTTGCATAAAGAAAAATTTCCCCCCATTGTTACATTCCCTTCTATTTTCTCCCTAGGATGTCAGATGAGATAACTAAAACTCCTATGACAAATGTGTGGTCAGATCTATAACTTACACTGAGGTTTGTTCTTTCTCAATAGAAGCTAATATTAAATTCAATATTCTCAAATATTTACTCACAGTAATATGCTCCATTTAGTCTGCTCTGAGATTTTTGCTCCTACTTAATAATAGTTTTATACCCTTTAGCAAATATAACAGCAGGAAGACTACAATGTTCAAAACAACAGACTTGTTAAATGCGTAATGTATTTTTTCTTTGCTGTTTGACTTTCCCAGTTTAATATTGCTTCTAGAATTCTAGGCAGATTTACACATTTTCCTACTTCACAAAAGTATACATTTTAGTTGTTCCTCTTCATTTTAAGACACATAAGATACATATATCATGATCAAGATTTCATTCTGCCTTATTTATTTACTCCTTTAAGACTCAATTGACCTCATCTATTTTCTCCTGTATTCAGAATTGCCATACACATTTCCAGAGGAAGTACTTAGAATTATTTTGTTTGTGATTTTATTTTGATCAGTATTACACTGGAGAGAGAAAAAAAAGAGTTTACTATAAAGTTTACAAGCCATTTTTTTATATAAAGTGTAAAATGGATCACTACCTTTTCAGAATTAACAATAAATTTACTGGGGGTGACTTACCTAAGTGGCCAACATAATACAAATATGCAATTGCAAACTCATTCTTAAGATGAAAAGGAAGTGTGAAGAGGTCCAAGATGATAAGCTGACCACTCACTCTTGCTGTGATGGGAAAACAGAATCCTGTGCTGGATTGCTTTCCTTGTTCCCAGCACCTCTCCCTTTCCAATAAGAGGGCTCTCACATCAATTTGGTGATATTCTGTGTACTTGCAGGTAGAGCGTTTATCCAAGTCCCTTGGTTTATTTTTGTCTCTGTCAATCATTTTAGCCAGTGGAATGTGAGCACATATGATTTATTTTACATCGCATCAGAAGAGTTAATAGGCACTGCTAGTTTTTTTTCAGATCTTTTGCTCTTTTCCTCTGCCTTGAATAAAAGACAATCCAAAGGTGGTCTCTCTTCCAGCCTGCATGATGAAAAAGACTACATGTAGATAAGAGATGGCAAATAATTAATATTAGAAATACTTGGTATTCTAATCCACTGAGGTTTGTGACTTGTTACAGCAGCAAAGTTAAACAATAAATTCCTAATTTTGCAATTTGTAGAAATTTTTGAACCATTCCTTCTTTGCTATCTTTGTCTTCAAAATTATAATTGTAGTTTTAATATCTTTAATCTATTTATTTTATATTTTATACAAAGCAGTCTTTAATAAGTATTTTTATAATAAAATTAATAGTTTAATGAAGAGATGGAATATTATTAATTGGATAACTATGCAACCTAGACAATACACTGTCCAGGTTAAAAGTAGCTCAGAATTTTGAATTAGGCAGAACTTTTTAATATTAGGCTAGTGAACCATTTCTTCTAAACATACCATAGTTGTAGTTTCTTAAAGTTATGGTTTCTTATTTACCCTTTATTTCATAACCATTAGACAAAATGCTCTATATTGCCTTTTAAAAGAGTGATTAATTTGGGGATATAAAATGTTAAATGTCCATGTTAGTTCTACAGCTGAGAAAGTCTACACTTAAAAGGATGAGTGAGAAAAAATGTTTTGAAGTTATTGAATTTTTCATGAAGTAACATTTGACAGATATAATAATTACACAAATTTCCACTGTTCAAGAAAATCCCATGAAATAAAACATAGACTTTACTAGATTAATGTTTTAAGCCAACCATAAAATGTAATTGAGAAATGCAGGAACCAAAGTTCAAACCATTTGGAAACCTAAATGTACTATTTCTTATATTTGTGTAACCAAGTTAGCAACTTTCATTCTTGGTGATCTTTAGTTCCACGTAATTTGGAGTGAAGAATCAAAACTCACTGACAATCTCATATTACAATTTCTTCTGTAGATTAAGGAAGAAATCTCTTGGACCTATAATCAGCACTGTGAAATTTTCTACCCTATGACATAAGGCCAATGCTTCTGATCCCAAGTTTTTAAAAATAAAAGGGACAAAAAGAGGCATAAGAAGGTCCCAACCAAGCTTTCAAAATATTCAGCATCCCAGAATATAGGGTCAAGTTGAACTTTACCTCTCAAATAGATACCATCTTATTTTCAACCATTAAATTTTCTATAATAAAAATGTATTTTTAACTAGATTAGTTCATGTAAAATTGTCTTTGATATATTTCTAAATGTATATATTCATTTTATTGCTTTTGATCATTGAGCTCTATTGATTAAAAGTATAAGCCTGTTTCTATGCAAACCAAAGCTTTACGTTTCTACAAAGCCAGCTGGAACATTCTTTCTTCACACTACCCCTACTTGGAGAGAGGACAACCACCATGTACTGAGGTTCATTCATCCTGTCTCCTAAAATGCACACTGTACACCACTTTAACCATACTGGGATAATCTCATGGTGTAGTGTCAGCAGAACACCCTGACTTGGCTCTTTCTTTGAATTTATGATTCTCTGGGCCAGGAATATTGCATACACTTGTAATCCCAGTGGTTTGGGAGGCTGAGGCAGGAAGATCACAAGTTCAAAGTTAACCTCAGCAATTTAGCAAATACAGAAAAGGTCTGTGGATATGGCTCAGTGGTTAAGAGCCCCTAAGCTCAATTCCTGGTACAAAAAAGAAAATTTCTACAGGAATCTATTTTTTATTTTTATTTTTATATATTGTTTTAGTTGTAGGTGGACAAAATACTTTTATTTTATTTATTTATGTAGTGATGAGGATCGAACCCAGTGCCTCACACATACTAAGCAAGTGCTCTACCATTGAGCCCCAGCCCCAGCCCTGAAATCTATTTTAATCATATTTACATATGCAAATAATAATGATGCTTTAAAAGGGTTCAATACAAATAGCTCACAGTAATGCCTTTTAAGACAAACTGGAGCTACTTTTGTGTTACAATTGCAAAGCTAAAGCTGAGCAGTTGTAACAGAAGCCATATGGCTTCTAAGGCCTAATACATTTACTATGTTACTTGGTACAGAAAAAAGATTACTAATCTCATTTTACTTTATTTGTTCTGATTTGAAGACAGGGGACGAGATTGAAATAATAGAGAAAATAAAGGAATAAAGCTGAATATTTCTTTGTGTTACCTTATAGGAAATTGTTGCCATCTTGAGGGAAAACCATTAGACACCAAACAGTAATTTTCACTTTATAAATCACAAAAGGTACCCATGTCTGCAATGGGTCTCAGGATTAGACTCAATTTTAAGATCCCAAAACTGCTGAAGATGATGGTGGTCACTGAATGAGGAAACCTGCAGCTTTTGTTAAGGAACCAGCTTTGACTCCCAGTGGGTAATCTATTTCTGTTTCCAGTTGCTGCAGCTAAAGTAAATTTTTTTTTATCTGTGCTTCCAACAGCTGCATAATGGATGTTTGCCCTAAATATTGCTGGTTAATTTAGTCTTCTTTTGTGGGAGAGGATCCCAATGAGCCACTGTAAATAAGTGATATTAAATTGGATCCTTACTGGGGCACAGAAAACATAACACCTAGGTCTATAAAATCTTTGTAGTTGGCTGAGTGAAGCCATGGTTGGTATAAATGCACTGCAGATAAATAAACTTAAAATTTGAGACTGTTAATGTGATTGGGAACAAATTAGAATCTTTACCAAAAATACCAATAAATGAGTGTTTCCAATATTCATTTCATGAGATTCAAATGGGCTATGACATCAAATTACATTTTCAAATATACTTCTGAAGTTACTTGAACTAATGAAAAATTATTTTTTTCAAAATAAATGTCATTATTGTAATAAGATATCATTTAAGATAAAATAAAATTGTTTTTGTTGCTCACGACATGCACATGATTAAACTAAAATGGTTTGAATAAGTATGAACAATGACATTTTTAAATTCTAGGAAAAAATCAAGGGTATATACTTATATTATTTGGGTTTAGGGAAATGCTTTCTAAATTGACTCAATAATCACATGCAATAAAATTAAAGACTGTTAAATTTAACTAGGTAGACTTAAAAAATTTTACATAACACAGTACCACCCTCAAGCCGTCAAAAGACAAATAAAATATTGGAAGGAAATACTTTAAAAATATAAATGGACAAGTATCCCCAAAGAGGATTTCAAAATGCCCTTTAAGTACGTGAAAAGAGATAAATCTTTAATAAAAGAACACTTACCATTCACTCTTTTAGCATCTTAAAGAGTATATCATCAATTATAATCACCATACTGTAAAAAATATTCCTGAGGTTACCTGTGATTTTGTATTCTTTGACTTTATCTCCTCCTCCCAGCTGACCCAGCTTCTAATAACCACATTTCTACTCTCTATTCCTGTGAGATCAGGTGCTTTAGATTCCCCAAGTTCCATTTGCATTGTCACAAAAGACAAGATTTCATCTGTTTTATTTAATAAATACTATTCCACTGTCTTTTCCCATTCACTTATTGTTTCCATTTCTTGGCTATTGTGAACAGTGCTACACAAAACATGGAATTGCATGTATAGCTTTATCATATTGGTTTTTATTCCCTATGGATATATACTCAGGAGTGGGATCACTGGATCTTAAGGTAGTTCTAATTTTAGCTTTGTTGAGAAATCTCCATACTATTTTCCATAATAGCTTATATTTCCATAATAGTTCATATTCCCACCAATAGTATATAAGGGCTCCATTTCCGCTCTTTATTTACTTCTTTCTCCCTCCCTCCTTTCCTTCCTTCCTTCCTTTCTTCCATTTATCCATAATATTCATTTTAGTAGGAGCAATGTGATATCTCATTGTGGTTTAAATTTATATTTCCCTGATTATTAGGGATATGTGTGGTAATGCATATTTTAACCAACTATATTCAGCTATTCCATATTGTATATGTACTTCAAAACATCATGATGAACATGATAAGCATGTATAGTTTTGGTCAATCTAAGTTTTCAAAAAATGACAAAAATTAAATATAAGTGATTAAAAAAGAAAACTCACTAAGATACTTATGATAATGACAGTGCTTCAGAAATTTTAAAATGTGCTCTGGAAGCAAGGTTGTAGGTTTATCTTTTACATTGTAGGTGGGAATGAAAAGTGGTTAAACCATATAAAAATCTGGCCATATCTAAAAAAAAAATGCACATTTATCTTTCAATACAGGATTCCCACTTCCAGGAATTTATTCTGAAGACACAGGTCAATGGCACAAAAAAATTCACATTCACAAATGTATTAATTGATGCATTATTTGTAATCATAAAGTAATATTGGAAATTACTGAAATATATAAACTAATAAACTATGGTTAATTAATACATTGGGGCACTATGCATTTTCAAAAATGAATGAAGAATATATCTATGAAATAGTGTGATTATTTTTCAAGAGTTTTTTGTTTGTTTGTTTGTTTGTTTGTACCAGGGATTGAACTCAGAGGAACTCCAACATTGAGCCACATACCCAGCCCTATTTTGTATTTTATTTGGAGACAGGGTGTCACTGAGTTGCTTTGCGCCTTGTAGTTGCTGAGGCTGGCTTTGAATTTGTGATCCTCCTGCCTCAGCCTCCAAAGATGCTGGGATTACAGGCATGCACCACTGTGCCTGGCTCAAGAGACATTTTTAAGTGCGAAAAAAAATTGGAAAAAAAAATAGAGTGTGTGAGTTTGAGGAAGTTAAAAAATGGAAAATAAAATAGATGAGTCTATTGTTCTGAATAAAAAGAATCAGGAAGGCTAAGCCAGTACAAGCAGACATACTATGGACTAAGGAGGAAGAGGGAAATAGATATAGCTCATTCTTCTGAGTCTACATCTCTCAGCCCTTCACATTCTTAGTTTTTGCATATGTGGATTCAACCATGTGTAAATTGAAAACTATTTTTAAAAAATTAAGTCTGGTCAGGTGCAGTGGCTCATGCCTCTAAGCCTAGTAGTGTGGGAGCTGATGCAGGAGGATCCCAAGTTCAAAGCCAGCCTCAACAGCTTAGTGAGGCCCTAAGTAACTTGGGGAGCCTAGTCTCAAAATACAAAATAAAAAGAGCAGGTAGTGTAGTCCAGTGGTTAAGTGCCCCTGGATACAATCCCTGGTACCAAAAACAGACAAACAACAACAAAAAGCAAAACCAACCAACCAACCAAACAAACAAAACTGTCTGTAATGAACATGTGAAAGCTTTTTTTTTTTTTTTTTGTCATTCTCTAAAGAATACAATGTAAGAATTATTTGCATTGCATTCACTTTGCATTATGTTTGTAAGTAATCTATAAATGACTTAAGACATACTAGAGAGAATAAACAGGCTATATGTAAATAGTATGATTTTTATATAAAGGACTTAAGTATCTACAGATTTTAGTGTCTATGAGGACTCTTGTAACCAAGCTCCTATGGATACTGAATAATGACTCTTGACTTTCAGGTAGAAGTTAACATGCATATGCTTAAAAAATGAGAGAAAATATAAGAAATAAACCAAAAGCTAAAATAAAACAAATGAACACATGAACAAATGAACACACTTATATTCAAGCAAAGAACATAAGTCCACTGAAAGGGTAAATAGAAAAAAAAAGAATAATTCACTTAACTTTTCATGACTTCAGATTTGAAATTATGCTTTCTTTGTCCTTATGGGGTAGGGGAGAAATGGGCCAACAATTTTGTGGGCATGTGATTTCTTATTTTAGTGGTATCAGTGAAGCAATTCTGAAGTTCTGAAATTCTTTGTGTATTTTTGGAAGAAAGAAGATACAAATACAGAATGGGGGAAAGGCAGGGAAAGACCCCGCAAGATAAATTAGAATTAAAATTATTAGTAGGAATTCCTGCTTCCTGATACATAAATGCACATGTTTGTGTTTATATGTAGGGAGGGATGTGTGTGGGTGTGTGTGCATATGCACCAGTACATACTTGTAGATCCTTCAGTGAATAGCTATCCAGGCTCTGACATTCAGTAGTCATGAGCAATTTAATGCCAGGTCTTATTTTTAAAAACCATTCCCAGTGAAAGGACCCAGGGCTTCTCCAAGAAATGGCTGATTACAGGGCTGGGGCAGCAAGAGTTCAAAGTAAAGCCTGGAAAATCTTTTATAATAAGAGAAAAAAAAATAGAGTTAAAAAAAATAATGGGAGTTTTTTAAGAGGATACAGATGACATCATGGAAGACTTCCCACTGGTAAAATCTGAGATATTTAACCTTTGATAATTATAGTAATAAAGAATAAATTATTAAAAACAGAATTTATGGGTTATATGTTAGTATTAAAGAGATTGCAAATATATGCATAGATAATTGTTATAGTTTGGATGTGAGGTGTCCCTCAAAAGCTCAGTGTGAGAAAATGCAAGAAGGTTTGGTGGAGAAATGATTGGGTAATGGGGACCTTAACATAATCAATGAATTAATCCCTAATGGGATTAACTGAGTGGTAACTGGAGGCAGGTGAGGTGTGCTGGAGGAAGTGGTTCATTGGGGTCATGGCTATGGGGTATGTATTTTGTATCTGAGAGAGGAGTCTCTTTCTCTCTGCTTCCCGATTATCATGTGAACTGCTTCCCTCTGCCACACTCTTCTGTCATGTTGTCCTACCTTACCTCCAGCTAGGAGGAATAGAGCCAGCCTTCTATGGACTGAGACCTTTAAAACCATGAGTCCTCAAGTAAATCTTTCCTTCTCTAATATTGTTCTTGTTGGTTCAGTAGTCGCCACAGTGAAATAGCTGGCTAAAACAATAATAAATACAATATTGTAGAACATGAAGGGTCTCTTCCTTACAATAGAAAGTCAGTTAATAAATGTGTAAAGGGCACTAGAATTGGAAAATCATACCTTTAAAAAAATCTATCATTAAAGATTAGTTGCAATAAGGATCATATATGTATATTTTGTTGAAAAGCATGGTCTAAAAGTATCTACTTAAAGATTAATAAGTTGCAAAAGCAAAAAGATAACTCTAAGCTGGGGAAGCTGGGGGGTTCCTTGGCCAAGTGATCATTAATGAGGGCATGTGAACTTGGCCTCCGTGCTAAAAAGCACAGAGCATCACTAATATAACTGTCCTTCCAGGGATAAATAACATCCATGTAAGTATGAGGAAACATCTGACAAATTAAAAATGTGGAACAGTTCATTAAGAAAACAAACAAAGTACACACAAAATCTTGCATTTCTTCAAAAATGTCAATGTCATGGAAAAGAAAGAAAGGATGAGGAAATATCAAATTTGATGGAGACCAGAGACATGCAAACCAAATGCAATACAAAATCCTGCACTGGATCCTGTATGGAAGGAAAGAACAAAAGTATTGTGATAAAAGCAATGTTAACACAATTTACACTATGTGAATGAGGATGATAGGGTAAATGAAAATATTATATTTGGTTAAATTAATTGAAGTCGGTAGCTGAATTGTGATTATGCAAGATGTTGCTTGGAAATGCATATTGAAGAAGCATTTAGTATTTAAGGATGAAAAGGTCTGTTGCATGCACTTTATTCTAAAGTTGTTCAGAAAAAAAATACAAACATATATGTGTATATATGTATGTATACATATGCATACATGAGCATAGTGAAACAGATGAAGTAAATGGGTAAATATTAACCATTACTGATTTCTGCATGAAATTTTGTTATTTTCCTCCATTTTTAAAACTTGTCTAAAAGCTTGGATGTTTAAGAAGATAATCAAAATTTGTGAAATAGTACACTTTAGCTTTAATAGAAGGACTTATATTAAATACCTCTAAATGTATAAATATATAACTAATTTTTGGGGAGCAAACTGTACTGTCACCATATAAATTCATATTTTCTTAATTCATCTGTCTTGGAAATTTTTGACAATATATTTGAAAACACTACTGTTTTCTTTTTCTGGGCATACCTAAACGTGAAGGCTTCTCAAAAAGTTTTTATTGTATTATTTTTCCCTTCTATATATTATTACTATTTTTCTCATCTTTTTAATATTTCAGTATTACCTGGATCTTTACTTTAATAAGTGAGATATAAATATATTACTTAAGTCATTCATGTATACTTTATATATTCTCTATTTCTTTTGTAAGATATGGAGCTAACAATTGCATAGGGAACATTAATTTGAAAGGTATTATTCTCTGCATTCTTATAGCACTTTTCATGTTCTTCTCCAAGAGCACTTACTGTCATATAATTAGTTACTAAAATTTCTGTTTCACCCAGTAGACTATTAACTCCATGAAATCAAATGCTATGTTTTATAATCTTTGTATTCCCAGGGTCTAGTGTTTGCCTAACACATAATAGGATTCAAGTAAATATTAGTATTGAATGAACTGAATAAATTATGAAATTTATACTTACAGGAGGGAAAAGATAAAGGAGACTGAGAGACAATGTGACTAATTTTATTTAAAAAATCCAAATCCATTAAAACTGTCTCAATATAATGTGAATTTACTGCATTGACCCTGGTATCAGGCGCACCTCTATTATTTTGGCGATCTCCTTAGACTGCTTATCATCTTTGAATGTTTTCTCTGCTCTCAGACAAACCCAGACATGGAAGTTCCTGGATTGTACTTGCAGAAGCCTTCTTTGTCCCTTCCTTCTCCCAACTTTCACCTTAGCGCAAGCCTTCACTATTACTCAAGTGTTTTGACACCCTCCAAGTTCTTGTCCAACTCTTGATCCTCACCTAGTATCAACCCTTCCCATTGAACATCCAAGTTGACAGCACACTGTTACTCACTGTGTGTTGTCATTTAGTATATTATATATACTAAACATATCATAGATACTGCCATTAAATATCATAGTTACTGCCAGCAAGGTAAGTGAGGGTAGAATTATCAAAAAAAAATGTAATGATATGATATATTCTGATTTATTCACATGTGGCATTGTCTGTACAAAAGATCCCTCATCATGCTTCCCCTGAATATCAACCTTTCACCCCACACCAGCCAAGTAAGCACAGCACATGGCATTGACTTTCTTTTACTCTTTCCTGGAAGTTATCTCCTTTCTCCACTGGATTTTTAAATCTTTATCTTTGTTTCAATGTTTACTTCAGTTCTCAGTGGTCTTTCTTCCTCTCTAGCATTATTTATCTCTCACACTCAAAAGGCATTTTTACTTTAATTTTCCTTTAAAAAAATGTTTATTGTGTGTTTACTTCTCTAAATATTCTTCTAAATGTTTTAAGGTGTGTTTTATGGCCCAGAATTTGGTCTGTTTTAGAAAACGTTTTATGCAAGCTTGGGAAGAATGTATAATTCACTGTTGTTGGCAATGGATAATTTTCACTGAATTTTTCTCATTAATTTTTCAGCTTTTGAAGCTTCTAGGATGTTGTATATACATCTGAAACCAATAATGTTTCATCATAGTTCTGAGTTATTTATTTATTTATTTATTTAGGTACTGGGGATTGAACTCAGGGGCACTCAACCACTGAGCCACATCTTCAGCCCTTTTGTTTTAAATAATTTATTTAAAAACAGGGTCTCACTGACTTACTTACTGCCTCCCTTTTGCTGAGGCTGGCTTTGAATTCATGATCCTCTTGCTCTGCCTCCTGAGCCATGGGATTACAGCTGAGTTTATTAATTATTTTATGATTATTATATAAAGGAAACAATTTTTCAAAATTGTGAAGTATTTTTGCAACTCAGTATTAAAAATATTTTTACAAATTGATTTTCTTGTAATAGACATAGAGCTACAACTGAAACAGTAGAATATTCCTATTTAAAAAGATTTCCTCTGTGATGTAGAAAAAGAAAGTACCAAAATGAATATCCTTAAGTTAGAAATATAAATCACAAACACACAAACCACAACCACTATGCCAATTTAATCTATTTTCTCTTGTGTTTCTTGGTGATGTTTGTTGCATTTATATTTGAATTAGACATAAGGAGTAAGTTTAAATTTTATAAAATATTAGAATTAATTTTATAAAGATTTCTATCAACTGTACAATTCAGTTCAAGACAAAACTATTAAGAATAATATAATCAATTCATATATCCATGCATAATACTATGTTTCAAATAATAATTGTATGCTTATCTCTGGGTTTTTCATTTAGAGTCATATTAGCCCAATTGCATCATTAAACAATTATCTATAAACCAAGAAGTTTTGTCACTAGTAGTTAAAATTCACAAATATATATGTGATGCATTTGGATTTAGTCATGTGTGTGGAGGTAGAAAAACTGTAATGATATGATATATTCTGATTTATTCCAAAGGTCACACAGTTTAAATGCAAGTTTGCCACATTTTTATAGTATATCATGAGGCAGAAATAGAATGGTTAGACGAGTGGTTCTCAAACTTAAGAATGCATTAGAATCACCTGCAAGTCTTACTTAATGTGATGGACATGACTGGGACCCATGCTGGAGGTTTGATAAAGCAAGTCTAAGATAGGGCCAAGGTTGTGCATTTGAAACAAATTCGCAAGCGTCAATGATGCTGCTAATTTGGGATCATACTTTTCAAACCAATGAAGTGAAAAAGAAAGTATTTCCCCCCAAAAGAGAATAAAATTATTACCACCCAGCAAATTTGAAACATGTATAGAGCTGACAGCTTTGCATATTCATATTAAAATAAAGTAGCTACTGTAACTTGGTACTGATAGCGTTGGTATTAAAAATACCCATTGTATAATGCATGAGAAACACACATTCATTCTATTTGAATGAATCAAATCTTGATTTTACAATAGTTTATAAAAATTAGGGAAAACACTTCAAGCAGTTGGATTCTTTCTCTGGACAGGAGGAATATATTCTCAATCATGCATGAAATTTGAAGAATGTAAGTAAAAATTAAAACTTGTGTTGAATACCTCTGCTACACTAAAACAAATATTTTAAAATGTTAGCTGTCCCGGCTGGACAATTTTGATAAAAATCTGTAGTTATTTTATCCACATTGTTTTGCAATGAAATCTTCTTTTAAGAACTAGAATTTGGAATACTCTTATCTCAAAGTAAACTTAAGACAAATGGATGTCCACTATCAATCTCAAATGTCTTAGAGAAAGTTGATTTGTGTCAGTAAAATTTTGAGAGCGCTCTTGCGAACACCTGAGTGCTATTGAGCTTAATTGGGTTATAGCTCATGCTGATTGTGTTTTTCTCCTGCTGTATCTAATTTCTTTTTTTTCCCAATATTTTATTGTTTGGTTTTGGTTTTGAAGGTGTATGGAAATTAAAGAACTCTAATTTTTTAAGAGCCCTAAAGGGAAGTATGCTTTTGTGTTAGTCATTCCTGTGAACACCTGTGCACTGTTGAATTTAATTGGGTTGCAGCTGGTGCCGGGAGAGAGTCAACTAAATGAGGATTTGCAGACTGACTAGGAACTTGACATTGTATGTCATTGTTTGTTTTTTTTTGTTTGTTTGTTTGTTTTGTTTTGTTTTGTTTCCTCTTTTTCGTTTTTTCTCTATACATTTGCAAGATTCCTGGATCTGAAAGAATCTCAAGGCAAATTGAACAGAATTCTTATGATCTCTGATACTTCATGGAGATTGCCTTAAAAGGGCATTTTTCTATTCTAAGTTGGTGTAGTTTCTCAGAATAAGGTGAACCTAACCTGAGAAACAATCTGGCCTACTTGTTTCCAGTAATTCAGGAATGTTTAATATCATAGCTAGACTTTGACAGGTTAGTCATAAAAGGATATAACATTTTACCAAAAGAAAAAAATAAAGAATTGAAGTTGAAAATGTAGTAAAGCATTAAATATCATAGATACTTCCAGAAAGGTAGGTGAGGGTAGAATTATCAAGAGTAATTATTTTTAAGTTTCTCAATACCATTATTAGAATAAATTCCTCACTATGGTCAATAACAATAATTCATTTCAACTGATTGTTAAAAGTAAAACAGCTTGGTAATTTCTTTAGAGGGATTTAAACCAGCTCTATATGTTTCTATTCTGTCAGTATCATTGACAGTTAACTACAAATTGGTTCAGCAGTTAAAAATTGAATGTATACAGGTCATTTAGGAGCTAGGAGTGGGTGGCAATAGAGCAGGAATTAATAGCACCAAACATGAGAATCATTGATTTGGTCACATTTATAGAAAACTGGTTTTTTAAAAGAGGTTTGCAAATTTAATGGGATTAAATATTTCCTTTATATCTATTCTACATGACAGAAAACAAAGAAGCATCAAAGTTAATGAAGTATAAGAGTAGCTGAAATATGTTGTCAGTAAAGTCATTCTCTAACACATCAACCAAAAGTATCTAGATTTATAGCGATGCTTCTTTAAATCTAGAATATTAAAGAAATGAGAAATAGAGCTTTTTATCACACTGTTTTTTAAATTTGCAAATTAACCTCTGGTGAGGGACCTATATTTCTTCATATCTTGTGTATAAATTGAAAAGTTTGTTCATGTTACGAGATGAAGAAAACATCTTTAAATCCAATAGCTCTATTGAAAAGTAGGCACATTGTAAAAGAATAGGTGTAAGTGTGGACCTATTTTCTCTTCCCTAATATTCTTGGTCTATGATTAGACCAATACTTTCCCAAAGAGAAAACTTTCAAAACAGTACATGTCATGCATAATTATTCAACATGGTTTTCTTTATGCACTTGTCTAATCAGCAAAGCTTCAGGTGCACTGTTTACTTGAAGGTCTCTCAGGAAGACTGAGCTTCTATCTCTGCTGGTCAGTTACACCAACACAGGTTTCCCAGAACTATATAGATGTTGTGCTCCTGGCCTCACGTCGTATTACACCTTCACAAGTCACCAGAGAGGGAGTTCAGTATTTGAAAAGAGTACAGACATTGTTAGATGACAAACTCAAAGAATGTATTATTTGTTGGTAAAGAAACAGTGTAGGTTTAATTACTTTCCAGGTGAATCCAATGGAGCATGCAAAGTTCCTATCTTAGAAATGGGGTGGATTTGTGGACTCAGGTGGGTCTGAAGAAACCTTATCAGAGTAGAGACAGCTGAAGAATTTGGAAGGTATATAGGTTAAGGTCTAAGCAACAAGGTCGACCACCTAAATTGTCCTGTATCTCTCAGATTAACATATATATATATATATATATATATATATATATATATATATATATGTATGTATATATGTGTATGTATATGTATATGTATATGTATCTCCTCCTGGAAATGTAGCACAGGAGTCTTACTCATTTTTATGTTCCTGAAGAGAATCTGGAGGCTTTAAGGAATGCCAAGTCAGTAATGCATAAATGAGGGAAAGGGAAAAATTCTCTGCTTGACTGGTTACTCTCCTCCACAAGAAAATAACTTAGTTTTTTAGGGCTCAAGAGTCTTGTCTCAAATTTCTACTTTTAAAAAACTCAACTCATCTCACTCCAACTTCACAGATCTCCAGCTTTTCCAAATGTCATAAAGAGCCATTGGATGTAGCTAGTTATTTTTTGCACAGGATAAAATAAAAAGAATAAATGTTTGCTTGGCTCTTCACACTTCCCCATGATTCTTTGTGCTCCCCATATCTGTGTTTTAGTTTCTAGAATGATTCATCATTGAGTCTGAGACCTGTCATTCAAAATAAATATGAATTATATACAAAACTTGCTGCTTTTTAACTCATTGCCTAAGGCAACTAACTGGTTTCTGTGAACTTTTCAAAGGTATTAGTGGCCTGCTTTCTATTACTCAAAAATAAATTTGTGATTATTAGATGAAGATAACCCTTATGTGAGCAAATATGGTTCTTAAATGTATTTTTGAAATGAAGAAATATGTTCCAACATATTATAATAAATGTATTGTAGCCATGGGTTATGTTCTGAAATTATCCTGGTAGGAAACTGTAAACCTAATGGTGATGTATAAAATTGTTAGACTTTAGATTCTGGAACCTTGTAAGCTATTAGTTATGTATTTATGAGAACTGCTGTGATGGTAACATTTTAAATGCAAAGTATGTTTAGTTGAACTTTCTTTTTGGCAACTTGTACTAGGATGTACCTACAATCTCAGTTAGCTGGTCAAAATAGGAGCACATTTGGCTTAGAGATATATTATTCATCTCTAAACAATAACAATGCAGATGGTTGTATTGTGTTATCATAATTGAACTTACCCAGCCATATGTCATATACCCTGAGGACACATTCTCATATACAGTTTTTAAACAGTCATTCACTGATTCTGATATTTTGCTGGAGAATATATGCCTTTTGAGTGTTTCAAGGGAAACAGAATAATAAAGAGGTTTTCTTTGACATCTACCTATTAGATTCAACCATTCATAAATCAAAAGTTTTAACACTAATTGTAAGACAAGAACTGTGTACTGTGTTCAGAGAACATTGTGGATCCAAATAAAAGCCTTGAGAGGTAGAGGTCATTTTTATTTCTTTCTTTTTGAATTATCATTTATTTATTTTTATGTGGTGCTGAGGATTAAACCCAGTGCCTTGCACATGCTAGGTGAGCCCTCTATCAATGAGCCAGAACCTCAGCCCCTAGAAGCAAGCTTTCTTTCTTTCTTTCTTTCTTTCTTTCTTTCTTTCTTTCTTTCTTTCTTTCTTTCTTTCTGATTTTAAAAAAATGACAGTGGAATTTATTACAATTCTTATTACACATATACAGCATAATTTTTCATATCTCTGGTTGTATATAAAGTATGTTGACACAATTATTGTCTTCATACATGTACTTTGGATAATGATGTCTATCACATTCCACATCCTTGCTAATCCCCTGACCCTCCCTATCCCTCCCACCCCTCAGCCCTATCTAGAATTCATCTATTCCTCCCATGCTGCCTCTCCCTACCCCACTATGAGTCAGCCTCCTTATATCAGAGAAAACATTGAGCATTTGTTTTTGGTTTTGGTTTTTTTTTTTTTTTTTTTGGATTGGCAAACTTCACTTAGCATTATTTTCTCAGACACCATCCATTTTCCTGCAAATGCCATGATTTTATTCTCTTTTATTGCTGAGTAAAATTACATTGTGTATATATGCCACATTTTTTTATCCACTCATCCACTGAAGGGCATCTAGGTTAGCTCCACAGTTTAGCTATTGTGAATTGTGCTGCTATAACCATTGATGTGGCTGTGTCCCTATAGTATGCTGTTTTTAAGTCCTTTGGGTATAGTCCAAGGAGAGGAATAGCTGGGTCAAATGGTGGTTCCACTCCCAGGTTTCCAAGGAATCTCTGTACTGCTTTCCATATTGGCTGCACCAATTTACAGTCCCATCAGCAATGTATGAGTGTACCTTTTTCCCCCACATCCTCACCAACACTTATTGTTGTCTGTCTTCATAATAGCTGCCATTCTGACTGGAAAGAGATGATATCTTAGAGTAGTTTTGATTTGCATTTTTCTGATTGCTAGAAATGATGAACATTTTTTCATATATTTGTTGATTGATTGTTTATGCTCTTCTGGGAAGTGTCTGTTCAGGTCCTTAGCCCATTTGTTGATTGGATTATTTATTTTTTTGGGTGCTTAGCTTTGTGAATTATTTATATACCCTAAATATTAGTGCTGTATCTGATATGTGAAGGATAAAAATTTGCTCTCAGAATGTAGGCTCTCTATTCACCTCATAGATATTTTCTTTTGCTGAGAAGAAACTTTTTAGTTTGATTCCATCCCATTTATTGATTCTTGGTTTTAATTCTTACGCTATAGGAGTCTTATTAAGGAAGTTGGAGCCTAATCCCAAATAATGAAGATTAGGGCCTACTTTTTCTTCTATTAGACACAGAGTGTCTGGTTTAATTCCTAGGTCCTTGATCCACTTTTGAGTTGAGTTTTGTGCATGGTGAGAGATAGGGGTTTAATTTCATTTTGTTGCATATGGATTTCCAGTTTTCCCAGCACATTTGTTGACGATGCTATCTTTTCTCCAATGCCTGTTTTTTGCATCTTTATCTAATATAAGATAATTGTAATTTTGTGGGTTAGTCTCTGTGTCCTCTAGTCTTTCCCATTAGTCTACCAGTCTATTTTGGTACCAATACCATGCTCTTTTTGTTACTATTGCTCTGTAATATAGTTTAAGTTCTGGTATAGTGATGCCACCTGCTTCACTCTTCCTGCTAAGGATTGCTTTAGCTATTCTCACCACTTACATTCAACATAGTTCTTGAAACACTGGCCAGAGCAATCAGACAGATTAAAGAAGTTAAAGGTATATGTATAGGAAAAGAAGAACTTAAATTAGCACTATTTGCTGACAATATGTTTCTATACCTAGAAGACCCTAAAAGCTTCACCAGAAAACTTCTAGAACTTCTAGTAAGTGAATTCAGCAAAATAGCAGAATATAAAATCAACACCCATAAATCAAAGGCATTTGTGTACATCAGTGACAAATCCTCAGAAAGAGAAATGAGGAAAACTACCCCGTTTACAATAATCTAAAATATATATATATATATATATATATATATATATATATATATATAAGATACTTGGGAATAAAGTATCTTATTAATGAAAGAGGTGAAAGATCTATACAATGAAAACTACAGAACCCTAAAGAAAGAAATCAAAGAAGACCTTAGAAGATGGAAAGATCTACCTTGCTCTTGGATAGGCAGAATTAATTTTATCAAAATGACCATACCACCAAAAGCACTATACAGATTTAATGCAATTCAGATCAAAATCCAAATGGCATTACTCCTAGAAATAGAAAAGGCAATCATTAAATTCATCTGAAGTTTTCTTTCTGAAAGCACAAAGAAATTGTAAAGGACCAATGACATTCCACCTGACATAAGAGAGGTAACTCAACCTATGAACCCCAACCATTTCTTTGTGTTTTTTCTTCTTCTTCTTCTTCTTTTTATTTTTTAAGCTGTAGATGGACACAACATCTTTATTTTTACTTGATGCTGAGTATTGAACCCATTGTCTCATGCATGTGAGGCAAGTGCTCTACCACTGAGCTACAACTCCAGCCTTAAACCCCAACCATTTCTACCTCACTAGGCAACCGAGTGAGGTAGAGGCATCTGTCTTGCTTATCCTCAGTGTTACAATCTACCTCCCAGCCCTGTTAGTCCAAAGTGTTAAATATTTCTTGAAATCGTCATCTTCTTCACATTATTTTGTAAGTGACTTTTATCTATTCTTAGACCCTTATCAATTTATTTATTTATATAATTAATAAATCTAGGCTCAGTACTACCAGGATAAATTTTGTGCTGCTTACATGATTAAAAGCGAGAACATGGTCTCAGAAAATCTAGAAAATCAAGTGCCTTGTAGTTGTTGCAGAGAAATAAGTACTTTATTCCATGTGCCAAAAGTCTTAGCATACTACATGGGCAACATTGAGTGAAAAATTCATTTATTTAAACTTTTTGGCCTCAGTTTCCTCATTTGCAAAATTGTAATTATAATAGCTTTGCAGTTTAAGTATATATATGTATAATTGCTTAGCACCATGTGGGGCCCATAGGGAGCATTCATTATCAGATGACTAGATCTACTGTGGTTATGCTTTTTATATGCATTAAGATTGAATATTTGAGAACCATGGGAAAATGTTAAAGCAATTAAGTAACACTAATTGCATTGTGAAAAGGCAACTCTGGTATAGAGGAAGAAGGTCTGGAAATGAAGAACACCAGATGTGATGACAATTTAAGAGTATTTTATGATAGGCTATTTACTTATTTCATGTAATTTAAATATTAAATTTAAAATAACTTAAAATTAAAAGTTAAATAGTTTACTTTTATGCCATGAAGTGTGTTCAAGGGAAATACTGATAATTTAAGTGATTATTAAAAATAGAAGTCATAAGATATGAGAAGCAGTTGTGATATGGAGAGAGAGAGAGGAAGTTAATATCACCAGTGTTTTGGGGTGTACAATTACTGTCATTGATTTAAAAATCAATTCATTAAAGTAGAAAGTAACATTAATTACTGGGATGTTAGTATTCATTAATAAGACAGTAAATCGTAGAGAAAATGAAATGCTTTAATTTTTTTTTACATATTGAAATATGTAGCATTTTATCATAGAGAATTATATGGTCCTAAAGGAATGTTAACCCCTAGATCTAGTAATCAAGCGAAAAGTTTGCACCAGAAAGTAAATGAGCACACTATTTTTTTCATCAAGCATTTTTTTTTTCAGGGATGAGGGGCCAGCCCACACACAACTCTGAGGATCAGTAGTCCAGAATTAAGAGAAAATTATAAATTCAAAATATTGACTTATGTTGATGATAAATAAAATTCTGAAAATATAGGCAAACAATAAAAGAAATTATGAGAAGTGGGAAAAAAAGTCTTATAAGAAATAGGCATAGAGAAACACCAAAAAGTATATTCACAGAATTAAATCATGAAAAAGAAGAGTCAAGAGTATTTAAGGAAAGTTAGAAGAGAATTCTCAAAGGGAAGAAGTATAAGCCCTCGGAGTAGGTGATTAAATGTGATGAAATGTTTATTTTTTAAGTAAATACAGGCAATTTATAAGTCCAGTGTGATTTTTTTTCTTGTTCCCTTACATAGCTAAAACACTAGGTCTGTAATTCAAAGATAGGTGTGTAACTCTAGGTTGACATAAAGGTAGACTTAGTTCTTTAATGTGCCAAGTTACACTCAAGGAGTGAAAAACATTAAAAGAAGTGGGAGGGAACATTTAAAGTTCACAACTGTCAGTTGTATCTATAAAGGCATTCAATTTTCACCCTGATCTTTTCCATCTGTCTCTGATAGGTGCTTGATGGATCTAAGCAATGAGCTTTTCCTAGGGGAGGAGGGTCATACAGCTGTGGCATTTTATTAGCTTCCTGTTCCTCAAGTCTAAGTTTTAGCTTTCTATAACCTGGGATGTCAGTTAACATTTATTCCCAGATTTCAAATACAACATTTTTTTTAGCATCACTTATTTGTCATGTTTTCTCCAATTCCTTTCTGTGGTAGTCTTAGTTTTATTTCTCCTATCAGTCAGCAGGTTCTGGGAAGAGTGCAAATATAAACCCCACTTACCTAGTGTTCAAAGCTATAACTGCTGAAGTAAATATTTATTCATGCTGAAATAACTTTCCTGCCTTTTTCAGTCATTCTCTACCCTTTCCTCTAAACATTTCCTGTTTAAAGCATAATTTCACCATTTTCCTAATTTTTTAAATAGAGAACTCATGTAGTTCTGAAATCTATAAAACTTACATATTTCTGTCTCTCTGATTCTGATTAATAAGATTTGAGAGAGACAAATTGTTGCCTTGACCAAAACAGTGACTTAAGCCACCTCTTCTTTCTTACATCATGGCAAGACTAACGCTTCTGTTTCACAAACATGCAAATATGCAATTGCTATCATTTAATATCTATACAATTTTTTCTCCCTTTTAGAAATTGGGTTTCCTATACATGAAGTTTATTTTACTGTTTTGTTTGAGAATAAACACTTTCATGTTTCAGCTATTCTGTAAACATTTTTCCTGTTCCATAAATCATTTTATTGATCTTACTAATTTCTACACTACTACCTTTAAAAACAAGGTAGTATTAAGTAGAGAAATTACAGAATGTAGGAGGCCATAGATTCAAAGCATGACATATCTTTACAGATTTATCTTTTAAAAACTATAATGAATTACTCCTAGATTATAAGCAATCTGTGCTTTTTGTTGCTTCATATACCATGTTCTTTGCCAAGCCCTATAGACTAGCTAATACATCTGTACACATAGGGTCATTTATCTTCTAGGATGCCATCATTTTGAATATGTATTTGTCTTTAAATCACAATCCATTCATTTATATTTCGTGTGAAATATGAAGCTGATGATCATATAAAATAACTGTATATAAAATATTTATATTTGTACTAGTCTTTGGATCACCATCTAATTTCTTTGTGTCTACTATCCGAAAGCATAACTTCAAGGCAAGTACTTTGCAGACTTTTTTATAATAATCATCTATACAATATCTGTACATGTCTAGAAAATGAAGGTATCACCTGCTTGAGAAATGTATATTTTGAATCTATTCCCATAAATCAATTATATAGTGTTTAATTTAATTCTAAGCCTATACACTTACATCCCCCTGAGTTGATTTTTTGGCTTCTTTGTTTTCTATAGGAAAAAAGAAAAGAGAAGTAGCACATGACTAAATGATAAAGATTGTTGAGATTCATGCCACTGAAAATGTCCTATCATTTAGTTGGATAAAATTTTGACATAAAACCAGTTCAAAGTTTAGAATCAGAGCTGGATACAGTGGCCCATGCCTGTAATACCAGTGACTTGAATGCGTAAGACTGGAACTTCAGAAATTCAAAGCCAGCCCTGTCTGAAAATTAAAGAAAAAAAAATGGGGTTGGGAAGGGGTGCTGTGGATATGGCTCAGTGATTTAGCACAGTTGGGTTCAATCTTCAGTACCAAAATAAAAATAAAAATAAAATAGTTAAGAACCATTTGCAATTTATTTTACTTACAATTACAACCCTTAGGTATGGAATGTGAATATAAAATAAAAGACATCTTTACAGTGCCATGTTGCGCTGTTTTCTACATCAAGATAAAGAAAAAGTGAAGAATGGGAGAGAAGTCATAGCTGGAGAGTGATAAACTATTTAATATATTTAACCTGTTCTGGACACATACTCATCCATATCCATAAAAATGTCTTTGTTTTTACTTGATTTTCAAACATATTAAATATTTTATTACTACTACTACTAATAATAAACAGCTAATAGTTACTGGACAGCTAATAGAGTTTTATATTGTAGATAATAATTATGTTCTAAGATATTTGTATGCATATTCTTATCCTAACAACAAATCTATGGGATATAGATGGAATTATTAACACAGATAAAAATGAAGAAACTCCAAATCAGAGAAATTGAGTAGCTTGCCTAAGTTAATAAATTTAGTAAATCAAGCAGCTGGATCTCTCAACTCTAAAGTGCATATGCTGTTTCCACTATCATATTATTTTCCCACAATCTGGTTAATTTATCTGTTAATTCGTTTCTTCATGCAATTTGGCTGTTTTATTAATAGAAATCCTGCAAACTACATCAATATTTAGTCTGCTTTTTAAAGTTGTTAAATATTTATTCATCACCATTGGGACTGATCTTTTTATAAATAAGCAGATCCACAAATTTACTCTACTACACTCTACTAATAATAGAATTGATAGTAACAGGATTACTAGTTATTGTATGTTATGTAAGGATTTGTCATTTGTATTGTTTTAAATACAGTTTACCATATATTAATACCTTCTTTCTGGTACATACTCTACAATGTCATAAATGACCCTGATTTATAGTTACAATAATAATACCCTCTTCATTTTTATGTCTTTCTGTTTAAATAAAACATTCTGCTTTTATTATGTCTTTTACAAATCTTTTAAATCATTAGTTCATAGACAGAAGTTGAGGCAACTCACAAAATAATCTGTTTCCCAGTCCTGAAGTTATTTCTTCACAGTGTTATTATCCACAGAATTATTAATGAAAAAACAACCTTTGTTTATTTGAATATTCTCGCAGCATGGCACTTTAAAGATGTCTTTTATTTTATACTCACATTCCATACCTAATGTTGCAAAGCAGACATTGTTCACTGTAAGTGTTATTTATCGATGCTTAAAGGTTCAATGAATTATTCAGCCCCTTTACCCTTCTTGCTTTGCTGCACACCTATTGAGTTTTCAGAGTAGTTTCATATCAATAAATTTGTTCTTTCTTTGCAGCTCCAATTTCATGCTTGGCCTTTCCTAAACAACATACAAGAAAAAATAAATAACCAGAAGGGATAAAATAAGTATACAAATTGCTTTAAATAACTGGATATCCAAATTATTAAAGCTCTCAAGGGTTTTAAAATTAAGATATGAAAGCAAGTCAGCAGAAACAGGCTGTATGCAAATGTAATAGGCAAAAAAACTTTGCCTTGTTAACATGTGATCTGTAGAGAGTGACATGTGTTTATAAGCAGGTTATACTCAAGAGTTGAAATGAACTCTTGACAAATAAGACCCTAGGAGTTCAAGGACTCACTGCCCCTTTCTATTGAATGTTGTCCTAAGCACATAGAGTGATATGCAATGAAAGAAAGAATGGCTAATCTGATCAGACTGAACAGAAAATTCTAATAAAATGACAGCAGGAGGGAAGAAGTCAGCAGCCTCAATATATTTGGTTCCTGTGAAAAGGAAGCTACTTATCTTTATTAAACCAACTTCAAGTGTTTGACTCTCATGTGTGGGAATTTTGTTTTTCTGTTATTCAAAAAATGATAGCATGTTCTAGGTGTAGGGGAAAGAAAATCTTCATATCTTTAACATTTTTACAGTTTAATAAGGTGACAGATACTAAAATAACTATTATTGAGTGGTTCAAACATTGTATAAATATCTTCATATATTTTCATTTCTTAAAAACTTCTCTTTAAACATGGAACTGACAACTTAACATTTTTAGAAGAATCAATATATTTTTGTTTTAAAGTATGTTAGCACAGGTGTTTTTTATATTGATTATATTTTTTTTTTCCAAAATCTGAATTAAATCCATGACTGTTACAACAGGAAAGCTTCTTCCTGTGGAAATAGGCAATTTTGAATTTTTAGGATTTCCTTACCCATGTACCATATGATTTCATTCACTCACCAATTACTGACTGCAAATAGCTCAGCAGCTGAGAATAAGGACAAAGTAGGTTAAGTTCCCTGCTGTTGACCTTTCGGTTCTCTAACTTAGCACTCACAATACCTCCTTAAAATCAATATTATCATCTAATTTTATAGTCAAAGTAACTCTGTGTCTTGGTTTGTGTTTCCCCAGAAGTTGACCCTGAGATAGATTTTATTTCAAGAAGTTCATTTGGGACATGATCTTAGGAAATGACAGTAGGAGAGTGGGAAAGAAAGGAAGTTAGGAGTTGTGACCTCTCAAACCTCTCAAACCATTGTAGCTTATTGGGGCTCAGTGCTCCTGAGGAAGGCTGGGTAATAGTGTGTGGCAGACTTCCAAGAGATCCCATCTTGGCGGGTGGGGGGCTGCAAAATTTACCCACAACCTCCCTCTTTGTCGCTGATCATTGCTGTTTGAGTAAGGGTGGTAGGATCTGCAGCCCTTCCAGTTCTCCCAGGCTGCAAAACAATCTTCTGGAACTTCAAATTTCAAAGACCTTTTATTTTTTATAGTAATGAATTTTCAAATATGTGTCTGTGTATGGAAGTATTAAGATATAATTAAAAGTGCTTTTCACATAACAGTGCAAAGGTAGCATAATTCTGTTATTATCAATTATATAAAAATAACAGATTTCATGAGGAGAGATAAAACAAGTGTTCAGTACCTAACCACTTGTCTGTATCAACCAACTCTTTGCCGTTTTGTGATGATTGCCTACATACCTATAAGCAAATGTACTGCACTCAACCTTATAAATATATTTGCCATTTTCTTTCTTTCTTATTTGAGGGAGGGTATTGAATCCTTGGACTTAGTTCCTCAAAAACTTTCATTTTAAATGTTTACACTTATTCTTACATTTTATTCCCATGAAATCTAAAAGAGATACTCATAGTCATCTAAATATTTTTCTCTTGTTGGTTTTGCTCCTGGGCATGCAACAATTCTCATGACTTGTCTCAAGACCCATTATAATCTCCATAAGCCTCATATTCATGAATCCCAGCTTATAAAACATTTATAAAGAAATAAAATAAAATATTATATATCAGACAGGTGGGAAGATACAGCTTTTAACGTAAGAGTTATTTAAACTGGCTGACATAATTAGAGTTGTTGCTTTAAGATTAGACAATGATAACTTTCAGAAGAGTAAGCCAACCATAGTCTGCTCCTATATTAATCTAGAAAAGTAGTAATAATGGGTACCTCAGATCAGAGCTGGATAGTCACAGCTCACAGGCTATGTCTTTTTCTGGCACCTTATTTACTGATTTCAAGAAGAGTTTCATCCAAGCACATCATACTCCATTCTGACAAAGCAGTCACCTGAAACTTAGACAAATGTTGTTCATTTGGCATTATCTAGATTTGTGTAAAAACACTCAAACAGATTGGCAAGAACAGAAAAAAAATCACCTAGAAGTGTGAATCTTCGGAAGCCTTGTTTCCAAATCAATAAAGATTAAGCACTCTTCCTAATGAATTCTTCATTAGGAACAACTAAACAGTTCATAATTGTTGCTGACATTTATTTGAAAGATTTTAATTATCATATAACATGCCCTCATATTGTTCAATTTATTAATCTTAGTACCTTTTAACCTTGATTTACATAATTTTTGCCTTTCTTTTTATCTCCATTCATTGTAGGCCATTAATAAAATTTAATTTTTATTGGTATTTCCAATAACACCTATTTTTATATTCTTTTTTTGAGATTGAAATGTCTCTATAATTTTCCAAATTTTTCTTTTTTTAGCCAAAAAAGTCCTTTGTCTTCTCTAATGCTATATTTAGAAAGATTTTGAGATGTAATTTCAAAAACCATTATTTCATTTATTGATGCAAGATTTTATTCTTCCCATGGAATACTGTTTATGCACTCAAAACTTCATAGCAACCAGAAGTATAGTATAATTAGGGAATATTGTTTTCAAATTAAAAAATTGTTATTTTCTCTTAACACTCATAAATATAACTGGAAGTCCTTCATTAGACATGTTCTAGATTCTGTAAAAGAAACAGATTAGTAGTAGTTGTCACTTTCTTTGAAGAATTTCCATAGCCTTATCAGAATCAATGTATTAATGTGGTTGGGGAAAGGAGAACATGTAATGAATCAAAATTTTACTCAGTAGTTTTTGTTTTGTTTGAACATTGGAATTTATTAATTTATTTCCGATTTCCAAAACATTGCCAACCCCAAAGTTTTGAAGGAAATCTCACTGTTATTTCTAACACATAACTTGGCTAAATTATAGAGGAGATAACATTTAAGTTTCATTTCTTATCATATTCAAACCTAAACCCCCGCCACCATCACTTATAACATTAAATGCTGCCTTTCTTCTATTTTCATCATGCATGTGATAACTTCAGGTGCAATGTGAGCTGACAAAGAAATACAGGATGAAATTTACTTATATCCTTTTTTGATCTACGAAGAATTTTAAAGGCCTCTTTTATGTTTGCTGCTTTGAAACAGTTGAATGAATTTCATGAAAAATGTGCCAGGCATGTGTGCTTTTGTACTTTGGTTGCCTGAGTCTTTCCTAAGCCAAAGAACATATTTCTACAGAAGGAATTCCTCAGTTACCAAGTTCACAGCTATGCCAATGATAATACTGTTCCTTTAGAAACTTAAATGTTTTCTGCCTTTTTTTATTAAGGAAAACATTTTATTATAGTTGATGAAATAAAGGGAGGCATATCAGGCAATGAAGGCAAAAGGAATGTATGGTTTTATCTTTGCCTTTATGTAATTTATCTTGTTTATTCTCCTTGGTTGTGATTTAATAATATATCAATTTATTTGTTTCTTGATCTATTTTATTTTAGCTTCTTTCTGAATCTTTTCTAGGCAAACATGATTTAAGGCGATTTTTTTTTTTACTCATTACATAAAACCAATAGTACTTAATTTATTTTTCAAAAGTGTACATACAAAGTTAAGGCTTTAGTGACCTTAGTAATAATAGGCTACCTAGTATATTGTTTGGTATATGAAATCACTTGATCCCAAACTGAGATATTTATATTTTATATGAAGATAATAATCTGTGGTCAGATTTATTGTACTTTTAAAATTTTACAAAATTTTGTGGATTTTTCTATAATATAGATTTCTAAAATTATCATTCAACTGATCATTCTCTTTCTGGGCTATTTTAAATTCCTTAAAATATTTCTGATAAAGTTTCTGATTAACATTTTTAATCATATACATTAATGGAGTTCAACTTGATAATTCCACAAATGCGCACAGCATGCACAAATCAAATCCCATGTCTTTTTATCCACCTTTTCTATGCTCCCTTCTGAATCTCTAGTAGTCACTATTTCTACATTCAGGTTAACTTTTTAGTTTCCATAAAGGAGAAAAGAATATGCTGTGCTTATCTTTCTGTGTCTAGTTTATTTCACTATATCTTCCAGTTTTATCTGTTTCACTGCAAATGAGAGGATTTCATTCTTCTTTATGCATGAATAATATTCCATTGTGTATACCACATTTTCTTCATCCATTAATTTTTTAAATGGGCACTTAGGTTGATTCCACATCTTAGCTATTGTGAATAGTGCCAGGATGATCATGGGCATACAGGTTTTTGTTTTTTTTCCAGTATGCTGCTTTCATTTCCTTTGGATATACACCCCAAAATGTAATAGCTGGATCACATGTTAGCTATTTTTTTTTTTAGTTTTTCATGGACCATCCACACTGTTCTTCATAATAGCTGTACTAATTTACATTCCTAATAGCAGTGTTTAAGAGTTCATTTTCCTCCTCATCCTAAACAGCATTCCTCAACTTGTCTTTCGATAGCCTTTCTAACTGTAATGAAATAATATCTTACTGAGTTTTGATTTGCATTTCTCTAATGGCTAGAAATGTTGAGAATTTTTTCATATACATTGGCCATTTGTGTTTATTCTTTTGAGATGTGTTTATTCAGATCATTTGCCCACTTTTTAAAGTGGATTGTTATATGTTCTAGATAATTAACCCTTTGTCTGATGAATAGTTGGCAAATATTTTCTATAATTCTACAAGTTATCTTTTCACTCCATTGAACATTTTCTTTGTTGTGCAGAAGATTTTTAATTTTATGTTATCCCATTTGTCTATTTTTGTTTTGTTTTCTGTGCTTTGGAGGTCATATCCAAAGTATCATGCACCATAAAGTTTGTATTAATTTGTTATAGCTACAATAGAAAACTGATATGATGAATTAATGGCTATGTGATTGAATATCTTTGTTCCATCTTTTCTCTTTATATTAAACATGATTTTCTTTTTTCAGATGCCCATACTCTAGGCTCAGCTTAAGCACACCATACCACAGGGACTTTTTTTATGATTCCAGCTTGAAAAGATGGTTTTCTTCTTGGTCTTGTCTTAAGCTGTGCTACATTATTTTTATATTGCCTTATTTCCTGATTTTAAGTACCATTTAACAACACTGTTACATAATGTCCAATAATAACTTCCTGTGCATGTATTTTGTTTTCTACATAGGCTTTCAAGGATAGAATTAGAGGTATGTTGGTATTTATGAAATGTTCATTTATTGAATTCTTATTCTATTAATTTTTGAAAATTTTAGACTAATCAACTAATGCTTGTTTAGTGCCTTAAAAGAAATTTCCAATATTGTTAAACAGAATCTGTTTTTTTTTAAATTTTCTATTAAAAAATAGAAGTGTTTAGAGAAAACGATCCTGTACATTTCCTTTTGGGTGTCCAGTAAACTTTCAAAAAGAAACCAACCATAAAAATCAAATCACACACATCTTTTAGAGCAGGAGCTCTAGTTCAAGTGCTAAAACAGTAAAGCGGCTAGTGTTAGCAATGAATAAATAATTTATTTAGGACTGACATGCAATTGGAAAGGCTAAAGGGTTTTGTATGTGGGGATGGGGATTCAACCTAGTGTCTTGCACATGTTAGGCAAGCCCTCTATCACGGACTTATAACCCAACCCAAGGCTAAAGATCTTTTCAAAGTGAATTTGACATCAACTTTTTAACATATAAGACTCTAAAATTAATAATGGAATTTTTTTTATACTTGTAACTATTAAAAATGTACCAAAGATTAATATACTACTTGTCTTAGTCTGTTTTCTGTTGATATAAAAAATATCTAAGGCTAGGTACCTTATAACCAAAGAAGATTTATTTATCACACAATTCTGGAGATTTCAGGGCATGATTATGGAATCTGCTAGGCTCTGATGAAAGCATTAGGGAGTATCCCACCACAATGGTGAGATCATGTGTTAAAATAGGAAATTGTGAATGTGGAGGAAGGATTCAGTGGAAGTGACAAAGCTCCCTTAAAGCAACCTATTCTGAAGCATTAACCCCTTTGAGGGTAGAACCCCATTGCCTAATTACGTTCCACAGGACCTCAGTTCTACCACTTAGATGCCACCATACTTGGACCATACTTTTAGCAAATGAACCTTTGGGGGACGAACTCCCATCATATTCAAACCATAGAAATATTCTGCTAATATTTTATTCTAGAAAATGTAACTGTTCCAATTGGAGTAACAGTAAATGATGTTCTTTAAATCTATTATAAAAACATGCTCATTCTTTTTCCAAACCTACATCAAATGTAGGTTTGGTTGATGTGGAGAAAAAGTATATACATCATTAGGAACCTGAAAATCATCAGCTTAAAAATAAGTATAAGTGACCAATAATATTTCTTATTACCCAACATGGACTTGAAACTAATTCTAACTCACAGCTTGTAAAGTCAAGAAACATATTTTATCATTGAACCACACAGGATGCAGATGCTTAGATTATAGGAAATGCTAACACATGTACTTTCTTCAAAATACTTTTTCCTGTTTACTTGTCTGACCTGCATTTTGTTTGTTTGTTTATTGTTTGTTTTGTGGTGCTTGTGCTCTGTAGCTAAATACATCCAAGCCTGATTACTAGTATCTTAAAGTATTACGTGTATCCTATGAAAAATACAGGTCAATACTTAGAACTTTGAAAGAGATCTAAGAAAATAGATCCAAATCTACCCTTTAGTGCTTACTGAGTCCTTCTTTTGTGAGCCATTCATGCTAGATACTGGGGATTTAACAAACAGACAGAGAAAGGTCATGTGTAAGAGTATGAGATGCAGCGTGGTCCCCAGAAAGCCTGTCACATAGTTAATGACACGAGAAATCTACCTAAGAGAATAATGTCGAAGAGTATGTAACATTACACTAATCAGTGCTGAATGTTTTGATGCACTCTACATTATGTACTCTTCACCAGTGAGACCTGTTTGGTTTTCATCTTTTAATTCCCTGTGTTAGGTGTTCAGTAAATATTTGTTTAAAGAATTAATTCATAAGAACATTCTGCATGCAAAAGTGGGAAAGAACACTAAGGACTTCATAAATGGAGTAGATTCTGAGAAAAAAACTTTTAAAATCATCCTACAATTTACCCCCTGTCCTTCAACCTTTCAATATCTAGGTCAATAGCCATTTTTGCTCTGTGGAGTAATTTTGTATGTTCCCAAACAAAATTACCTACTTCCTTCTCGCTGTCTTACAACCACTCTGCTAATTTCACCTTTGTCAACATTTGTAGCTCTGTGTGCTTGGATAGGTATTTAAGCACTCTACCTCAGGGTTCTCTTTACCAATATAATAGTCTCTGTCTAATAGGGTTGTTTTATTGCATGTGTTTCTATATCAAAAGCATTTAGAACATTGGTTAGCACATAGCAATTGCTCAAAAACTGCTAGCATTTATATAATACTATTTTATTTCTGAGGAGCTGATATAATAAAGTGCAAATTTCATTCAAAGCAAAATATGCCTTGCTTTCACAGAAATAAATATTATCTCTTTCTGAGTATAGGTAAGTAATAGCTACTGTTGAATTGGTAGGGCTAGTTAAAGTTAGAAAATGTTTCAGATAAAAGAGAATAAAATACTACAGGAATTGGTATTTTCATTTAAATCATTTTCTGAAATGATTTTTAGGAATGTGAGATTGTGGTTGAATATTCAAACCATAGTTCTTTTTTTTAACGAGAATCAAATTTTAAGATTATCGATATCAGTTAAATGCCTTA
This sequence comes from Callospermophilus lateralis, assembly GCF_048772815.1. Lineage (NCBI taxonomy): Eukaryota > Metazoa > Chordata > Mammalia > Rodentia > Sciuridae > Callospermophilus > Callospermophilus lateralis. Next base: position 100,760,106 of record NC_135312.1, on the reverse strand, counting down.
TATTCAAATTATTTTGAGTTAATTGGACTTTTAAGATTTCAAATATGCTTAGTTGTATAAAATTACCTTATGCATACATAAAGTATGTAAGTAATTTACTGATTACAGGATGAATAAATTGATGTGTTTAATATTTATATATTAAGTTATAAACATTCGAAGTCTAAATTTTAAATACTTTGACTTAAAAAAAGGAGATATTGATATGTTTGGGTGAACTTGTTTTACTTCTTACATTTTTTTCTTTCTTCTAAATTTAGATTTATTGGGGATCTTAAACATTTCTATCTTAAAACATAAAACTGAGCTGGAAGTTGTGTCACACTCCTGTAATTCCAGTGACTCAGGAGGCTGAGTTATAAGAATTTGCTTTTATTTTCATGCGAATATTATATCCACTAAACAAATGAAATCTCTTAAACTTCTAAGCACATAACAATTAGATACTCTTATAAATTACCTGGGAATCATACATATGTACTGCCAGGATATGGTAATTATTATGTAATGTAGATTTTAATTTAGCTTGTAGATACAACAGTGGTGTAGTTAAACAGCAATAATTTATATATTATGTTTTTTAGTAGAAAGTGGTCCTGAAGAAGAATGGGTCCAATGGAACTGATATCCTAAGCTACAATTCTTATCAAAGTTAAGATGAATAATAGGTATCTAAAACAACCAGACTCATAGAAACAGAGTAGGATGGTGGTTTTCAGTGGCTGGAGGACAAGAAAATGTGAAGTTGTTATTCACCAATTGTAAAATTTCAGTTATGCAAGATCAACAAGTGCCAAAGAGCACTGTACAGCATTGTACTTGTAGTTAACAAAACTGTATTGTACACTTGTGAAAATGATAGGTCTTTCCTAGCTACTCAGGAGGCTGAAGCAAGAGGATAGTGAGTTCCAGGTCAGTCTGGTCAACTTTAGTGAGATCCTATCTCAAAATAAAAAATGAAAAGGGCTGTAGGTGGAGCTCAGTTGGAGAACACGTCTAGGACCAATTTCTAATACTGGGGATGGGGCAGGGATAAATCTCATGTGAAATGTTCTTAACACAATTTAGAAATAAAGAATGTTGAGCTGTTCCAGAAACTTCAGGATGAAATTTTACATGAAATACTCAATTTTTTTTAAAAAAAAGTCTATTCTATTTAATGCCAATTTTAACTTGAAATCTAAAAGATATAATGTATGTAATTTCAAAATTAATTTTAATTGAATCTCAAGTGTCAGTAATTTTTTAAATATTTTTTTTAGTTGTAGATGGACACAATACCTTTATTTATTTTTATGTGGTGCTGAGGAAGGAACCTAGTGCCTCACATGTGCAAGGCATGTGCTCCACCACTGTCAGTTGTTATTTTTTAATATCTGATTTAAGTATGTGCTTATACCTATGCATACTTTGGATACCCCTCAAAAATTCGAGTTTACATTAAAAAAAATAATGGGTCCAACTGTTGGGATGCTTACCGTGTGCTAGGTACTGAGGTTGTTGCATTTACTGAGTACTTTGAGTTAGCAACTCTTTAAATGTCTTAGATGACTAATTCCTCTGACTATCTCCAAAGTAGTTATTCTAGATCCTCATTTTTTGGCTGAGGCACTGTGTATAATGACTGTTCCTACATCACACTGTAATGGTGAATTAGTGATGTTGAGGTGCCAGCATTTTCTTAATCGCCATGCTTACCCCTTCATCCAAACAGAAACTAGATAAGGAAGATGGAAGCTTTGTTTTTTCTATGAATTGTCAAACAGTGACACATTTATTTATTCAATAAATTTACACTTTAATATCCTACTTTTCAGCTGGAATACATTTGTGTCTCCAAGAGAATGGGTACAAGTGAATAAAAATTCCCCATGATCCATCCTGCTGCCATGCAGTTTATTACTTTTTCTGTGTTACTTACCCAGTATATAACATTGTGTGAAGTGCTTTTTTCAATAGCTTGCATTTGAATCTTCTTACCTCTCAAGTAAATTTAAAAACAAATCATAAAGAGTTTCTGTGTTGATAACTACAAACCTGTATGATATTGTTATTCAATTGAGGATTCAATTTTCCTATCTATAAAATCTAAAATGATTTTAAAAGATCAGTTTAAGCTATATAGACGGAACAGAACAGAATAAAAAGGGGAAAAATATAAGCCTTTAGGGCAGAGGTCTAGATTCTGACTTTTATTTTGGTGTAGAATACTGATAACATCACCAGTTAAACAAAAATCAGGAGATGAAAATAATCTACTTTATGGAATGATGGTAAGAATTAACTAGCTGATAAATGTTTAATAAATACTTGTAATTCTTATGAGAATAATGATTATTTTAATTACTGTAAGCATAAATATTTTATCAAGTGTTCGATAAAAGTTGTTTCCATAATGTTCATTTTATTTACTATGTGTATATTTTACTGAGTGCTCAATGAAAGTTTGTTACTATTATAAAATAATAAATATTTTTTACTCTAAAAAATACACACACAAATATATATATATATCCTTTGACCCAATTGCAAAATGACTATTTGCCATGCAGTTTATTACTAGGTGAACTTAATTTAAAATGACAGGGAATTTTAAATAATTGTGGTGAGACTTTCATTAGTATGTTTTTAATTATCTTCAATAAATATATTTTGTGTATAAATATAAATACCATACTTAGGGATATAATTTTAATTTAGCTCCTGATGCTCCTGAAATCCCAGGCGCCCTGCAGGTGATTCACATCTTGAAAGGGTGGAAAGGTGGTTCTATACTCATTTTCAATCCAAGTTGAAGTTCTGTTTCATTATTTTCTAATGAAATTGGATTTGGTGATACTTGACACCTGATAAGATTTTGTTTATCTTGCTATAAAAACAGGCTAATAAAGTAGATTTCCACAGAGCTTATGTTCTTTACTATAGCATTTTATAGCCACATAAAAATGCGCATCCGTCCACTTACAATATTCCTTCTTTATGGCTTTTCATAAGCAATATTGCTTTCTGTTGGTATTGGATTTTGAAAAACCAAAACATAATTTTACACATTGTCCTTTTCTATAATAAAATAGGGTTAAGCACAATAGTCTAGACTTCTTTGTCATTTTTTTAACACTCTACAATTACAAAAAAGTACTAGACTAGTGAACAAATTTGAATCATGGTAGTATAGCTAGTATAGATGCCTTGCTATTGGAAAATTAGGCATTTTCAGGTTTGTGGACCTATTCAGACTGGGCCATTGGCACTGCTGGGCCAGGGTACATACCCAACTGGATGCTTATCAGCTCTCATTTTCAGATTTCTCACCAAACTCTGTATTTCCAACCCATCCTCCATGTTCTATGTGTGTTGACTAAAATATGCACTTTTTATGTTTATGAGTATAGTTTCTGTTCTTACTTCCTTTACTTATAATGTTTTTTTAGGTTTGTATGCACACGTGGTGCTCTCCTTTTAATTTGTTACTGCATTTGATCGTTGTTTGAAATTCATACTATGAAAAACCACTTTATTAATCACCAACTCTATTGTGCATTAATTATTTTCAAAATCTTTTTAAATGCGAACAATGTCGTATTTACATATATTTATTTGTGCCAGTTTTTCTGTACTTCTATGAAGTCCTCTATGCTTCTAAATTATGAAAAGATGAGGAGCAAAATGATAATTTTGAGGAAATTTTATTACAACCCAAAGACATGAATAAGAAGAATGTTAATTTGTCTTCTTTCAAATTAAGGAGCTATTGATTCTATTATTTTTGTTAGACTAGGCTTTATCAAGCTATCATATTATTTTTATATTTATTTCAGACTAAAATGCCCATGTAACTTTCTGGTTCTATCTTATTTACCCCTTAAAAATTTTAGATCATATTCTAATCATTTAGAAAGATAATTTCAGATACTCTTGGCTCCTATTATGCAGTGTAAATATCTACATCTCTTTAATTTAAATATGTTTGAACTCACAAAATTATATATTTTATAATGAGATAATTATACTTTAACTTTTAAACGTTAATTAAAGAGTGTGAAAATAATATTTATCTATTCACGATAAAAGTACAGAAAATGTCATTTGACACTAAAATACAAACTTATTAACAACTTAGGAATGTGCCAAATTCTGTGCATTGTTGTGTTACTTGTGTTATGTGTTCACCTAACTCTATTATTATTTCAACCAATATAGTCATATTAGGCAGATTAAGAGACTAAGGGTAAGAAAGTAAAAGGTCTGATAAACATGTTGAAGGAAAAATGCAAAAGCAGACTTCTTAGTTGCCAGGGTTTTGTTGGAATGGCTGTTATTTTCAATAGCAGGGGAATGGTAGAACAGGAGTTCCTAATTCTGATTGAGATATCTGTAGTAAGTTTCATGTTATATGTTATGATTTTGACCAAGAATGAGAATTTCCACTAGGTTGGAAATGAATACAAAAGATCCTGGGTTAAAAACAACAACATATTCCAAGGTACAGAGAACCTTAACTGAAATGTACCTGATGCAAAAAGGGTTACAAAGGGCAGGGGGGATGATCTGTAGAGTGAATGTAGGAAACCTAGAAAAGCAGAAAGTATAAGCTTCTCAGTTCATTTTAACAAAGGAAAAATAATTTAAATGTACTTTCCACTCTTGAGTGTAATCATAATCCAGAACAGCTGTATCTTTTCATAATTGAATGGACACTAACTTTTCTATTTTATTCATGTTCTAAATATCAGTAGCAGTTTATATTCTTTACTGCCTAGATTTAAGTTTATTTCAAGCATTTTCTGTAACTAAATGGTTTCTTCCAAATGTGGCAATGAAGGTTTTCTTGTCTATATGTTGTAAAGTGAACTTACCTGCTGGCAAAACCATGGATGGTATCTGAGTTTGATAACTGAAGCTGAGCATTTTGTTCTCGGGGTGACAATACTCAGTGAACACTCCTTGTGCTGTTTTATGTATGAAAAAGAGTCAAACCATTTTGGAAACTCAAATATACTTCTCTTATGTTAAACTTCTGAGGGATAAGAAACAAATATTGAAAAATTTTTCCAGCTCCATTTCATGCTTCTTAATGCATTAGTAGATTTATATATGGCCCTTTCCAGATATTTCTAAATAACTTACGATGTGTTACTGGGAATTATTAATGCAAATAATTTTAATTAGATGCAGGGGAGAGAAAGAAAGTATGTATACTAATTGAGATCTATTTGAGATAGCACCCCTAATTAATTTGTTGTGCTTACTTGTAATAAAACTTAACTTTCATTTGGAGCGCTTAGTTTCAATCCCAGCCTGTAATTTGATTTTTGTCTTATTTTCACTTGAATCAAACCTCTACCTTTTACCAGATTACTCATATGAATACTACTGAAAAACAACTTCATAAATGATATAGATACTGCAATGGATATAGCTCAGTGGTAGGACACCTGTCTAGCAAAAAACAAATGAATAAATAAGTAAATAAAATAAACTATGCTGAAGTAAGAAGAGACAGCTCCATGGATTGGCTTTTTTTTTTTTTTGAGCAACAGTCTTTTTGCTGATGTTGTCACATCTAATTTTGGCCTCTCTAATCAATTGTTATCCCTGAAGGAAGAATAATTATGTTATCACTCCACATTTATGATATTAATAATTCTTATGTCTATTAAAAATGAAATCTTTAACATTTTCATGTAATATCCACCATGTCTAGGACCCTTGCCTATTTCTCTGTTTTTATTTCATGCCATTTCCCCCCTCTTACTTTCTCTGCTCTAGGTACATTGGATTTATTTCATTTTGCCAAAATGTAATTCTCAGTTGGTAGCATTTACATTAAGAAAATGCATTAAATATGACACAGGCAAAGAGGATATCTGTATTCCTATATAAATATAATCCAAATTATTGACTAACAATGAAACTATACATACCATGCTAATTTATATTTTGTGAGCAACAGAATTTAATATTATATCTATTCCATAATGAGAATATATAAAATTGTTCATTTAATTTTTCAGGGTGTGGCTGAAGTTGTTTATTTATTTATTTATTTTTAATTTTTTTTTTTATACTGGAGATTTAATGTAGGGGTGCTTTGCAACTAAGCCGTATTCCCATACCTTTTTATTTATTTATTTTTTTGAACTTTAGACAGGGTCTCAATTAGTTGCTTAGGGCCTTGCTGAGGCTGGCCTTGAACTTGCTGGTATTATCACAATGTGCCACCATAGAAGGCAGAGTTCTTTTTTTTATTAAGCAAAAAACTAAAAATAATTGTTAATATGGAAAAAAGAGAAGTACATGTAAATTACTCTTAAGAATGCATAGCATATAACAAGATTTCAAAAAATGTATTACTATTTAGATTATCTAAGTACTTGTCAAGAAAAGAGCAGGAATAACTTAAAGACTGAGGTCAAGTACCATGCAGTCCAGAAATCCTCCCTAATCCCTCTTAACCTCAATGGGATTTAATGTTTTGGAGACAGTAGAAAATATAGGAAAGTTGATGATGACTTCAGATTTGGATTGAAATTCTGCAGCTTTAAGACACAAAAATGCAGGTGTATTTATGCAGCTATATAATTTTAACAAACACAAGGTGATGTTAATGTTAATAACCATAGGGAAGTAAATAAGAAATGAGAACTAGGATGGTTAAATTGTTCACTTAAGATCATACAGGTAGTGAGAGAGAGGACTAATTCTAATTCTTTCTTTGACATACTGCTCAAGAGTACAAATTCAGATTCAGGTCTCTGCTACCCAGGTCTGTTTTCCTACATTTAACCAAGAGAGGAGCTCAGTTGGGGAAATGGACAGGCAAATGATTATAGATTAGGAAATTAGCAAAGTAAGTTAAAGCTATGTAGAAGGCATACTCAGAGAAGGATAACTGAAAAAAAACTTCAATGTCTCCATTATGCAGACAATAATTTCTAAAAATATGTATGAAAATAAATCAATTTACCTTAAATGTTTGTTCTTATCTTAAGCCATTAAGATAAAGATGTATTAAAATGTTTTCTTGTTTGTGACTTTCTAATTTCACATGTGATCTGTCTTCCTGACATTTGCACATAAGATGTGAATTGAAGGCCTGCTTAGACTTTTCCTATTTGCTTGCTAAATCAGGTTGGTCATACGTGGAATCATCAAAGCCCTGGATATTATCTCCATTCATTCTCACACTAGGTGTTAGGAACTGGAGAAAATGAAAAGAATGTGCTTAGTGTACCCACTTTTGCATTCAAATTAATATTGGGACTTTGGAAGAAAAGGTAGATATGATTAACAAATATCTGATTCTGTTAACTGAGCCAGGAATAAAACTTCTATTCTTAGTTTATTTCTAAATATCAGAATAGGAGGCTACTAAGTAAAGATTAAATAAGTGTATCCCACACCCTTGGAGAAGTGAATCTGGTTTATTAGAACAAAGAAGAATTTAACTGTTATGGCATGAAATGATGTAAAACTAAATATTATGTGATTTCAATGAGAGATGATGTAATTAAATGAAGAAAATATTGAGGAGGTATCCCATAATTTGCAACTACTTAATTATAGGTCAAAAATAACTGTAATAATAAATAGACTCCCGGAGCATTATGATTTCAGATTTGTTGCCTAAAATAATAGAAATCGAGAATTTTTAATAAGTATAGGGAGCTATGTAGTTCATTTAAGATACAAATTCTAAGCAAATAATAGTGGGACTTTCAGTTATTTCTGATTAGATAGCTATTCAATTATATATATATATATATATATATTTAACACCTAAATTTATACTTATTTAACAATTCAGAATCATTTGTTCCTGAAAATACCTGAAAAGATAGAGGCTAGAATTCTCCCTAAAGTTAATAATGATAAATTTAATAATAGCCTCACTGAGCATGAGGATATACACTTGGTTAAAGTCCATGTCTGGGGCTGAGATTGTGGCTCAGTGGCAGAGCACTTGCCTCGCACATGAGAGGCAATGGGTTCAATCCTCAGCACCACACAAAAATAAATAAACAAAAATAAAGATATTTTTAAAAAGAGGTATGACAGAATATGTATGTAATATATTATTTAAAAAGAAAATAGTACATGTCCATCTTTGGATGGGTGTCTAAGGAAAAATAAAAAGATGCAAGTATCATGAGACATACTTTCCGTCATTCAATTTCTCATGACTTTTAAAAACAGTAATGCATGTATTTAAAACACAGATTACTATGTAAGGGTGAGCTTTATTGACAGTGTATGATCACTTATACTGAATATTTTTCTCAGTCTCAGGGTGGCATCTGCTCTGTTCCTAGTGGTAAAAATGATGACAAGAACATGGGAGAATCTGCTGGTCAGCTGTGTGAAAACTTGGTAGCCACTTAAAAGAGTACCATGAGATAAATTATTTAATTGTTCAGGAGAACAGATTCTTCAATATGAATCCAGCTCTGCATATTTCATTGAGGAGTTCTGGAATTCATAAAGTGTATAAGGAAGTCATCATAAAGAGCAGGAAAGCCAAGTGATAACAACATTTGTGAGTGAACTGAGCATGATTCTTCTAAATGTTAGTTTCCTGCTTTCTAAGTGAAAGGGGCCCACTGTGAATAAAATGGCAAATGATGGGGAGAATGCTTCTTTGTTCATCATTAGTTTTCCTTGCTTGTCCTCATCAGTAGTAGTTAATACTAACGATGGGGTCAATTATTAAAATCTAGTGGCATTCCTCACTCTGTGGCTTAACATTTGATTTGATTCATTATGCTCCAGGGTGTAGTTTGGAAAAAAAAAAAAACCCAGTATGATAGGAAAGAAGGTATGTTGCTAAAAGCAAAGAGAAATTATGGATAACTCTATTTCATAATACGAAGGTATATCTAAAAATATGAGTACCTAAATTCTTTAAGAAGTATTTTCTCTCTTATACTTTGTATGTGAGAGAGCTTTTCTGCCCCTGAAGTCACCTCTGGAAGATAGCAATCTCTCTTCTGCTTCAACACAAAATAATCCACTGGGTCTTTCCTTGCCTTTGACTGTGCAATGCCCTTTCAAGAATTTTATATAGAGTTGAGATCTTTAAGAGATTTCATCTATTTTTATAATATTATGATATGGTGGCATTGTCAAGAGTTTCAATCGTTTTGTAGCAGTTTTCATATTGAAAGGAGAGAGGGAAGTGAAATGTGTGCCCAATTGTGGTGATGAACCTTAATTTATTTTTTTCTCAGTGTGGATATCCCTTGCCCTTGCTCTGACACCCAACAGCAAAGCCATTCTCTGCCAAACAGCCACACTGGCTCCATTCCTGGGAGTCATGAAGATAGAGAGGCAGGTGGAAAATACAGACGACACATTTTAAATTAGATTAAAATGTAAAGGTCTAATACTTATATATACAAAATCAGTCTCTCTCCTCTCACCCCTTCTTCTCCCTCTCATTTTACATCTCATCTATTGTGTCTCTCTCTTCAATCATCCACCTATCATCTATTGATTGATTGATCAGTCTCTACCATTTATCTTTCAATTTAATTATCCACCTTCCATTTAATGCATATTAACCTAAAATTTGCAATGGCAACTTTTTTAAAAAATTTTATTTTTCTATTTATTCTTTTCATTATGCATGGAAGTAGAATGTATTTTGAAATATCAAACATATATAAAGTATAACTTCCCATTTTTGTTGTTGTATATGATGTGGAATTACACTAGTCATTTATTCATATGTGAAGATAGGAAAATTATGTCTGAATAATTCTACTGTCTTTCCTATTCCCATCCCTCTCCCTTCCCTTCATTCTCTTCTCTCTAATCCCAATGAACTTCAATTCTTCCCTCACCTGCTTATTTTATGTTAGTATCTGCACATTAGAAGAGGACTGGGGCCTTTGGTATTTTGGGATTGGATCATTTCACTTAGCATGATATTCTCCAGTTTCATTCATTTACTTGCAAGTGTCATAACTTCATTTATCTTTATGGCTAAGTAATATTCCATTGTGTATATGTACCACATTTTCTTTATCCATTCATCTGTTGAAGGGCACCTATGTTGGTTCCATAGCTTAGCTATTGCGAATTGAGCTGCTACAAATATTGATGTGGCCTCATACCTATAGTATGCTGATTTTAAATCCTTTGGTTATATATGCAAAGGCAACTTCTATTAACGAAATGTTAGCCTATGCTGGTCAAGTATAAGACATAGTGGTAACATAATAACCTTTTAACGTTGTTGATTGCATGTTTTTTCAAAGTCTTCTCTGTTTTTTGACTTTACCTATGTGTAACTTCCAAATCTACTATACTACATTCCAATAATACTTTTTGAATAGGATCAATTCCTCATACAGGTAATTGCACATAAATTACTATTTTTCTTTTTGAATTGAACAGAATGTATATCATTAGTAAGAAAAAAGTGTATAAATTGATGTACGGTTTTTTTGAAAGAGAGAGAATTCTTTAATATTTATTTTTCAGTTTCGGTGGACACTACATCTTTATTTTATTTTTATTTGGTTGCTGAGGATTGAACCCAGCACCTTGCCCATGCCAGGCGAGCCCATTACCGCTTGAGCCACATCCCCGGCCCCATGATGTACAGTTTTAAAAGGTACATATAGTTAATTTTGACCTTGTTATTCTTTTTGTTTTATATTCTTAGAGCAGTACAAATGTTGGATATTCTTTTTTACTTATTTAGTTTTCTCTCTGAGGAGAACAATAATTTTAATAACTCTTCTTTCCTCATATTTTTTTGCCAGATGATAAGGATAGGATCTTGGAAAATTAAGTCATATCAAACATAGCCAAAAGCAAAATTGTTTCTGAGAACACATTGATTGTAATTGGTTGTAATCTCTTCAGACATTTTAAACTACCTAATTTCTAGACAATGAAAACTAATCATTTACATGCCACCGATTTATATACTGTTAGAGTATATTTTAGAAATCCTACAGTGTTTTTATATTTTAAAAGTTATGCATATTCATTATAGAAGGTTTAAAAATTTCAGAAAACCTTTTAGATATTTTTAAGGCTCATAAACCCCAATTAGTACATAGCAGCTAATGAGATTCTGCTATTTTCCTTTCAATCATTTGTAGTGTGAGCCTGTGTGTTTCTTTGTATACAATAATGAATATGTAAAATATATGTGCACTGAATACGTTGTCTGAGTATATACATGTATGTGTATGTATTCATAAAATAATCCTGCATTCTTTTCACATATTTTATTTTAAAAATTGCTGTAATCTAAAAAAAATCATTGGTCAGTATAATTTTATTGTTACAATAAACAGTTGTGTAAAATATTTTTATTAGAATTGAGGCTATTTTTAATTTGAGAGTATGATATCTACTGCAGGTATTTATTTTTAAGTATAAATTTTTGTTTTGAATTCAGGTTCACATTTTTTTTTTATTTAGTGCAATTAAAGCAGTGCATGGAGATGGACTCTTATGTTGACTAAAAAAATTCTTTCCCTGAATCAAAGATAGCAAAATGGCAATGGAATTTGTGTTTTAGCCCAGGACATGTGCTTTCAACCAGTGCTTGACATGTGACATCAGGGGCTTTCCTACCTCTTCCTATTTTCCATAATTTGGATGTCTTAAGCCTGTTAGGAAAATCTCTTGAGACTGACAAGGAATTAGAGTGTTAAGAAGTCCAATGACATTTAAGGCAACATAAAATATTGCAATGCCAGAAGTTGTCTATTGCTTTTACTCTTGATAGTTGATTTTCCAATTCTCTTCTGTCAGTGACTAGTGCTACTTGTCTTTTGTTCCGTTCCTTGTCACCCTTCATAGTGTTGGCTCTGTCACTTACTAGTTTGATACCCCAAACTGCTATTTTTTCTTATTACTAATCTTGAGTGGTGGTTCAGATGTTTTCCTTCTATGAATCTTTTCCTAGAACAGAATACATCATCTTTTCCAGGCGTGGTGGCACACGCCTGTAATCCCAGAGGCTCTGGAGGTTGAGGCAGGAGGATCTCGAGTTCAAAGCCAGCCTCAACAAAAAAACAAGATGTTAAGCAACTCAGTGAATTCCTTGTCTCTAAATAAAATACAAAATAGGGCACGGATGTGGCTCAGTGGTCGAGGGCCCTTGAGTTCAATTCCTGGTACCCCCCAAAAAAACTACATCACCTCCCCTTCCATGTGGCTGTCAACATTTCTGTCATAGCAGTGTTGCTGAAAACAATGATGTGCAAGTTTGTGCTGAAATTTAGGTTCCTTTGAAAAGTAATGACAGAGAAATGAAGCTTAGTTTAGAAAATGCTAAATTATTTTAATTAATGATTATGTTTTCCTATTATTTTTGATGTTGTATTACCATTTACTTAATGATGTTAGAAGGCAAGTTGAATTTTTAAGATGAATACTTCTTTAGGTAAAAAATATTAAAAATTTAACCTATCTAATTCCTTTTTATTTAATCCTTTTTGTTTAATTAAAATCACTCTGGCCCATGAAGTTTAAATCTAGAAAGTTCAGTAATGTAGAACCCATAGTGAAATACATTTACTTGTTTACAAGTGCAAATCCAACAGAATTTGAGCCTTTCAACAGAATGATTATGTCCTTATCATTTTTTAACCTTGCCTCATAAAGTGTCCTATAAGTGTTTATTATATTTTTTTTCTGTTAGATGTCTATATGAGCTTATTATATTATTTAGGTATAAATAATGAGTAATGTAATTATCAATATTTTAGAGAAGTAACTTAATACTTTATAAAGTAGTGATTTACAGCAGAATAAAAGCATGAATTTAAATTGGAACATTTTATTTGAAATATGTCTCATTTTTTATTAATGTTGTAACTTTGCTTTTAGTATCATCAACCTATATTGTTTGTTTTCTAATTTTTAAATATCTGCATTGGACAGATTCATTTCTTCAATTCTCTTACTTTTCAATAAATTTAATTTTCAGCTCACACTTAAACAACATTGTTAACATTAATTTTTTTTCTTACTCACTTGTAAACATATCAAGTTCAATTCCGTAACTCCAAAGAATTGTATTCAACTAAATCTCAAATTACTGACTTCAATAAATCATCAAATTACTGTTCAAATGGTTTAAAACATACCTCCCAAGAACAAACAATCACACATATGGGATGTTTATCTATAAGTGCTGTTTCAAAGTTAATTGTAAGTCACACAGTGTGTATTTTTAGAGTTCCTCATTTTGAGGGACAAAAAAATTAATCTGTATTTTCATATTACTTCCATATATATTCATGCAAAAAAAAAACAAGTCATGGAAGTATTTCACATCTTAGAATAATTAAATCTAATAATAATGATGAAGATGCCAAAAAGTCATTTGTAATTTGACTGAAGTCTTACATTATATGCACAATGTTGACTGCTTGCTTCATTGATTGACAGATAAATTCATACACTCGGTACCATGGTAGAGTGCCTACTATGTGCCAGTTACCAGCGTAGGAACCAGTAGTATAATCATGGAAAAAATGGATAAAGTGCTTGCTTTTGTAGAGTGAGAAGAGGGAGATAATAAAATTAAAAATGAATATATAGAACTACAGGCAATAGAGCTTTGAAAAATTAAAATGAAAGGGAATGAGCATACAGAAGGATGGCACCGGTGGGGTAAGGATGGTTTACTATTGTGCAGAGGGCAATCAGAAGACTCACTCACCATATGGCATACCTGTGGGGACTTGTAGGACGGGAGAGAGTGGGTCATTAGTTATTGGGAGAAGGAGTGTTCTAGGAAAGAGAACAACAAATTCAACCCTGAGCAGGCACCCTGCATTATTCCCAATGTAGGGGAGAGAGAGAGAGAGAGAGAGAGAGTAAAACACTCAGCAGGAATTCTGTTTTTCTGTTCTTATTATTCCAAGGTTAATGTAGCCCTATTTTAAATATTGAATATACAAATTCAGTGTCTGTATTCATCAAATTTTATCCTCCTATGAAGCTGCCTCCAACACAAAATACAACACTCCCTCCTCTATGCTCCTGGAGCAGACATGCTAATAGTTTACAAGCCAGTGATTACTAGTCATAACTGGTCTATGAGGAAGTTTATATTAAGGGAAAACATGAGAAAAGCATTTAAAATAATTGAGAATTCCAGATTTATACCTGATTTCAAAGGTATGATTGAAATAGGAAACTCAGATGTTTCTGAATAATTTGGCATCATAAGATATCAGTCTAAAGTTTATCAGGTTTTTAATATTCAGTTTGTGGATCCTTAGAAAAATAAAAATCAAATGTTTATTTCCTATTTGAAAGCATATTAAGGACTGAAAGTGACTAACATTTCTACTTGAAATTTCATGAATTCTTGCAAGGATTATATTGTTTTCAAGAAAATATAGAGTTGATCACTGGTAAACTAAATTTAAAAAAGGCAAATATTTTAATGCTATTAGGTCTTTTTTTCCTTATTTTTATTTTTTATTGATTTTTTTTAAAAAATGACAGTGGAATGCATTACAATTCTTATTACATGTATACAGCACAATTTTTCACTTCTCTGGTTGTATATAAAGTATGTTGACACCAATTTGTGTCTTTATACATGTACTTTGGATAATTGATGTCTATCACGTTCCACCATCCTTGCTAATCCCCTGACCCTTTCCCCTTTCCCTCCCACCCCTCCGCCCCATCTAGAATTCATCTATTCCTGGCATGCTCCCCATCCTTACCCCACTACGAATCAGCGTCTTTATATCAGAGAAAACATATGGCATTTGTTTTAGGGGGATTGGCTAACTTCACTTAGCATTATCTTCTTCAATGCCATTCATTTTCCTGCAAATTTTATTATCTTTTATTGCTGAAAATAATTCCATTGTGTATATATGCCACATTTTTTTTTATCCATTCATCCACTGAAGGGCATCTAGGTTGGCTCCACAGTTTAGCTATTGTTAATTGTGCTGCTATAAACATTGATGTGGCTGTGTCCCTGTAGTATGCTGTTTTAAGTCTTTGGTATAATACACCAAGGAAAGGGATAGCTGAGTCAAATGGTGGTTTCATTACCAGATTTCCAAGGAATCTCTTAGGTCTTTTTATTTTGAAGAGTTAAAATAATGACTTTCAATATTGCAGTGTTATATTGAGAAAGCATTTGTTATTTTTTTAAAATTTATTTTTAGTTTTGTTTTATTTCTTTTCAGATTGGGTCGTCTTTATCTGTGGATGGGATTTATTTAGTACCTTATAACCATGAACTGACAAGTTATATGCTAAAACAAACCACTACTATAGGTGGAGGTCGTTTAATGATTCTAAACATTGCTGACAGGTCACCATACTGTCCAAGAGGATAGTTATCTTATTTCGCACTCCTTATAGAGAAATTCTTCCTGTTAAACAAGAGTTTTTATGTTTCCTCCTCACACATGGAAAATCATGGATTTCTTTCAAAGCATTGTTTTTGAACACAGATGATTCATGAGAAAAAAATCACATTTAAAATTGTCTGACATATTGTACATGTCAAGATCATTGTACTTTCATGTGTAACTAATTAAAACAAATGAAAAAAATAAAATAAAATTGTCTGAATTGGACAGCTATTTACAAAACCTCGGGAAGGACTTCTGTTTGTTGTTCTGTTAAAGTAACATGGATCAAATTTATTCTGTGGTCTTTAAATAACTAAAAATCTATATGAAATCCATAAAACAACAACTTTCAAATATTGAAAGTGATCTTAGATTAAGAAGAAGATAAGAAAGTGGGCTGCAGAGTTTCCAGGCTGAAGTGCAGAGACAAGGAGTCCAGACAGATCTCAGTGGTCCCCCTGTGTTGAGAAGACAAGACTATTTGGGGAGGCTGAGGTGGCTGGAATCATGGGAGTGAACTGCACATGGGCCTCAGAGGTTTGCAGATGGTTCACTTAGTCCTAGGCTCAGAACTAATCAGACCATTTCTTTGAGGAAAATACTCCAGGCTAAGAAAAGGGCTACTGGAAAAGAATGAGTGAAACAATTCTCAGAAGCTCACAGGAGACTAGGAATAATTTGCATTTCTCATAGGCAGAGTGGGGAAAGTTTATAATACTTGGGGGAATCATGCCTCAGTAGTTTCTGAAACAGTGAGGCTGCTTTAAGAAAATATCATGAAATATCACAGAGAGCTGGGGATATGGCTCAATTGGTAAAGTACAAACTTTGCATGCATAAGGCCCTGGGTTCAAATCCCAGCAACACACACACACTATAACACACTAACACACTATATATATATATATATATATATATATATATATATATATATATATATAAAATTTATATATTTATGTTTAATATTATATATATTGTTTTTATGTATATATTGTTATTATATATAATGTATTTATATATTATTTATATATTTATGTTTAACATTATATATGTATATATTGTTTTTGAACACAATATATACTATATATATAGTATATATTGAGCTGGGCTTATAGAAAACATTTTATTTCTCATAATTATGGAATTTGAGAAGACAAGACTAAGGCACTGACAGATATTGTGTCTGATGAACATGAGATTTTAGTTCTTAGTTCTGTTTCTAGCTATGTTCTTCTGTGACAGAAGAGGTGAACAAGCCCACTTTGGCCTATTTTACAGTGAGGATTTACATCTGAACACTGGATGTCGTGATACATGTTTAGTAAGTATATCTCATTACAGAGTGTGGACTTCCATGCTCTCAACACATCCTGAAGGTAGTTGCTATGGCAGGAGTTCCAAAATGATGATCCATACAAACAAGACAAAACTGGTACATATAAGTCTTCTTTCTTGCTGGCACAATTAAAGTTGAATTTGAGTGTTTTCATGAGGGGCCTGACTTCTTCATCTTGCCACACATTTCATGATAATCAGCCTCTGAAAATAATGTGAGTTTGTGACTCCAGCCTTGTAAAAATGTTTACGAAGTTTCCTGAGCTGCAAGGATCCTGCTTGACTGTAAGAGTCCAAAGGCAGATACATATTATCTTTTATGTTATTTTGCCTTGATAAGCCTATCTAGCAACAAGTGCACTATAATCAATCATATAGGGCCAGAAATACTAATAAATACCCATTTAGCCATTCACACATGTCACATATATGTCAAGCACATCCAAATTATGTTTATGCCACTCATTCAGCCTCATTTCTAGAAATTATGCAGCCATAATGATAATATAAAAGGTAAATAACTGCACATTTTCTTGCATATGTCCTGAGCTACTATAGAAGCTAAACTTAGAGAATGAAATTCATGCTTTAAAACAACTGAATGAATTCCTTCATTTTTTAGTCACAGCAGGTTTGATGTTTGACCTGTAAAGCTAATAAAGACTGGAGACCTCACTTTGTTCTTGACAAGGACTATTGAGCTCTCTGGTTGCAGTTCAAGCTGAAGAACATTCCTAATAAGATTATTTTCTAGCTCATTTTCTTGCAAATGGAATCTTTGCCTTACCTCATCCTTAGTTATGAAAAATAAGATCACTAAACTTAGGTAACTGTTGCTGAGTGTGAAGTTAAGAATTAATTTTTCAAATAACCCTTCACATATCAAGTGTTCTTTGTAGGTAGAATTGGAGCAACATTCGGATTTTGGAAATTACTGCATTT
This sequence comes from Callospermophilus lateralis, assembly GCF_048772815.1. Lineage (NCBI taxonomy): Eukaryota > Metazoa > Chordata > Mammalia > Rodentia > Sciuridae > Callospermophilus > Callospermophilus lateralis. The sequence continues at coordinate 100,742,467 of NC_135312.1, read as the reverse complement.
CATTACCTATCATGCCATTCGGTTTCCTATTTCCTAATTTACTTAAATAAAGAAAATCCACTTCTGAACGAAGGATTTGAGCCCACTATGGATTTTGATTTCTACATGATCATTGAAAATTTGGAGTCAGATTTGATAATATTTCATGACATTTCTGCTCATTTCATCAATAATTGTTTCTATTCTTCCTAGCATGAGGGGGGATTTGCCTTTTCTTGGTGACAATAGCATTCTGCAAATTAGAAGAACCAAGAATACAACTTCAATCAACCTTATAGCACTGTCTACTTGAGAAAGTCATTGGGTTCATTTAAAGGTGATTTGTTTTTCTCCACGGTATTTTGATTTCTACTTTCAGCCAGGTAATTTGTATGTCAGGCCACAGAAGGTCTCTCAAGATTGCTTCCTGTGAAATCGAGTGGCTCCTTTTTATTTCACTGTTAAAATTGTTTACTTTTTCCAGAGGACTTCTTTTTTCCTTAAGAAAATTTTGCATCCATTTAAATGTCTTGCCATCTCTCCTTTGTCAGGCTTACTGACTTTTAAACCTAAGTATTTGGAGCATATAAAATCAATGATGTGTACTAAGTTTTCTATTCGTTCCAGATAAATTGCATCCAAGACTTCACCTTTACCCGCCAGCCCAGCACTATCCTCCAAAGAGCCCAGGCATATCTGACAGATGTTATATATCTTGGCAGAATCTGTGCTGATTTTCCAGCATAGTGAGATGAATCCAGACTAGGTTTGGAAGAGACTGACAAAACTATATGGAAGAACATCTATGTGGCTTTATGACTATAACATATATTTTATTCTGATGGCAGGTCATCTATGAAAGTAATATTCCTGATTACATAGATGAATGTGTGTATAGAAAAAAAGGATCAAATAGTTAATAAGCATATATTGGTGTTTGTCATGCTTTCTGTCTCAAAGAAGTAGCTAGAAATAAGCATGGCTAAGACAATATTCTGTCCTTAGTTTTTCTTAATCTCATATCTATGGGTGGACTTGAGAACTTTAATATTTATGATTTAACTTTTAGAGTTTTTCAAGGAAGAAGAGCTCTTTTTCATAGTGTTTGTATTGGTTTCCTAGACAATTGTAACAATTTACCACAAACCTGGCTTAAAACAATACACATTTAATCTCTTTGAGTTCTGGAGGTCAGAGTCTGGAATCGATTCCACTAGGCCTACATCAAGGTATCTGCAGGGCTGTCTGTGTTCCTTGCAGAGGCTCTGAGGAGATAATCAGTTTCCTGGTGTTTTTGGGCTTCCAAAGCTGCATCCCTAGCTTATGGCTTCCTCATCTTTAAGGCCAGTAATGTCATCTTGCTTCAGTTATCATGCAGCTTTCTGACTCTTTCCCTCTATCTTCCTCTTTACTTGGCTTTCTTGGATAACACAGGGTCATCTCCTTATCTTAGACCCTTAATCACATTTTCAAAGACACTTTTGTTAAAAATGTTAGTATTCATAGGTTCAAGAGATTAGGGTATGGGTTTCTTTGGGGGTCCTTACTCAGGCTCCTATAGTATGTGAAGTACCACCTTAACTCAGGATTTTAATTTTTTAAATAAAGTGATTAAATGGTGAATGATTATGTCCAGTGTGAATTAGAGACCACAGAATTTATTTAAAGAGTTAATCTAAACATTTAATTGGATCAACTATTAACATTAAATAATGTGTTCTGATGTCAACTTCAACATCTGCCTCCTGAGAAACTGATGAAATCTTAGGCATGGTAGACATGGACAACCTCCTGTCTTAATCCTCTTCTTTCTGAATCTTGATTTCTTTTCCCTTTGTATATCTTGATTTTTAAACAGCCATAGTTCTATTTGCCACCATTAGCAGTTTCGATTACAAGAGTTATTTTTTGAATTTATGGGGGCCCAACTTAATGGATAGTATTTTCCATTTATTTCTCAATTTCTATTTATTCCAACTAATATCTTTTTAAAAGGAATGCAAGTACTAAATTGTGTTCTGTTTGAAAGAGAAGCTAAATGTTTAAGTTAATCATTTTTTAAAATGAGCATGATAAAAATCAGTGAAGGTGATGTGGGAAACCAATCCAAGTGGAAATATCACCACGAATAACAGTGAGAAGAAGTGCATGTGTCACTTGCCATGGGATCCCTGTACCCTCACATAATATATACCATGCTTGGGCCACTTAAGTATCTTCCTGCAGTGATCTGAAGTTTGTCTTTACCACAAATTCATGTGTTGGAGCCTAATAGCCAATGTGATGGAATAAACAGGTGGAACCTTTGGGGAAGTAATGGAGTCATGAGGGTCCCCCTGCCCCTGCCCTCCACCATGAAAGGATTAGTGTCTTTATAAAAGAAATTGAAAGAAATATTCTTGCCTCTTCTGCCAAGCGAGGAGACAGCAATAAAAATGCACCAGCTTGGAAGTAGAGAGCATGCTGTCACTAGAGGCTACCATCTTAGACATCCCAACTTCCAGAACTGTGAGAAATAATTTTCTGTTGCTTATGTATTACCAAGTCTAAGGGATTTTGTTATAGTAGGCTGGATGAGACACTCCCAGATAGACTTAAGGCATGGTTGTATCTTCTCTTTACAGTTCTAACTCCCAGTACTATGTCTGGGATACACCTGTAGAACACATATTTGTAGCCAATGGAAGCCATTTGTATTAGATTGAATATTATAGATGTGAGATGTGCATCTGATTAGAGTGAGAATGCATGTGAGGGGGAGATGAGGGGAAAGCATACAATAAAAATGGCTCATTGTTAAGATTATTTAAAGCCAAGGGGAAAATTTTTATCTGCAAACCTTATCAAATAATGAACAGTAAAAGAGAGTGCAGAGACAAGGAGATAAACCAGATAAGCTATTCCTGTAATTCTGATCTAAGATAATGAGAACCTGAATCATGGTAATGTCAGGCAGTCTGGAAAGCTATAATAAAATCCCATAAATTGGAAGCCTTATAAATAAGAGAAATTTATTTCTCACAGTTCTGGAGGCTGAAAGTCTGAGATCAGCATGCCAGCATGGTCAAGTTCTGGTGAGAACTCTCTTGTAGATTGCAGATTACTGACTTCTTGTACCCTTTGGTAATGGAAAGAGAAATAGGTAGTTCTCTGGCTTCATCTTGCAAAAGCTTTCATCTTATGAAATACTTCACTTTCTTGACTTAATCATCTCCCAAAGATCCCATCCACAAGTTCCACCATGTTAAGATGAGGGGTTCAATACATAAGTTTTGGGCAGACATATTCAGTCTATTGCAATGGCTTAATCAATTAATATTAAGGAAAAGAGAAAAGCAGGTGGGCAGAAGGGAAATACACTGACAACTAGATTCTTAATATACTTGCTTACCATCTTTTTATGAATTTTTAACTATATTTATTATTCAGGTTGGAAATAACATTTGTAATTGTATTCACTTTTAAATTTTTTTCTACATCTTGAGGTAGTCATTCTGAAAACTGGGGTTTTAAAATTATATTCCACCTCTTCAAGCAATATTTCTGTCATTCTGTGTATTCTTAGTCAAGTGAGTCCAAATTACTAGGTGCAAGTCACCAGTCAGTCATACTTTCAGCATTTATATTTTAATATAATTTTCCTCTGTTGTTTCAGGAATATGTTTAATTTGTTTAGTAATCAGATTAGATCAAATACTAATCTTGGCATTTTTATTGCATCCAATAAATGTTCTCTTGTTTGCAGATCTGGGTAAATTAAATTTGTCATTACTACCAATTTCACTCTGTAAAAATGCCAGGTTATCAATTTAGCCCTTGCTTAGTCCAAGTCATTCTTTCTCTATCATAATCCCTATGCTCAAACTGAAGTAAAAAAAAAAATTAATTATTTGATTCTTTTAATTCAAGAAGTTTTTATTGGACTCTACTTAATACATAGCACTGAAATGAGTGCATGATCCATGTGTTTTAATATTTTTATCTTCACTTGAGTTTCATGGTCTCCCCAATACACCTTTTCCCAAAGCATGTCTAATATCTCCCTTCTCTCTTCTGTCACACCTAAACATCAATTATAAGTTCCAACTAATTATTTCTCTGGCTTACTGTAAAGAAATTTTATGACTAAATTATTAAAATATATTTAATCGGCTCTAAAGGTCTATTTTGGCTGAAAATGTTTTTTTTTCTCATTGTAATTTTTTTCTAACTTGATTATTACAGTTCAATAATATCTTAATATTCTGTTTTTGCTTCACCACAGAAGACATTTACTTGTTTGATTTGAGGGTATACCCAGCATGCTAATTTTAATATAATTGTTGATTATTTTTATTTTGATTTCAACCAAAGAGTGAAGTTTCTTCTTTAAGCAGGCTTCAATATTCAAGAGATATTATATTAAAGAATGGTAACATATTAATTCATAAACTGTTTTGTGTGTACTAAGAAAAACTAAAATATAATAGAAAATCTATATTAGATACAATTGGATGGCATATGATGTCCGACTTGTTCTGTTATTTTTGATGAAGATTTAAGAAAATAATAGAAAAGTGACTTTATATAGTGATCAATTTTTAAGATGTTATGTCTTTAATATTTATTCTGATGTGATACTGATATTTTGGAAAAAAAATGACTGGAGACTTGCACCTATTAAATCCCTACCTTAAATTAATTTTAAGTTATCATAAATATTTGTTGAACAAATAAAAAAACCAGTATCAGAATAATTACACATTTTTGTGAAAAGTTTCCTACAAGATACATTATGTGTACCTTAAGATTTGAAATAATGAATTGTATAAATTGAAAAAAATGTGTAACAAATTGATTTATACCAACCTATTTATCAAGTCATACTCTTATGCAAGGTGTTTTTTTTTGGGGGGGGGTGTACCTTGGATTAAACCCAGTGGTTCTTAACCACATGGGCACATCCCAGTCCTTTTTTATATTTTATTTGGAGACCAGGTCTTGTTCAGTTGCTAAGTACCTCACTAAATTGCTGAGGCTGGCTTTGAACTCTCGATCCTCCTGCCTCAGCCTCCTGACTTATTGGGATTACAGGATTACAGGAGGGCGCCACTGCTCCTGGCTCTTGTTTTGTTTAACAGAAATGCCTTAGTGAAAAAAAATAATAATTAAAAATCATTGGGGAGAACCAAACATTAGGGTGGTAATGATTTTATTATTTAGTTCTTTTTTGATTAGTGTTATGTGAAATGAAGTCTTGAATGATTGGAGAAGCACAATCAGGTCTGGGCTTAATAGGAAAATGTGTGTGTGAACGCACCTGCATAAGTGTCTGGGAATATGATGAATACACATAAAATAGTCTACTCTAAAAGGCAACATCCTGGCACTTAGCAAAATGAAAAAGAACAGTAACTTCAGGTATGCAAAGACTATCATATAATACAGGATTAGGAGACCATAAAGCTGTAATATACTTGCATCTTGGATCTTTGAGTACATCCTATAATTATTAGTTTGAGGTAGGGAGAAGGAATAATGGATACTGGGATGAATATTCAGTGATTGTGGTAACATAGTTCCTGGGCTGCTGGGTTTCTGCAGCAATTTACAATCAAAAGTTCTTAAAGAAAAAAATGCTGACATCCTTCTGCTACCTTAGAGATAATTGCATCTTTAGAACCAATGTACAATTTCTTGTATCTCTATATCAGAGAGTGGATCTTACTCAAGTATCTGTGACCTTAAAATCAGATTTTATTTCAAGACCTGCCCTTTCCTCTTAACATCAGTCACTAACTTTTTTCATTGCAGCTATTCTAGCTTATAACATGCTGCTGTTCACTTGCTTACTTGATTATTTTACACCTGAACATAATAACCATCCTATGGTGAAAAACAGCTGCTCACCTTCCTTGTTACTTGTGATTGTCATTGACTGAGAAAATAGCCTCAGGGACAGAAATGCCACAGCAACTCAGCCCCAGGCGGTACAAGTAGAACGTTTTGAAGGGAAGTGTATAGCCCTCTTCTGCATTGTGTCAAGGGGTAAATTAATCATCAAGGGATGTAGGATCACAATCCAGGATCATTTGACCAAGCAGGAGAAATCAGGGTCACTTCAGTGAGGAGATACAATCCTAATCAGTAAACTGGTCTTTTAAATCTGCAAATGAAAAAAAAAAAATATGTGTATTTTTTTTCTCATTTTACATTGATCCAAATAAATAAAATATCGTGATTACAAGTTTAAAGAAGAAATCAGAATATTTAAGTGGCAGGCTATCCAAGATAAGTGACTTTTCAGACTAAGAAGAAACTTCCCATAAGAAATACCATAGTCACCTCTCATCCATGGTTTTGATTTCCATGATTTCAGTTAACAGTGTTCAACAATGGGTCCAACATTTTTTTAATGGAAAATTCGAGAAATAAGCAATTCCTAAGTTTTAAATAACTTGTAATAAAATATATTGTTATAGTTTATTCTGTTTTACTATTTTATTATTAATCATTGATTAACAATATTCTTACTGAGAATAATACATAAATTAAACTATATCACAGTTTTGTATCATAGTATTCATAGGATTCTGTACTATCTTTGGTTTCAGGTATCCACTGGGGGACTTTGAATGTATCCTCTACAGATAAGGAGGGTCTCAGTACTTTATCCACAGATTATGCTTAACTCCCTCCCTGCCCCTAAATCTACAACTTTCTGGATCTCTAACCCATGGAAGAAGTTGACAATTGGATGAAAGAATGGAGTGGTCTATTTCTTAAATTATCATGCAGTATTTTAAAAGGTCAAAAGTTTACATTTTTGCTTTTCAGATGGCTTGGAAATGTCTTTTCATTATAAAAACTAAGACAAGAAAAGTGATGCTTTACAACACATTTAATCACTCTTATGGAGTTAAATAAGATAATAACACACTTATAAAGTGTCTGGTTCATAGTGTACACTCCATAAAGGGCCTTTTACTTCTCTCTCTTGAAAGAAAATTCACTGGAAAATGGAAAAGTGTGGAAAAATTCACCATAGTGCTAGAACTAATGTTCAATTGGATTGAACACAGAAAAAAAAAGATGATGTGCAACAAAGGTTGGAAAATAGTCTAGACCTGTGCCCGGAAACAAACAAACAAACAAACAAAACCTTTTGTATATTTAGCACTTAGATCTTACCTAGTCTCTGCCCTGATGATGATGCTAGTGATTTTATTTTATTGTGTTTGAAATAATCATCTATGTTAATTTTATCCTAAATGTATACCTAAGGTATTCTGGATCAGAGCCAATTTAGCAATTAGTATTTACATAATAACTGCATTGAATTGTTCACTTCAGAACCATATATGAAAGCTAGGTGGTGAAGTCTTCTGTGTGGGTGGTCTCATACTCCCTGGGTGAGGTGTGAAAGAAAGTGGATTTTATCCCTGTGTATACAGTAGAAAAGGACAGCTGCCTTCCCCACAAATCTCAAAAGAAGGCAGAAAATTTTCTGTTTTTTGGAGATGAGAAGAAAAGGATAAGGTTAGATTCTTACTCTAACCTTTTAGAGTGTAAATCTCTCCAAAGGACAGATAAACCTCATTGTCTCTGACTTGTATGACTAGAGATGTCTCCAGGGTCCTGGGTCTTAGTCTCTCTTGAAATGTAAACACAGTGCTCTTTGAGTTAGGTGAATCTCTTTTGAGGTCTCTCACCATCCATGCAGTTGTAAATTTACTTCCGAAGATTTGTTCATGGTTCGGGATCTTGTGTTTTTCAAAATAATTTATTTAGCGAAGTGTGCTGTGGAACACTGAAATATTTTCTTAACTCTCCACAAATGATAATGATGATGATAATGGTTAGTATATATCCAGCACTTGTCATGCATCAAAACTATTCTCAGTCTTTTACTTAGAATTTGTAGTATTTTGTTAATCTCCACTATTGGTGAGGCTATTGCTGCTTGAATGAGGAAATAGACACAAAGAAGTTAATAAGCATCTTTGGTCATACAGGTAGAAATTGGCACAGATAGAATTTGAATGTCGTTGTTTGATCCCAGAGTATGCTAACTGTATGCTTAAGGTATGGGGGAGTAGAGTAGTGGCATAAAAAATGACCTTTCTATTGTTAAATCCCTTACGTTGAGTAGAAGGTGAGGCTCAGGCCCAGGAAGCAAGTTTCAGGGCTATGTAGGTAGAAGATGCCAGAATACAGTGAGGATAGTGACATGTTTTATTCAGAGGTGGCAACAGCCTCTATCTTCATTCAGCTTTATCCTCCAGTCAGTTCTGTTCCCTATCCCCTCCTCAGATAGGTTTCTTTTATATGCATGCCAAAGAAGGCACATTGCCAGCAGGCTACAGCAGGCACTGTTTATGACCTCGAGAGCAATCACTGAGTGTTTATGACCTTAACTACACACTGACCATAACATAACCAATTCATAACCTTGGCTTTATACAAAAACATAACATAGCCCACCAGGAGCCTTGGCTTAGCTTTAGCAGTTTTGGGCCTGTTCCAACAATCTACCCCTTTAGGATTCCTTGCTATACAATCTTCCACAGTGATCCCTTAGTAAGTCCTATGTCCATAGGTTACATGCAACATATAATCAGAAAACAAGCCCTATCACCTAAGATTACTAAAAACCATTGCCAGTTTCATTCCATATTGAGGTGGAATGAAAGCTTTCCCAGCCATGTCCAATTATCCATGGACTCAGTCTGGATTCACCAGGGTAGTCTGGAGCTGGTCCCCCTTGTCAGCAATGCTCATTCAGAGCTCGACAACTGCTCACGGATGCTGCGCCCACTCCTTCATAGAATGTGGATTGACTGCAGTCCTAAATTCTTGCTTAAACAGGCCATTATATCTTTCTGTCATGCCTACAACCTGTGGATTTTAGGGACATGCAGCTTCCACTGAATCTGTAACTGAGTTGCCCATCAGTGCACATCCTGACCGGTGAAGTGGGTACCCTAATCACTCTATTGTAATGGCAGACAACACTGTCTAGGTGTGAATTGTAGCTCACTGATTCACTTGACCATTGGGCCAGGCAAACAACAAGCCTGAAGCTGTATCTATTACCATCAAGGTGAACCTGGCTCCTTCTGACTTTGGTAAAGGACCCATGTAATCAACCTACAATCATGTCAAAGAGATGCGTCTATGCATTATCAGGCATACATAGCTCCAAAGCATCAGGGGTGTGGATACTCTTGAGCACAACCACATGTGCCTGGCAGGCCATTACCAGGGCATTCCACATTACAGGCAGCCCCCACTGTTTAACTACATTCCACCTAGTTTTCACCTCTGTGTGCTGTAGGTATCACTGCAACCCAGCTGCCAGGTCCATTGGAGGCACCCATTCTAACCACTGCTCCCTAGCTCATCATTCCAAGGGGATATGGCCAGTAGCATGCCCTACAGTCACCTGTTCCTGGCACCTTGACTCTCAGAGCTCTTGCCACAGAACTTACCCACAATATACAGAAGAATTGTCACACATATCACTATAGGCAATGCTTCATTTGCTATCAACCTCCAGCTCAGCTCACTGGCTATTCTGTCTTATATAGGAATCAAACCAGAGGGTGTCTGTTTCCCTTTCCACAGCCACAGCCATCCGCATGTCTGCTGCTGGAGTCATCTGTGTACTAACCACTGAACAGTAGAGCCCTCCAAGGCCTGGGCTTGTTTCAGCAACTTACATATGAGGCCCTAGCACTTCCTGAAGTCTCTCGTCTCTGCTGCCTCCTAGCACACCTGGTCTTTTTCTTGGACCCTACTGGCTCCTAATACACTTGGGCTCTCTCTTGGCCCCTTCCAAGTCCTAAGACATCTAAGTCACAAGGTAGTACAGGCAATAACAGGTAGCACATGGGGTGTCTTGTCCCTTTTTGCTCTTGGCGCCCCCTAATTTCACAGGCATAACAACCAAGTGGCCAGGGCCCTCCTAGTCTCTGTCCAGATTGTTTTCCCAAGCCTACCAACTCTGCTTGACTGGTGGAACATGATAAATTGGTTTCCTAGGCCAGCCCTGCAGGTAGCTGCCATTAGAGCCACCAACTGCTGCTGTTTCATTTTCTGCATTACATCTGGCTGGACCTGCAGAAGTTTATGTTCCTCTTTGGACTCTCTCAGAACTGTGTGGGAGGCTGAGGGGCATTTTCAAGGTACACAGGTCCTCCTCTAGTGATCCTATGCTGGCTCTCAAGGTCTCTTCCTTAATTTGTAACTCCCTCATCTTGATAGTCTCTGGTAAAGCTCCATCAGATTTTGCTCTCAAAACTGTAAGAAGCATTCATTTCATGACCTCAGTGGCCATTTGTGTAGCTCCTCAGGCTGTTTCTCTATCTCATCTGCACTTCTATTATCATCTTTGTCCTTGGCCACGGGCTGGTGCCTGCATTCTGCTGCTCAGTTCACAGTCTGCTCTGCCAGGTCCATATTCTCCTCAGGGCAATCAGAAGTCCTCTTTATGCTCACAGGGAACTCATCCACTGTTTCTCAACTCTACACAGTAGTCCATGTTAATAGGACCTTGAAAACTGAGTGCTATGTGCTGCTTGCTGGCCATAACTCCCTCCCATTCACTGGGTCAATCATCTCTCACCCATTGAATCTTCTGCCAACTATCCTAATTGTTGAGTGGAGGGTGAGGCTCAGGTCCAGGAAGCAAGATTTAGGGCTCAGTAGGTGGAAGAAAATGCAAGATGAAGTGAGGATAGTAGACATGTTTTATGTAGAGGTGGCAATAGCCTCTAGCTTCAGCTTTAACTCACATTTAATTTTGCCATACCTCCCATTCATTTCCATAGGCTTTTTTTTTTTAATGCAGGTCAAAGGTGGCACATTGCCAACAGGTTACATCAGTGGGCATCTGCTCACAGCAAATATTTATAACCTTGAGTACATATACTAACTCAAGAGTTTTTATGACCTTAACTACACACAAATCATAACAAACAATTCGTGACCTTGGTTGGATACTAAAAGCAAAACATAGCCTTCCAGAAGCCTAGGCAAGGGAGCCTAGCTATTTTGGGCCTGCCTCAACACCTAACTAGGAAGTCCTGTTGTTATAGAGCCCTGGGGCCCTTCTGTGAAACTGAGACATCCAAGACCCTCTTCATCCCCAGGTCTTTCAATCAAGTCAGATGTCAGACATGTGGCTCAGATAACAGGCACGAGTTTGTTAGGAGGAATGGGGAAAAGGGAACACTCTCATGGGAGAGTGTGGGTCCTCTCAGAGAGGAGATGAACAGTGTGGTTCTCCTGTCCTTCAGTCTTATTGTGGGTTTCCCCAGGAAGCGTCCAGAGTCCCATCCATGTGGGCCTTTTGACTTTTGACTGACTTAGGGTGACATCAGACTATCAAGTCCCCATTATGTATGACAACTCTGGTTACTTTGACCCATGCTGACCAATTCTAATTGAACCATTATTAACAGATTTTATGATTTGGGGGAATCACCCTTATCTCCCCTAGTGTTGGATCTGGTCTGTGTAGGGTTATAAACATTGTCCCATTCAGGGTAACTTGTGTTCTTTTTATGGACTTTTTTCCCTTGCAGATAATAGGTTGCTGAGTAATGTAACTTAAGCCAGACAGGGCTGCAGGTAATTTACTTCTTAGAAAAGAAAGCACAGATGCATCCACACCAATGTTTATAGTTTATTCAGTAAGATATAGTACCAACCTAGGGTACCCTTCAATAGATGAATGAATAAATAAAATGTGGTATTTATACCCAAATGGAATATTACACAGATATAAAAAAGAAAGAAATTATGGCATTTGCTGGTAAATAGATGAAACTGGAGAATATCACACTAATTGAAATAAACCAGTCCCCAAACCAAAGGACTAATGTTGTCTTTGATATGCAGATACTGATAATACAGTAAGTGTGTGTGTGGGTAGACTAGAAGTTCATTGGATTAGACAAAGGGGAATGAACAGAAGGGAGAAGGAGGGGAATAGAAAAGGGAGAGGAATGACTCAGACATAATGTTTCTATGTTCATATATGAATAAGGGACCAGTGTATCTCCACATCATGTTCAACCACAAGAGTAGCATCCTAATTAGAATGTTATACTCCATGTAGATATAATATGTCAAAATACACTCTACTGTCATATAATCTAAAAAAAAAAAAAAGAAAAGAAAAGGAAACAAAGCACATGAGGATAAACACAGTGGGCCCAGTTTATGGAATGATTCCCTTAACCTCATGTTCCTACCATTCACATATGTCTGTCCCCTATCACTATTATCACTCTTGTATCAGGCTTCCTGACCACCCTTTATACAGATAAGCTCACTTCTCTGAATTTTCTGCTGCAGCAGCACCACACAATATAAATGCATTCAATTGATTTACAATTAGAAGAGAGGTACAATACCTTTGAGCTAGAGGTTTTATCTTGTCTATTTTTGAGTGCCCCTAAAATCTAACATAGTTAGGTGATATTCAAGACAGAGGCTCTTAATAACTATCTTTGTGCCAACAATGAAGAACATAGTACACGGTGTGGAAGAACTCTAATGGATATTAGGAGTCTAAACTTCTTTCCCCCTAGGAGCCATAGCCATCTGTGGAGTAAACCAAGAAAGAAATAACTGGTGTAAATGCATGTATTATGGATAAATTAAGTGGTTTTCCATCATTTGTTTAATTTGCTTAAATATAAAGTCCAATTCCGGTGTCCTGTTGATGCTTACTAAAACAAAAGCACACTCCCAATTAGGACTGAAGGTATACGAGGGTAAGTTAAGAGTAAAACTTTGCTTCAGAGATTATATAAGTGTAAATTTCAATCTACTCATTGCCCTAATTGTCATGAATTCTGAAGTAATAAAAATCCTGAATAAATGAGAATTTTTCACCCTGAGATTGAAAGTGAAATTTTTCAACTGACCTAGTTTTCTTCTTATCACACAGTTTAAATCCTTCCTTATTCATAGTATTTTATTCAAATACAAGTCATTATAGTATACATATATATCAGATATTGAAACCATTTTCTGGAACTTAACATTTTATTCTTGCTGAACATTTCTATAAAACAAAGAAAAAAATGAATAAAATAAAACAGATTTTGCCACCATAGGAATAGTTAACTTGAAAGAAAGGAAGCAATCACAATAATAAATCTTATCCAAGAAATGAGGATGCTTTTTTTGTTTAGGTTATATGTAATTATCATGAAGTTTAAAAGTTTGTACTTAGACCTAACTCAAATTATAAAAATTATTAAATTATTTTAAAACATAGACTTAATTCTATCGCTGCAAAGGGAATAAATCAGTTCACTGGGGAAGAGGTAACTATGCTCTAGGTAGTAGAAACATCAGAAAGATAATAAAGGGTTGTATTAAATATTCATATATTTCAAATGTTAAGTAATTGACTCCTATCTCAGTGGTAAAAATAAGGCAACTATAATATATATTTCCACAAAATTTACTAGGTGAAAATTCCATCCTCTAAGTAAATTATCCCATCTCAGTTTTATTTTACGGATCTTTAAGTTCACTATTCAGAATAGTTTATTATTTTATTAGAAAGGTCAAAAGAAAAAAAGATGTGGTATAAAATTAAAGTATAATGTGAAAGGTTCAATGAAGATTTATCTAATTGGTATATTACAGATTTCAAATCTTTGAAACGCTATCCATGTCTTTAGGCAAGATAAACTTTATATCAGGGGAATCCTAATTATAAACCTGACATTTCGGCTGAAAAATCCCGCTGGCTTACTATAAAATGAGGTAACAATAAGACATGATGTACTTTAAAAATCAATTCAATAGAATACAGCTTTAAAGGAAGAATAAATTTATTTGTACTGAATGATGTCTTGAAGAGGAGCTTTGGACCATTTAAAGTAGTCTTTTGGAAACCTGTCAGCTAGTGTCCTGTTTATTCTGTTTCTCATCTTAGTGTACCCACAAAATGGCAAGTTTTTTTTTTTCTGTTTTCTTGCACTCCAACTTGAATGTCTCAGTGTGCTTAAAAGATAAGGGTGGAGGATACCCATGCCACTTTAAGCTGGGGACTAGGAAATCTCTCTTAGTTGACCTAAGTCAGATACATAAGACCTTGTGTACTAATGCTTAGCTAACTAAACATTTATTTACATTTTATTCTTGCTGAATCCTGGGTGGATTGGCTTGACCACCCTGGGTGATTGGCTTGAACACCCACAACCTGCATGGGGAGGGAATTGGTATCACTAGGAGGTGTGGGCTGGCTGGAAATAAAAGGATGAAAAGTAATATCAAGAAATAAAGTAAAAGACATGTAAAATATTTGTTTTGAAAGCAGGTCCGTGACAGGTGGAAAAGACCTGATGGGTCTGATCCTAACAAAGGGGAAAACCTGAGAATGCTTTATTTATAGTGGAACACACCAAAGGCATTTACTGTGAGGAGGTATTCTTCAAGGTAAACAAGAAGGGAGAAGCTCTGGGGAAGTTGGCCTGGTTGGGGACTTATCACTTGCACAGTTAATTCTTTGTCCTTCTGCAAGCACTACAAGGCTAGTTGGGGCACTGGTATCTATCTCTCTACCTCCCAGGAGTTGCCTTTCAACCTAGGGCTGTCTGAGCCAATAAATTCTGAAGTATCATAGAATTATCTTTGAGTAGGGCGTTTGCCAAGGCAGCAAAGCAGTGTGAGATTGGAGATATTACACCCGGAGTTTCCAAGAGACACACCTCCACTTAGAGAAGGCTTAGACACACCCACAGTTCATTTGCAGCTTCCCACACTTGTTGTAGAAGCCAGGGTACACTGATTCTGTGATATTTATCAAGTGTAAATATCTCCAGATCAGAACAAAAGAGGAAATCAGTTTGATTTTTTGTGTTTTGGAAGTATTAGTAAGTCCCAGGTGACTTTTACCACAGGGTTCAATCCTAGAAGTTTAACAAGACCCCATGTTTACTTGAATGTTGAATTCAAAGTGAAATTATGGTCCTTTAGATCTGAGGTATTGATTAGATTATAGTTATCCAGGATTTTGTTTTACATTTGTTTTCTGAAAGTATTTTTCAAAGTTAATAAGCTAATATTGAAGATACCTAAATCCTTTGTAGTTGAAAAGTAACTGTTACCACTTTTCCCCTCCTTTTAATATAATTAACATGTTTTCATTTTAACAATATTTCCATTGTAGAAGGCTAAAATGGAAAAGAAAATATCAAAATAAAAGAGAACCTTCCAGGGTCTCTTCATAAACTGCAGACAAGGGATATCAAATAGATGGCTCTCTCATGCCAGTTCTAAGAGATTAGTAATGATTACCTGGAGGGCTCTGTAAGGAGGAATCTTAGTTTAAATATGATCTCAGAAAAGAGGAAGATTAATAAACTCTATCTGCTATGGGTTCTTGGTATTTACCATGTGGCAGCAAATCCCTGATTTTTACAAGGGATTTTCAGAAGACTCTGCAAATCCATATATTCAAATAAAAACATATAATCCTCCCTTTCTTCTGCAAAATATATATATATACACAAAGAGTCAGTAGTACTGATGTATGAATCCTAGTCCCTCTGCTTTGCTCATTTACCAGGTGAGAAACTCACTCCAGCTCTTTTTGATGTATATGATTCAAATTTGGGTCTTAAACAAATTACAGCTTACTTTCATGGATTTTCAGGTTGAAAGTAAAACTTTTGGATCTGTAGATGCAAATTACATACTTTTATACATAATGCTCAAATTTCTTCTACAATGCTATGGACTAAAAGCTCTATTTTAATATATTTTCCAATTCAATATTTGCTTAAGAACTAAATCATGAGACTAATTTGGCCAAATCATTTAACTGAGGCAAAAGAAAAATGCTTTACTCCCAAAATAAATTAGAAATATTGACCCAGTACTCTGTAAATAAGGTTACCAATAGTGTGAGATATTAGGGATGAATGCATGATATAAGGTGTCACAAGAAAACTTTCAGTAGCCTCATGATTGAATTTGAAAGATAACAGCATCATTAGGAAGAAAGTCTGTCCAGTGAAAACCCTGTCCAAAGGCTTCAGTACCAGAGGAATCTACCCAAATAAGTTGCTGGAGTCTGACTGATCACAGACGGCTAGAACAGCCAGACCCACACTAGCAGATGAGATCACTCAGGTTCACCATGACCCAGCCAGAGCAGGTAGATCTGGATGTGCTGCATTCAGAGTTGTCACAAGGTGATATGGATAGGCCATTAAGAAAGCTGCGATGTCGAGCTCCCCAGAGCCACGGTCTGCTTGTTTTGCTGCATGTAGTAAACAGCTTTCTCACTAGAACTGGCAGCACTTGGTGGTGATATTCTCTTCCCTTCAGACTGATTTAGGAGGCTTTCAGAGACAGCTCCAGCATTAAGAAGGCTCTGTGTTTAGTATGTTATCGTTGTGGGTGTGTGTGTGGGGGGGGCACGATGATGCATTTTTGTCACATTGCTGTAAATACACTTACGATTTTATTTAACCAAGTCCTTAGTAAGAAATTAATAGTTTCCTTTTAGAATTCGATTGGCATGCAAGAAAGCAAGGGGCTTGCTCTTCATTGTTTTT
The DNA here is from genome assembly GCF_048772815.1 of Callospermophilus lateralis. Classification (NCBI taxonomy): domain Eukaryota; kingdom Metazoa; phylum Chordata; class Mammalia; order Rodentia; family Sciuridae; genus Callospermophilus; species Callospermophilus lateralis. The sequence continues at coordinate 100,725,917 of NC_135312.1, read as the reverse complement.
AAATGACGAGGAGCTTTTATTTACCAGGTGGACTCCAATTTACTTTCTACTTCATCAGTTTGTGACTTTGCCAACTGGTGAGCTTTCCTTTTCGAGCTTCGCCAAGGCTTCCTTGAGGCAGGCTATCAAGATAGTGTCTCTAAGTGCTGCACTATGACAGCCTTCCCAAATGGCTGCAAAACAATTAAAACTACCTGTAAAACATTTCCACCGGGATTGATCTCAATGTGAACAAAGGGAACTGGAGAGTCTAAACGTGTTCCCCCCCGCGCAGTGTGTAGCGTTACTTGGTCAAGATTTCAGATTATTTTTTCCACCAAGATCAATCAGTAGTGACCCCCTGCTCCTTTTGTTTGTTTTTGAGCTGATCAAAAGTACAAAACCTTTTTGTTTCACATGATATTATGAGGTTTCTAAATCCTATTTGTAGTGGTAACATGAATTTTTTTTAATAGAAAAGAAATTATTTGCTCATAATTAGAAAGTGACAAGTTTTGAGTTTAAGGGAAAATCTTTTTCTTTAATAACCACTAACTTCTCTATATTGTCATTTCTTTTACTAGTACCAAGACAGTCTCATGGGCCCAATATGTCCAGCTGGTCCTACTTTAGTTTGTTTGGGCCTTAGAATAACATGAAAATAGAGGCAGGCCTTTACAGGTCTAGTTGACAGAATCTTGGAAGATTTTATTGACCATTTCTTTTAGCAATATCACAGAGTAAGGTCATAACCCATGATAGTCCTTGACTATAGCAGGAAACTTGCACAAAAGTTTGTTAGATGGGTGCTTTCCCCACACATTGCTTTCCTGGAAACTGTTCTGTCCTCTTTATCCATCATCATAACCATTATATCATATAATAGATCTGTCACTAAAAGAGGCAGACAGGCAGATTGGAGACAAATGCCTTTTTGAAACTTTATTTCCTTCTGTGACAATCTGTGATCTATGCTATCCCAGTTAAGTTGTGGTTACTACTAAGTCCAGATTCTTCTGACTTTAATTTGATTTTACATGGTGTATTCTGCCAATGCCCAGTATTACATGAGAATCATAACTCTCTCTACATCAGGAGAAACATAATTCTTTGCTTCAACCAGTTCCAGACAAAATCTGAAGAGCTTCTTCCTGAGATGAGCAAACATATGGAATGTGGGGAAAGTTATTCTTCATCATAAACATATTTTAACTAGTGAAAAAAGATAACTTTAAAAGGACATATGCTTTGAGAACACACTTCATTATTAAAGTTTCTGGGTAGGGCATATAAAGAAAAGAAAGCACCTGGTGATTCCAACGAAGCTTAGGTCCTTGCATAGTTGAAACCATTTCTCATAGAATACTTTCTTAAGTACTGCTTAGTAGAAATCGTGAAAGAACAGAGGTCAAGCCTTGCCTCTTTATTAGACTGTGGGTTTGTGCCTTATTGGTCTGCAATGTCTTAATTATCATGATGGTGTTTTAGAAGGATCATGCTAGAGTGGAAAAAATGAGGTTTGGGAGTTCATAGACCCAAGATTAAAATTCGTGCCCAATGAATTACTAGCTCTTTGATCTTGCACAATTTAGCATTTGATTTTCAGTTTCCTTATTTATAAAACTGTGATCATGATACATACTTCTAAAGCTTGTTGTGAGAATAAATTAAGGCTGTATTTGAAGAGGTTGGCCCAACGCCTGGCTCATAGTCAGAATTCAGAAAATCAGGCTATGATTTTTAGTATCAATATATGAGATTCAGAAGCTATAGATATGTCATTTGCCTACTTTTATTTCCAATGTGGATCTTCTTTTGAGTGAGTTGATTAGGCATGCAGACCTGCCTACAGTTCCAGTTTTGTTTTACTCAGCTACTTAGGGTCTCTTTCTTTGTTCATCAATTCAAAGAGAGTATTAAGAAAGCAGGTGTTATTTTCTCAAATGACTTATCAACCATTTTACAGAATATAATTCATAAGCTGGATCTAGTAGCACATGCTTGCAATCCCAGAGACTAAAGTGGCTGAAGCAGGAGGATCATAAGTTCGAAGACAGAGTTGGCAACTTAGCAAGATTCAATCTGAAAATTTAAAAAAAGACTGGGGCTCTGGCTCAGTGTTAAAGTACTCATGGTTTTAATTCATAGTACAAATAAATAAATAAATAAATGAAAGAAAAATAGAAATGTATAATTCATATATTAGTATTGAAAGTAGTATTGTTACTTTGGGGTTCTTCAATATGAAACCTGGTAGAATTCAATTCACAATTAGAAGGAAAAACTTCATGTGCTGCCTCATGTACTGTGTTTTCATCTCGCCCTACATAATACTACAAAATGGATTGAGAACTGAATTCACATGTTCACGAATAATATAAATCCTTCTAGACTAGAAAGTAAAAATGCACAAATAATAGATTATTACTTACTTTGCCTTATCTAGTGTCAAATATTACATATGGCCACATATTTAATAATATACTTAACAAATATACATAATATTTTAAAATTCTGATATGGACATAGAATTGTATAATTTATAAATTATTATCATACAAATCATTTTTTTCTAACCTTAAAAGAACCTTGTATGGTATAATTATTATGTTGCTTTTATGGGTGGAGAAACAAGGCCAATTAAATACAAGCTGCTAACCATGAGACCTACAAGTTCTCATGGATATTTTACCACAGATACAAGTTGTCTGAGGAGGAGTTATGTTGCAGCCTAAGAACACACTCTTCATTTTGGAGGGCTTCCCCTGATGTATCCTTACTTCCTTCTCTCAGTATTCCTGTAGCTAAACTCAGGAACACACATACTCATATACTCGTGTGTGTGTGTGTGTGTGTGTGTGTGTACATATACATACCTGTGCCCCCTCACCCCCCAAGGAGAAGGGGCACCAGAGAAAAGAGCAGAATATATCCATATGGTTCACAGTAAAATTTCACCTTCAGTTTTATACTTATTTGTGTGTTTGTCATTGCAAGTTTATGTATTTAAAACTTACACATAATATGCAATTCGTTTTGAGTGTTTTTTAGTAAGAGTTAGTATTCTGTAAGGCTTCTCTTTTATAGAAGTCCATGTCGGAATGAAGGTCAAATAAACTCAGATAAAGAGGCAATGATTCACGGACATTTCCACAGAGGTTCACTGCTGCTCAGGAGATATCTGCAGTCAAATATAGTGGTCATTACTTTTTAAGTGATTCATTTTTAGACCACTTTTTTTAAATGTGTGTTTGATGTGCATTGATTTTACTTTCAAGTGTCTAGGTGTGGCTAAGCCTCTCCTTTAGACCCTGAAAAATCACCATTATTTTCTGTAAAATGGGCATAGCAAATAAGAAGTGCCTTTACTTCATAGGCTTTTTCAAGGATTATAATGAAGCATACATCAAATAAATTTGAAAATTTTAATGCAATTTCAGAACAAGAGTGAGGGTAGGTATTTTAATGTTGGAGTCAAATGAGGTTCCAGGCATTTTACTACCAATATCTCCAACTTGTTAACTTCAGCTTCCTCATTAATAAAAAGAGAGTAACAGTATCTTCCAGTGCATTATATATACACAAAGCTTTAAATAATGTGTGTCAAGAATCACAGGCCTTGCATATATTCAGTAAAACTCATTCCCCTAACCTTTTCTCTCCCTTTTATGTGAAGGACATGTATTATTTTTATCCTACAATAGCAATATTTGCATTTTCTAATCAAAAATATTAATTGAATGAATTAAAATCATTATATTATGACTTACATAAAAAACTTAAAAGATGGTTATGATAACACAATATACAAAGAAAGGAAAATAAACATTTTGAATGAAGAACAAGTAACATATAGAGAAAGATTGTGTAGAGGAAGTTACTTAGTTTAGCAAAGTAAAGAATGTGCTATATTTCAATACTAGGTCAAGAAGAGTTTTACCAGAAATTTGATATTAATTGAATATTATTTGAATATATTTTAATACAAATTATATTAGCATTGTTTAAGTTTTGAATAAGAAATATTAATCATATGTAACTCATTAAACTAGATACATAAAAATATGAAAATAGGCTCAAAGGTGATTTTTGAAAAAGTATAAGATATATTTTCTATATGTATAATCTTATATTATTGATAAACCAAATTCAAATTTTTGTTTATCTTGATGAAGAAGACCATCATTTCAACTTGTCATATACTTTCAGGAAGATTCTTTTAACTTATTTCCTTCTGAAGATACCATAATGTGGTTGATAGAATAAACACTGAACCTAGGTCCTAGTCTATGGGTTACTAATCAACTGTAATATTTGGCTTAATTAATTTCAGCTATCAAATGTAAGGTCTGGATTTAATGTTTTGAAAAATTCTTTATAGCTCCAATTCTTTTTCTAATATCTTCACTCTATTTTCTAAGGAAAAATTAAACATGATGCCCTTTGCTGTGACTTAGATGTTTAATAATATCATAGTCTAAAATTAAGTCTTCTAGGTATTTATCATTTGCCTTCCCTCCTATTTATTAAGTTATGGTCATGATACTAAACAACTGATCAAAGGTTAAAAAAATAATTGAAGCAATTAAAACAGAATTTATTAAAATAACTTCTGAATTTTGCTGACAACTAATAGTTTTATCCTTCCCTTATAACTTTCCTAAGGTGAAAGAGAAAATGATAAAATTTTCATTTTATAAGTACCTTCTTAAAAAGCTCTTACACAAAGTCAACAGTTACATGGTTAGTATATGTGTACCATTTTTTTTTCATTTTTGTACCTTTGAGCTAGAAGGCTTGTCTCTTAATCCTTATTTTATAAATAGTAGAAAAATAAGAAACTTAGTACATGAATAATCCAAGGTCATAGGATGAAGAATTATAACTACAATTCAGTTTTATTTACCATTAGACAATGATCTTAATTTTTAGGTGAGAAACAGCAAAATTATATTTATTGGTTAGAAGATTGCAGTCATTTCTTAGGATCATGAAAAGAAATCTAGGGGTACTGAGAACTGCTTCACCAAGACCTCTCTGACCTCAGACTGTGTCATAACTCACTCACTTCAATTGTTTTATAAAGTCCAATGAGTGATTATCCCTGCAATTGTAAACTCAGAGATCTCCAGCTACATTTTATCAATTGGAAAATCATATGGTTTTTGCCAATAAAAATATTTGCTAATCAAGAATAAATTTCTTTTAATACTAAAAGTAAGCAATTTACTTGTTCCTGTTATAGAAAAATGTATATAGTCAATGCAAACACACATATATATGTATATTCTTATATCTCCACTCACATATTCAGAATTCCCTCATAATTTATCATTTCAAATTTTGATGGTAAGAAAATGAGGTTCAAAAATATTTGGTTTAATATGTCACAATGTATTTCCCATACCTTATAATTACCCTATATTTCCTTGTTTATCCTATACCCTATACCAAAAAATCAAAACCAAGAAATTATAGGTATATCAAGAAATTATAGGTATATTATATAACTATAATTTCTTGGTTTTGATTTTTTGGGGACAGTTACCAGGGATTGAACTCAGGGGTTATTCAACCACTGAGCAATATCCCCAGCTCTTTTAAAATTTTTTGTTGTTGTTTGAGACAGTCTCCCTACGTTGTTTTGGGCCCTGCTAAATTGCTGAGGCTGGCCTTAAATTCATCCTCTTGCCTTAGCCTCTGGAGCCCTGGGAATTACAGGCCATCACCACAGAGGCTTCTGATGTATTTTTAGCATTTAAATGGAGCTACAACTTAAGACATTCACATAATAATCTGAATGTAGAGTCTTTGTTTTTTATTTATATGTTTTTGTGGGTTTTGATATTAAGGATTGAACATAGGGGCACTTTACCACTGCGCCCCATCCCCAGTCCTTTTTATGTTTTGAGGCAGGGACTCCCTAAATTGCTGAGGTTGGCCTTGAACTTGCTATCCTCTTGCCTCAATCTTCTGAGTAGCTGGGATTATAGGTGTGCACCACTGTGCCTGGCCTTGAATATAGAATCTTTATAGATTTTTTTTTATGTAAAGAGATACTTGTTATGGGAGCTTTATTTTTTTAATTTTTTGTTTTTTATCTTCTGTTTTTTAAAAATTATTTATATATGACTGCAGAATTCATTACAATTTTTATTACACATATAGAGCATAATTTTTTCATATCTCTGGTTGTATACAAAGTATATTCACACCAATTTGTGTCCTTATACATGTACTTTGGATAATAATGTCCAACACATTTCACCATCATTTATAGATTTTTATGATTTTTAAAAAACTTTTGTCACTTTCTGTGATGATTTTTTATTGGGGCTATCTAAAAAAAAAAAAAAAATTTAAATGAAGGATTGAACCAAGAGGCTCTAAACCACTAAATCATATTCATACTCCTTTTTATTTTTAATTTTGAGACAGGGTCTCACTAAATTGCTGAAGTTGGCTCTGAACTTGTGATCTCCTGCCTCAGCCTCCTGAGCCACTGGGATTACAAGAGTGCACCACCATACCTGTTCAACATTTTCTTAATAAAAAGTTAACTGTTTACACTTTTAAAACAGTTTTATAAGATATTTAATTAAATGACATTTTTCTATAACAAGAACAATTGGATTGTTTTTGCAAATATTTTAATGGTACTTTATGAAATACATAATCTGTTAGTTTAAACTGCATTATTAGCCCAAACACATTTGAAAATACTTATGTACTTATGACCTTATTTTTTTTTTTTTTTGAGTGTGGGGGGTGTACCAGGGATTAAACTCAGGGGCACTTCATCACTGAGTCAAATCCCCAGCCTTGTTTTGTATTTTATTTAGAGACAGGATCTCACTGAGTTGCTTAGTACCTTGCTTTAGTTGAGGTTGGCTTTGAACTCTAGCTTAAGCCTCCAGAGTCATTGGGATTTCAGGCATTCCTCACTGTGCCTGGCATGACTTTATTTATCTTTTTATTAATATATTTATGTTTTATGTAGTTAGCACAACTGCAAATGTAGTTTGACAAGTTATTAGAAGCATAAGCATCATGCACAGGATTTAAAGAAATTAAGACAATACTAGAATGTAGGGATATATTATGAAATGATAAAATTGACACCAACAAATAAAATATTTTACTTTCTCCACCATAACAAAGCTGAATTCTATCAAGATGGAAAACCGTCTTTGTTTTAGTCTCTCTTGTTTCTGCATGCTGACAGAAATGTTTCATGTTTATGTGCCTTGTTTTGCAAGAGCACTTTACAAATCCTTGCCAGGTTCCAAAGGCTTACTGAGTAGCAGAAGACTAAAGTCATATTTTTAAAATATTTTTAAATGTCACATAAGAGCAGGAGAATTTTTGCCACATTGAAAACTGTAGTCTACAGCACAACTTTTTAAAAATGCTATTCTTAATTCTAAAAGATAGAATCTGACATTTCTCACTCCTAAGGAAATTGTTTATATGTTGCAAGTGTCTTCTCAATAATGTGGAATTCAAAAAAAGTCCTCAATTCCTCAATCTGTAGATCATTGTTCTACTAGGAATACATTTTTGTCAGGTGATTTAATTTTTTTTTTTTTTTTTTTTTTTGGTTTAGGGATGTGAGGGCTACAAAGAGAGGAGAGAGAGAGCGAGAAAGAGGGGGTGAGCATGTGAGACCAATACACTTAGCTATCATCTTTTGATTTTATTTCTGTTGATAACAGAAAGAAATTGCATTCGCTGGCTGTTTCCCCCTTTTCTTCTTCCTTGGCTTCCCCCCTCCAACAAAGGGCCATCTCATGGAATCAAATGTCATCTCAATCACTGTAACGCATATTGTTTTAATGATGAGGTATATGAATTTGCCAGTGCTGCCATAATAAAGTCCCACATACTGGGTGGCTAAAACAGGAACTTGTTTTCTCACTGTTCTGGTGGCTAAAAGTTCAATATCAATGTTTGGCAGGACTGATTTCTCCCCAGGCCTCTCTCTGTCTTTACTTGGTCTTTACTCTGAGTGCATACATACTTGGTGTCTCTTCTTGTGTTCAATTTTCCTCTTTTAAAGATACAAATCACATTGGTTTAAGGATCACCCCAAAAGCCTCATTTTAAGTTAATATCATCTTTAAATGACCTATCTCCAAATGTTGTCACTGTCTTTGGTAATGAGAGTTAGGACTTCCACACGCATTTTGGGGGTTCAAAATTCAGTCGATAATATGTGGGTTATAAAGTATACCACAAAATAGAATTAGGCAGCACTCCAAAATATAAATTATAAAAAAATTAGAGAGTTCAGTCATTGCTATAAGCAACAATATCCCAAAATCTAAATATATGAGGAATTAAAGGATTTGAGGATTCCTGAGAAGCATATTATAGTGACCCAGGAAGACTCTTCAGAAAGCTTCACTTTATTGGCAAATTTAAATCAGGCTTAGAAAATTGTGTCATACTCCTTCTGATTAAAAATAAATAAATGTTTTGGCAGAGGGTGACGATGGTTTGTACAGAAACTAGAGAATAGCAGCCAAAAGAGTAAGAACTTGACGTTAAATTTCCAGCATGTTCTCAGCTGAGGTCAAGGTGAAGGAACTGTTATACTCTCTAGCTACTATAAAAATATATCCTCTCTCATGGATCTCACTTGATTCATATGGGCTCAAATAAGTCAGTTGGATTGCAATACTATTGTCCCTTTTTAATTTACTCTGGTTCCATTTTTGTCAAGAGTAATTTATTCTGAAATTCAACTCCTCATACATCTTAACAATGAGAATTTCATAGAGAGCGAACATAAATATTCCAGTTCCAAGGTAGGAAAATTCTCAAATGTAAATGAACAGGCTGGCTTTGTGTGTGTTTAACAATCCAGCATGAGATCTCAGATAGCCCTGCCTAAGCAGACAGCCCAGCTCTTTGGCATCTTCCCGTATGTGCTTGTGACTCATTTAGTAAATACCATTGAGTCTGGTTCTTCCCATTCTGTGAAAATGTTTGCATTATTGAATACATAAATTCCACTAGCTATTTCTAATTTATTTTCCCGTGAAAACTCTAGCTCCATCTTAATTGTTACTCAAATAGCACTTTGTATGACATTTTTTAATGAACTTGAAAACCATTCCACTCAGGTCAAGCTTGTTTTTACTTCAGAAACTTGAACTCATGCTCATTTAGTTCTTAGATCTTGCAAAATTCAATTCTTCATATATTCCAGGTCAAACGTCTGCTTCTCCAAGAATTTACCTGATTAATCTTGTTAAAATGCTCACTCATCACCATCCTCAGGAACTACCAGCACAGAAAAATAACTCATGTTCCTTGGGACTAGTGAATATTTATTTACTAAACAAAATCAGTGAATCGATGAAATAATCCTGTATTCTGTAGAATATCTGAGAAATGAACAATAAAAATACATTTTATTAGAATAGCCATAATTTGCCAGATTCAAGTAAATATTGTCTGAAAACTGAAGATAGTATCTGATTAGACGTTTTCCTGTAATACGTGTAATTTATGAGTGCACACTCTCTTCTACCTGAAAATAAGTGTTTCTTAGCTTCCAAGGGTCTCACTGGTTAATACTTTACATCAGTGACTCTCAAAGTATGATGCTCCAAACAGCAGCCTGAGCATAATCTGGAAAACTAGTAGAAAGAGGTTTGGGGTTCCACCCAAGAACCACTGACTCAGAAAACAAGGAGAGAGTTCCAATTATCTGTGGCTTGCCAACTTTTTTGTTAGGTAAGCCTCTGGTTCACCTAACAAAACATCTAAATCAACACTCACAGAAGTTAGAATTAAAACAGTAGTATTGCCACTTAAACACATTTGAATTTCTTTAGTGATTTTATAGGCTACTGATATAATTGCAGAAAATCAATCTTATATCACTTCTGATTTATAATTCCTTTCATGGACTTGGCATCTCAGACTAATACAGGAGCAATACACCTAATTTCTCAGCTGAAATCAATGTAGACTTGGGTTCATTTCCTAGTACGTGGATAAAAAGCTATTTTTCACTACATTTCTTTGGTATGGGACAGAAAAAAAAATGAATAGGAAATGACAACAACCCAGCACCAATTCATCAACCTTGCTGTCATTTCTTAAATATCATTTTCACAAATATGTTATTACAGAGCTCTGGTAGAGGACAAAGCAGTGATTTGGCAAGCTCCAAAAAGACTCTGAAATGTCGGGGAAATATTTTGTTCCAGAATTATGATAGATTTATGTTATGAATAAATGTTTGAAATTCACATAATATATGTCACCCTTCCTTTGTGGCACAAAGATAATAAAATTATAAGAGAGGAACCTCATTGTTTTTACACTATCACAAAAATATGAGCCTGTTTTTTTTGAAAAGGGAAAAAGTAACATGTATTATTGAAGAAGCAGGAGCCAGTGATTGAATACCCTTCTGCCTTTTATCTGCACCTGTACTGAACTCACTTGTATTCTTCTTGCCCTACAAACAGGACTGCAATCTGCAATGCAATTATTACCTAACCTTTGCAAGCTGCCTGTGTTGTCAAAACATTTCTGCTCAGTAACATACTATACTTAAAAGAGAGAGCTACTACCACGTTCAGGCACATCTTTCTAGTTCTAGCAGAAATCCTTGGTTCTTAAAAACAATGTATTATTGGGCTGGGGATGTGGCTCAAGCGATAGTGCGCTCGCCTGGCATGCGTGCGGCCCGGGTTCGATCCTCAGTACCACATACAAACAAAGATGTTGTGTCCGCCGAGAACTAAAAAATAAATATTAAAAAAATTATCTTTCTCTCTCTCTCTCTCTCTCTCTCTCTCTCTCTCTCTCTCTCTTAAAAAAATGCATTATTTTCATTTCTTCAAGTACTTTGTACATCTTCCAATAAAAAAGATAAAACAAAAAAATAGCAATGATTGAAAGCACTTGGGAATAAGCACAAGGAATATTGCACAAAATATATAAACACTAATAAGAATTTCTTTTAAAATATGAATATAGGTACTTATACATGTATAGACACATGTAAATGTATCATTTTAAAAATTATAAGTTTTCAAGTCTTGATATGCAGGGAAGTAGACTTTATGACAAAAGTGGAATTCAAAACAACTTTTGAAGTTTTAAAATATAAACTTGTTCTTTTATATCATTTTATATATAATCCCAACTCACTCAACATAATTATTGAGAATTAACACTTTCTACTGGATTGTCCAGGAATTTCTCAAAATATTGACAATGTATATTGAAAGCTTGATTCCTATGAAAAATGTTTTATAATTTTTTTAGCATTTGATATTTTGTAACATCAATTACATCAAAATTTATTTATTATAAATAACATATAAGATATGGCACAGATAAACTGGAAAGAAGGCATAATCTGATTCTACTTCTGAGCAAACAATGGCATGTCTTTTATTGATAAGGGCATAAATTTAATGTGACTTACAATAATGTTTTTGTGGTAGATCAAGACAATTTTTTAAAATATTATTATAATACTTTGTAAATTTTTTGGCATTCAATGAATGAACTATTCCAGGTATTAATAATAGAATCAAATTAGTCATTTAAATTGCTCAGGCAGAAAAATACACAAAAGAAAAATACTTTTAAAGTTGTAATCACTAGATATTTTCAATTTTCCTCTTTAACTTTTCCCACAGAAAGTGATCATAATGTATAATATTAATCAATGTAAAAATGTTATTCACCTTGTAGCAACTGCTGAAATACATCTAACTAAACGTAATGTGATTATAAAAGGATAATGCACAGATGGTATATACATGTGCTTTAAAAGGTCATTCATATTTCCAGTGCTTACAGCCATTAATGCACAAGCTCTATTGATCTATAAAGAGAAATAATACATTCTCTTACAAAACCATTATAGAATATAATTATGCATTGGTTATAGTAATAGAAAATGTGGGATTTGTCTACACTGTGGCCAAGTGAGATGACATTAAAGTTTCAATTACATTATAGATTGAGGTTTCTGCTTTTGGCCTTTTTTGGTGTTTTATGTTTAAGATAGCTCAGATCTTGGCAAACAAGAGTCAGAGGCAGCAGATAGAGTGTGTGCAGTCTACTTGCAAGGCATCCTGTGAACCCAAGGGAAACTAATTTGCACAGATCTCACTACTCTTTTGTTGTAGAAAGATTCTGTGAAAGGAAAGAAATAGGTTCAAAGTGTCATGGTGTAGAGAAAAAAGAGAAAACTAAATTATTTGTGTGCTTTCAAATAAATAAAAATATTGTAATGAAAAGTTATAGTGGCACAGGTATTAGTGAAGAAATGGTTCTTCACTATCAAAAAATTAAATTAATCAGAGTATTGACCTAATTTGATTTAGATTATTATTGCCAATAGTTTTCACAGGCAAAAAAAAAAAAAAAGGCAGAGCTACACAGTTGCTCAATTGTTCAACAGTTGTAAGAGTATGTAAACTAAATTTTTTCATTATTTTGATTTCCTCTAAATGATATTCATTTATACACTTAAATTTTATAATATTTACAATGTAAATTCTGTATATGTGTTATAGATTATTTAAAAAGAATGACTATGTTTAACATAAAATAATCTATAAGATTGTTTTAAATATTCACAGTTTAAAATAAAGTGCTATCTTGCATTAGGAAAGGTTTTTTCTTAAAAGTGGAAATATCACATATTTTTCTACATTTTCTAAAATATCACAAATTTTACATATTATCTAAAAAGTTACCATTTGATTCCATTATAAAATTAATTTTATGTGAAATGCTTTAACACAAGGTATAAAATTATTGAAAATTTGCATGAAACTGATTTCAAATGATTCCGATTTTTTAAAAATAATTTAATAGAATGTATTTGAAAATTAAAATGCTTTTACATGCTTGCTTACATGCTTGCATAATTTTGAGAAAGTACTTAAAAAGGGAAAAAGTATGGGATGCTTGGTCAATATATTGTAACCTAAAATTATTTGTATTTTTAGATATAATCTTTTCATCATATGATATTTCAAATGATTGTTAAAATATAAGCATTATTGTTAAAAAAATAAACATTTAAAATCAGCCCTAATTTTCCGTGGATTCTAAAATCTGAATTTTCCACAGTTAATCCAATTGATTGATACAAATGATGTTAGAAGTCAATTCAAGAAGTATTTACAGAGTATTAGAACTACTATGTGCCAGACACTTATCTAATAGCTAGAGATACAGCAGTGAAATAAACAAAATTCCTATAGTCATGGGACTTACATTAGAGTTGAAGGTTCAGGGAAAGATGGATGGTAAAACTAAACCATGGAACATGAAATTTGTTAGGAAATGTTAAGTTTAAGCATCAAAATGTTTAAATGAAAATAATTGTCTAAAGTGGTAAAAAGTGTTATTTTGCAATCAGAAAAGTTTCCTTTCAAATGGAAATATTTACATGGATTCCTGGAAGAAGCAACTGAGCCAGCTGTAGGACACATTTCTGAAGCAGAAATATGAAGTTCCTTTGGGAAGAAAAGGAATGAGGGATTGTGACCAGAATCAAGTGACCAAGACACAGAAGTTTAGAAGAGGTAGTAGCGGGAGAAAATGAAATCAGAAATATGATGGGGGAAGGAACAAACACTACCAAGACTTGTAGACCCCCCAAGACTTTTCAGTTTTATTCTGGGCAATATGAAAGAAATTAGAGTTGATTTTTTTTAATGTTTTCCATACTGTGTCCCTTCTCTCTGGGGGTCTCCTACTTTCAATAGTCCATTACTCTTTTATTGATGAGCTATTTATACAGTCTCTGGAAAAGGTAGATGTCCAAAGCCATGTCTGGAAGATCTCCTCTTTTCCCTTATTATAAAATTTACATTCACAAAAGACTTCTTGGATAATGTTCTTCCTTGATCAAAACTTAGAAACTCCAGTGTAATAATGGCTATCATTTAATGTTTTCTCTATTAACTAACTTAATCATTTTTCACATTAACCCTATTGGACAAATTTTATCATTCACCTACTTATAGGTGAAATATATAATTTGGGGAAATTATTATTCCTCTCATTAATTACATGAAATGGAATTTTTAGCCAAACATTTAAGATTTTATGTATGGAGTTTAATTGTAATCTGTGCTGATCAATCTTCATGTGCCACTTGCATCACTTTTAAATTTGAGGTGAGAGGCAATTTACCTTAACTGACTCAGTGAACTTATTTATAAAATGTGAACCATAATAACAGCTTCCTCAAAATTAAATGAGAAATTATACACCAAGTATTTGACATAAAGCTTTCTATATGATGACCACTTAGCAGATGTCAACTATGATTATTATCTTAATATTACCATCTACCTTGAATAATACACCTCAACACAAAGGATAATTTCATGGAAATGAATATATTTTTTATTACATCGTAGTACTGCATGCTCAGGGTACTGTTTGATCACCATGTGGAAAAAACTAAGCCATATGCTAGACACATGAGCACATTTAAAAAACAAAAATTACCTTATCTGTTTTCTAAATGCATATATTTTTGTAGTTAGAATTTTGAAACATTCTGAGTTAAATTATAAGAGTTTGTTTTAAATCTGGCCAGATGGAGCTGGAGAATAATTTTCCTTATCATTAAACTAAAGACTTACATATATAACTGGTTATCATACAAGATGGACCAACAAATTGAAGTGATTACAATGATGATGATGATAAATGATAAAAACAGAATTATTTACAGTTCTTCATGTTATCCCAGCATTTTACACAGCTCAAATGATTATGAGCATGTGCCTCATCCTGCATGGCCATTGCTTCAAGTCTCTGGACTGGGAGGTGTGGGGATGGAGAAAAGACAAACAGATACACAAATAGAGAAAAAACTGGGGCCTGATGGGTCACTAAACCTTGAGAGGGAAATAATGTCAACAAGCAAGTTTGACACATGTATTATATAGGTTTAAACATCAAAAGGATTTATTGTGAGACAGTTTCTTCAAGATAAACAGAACCCAAAATGAGGGTATAAACAGTCCAATTAGAACTATCAGCTTGTGCCCATAATTCTCTACCCCAGGCAGCTGGCATTTGAACCAAGGTTAAGAACTTGTAATCCATGGCTGGCAAGGAATTTCCCTTTGAACAGGGCAGCACCACAGCAGGTGGGCAGACTCAAATTGATGTATTTGCACCCCAGAGTTCCCAGGGGCGGGCATCACCTCTGTCTCCGGACAGTTCAAGGATCATAATTCATTTGCTACTCCCAACAATCATGAATAAGTAAGAAAAGAGTAGAATAAATCATTTGCTAATAATTTTTATTTGCAATGTAGTTATATGTTTAATAATGACAGATTCTATTTGAAAAAATAAAATGTTATTTCTGAACCTTGTAAATAATATTCTTTGGCAAAGTTTTTAATACACTCTTGATGTGTATCATTATTTAATTAGCATAATTCCAGTCCTCCCTGTGGGCCTGTTCTTGGCTAATTCATAGGAAGTGGATGGCTTTATTCTAGGAATTCATTACAATGGCTGGGATTTAACAAAAACATATCAACTCTACCCCAAACCCCACTGTCTGTAGGAATGTAAACACAGTGTAATTGGCAACATGGAATAATGGAAAATCTAACTTCTGCTTCCCCCAAATCTATGAGAGGCTCAGCAAAAAGCTAGTCCATCCATTTTCTGGATCAATTGTTTTCAAGCTAATTATTAGCTGCCTATTCTTTCCTTTAAATAAAATCTTAAAGTCAAATTTACAATAACATACAGCTGCTCTTGGTCCTTATATAAACTAGAACAATTCTGTATTACCAGTTAGTCTCATGACAACCTTAGATCTGAGGAACAACCTCTGTACTATCTGATATTTTGCATTGTATCCCTGTATAAGCCTGGCTATCAGGGATTTTTACTTTTCAACTATAAATTACCAGTCCATGTAGATCTGTGCTTTGAGATGATGGGATTGCCTGTACTAAAGACCACTATATAAGAAGTACTACATGATTAAACTTGCAATAAAGATGTTCTTGAAGTTGTTTATTGATTTATGTCATGAGAATTCTCACAGGCAATTTCTCTCAGGTCTTAGGCTTTTCATGAACAGTTTTTCTGATTGAAGAAAGAGAAGACAATCTTCATAGAAGTAGTGATCTTTGAACCCAGCCATTTTATGTCAGGTTATTTTATAGGATCATTCCAGAGGAGAGGAATTTATAGATTTGAGAGAGTACATGGTGTTTTAGTCAGCCTTTTTACTGCTGTGACACAAAGACCCAATAAGAACAATTAGATGAGGAAAAGTTTATTTTGAGGCTCATGCTCTCAGAGGTCTCAGTCCATAGATAGCTAACTTCATTCCTCAGGGCCCGAGATGGTACAGAGGATCATCATGGCAGGGGATGTGATGATGGAAAGCAAGCCCAGGACATGGCCACCTAGAAGCAGAGAGAGACCTCTATTCACCAAGAACAAAATACATACTCCAAAGGCATGCTCACAATGACAACCTCTTCTAGTTGTACCCCACCTGCCTACATTTTTCACACAAGTTAATCCCTAACAGAGGATTAAATGCACTCAATTAGGTTAAGGCTCTTATAACCCGATCATTTCACCTCTAAACTTCCTTGCGTTGTATCCCACATGAACATTTGGTAGATACCTCATATCTAAGTTATAACACATGGTGAGCTTAGGAAACAAGAAGCTATTGTATGTTCTGGTGGCATTGAATGTGCAAAATAGCACATTGAGAAATAGTGCTGGAAATCCGAGTTCTCATCCTACATAGTGAAGGCTTTACTTTGTATTTACCATTACAATCTTGTGGTGTATTTACCATTACAATCTTGTGGTGTATTTACCATTACAATCTTGTGATAAGCAAATTCATAATCACCCAAATGTCTTGAAAATTAAAAAATATTGCCCTTAAAATATATATAAATTTATGGTAAATATGTGTTTAGAAACAGAAATAAAAGATAATTAAATATATAAATCTAATTAATGTGAGCCTCTGAGTAATTTTATTTAGCCCAGTATTCTAGTATATATATTGTTATATCCTTCATGTCAGAGTTTAAAAAATATTTTAAATGTATATGTATTCAAATATATTGTTTTCCTATACCACCTTCTGAGAATATAGTTTTTCTCCTCTAGTATCTAGTAAAGAATACAATAGCAAATAATTAGACCTAAAATTGAAAGTCAATATATTTCGTGTTATTAAATAATGAATGGGTAGTTTGGTATAAATTATTTTTTATTAATATACTGATTCCTACATGTTCAAGTGCCAAAATGTTTAAAGTCAAATAAAATCTACAAGTATCCTCTTAAATGAACTACTTCTTATAAAGTGATCATCACTATTTTCCCATTACAATTAAGAAGGCAGTAATTACAGAATATATTATTTCATTTTTCTTGGTGATTAAGAATTACCATTATGAAAACATATTGTTATAGTAAAATTACAGTCTTTCTGAATTATGTCGATATTCTTTCGGCTGCCACTTCTATTTTTAATACATTCTTCTGTGACTCATCTGTAATGCTAGCTATTATTTCTAATCACCTGCAAACTGGGTGCCCAAACCAGTGGATTGAGGAAAACCCTAGGACACTGTCCTGCGGGGTACAGACCTCCTGATAAGAAGGATCTTAGTTTACTTTGAAATTTTATAGTGGGGTTTTATTCCTATTATTTGTATCTTCATCAATGAACTAATGATGTCATTGATTTGTTTTCTAGAGATCACAGAGATATATTTTGTAAGGAAGATTGAGTTAAAAAAGGAATTCCCAGAAAAGTAGAAAGCTAACAAAGTGGGCTAGATATCACTATGCAGCTGGGTGGGACTTTCCTTCTACTGTAGACTTTTTCCATTGTCTGATGGGTCCTGCAGTCTGTGTCCTTCAAAATTTATAGGTTGAAACTCAATCTCCAGTGTGATATATCCTGTTAAGAGACTGGGTCTTTAGGAGGTGATTAAGTTATGGGGGTAGGGCCCTTGTGAATGGGATTAGTGACCCTGTGAGAGAGGTTGAAGAGAGCACCCTGTGCCCTTTTGCTTCTACCTCAGCTCTGTGGATGCTACTGGGAGGCACTTCTGTGCAAGGAGAGAGTAGCCCTTCCCACACACCAAATCTGCTGGCATTTTGATTTTTGACTTAGAGAATTGTAAAAAATAAATTTCTCTTCTTTATAAATTATTCTTTCTCACATATTTTGTTGTCTGTGGAACAAGTCCACCAAGACAACATGCGCAGTTGAAATGCTAGATAGATAAGCAACTCAGGAGAATGGTAAAGCAATATTTCGCTCTAAATTTACAATGAGGTAATATCTCTTCACACTGTTTCGACTCCTAAGATTAAATGTGGTTTCTAATGTGTATCATGAGATATTCATTTAATATGTCCATGAATCTTTAACTCAGGTAATTGAGAAATTTTGCCCAAATTTATTAGTATATTAACTGTTCTATATTTTGCATATAGAAACATGTAATTTTTAGTTTTTATTATTACAAAAAGAGTTTTTAGAATATAACCTTTAGATGTATCCACGCTAACTCACTGGGTAAATATTCAATGGAATAGAATTATCAGTAAAAGGATTTCTTGAAGCTAAAATTTTCACATAATATGGTAGAGATTGATTTTCCTTCATAATAATGCTTAATGATTTAATTTTTTCAAGCTTACAAAAGTGAATTTTAAGAAAGCATTTCTCAGTCTAATCTGCATGGAAATAGAGTAGGGTAAATTTTTATTTTGTCAAAAAATGACACCTTTTCCAAGAAAGAGGACATTAGTTTAAAACATCTTATTTTTAGGGTGATACATGGCTTAATATTACACTTCAAGGCATTCAAAAAGGATGTCTTTGGGCTTTGTTTCTGGTTCTAATACTCTTTTTTTGTGTCCCATACTTTATTTGTCCTGCACTGTACTCTTTGGGCTTGGATCTTATTTTATCAGGCCATATCGCCAATCTAAAGGATAAAAACACTGGGACTAAGGTTGTATCTCAATGGTAGATTCCCATGTTCTAGCATTCATAAGGCCCTGGTTTCCATTCTCAGCACCACCAGCACTAACAATAAACAAAGGAAAAAATATAAAAAAGTAAAAAGTCCTATTATTAATTGTACCACGGAGGTTTTGCTTTTCTTCATTATGCTTTGTAAATATAATCTGATGTTTATATTGTTTCTGTGTTTTCATTGTCAGACAAATTTTCTTTCTGTCATCTGGTTTCTTTTGTGGCCGTCTTTAGGTTGTGTTATGTACCTCTTTAATTTCCCATACTGTTTTTTTACTATTTTCTTTTAGTTGTTGATGGATCTTTAATTTATTTATATGTGGTGCTGAGACTCAAACCCAGTGCCTCACACATGCTAAACAATCACTCTACCACTGAGCTACAACCCCAGCCCAATTTGCCATACTGTTATAAAGCAAAAAATTATTTCCTCTTCATGGCAGTGAGAGAGTAATTTCTTGATTCAGTGTTATGTAACATGAACTTAAATAAAATTCAGACCTCCACAAAATATCTAATGGAGAGAGGTTTTGTTGATGTTGTTACCTTTTTTTTTTCTTTTTTTACTTTTGCCCATATCCTTGTTCCCTCCCATAAATGTAGACAAGAAAAGGGGTGGAGCATGGGAAGAAAGAAAG
Organism: Callospermophilus lateralis; assembly: GCF_048772815.1. NCBI lineage: Eukaryota > Metazoa > Chordata > Mammalia > Rodentia > Sciuridae > Callospermophilus > Callospermophilus lateralis. Next base: position 100,706,231 of record NC_135312.1, on the reverse strand, counting down.
CAGGAAAAAAAAAAGAAAAAAGGAAGAAAAATGAAAAGTTGCAATTTATCCTAAATCTAAATTTTAGAAGGTCTGAAAGCCACAACTAGTGGCTAACAGTTTAGTGGGTTGCTTTAAGTATTGGCTGCTGAATGCTATATTTATGAGACAGAGCCTTATTGAACAGTCATCCTATTCAATCCTATTCAACTTCCTGTATTTTTTTCTGGTAGACATTTGCTGTTTCACAGCTATCAGCCAGTAGGCTTTTGTTTCATCATTCATACTAGATAGATTATCTTGAAAAGAAACATTGCTGTCATTGATATGAACTATTGCTGTGAAAGCTGTGTATACATATAACATATATAGATATATAGATGTTTAAGAGTTATTTATAATTATATAATGTATAAATTTCATACATATATAAAATATATATATGATATATACAGTATACACAATATAATATTATACATACTTATATATTCATATATATAATATAATACATAAAAACCAGTAATGGAAACTATATGAAAAATGAGAAATAATATTTTTTAGTACTTCTTTTATTTCAATATAGGCATTTCAAAGTTAAAGTTGAACATAAAACATGTTCTCAGTTATTTTCTTAAATATTTTCTTTGAATAAAATTTGATTAGTCAAATTCTTAAGGAATAATTTTCTACATTTATAAAAAGTATGTTTTAATTGTTTATGAAAGATTTAACTTTATTAATAACATTTTCTTGTTAAAATATTGTGAAAGTTCTTGACGTAGCATTAAAAAATGTGTAAGAATTATAAAAACTTTCAGATCCATGTTGTTTTAGAGATTTATTGGTTAAAAAATTATTTAGTACTCAAAGCTACTCTTTAAGTGAGGTTCCCTGTATGCTTCTCTCTTTCTCTCCTTCCCTCCCTGAATCTTGATTTCTGTATTATCTACTTGTCAAAGCCATCAGCCTTCCATCTATTTAATGAAAATGGTGTAAATGATAAAGTTAGTTATGTTATACTTAGTTGTTACTTTAATAACTTGAAAGAATTATCTATAAACTTCTTTTGGTATTTATGCTTATAAGAAAAAAATTAACATTGACTTTCATACAAGTACGGTTAACATACTGAAAATGATGAGTTCACATAATAAAAACTTTTAGTGTTCACTTTTATGTGCAAATACAATAATTAAACTCTTTTTAGGGTAATTTGCCAGGGCTAGTCTGTAAATTTTTGCCCAGGAGATGAAGCCTGAACACATTTTGAAGCAACTGTGTTTAGGGAAGTGAAAATGTAATATCCTGGAATTATGTGTAGAGGGGAAAGAGATCGTGAAAGATCAGATCTGTCATTATTTAGAGTTAGACTTTATCCTTTAGTTGGTATAGAATTATAAAAAAATGAAAAAAGATAAAAAATTGAAAATTGAACACGACCGTGTATGATAGGTATTGGAAGGTAATGAAAAAGATATTTTTTTTTTGTTTTTCTTAGACAGTTTTTTGGGTTCTTTTTAGACAATTAGTCTAGGGTGACTAATGGGCCACAGGAGGAGAGATCAGAGTAAGGTGGAATTATATCATTTATTAAAAAGAAACAAGAACTCAGGAGAAAAGGAAGGAGTTTAAATTTACCTAAGAAATATACCTTCCATAGCCTTTATTTTATTTTATTTTTTTTACAACAGATGGGTAATGTGCAGATGTGGTAACAAGGTTTAGAGCAAGGCACATCTCCCTGAACAGCCACTTGAACACCCAATAATCATCATACTTATGAACCAAAAGGATCTTTATTTTATTTTTTATAAGTTATAGTAAAGATTGTTGTCATGATGAAATAAATGATTAAAATTTAATTCATTTTTATATAGGTCATAGAATCCATGCAATCAGTTAGATCTTGGTTAGCATAATAGATTGAATCATATCATAACTTCATCCTAATCATAACTTCATGATATATAAAGAAATTTGATATCAGTAAAATATCTAAAAGAATTGTCTGAATATTTTTTTCTGGTCTTTTTTTTTCCATTTTTCTGAACCTTTCATTCAGTTATAATTTATTTATCTGTTTCATTTATCAATGAACAAATATGCAGTTCTAACACATATTCCAAGCTAAATGTACTTGAGAAATTCACTTGAAGTATGCACTTTAGGGTAAAACAGGAAGTTGTATAAACTTATGCATGTCCTTCTCTATTCTGACCATCCTTAGTGCTATTCTCCTTTCAGTATTCAGAATCGAGCTCAATCACTCTGCAGATAGTCTTACTGACAGCATATTATATTAATTAAAAATACACTCCCTGAAGTTAAATTGCTTGGGCTTAAATCCCAGATTTCCATTTAGTATTTGTTCTCCATCACATTTCTTAACCTTTTTGAGACCATAGATTCCTTCTATGAATTTTGGTTAAAAATATTTACATCATAAAGTAGTTTTGAGACTTAGATAAAATAAAAAAAAATATTTAGAATATATAGTGCCTCAAAGAGGTGCTAACTCTTAATAACGTCTTAGTGTATCTTTAATATTACTTGTTTGCATATTAAATACTATCAGATATATGTTTAAAATTTATTTTTATGAAAAAAAATATCTAGCACTGACAAAGATTGAGCATAAACAAATTTTAATAAATTTGAAATTTTTAATAAAAAATTTCTTGCTATCAGCATAGATTGTTTTCTCTATACAGTTTACCTTATCAAATTAAATAGCTAAAATTGATATTTCTAAATGTGAAATGATAGCCAAATGTGACTCTATAGTGATCTTTAAAGAATGTTATAATGAATGATATTTTTATTAAGATAAAAAAAACTAGCATGCCCAGTTATCTATGCTAATTTTAGATTTTGAAAGCCAAGATGAAGAACATATGCATTAAATTTGACATTAAAATAGGATACTTTTCCCTCAGTTTGCCCTTGTTTTAAATAAACTATTTCCCTCCCACTGCAACAAAAGATGTGTAGAATTTATTCATACTTTACTCTTCAAAAAGTTCTTAATGAAAGGGGCCAGTAAGAGTAAATGAGCTGTCATTTAATCTTTTATGACATATTAGTTGTGGAAAAGCTATGTGAATTCTCCTTTAACCTCTAGATGAATTTTTCCCTCACCTTACCCTCCCCTTAATATGTGGAAGAGCTAATTTAAGTGTGGAGCATTACAGCCTGTTGTATGGATTGCTGCGATTAAGTGCACATCTCCAAGCAACACAGAGCCATTAAGCAAAACCATTGTGAACAGATGATACATTAAGAAGCATAGCTCTGCTGTGTATCTAGTCCTTGATACTGAGAAATACTGCAGTTGAGATGGAATATGCAAATAGAAAATCTACACAAGGTCAGAGTGGGAAAGCCAAAATGCCACACTTTGTTGGTTTCAAAATGAGAAATCCGTTTCTACTACACAATGAAGTTAAAATACAAAAAGAAATCAGTCAAGGAAAATTCAGATATTTCTCCTCCTTTTTGCTTTTTTGTAAAATAATTCCTTGATTATTGTCACTAGAGATAAAAAGTAGGAATTATTTACACTGCGTATTATTCCTCTGGAATGATTTTATACTTTTATTTCCTAACATTTTTCCTCTTGTATTTACTCTAATGAGAGGAAATGGTGATAAAATATTACTCAAGAAGTCATCCATGATCATTGTTTTATTTATGCTTTTCCACTCTCTGAATTACCGTGAGAAAGAATGTTTTTCCATACTTTTCTTTCTCCATCTTAAGTAAGTACAATGAAAATAATAAACAAATAAATTTATAAACTTTATTTTCCTAACAGGATAAATGATTAATAATTGGTGAAAAAAATTTATTTAGGTAAATAAATTTTTAGTTGTTTCTCTTTTGTGTTCATCTCAGGTACACAGAGGTCATCTCATGATATTCTGCATTTTGTCTCACGCTATTCTCCTAACTCACCTTTTTCTTATTCTTCAACCCTAATCTCCACTTCTCTGTTTATACAGTTGTCTAATGAGTTTTATGTGTGTACTCTGATAAGTACTTATCATATAAAGTATGTCCCATTAAATAAGTCCTCTGTGCTTAACTCATATAGTTATAATTCAATTTTATACATATGAAATTGTTTATATAATGGTGATTGTACATGTATCCATTGTACAAATTCAGTATAATTATTCATTTTCTTAACATTGTCTCCAATTTCTCTTTATTATCTCTAATTCTGGCACTTCTGTGAACAGTGCCAAAATAAAACATCCTTGTCTATGTATCCTTGCAAACTTGCGCAGGAATTTTTCTAAACTTAAATCTGTGAGTGAAATAACTGGGTTAAAGGATATATTACATTTCACTTCATTTATAGACAGATTTAATTTAATGATCTAAATTTTCATTTAAGGATTAATGTTTGTATACATAAATTTAGAGTATTCATATATTTACATTGTATTCTGAGCACGGTATAGATACTATTTATTATTAAAGCTTCAGATATATGGATCTCTTTTTTTTTTCATTTTTAAGAGAAAATTTAGGTTCATAGAAAAATTGAGGGAAGTTATAGAGTTTTTTTATATATATTCCCTGCTCCACATGAGCACAACTACCTCACATTAACATCCTGTGCCACAAATAATATATTAATATTTATTGTGTGTGTGTGGGTGTTATAGTCCTTGAACTTGTACTGATATAATCAACATCCAAAATAGATAGTTTGCATGGAAAAGGCAAAACTCTGAACATAGTCAAAAGATCAGAGGTTGCCAGCTATTAGGGAGAAAGGAATAAGCAGAGAAAAGGGGATTTTTTTGGAGGGTGGGGGTAGAGGGGTATTGAGGATTGAACTCAGGGACTCTCAACCACTGGGCCATATCCCCAGCCCTACTTTGTATTTTTAAGAGACAAGCTGTCACTGAGTTGCTTAGCACCTCACCATTGCTGAGGCTTGCTTTGAACTTGTGGTCCTCTTGTTATAGCCTTGCAAGCTGCTGGGATTCAGGCATGCACCTCCATACCTGGCTGAGCAAAGAGGATTTTGAGGGCATTGTAACTATTCTGTATGATATTCCCATGGTGGACCAATAGATTAATTCAAAGTAGAGTAGAAACTTTAAAATAATAATGGCAAGACAGAGCTTTCAATAAACAAATATTTTACCAAAATCAATATTGGAATGGGAAGAAACATACACAAACATGCTGTCATTTGGCATTAGGAAAGTACAAATCGAGAGCACAAATGGATACTGCAGGAATGGCTATCATCAAATGACATAATACTGAGTGTTGTCCAGAATGTGGAGAAACTGCATCACATACACATTGCTGGTGGAAAGCAAAGTACTTCCAAAATTTTGGGAAACATTTTGGCATTTATTAGAGACATTTATTAAAAAGTTAAATATAAACCTATTATACAACTCATTATTTCCAGTCCTATCCATCTCCCCTAGAGAAATAAAAGCATATGTTTGAAAAAATATTTTTACATGAATTTTCATGGCAACATTTTTCATGGTTGTAAAAAACTGGAAATAATCCATATGTTGTTGAACTGATGAATGGATTAATAAAATGCATGGTTTTCAGCAATAAAATGAGTACTGTTCAGCAGTAAAATGGAGCATGCTTCTGATACATGCAATGACATGGATATACCTTGAAGACATGATGTTAAATGAAAGGAGTCAGATGCAGAAGGTTGTTATTATATGATTGCATCTCTACAGAATGTGTTTAAAAGACAGATTTATAGTCACAGAAATAAAATCAGTGGTCACCTGGGACTAGGAGTGTTTCTGAGATTGTCAGCAAACAGGCATAAAGGGATATTTTGGGATGATGAAAATTTCTTAAATATTGTTTTGATGGTGCAACAAATATCTAAATTAATTAAAATCATTGAGTTATACACTTACAGTGGGTGGATTTTGTGACATTTAATTTGTTCCTGAATTCAAGCTGTTAAAAACAGATGCTGTTTTAAGGACAAGTTAGAAATTCCAGTGTTTGGAAATTTTCTTAATGCTTAATAAAAATAAATAAATTTATAGCAAATATGTTCTAAGCATATAATAATAATAATAGTTAACAAATATTATTAAATACTTCCCACATGTCAGATTGCTAACTCATTTATTAACATTACAATCCAAAGAAATAGCTATTATTAATAACCTCCCTTTAGTGGTAGTGAAGTCCAAACCAAAAAGTTTAATCTACTTAGGAGTCACATGGCCATTATTGGGTTAAATTGAGGCATTAATCCAGGTTGTCTGGTTTAAAGAGTCTGTTTTCAAACCTCCACTACCCTGGTTTGCAGTAGAGTGAATTGTGTGAGAGAATGAGATGGTGGTCTACATAATTTTATCCGCAAGATTTTTTAAAATGTTGTAATACTACTGATTATCATAATAAAATATGTATACTGCACATAAATTAGAATATATGAATAATATCTGAGGTGCCAGCTAAAACGATATCACTTAAATAAGTAGTGCTTCAAAGTACATACACATAAATTTTTTTATACATGCTTTTGGATATTATAACAGTGGAAATCCTATATCATATCATATATGTCATCAATTTATGCTTAAAATTTGAGGAAATGTCAAATAGTTTTCTAAGATGCAACCCAATTTTACAATCCTGACAGAGTGGATAGGTATTTGAATTTCTTCACATTCTTACCAACATTTGTTATAGTCTGCCTTGTTTGTTTTAGCCATTCTAATAGGTGTGAAGTGGTATCTCATAAGTTTGATTTGCAATTCATAATGATTCATAATGTTGTGCATCTTCTTATATGTCTATTGACAATTTGTGAATCATTTTTTAAGAAATGACTTTTAATTGTTGACTCTCAGGATTATGGATACATATTTTTCTCTCCCCTTATTAGTGCTTATTGTCATGAAAATTGCATCTTTATGTATCATAACCTATCAACACTGTTTTATAATAATTTCTTTTTGCAGTTATTTAAAAATTAGATATGAGAAAAAAAGAATTAAAACAATAGCATTGTTTTCAATTTCCTTTGGCATTACTTTTACTAGTGCTTATTACGTCTTTATGTAGATTCAAGTTTCTATGTGGTTTCTATTAATTTCAGTCTGAAGGACACCTGTTAGTTTTTTAAATGAGAGATCTGCAAGGAGAAAATTTATTTCACATTTTTTAAAACTTGCAGTGTCTTAATTTTTATATCACCATTTCATTTCCCCTTTTCTGAATCTTGTATAGTCATTTTATGAAGTTTTAATGACTATTAGAAAATACTGCTGTAGGTCAGTTTTAAAAATGAAGTGATACACAAATTAGAATAACCAAAATCACCCATTGAAATTCAGTTTACATATTAAGCAAAAATAAGTCTAGCATTGGAAGAACGTTAACATTTTATAAACTTCCTGGGTTAGCTTTATGTCACTATAACAAAATACCTGCATTATTCTGCTTATAAGGAGAAAAGGTTTATTTTGGCTCAGATTTTAGAAGTTCTAGTCTGGGACCAATTGGCCCTATCACTTTAGGCTTAGACCTATGCCAAATCAACATAACATGGCAAGAAGATCAAAGTTGCTCATCTCATGACCAGGAAGCAAAAGGTAGAAAGAGGAATAGACTAGTATTCCATAAAGCTCTTTTGGGGCATTCCCCAGTTACCCAAAGACCTCCTACCAGGCCCCCAAATTTTCAATGCCTCCCAATAGTGCCATCTGGGGAACCAATCCTTTTAACACATGGAACCGGGGGACATTCAAGCTCAAAACTATTATCCGTGCCTTGACATTATTTCAATCTTATGAATATCTCTTTGAAGAATCAGGACTCCAGTGTACTTGTTAGATAAGTACTAAGATTACTAAGACTGAAGTAACTTTTCCTGTCATTCAACTGGTAATTTATTAAATTGAGCTTCACCTCAATGTCATATGCATCATGAATTTTGAAGTGTTTCCACTACATTGAAGGACATCAAGTATTTCGGAGAGTATTTCGGAGAGGTCGCTTCATTTTATCACATTGTAATAACAGTGGTTATGATCTCTCTCTCTTTTTAAAAGGAGTACTTTCAGGTATTATGCTCATATTGCTTTTATGAATTCTATAAGTTAATTATAAATAAAAATAAATGATAAACATTTAGTTTATCAGGATAAAAAGTAAATCAGATTTTTTCAGCTTAGGGTAAAAATACAAAACTAAATGAGATACAGTTACAATATGGTGCAGCTAGTTCCTAACATTTTTGAACATCTGTAAAATACTTGGATATTTTTACTACCAGTTTTTAGTAAGTAAAAATCTAGTAGTTATCTCAGTTTCATATTAATTGGTGGTAATTTGCTGGTAATTACCTATTGGTTGTGCCGAGTGGAGGAAAAGATCAACACAAAATGAGAAAAGGAAACCAAGCCATTGCAGCTCTAGGAGCCTGTGGATGAACAGATCCCAAGAGGAAACAAGGAGTTTGCTAAAACAATTAACCAAGAGTGATCACACCACAGGAAGCAAATTTTCCACTTTGGTTCTATCACTAACTAAAAGCATATAAAATAACATGTTAATGTGAGCTCTTTAACAAGGAGATTAGGTATGTTGTCCATCTTCCAAGGTAACAAAGAGCTTTACTGTCACCACACAGAGTCACTGGGTCTCTAAATCTCTTTCCTTGCTGACCAGGGAACATGCAGAGGTTCTTGACAGAATGCACAATTTATTTCCACTGGCACCTAAGACAGATTGAGGCTCCAGGAAGGCATAAGTGTATAACATGTAGAGTGGACTGAAAAGGGGCAAACAAAGAATAAGGAGAGAGGAAACACTTTCACATCAGAGAGCTCTATGAAGCATGAGATGCTTCCCTCAGGGAATTTTGGGGCTCCTGAAGAAGATCTAGATTTGAGTGGCTGAGTCTGATCAAAGTAAGTAATATACAGGAGATACCACTAATGTTGCAAAGAAAGAACTGGAGAAGAAGCAAGATATTTTTTGAGACACAATAAAGACATAGAGGTAGTGGCAGCTATTGTGGATGGAAATTACTAGAAAGAAGATACCCATGAATTGTTAGGTAATTTTTCAAAAAATAGTAACAATCTGCATAACGAAGACAGAGACACCAGGGAGATTCATTGATTTCTAGGTTTTTTTTTTTTCTGGATTATTATAGACTTTTGATACCTGTTTATCGATGTTTCCATTGATATTAATTCAAACAGATAATCAACTATGCATAAGAAATTGTTTTATCCTGAAAAAACTGTACAAGATATCTAATCATCAGTCCTGTTTTCCTCTGACCCTTTAATCTAGTCACTGTGTTTACTGAGAAGTAAGGTGAGACTACTTGTCACCCAGAAAACTCCTCTTCTCATTTGCATCAGAACTTTATATGGTAAATATCTGCACTGTAGCTCTGAACTCTCAGTCTCTAACTCTGAATATAATCTGAGCTCTTACTGGAGTGCTTCCTTGTTTACATATATGTAGCCTCAATCCATGTACTTTAATGTTGTTTACCCTTCTCTCTATCTATGCTCTTGAACAGAAGACATCCTTTTCTCTTTACCAATTCACATAAACTAACACCTAACACACAGCTGCTTGGTCTGTCGTGAAACTGGCCAGACCCAATCTTAATCCCTTTTGTCTTCTCTTTATCATCATCGCAATATAATGAACACAGCAGAGTTAAACAAAAAGTAAACTAGCACAGGCAAAGGAAGCAATGAATTAATCTTGGGAAGACCAGTGGTAATGTGTGAGCTAATCTTTATAAGATGATTAGGACATGACAGATGTATATAGAGAAAATGCTCTCTTAGGCAGATGGGCTTATTTGAATAAAGTCTTCTTGGGTCTAGAAGTGCATAGCATTTTAGGAACAATGAATCATCTACTGTGGAAGTATAGTGTACATATGCCAAGGAGAACTTGGTCTGAGATCAAGTAGAAAATACAGTTCAGTGTCAGAATCAGAAATGAGTTATATTCAATGCTAAAAAAAGAATTACCTTTTTGATCAGCAATATAAGTCTCTAAATATGTTTGAGTGTGACTAATATGATCATATTTGTTTTGGGCAAAATAACCTTGAAGAATATAGTATTTGAAGGAAAAGTGATTAGTAGAGCTTACAGTAGTAGCCAAATAAGAGACGAAAGTATTATGGAAAATGATATAGCAATAGAAAAAGTAGAAAAAAAATGGGAATAGTTTGGAAATAGTATCAATAAGTTGAAGTTTTAGATTACATGAAAGGGGAAGCATAGCAATAATATTTGTTTCTCTATGGAATAAATGGGTCAGAACTTCTGATATGATAGACTATTAAAGAATGAGATTATATTTGTGAGAGTATGAATAAAATTGTTTTAACATGTTAGTATGTAGACTAGGAAGAAGATGTTATGGTTTGGATATGAAGTGTTTCCCAAATGCTAATTTGTTGAAGGTGTGATCTCTAAAGCTGCAACATTCAATGGAGGAACTTTTGGGAAGTGATTAGATTATGAGGGCTCTGACCTCACTGGTGGATTAATAATTTGATGACATAGTTGTAGGAGGTAGGAGATAATTGAAGCAGTTGGTCCTTTGGGGTATGTCCTTGGGGACTTTATCTTGTTCATGTCTTTTCTCTCTCTCTCTCTCTCTCTCTCTCTCTCTCTCCCCCCCCCCTTCCTGGCTGCCACAAAATGAACATAATTTCTCCACGACACCTTCTGCCATGATGTTTTACCTCACATTAGGCCAAAAGCAATAGAGCCAGCCATGGACCAAAATAAATCCTTCCTATTTTGAGTTGTTTTTCTCTGGTATTTTCTTATAATAACAAATAATGGAATAACAAAGAAGATTAGTACAATAACTACCCAAAAGCAAATAAAAATTCAGGGCAGAGGCTAACACAGGAAAGGACATCTAAACTATTAATCTGGACACAAAAGTCCAGGGAGATTCTTGTTTCCATGGTACCATGTCTGTTTGTTTCACAAGTGTTAATATATTTGCTTTATTTGCTCATAATGCATTTACTTATAGTGGCTTCCTCCTTAATGTCTAAATTATAAATCATTAATAACTCAGAAGGTGGTGGAATACAATATTTCAAGTGCAGTGTTGACATTTCTTCCAAAAATATTCTCTATGTTCATATTGTTTTCTGGGCCAAAGTAGGTGACAAATTGAAAAAGAAGGAAACCTTTTAACTTGTTGCCAGTTGCAATTTGGGGTTAGTTTGAACTATCTCTAGTAAACATTATGATGGGAAATTTATGTCAACATTGCTATTTTTACCAAATACATCTCTTTTTTGTTTAAAGCCTGTTAGCTGATAGACACACTGGTGCGGGCTTGTAATCCCAGCAGCTTGGCAGTGTGAGGCAGGAGGATTGTGAGTTCAAAGCCAGCTTCAGCAACTCAGTGAGGCCCTAAGCAATTTAGAGAGACCTTGTCTCAAAATGAAAACAAATACAGAGGGCTGGGCATATGGTTCAGTGGTTAAGTGTCCCTGGATTCATAAGCCTGTTAACTGTGTGTTAATAAATTACATGTTTATGATATACTTATAATTAGTTTTAAGAGGTCTTTTATCTTGAACACTTACCAAATACAGCATTTTCTATCTACTAATATTAGTGTAATCCTGAATGTTTTATGTGTGCAAATAAATCTGGAAAACTAGATATATTCCTTTGGGAATACAGTCAACTGCTTTATTATAGAGTACATTCTTTCAAAGAAGTTCTTTATGCATTGTATTGAGAAAGATCCTCCCAATGAGGGATCATCTTTAATTTCAAAGTATTCAGCACTCTTTAATTTATTAAAGCATTATTGCCAGGGTAGCACCAAAATGTAAAGCACAAGTTTTATCTTTTGAAACCTCCAACTCTAACTTTTAGTGCAATGTTCTTTTAATTCCCAGTGGTTGTCCAATAATCTTCATGGTGATGATTTTTTTTGGGGGGGAGGGAGGTAGTGAATATTGAACTTAGGGGCCCTCGACACTGAGCCACATCCCCAACCATAGTAATTTATTTAGAGACAAGGGTCTCACCGAGTTGCCTAGTTCTTTTCTTTTGCTGGCTTTGAATTCACGATCTTACTGACTCAGCCTCCTGAGCTGCTGGGATTACAGGTGTATGCTACTGCGCCCAGCCATGGTGATGATTTCTTTGAAGATCTTATTTTTAGCTCTCCTTTCTCATAAGGATATACAGCATATATCATTTTATTACACTTTTAAAATACTGTGTTTTTTAATAAATTGAAGGCTTCAAGCAACCCTGCAATCGGCAAGTATATCTATACCATTTTTCCTATAGCATCTGCTTATTTTGTGTCTTGATGTCACATTTTTCATAACTTTTACAATATTTCAGAAACTTCATAATGATTATTGCACCTGTTATGGTGATCTGTGATCAAAATCTTTGATGTTACTATAGTAATAGTTTTGGAGTGCTATAAACTGTACCCATGTAAGATGGTGAAATTAATCACATAATATTTGTGATTTCTGAATGTTCCAGCTTCTGGCTGGCTGTTCCACCATCTATCTCTCTCTCTCTCTCTCTCTCTCTCTCTCTCTCTCTCTCTCAATAATCCTCTTCCCTTATATACAATGATATTGGAATTATGAAAATTAATTTTCCCACCATGATTTCTAAGCACTTAAGTGAAAAAAGGAGTCACACAAAACAACCTGTTACCAAGTCCTCTCTTGTTCCTGCAAAAGTTGTTTCTATTCTTCACACTTGAATAAAATTCTACGCCTTTAAAAAAATGAGTCACATATCTTTTACTTTAAATCAAAAACCGTAAATGATTAAGCTCAGTAAGGATGGCATGTGGATAACTCAGACAGCTCAAAACTAGTCCTCTTATGCTCAACAGCCAAGTTGTGAATGCAAAGGAAAAGTTCTTGAAGGAAATAAAAATCTCTGCTCCAGTAAACACAAAAATGATAAGAAAGGGAAGCTGCCTTCTTGCTGATATGAAAAAAGTTTAAGTGGTCTGAATAGATGATCAATTCACCCTCAACCATTTCTTTTTTTTCAATTTTTTTAATTTTTTTTTTATTGGTTATTCAAAACATTACAAAGATTGCAGAATCACATCGGTTACACATCCACATTTTTACATAATACCATAATAGTAACTGTTGTATTCTGCTACCTTTCCTATCCTCTATTATCCCCCTCCCCTCCCCTCCCATCTTCTCTCTCTACCCCATCTACTGTATTTCATTTCTCTCCTTATTTTTTTCCCATTCCCCTCACAAACTCTTATATGTAATTTTGTATAACAATGAGGGTCTCCTTCCATTTCCATGCAATTTCCCTTTTCTCTCCCTTTCCATCCCACTTCATGACTCTGCTTAATGTTAATCTTTTCCTCCTGCTCTTCCTCCCTGCTCTGTTCTTAGTTGCTCTCATTATATCAAAGAAGACATTTGGCATTTGTTTTTTAGGGATTGGCTAGCTTCACTTAGCATAATCTGCTCTAATGCCATCCATTTCCCTGCAAATTCCATGATTTTGTCATTTCTTAGTGCTGCGTAGTACTCCATTGTGTATAAATGCCACATTTTTTTTATCCATTCATCTATTGTGGGGCATCGGGGTTGGTTCCACAGTCTAGCTATTGTGAATTGTGCTGCTATGAACATCGATGTGACAGTATCCCTGTAGTACGCTCTTTTGAGGTCTTCAGGGAATAGTCCGAGAAGAGCAATAGCTGGGTCAAATGGTGGTTCCATTCCCAACTTTCCCAGGAATCTCCATACTGCTTTCCATATTGGCCTCACCATTTTGCAGTCCCACCAGCAATGTACAAGAGTACCCTTTTCCCCACATCCTCGCCAGCACTTGTTATTGTTCGACTTCATAATGGCTTCCAATCTTACTGGAGTGAGATGGTATCTTAGGGTGGTTTTGATTTGCATTTCTCTGACTGCTAGAGATGGTGAGCATTTTTTCATGTACTTGTTGATTGATTGTATGTCCTCCTCTGAGAAATTTCTGTTCAGGTCTTTGGCCCATTTGTTGATTGGGTTATTTGTTTTCTTATTGTTTAATTTTTTTAGTTCTTTGTATATTCTGGATATTAGGGCTCTATCTGAAGTGTGAGGAGTAAAAATTTGTTCCCATGATGTAGGCTCCCTATTTACCTCTCTTATTGTTTCTCTTGCTGAGAAAAAACTTTTTAGTTTAAGTAAGTCCCATTTGTTGATTCTTGTTATTAACTCTTGTGCTATGGGTGTCCTATTAAGGAATTTGGAGCCCGACCCCACAATATGTAGATCAGAGCCAACCTTTTCATCTATCAGACGCATAGTCTCTGATTTGATATCAAGGTCCTTGATCCATTTTGAGATAACTTTTGTGCATGGCGAGAGGAGGGGATTCAGTTTTATTTTGTTGCATATGGATTTCCAGTTTTCCCAGCACCATTTGTTGAAGATGCTATCCTTCCTCCATTGCATGTTTTTAGCCCCTTTATCGAATATAAGATAGTTGTAATTTTGTGGATTGGTTTCTGTGTCCTCTATTCTATACCATTGGTCCACCCGCCTGTTTTGGTACCAGTACCATGCTGTTTTTGTTACTATTGCTTTGTAGTACAGTTTGAAATCTGGTATCGCTACACCTCCTGATTCACACTTCCTGCTTAGAATTGCTTTTGCTATTCTGGGTCTTTTATTTTTCCATATGAATTTCATGATTGCTTTGTCTATTTCTACAAGAAATGCCGTTGGGATTTTGATTGGCATTGCATTGAACCTATAGAGAACTTTTGGTAATATTGCCATTTTGATGATGTTAGTTCTGCCTATCCATGAACAGGGTATATTTTTCCATCTTCTAAGATCTTCTTCTATTTCTCTCTTTAGGGTTCTATAGTTTTCATTGTATAAATCTTTCACCTCTTTTGTTAGGTTGATTCCCAAGTATTTTATTTTTTTTGAGGATATTGTGAATGGGGTAGATTTCCTCATTTCCAGTTCAGAAGATTTGTCGCTGATATACAGGAATGCCTTTGATTTATGCGTGTTGATTTTATATCCTGCCACTTTGCTGAATTCATTTATTAGCTCTAGTAGTTTCTTTGTAGACCCTTTTGGGTCTTCTAGGTATAGGATCATATCATCTGCAAATAATGATAATTTAAGTTCTTCTTTTCCTATCTTAATGCCTTTAATTTCTTTTGTCTGTCTAATTGCTCTGGCCAGTGTTTTGAGAACTATATTGAATAGAAGTGGTGAGAGAGGGCATCCCTGTCTTGTTCCAGATTTTAGAGGGAAGGCCTTCAGTTTTTTTCCATTTAGAATGATGCTAGCCTGAGGCTTAGCATATATAGCTTTTATAATTTTGAGGTAAGTCCTCAACCATTTCTTATGCCAAAGCATAGTCCATAACAAGGCCCTCAATCTCCTCACTTCTCTGAAGACTGACAGAAGTGAGGAGGCTGTAGAGTAAAAGTTTGCATCTAGTAGAGGTTGGTTCATGTAGTTTAAGTAAAGAGGCTGTATCTACCACATAAAAGTGGAAATGAAGCAGAAAATGCCATTGTAGAAGCTGCCACCAGTTACCCAGAAAAATCTAGCCAAGATAACTGATGAAGGTGGCCACACTCAATGGGAGATTCTCATGTGGACAAAACAGCCTAATATTAGAAGAGGCCATGTTGGACTTTCATAGTTAGAGAGAAGTTGTCAATGCCTGTCTTCAAAGCTTCAAAGGACAGGCTGACTCTCATCATGGGCTAATGTCATTGGTCAAAGTTTAAGTTAAATCTAATGCTCATTTACCATTCTAAAATCCCAGGACCCTCAAGAATTTTATTTATTCTTTTTTTGCCTGTTCTCTATAAATGAATAACAAAGTATGGATGACAGCACAAATCTGTTTACAACATGATTAGTGAACATTTTTAAGCCCACTGTTTAGATCCAAACCTTAGGAAACAAAAATTCCTTTCAAAATGTTTCTGTTCATTGATGATATACTTTGTCATCCAACAGCTCTGATGGAGACAGACAATAAGATTAAAGTTGACTGCTGCATGCTAACACCATGTTCATGTTACAGTACATGTATCAAAGAGTAATTTCAATGTTCAAGTCTTGCTATTTAAGATACATTTCATAAATCTATAACTGCCTTTGATAGTAATTCCTCTGAGGAATTTGGGCATAGTCAGTCAAAAACTTTCTTCAAAGGATTAATATGCCATTAAGATATTAGTGATTAATGAGAAGAGGTCAAAACATTAATATTAATAGAAAGTTGAAAGAAGTTGAATCCAACAGTCCTGGATGACTTTGAAGGGTTCAAGGCTTCAGTGGTGGAAATGTGGTTGGAAACAGCAAGAGAACTAGAATTGGAAGTGGAGACTAAAGATGTGAATACATTTTGGAATGTAATGATAAAACATTAGTAGTTAAAGGGTTTTTTTCTTATGGTTAAACAAAGAAAGTAGTTTCTTGTGGTGAAATCTATTCCAGTTGAAGATGTTGTGAACATATGTGAAAAGCCAATAAAACTTTAGAAAATTATACGAATTTAGTTGATGAAGCAGCAGCAGGGTTTGAAAGGATTGAGTCCTAAATTTGAGAGATATTTTACTCTAGGTAAATTGCTATGAAAAGCATTGCATGCCTTAGAGAAATCTTTAGTGAAAGGAAGAGTCCATAAGTGCTGTAGTCTTTATTGTTCTCTTCTTTTAAGAAATTGTTTTGAACAACCAATAATAAATTTTTTTTTTTAAAAAAAGAAATCGCCTCAATTACCACAACATTCAGCAACAACTACCCTGATCTGCTAGTGGCCATCAAGATTGAGGCAGGACCTTCCACCAGCAAAAAAAAAAAAAAAAAAAAAAAAATTGCAACTTTGCAGAATACTCAGATATTCATTAGCATTTTGGCAATAAAACATTTTAAATAAACAATGTTGTTTTTTAGACATAATGCTATGGTCCACGTAAAACACTAGGGTATCATGTTAACGTAGGTTTTATATGGGAAACCAAAAAGGTTATGTGAGTCATTTTATTCTGATATTCACTTATTTTCTGTGGTCTGGAACTGGACCCACAATCTCTCTAAGCCATGCCAGTATTTGTTCTTTTTTTTTTTTCACTTCCTTGGGACCATATGGTACTATAAAATATTTTTCATGAAGACCGAGATAATATTGGTCTATATTTCATAACTCTATGTTCAGCACAATTATTATAACATGCCAGGCATGACTATTGTTGTCATTTAATGAAATTAGTGTCATAATGAGGGTTAGAGGCAAAGGATCAGTCGCGGGATGTAATTCTGCCCTTTGTTTTATGAATAACCCTTCTGTGTAAGGTCTGATCTTTCTTTAGTGTTGCACACATACTCTGGCAGTACCTGCTCCTAAATCCATTTTTTCTCTGCTGTAACAAAATATCACAGACTGGTTAATTTATAAAGAGTAATCGTTTGTTTAGCATAGGGTTTAGTGAAGCTGTTCACACTATGCCATCACATGGCAGAAAGGCAAGTGTTCATGGGTTCGGTAAAGAGGAAAAGGCACCGAATGTTCCCCTTTTATAACTACCCATCTCTCATGACACCAACCCACACTATATTAACAGCCTGACTCCATCAGTGAGGATGGGGCCTCATGACCTAATCATCTGGGAAAGCTTCCGAATCTTAATATTGTTTCAATGGCAATTAAATTTCAACATGAGTTTGGAACACACATTCAAGTCACAGTCCTCCATAAAAATGAAACTATGTAAATAAGTATAGGATTCATAGAAAATTATGCAGAGTGGAAAGAATACTTACACAAATACATTCCCAGGACTTCAGGGACCTAGAGGAAAACTGTATCATGACTTCATCAAACCACATTAGTCTTTAACCAATGCATTTAACTAAAAAGCCCAAATTGAAATGAGAAAAAAAAATATTAAATTATGAGATGGAAATATCGATGGTATTTAAAAGATAACCATTTTGTTTCTCAAGTCTTCACTAATATCAAATATTTGATCAAATTATTCCTTTTAATTATTCCCTTGGCAGTGAGTTTTATTTAACTACATTAACATACCTGTCGATTAAATTAGTTTCAGGTTTATGAATTAAAATTCTGAATGAATTATTTCAATAACAGCTAAATTGTTATAGATTTCAAAAACAAAAGCCAGAGACTCATAGTACATTTATTAGTGTGTATCTTTGTCATTAAATTGTAATTTATTACCGTACTTTCTGTAGTGATAGGGATAATTTTTGTCTCAGCAAGTCCTATGTAAAGAAAGAAGGAATTCCAAATTAAATTTTGACTCAATGCAATTATTTTGTTAATAATATTTTGATGAGTCAAATTAAATAGAAATTATTTTAATTGATTTGCTTTCATATATTTAAATCGTGTATATATTACTTACCTATTATTTTTTTTACTGTCTTCTTATTTTTTTGTAACAGCTTGGGCATCATACAAAAATCACTAGTACTGATGGTTACGGTTCATTGTAGAAAAATCAGTTTGCTTTTTAATTCTTTTTTCTTTATATATATCTGAGATCATCTTTTTTTTTATTGATTGTTCAAAACATTACAGAGCTCATGATATATCATCTGAGATCATCTTTTATGGTAAGCTACTTAACGGTTTATTAGATTAGCAGTTGCCAGAGAGATCTAAGCTATTATCTCTTCCTAATCAGGAAGTCTTCCTTTGATTTCTGTTGACCAGCTAAGGGAACTTAATAGATTTTTATCTGCGTATGTTCTCTCCTTTTACACATCTCTGATTAATGTTGTGATCATTATTATTGATAGAACAGGTTGTAGATATTTACTAGAATCTGTATCAGAGGGCAGGCACAGGGAATTTATTTACTTTCTGAATGTATATTATATCCTTCCCTGAAGCAATTTCATATCCCAGGAGTGTTTTTTCTCATTACACACTCTTGCTATATCTGCTGAACACTGAAACTCATGTAAATTAGTCAGAAACAAAAAGCATCTGAACAAGCAAATGCTTTATTTCTTTGACAATGGGGAGACAGTGCTTGAGTACTAGTCTCAATATAAATGAATAAGTGAAACAGTTCATCTCACAATGATAATGAAGAAATAAAATGATAAATAAAATTGACATAAGTCTAAAAAAAGGCCTGTGACTTTATTAAAAACATGCACTCATACACAAAACAGAATGAATGCATCAAC
Organism: Callospermophilus lateralis; assembly: GCF_048772815.1. Taxonomy (NCBI): domain Eukaryota; kingdom Metazoa; phylum Chordata; class Mammalia; order Rodentia; family Sciuridae; genus Callospermophilus; species Callospermophilus lateralis. The sequence continues at coordinate 100,687,000 of NC_135312.1, read as the reverse complement.
ATATGATTATCAGATATTCAATGTTTCAAAATAATATTTAGATTACATTTGAACAATGTGAGAAGGCTACTAATCAAACAATGTTATTGGAAAATGAAGTTAATTTTAGTTTTAGTCCAGTATAATACATAATTTAAGATTTTTCAGATAATTTTTTATTAAAGCCAATCATAGTCTATTGCATTATTACAGCAACAAAAGTGACAATAAATAAACAAATCAATTGTTAGTTCATGTAAGTTTTCTGATAATACTTGTATTCTTGTTTTTTGTATCCATTCCTAATTTTTTATACTCTGCACAATTATGCCATAATGCTGTTTAATTGGGCTTTGTTCTTACAAATATGTGCATTGTCCATTTCCTCAGACTTTGATATTTCTTGTTTTTTACTTTTGACATGAAAACTCAGCATTTTGCCAAAAAAAGCCATAAAATAATTTTAATCAATTTATTCAAATTAGAATGTGAAACTCAAAATAATAGCTATTTTTGTGCTGACTAAAACTTCACTTATTCTGCAATAAAAATGAAATCATATCAGCTCAAGGACTGTTCTGTGCTCTTTACCTGGCTCTTGAATTTAATTTGAGTTTAGTATGTTTCATATCAGACTAGTTATAAGTGTTGTTGTTTTTACAAATTAAGAATTGTGTAAAAAGTTCATTATTGGGGCTGAGGTTGTGGCTCAGTGGTAGCGCACTTGCCTGGCACGTGTAAGGCACTGGGTTTGGTTCTCAGCACCACATATAAATAAATAAATACATAAAATAAGGTCTATCAACAACTAATAAAAAAGTATTTTTTAAAAAAGTTCATTAACTTTCTAGACAAGCCAAATGTTGAATATTGATTCACCACAATTTTCCTCCCATTTCTAGTTGTCCATCTGCAAAATCATGCATATTCTGCTGAAATAAGACACAAGGAAATGAAGTCTTCTGTAAAGAACTTGTATTTGTTGTTGACAACCCTTTTCTTCTTCAACAAATAATTCATATATATTTAAGATATACAGTTACTTTATGAGACCCTGAAAATATTAAAATGATTAAGACAGTTTGTCTTTAATGTGTACCAGTAGTAATTAGGCTAAGACATTGACAAAAATAATTGCAATATGGCAAAGGGTTGCAAGAAGATAGAAAGTTTGAGGTCAGTATCAGCAACTTAGCCAGAACTTGTCTTTAAATGAAAAATAAAAAGGATTGGGCATGTAGCTCAGTGGTACTGTGCCCTTGGGTTCAATCCCAGTATCATCAACAAAAAGGTTTTTTTTAACCCAAAACACTGAAAATATATTCAATTATGTGCATTGTTAAAAGTTAATTGAAGAGTTTCTCTATTCAGAAGAAAAATCTGTTAATAATCACTATATAAAATATGTTAATTTTCCTGATGCCTAAAATATGTCAAGCATATTAAAGGAATATAGTAGTTGGAGTTTTCACAAACTGGATGTATTCTATTCTCTAGTTTTAATGTGGCAAATTCTTCAATTATATAGTTTTAGAGTTCAAGTATCAAGGAAAAGAGAATCACGTAAAAATATGCAAAATATATAGCAGCAAAACTTCTAAAGCTTTGAAACCTAAGCATTTAATAGAGGGCAAAGGTATTTAAATTACTTATGGATACAAGTTTGAGAGTCAATGGTTACTACATGTCTTAGTTTGTCCTGCCCAATAAATAAAATACCTTAGACTGATAATTTGTAACACAGATCCACTGTTCACAGTTCTCGAGGTTAATTCTAGATCAAGATGCCAGCCAACTTGGTGTCTAGTAAGGCTCTTCTTCTGCTTCCGAGATGGGTCTTTCTTGGTTGCTTTTGTATGGCAGAAAAGGGGAATGAGCTAGGAACATCTCTTTTTATAAGGACATTGATTCCTTTAATGAGGGCTGCTTATGATCTAATATCCTCCTAGAGGCTCTACTTCTTGATACAATTGAATTGGGGTTTAAGAATCTACATATAAATTTTAGGGATAAACAAACATTCAGTCTAGAGTACTCCATATCAAAATCATCTAACAAACAATGTTCTCATAGAGGTTATATTATAGCAGAGAATAAAAGCTTAAAATGTTATTAGCAAGTGAGTTCCCAAGAGCACAAAATGTGTTACAATGCAGAAAACATTTTATTACAAATTAATGGTACTGATTTAAAGTAGATACTTACAAGGCTTGACTGTGGTGGCTAATCAGGTATCCAAGAAAGAAGTAATATTCCAGCCCCACCCCATTCTTCCAATTACCATTAAAAAATGCCTATTTGTTTTTAAACTTCTCTAAATCATTAAGTGTATTTTAATATTGCCTGTTTTCTCCTCCTGACCTATCTTTCCTTTTTCATAGTCTTTCCCATGTTGTCCTGGATCTTATGTTTTAAAATATTCTGCTAGAGTAAATATTTAGAAAATTGCTTTCTTATAAATAAGAGACTCAGTAAAGGAAATCAAACTTAGATGACTAGGGGAAAAGTTTATATTTTTAAAATATGAATAGAAAAAGTTGCTTACAGAAACAACTTGGTCATAATGAAACCCCAAAAGCTATTTCATTATGTTTCTTTGGCAGAATAGTTCATAGTAGTTTTTCAATATGATTATTTTAAAAATATTACTGTCAATTGGAGGTTGATGTCCCTTTTCTTTCATAGAAATACTCTTTTTAAAATAAAAAATATAACTGTAATATTTGAGGGAACCCGTGTTGTCTAAGAAATACCATGATGGCTGAATTAGTAGCATTCTGAAATTATGCAATAAAGTGTTTTATGAAATATTATGAAAGAATATATTAAATGTTTCACACATCAGATGCCTTTATCATGCTAAGTATAAATGCAGTCACATTAAAAACTATAAGGCCTTTTAAAAGACTGTGAATTATAAGAGGAAAAATTGTTTGTACTATTTTATGAAATAGTGGACTGCTACAGTCATTCATTCTAATTGTGCTTTCTAATCTGAAAAACAGCTTTATACTGAATGGCATTTAATTATAAAGCATGATTTGCATATGAATTTCAAACCCAAAGTAAATTTCATACAAGTTGGACATTTTGATATATGAAGTGAAAAGATCACATGATTAAGGCTAAGCATATCTTTGTGTGTACATGGGTATGCACACTGGGGATTGAATCCAGGACATCATGCATGCTAAAAACATGCCCTACCACTGAGCTACAGCTGTGGCCCACTATTGCTAAAAACATCTTATATATAATTTTTCTATACTTAGCTGAATTTTAAATATTCAACAAAGGATTGTATCCTTAGGGAAAATGTAAAAACCTACCCAGAAACATTTTTACTTTCCACTGGCACTAAAAAATATAATTTTCACACTCAAAGAACGTAATAAGCATTTCATAACTTCTCACAGTTTAAATGCATCAATATGCATGCAATTTAACTATTATACATGTTTAAAGTGGATACTAAGAATGCATTTTATTTATTTGAAAAATGGAAAAATAATACAAAGATTAGTTATATATAGTAACAACAATTTTATAGAATTTCAGCTATATTTTCTGAACTGTGCCTGTCTTAAGGTATATTAAATTTTGACTCTTTTATAATGGTAAATTGGTAACCTAATCTTAGGAGCATTTAAGCTCATTTTGTCAAATTTATTTATTTTAAATTAACAAATTATATGTATGTATCATGTAATTAATGTTATGATCTAATGTATTTAACATTTTCATAATGAGAATATTTAACATGTACTCTCAGAATTTTTTAATACTATAATATATCATCAACTAAAATCACCAAGCTATAGAATAGATCTATTGAACTTACTCATCCCAACTGTAATTTTATATCCTATGACTGACATCTCCCCAATTCTCATCCCAATCCCAACCATCACATTCTCTGGTGACCAACATTCAGCTTTCTAATTTTATATGATCAACTTTTTAAAGTTGTATATAGGAGGGAGGTTCTTGCTGTATTTGTATTTCTGTTCCTGGATTATTTTACTTGAGATAATATCCTCCTGGCTTATTCACATCATAACAAATGATATAATTCCTTCTTTTTTTAGAACTGAATAGTATTCCATTGTGTTTATATACCACATTTTCTTCATCACTATCCATGGATGTTTACTTAGGATGACCCAATGTTGCAATAAACATGAGAGTGTTGATATGTTCTCCTTTGGACATTTACTCAGTATTTAGATTGCAAAATACACAAATTCTTAAATCAATGAAATGTAATAACCAATTTTTAATCACTATGCTATCTATAACTAATATCGTTATGCAGAGTTGAGAAAGCCAAGACAGAAGTCAGGAAACAAACTTTTCAATTATCTATATAACTTAAATAAAATCAACTGAAGATATCCCTGAGCTTCATGTTGGAAAGGAATTTCAGATTTTTTTTACCTAAAGTGATAAATTATAAAGAGAAGGTTTCAAGTCAGGTGTGGTGGGGCACACCTGTAATCTTAGCAATCTGGGAGTCTGAGTCAGGAGGATCACAAGTTTGAGGCCAGCTTCAGCAACTTAGTGAGACCCTCTCTCAAAATCAAATAAAAAGAGCTAGGTTTGTATCTCAGTGTACAGGGCTTCAGGGTTCAATCCCCAGTATCTGGAAAAAAATTAGAAAAAGGAAAAAGCAAAAGCTACAGCTACTCTTTTCTGACTATCATTGACTAAGATTTTTAGTAATAGAATTTTAAGTGCAGTTCTAACTAAAAGAAGAGGATTAAAAAGTACCATTTAATGGATAATTATCTTATTTTCTAATAGTTTGAAATTATTCAGCTAGCTATAAGTATAGTATGAGGTAGATACTATACAGAGAGTGAACATATTCATGGTTTGCATATCTTTCACTAAAAGTTACTATAAGAGAATCTGATTTTATGTCTATCTCCTTTTGCAGAGGAATCCTATAGAAACATCATTGATAAATTATCAAAGTTTTGATAATTGTTAAAAAGAAATATGTATTAAAATTAACTTAAAAACTACCAAGTTGAAATTCAGATCATATAATTATTTCAATTCATTCTATTTTAAATTATCTTTTTTTTTTTTTTTTTGGCAACATGAATTGAACTCAGAGGCACTTAATGGTAAAGTCACATTCCCAGCCCTTCTTATTTTTCATTTTGAGGCAGAGTCTTGTTAAGTTGCGTAGGGCCTCACTAAGTTACTAAGGCTGGCTTTGAACTTGTAATCCTCCTGCCTCAGCCTCTCAAGCCACTGGGATTAGAGGCATGTGCCATCACACCTGGCTGCAGTTTTATTTTTCATCATTCATTCATAGAAGAACATTATTATCTACCTATTAAACACTATGTATTTGACACGGGCAATGCAAAGATTAAAGCATTTAAATATATTCATATAAATGCAGAGGCAATTAATTATTATTATATAATTTAATCAATGTATGCCAGAAACCTTAACAATTTCATCTCACTTTTTTTTAAACTAAAGAATTATATTATACTATATTTTACAGTACTATTACAGTATTTATTACAGTTTTATTTCAACTTACACCTACTTTTAGTTACAGAAGTTTTAAAATATGAATAGTTTAATTAAATTATTTCTCATTTGACAATTACTAGCATCTCTATCTCTTCTTTATAAAGTAAGCCATAAGTTTTCATAAGATTATAGGATTTCAGATACACCTTCAAGGAACTTTTGGATATACTTCATTCAACTTTATGAAGTGTGTTGGAATTTCTTTTATGACCTCCTCAATGGAGATGCAGAGGGAATAGAGAGATTGATTAAGGGATCTGTAATATGGAGAGAATAAGGATGAGAAAAATGAATGAGAATAGATTTGTAAGACAAATAGCTCTTCTTCTCAATTTTATGGAAGCTGGATATGATTTTTGGTATAAACCAGGGGGTAAGTCAAATAATCAAATATAAAGATTGCAGTGATTTTAGAATAAATTGCTGAGCACTTGAATTTGGAAAAAGATCCATTTTGCTGATTTAATGCATTTGAATCCTATGTGTATATCAAAGTAGATTAAAAAGCCATCACTGTTTCTTTGTAAGTCTATTATCTCAAAAATTTCCAATTAATGGATTTTTAGTAACTAAAAAAATGCTAAGTTAATATTATTCATGTGCTTTTGAATTGTGTCGTGACTGTTTTCATTGTAGCGTTGAAAATTTTAGTGTCTTCAGTTAGCTAATTGGTATATTTCTTTACTTGTTGCAGGACTATCTCTAAACCACACACACACACACAAACACATGCACACACACACACAAAACCCTACTGGAAATGAATATTATGTGAATACTTTTACCTGAAGATTCTGTTCCACATAAGCAAAGACTTTCTTCAGGAGGTGTGTCGATTACCTTCACAATTAAAATCAAACTTATTGCTCTAATTTTCCATTCAAGGTGACCACAATCTACAACCAATCATTTTACAAAACTTATTTAAATTTGAAATAAATTCTCATCATCACTACCAACTTCTTATTTGTGCTTTCTTCCAAATAGCTAGGCATACAATGTAATCAGACACAGTTTCTCAATGCTATGAGACATACCTGCTACAATGCAGAAGTGCTACAACATGTTCATTTCTGTCTTCATTATTTTGCTCACATTAATTTCTCTAATTGACCAATGTCTTTTCATTTTATTCATTGTCTAAAGGTACAGGACAGTTTAAAATCAGTCTAAATTTTACAATATTGTTTACTACCATGTACTTTGTGGCATAGTCCTTGGGAGTCAGTTTATGTGACACCTGCTAGGTTTTTGTGCCTGGACAAATCTCAAATATCTTTGCACCTTATCTTTCCTCTTCATAATTGGAGGCAAGAGTAGTCATATAATGTAAGATGAGGTTCTTTTAGGAATTAAATGAGTTAATATACAGAAAATATAAACATGCTCTAAGAATTGTTGCTGTTGCTAATATTATTATTGTTGTTATTGTTAAGCTATGTGCCAACAAACCTAATCATTATTAGGCATTTCTTAGCTATTGTGTTTTAATCTCATTTTAAAGTAATAGTTAGGCAACTTCAGATCTAAGTAAAATAAGGATAATTTATTTGTCACAAAAGAAGAGGTGTCTGAAGAATGATGCAAGGAGTTTCCAGAGAGTAGTGGAAATGTGACTTAGGATCAGTAGGGCTCTTGGCAACAGAACAGAGATTTCTAGCAGATGCCAGTCAGAAATTTATTTAGCAAAGTAGATACACATTCAAGGAAAAATGCAGGCCATCTTGTGAATAAGAGATGCCTTTTGGGGATTCCGAACTCTTCTTTTTAAATGCAGATTACTTAGGGGTGGTCATAGGAAGGTATGTGGGAATGACAGCAGTTTGGTAACGTCAACGCATTTTCTAGTGGTCTGGTCCTTATGTGGACCTAGAGATGGTGTGGCTTTCTTTATCTCCTTGGTAGATAGTGCCAGAAAGTTTCCTCAATTATACATTTCTCAAAATATCATATATCTCTTTACTTAATCTATTTATTGAGAATGAATTAACAATGCAGAGTTAGATTAATAGCTTTCCCAGGAATCTGGGAGTGACATACCTGGAGAAAATCCTGGCTTACCTGAAAATTTACAGAACTTCTGAATGAAAATTTCATTTTTCTGCCCTTCTTTTATGTATCCATTCTACCTACTTCTTATTTCTTCTATTCTACCTCACATTGATAGTCTAGATTTGTTTACACATAAATAGCAACAGTTTAATAAAAATTCACTTAATAAGTGAAAGTATAAAAGAAGTTTTATGAGGCAATTTCTGTTCGTTTCTATGCATTTCTCAGTTTTAAAATTATGAAATAGAATTTGAAGAATAGGTAAAAACAAGGAAGCAAATATAAGAAAATTAAAAAATATATATATATATATTTTATGTCCTCCAGGGAGAGAGTATTCAAGGGGAAGTTAAATCAGAAGACGAGTGTTTCTTATCTTAATTTTTATAATAAAGTTTGAATTTTAATTCATGTACATGTATTAACTTGATAAATTTAAACAAGAAAAAAAGGCTATACAAACATGCCCCTGACTGAAACGAGCCACATAGGGCACTTAAAAAATCCACAAAGGCCACATTAAGGTAAAAGCAACTTTGATACCTCCTTTACTTGAATTTTTTTCTTTTGTAATTTTTTCTTTGTCCCTTCGTGAGCCAATTTTCCCACTCTTTTTCTCTTAGTCACAATTTAGAATATTAATTATTCCAACCTTCTTCTAGGACTATTTGAATTTTCAGGAGGATCATCGTTTTCAACATAAGAGGTTTGGGAAATTAAAGGAGATGGTGAAGATTTTACAGTGAAATAATTCTCAGTTGTAAGAATAAAATCTTCAGTGAAAAACTTATGCTTATTTATGGACTAAGTAAAGCATTAAACTAAGTAAACACTGGCATTTTTTTGAAAAATTGAGGTGTTTATTGACTTCTAATTATTTTAATATGTAGAGATTCATATTCTCCAGAAGTAAAATTAATATTCTCAAGTATTCAATAGTGTGTGTGTGTGTGTGTGTGTGTGTGTGTGTGAGAGAGAGAGAGAGAGAGAGAGAGAGAGAGAGAGAGAGAGAGAGAGATTTATTGATTTAAGTCAGGGAAGGTTAGATTCTGTTATCTCCTGTAGGTACAGTCTGTATCTTTATCCCTGGAAGTTTGACCTCTGGCAATTCATCAGTGGGCTCCTTTGCCCCCTGACTTCCAGTTGAATTTCCGCTAAGAGCAACATCTTTTCTCCGCTAAGAGAAGTATTAGAGGGAATGAGGACAATGATTTTTGAAAGATTATTTCTCTGATATATAATATGGAGAAACTTAGCAGGTTGCCTGTTTCTGTTGAACAGAGGTCTCCTTTCCTATTCTGTAGTTGTATCAACAAAATCCTTTTAATCACCAGATTTTGGTGACTGCTCACTCTTTTCTCATTAGAGAATGTTAAAGGAATCCATTGTTACTAGCTCAGGGCACTTTTAGTGCCTAGGTTTTGCCCATATATTTGTAAGTAGTCCTTTTTTACAACCTTTCTTTAAGCATTCTAATTTGAGTGTTCCATCTGTTTTCTCCTGTAAACTTAAGTACAATAGATGGATAGACAGATACTTCTTAATTACTGGAATCCCTGGTGCTAGTGAGATTGCACTTTTAAATATTGATTTTCTCTATGGCTGGTGATGTTTCCAATTTTTAATATATTTATTTTTCATTTGATTAATATATACTAATAACTATAGAACTAAAAGAATAGCTAACAATTACTATGTGTTCATAAATCATCAGGTAGTACTATAAAATACTTGATCACATTAGCTTAGAGCAGTCCTTTGAAGTAGATACCATAATTATTACCATTTTAAAATGAAGAAATGGAGGCTTTCAGAGATCAAATGTCTTTGCAAAGTCACAGAGCTGGTGAGCAGCATGGTGAGATCAAACCAAAACTAAGGATGCCATGCTTCTGGCCACACCCAGTGTTGTATACTTTAGAGCTTCATTGGAGAAGTCTGACTGCAGAATGACCAATATTAACTATGGAAAGAAAAAAAAATATATCTATCTATCTATATATATGACATTCTAGTTTCCTACTAGAGAAACCATTTAATACTAAAATTTTCATATGCATTTAATTGTAGTTCTAGGTTGTTTTTTTTTTGGTTTGTTTAGAGGAGGTGCTTTAAACATTTTAAAAGAATATGAGGCAGTATATTACTTATTGATAAAATAAACATAAAGTTATGAAATTTTTAAAACCTAAAGGACTATACCTAACACTTACAACTTTGTGTGCATTGTAAGAAGCCATTAAATCAATGTATATTTAGGGCACAAAAAAATGAATAATGTATATAAAAATTTTATAAAGAATTTATTTTGACTCTTTGATGATCAGCTCTCATATAAAGTTAAATTTTTTTATAAGTAATCACTTAAAGTAAAAAATAAATTATCCCAATGAACAATAAACTTTGATGGAACTATAGAGTATATTTCTCCAGAAAACCTCAGTGTTTTTTTATACTTATCTGTTAAACTAAAATAAATTAAATAATTCATATATAAGAATTTGTAGAGTTGATATCTCCTCTCATATAACAAAACAAGATGTTTGTTTGTTCCACATTTTAAATTTTACTTTTTGGGTGTAGGCATGAGAGGAAGCATTAATTCATAGTACTGTTATGTTTGGCTCAATTGATTATAGTCAGATAGACACTGATTAGTTTTAAAAATAACTGTTCTTGAAGGGACTGAAGAGTATTCACATCAGGCATATTAATTAGTACAGCAACTATTTAAACTATTTAATCATGTAGGGAGCATAACAGTCTTAAGCAAAAGTTTAAATTGTTTTGTTTACTCTAATGAGGGAAATTCTTCCCCTGTGAATGGCATTTGTATGTATGAGGGATGAGCAAGAAAATGAACTTCATAGATGATGAAAACTAAATAATTCTGAATTTTAATTTTAAGCTTAGAATAAATGGAAAAGGGAAAGTACATTTTCTTCTCAATTTTATAAATGATGATAAAAAAAATCTAAGTTGTTTCTTAATTAGCCTGCATGAATCAGCTTTCTATATTTGTAAGCATCAGTCATGAAATCAGTTTGTTCTGAAATGGTTAAAAATAAAACATGTACTTCAAGAAAAGAATCAAAACAAACATCATCTACAGCAAGACTCCTCACTACTGAGAAAAGCTAGGGAAGTCTTACTGTCTCTCAGGGTTAAGAAAAAGGAGGAAGTCATCAAAAGTTCAGGACCACAGATATGGAAGGGAAAACTAGCCTCAAAGAGTAAGACTATTCATATCTTCATTCCATTCTAGTCTTGGCCTCCTGCCCCACACACTTCCCTACACAAACATGCATTTCAGTTAAGCAGATGCACATCCATCAGTACCATCAAAATTGTGCATTGTGTCCAATTTTAATATATTTTTTAAAAGTCCCTGTGGAACTTTGTGGAGGCAAATTAAAAAATCAACAAGTTGTTATTCTGATCCTAAGTAACAATAACTCTTCAGGGAAGACCCATAAGTACTTGTCCTATTTGAAACCTTCTAGAAAGACCCTCTTAGTGTAGTCCATTCTAATGCTTAAACAACCGTTATTATCAGAAGTTTGTCTCATTTCTAAACTCTGCATAGTGTGACTTAAGTACATTTCTCTCTCTCTCTCTCTCTCTCTCTGTGTGTGTGTGTGTTTGTTGGAACATTTAAAAGATAGATGATCACTATTTTCAGTCTAATGGTACTTTTAGTTTAGTTAATAGAATTGATTTTTTTTATTGTTGTTTTTGCTTTTACCTTATCCAAAATGAACAATCCATTTTTTTTTTTTTTAAATACTAGTGATTGAGCCAATGGGAGCTCAACTACAGAATCATATCCCCACGCCTTTTATATTTTTAGATAGGGTCTCCATAAGTTGCTTAGGACCTCACTAAGTAGCTGAGGCTGGTTTTGTTCCATTAGTAGTTTGTATTTCCATATTAGTTTTCTATCCAAACTAAGTAATTTTTGGAAATGTTTTAGTACAGATTATTATCCATCTATAGATGTCATTTTTTTTTCAGAAGTACCTTAAAATTTTTCAAATATTCTCTTTTATCTGCAAATTTTTTTTTTCTAAACAACTGCTTTGCGATGGGAGTTTGCAATAAAATTAACCTCATACATCCTACCCTATGGTTAGGTAAAGTTCAGTAAATATTGGTTGAATTTGTTCATCCATGGCTCTGTAAATGATTTCCTGGATCACCGTGTTGAGAAAGATTTTAAGGATGTATCTGACTCATCAGGAAATTCTGACAGAATTTAATAGTATCTCTGGTCTGGTGCCTTCGTTCTCAGATATAGCCTTACTGAATTTTAGAAATCAGTGTTACGCATTATTACCTCTGTAATCAGGATTCCTGTCTTTATCTATCTTTATCTCTATCATTTGTCTATCATTATGTATCACTACCACCTTCCCTTCACTCTATGTACTGCTACATTTCTCTCACTTTGCAAATTTATTCATGAGAAACTAGAGTAGTGCACAGGTTACTGAATCATTGGGGCTGCTGCTTAGAATCTTGATCATTTAAAGCCATTCATAAACCGATGAAGTGAATGATTTTAAGTTTACTTCGGTATGAGCAGAAAAAAGGAAATGACTGATTGCTAGTATTTGCCTTTATAGGTGATGAAACATGTCTTTTAAAAGTATCTAATAAGAATTCACAAATTTCTAATACTTCTTTTTGCAATTTTAAAAACATAATGAAACTTAACTTTTAGCGTAGCTTTAGGTTCACAGAAAAATTGAGAAGAAAGTATAGAATTCCCATATACCCTGTTTCCTCACCTGAAAAATTCCCACACTATTTCTCAGTGGTACATTTGTTATAATCAAACATAAATTGATACATTTTAATAATGCAAGGTCAATAATTTATATCAGGATTTTTTTCTTGGTGTATTACTTTCTATGGATTTGGACAAAGTATAATTACATATATCCACCATTGTAGTATCTATACAGGAGCTTCACTTTTCTAAAATTCATGTTTTCTACCTATTCTCTCTCCCCACTAATACCTGGCACCCTCTGACCTTTTTACTCTCCATAGTTTTGTATTTTTGAGAATGTCATATGTTGGAATCATACAGTATGCAGCCTTTTCATGTCAGCTTTTATCATTTAGTCGTAAACATTTTAAACTTCCACCATATCTTTTCAAGCTTGGTTTCTCATTTGATTTTACAAGTAATTAATTTTCCATTGTTCAGATGTACTACAATTAATCTGTTTGCCTACTGAATTTTGTTTTGGTTGATATTCCATTTTGGCAATTAATAGGGAGAATAAACATATCTGTGTAGAGGTTCTTGTGTGTACATTGGAATTTTAAATTTATTTGGATAAATACCAAGCAACACGACTATTGAATTTTATGGTAAGAGTGGGAAATTTTGGAAAGAAACTGACAAACTCTTTCCCAAAGTGGCTCTCCTGTTTTTCATTCCCACTAGCAAAACTGAGAGTTCCTTTTGTTTCAAATTTTCACCAGCTTTTTATATTGTCAACATTTTGGACTCTAGCAACTCTAATATGTATTGTTATCTTATTATTGTTTTAATTTGCATTTCCTTAGTAGCTTGATAATGACCATGTCTTCATGCGCTTATCTGCCATCTGTATAGCTTCTTGCTGAGGTGTTTCCTTGGGTGTTTTGCCCATTTAAAAATCATATTGTTTTCTTATTGTTGCATTTTGAGTACTTTATATATTTTGATAATAGTCCTTTATCACATCTGTCATTTGCAAATACATTTTTCCCAGTCTGTAGTTTCTCTTTGTTGTGACATTATTTGGTAAGTCAGAAGTTTTTTTAAAAAGAACTGGTAATGATGATGACCTGCTATCAATTAGTTCTTTCATGGCCAATTACCTTTGGTGTCATATATAAAATAAAATCTTTGCCATACACAAGGTAATCTAAGTTTTCTCCTATGAAGAGTTTTATAAATTAGTGAATGATAGTTAGGTCTATGATTCAGTTTGAGATTTGTGTGTGTGTGTGTGAAGAACAAAAGTTCTAACTAGATTTTTTTTTCAATCTGGATGTCTAATTTATTTAGTTTCAGCAGTACCATTTGTTAAAAGTGCTACTTCTATTCTATTGTATTTCCTGTGCCCCTTTGTCAGAGATCAATTGGCAATATTTGTACAATTTTACATATGTGGTCTCTGTACTTAGTGCCATTAATCTGTTTATACTTTCTACAATAACACATTGTATTGCTTACTATAACTTTATAGTAAATCTTCAATTTCATCTTCTTACTCCTCCAACTTTGTTTTTCTCCTTCAATGCTGAGTTGGGTTTCTGGATCTTTTGCCTCTCCATAGAAATTTTAGAAAAAAGAAATTGTTAATACTTACAAAAAATTGGCTGTAATTGTGATTGAGATTACATTAAGTTTATAGATCTAGTTGGAATCTGACATCTTGAGAGTATTGAATCTTCCTATTCATGAACATGGAATAACTCACCATTTATTTTTGTTGTTTTTCATCACAGCTTTGTAGTCTTCCTCCAATCAATTTTACATGTGTAAAAATGTGTCATGTAGTAATGTTTTGACCAAGTATGGATGCATATATAACCATGGTTCTAAAAGATTATATTTCCTAGTAATTTGTAGTCATCTTAGTTTGGGTAAATGTAGGCTATGATGTTCACAGCAATTATAAAATTGCTCAATGATGTCAATGATGCATTTTTCTGAATATATCACCATCATTAAGAGATGTATTACTATATAGAGAGGAGATCCACATCTAAATATTTAATTTTGGGGAGTGTGCTAATGTAAATGGGGATTTTATTTTAAATTTTAAATTCTACTCTATTGCTGTCATATTTGGAAATGATTGATCTTCATATGTTAACTTTGTGTCCTAACACCTTTCTATAATCACTTGTTAGTTCCAGAAGTTTTTGTTGAATTTTTTACTTTCTCTGTAGATAATCATGTCTGCAAACAAAGACAATTTTACTTTTTTCCTTCAAACTCTTTGTGCTTTTCCTTTTCTTTTCATAACTTATTGCATTAGCTAGATTTTCAGTTAAATGTTGAAACAGTGGTAAGAAGAGACATTCTTGTTTCTGATCTTAGTGAGAAAAATTAATTTCTCATCAAGTATGGTGAAAGTTATAAATTTTGTGTGTGTTATTGCATTTCTTTTTATCATTTTGGGGTAGCATAGCTATTTCTAGTTTGCAGAAACATTTTTACCATGGCTAGGTTTGGGATAGAGTCAAAAGCTTTTTTCTGCAACTACTGATATTATCATAATTTTTCTTCTTTTGCTTACTGATATGTTGATTGATTATGAAAAATTTATTTAGCCTTATATACAAGGCAGAAATCCTACTTGGTTGTGGTTGATAATTTTTTATGTCAAATTTAATTTGCTAATTTTTTAAAAATGTTTGCCGAGAGATGTTGGTATGTAGGGTTTTTTAAATTTCTTTCAATGCATTTATTTGTTTTTTTATATTAGAGAAAAGGCTAATCTCAAAGTTTGCATTGGGTAGTATTACCTCTGCTTCTACTTCTGATAAAAAGTTTTGGTAAAATTTGCTCAAGAGTTAAAATTCACCAATGAACACATCTGGCTCTGGTGCTCTCTTTTTTGGAAGATTATTTGTTGATTCAATTTCTTTATATATATATATATATATATATATATATATATATATATATATATATAAATAACTTTTTAGATTGTTTATTTCATCTTGTGTTAGTCTTGGCAGGTAGTTTTTCCTTTAAACAAATTGATCATTTTTATCCATATGCTCAAATTTTAACCATAGACTTATGCCTAATATCTCTTTATTATCCTTTTAATGCCCATGAACTGTAATTATTTCTCCTGTTCTGTTTTTAATATAAGTAATTTTGTGTCTTCACTTTTTTTATTACTCTGATTAGAGATTTATTGATTGTATAGATTTTTGTAAAGCACTTGCCTTTGATTTGATCAAGCTCCATTGATTTTTCTGTATTCAATTTTGTTAATTTCTACTCTTTTACTACTTTTTTCTTTTGCTCATTTTGAATTTAATTTGTTCTTTTACAAATTCTAAGCTTATGTGATTGATTTTAGGACTTTCTTCTTTTCTGATATATTTATTCAATTGTATATATGTTCTACTATACACTATTTTCATCTCAAAAATTTTTAAACCTGAGGAAATACTATACAAAAACGAACTTATGAAAGTTGTATTTTAATTTTTATTTACTAATAATTTAATAATAATTTTTATATTTCTCTTGTGTTCTATATAAATGTGTAAATTAATTCCCAAGGATTTTGGAATTTCCAACTACTTTCTGTAACTAATTTCAAATTTAATTTGCATTGTAGTCTGTGAATAGACAATGTATGATTTGTTATTTTAAATATGTTAAGTTGTGTTTAGTGCCCAAGAATGTGGTTTAACTTGATTAATCTTCCATATGAGATCAAGGAAAATGTATAATTTTCTATTGTTGGATTAAATAAATCATAGATGTCAGTTATATCCAGTTGATTGATGGGGCTCTTAAGTTTGACAATGTCCTTTTAGATTTTCTGCCTGCTGGATCATATAATTGTTGCATTTAGATCATTGATATTTAAATTGGTTATTGATATACTTGGAGTAATTTTTACTCTTTTGGTTTAGGGTGATATGAAGTATGCCCCCCCAAAACTTTTGTGTTAAGGCAGGTATGCTCATAGATGAAATGATTAGATTATGAGAGCTATAACCTAATCTGTGCATCCTCAATCAAATGGACTAAGTAGGTGGTAATTGGAGGCAGGTGGGGTATTGCTAGAGGAAGTAGATAACTAGGGGTGTGTTCCAGGCATCTCCCTCCCTCCCTCTCTCTCTCTCTCTCTCTCTCTCTCTCTCTCTCTCTCTCCTTCCTGGCTGCCATGCCCTTCCACCATGATGTTCTACCTTACTGATAGCCCAGAGCAATGGAATTGTCTGATCCGGGAACGAAAGTCTGAAACCATGAACCATGAAACATTTCCTCCTCTAAGTTGTTCTAGGAGGATAATTTTGTCAAATTGATGAAAAATCTGATTAGCATACCTATTGTATTGGTTTAATTTTCTATTTTTGACCTGATTCTTTACTTCTATTTTCTCTTCTGCATGTTTTCTGCCTTATTTATTTTTAAAGAATTTAACCTTCATTTTATTTATTTGCTTGTTGTAGTTTATTTGTTTTAATGTGGTGCTGACGGTCAAACCCAGGGCCTCACTCATCCTGGCAAGCCCTCTAACACTGAGTCATAACCCTAGCCCCTCTTTTTTCTGTTTTTTATGATTGTAATTGTGCATTTCAGATGACTCAATTTTTTCTCATTTCTCTGCATATCAATTATACTTTTAAAAATATTTAGTGATTTTTCTAAAGTTTTCAATATACATTTATAATCAATCTAAATCTGTTTTTAAATAACACCATGCCACTTCACAGGTAATACAGTAACTTATAATAACAAAATATTCCTATTCCTTTCTTTTGTCCCTTTATCATCATCATCATAACTTATACATAATCATACATGCATATTATATGCATAGCCAAATAAATTGCTGGCATTATTAACTGGAACAGTTTTGTATTAGATCAATTAAAAATAAGAAAAATTGAAGTTTTTATTTTATATTTACTTATTCTTTCTTTTATATCCTTCCTCTCCTTACTTGTATACGCTTATTTATTAATTTCCTTCTATCTTGGATTTTTCTTAAATATTTCTGCTAAGGCAGGTCTAATAACAATGAATTCCCTCAATTTTTGTTTTTCCTGAGAAAGTCCTTTTTTCTCCTTCAATTTCGAGGGATATTTTCTCACCATACATAATTATGTGTTGATTTTTTTTCTCTCAATACTTTGAATTTTTCACACAACTATCCTCTTGTTCCTATTGGTTCTTAGGAGTTACATGTGATTCTCATTTTTGCTCCAATTTAAATAACAAATTTTTCCTTCTCTGGCTACTTTCATGATTTTTCTTTTCACTTGGTTTTATTAAATTTGAATATGATGTCACTAAATGCAGTTCTTTTTGATTTATCTGACTTGGCATTCTCTGATATTTCTGGATATGTGACATGTTGTCTTATATTAATTTACAGAAATTATTAGTCATTGATATTTCAAATATTACATCTGTTCCTTATCTCTTCTCCTTTTGGTATTCTCATTATGTGTGTATTACACCTTTCATTATTATCCCAAAGTTCTTTGACATTATTTCTTGGGTTTTTAAAATTTTATCTTTGTTTACAGTTTTTAAATTTTTTTTTTTTATATTATCAATGCTCAGAGATTCTTTCCTTAGCCACATCCAGTTGACTAATATCCATCAAAGTAAACTAATTCTGTTACAGCATTTTTGTTCTCTAGCATTATTTTTTATTCTTCCCTGGAATTCATCTCTCTTCTTATGTTTCCATCTGTTATTAGATTTTTGTCTAATGCTTTTCCACTAAAGCATTTTATAAGCATGATAATCATAATTTTTAAAAATGTCGGGTTTATAGTTTCACCATTCCTGCCATATCTGACTCTAGTTCTGATGTTTGTTCATTTTCTCCAACTTGTGTTTATTGCCTTTGGGCATGCTTTGTAAAGTTTTGAAAGGTGGATATTATTTGTGGTAAATCAACTATGGTAAATAGACCCTTAGTGACTTGATGGTATGCTGTTAAGAGAAAGAGTGCATTCCATAATTTTGTTATTAGGTTTTAGTCTTTTGATAAGCCTGTGTCCCTAGACTGAACTTCTCAGACTTTTTGTTGTTATTGTTTGTTTCTTTGTTTTCTTTTAGTTGGGAAGAGATGAACTGAAGAGGTAGAATTAGGGATTTCTATTTCCTCAAGTAGACAAAACTTTTATAAAACCCCAGTAGTTTAGGCTCACAGAAAATAATTTTATTATTGGTCTTATGTATAACAAAATACCTTGTTATATTTTATAATTTTCCCTCTATGCTTTCTCTTGCCAAAAGACTGATGAAGTTTTCCCCTACTATTCACTGTGAAGGTGTGGTTGAACTTCTGCAGGTAAATATATCAATAGTGCAGCATGCTATGCCCACAAATTTGTCTTTTAGAGATTTTAACAGACTTGTCTGCAGGGAGTCACTAGCAATTCATCAATTAGAGTTCATATTTTTTTACCCCAGAACTGCTTCCAGTGGAAGTTTCTGCTCATGAGTTTCTGCTCTAAGTATGGTTCTCAGTATCTGTCTCTTTCATATTCTGTGGGCAATGGTTTGCCCTGTGATGTCACTTCTATGGATATAAGATGATCTACTTGTTTTTAATTTATTTTTAGGATGGAGAAAAAACTTTTAGGATCTTTATATCATGGAACAGAAAACTGAAATCTGTTTTGAAATTTTTAGAAAGAAATATACTTAAAACTTATCGACTACTTCTTGAAAACAGAAATTATTTATATATTAATGCTTGCATTTTTGTACCTAGAGTAGAAATGATACTAATGGATATACAAGGGATGAAAGAATAAATTAATAAAATGTTATGCTATTGTTAATGTTAATTTAGAATGCTTTTAAATTCTATGAATAATTGCAAAACAAATTTCCATCTTCAGTAATATGATTTTACACAAAAAGGTCCAAGTTTACACTTTAAACAAACTATTTTGAATATTTGTGGGTATTAAATATATTTATATGAAATAATACTGAGACTCCATTTCGTATAGTTTAATTTTGATAATTTCTTTTTTATATAAATAACAACTCCAGATTTATTCTATGAAAATGAAAAGCTTAATCATCTACAATTTCAAAATAATATATTTCAAGAGATGGTGTCAAGACTTTTTGTTGTATTATTTTATTTATACAATACATATTTAGGGAAGCAAAATGTAAAACAATGATTCATATACATTTGAGGTTAAAGCATTTTCTTTAAATACCTTTTTACAAATAATAATATGAAAAACAATACTATGTATTTTGTTAACTGCTTCGGATGTAGTTTCCCAGAAAGTACCTTTATAGGTTAATGGTGAATTTTCTTAAACATCTGTGACTTATATACCAATAAACAACAATGAGCTATGAAATTTCACAAAACATAGAGATTATTTTTTTTTTCTTGATAAACAACAAGCATAGTAAGCCCAGTACCCAACCTGCTGCAAAGCCTCATTGAACAGCTCTATTCAATAGGTCGCAGGTGTTCCTGTTAGGTTTTTACAGTACATAGAAGACAAAGCCACTGAATAAAATAAAATAAAGACTTCCAATGACAATGATTGAAGCAAGAAATTTATCCACACCAACTCATGATACAAGTGAAGTTTTTTTTAATTGGTTCAGGTTTTTTTTTTTTTTTTTTACAATATTGTCTGATCCTTTAATTTCCTCTGAAGTAGCAAGCAAAAAAGAAAAAGAAATCATAGATAAAACTCAATCTCTGAGATAAAAGACTGTGAAATATACTATCATTTAACTAGTATTTTACAAGTTTATAATTGCAAGGAACAGATCCCTTGCACACCACACATCAAGTCTTTTCTTTGCATATTAATGAACATTTTTATTTTTGAACATGAACTTCTTTCCTTTCAATGCTGCAAAAAGTGTTTCTCCAACTTCAAAATTTACAATTATATTTCAAAATAAAAATAGAGGCAAAGCACAAAATAACAAAATGTGATGATAATTTGAATTTTGAAAATTTGCAAAATAATAAGAAATTCTTATTTAAAAATAAAAATCAGTATTTTTTCCACTATGTGGTAAACAGATATAATGTAATTTGTTTCTGAAGAGAAATTTGAATTGTGATTTGTTTTGTATTACATCAACTCTTAAATTCAAAACATATTGCAGGTGGCTAAAGTATCCAAAATTTTCAAAGGCAAGAAAGAGTTAACATATCTACAGATTAATAACATTTTATTCAATGATGCTTAATAATCATCTACAATTCATAAACTTATATATTTAACACGTAATTAGAGCCTCTCAAATGTTATTTATTCATTCATCTTTTTAATTCAACAAATGTTTCCATGTATTTATTATTAACAGGCACCATTTTAAGTTCTGAGGATATATGAAGGAGCAAAACAGACACTTCCCTTGTTTTCAAGGACCTTACTTTCTTGTTAGTGGAAATTAGTAATCTATAACTAATCATATCATTGACACTTTTATATAATGTGATAATTTTGTGTGATATCATAAAGAATGACAGCATGGCAGGTTATTTCCTTACATTTAGAATTCAAAGATCTTTCTGTGACAGGCCATTTGTACTCAACCCATATGACAAAAAGGAGCTATGAAGGGCTATGAATAGAGTGATCAAGACAGTAAAAACAGCACATAAGAGACTGAATATGGAATCACCTGGTCCTGTAAAAACAAAACAAAAAATGTTTTTTATATGTTTATTTTGTATCCTGTAACTTTATTAAACTTGTTTACTAATTTTATAGTTTTGGGGGGATATAATCTCTTATGATACTTTTAAAAAATTTCTGTGTTATCAAGCATAATGTCTCCTCTGTCATTTAGAATTTTATTTATCGCCACTCTTTTCTTCTTAATTCGACCAAAATTTGTCAATTTTATCTTTTCAGAAAAAACAACTCAGTTTAGCTGATCTATTCTTCTGTTATTTTAGTCTCTATTTAGTATGTTTTTGGTCTAATATTGTTTCTTTTCTTCTGTTAACTTTTGTCTTAGTTTTTTTTCACTTCAGCTGTACTAATAGATTATTTGAAAATTTTCTTTATTCTCAACATAGGCATCTATCACTATAAACTTCTTTCTTGGAACTGCTTGTGTCATGCATTCTTTGTTTTGGTGGGTGGTATTTTCATTTTCATTTCTCCCTAGATACTTTGCAATTCTTCTTTTTTCATATTTATTTTTTAGTTGTAGTTGGATCCAACACCTTTATTTTATTTATTTATTTTAATGTGGTGCTGAGGATCAAACCCAGGGCCTCGCAAATGCTAGGTGAGGACTCCACTGTGAGCCACAACCCCAGCCCTGCAGTTCTTTTTTAATGTCTTCATTGATCAATCAGCAGCATGATTTTAATTTCCACATATATGCTTATTTTCAGTTTTTGTCTTGTTTCTGATTTCTAGATACATGGTATATGTCAAGAATAGATAATTATTATAATTTCAAAATTTTTAAACATGTTCCCAATGTATGATTTATCTTGGAAAATATACCCTGTGTTCTTGAAAAGAATGTTTCCTGCTGCTATTGGTTGAGATATTTTGTATATGTCTATTAGACCCATTTGGGGCTTATAATGAACTATCTAAGAAAAACTAAGGAAACAATCCCATTTAAAATGACATCAAAAATTAAAAATTTTAGGCATAAATTTAAACAAATAAATTTAAAAACAAATGCAGAAAGTGAAAAAAAAAAAACAAAACCTAAAAACCTTGATAGAACTGGGATGTGCAGTGGTAGAGTGCTTGCCTAACATGCATGAGGCTCTGATTCAATCCCCAGGACGGCAAAATAATAAAAATAAAAATAAAAAAACAATGATAAAAATTAAAGGCACAAATAAATTTAAAGATTTTTGTATGTTTATGGTTGAAATAATTAATATTGCTAAAACGTCTGTACATAGAATGTTCTAGAAATTCATACAAGCTATACCAAAATCCCAATGATGTTTTTCATCGAAATAGGAGAAATCCATCCTAAAATACATATAGAACCACAAAAGATTAAAAATTGCCAACTGAGCAATTTTAGCAAAGCTGGAAATATCATACTGTCTGATTTCAACATATACTAGAAAAATAATCTTCAAAATAGTAACATACTGTTCTGAAAAATAGAGACAGTTCATACACAGTCCCTGCCCATACACAAACACACACACAAATAGAATTTATACAAGATGAATCATATCTTAATTATTGTATCTTGCTTATTTAAGTCATTTTATAATGTATGTTTATCAGAACCTCGTTTTGTAGACATATTAATTAAATATATAATTATATATTAATATATCATATATAATTATGTTTTTCTTCCTATCACATGTATATATCTTTTAAAAATTTAAAAAAAAATTTTTTAATTAGTTATACATGACAGTAGAATGCTTTGATATATCATACATAGATGGGATATAATTTCTTATTTTTCTCAGTGTACATGTTGCAGAATCATATTGGTCATGTAGTTACATATATACATAAAGTATATATGTGTTTTCATTCTACTATATTTCCTATCCCTACATTTTCCTCCCTTTCTTCCCATCATTTCCCTCTACCAATTCTAAGGTAGCACTACTCTTCCATAGTGCTCCCTGTCTTATTGTGAATTAGCATCTGCATTTTAGAGAAAACATTGGGCTTTTGGTTTTGTGGGATTGGCTTATTTTGCTTAGCATGATATTCTCCAACTCCAACCATTTACTGGTAAATGCTATAATTTTACCTTTCTTTAAAGCTGAGGAATATTCTATTGAGTATATATATCACATTTTATTTATCCATTCATCTATTGAGGGACACCTAGGTTGGTTCCATACTCTAGCTATTGTGAATTGAACTGCTATAAACATTAATGTGGCTGCATAACTATAGTATACTTATCCTTTGGGTATAAACCAAGGAGTGGGATACCTGGGTCAAATGGTGGTTCCATTCACAATTTTCTGAGGAATCTCCATATGCTTTCCATAGTGGTTGCACCAATTTACAGTCCCACCAGCAATGTATGAGTGTACCGTTTTCACCACATCCATGCCAATATTTATTGTTGCCTGTATTCTTGATGATTTCCATTCTGACAGGAGTGATATGAAATCTTAGAGTAGTTTTGATTTGCATTTCTCTAATTGCTAGAGATGTTGAACACTTTTTCATATATTTGTTGATCAATTGTATTTCTTTTCATGTGAAGTATCTGTTCAGTTCTTTATCCCATTTTTTGATGGGGTTATTTGTTATTTTGGTGTTAATTTTTTTGAGTTCTTTATATATTCTTGAGATTAATGCTTTATCAGAGGTGCATGTGGTAAAGATTTTCTCCCAATATGTAGGCTCTCTCCTCACTTTATTGTTTTCTTTGCTGAGAAAAAGATTTTTAATTTGAATCCATCCCATTTATTAATTCTTGGTTTTACTTCTTGTGCTTTAGGAGTCTTATTAAAGAAGTCAGATCCTAGGCCAACGAGGTGAAGATTTGGGCCTATTTTTTCTTCTATTAGGTGCAGTGTCTCTGTTCTAGTGCCCAAGTATTTGATCCACTTTGAGTTGATTTTTGTGCAGGGTGAGAGAGAGAGGTTTAATTTCATTTTGGTATATAGGAATTTCCAATTTTGCCAGCACCACTTGTTGACTAGGCTCTTTTCTCCAGGGAATGTTTTTTGGCACCTTTGTCTATTATGACATAACCATATTTATGTGGGTTTGTATCTGTGTCCTCTATTCTGTATCATAATACCATGCCATGTTTTTATATAATTATATATTAATAACATAAATATATATAATTATATATTAATAATATAAATATAAAATTATATTTTAATATAAATATAGAAATATATATTAATTAAATATATAATTTTTATTTGTTAATTATATACAAGAAAGTAGGGAAAATAAAGAAGTTCACATGGCTAGAATGCATTCCAAAAATACTAATGATTTCATATCTGTAATATGAACATAAAATCACTCTTCTGATGAGAACTTCTAGTGTGCCATAAGGTTAAATTAGTTTCATCAACTTTAGGAAAAATATTTTACAAATATACATATACTAAATATTTGTGCTTATGCATCCTTAGAACATTCAGAAACCTTAAAGTAAATATTGTATAATTTTTTAAAAAAATATGTACAATAAGTTTACCTATAAATTATAAAATAATTTAAGTGCATATTACTTAAAGTTTTAAATACATACTTGGGGTGTATAATTGATATCAATATAAAATGCTAATTTTAATTCTGCACTATAGAGCAGAAATGAAAATTAGAATATCCCATGGACTGCTAAATTCATTAAATGGCTTTTAATAATAAAGAAATTGTGTCTTAAAAAAGTTAAAATAACTTGTCAAAGATGACACAAAAGATGAAGGTAAAAATAGAATTCTTATGCCAGACATTTCATACTTAGAGTCTTAATTTTTAACTACAAAGTAATATTCCCTCCATTCTGATTAAATACATACATCATGGTGAGGCAAATGATCACATTGTTAGAAATTCTAGTACCACAATTTGATTTGCTGTTCTTTGATTTTGTGACATTGAACATAACACAGATGGTTCCTGGCTTATGATGTTTTGAAATGACTTTTAAACTTTATAATAGTTCAAAAGTGATGGGCATTCAGTAGAACTTGTACTTCAGGTTTTGAAATTTAATCATTTCCCAGGCTAGTGTTATGTCATACAATAATCCCTCTGGATAGTGGGCAGTTCAGGAAGATCTCAGTGAGCTATGAAATAAGAGCAGTAAATAGCAGATATTCTAGAATGTATTGTGTTGCTAAGCAAAAATACTTATAGGTTAGAAGAATTAAATGAATTTCACTTATAATAATCTCAACTTGCAGTGTGTTTATTGGAATGTAAACCCATTGTAAATTGAGAAGCATCTATAAAGTTATGCTTAGTGTGTTCTTTTTTGTTATATGATAAATATCTATTTTGATGTATGTGTGTATGATAATTCTTTGTAATTGTATTATAAATGAGAACTAATCCTAATTTTTATTCACTTCTTCTTTTATTAATTTGTTGATAGAAGTCAACATAATAGCATTTTTTATTTGAAATATATTTTATAGCCAGGCTTTTCAATATCTTACCTATTCCTTACTGGGATGATTCTCAAACAAATACTTGTAATTCTGGGATATTGACTATATTCATTAGAATGCCTTGAAGTTGCAGAGAATATAATGAGACTTCCTGATATATAGATTTTCTTTTCAAAGTTTTGAGGAAACATTTTTATGATGAATTACAAATCATGTAATATTGAATAGAATATAAATTATGAACTGTTTTTAATGTAAGAGATTTCAACTAAATTTCAACATAAATGTGTGTGAAAGATACCTATTTTTTTCATTCCCTATATTTGCCACCTGAAAAATCATACTCTTTTCTATCATTAACATTATTTAAATGGAAAAATTTGAGAACTGCTACATTTCGATATTCCTTTAATGTACAATTTACACTATTGACAGTTTTAGCACTTTTTTTCTTTGCAGTACCAGAGTTTTTAAAACAAGGGGTGCTGTACCACTGAGACACATCCCCAGTCTTTTTTATTTTTTCTCTTGATATATTACTCTTAAATTGACCAGGTTGGCCTCAAACTTGTGATTCTATTGCAAAGCCTCTCAAGTCTCTGGGATTATAGGTATGAGCCATTGGGCCTGATTATACTATGATTTTTTTTAAGTATTGAAAAATGAGATAAAGACAGTTATTTAAAATTTATTCTCAGTTTAGCTCATCTTCTATTATTGACGTATCAAAGTTCTTTGTAGGAAGATAAGCAAGTTAAAAGATATTTGTTTGTAGGTACATAAAATTTGAGCAGAAGAGCTGAATATCTATTCAGATTTGCAAATTGGCCTCAAATTTATCATTTCCTTTTTTGTGAACTGTGCTGAAATCTACCACCAAATCCATCTTTTCCAAATTACGTTTGTCTATGCTAGCCATCTACTTCTGTGTATACTATTTATTACTTCAAAAATATTGTTACTACTGAGCAGCCATGATAAGTTATCATACAGATTGTCTTATCTCATTATAAATTGTATGACTTGAGTTAAATAATCTATAACTAGTATAAAGCCCAATGCCTAGCATCTACTATCCAATCAAAAGCAGTAATTCAGATGCATCATATTAATTAAAATCTTATTTATTTTTTAGAGACAAATAGAGTGAGGATGTTCAATTTAGCTATGAAGCACTAACATTAATGGTATATATGTTAAAATAAATGACCTAAATTCATACATTAGAGATATAGAAATAGAACTATTTAAAAGAGAGGTATTGGGGACAAGAACAAACTTTGCAAGGTAGGACAAGGTCTTATTTGAGACAAGAATTTCTATTTAGATTGTATCTGTGTTACCAATCTGCCTCAATTTGATCTCCTTTTACATTCATATTTTTTGCAATGTATCTTATTTGGAGCACAGTAAAATAGCACTTTGTACTTATAGAGCATGTTTCATCAGAAAGGTCAGTGTACTTTTCAAACTCATTAATCCTTACAGCATCCCTAGGGGTGTGTAATATATTATACAGGTGAAGAAATTTAAAGCTAAGATGTATAAACAACTTTGTCCTGTCATTTGAAATGCAATAACCAAACCTCCAATTAACCCACTGTAGATGCAAAAATTTTCAAGGTTATGGATGTGATTTCTGGGGCAAGAGTAGTGTTTCAAATAAATATCTTCAACTAAAACAAAGTTGGTAAATAAGTTAAATAATGAAATGTGATTCATGCTCTTAGCAAGCATATGATGTATCAAGGAAAATGTGATCTTTGTTGTCATTTTAACTTAATATTTTGAAAGAAATGAAAAGTCAGGCCCAAGAAATTCTGGTTTAGATCTAATTTGGAAAGCTCATTGGGAGTTAAAGCTTTTAAAGTTATATATTTACTTCTATTTAAAATTGAATATTATCCATGAACTTTTTATTAAAGAATCTGTTCTATCTAAAATGAATGAATCTAACCTTCTTATAGAAACAAGTAGGTTATTAGTAAACTTAGAGGGCAAGGTGAAAATTCTGACCATAATATTCACAGGCAATTAGAGTTAAACTAAAGTAATTTTTCATTAAAAGCTAAGGAAGTGGATGTTCAAAATTACCTAGAGAGAATATACATTAATAACTACATGATGATATGTGCTATATCAAAGGAAAATCTGCTGACTTCATGATCCTGGGGGAGTTAAGAGATACACTAATGTTCCTATTTTTAATTTGAAAATACCATCCAAATATTGCACAATCTTTCATTTATTTTTAAAAGAAAAAAGTGCACATATAGTAGGTATAAATAATTTAGATAATTGGTATAAAGCCTTATATTAAAAAGTATTTTAGGGAAAACTAGTGAATTCTTTGAATGTAGGTATATATAAAGTAATTACAATTTTTTTAAATGGATATGTCAAAAAATCCAAATCATTGTTAGATATTTCCGGAATCTTGGTATGAGTTTATGATGAGCCTTCTAAGTATTTTTTAACATTTTTTATCATTATTCTTTATTCTTATTGACTCTATTAAGTGGAAATAAAATATATATTTTTGCCATCCATTCAGTAATTACACTCAGTAATGCCTTCTTTACTCTGAGGATATATCACAGAATTTACAGAGCATTCAACACTGAGAATTTTGTTTACCATCAAAACCCTTAAGTTTTGGGATCTGTCCTCAGGAGCTCTCAGTTTCTCCATGTACTAGCCAATTAGCTGTTTCTGTAAAGTTCCAGGGATTTTTCTACATAATATTTCCCCGAATTGAACACTTAGTGCCTTTTCACTGAAGTTTATAAAATAGCCTATAATGGTTCTCACTGAAACATATTTTGGAACATTGAATTTATCCTCCTGTATTTATTTTTTAAGTGCATTTTGTAAATGCATCAACATTTTACTGAATATCTTCTATGTACAGGGACCTTACTAAATTTTGGAAACTAAAGTAAACAAGACACTGTATATTCAAAGAACTGATTTATGAACAAGAGTGATATGTAAGAAAATAACCATAGCATTTATTAATGCAGTTTGATAATACTATGATAGCAATTAGAATGAATAAATAATGGAGTATACATAGTTGAAGAAAGTGATTAATTTTGCCTGGGGCCACTAGAATATTTCACTGAAGAGGAGATATTTGAGCAATATCTTAAAAAACAGATGAGTTTCTAATGTAGTAACAAGGGCATTTCCCTAATGATGGTTTTTATAGAATCCCAGAGTGAAAGTGGATAATGTGATCAGGGATTTACAAGTAATACAGTGAAAAAGTTTTGTAAAGATTAAATAAATTTATAGTCAATGACTGACATTTTTTTCTGTGGATATTTTCTTGTAAGAAAGCAGTCACCAAAGTATTTTGATTTCATAATTCTATCAATAAATATATTTTGCAAATATAGTATTTAATATTTAATTACATGAAGTCATGACTTGACATATGTACTACAGCCATGATTAAATGCACAAAATAGAAATAAACAAAATAAAAAGTAAATGCAACTAATAGTAGCTTAAATATTTAAAAATCTTATTTCATGTATGATGATATAATTTTAACTCTCAATATAATAGTGTTTAATATAATAAGTGTATTTTAATGAGAATGATCAAATACATTGCATTATTCTTGGAAAGTTTGACACAATATTCAAATTTTCTAGGTGCTTAGTTTTAAAAGTCATCTCACCCAGTGGTTATGTTTTTTCCCAAACCACATAGATGTAAAAGTTCTCTTTATTTTTTTTTTTTTGGTGGTGCTCAGGACCGAACCCAGGACCTTGTGCATGTGAGGCAGGCACTCTACCAACTGAGCTATATCCCCAGCTCCCATATCTAAAATTTTTTTTTAAAAAAAAGGTCAGGTTAGGTGGTGCATGCCTGTAATCCCAGCAGCTTGGGAGG
Source organism: Callospermophilus lateralis (assembly GCF_048772815.1). NCBI lineage: Eukaryota > Metazoa > Chordata > Mammalia > Rodentia > Sciuridae > Callospermophilus > Callospermophilus lateralis. The sequence continues at coordinate 100,657,679 of NC_135312.1, read as the reverse complement.
CTAAGGCAGGAGGATCACAAGTTCAAAGCCAATCTCAGCAAAAGTGAGGCACTAAGAAACTCAATAAGAACCTATCTCTAAATAAAATACAAAATAAGGCTGGGATGTGGCTTGCTGGTTGAGTGCATATGAGTTCAATCCCCACCCCACACCCCCTAACAAATAGAAACTACATCATTGACTTCAAAGCAGTTAGAAGTAGTACTCCTTAGAATAAGTAGTGTATTGTCTTTTGTTTCCATGATGTCACTTTTCATTGTTTTGAATCATAATATGTATATTTTTAAAAGTTCATCATTAATAATGGTCAATTAGTAATTTCTAGTTGCTTAGGTAATTTCTTATCTGCTGTAATGAAGTTGTCATTAATTTTTCCTCATTTGAGGACTACCAAAGAGTTAATCTGAGGAGCAAAAGAAGGGTCATCTCCACATCACTTCCTTTGTTTTCAGTTGTACTATGATATGCTTACAAATATCCAGTTGAGTATGTGTCTTTTTATCTTATATTAACTAAACTTATTAACTAAACTAACACAATTTAGATATGTAACTCAGTCATTCTGTGATGGAACTTTAAAGATGAAACATTCTTTACTAAAACAGAGCACACACACACATGGGGGGTGGGGGATGGAGATAAAGTTTGGGGTTGGGTGCCAATCTAAAAATTTTATTTCCTTCTTATTCCTTCAAAACAATATAAGAGTAATTAAAAATTCAAATATTTTCTTCTTTTTCCATTCAGGTTCACATAGAGTATACTCCAGAGTTATCCAAAGAAAATCAAATCTTATATATTTGTCTTCACATTGTCAGCCACTCCATAAATTATTTTTTTCTATGCAGTAAGACAGGGGTTTATATCATGAAAGTCTTTTTGTTCTCTTGAGAATTAGGAAAAAATTTGAAATATCTTAACCCTCCTAGCACTATTTTCACTACATGAATTTATCAAAAGGTGGTTACTAATATCCACCTGCCAATTTAATTTGAATCCAGGGGACTAAGAACGGAATTCTGATTTTTATATATATGATTTTATATTTCCCACAAATCATACAGAAATATCAAAATTAAATTCTAGTTTTTCTAACTGCCTTGAAAAAATTTTTCACATAATTTATTAAAAGGTTAAGTTCCCAATTCTAAAAGTCAGACTATCATAAAACCAATCCTCTAATATGTTATTTTTAAAATCCTCATTATAGGGATTACTTTTCATACTTTTAGTGTTAGTTACACAAATTTTTAAATGCTAGTATATTTTGAAATCTTTAAGTCATTAATGAAGCTGGAAATGTCTCAGTGTATCATTCTGTTTTAGGCAATGAATATTACTAGCAAAGTAAAGGGGAAAAAGGAAAAACAAAAACTCAAAAATACTAAAAACATAACAAATCAAATTTTTGCAATATTGCCCCCATCAATAAAGCTTTTAACTACCTGTGGCAAATTATCAATCGACAAACAGGTAAATTGAAGAGGAAATGAGTAAATAGTATGCAGAATGCTAAGTACACGTATTCTAGTCACTTAAAATTATTTTTAAAATGTTTCATCTTAATGAAAAAAGTCCCATTTTTAGCACTAGTAGCAAAGTAAAATCAGTTGCATAATCTAGAAGTTGGTTTGATATTACTACTGTGTAATTTCCAATTTTTCCTTAGTTTACTTTAGAGAATACATATTTACTGAAAATATGTACTGAAAATTCTCATATTTACCCATATGCATAATTACTGAAAATTCTCAGAAATATCACCGTACTTTAAAAAATTATCTTGAAGCCTGATTATCTGACATTGATATTTTGTTTGAAACATAGTGAGTGATTTATAATTAAAAGTTTAATAAATGGGTTGTTCCATGGATGTATGAACACAGCTAAATGTCACTCTTCATTTAAAACAAAACAAACAGAACAAAATACTTTCAACAGAAGTAACATTTGTCCATGGTTGTCTGACTGGAAAATTCAAAAGTTTCATGAGGTTACTTGCAGGATATTTTTGTTTCTTGTTATATGTATATATCATTGTTTATTGCCCAATATTATGAAAGAGAGGTCATTATTGAATGAAAAAAAATTTAGTCACACATAGAAACTCATTTCTTCGGGAAAATTATTTAGCCCTTCAGCCTAGCCTACTTTTCTCGTGAGCTGACCACATCTATAAACTTTTCAAGTCTTTTATTTGTTAATTCATTATGCTGAAATTCTTTTGCATGATACCTAGGGAGGCAGCACCACACTGAACTTCAGAAGCAAAGAAAAGATAATATCAAGACTGTTTTGCTCAGTAGATATTGCAGGCATGGTGCTAGTGCTTTTCAAGGCCATATGCAAGATGTTCAATATCTGAAAACAAACTACTGACTCAAAAGCATGAAAACAAATATTTATATATACACATTCTTTAAAACTCATACTTACATGTCCAAACATATTTAGAAGCTCTAAAATTCCAAGTCCTCTTTCTCCTGGCCTTCAGTCATAGCTACTATGTCTTCTCACTCTTACCCAGGAGATCCACTTTTTAAACAAAAAGCAGTCATTTTTCAAAGTGATGTGTCCTATCATTCTCTCTCAAGCTTATAATTTCCAACGCTTTAATGTAATTATATTAGAAAATAATCCTTACCAGGAGGCTGCATGACATGTCTCGTGAGTACTTTTCTAATATTATTTGCTTCTTTCTTTTCTCAGTTCCTCCTCTGCAAACTCACCAGGTTTCATGTTTAGCTCGGAGGTTTTTCTGACAGTTAATATTACCTTTTTCTGGGGTTCCTTCTTCTGAGATCATTGTATGATGGTCTCCACTAGTGGTGTATGTTTCAAATCAAACTGTTCTTTCTTTGACAAGATTCTTTGCTGCTCGTCTGGAATAGCATCCATTCCTTTGTCTGCTCATCCTCTAGCTCATTACAATTGTAAATTTTCTTCACAGCTTATAGCAATACAGAAGTATTCTTATTTACAGATAGTTTTTAGTCTCCCTTACATCTAGTGAGCACTATGGAGTGTGAAACTTGGAGGGCAAAACTTGGTCTTGTTCAGATTCATCACTAGTGGATAGAATAGTGTCTGGAATTTTGTAGGGGAATGATCAATTAATATTTGGTAGGAGATCAATGAGTAGTAGTAGTCTTACAAACAGATAAAAACTAGGCCATTGGATTAAAGTTATTACATCTGGTCTTCAGATTTTTTTTTTCCTATTTCTTCATCACTGTCTCAATATCCTCTCTTAAAATTTTCAATGGTAGAATTCTGAAGAGCACATAATTTTTACAGAGATATATACCATGGGTATAATTTAGCAGTATATTTAGTAAAAAAAAATTAGGGCAGTATTTATTTACATTGGATTCTATATTTCTATATCTCATTTTATCTGACCTCCTTTGAGAAATTTCACAGTTTATTCAGGACTTGGCTAAACTAGACCACATGTGTATACAAGAAGCCATGATTTTAGTGAGAATTGTACAACAATAATGATATTTGAAACATATAGAAAACAGGGTTAATGTAACTTTTATTACATTTTACCAAAGTTATTTCCTTCTTTCTGCCACAGTAGTTCAAAATCTTGTGTTCAACACTTGCTATTAGAATTTTTTAAGATATTGAAAAAATGATGATATCTTTATCTTTAGAGACATTTTTGAAATATAGTTATTCAAAATTGTGAACTCCTTCATGTCCTTAAAATTGGATATTGTAATGCTGCCCTTAAAAAGTCTTAAACTAGATCTTATGTAATCTCTTTTGTAGCCTGTATTAAATATCATTGTTTTCAATGCATTCTACTTCAAGCTGTTGTTTGTGCCCTATATAGAATAAGGGTTTATCTTCTTTCCATGCTCCACCTCTTGCAAAGAGAGCAGCTGTTGTCCTGTAAAAGAGTGCCAAATTTAAATTTTAAGCACCTGGAGGCAGGATAGGCCCTTCTGAAGCCCCTTATTTCTAGAATGCTGTACCCAAACTGGGTGAGAAAAGACCAAGTTAATGTTAAGGAAGTCATGAATCTTGCATCGTATCTATCCTACTTGGATAAGATATTAATTCTTTGTCCAGAATACAGATATAATAGCTGGAACTCTCTGCAATGTCACTGATGTTCATATAATTGAAATCTTGAAGGAAGGTTTGATTTGGAGGTTTCAGGGGGACTAGAGTTCAGAACTTTACTGACATTTTGAATGTGGAGACAGCATGTGCACAACTGTGATGCCTCCATCTGTTTCTCTCCCACCAAAATGTGCAATTTTGAGTTTGTAATTATAAAAGTTTACTCATAAATATATATACACTTTTTATTGATGCATAGGAGTCTGTCTTTTTTATTTATGAGACTCATTGTAATTCAGTTACATTTCAAACACCTGAGACTAAAATAGATTTCTTTTTTGAGGGCAAGACATGATATCTGTGCATCCCCTATTGGGTATCTTATGGTAACTCATATATTAAGTGTAATAATCAAATAAGGGTATTGTATAGATTTCCTGATGTTAAAGGAAATAAGGTCATAGTGTTGCCTGTGTATGAAGCCAGTGCCAGTAATAAATATCTAGCTAATAGAATCTGTTCTGTGCACTTAACATATTGTCATAGGATATTTATAAATTAAGGGTTGGCCATAATATGTAAGATACAGAATTTCAGATACTTTATGTAATTTACCAAAAGTTACAGAGTAGAATATATTACACAGCCAAAGTGCTAATCCAGAGCTGCCTAATGTCAAGTATATGCTACATCTTCCCATGTTAAATTGCCATCAATAAGATATATATATACACACACACACACACACACACATTGGAGCTGAGGTTGTGGCTCAGTGGTAGAGTGCATGCCTTGCACGTGTGAGGCACTGAGTTTGATCCTCAGCACACATAAAAACAAATAAATAAACAAAATAAAGGTATGTAAAAAGAGAGATGACACATTTTAAAATAGTTTCTATACATAAACTATACAGCTTCTTGTCCCCTAATAGAAGCCCCCAATCCATCAGTATTTCTTAGAATGACAGGTTTCAGTAAGCCATAACATCATCTTTAAAGTAATGAAGAATTATATTTTGTTATTTTTTAATGAATGTGATCTTGATCAATTATTCATATGATATATATAAAACATTATTTTAATACACATTGTATATTAACAAAATAAAATCTGTTCAAAGATAAGCATAAAATATATAAGAACGTGAAACTCAACTGTCTTGAAATAAAAGTAAGAACTTGAGTTCTTGAAATAAAATATAAATTAAAATTCTCCTTAATAAAGGTTGATAGAAGAACACTATGAAATATGAACTGAACTCACAATGGAAAAGGTTCATGATGGCTACAAAATTTACCAGCTATCTGTAGTGTGTTGATAGGCCTTTGTAAAATCCAATTTATACACTTCAAAGTGGTGACACTTTATTTTTGAAATAAAAATGTTAATCTAGAGCATATTTTCAATTAAATAATACCTTTTATTATGGAATATATAGTGGAATATATAGTTTGAGGATTACCTATGTATGTTGAGTTTAATTCAATCCACATATCATCAATGTGTGTTAAATAGATCTTTTATATTCAAATACAGAGCATGTTAAAGATTCTGCTGAGAAACGAATACTACAGCAGAAGCAATTTTGCTTCTACATAAAGATTATTTCAAACTTATTTCCTGTTATCCATATGCCTACTTTAAACAAAGAAGAACTGGCAATTATGTGACTGCCATTTACTCAAATACTTCAGTGCACATGTTTTCAATTATACTTTGCAGTGTAATCAGTTTATTTGCTGTGTCCTTTATGTCCTTTATTTTCTCTTCAGCTCCTTTGCTAAGGAGAAAACAGGAAAATTCCCAGTGTTAAGAAAAATGGGTTGAATGTTATTTTACCATAACCCATCACAGATTTCAAAGATATTTTATATAATTTATCTGAGATCAGGAACTGATTGGTAGTTAAGGAAAAGGATTGAAGAATTACAAACACTTCCTTTGTTCTTCTAACATCATACATGCAGTTAAGAACAATTGATGATTCTTCTATGTGAAGATGGCATAAGGAAATGAGAAAAAATAAGCCACAGAAATGATTCATTAAAGATATTATAACAGTTATAATCTTCAATGTATTTTTCAAATAAAAAAAGTAAAATCTCTTGTTCTTGAAATCTACATATCTCACAATCAAAAATTCACTTCAGCAAAAGCTGCATCCCCATTAACATTTCAATGGTGCATATTTTCATTGTACTATTCAAATTACTTTAATCTCCCTCTTTATTTCTGGAGGGGCACATCAAATTGTGTGGGATAGGCAGTTTTTGCAAAATTCATACAGCTTAAAGAAAATGTCAAAAAAGAGTCAACCTCAACCATTTATTTATTTGTCTTTCTTTCTTCTTTCCTAAATAATGGTTACATTGATTAGAAAGTTTAAGTGGATCCTTGTTACCCATGGGCCAAAGTCTTTACTACTATCCCACTCAAGTCCTACTTTTCAGTGTCATCTACAACTCTACTTTACCTCACCCCTGTCTTTCTAATTAAAGGTTTGCTACACCCATCTGGATATTGGTGGTGTTCTTCAAACAGGCCTTGCTGTAGGGGTTGTGTGGTTGGGATTGGGGTCTCTGATAAACTTCGTGATTGTGGCATGCTGGTGACTAGGAAGATTCTGTGCAAAGACAGGACGCCTGGCTACTGGGAATTTCTGTGCAGTGACATGGAATGCCTGGCTGCTGGGAAACTCCTGTGCAAAGATGCAGGATGCTTGGCTGCTATAGCAATGTCCTTCATGAGGAAATTCTGTGTTGGAGTCTTACCAGTTTTGATTTTCATCTCAGGCACACAGCTCCTGGAAATATAGGGATGCATGTAGGTATTCTGACCATCTAAATGTACAGGGAAATGTTCCTCTGGTGAGCAAACTCAAGTGGGGGAAACAGGCACTCTGTTTCCCACACTTGGAATGCTCAGTAGTTTCTTCTTGAAGCTAGTAAGAGAACTATAGAGGTGTAATATCTAGTTTCTATGGTAACTTCCTTAGAGAAAAGGGCTCTCTGTCTTAATCAGCCTGGAATTTGATCTCAATTTTTATAGCATCTGGGATTAAAGGAATACTAAATAATAATGTAGTCATGGTACTGATGACCTAATGTAACTTTTGATATAAATAAATGTGGCTGCTTGGAGGAGGAGACACTTCTTTTCCTGCCTTTGCATCTTGTCTCAGTATCTCCTTTTATTTTCCTTACACCTTGCATTCTCTTGTTTCAATCCAAGACTTTGATCATAATGCCTCTCCATATTAGTCCTCTCTGCATTATCTGCACATCCACATTTTATCCAATACCAAGACTTCATGTGATATTTTTCCGGAACTTTTTCCATATCCCTACCCACTATAAACCTGTTGAAAGTGATACCGCCAACCCTTTGTCTCCATAACACCTCTTAAAGCTATTGTTCATTTTCATTGTATTATCCCTCCTATATACTTGCTTTGCCTCTACACTGTGTGCTGCTTGAGTATAGGCCCTTTGCCTTAATCATCTTTGTATTCATTCACCCCTCAAAATGTTGTAGTTTCTCAAATATTACTTAATTTTCACTTTAAATATTTTCCACCAAAAGTCAAGATTAGACTAATTTTTTTATTTCAAAAATTCTAACATCAAAAAATAAGTTAAAGTCCACATTATGAACGAGTACCCAATACTGAGCATCTGGAACCTCTATGGAGAAAACAGCTGAAGAACCCCAGGTGCCTGGCCAATTGGAATGATGTACTTGAATGGTACTGTTGAGCTCTTTCTTGGTATATTGGTATATTTCTTGGTATATTTCTTGGTATATTCAGCCAATTAGCTACTTATATTGTGACTATTCCTTTCATATTTAAAATTATTTTGAGATGATTTAATATCAAAATGCCTAAGGAAAGATTGTATCACATTTAATTAATTAATTAATTGATTTACTATTCAGGAATTTACCATAGTATTCCTGGTATAGTGTGCTAACATAATGCATTAAGTAAATGTTTATAGAGGAATCCACTTGTATCACACATGCGGCAGGCAGTAAGAATACAACTACACAATATAAACAGAGTTATCATAATTTCAGCAATCTAGTTGAGAAAACATTAGGTGGAAAATTGCAATATCATTACTTGATTTATTTAAATAGTATTTACTATGGTTTGAATATGTGTCCCCTGAAGGCCCAAAGGTTTAAGACTTGGTCAGCATCTAGTGGTACTAATGGGAGGCAGTTGGACCTTTGAGAGATGGAACTTACTGGGAGGAAGTTACTCAATAGGGCCATGCCCTAGAAGAGGGTACTGTAACCCTAGTCCCTTTCTCTTTCCCTGGCCTTCTGTTCTCTTTACTTCCTGGCTACCAGGAGGTGAGGACCATTCTCTGCTACATGCTGTGACCATGAATTCTGCCTTACTACATGTCCCAAAGCAGCAGGCCAATTGACCATGGGATTAAATGCTTAAACTTCCAAAACCATGAGCCACAATAAATCTTTCCTTTTTATAAGTTGATTCTCTCAGTTATTTGGTCTCAGTGATAGCTGAGAAACACAGGCTTCCAAGAGAGCACTTACGCAGTATACTTAATCAGAATTTGTGCTTTTAGGGAAAACTTCCTCAAAGAAATATTTATTCTCCAACTTGAAGAATAAATACAAGTTAGCTAAGTGAAGAGGGACTTTAAAAAGTCACTATCAAAGAAAAAACAGAGGTGAGAGAACTCTCTTCAGTTTAGGAAGTAAAAGACATAACATTACTGGAATCGAGAGTATAAAAACGATAACAATGACCAAGAAGACCAGAAAAATATTGGAGACAATTTAAATTCTTCATTAAAATGCCCAACATCACGAATCATCAGAGAAATGCAAATCAAAATCACAAATGAGATAGCAACTCATACCCGTGAGAATATCTATTATCAAAATACAAAAGATAAATACTAGTGAGATGTGAAGAAAGGGAATTGTTGTTGGAGACATAAATTGGTATGGCCATTATTGATTCAAATATTTTATGATATATGAACTTTAATCTGAGAACAAAGGGAGAATTTGGAGCTCCCAAGGGAATGGTGAAATTATAATCATTTTTTTTACAAAACTGCCTTAATTTATAGTGTGTATAATGAAGGGGAGCGATATGGACAAGATGAGACAGAAAGAACCTTTTGTAGTACTTAGTGATCATGGTCTGCAGTAGAAGAGGACACAAAATGTAAAGTGTTATTATACAATTATACAATTGAATGATGTATTAGATTAGGATTGAGAACAGTGGCTCCCAGTAATGTGATTTTTGTAGCTATAGAAATGATGCTGCCTTTTGAAGTTGATAAATCCAAAGATTCAGAAATAGAGTTATCTAGAGGAAAGAGAGTGAATTAAGTTTTGAACCTGTTGAGGGTTACACATTTGTAAGATATTCAGTCGTGGATTTCAGAAAAACAAAAACATGTGGGTCTTGAGCTTAGTTATGAGACCTATGACAAGCTATGTAGATGTTAGAGTTTTCTGTATATAAAAATTAAAAAAAAAACACCTGGAGGAATATCAACATAGAAGGTCTGAGGACAGAGAGAAGCACCCAGAAGAAAAAGTTTTGCCATAGAGTTAGACACATACCAAGAGTATGGTCCACTGATAGACCCACAGATATTACATTTCTTTTTCCATTCATCTATCTATCTTGATACACTGGAACATTATTTTGTCTTTAAAAAGGACATTCCGCTGTTTCCAACAATATAGACAAACTGGGAGGACATTATATTTAGTGAAAGAAAACAGCAACAAAGGTAAAAACCACATGATCTCATTGAAATGTAAAATCTACAAAAATCAAACACAGAAACAGTAGGATGATGGTTACTAGGGTCTGGGAGGTGGGTCACAATATATGGACTCAGTTATAAGATGCATAAGTTCTGGAGATCTAATGTACACGTAGTGATTATGATTTAAAACAATGTATTATAATCTTGAAATGTGCTAAGATAATAGATATAAAATATTTTTATCACATACATACGTACACATGCACTTACACAGAAATAGTAACCATGTGAGGTGATATATATGTTCCTTTCCTTGATTAAGGTACTCATTTCAGTATCTATATATCTATTTATATCAAATTGTACAAGTACAATATATTCAAGTTTTATTTTCAATTGTGCTTAAATAAAGCTAGAAAAAGTGTCATCATTTTACTACTTAGAGTGGAATCTTACAGATAATTTTACCAGCTAGCTTATTTAACATCCTTTAGTAGATTTCAAGACGCATGTTAAATTGATCAATATCAGAAATCTGATATTGATCCTAGGCCTTTATACCTTAAAAAAAAAAACTGTGATTATCCTCTGAGACTTCTGCTTTGCTTCATGTTCATTCAGCTTATGGGTATCTGCCTGGCAGGGCTCTAGTTACTGTGATTATGCTAGGCTGCCAGAGAGACCTTGAGGGGCATAGATAAAGATATATGATATTTGAAAGTACTTAGAAGAAGGAGGAGAGGAAAGACCTGTATTTCTAGAGATACTAGGATAACTGCCAAGGAGTCTAAATCACACTAAAATTACTTTTTGAAGAGATCTTATTGGGGATTCAATAACCTTTCCAATGAGACAGAGAAAGAAAAAAATGTCCCAGAAGTTACAATTCACTCTAGCATTTTATATCATATTATCAGGAAGAATAAAATTAATTCCAATGAACAGTATTAGATCAATTATATTATCAGATTGAATTAAACATTAAAAAGATACCATATCTAACCATGTTTAAGAACCTTCTACAGATCCTGCAGAAACATCTTCAATGTATTCTCATCTAACATTCCTTTAAGTGACACTTGAGAATATTTAAATATTGCATTTCACTCAAAATTCTAATACTCCCTCAGCAATTGAGCCAGCAGATTCTACTGCCTTTTATTACAGGAATATATTTCTTTCCATCCTTGTATCATAAAAAAATAAAATTTCAAATGACTCAGGGAAATATGAACACATTTTTGTAATTATATTAATTTTTCTAGGGCAAAATTATCTGTTGGAAATTCTGGATGCTTCTTCTGATTAAAAAAATACATATGCTCTTGGAATATCTGCATTAATTTTCAAAATATCACACTAAAACTACAAGTTGAGAATATTTTTAGCAAGCCATAACTAGGACGATTGGGCTTTTTCACTATGATGCAAATCCATAGTTATGTGTAGAATCCACCGAGGCTGCTGTATATAGCCCCCTTGGGACTTGGGTACACGGGGAACAATGTGCACATAAAGCTTATGCTGGCTGCTTTGCCATGAGTAATGCTGTTCCTGGTTCTTGACCCCATAATCTCATGTCTGCTGTCAGCATGCATGAAACCAGAGGGTCAATTGTTAGTTTGTAAGCAAAATAATATCTCAAATCCTTTACATTTTTGATACGTTATCATTTCCAATATGAGTTTTTTTAAATATCCAAAATATTTATCATAAGAAGTACTCTGAAAATATTTATTAAATACATGTATTAGATTGCTGAAAACTATGTTAAAAAATTCAGAAACCAGGTCTTAATATAGCAGATTAATAACTGAATTTTTTGAGGGTGAAAGTCTTTCATTTTAGCTAGCACCTCAGGTGACTGAGTCCCTTTAAAATTTTAAATCACTGGTATCAGAAAATGGGTGACTAGCTTGTTTCTTAGGTTATCACATAAATTTAATTTTTTTAATCAGTCAAGTGAGTCATAGTATAGTTTTAGTTTTATGAGAAACACTGCATACTCATGGTTAAAATGAAGTAAATATGTTCTGGAATACTATTTCCAACAATCTTTAGAAAATTTATGCCTTCATATCATCTGAGGAGTGTCCTTTATCCCCAATGTGCAAAGTAAATTGATTAGTCTACAACTGGCAACAATTATATAGGTTAATAGACAACTCAGGACAAGATGAAGATAAGTGGGCATATTTATATTTTTTTACATTTGATACACAAATTACTTATGCATAGAGTAATACCCACTGGAGCTGGCTACACACACACACACACACACACACACACACACACACACATATATATATCCATCTATATTTATCTGTATTTATCTATATTATTGGTATATCAATTAAGTGCTTTATGGCTGAAATCTATTTATGAAGATTGGCTAACATGTTTCCTGCAGCCAGCCTGGTTACTCAGCTTAACACACACTTCCTCCTTCTGTTCTTTTCTTCTGAGCACATGCAGTATGTACAGATATCTACTAGTTGTTTGGACTACATATTTAAAAAGAAGTGATCCTCTTCCTTATAACCCATGCCATGAAATGGTAGCTACAGAATACAAACAAAATTTAGCTGCAACATTATAAATAAATTAAAGGGAGGGCATATGTGCACTATAAGGATTTTTTTTCCCAGAGAATGTGTTAGAGAACTGACACAGTGGCTTCTAGAAAGGGGGGACTTGTTCACTAATTGTGTTGTAAGTTAGTTAATTAATTCACTAGTTGTGTTGTTAGTTAGTGCATTGGGAGAATTAAAATAATTTATAAATTCCAAAATCTGAATAGCCTTATCAAATGACAGAAAGCCTGAAACATCTTTTATACAATGGCTAATTCTACAAGTGAATATGAAGAACTATAGCATGTACAGATTCATCCGCAGCAAGTGGAAATCACGGTCATGAAAAGCTGAATTTTAAAAGTGGCTTAAACCTTTTTTGTAAATCATAACAGAAAATAACTTGAGGTTTAACCCTAAAACTACCTATGCTTCTGAAAATTTTTCATTTTAAAGAAGGATTGACCTATAGCTCCAAAGTAGTGCAATGAGTTACAAGTTTCATGTTGATATAGTGATGAGGGATAGAAGAAATAACTGCCCAAGTTTGCTGGATATATCTGCAATTTGGGAATAATGGGAAAAACTTCTTATTACAGGAAGACAGCTATCATCTTGAGGATAGTAGTGAATTATTGAAACTTGCTTCAGAGCAAGGTGAGGGAAAATTCAATGATTTCCTTACATTATTGCAAAAAAAAAACTGATTCATATTTTTGGCAGAGTTGTACTTTATTAATGACAAAGCTTAATAATTCCATGAAGATTTTATTTGGGTGAAATATTAAACATCCTTATTTGTGTTGTACACATCCTGCTCACTATGTTGACATTCTCAGGTACAATGAACATCATCTTATCTTTTCCTTGTGCACAAGCATCACGTTTAGCACATTTAGTATCTCATTTTGATTATGTAATCCTCCCTTAAAGTAAGGTATTTTGTTATATCCCTTTATGTGTGTAGGTTGAGCTTATGGAAAGCCTGATATCTGAGCTGATGAGAGATGTTGTGGCTGAGAAATTAACCTATATATCGAGTCTTATTGTAGAAGCTCAGGAATGGTCTGAGGAATTTTGCATCAGTTGCTGAAGCCTGTTAAACAGAGAATCACATAGCTAGAATCTTAACTGTGCATTAAGGCACTATATAAAAACCCCATCTGATTACAATAAAACTAGTACTTCTTTAAAGGGACTTAGGGAGTGGTAAGTCTGCAACTTTCTGGTAGACCATGCAGTTGTTTCTCACTTAAAACAACTACCTGCTTAACAACTGCCATTACTGTAACAGAATACTATAGAATACTATAGATAATTAGCATATAAAGAGGGAAGGTTTATTTTGGCTCACAGTATTGGAGGTTTCAGTTCATGAATAACTGGCCCCATTGTTTTGGTCCTATGGCAGGACAGCACATCATGGTGGTGAGTGCATGGTGGAGCAAACTGTTTACCCTATGAATGAAATGCAAAGAGATGGAAGAGAACGATTATTGGATTATCAAGGACATGTCTCAATAATAGGCAGATCCCCTATCAGTTCCCTCCTCTTGAAGTTTCTACCACCTCCCAATATTGGGGACCAAGCCTCTAACACATGGGTCCTTGGGAGATACTCCAGATCCAAACTCCTAGCAACATCCTTCCTATTTTATAGATGCCATATATTTATTTATTTATATCTTTTCATTAATTGCAAAATCATCCTTTCGAATCAACCGTATCTTCATTTTGCAGTTGAGCCAAATAAACTTGTAGATATTAATTTACCCAGTACTATATATAGTAAAATATAAACTAATAATTGCCTTTCTAAAAGCATAAACTGTTAACTAGTTGTTTTACTAACATTTTTTTTTTATTAGCCAGAGTAAAATGTTCCACAGATAAGGACTTTACTAACATACCCCCTGGACAACTGTGCAAAACAAACGAGAGATTCTATTTAAAACAATTTAATAACATAATTATTTATTAATAAGTAGAGGACAAAAGGAAACATGGGATGGTAAGTCCTTCTAATTTGTTCCTTTTTTTAGCTTGTTTCATCAGTAGTGGTGTTAGATAAGCAAGTGCCAGTTACTGGTTTCTTCCTATAGCAGTTTTACTTTATATGCATTATTTCCCTGCTCTGTGTCTTCGGTGTAGCAGATTTTGCCAGAAGGGCAGCATTAATTGATCAATAGGAATAGATTCAGGTTGTTGGGGAAAAAAATTGTAGTGATGCTTCAGGTGCAGCCCAAAATCAATAAGGAAGAGTGCTTCTTAACAGAGTGAAATGAAGAGCAATTACTTACTGCAGCTAAATGACATCCTGTGTTGGATCATTGTCGTTGCTGGAGGCTGATAGGCACCAAACTGAGGGGCTGCAGGATAAGCAGTTGACATGGTTACAAATGGTGTGTACCAAAGAGATGATTTAACCTGAATTGGTAAATTAGATCTGTAGTTATACAGACTGTCAGAGTCTGGAAAATGTTTTCTTATTGAATTCTTGAGAAAATTCACAAAAATATTAGTAAGAATCATAGTTTTAGCTTATGGCAAATATCTCAACCTCAGCACTGTTGACATGTTGGACTAGGTTAATTCTTTTTGTCCTATCTAACCTAGGCAGGGTGGCATCTCTATCTCCTACCACTTAGATATTAATAGTCACACACCCAATATGAATATAAGAAAAATTTTCCCTAAGAGGCAGATTGCCCCAACTGAGAATTACTTACTAACCAAAAATTTTAACTTGATTCATAACATGTTCATATTCTTAACGTATTCATATTTGTGTTTCTTCCCTGGTATGATTCTGAGATAGGTAGAAATGAAGGCCTTTTTATATAGACATGATGAAAGACAGGAATTTTTGCCATTATTATCTAATTTAAGAGTAAATCTCAAAATATTTAGAATTCCTTTCCACTCAGATTATTGTCTTTTGCATAGGTGTGCTAGTTTCATTTAAATATTGTATCCCTGTGATTGAAGATATTATTATTCTTTCTGTAAAATATGTAATACATATAGGCAAAGATATGTTTGTGCAACAACCTCTCTCTATAAGGGACAAGAGGAGGATAATAGTATTTCTGGTGTATCATTCTGAATATTCAAATCTTCACTGAGTTGTTAAGATTTTGTGAGTCCAAGCCCCTATATGAAACAGTCCCTGGAAATTTCTTGTAATGCAGGATTTGTACTCAATTCAGAATGATTTTTGCATCATCAAACTCCCACTTGAAATAAAGTCTTCTATAGCTAGAGTTATCCACATTTAGGATTTACCTCTGCATTAATTGGTATGATACAAAACTCAAGGAGATGTGTTCTTTGATTGATAGGTAGCATGTTATCTGATTATGGAAAGACTTCATAACAGGGATGATTCTTTGAGTTAACAGTCATAAATTTAACTACAACTGGCTAAGGGTCATCTAGTCTGTCTGTCTCTCTTTCTATATATAAACCCTTACACATATATAAATAGAAAAGATAGATCTGATGGGATTATTTACCTTAGAGAAGGATTTCTCTCCTAGTATGCTGCTTGTCATAGGATCATATGGAGTGTATGTTGTAATTCAAGAACAGAGCCCAAACCCAGAACTAATGAGGAGGATACTTTGGTGTATGTGTACCCCAAAATTTTATTTCAATTGGCCATAAGATAAACATAGCAGTAGGGTTTTGCTTTTCATAATGCCTTACTTTCTTGTTGAGGATTGCATTTGAATTTATGCATAGATTTATATAAGAGCTCCACAAAATTTAAAACATTGTGACAGACCATAGTTATCTCCTGGGAGTTAGAAGGAAGAAAAGATTCAAAAGATACCATGCACACTCTGCTTTTAGGAACCCCAGAGCTTTATACATATCTTCAACCTTTGGTTATGAACTTGAAAGGGCATTGCCTTGACCCGATGAGTTGAGAACCAAGAAAGCATCTACAATATAATTTTTTAAGCATTCTGGGTACTAGAAAGCTATAGAATTTGGTTTATCTACCTACCAAATGTTTATATAGCATGCTTTGTTAGCAACACTGTATTTTTTTTAAAAATTCAGCTATATGTAGTAAAATAAAATCATGAAAAGCAGTAAGTACTGGGAAAGCCCATGACCTCTATATTCTTTCTTTACTTAGCAAAGATAAATTCAATAAATAAATACTAAATGTCAGAGTCCAAACTACAGTGCTCCCCTTTTCTATGTGGAGTTTTATTTCAGGGATTGGAGGCCTATTTCTCTACCATTCATCCCCACACCAAATCAGCTAATTTGCAAACTCTAGAGAAAGAATAAATTTCAAAGTTCAAGGCTTCTTGTATTTTAGACTTACTAGACCTTCTACAAAGAAGCATGATTTCTCTGACTGATGTGAATGAGTACTGGCAAAGTACCCTCACTGACACAGTATAAATATTTTTGGAAGAGTTTATTTTGTATTGGAAAGGCTCTGAGCAATGGAATCCAGTCAAGAACACCCTGATACTATGCAGATTACTTTTCTGTCAATAGATCTTTCCAGATTAAAAATATTCTAGGAAAAATTGTACATATATTTATTTCAAAGTATTTCATCATTTGTTCATCTTACTGGGGAATATCAGTAAACGTCTTCTTTTTACATAAACCCTGCAAGCAAATAAAATATTACCTTTGGTGTTGAAATATGTAGGTAATAAATCGAACATGTGGTCATTTTTTATCTTGGCGAATTAAAATTGATTTGATGTCCGTATTTTTTTTCTTTATGTTTTCTCTGTACTTTTACTCTGTGTATAAACACCAATAAGTTTCTTATAATACTTATTTTAGGGTTTGCATTTTTCACAGAGTTTTAAAAAATTTTGATCCTTGCCTCTTACATGAAGCATTTGAATCAAGTGTAACGTGGAAGTTTAAATATCCCACTGTTTGTAACACATTTCTATTCCTAACAAGTGTATTTACTCTGATTTGCCTTATTTAGACATCAATCAACATTCAGTTGTTCAATCAACCTTCCTAAAATGGTGCTTTGTTGTGTCATTGAACTCATAAACTTTAAATACATCTTCACTGGATTTAAAATTACAGACTGTTTAAATTAGCAGCTATGAATCTACCCAACACAGACAACTTAAATACATGATGTTCTCTTGCTCCATCCCTATGTGAACATTGTGGCCTGGGTTGCAGTTCTGTGCTAGAGCATTTGCTTCGTATGCCTGAAGCCCTATGTTCAGGATACCAGCCATGTGAGCAAAACGAAAAATAACTATGTGAATGTCCTACTCCACCTTAGCAAGAAAGTGTAATACTAACAATTCCCAAAACAGTCCTTGTGAATATATACCTGCTAATATTTCCTAATGACAGAAATGCTTTATTAACTTGGCAGAAATCCAAATTATACTCATTTTGGAGGATATAGTTGAGATCACTACTTTATGTTTTTTCTCTTTTTCCTTTGTTTCACCCAAGCTCTCTCCTTTTTCATTTATTTTTAACATATGTTTATCAAACACTTATTTTATATCAGGAACTAGTCTTGGTGCTGGGAATACAGCCATGAAACATTTGACAAAATTATTACTTCCATAGATATTTTGTTGCAATGTGTGACAGACATTAAATAAATCATACATAACATATATGCATATACATATAACTGCTATAAAGAAAAATTATGGATTGTATTTGTGTCAAGAGCTTTTAAAAACATTTTATCTTGATTTAAATTGTAGAGTGTGAAATGCTTTAAAATGTTCAGGGCACTGAGTTATGGCTCTCTAGTTAAAGTAAAGAGAGGAACATCTAGGCAGAGGCTCAAAGATAAAAATTAAAGGAACTGAGGACGGAGTTAGCTTTTCATATTTAAAAATGTGAAGGTGCTTAGTGTTGTTGGAAGTTCAATGATTGAGAAAAATTATACTGGGAAGAAATTAAGAGAAGTATGTGGGACTAGATCATCAGGGTTATATAGATCACCAAAGAATTCAAATCTTCTTGAAATTTCCTGGAAAGATATTAGAAGTCAATTCATGATTTCTTTGCATTTTAAAAATATTTATATTGCTGTTTGTGGTCTGTGTATTGCATGACGGTCCAGAAGTATTGATGCAATAAATCTAGCATGATATAATAAAGTATTGAACTAGAAGGATAGAGGGAGAGAGATGTGAGCAGAATAGAGATAGAATCACTGTGAAATCATGATGGGTGGAATGATAGGGAGTGAAAAAAGAGAAAAGGACAAATCCAGATTTTCTCTGTGGTCTCCATTCATTCATTTGTTCAACAAATACTATTGAAATTACTAAGATGCAAACCAGATATGATACAATTATTCTGAATTCAGGTAGGAAAATAAGATTGAGATATTTGTGATATAGTCATGGAGATAGATGAGTAAAATTATGAAAAGTAATTTAGGTTGAAATATAAGTTTAAGAGTTGTGCACCTAGCTTCTAAGAAGAATGTAAACCTGATCGATGCCATTGTGACCCAAACACTTAGTTGGAAAAGTGTGTACCAAAGGATTTTGACTAATAGTGATCAGAGAAGCAAACCAAACTTGAGGTCTGAGATGCCACAAATCCCAAAAGATCACAGAATTTAAGATGAGGTTGCTTACTACACTTAAGGACTTCTTTAAAAAAAAAAAATACTCTTTTTAAAAAATATTTATTTTTTAGTTGTAGTTGGACACAATACATTTATTTCACTTATTTATTTTTATGTGGTGCTGAGGATCAAATTGAGGGTCTCGCACATGTGAGGCGAGCGCTCTACCACTGAGCCACAACCCCAGCCCGCCCTTAAGGACTTCTTAATGCAGAACAATGTGTAAGCTGTTACTTTGTTTGTTTTGTTTTAAAATTTGTTTGCTTTTTTGTTTGAATTTGTTATTCATTACAGCAAAATGCATTTCAACTCATACTACACAAATGAAGCACAATTTTTATTTTTCTGGTTGTACACAAAGTAGAGTCACACCATTCGTGTCTTCATATGTGTACTTAGGGTAATGATGTCCATCTCATTCCACTCTCTTTCCTACCCCCATCCCCTCTCCCTTACCCTCCCTCCCCTTTGCCCTATCCAAAGTCACTCCATTTCTTCCATAAACCCCACCCCACCCCATTATGGATCAATATCCACTTGTCAGAGAAAACATTTGGCCTTTGGTTTTTTGGGATTGGCTTACTTCACTTAGCATGCTATTCTCCAACTTCACCCATTTACTTGAAAATGCCATGATTTTATTCTCTTTTAATTCTGAGAAATATTCCATTGTGTTTATATACCACAGTTTCTTTATCCATTCATCAACTGAAGGGCATCTAAGTTGGTTCCACAATTTAGCTATTGTGAATTGTGCTTCTATAAACATTAATGTGGCTGTGTCATACACTGTTTTTAAGTCCTTTGGGTATAAACTGAGGAGTGGGATAGCTGGGTCAAATTGTGGTTCTATTCCAAGTTTTCATCTTAATTTATAGGTCTTCAGGAGGAGTAAAAGTGAAATGATGGTAGAATAATAGATAAGAAGGAATTGAGAAGTTGTAACAACCAAAGAAAGAATTATTTTGGGAACATTTTTGACATAGGAATTATATTGTACCACATATTTTTCACTATTGGTATGACTTGAAACACTTTTACTGTTGTAGTGACTTACTTATTTTTTTTTTATTTTTATGTGTGTTAGTTTAATTTCTTAAGCAAAAATAATTTATGTTTGATTTAAATTAAGTGTATGAATGGAATGACTAGTAAAAGGGAGAAAAAACAAAGAAAACAAGAAATACAAACAAAAATAATAAGGGACATGCACTGTCCTTTTGAACTACTTTTGGATTTTAATCCTTCTTAGACAGCCTTCCACCAATAGTGATTTGTAGGAAATTGCCCAAATTATTCAGTAACAGCACACACTCAGTCTATTGAGTTGGTTTCTTGGAAAACTCATTTTCTACCAAGTAGCATCTGCCAATCTATATTGATATTAGAGTGAAAACCACCAACTTATGGCTACTGTATTGATTCACCTCAGCTCTAAATTCCAATTCCAACATTGCCTTTATTGAAATGCGGGAGACCTCACCTCTGTAGCAGGGGAAGAATTACTCTTTCTGCCACTAGACAACTTCAGTCAGAAAAATGCAGATAGGGCTACCCTTAGCCAACGTCCTGTTATCACCTCATTCCTTTTTAATTACAGCTAATTACAGCACAACTAGCAAAGGTCAGTGGTTATTTATGTAGGCTTTATCACCACACACTTACCCCTTTACTTTACTTTCTCATAAACAAGCACAAAATATCTGCCATGCACTACCTTAAGAATTTGTCTATTTATTTGTCATTTTTAGTACACAAACTTAACAGCTATAATCTCATTTACATATCTACAGTTCATGAGTATTGCTGAAATATAATGTCTAGCATTTATAATTGGATATTCCATTATGCATCCTTTGGCCCTTTGTTTTTTACATCAGATGCACAACTTATGTCCATGCATTGATGTGAAAGTTAATGGTTCTGCACAGAAACACTAAGCAAACAAAGCTATGGGAAATCTTGAACTGGTTGTTGATTATTACTACTAATAATTGTTATAATTCAGGGCAAGTCATTTATCCACTCTAGCCATATTTTCCTTATAAAATCCAGGGAAAATACATTAGCTTTATATCCTATCTAGCATCTTGGATTCTTTATTGTTAAATCAAAATAAATGAAAACATTCATATTTTCAGTGAGAAACTTGTTATGATATATGGAATTAATTATAGGACAATAACTGATATTAATCAAATGAAGATAAGTGACAATAACATTTTTAAGTCTTAGCAATTTGTAAGTTTATCTGACTCTCATTGAATTTTGTGCTTTGTTGATTTTTTTCTATTTAAAAATCAATTTTAGATCTTTTTAAGGATGACTAACTTTGAAGCTGTCAGCCCATCTGTTTTCTCTTTGTTAAGCAGACTTTTTGAGGTTACTCTTGAGTTTGTAAAGAAATTTATTTGCTTTGATAAAGCAGGTTTCAAAAGAAAAAATAGCCTTAGAATTTCTTTTCACACTCTATAGTAAGTGTTTCAACACCCATAAACTCATCCTAAGTAGAAAAAAATGATTGGTTATTTTAAAAATTGCTATTATTAAATAAATTTATTATCTCCAAGGCTCAACTTTTTACACAGTGAAAGAATGTATTCATGAAATTCCATGCTTCTTCAAAAATTGTTTCTAACTTGTAGGTAATGATATCCTGGCCATAACTTTCCATACCATAATTCATTTTCTGCTGTATCTTATTTCTTATTTATTCTATGTGAAAACATTTCAGAATATTAGGCTGGGAAAAATGAATACACTTCATCACAAATCACAAGGAATTCTCCATACTATACATTTCCATACATATGTTTATAATACTTTTTGGAGTTCTAAATTCTTTGAAGCACTTTTAAATTTATAAAGTCACCAAACCATCAAGCAGAAACATGTAAGTTTTTCTCTGTTACATCACTGCCTTGTATTATGTTTCCAGAACTTTCATGAATGATGTCTGCTCAGCCTTAAATTGTGCAAGCTTCTGAAAGATAACATAGCCAAATGTAATAATACAAGATGGGTGATTACATAAAAATCACTTCTGAAGTATATTTTGAATTTAAAAAAAACTTGAATATAAACGGATCTTCAAAACATTTAACGTCAACTAAGAAAATAATATTGTGAAAAAATGGTCAATAAATTCAGCGAAGACTCTAAGTGGGTTGATATTATTAGGATAATACTTCTTTCACACTGACTACATTGACATTTGCTCTGGGGGGAGGGGATCGATATAACTATGGATGAACTCTTTATCTACTTCCTGTGACCCTTTTCTTTAACATTATTCTTACCTACTTTCAAATTTCCTGTATCTTCTGGATGTTTCCTCTTCCCATAATTTCTTTTAAACCCACTTCTCTAACAATAATGTGCTTCATAGAAAAAGTTAAAAGACTAGTAACTTATAATGTTTCACTTCTTAAAGATATCTGGTAGTAATGTGTCTTATTCTGGATTTATTTTGCCTACTAAACTTAATCCAAAATAAGAAAAAAAAATTCAATACCTAAAGGAATTTAAACAAAAATGAAATTTTAATGTCAAAACAATTGAGCATGTGTAGTTAAATTTTTGACAAAGAGATAGTATATTGTATGGGACTTGGAATCTAAAGACCATATGTTACTGTCTGAATCATCTTAAGTCAATCAAGAGTCTCAGTTTTCCATCTACAAAATGAAATGAAGCATTAAGATTCAGTCTTAACATACTTTTATGAGGATAAATTGGAATGGTTATGTAAAAAGAATTCATAAAATTTAAACTGCACTGTCAATGGAGTGCTATAATTATGTTTACATTTATAGTATCCTCAAATTATACATTGCATTTAGGAATGTAGTGTCTTTACTCAATGGGTCAAGATTATTCCTAAAAATAAAATTATACCTGTATTACATAATCCTGATATAAAACAACAAATTCCAGTGTGGAATTGTTGTATTTTTAGTTCACTTCCTTTCTCCTGTTATCTATTAGATTAGGTAAATAATATATTACTTTAAAAATCTCTCACCAGAGCTTGTAGGGTAAAATTATTCAAACAATAATTTAAGCAAAAAAAAAAAAAATAGGGCTCATGTTATTTTATCATGGTAATTAGGTCTAGAAAACAACAGGAATAACAATAATCTAGATTTACTTAATCAGTGTTATTGTATGTATTTATTCATTTATTCAATACAAAAAATATTTTTACCTTATAAAGCAATAGCAATTGGCTATGAAGCCTATGAATTATTCACACAAAAGACATCATGTGCATTTAAGTATGTTTTTGAGATTATTCTTTGAATATTATTCTCCAGTAAATATTTTAAAATCTCACATGTGCTAGGTGTTAGACATCTTTGTGCCTGGATAGGAGACTCGTTTTTTAAGTTGATGCTATAGAGCCACAACAATTGTAAACATAAAAATTAGTTCCTACTTATTTCTCTTAGGCTTAAACCCTCACTCATCCCTTATATTTATAAATCCTACTTTTCTTGGAATTTCAGCTGAGCAGAGTAATACTTTCTCAGCTGTCTTCTGAACTGAGTCCTTTCCTGATAGCACTCCCCTTATTGCTATTATAAGCATCATCTGATATTCTCATTTTAGTCACCTTTTAACTAAGGAGAATTACTCACACGAGCTGCTCGCACACCCCCACATACAGACCTGTTAGTTTTACAAACACTTGTTATTTTCCAGGACTTAGATCTACCCAGAGTTCCTTCAGTCTAGTTAAAGAACAGAGCAAGGAGGCATATGCCTGGTTACTTATGAGGAAACTGGTCCATGTTTTCACTTTGCTCTAGAGGAGAAGGAGAAGAGGAGATCTTTCTCTCCTGGTAACCAGGACCCTTGCCAGCCATATTAACATTTGCCTTGCTTATTCTGTGCATATTCTCTAACCCTTTTTGTGTCCTAATACCCAACAGGACAATATAGTATCCCCTGTAGGATTTAGGAGTGAGGTTGAGCCAAAGGAGTAATTTAACTCCAGACAAATATGTTTTCCATTTTATACTTCTTGGTAATTTGTGCAATCTGAAAGTAACAGTTCTTATATTCCAACACCTTTGAATTTCTCTTTTTGTTTAATACATGAATTTATTACAGAGCTTCCTGCTTGCAAAGCAGTAACTGCTTTTGTATACAATCTCTCTGCGGTAGAGTGTTTCCTAGACCTTTAACAAAACTCTTCTTTTATCACTGAAAACACATTTCACAGCTAAGGTCGCAGACACATGTACAACAGTGCCAAAACCTTCCACAAAGACATGACCTGATATTCATAACTGCTTTAGAAATTATATCCCTCAATGCTGACAGGAAAAGGGCAGTCTGTTACTTTTAATAAACGTAGTCAGAGTCGCCATTGACAGTTCAGTGGTAGTGATTTAGAAAGAGGAACATTTTGATTGCATCCATTATGTGGTGCAAATCAAAGAGGACATTTGCTTTTCAAGTAGTTTATGACACTCTGGGTTGCCTCCTTTCTGTATTTGTAAAAATTGTTGTTGTTATTTTTAAGATCTTTTTTAGAGCACTGAGTGAAATGCTGCTAATTAAACTCGTTGGAACTCTAATGCTCCTTGGTTACTCTAAATAAAGAAATCTTCAGACTTTATGCACCATGCTATATAATCACTCATGTGTCATTGTTGAGCAAGATTTATGTTTACAAATGCTTCTAATGTCTATTAGTACATTGAATTGGCTAAGTAAAAGACATTATTTTGTTGTTTTAATGGCCATAGTATTTAAAAACAAGGATATGAGTTTATGTCTAATGGCTTTTCTTTTTGACATGTACTTGCTTTAGACTTTTATCTTTTTATCTAATTTAGGGAAGCATCATAGTTTAGGGCAGTGGTTCTCAACTGGGGGCAATTTACCCACTCCCACTAGGGGATATTTGGCAATGTCTAGAGACTTTTTTGGTTGTAACAACTGGGTGCAGGTGCAGCTGACACTGGTAGGTACTAGCCAAGGAGGCTGTTTAACACCCTTCAATGAATAGGACAGACTCCTACAACAAAGAATTACAGGATTCCAAATGTCAATAATGCCAAATATCAATAATTGGGAACCCTTAGTTGAGAGCTAAATTGTGGTATTCAAACATTTAAGCTCCTATTTACATTTTGTTATCCACCGACCCTGGAATCCTAGGTAAGTATTTAAGGGCCAAAGTTTGTTTTCTTGTCTTTAAAACAAATCAAAGACATCTAATAAATATAAAAAATGATGACATATAAAACGGCACATATCTTGTCACATCATAAATATTCACTAAATCTTAGATGTTATACAAAATGACATCAGTTTTCTAGAATTCTAAACTTATACAGTGTAAGCTCTGAGTTCAGAATGAGAGTCCTTTCCCACCCTGTTTCCTTTCAACTTTAGATATCAGATAAACGTGTTGAAAACACCTATCCCTAGCTTGTTGAATATTTGTAGTTGACAGTAAATTTGTTTTGTCTGAATTCAAGACATGCTTGGAATTTTATGAAGCTTTATCAATAATAGAAAACCTACTATTTTCTTTTCATTGACATCATTTTAAATTACTTTATTCTGACAGGCTCAAGTTTAAGCCAATTATGGCCTTCATTAAAACTACATTAGAAACTAGTGGGATGGAGTTTTACAAGAAAAGATCTTTATGTCTCCAATAGCAGATCCCCTAGATAATACCAGATTTCATCCGGAACACTATAGAAACTATAAGTTTCCTCTAAGTGATGTGCTTCAATGAGAAGGTGACTTAGACCAGGGATACTTCCAATGAATTCTTACTTAAAACATGTCATAGTGCTAATTTCATTTTCTTAAAATAATTTACAAAGATCATTAGAAAAGGATTGGTAAAGAGATCCTTAAGTATCTCCAGGCCTAACTTAGCTTTCATGAACAGAAACAAAATAATAGTGAAGATCAGGATTAGGTTGAAAACACAATGAGGCAAATGAATCTAAAATTATTATCTAATGGTGTAGAAACATTATTCCAGTATGTGCAACTTTGCTGATATTTGGGGGAAAATTTTTTTGTTAAAAAAAGACAATATAATCTGAATTGTATTGGGATTAGATAAAAAACAATTCAAAGAAACTAATATACAAACAATACAGAAAATGAAAATACATTAAATACTTAGAGATTTCCATTTGTATTTAATGAGTACTATTGTATATGCCTTTATTCAAAGCAATTTTCATATATACAATCATATTTAGCAACAAATTTTTTGACATCATAATATTGCAGGTTCCTATTATTTTTGGTTCATATATTGATGTATCTGTGTTAAATTAACATAGGCACTTCAGAGTTTATCATTTGTTTACTGATAAGGTATTCACAATTTGAGCTACTGTGTCTGAACTAATGAAGTGACCACCTCAATCTTGACACTACAGGACCGTTATCAGGAGGGTCAGTCATCTGTTGAATCTTTAATTAATATGTTGCTGTTACTACTAAAATACCAAATTTTATTATTTTTTTTATTTTTACTAATTGGAATTTATTCTGACCACTGGCATTTACATTTCAAAATCTAAAATGTTTTCATGAATGGTGATAATGAAATGCAAGATGACACTGATTTGAAAACACATTATTGAGTTAAAGAGATTTAAATGGGAGTATTTTCATACCCCTGGCTTTGGCCAAGGAAATGTGTCTCCATCTGTCACGTTTGTACAACGGAGAAGAAAGAGATTAAGAACTGTCACTCTACAGTATCTGTCCTTTGATTCATTTTCTACAGTATTGACAAAATGTCCTTAAAGTGATTCTTTTTTCAGTTGTGTTGATCTCTAATGTTATAGATCTCTGTCATATTACTTTGACAGTTATGAAAGGCTTGTTGTTTCTTCAGGGCATATGTTGTAGTTACATGATATTTCTTATGGGGGAAGGTACAAGTAAAGGGGAGTGAGGCCACAAAACACCTCTGAAAGGCTGACCTCTCTCTTGGGAAAGACACTCTCAACTACTTTTCAGAAAACAAACAAACAAACAAACAAAACAAACAAACAAAACAATATATACATGCTCAGTGCATGGTAGTTTAATACTCAGGTAACATGTTAACCTCTATGGACCAAACTTACCAGTCTACCAATGAAAGGGAATTTTCAGTGGAAAGAACATTCCGTACTAGATAGATTGTTTCAGTTAGGAATCATGCTAATAAATTCTTAAGAAGTTTGGAAGTGTGCATATTGGTGGTATACTTGTAGAGTTACCACTCAAAAATATTTTTAAGCCAGGTGCTGTGGTGCACACCTATCATCCCAGCTACTCTGGAGGATCATAGAGGCTAGCCCAACCAGGGTGACATAGCAAGACTCCCCTCAAAAATTAAACATAATAATAATAATAATAATAATTTCAAAATTTTTTTTTCTTCTAATTAGTTACACATGACAGTAGAATACATTTTGACACATTATATATAAATGGAGTATAATTTCTCATTCTTCTAGTTGTACATGATGTAGGGTTACAGTGGTAGTGCAATCATAGATGCACAAAATAGGATAATAATGTTCAATTCATTTTACTATCATTCATACCCCTATAATCCCTCCCCTCCCTTCACTTCCCTCTGTCTAATCCAAAGTATCTCTATTCTTCTCTCCAGCCCCCTATCCCCTTATTATGAATTAGCATCCACATATCAGATAAAATGTTCTGCCTTTAGTTCTTTGGGATTGGCTTATTTCACTTAGCATGATATTCTCCAATTCCATCCATTTACTGGAAAATGCCATGATTTAATTCTTCTTTAAGGATGAATTTTACCAAGTTTTAGTATTATGACAAAAGTAATTTGAGTATAGAAAATCAAGAAAGAAAGAATCAGAGTATTAGTGACACAAATATTTGCAATTGGAATGCCTTCATGTCACACTGTCTCCAAATAGTTTTTGTAATATAAAGAGGAACTATACCTACATGAGGATGAAACTTAATCATTGAGATAAATTCAAAAAACTATCAAATGCCAAGCAACAAAAGACAAAAGAAATTTCAATGAGAAGCTGGTATGACTAATTAATGGATCATAAAAACTGAAATTAAAGTGCATGGCTTGTTTGCTTGTTTCAGATTAGTGCCCCATATTGTGCTTGCTTGCTTGTTTTTTCTTTCTTAGTGGTATGCAAAATAATAACGCATGTTAAAATCAGTGGCATCTTGAATTTTATGAAATATTGGCTATAGGCTCCAGTGTGTGTGTGTGTGTGTGTGTGTGTGTGTGTGTGTGTGTGTGTTTGTGGTGGGGGGAATCACAGGAAGTCAACTACATATATTCAAGGTGCAGACTTGACTGATTCACCACTAGATTTTTTTATTCTTTTGTCCTCTGCCAGAAACTCTAGGAACAGCTGTTTCATTGCTAAATTGTCCAAAGACTAACATAGACTAACATAGACATTTGAGTTTGGGGAAACAATTCTGATTTTGAGAAAAATGTGGCTAGGCATATGCTCTGAAAATTCATTTCAAGGAAGTGATTCCAAGAGTATCAAAGGAATTAACACGAATGAGTTATTTATTTTCCTCTAGGCCAGAGCAAACAAATGTGTGTGTGTGTGTGTGTGTGTGTGTGTGTGTGTGTATTCACTTTTTTTCAATCAAGGGAACTTTCCCTGTATTTTTCTAAACATGTTTCAAATTTGTCAAATTAAACATATATTCTAAAATTATAATTTTAGAACTAAAAGAAGTGAATGATTGTTAGTGTTTCTTCAAGATCAAGTTCCATTGTCTATTTTGGTGTCTCACTGAATGGCTTTGATGCCAAAGATCTGTGTATATGTATGTGTATACAAGGTCACGTAGTTCAATAGTGGCATAGCCAAGATTGGAGTCTTTTGGCTAAAGAGTCATTGCTTTTTCCATTATGCCAAATTGTCCCATAATATATTAAACATGAACAAGATACTTAAGGTAGCATTAAGTATCTTGATGCGATGTGACTTCCTCCTCCTTCTACCCGAACCCCCTACTTTCAGAACTCAGGCTTTCATTTTCACATTTGCTGAAAATGTTGGCAATTGATAGCTCTCAAGAATATTCCTCTCTAGAAATTTCTCTGGGGGAGAAAAAGAAAAGCTACTCACCATAGAGAATTCCCCTTACCAGAGTCCATAGTAGTTCAGTAGCAGGTTGACTTACACATATAAAATTCCTACCTACTTGGGATGCCACTGTAGCTCAGTGGCAGAGTGCTTTCCTAGCATGTGTGAAGCACTAAGTTTGATCCTTAGCATCACATAAAAATAAACAAATAAAATCAAGGCATTCTGTCCATTTACAACTACAAAAAAAAAAAAAAATCCCAACTACTTGCCTGAATTGGGGAGAACTATGAAGAACCACTCCAAATTCAGACCTCCCTTTATCATCAATGGAGATAAATTAATTTAATCTCACCCTCTGCCTGACTCTGCTTTCTTCATTCCTCCATAGGGGTTGGCTTAGAGAAAATTCCCAGTAAACTTCTTAGTAAAATCTGTTATAGTCTTGTGTTCTTTGAAGCCAAACTACAATAATAAACATTAAATTATTAGAATATTCTAGAGAAAATTACTTTCATTTTAAATTTAGATAGGAGTGCTTTAAATTCTGAAGGATGAAATAAACACCTATCAAGGTAATTTCATGGTCTATTGGTCACTTTATATTGTTTTTGTTATTATTATTACTGTGGCTGCTACCAAGATAAGTATGTTCAAGATATAATGTTAGGTATTTTGCACACAATAGTTCCTTACCTATTCAAAAAATTCAGTATAAAGACACAGGTATAAATATAAATCTTTCTTTCACAGATAAGGAATTGGAAACAGGAAAATTGACTGACTTGCCATAGTCACTCAGTTAGAAAACGTGTGATTCTAGTTTTTTTTTCTCATTGAATTTTAAGCTGCCTGAAGGCAATATCTAGATCTCTTTTGAACAGAATGATTTCCAAGTATTTATGCAGCACCTTCCCTTCAGTAGTAGTCAATAAATATTTACCATACGAATAGGTGAATTAATAAATGGCCCCCAATCCAGGTTATTAATCCCTAGGCTATACAATCTTCCATCTCCATATGAATCCTGCACTTAATGGTGAACAAAACAGAGAACTTTATGAAAAAAAAATCTATGTCAAATAGATAGGAATAAGTGATTTAAATATGTATTCTTCTTTAAAAATTGCAAGTGATATTTTTCATTTTCTGTGGTAGATTCTCGTGTATTTTGTAGGCACCTGATATAATATTTGAGAGCCCACTCCCTGTGGGCTTGAGTTATTTGATCTTTTTTTTAACATGAATTTACTAAAACTGTATGTTCAATCTAATACATCCCAGAAGGGCAAAAACAATTACATAAAGAGAACAATGAACTGTGGTGCATGCCTCTAATCCCAACAACTCAGCAGTTTGAGGACAGTCACAAGTTCAAGGCCAGCCTCATCAATTTAACAAGACCCTGTCTCAAAATAAGTAATGAAAAGGGGTTACAAGTGCAGCTCAGTGATAGAGTGCTCTGCGTTCAGTTCAGTCTCCAGTAAGAGAGGAAGGAAGAATGGAAGGAAGAAAGGAAGGAAGGGAGGGAAAAGAAATGAATTTGTCTCAAAATGTAATATTAGAGAAATGGATATGAAATATCTATCTACCTTCTCAACTTTCCTAGGCGACATGGTAAAAAAAAAAAAAAAAAAAAAAAAAGATGACCACAAAAATAAATAAATAATTGAGATGATAGATATGTTAAACAGTTTTATTTAAACATTTATATAATAATGGTTTGAAAGTTAAAAATAATACTATTAGAAAAAGACAGTTCACTGCTGGTGTTCTCATCATAGATTTACTAATGTCTCCTTTGTCCCCAAATATTTTTCTCATGATACTCTCAAGTAGTACCCATGATATGGTCTAGCATTTGGCTGCAGAAACTAAACACAGGTTGATTAAGTATCCATTAGTAACAAATTCTACAATTAAGAAAACATCTGTGGTCCTGTCATAGAGATGGAGAGAAATTAAAAGCTCACGTTTCTAAGTAGGTCCTAAACCTAGAGTGCTGAAAATTAGTCATGGAGAAAAAGAAAGCTAATAACATAAAGAACCAATCAAATACAAATTAGTAGATGAGTGAAAGGAAGTCTAGTAGAGCAGAGGAAGGAGAATAGGAGAGGGGAGGGAAGACAGAAGGGGAAAGGGGGGATCATGAACTGAAATTGATTCTCATGCATGTATGAGTTTGTTGGGATAAACCCAAATACTATGTATAACTATAAAGCTCTAATTAAAAGAAGAGTAAGTTACAAGTTTCCTTAACAATGAAAATTGAATGGAAATATTTTACTGTTCTTACCCCCAAGAAAATTTGCATAAGGAGTAAGAGAAGCTACTTCAAAAGATTCTCATGAAGATCCACTATGTAAAAACATTATCAGAATGCTAGATAAAGTACACACTAAATACATATTATGTATTATTATCACTAACAGATAACCTTTATTCAGCAAATGTTTGTTAAATGCTTGATCTGTGCCAAGCATTGGGTCAGGAGATTAGATATTAAGGAAGTTTGTTGACTGGAGATTGTGTTTTCACAGTAGAGTAGCAAGCACTTGATTTTAAAGAGTCTGAAGAAAACAGAGAAAACAAAGATAATTTTAAGATGTCAGCCTGACAGGTACCTTTTAGTAAGAGGAAAATACACAGGGAAGAGTAAGTTTCACAGTTTAAAATTAATTTTTTTGGTTTGATGTCAAATTAGTGATATTAATTATACAACAGTGATGGTGGCTGGATAAGCAAACTGGGGTCTAAGAAGAGATTCGATTTGCAGATTTTCAAGGGAAAAGTGAAAATATGGATATGCCATTTAGATGTATGCCATTTAGATGCAAGTTAGCAGAAATTTCCTCTGGTTCCTTCAGCATATGCTGTACCACCTACTGCCACCTAGGTAGCTCCTCTCTCTCCCCCTACCTCTTTCTCTTGATTTTCTTCTCATTCTTTATAGTTTAATATGTCTTTCATTTTTACTTCCACCTGTACAATGAGCCACCTAGCTTTAGTTTCTACCTCAATGTATTTTTCTAAACCAATATACTGTAATCTTCAGAGGAATTTGAGTACCAGCTTTGACTCTGCCTCCTACACAGCATGATTCAATAAGCCATGTCTAACATGCATTTCTAGTAACACTCTGGGTATGTACTTCAATAATGTACTTCAAAATGTAAAACACTAAGCCAACACAAAATAACTGCCTCATGCATTAATATTCATTACTTAGTAAAATAACCTATATTTTCAGATTATGCTTTAAAATTCAAATTTAGGAAATAAGATACATTAATTTCAAAATGTCTTTTATAGTAAATTAACCATTTAACCACTATATGTAGTAGTATTGCACAGAAAAATTAGCTGCAATGGAAATTTCTACTGATGTTTTTCTCAACCTCAGAAAAGTTGAGGTTTTGAGCACCAAGGTATAAATACTACTCTGCATTCTATGTATACTATGAATGTGTTCTTAAAAACATCTTTCCCTCTCTGTATTTTATTCTAGGCTACATATCGAAATCGAATTGTGAGCCAAAGTCTCAGCACAAGGGACAGAAAAGCAATCCATACTCCCACCGAGGACCATTTTAGATACGCAGCAGCCGACCAGACAAGCCCTTACAAAAACAAGGCCTGTCAACTGTCAAGTTTATGTTTCAGTAATTTCTTGAAAGACAAGGAACTAGCAGAAGTTATCAAACACTCCAGAGGAACTTATGAAACTCTCACTTCAGAGGTTACACAGAATTTACGAACCACTGTTGGGCAGAGCTCCCTGAAGCCAACAGCTAAGACAGAGGGACTCTCCACGTTGTTAGAGAAACCAAAGGACCAGGCTGCTGTGGGCCGCCAGCATTCAACCTTTACAGGCAGGTTTGGACAGCCACCAAGAGGGCCAATCTCTTTACACATGTACAGCAGGAAGAATGTTTTTCTGCACCACAATTTACACACCACTGAGCTTCAGACTCTGGGCCAGCAGGATGGGTAATTAAGTCATCCTATTTGTGTCTCTGGGTAGGATAAAGATGGTTCACGTTTTTCAGGCATAGTTCATATTTAATTGTCATGTACTTTTTATTACATTTATTTTTAGTCATAAACAAAGACCCGTGGGATTTTAAAAATTATTTTTATTTTGAAGAATGAGAGTTTAAGCATGTTAATTGATTTAGATTGAATGGCCTTGAAGAATTTACTATGTATATGTATAATAAGTGGGACCATCTTGCTGGTTTATATAGTTCATAATTTATTGATCTTTTATCTCTATCACTTACTGATGTGTATTGAGGCATTGAGGTTTCAGAAGGTAATATCAAATAGCACTCTGTTCACTATGTTGATGGTGTTACTGTAAAAATAGATATGAAGTATAAATAGGTAAAGGAATTGTAAAGTGTATTAAACTACATAGTTAATAGAAGGAGGAAAACAGAAGAATTTTAAAGTCTTATATTTGGTGGTGTATTTATTTGAGGGATGAAACTTGTTTGTAACCTAGAGATGTGTTTGTCTCTATTACATACATTCAAGTTTGAAATACTATTGGCAGGGTGGGGAACTGTTTGTTTTATTCCTTAAATTTTTAATTTAGACTACTTAACAAAGGATTCCAGACAGAGTAATTGTGAGCTAAGTAGGGAATAACAGCTCTGATTGTCACAAAATTTTGCTTTTAGTTTTAGCTATTGATATAGAATTATCACATCATAACATGGTGAGGTGGTAAAGTCAGCTGAATTTTTAAAAAATGGTTCATAAGGCATGACATCCCATGTTCTTTGAATCACTGTCCTAAACATATCATCACATTTTTAAAAAATTTCAGGGATAAAATATTCTAAGAAAAATATTCATTTGCTTCCCTTTTCTTGTATTTTTAAATGTGCATTTATTTTTATGTACATTATTTTGCTTTATATGTATCAACCCATAAGACTATGAATTGAGGAACAGAAGGTGAATTTTTTATATCCTGGATACAATACTCTGACTGCAGTCATCTAGATTTAGTAAAGAAGGAAAATATATGTGAATTTTGGTAATTTGATCTTAGAAATAAGCTTCTAACAGAAATATTTAAAACTCATTTGATGGTAAATATTTCTTTCTGAGAAGGGTCTAATATGTTGTATACTTAAGTGCACAAGGGATAGATCAATAAATCTAAATAAAATAATTTCATGTTTAATAGTAATAGAGCAGTATCAATGGTAGACATAAATGCATAAATAAGTAATTTTAAAAGGACAATTGGGAATCAGGGCTGCAGTTCTTTTATATAAAGATCAGAACTGGTAACTATATTCACATTAGGTAGAGTCCACGCAAATTGAAACTGTCATACCCGCTGCATGATCTGTTTCCCTTACATTCTCTAACAGACAAAATCCATCAGCATGCACAAATGAGATGAATAAAGGGAAATTGAGATAGCAGTTTTAGCATGGCATCTGACTAACCTGCTTAAATCAAAGCTATATGTGAAGTGCATCTCCTAATATAAAAATGTATTTGAGCTCTAGGCTTTGGGGGGGAAACCATTAGATCCCCACTTCCCAGCTTTAACTATTGAACTTTGATAAATTTTCAAACTTTGATTAGAATTGTCAGTAAGGAGTACAGAGAATACTTTGTACTTGTAATTTCGATTTTCCAAAGAAGACATGTGCATCAAGACAAACATTTGTCAAACGTCTTCTTTCTTTGTATGTTTGCAATTCTGCCAAAAGAGAACAATACACGTTACAATTTGCTTGACTTAATGAGACTGCTGTCTAAAATTCCCACCATATTTTAGAAACTATAATACTAATGCAGATATACATTTGGGGCAGGACAATATTTAAGAAATTATAGAAAAAATATAATTATTAGTTGTGGAATTCAGCTTGATTTGTATTGAAAGTTCCTGTGTGTTGCTAGAACATTTTATACCTGTAAATAAATAAGCATGATAAAATAATCAAGGCTTTTTTTCCCAGGATATGGAAAAACTATGTATCACAAATAATGTTTTTGATTTGGACTTTTGGAGTTTATAGTTTTGTTTTCCTGGAATATAGACTTTTGAATTATACTTTGTAAAAAATAATCTATTTAAGAAAATCTGTCATTTAATAGACATTTTAAGAGATGTTTTAAACACTAGTATTTTCTTGAATAATCTTTTTTAAAGCTGAAACATTCAAAAGAAAACCTGGACTAAACCGTTCAATTTTAAAAGGAGGGGTATTTTTTGGAAATATCATCTTAAAGCAGTTTTGTATCAGTATTTTCAGCATTGTTATAATATTATTTGTAATACTCAGTGTAACTCAGGCCTGGAGAAGGTGTAAGCCCACTGTGTTAATGCAGATCAGTAACTGTAAGACAGGGGTCTTTTGTAAGTTCCTCTTGTGTAGATAATATTCTGTCATAATAATGGCATGTGGGCATTCTTTCAGCAAACTGAAATCTTTGTACTAAAATCTCTAGTTTTCTAAGACAGTTCCATGTATAAAAATGATTTATACATCTCTCCAAGGCAGTACATATCCAAAGACATGACACCAGGGGAAAAAGTGCTTGTTTTTCTAATGAAGCAGTGGTCTTGCCTTTTCCTTCTTCTTTCTTTTGTGCATGTATATGTGTAGCTAACCCTAAGTAACCCTGTAAAATTTCTGCTGCAAACTGTCTCTTCGAAACCCAGAATGTGTTTTAAAGGACAATTATGAAGAGACCTCCCTTGAAGGAAAGCTGTTTCTACCTTAAATAAACTATACACACATTTTTTAATGACTGGCATATGTCAATGTATTTCTTTGAACTCAGTGATTTTTTTCAGATGATTTTATACACTAATAGCGTCACCATAAAGCTATGAATTATCTCTGAAATTATTTTTGCTTTTTTGGAACACCCTCATCTTTGTTCAAATGACACCATGAAATTGATGCTGTATTGTGAAAGATAGAAATTTACCAGGATATCAGTATGCTCAGGGTAAGAGCCTAGAGATACAGGTTATTCAAGGTATTTCATATATATATATATTATATAATATATAATATATATTATATATAATATAATATAATATATAACATATAATTGTTATCTGAAAGATAACATTAAACAATTATAAACAAATATGTAAATACATATTTACATGATTTAAATTGTTTCTAAAGATTTTCATACTTAATTGGGGGTTATGACCTGGGTTTTATTTGTTTTCCAATATTTAATCCAAACCCATTGTATTATTTTCTCAGCATTGAGCTCCTATTGAATTCAAATTTCCATTTTTGTTTTGTTCACCTTGTATGCTCGATAGAGATAATACTGACACCCCCTCTCCCAGAAACTTTGCTTTCTTATTGGGTATTTAAGGACTATGTCCCTAAAATATACGATCATATTCTATTAGCCTTCTAGGTACTTTCTTGATCATTTAGTTACTGAAACACTAGGAACAGTTATTGGATGGCAAGTGCTGCTGTTTCTCTATGTCCCTGTTATGATTACCTTCCTCATTATCAAGGGATAGTAAACCATATCTGTAGTCATTTTTAATAATGGGCATAATCTTATAATCTCACAACATTTTTTAATAGTCTCAACCCTCATTTTTGTAATCTTGAACCACTTTTAGAAATTTGTAATCTGAAAAGCTATAGAAGGAGGAAGTACTTCACAATGTCCTAAGACTCCGCTGAACCAAGTATACATGACAGCTGAACAGAAAAGGGGATGCACACAAATCTGGTGTCTATGATTATCACCCATGTGACTAAATCACATGCCCAATGTCTAGAAGAGTTTTCCTCACTAAGGTATCTGCTTAAAGGTAGCAATGATTCCTTTTTAAAAGGATTCTTATTGCATTCTAACATCTGACTGTATTTAGGCATTCTTATCAGTTTTTACATATTTTCATAAAAACATATATATTTTTATATAAGAATATTTCAAGCACACCATATTTTAGAAATTTGCTGCTTCTAGAATTAAAACTTTTAAAAAATTTCTTGGGTTTTTTCCCCCATGTTCTGACTTTGTCATGTCAACTCTAGGCTCTATGTAATTGCTCTGCAGGGATGTTAGAATATATAAACTAGTATTTGTTTTTATCAAAAGATGAATTGCATTGTAGTATAATTACAAGAAGCTAAGTAACCAACAACCAAACAAAAGTAGTTCACTTCTCCATTAAGATAAATCACCATCGTCAAATCTTTATTTTTAAAATTTTCTCTTTTGCCAAGTTGTTTCATCAATAGACAGACTAAAAACATATCCATGGACAATTTGTTTATGATACATTTAAAATTTTGCTAGAATCTAGTTCTAGTCTGAGGAGTACAGCACAAGTAAGAATAGCTCATCCTGTAGTTTCATTATGTATGGAAAACAATGGAGGTAATCCACTTGTTCACTATGATCTAGAGAATTTCCCAACAACAACAACAAAAAAATTCAGGTACAGTAAAAATACTTAACTATACAGGGTCATTTTTTTTTCCATTTGAATACATGATTTGGAATATAAGTGTAGTGATTCGGATATTCCCCAATGGTTGTTCATATGATTGGAGATTTGATCTCCAGTTTCATATGAGATGGCAAGTACTGGAGGTACTATGGAAACTTTGAGAGATGGGCCCTAACGGGAAATCTGTAAATCATTAAGGGATGCCCTTAAAAGGAAGTTCTCATGACTTCTTATAAATGGAGCAAGCCTGGCCCATCAGCTCTCTGCTTCCTGGTTCAAGATGTGACCACTTGCCAAAGCACACTCCTGCCATTAACATCTACCATCTGCCATGGGGCTTTCACCTGATTTTAGCTGACTTACATGCCATGCCATTGATCCCCAAACTGTGGCCTAAATAAACCTTTTTTCTTCATAAGTAACTTATCTCAGGTACTTTACATTACAGTAATGAAATACTGTTTTTTTTCTATGGCATTTTCAGTGTAGCCTCATAACTTCTTTAGTTTAATGTAATTGCCTTTTCCTCTTATAATTCAAGAAAAAAAAAGCCTCTTACATCTTCTTTCCAAAACATTGCTTCGTTGCTTTAGTAGTCTCAGTTTTCTGTAACAAAATACCTTTTTTTTGGGGGTGGGGGAGACTCAAATAAAAGATTTATTTCTCACAATTATGGAGGCTGAAAAATCCAAGATCAAGGTGCCAGCAGAATCAGTTCCAGGTGAGGGTCTTGAAGAAGTGCACTTTCTTGTTGTGTCCTCAAATGGTAGAGAAATTTGGTGTCTTCCTCTTCTTAGGGACGCTCATCCCATCATAGGGGGCCACCCTCATGACCTCATCTAAACTTAATTATCACTTATAGGCTCCACCTCCAAACACCATCACTTCACGTTTGGTGTTACGGCTTTGACATATAAATTTAAGGAGGACACATTTAGTATATAACACACATTTTTATCTCACAACAAACTGGGAAAGAAGTTAGTTTTTTATTCTTTCATAGACTAGAAGGTAATTTGCCAAGGACACATAGCTTGCATTTCTAACTAAACCGAATTCCATAGCCCTTGGCTTTTTTGTCATATCATACTAACCTCCAAAGTAGACTCTCTCCAGGGGTCAAAGTGGTTCAAACAAACATATGCCACCTCAATCTCGTTTACTCTTAAAATTCCAGTGATATTACTAGAGAAGAAATCTGGATAATGTTCAATTTTAGAAAATTTAATTCAAAAGCAATTTTAGAAAAATCATTGAAGTTCTGATCAATACATATATAATTGTAAGAAGCAGGCTCTTCTATTTCAAGGTTATCTCCTAGAAAAACTCA
This sequence comes from Callospermophilus lateralis, assembly GCF_048772815.1. NCBI lineage: Eukaryota > Metazoa > Chordata > Mammalia > Rodentia > Sciuridae > Callospermophilus > Callospermophilus lateralis. The sequence continues at coordinate 100,618,739 of NC_135312.1, read as the reverse complement.
CATCCTAATTTTCTTTTCTTGAAAGCAATTGGGAAAAGTAGTAAGGAAATATTTCATGTTATATTTTTCAAAGTGCAGGGCTAATTAATTATATAGCCTAGTCATCTGATTATCCGATTTGTTCCTTTATTTTCTCAGTGCATTAAAGTCAAATGTCTGTATGCCTTATATGCATTTTTTTTAATAAAGTCTTTCTAAAAATATTTTAGATATTTATGTTTAGGGAAAAAAATTGTAGATGTTTCTCAATATTTAGAAGAAGTCAAAATTAAATGTAAATTAAATGTGAATATAAATTTAATTGCCCTAAATTTTAACTAAAATATATTCAATATTTTGGTTAATCATATATACCAAAATAATGTCTGAATAAGCTATGGTCATACCATGAATTCTCTCTTCCAAAACCTTGTTTTCAGAAATCAAAATCATTTGAATATTAGCTAGACTTTGTTTTTAGGAGAAAAAAAAAATACAAACACTGTGTATGATTCATTCTAAAATATAATGGTCTGAAATGAGTAACATTTATAACAATATTTTCTGGTTTCATCTTCAAAATGCTAAACTTTTAATGAGAAAGATAATAAATAGACAATTACTCTGCATTTTATAATTTTAAGTAATATTAAATGCAGTGGTCTAATTTATTTTATGGCACTTGATTTCCCAATAAATACAGTGATTTTTAACAAATGGTAATTTCACCATGTTACTAATATTCTGAGAGAAGATTGATACATGTAAGCATGGTGATTAGAAAAACATGCATATTTCTCACTGGTAATAATTTTTTAAAAAAACGTGGTATAGATTGCTTTCAAAAAACATGAAGTGCATTATCCCAAAGATCATTACAGAAGTATGCTGCTATATTTAATTTCAATGGACATGTGTAATGTCTTCATTCTGGTAAATTTCTTTTCTTTCTTTTTTTTTTTTCAGTACTGGGGATTAAATCCAGAAGAACTATACCACTGAGTTACATCCCCAGCCATTTTATTTAATTTTTAATTTTTATTTTGAAACATAGCCTTGATAAATGGAGGAAGCCAGGCTCAACCTTGCCATCCTCCTGCCTGGTATATTCTTTTTTTCTCCATTTCATTTTATTTATTTTATTTTTTTTACAACTGCTCACAATTCAAAATATATCTCACAATTTTGTACTTTCTATTTTTAAAAACCCTGTTTGTCTATTCTTTGTTACACAAAAGACTGTAGTTTTCTACAAAGAATATAAATATGATTTTTTATCATTGTAGATATTAAGTATTAGAGGTTATTTTGAAAACTTGAAGTTTTTTCATTGTTCTTTTTAGATATACATGACAATAGAGTGTATTTTGACATATACATACATAGAATATTACTTAATCTAATTAGGATCCCATTCTTGTGGTTGTACGTGATGTAGTTACATTGGTTGCATATTCATATATGAACACAGGAAAGTTATATCCAATTCCTCTACTGTCTTTCCTTTTCCAATTCACCTCCCTTCCCTTCATTCCTCTTTGTCTAATCCAATGAATTTCTATTCTTCCCTCCTGCTCCCTTATTATGTGTTAGCATCTGCATATCAGAGAGAATATTTGACCTTTGGTTTTTGGGATTGGCTTATTTCATTTGACATGCTAGTCTCTAGTTCCATTATGGCAAATGCCATAATTTCATTCTTCTTTATAGCTGAAAAATATTCCATTGTGTATAAATACCACATTTCTTTATCCATTCATCAGTTGAAGGGCAGTTGAATTGAGCTTCTAATAAACTTTGATATGGCTGTGTCACTGGAGTATGCTGGTTTTAAGTCCTTTGAGGATAAACCAAGGAATGGGAAAACTGGTCAAATTGTGACTCCATTCCAAGTTTTCTAAGAAATCTCCATACTGCTTTCCATAGTGGTTGAACCAATTTGCAGTCCCACTAGCAATATACGAGTGAAACTTTTCCCCTACATTCTTGCCAAAATTTATTGTTACTTGTAATATTTATAATTGACTTTCTTACTGGAGTGAGATCAAATCTCAATGTAGTTTTAATTTGCCTTTCTCTAATTCCTAGAGATGTTGGACATTTTTTCTTTCTTTCTTTTTTTTTTTTTTGACCATTTGTATTTCTTCTTCTGTGAAATACTGCTTCTGTTCCTTTGCCCCCATTTATTTATTGAGTTATTTCTTCCTTTCTTTTTTTCTGGTGTTAACTTTTTTAAGTTCTTCATATATTCTAGAGATTAATGCTCTATCTGAGGTACAGGTGGCAAATATTTTCGCCCATTCTGTAGGCTCTATCTTCACATTCTTGATTGTTTCCTTTGCTTTGAAGAAGTTTTTTAGTTTGATACCATCCCATTTATTGATTCTTGATTTTACTTTTTCCCACTTTAGGTGTCTTGTTGAGGAAGTTGGTTCCTAAGCTGACATGATGGAGGGTTGGGCCTACAGTTTCTTCTGTTAGAGGCAGAGTCTCTGGTCTAATGCCTAGGTCCTTCAACCACTTTGAGTTGAGTTTCATGCAGGGTGATAGACAGGGGTTCAATTTCATTTTACTAACATATGAACTTCCAGTTTTCCCAGCACCATTTTTGTTGAAGAGGCTAAATTTGAAAACTTTATCAATACTTACAAGACTGTTGGTAATCTTTTGTAAATTCTTTAGTTATGCTTATAATCAATTTGCCTCTTCTTCTTCTTCTCCTCCTCCTCCTCCTCCTTCCTTCCTCTCTTCCTCCTCCTCCTCCTCCTCCTTCCTTCTCCTCCTCCTCCTCCTTCTCCTCCTTCCTTCTCCTCCTTCTCCTCCTCCTCCTCCTTTCTTCTCCTCCTCCTCCTCCTTCTCCTCCTTCCTTCTCCTCCTCCTCCTTCTCCTCCTCCTTCTCCTCCTCCTTCCTCCTCCTCCTCCTCCTTCTCCTCCTTCCTCCTCCTCCTCCTTCTCCTCCTCCTTCTCCTCCTCCTTCCTCCTCCTCCTCCTTCTCCTCCTCCTTCCTTCTCCTCCTCCTCCTCCTCTTCCTCCTCTTCTCCTTCTCTTTTTCTCTTTCTTCTTATCTCCTCCTCCTCCTCCTCCTCTTCCTCCTCTTCTCCTTCTCTTTTTCTCTTTCTTCTTATTTTTGTACCAAGAATTGAACCCAGGGGCACTTAATCACCGAGCCACATCCCCAGCTCTTTTTTATACTTTTATTTAGAGACAGGTTCTTGCTAAGTTGCTTAGGGCCTTGCTAAGTTTCTGAGGCTATCTTTGAAATTGTGATACTCCTGCCTCAGCCTCCCAAGCCTGTGTGCACAAGTATGCACCACCACATCAGGATTGCCATTTCTTGAGAATGAATTGTAGATATTTCTCTTTCAAATTTCAGTTGGAAAACAATCAGTTTTCAAAAAATACTTAGAGTGGAATTTTAATGTACACAATACTTATTATTTCACCAACCCTTCTAGTTATCTGGGAATTTCTGTAGTACTTTGCCTTATTGATGTCTATAAACCTAAAAGCACTGACAATTATTATTCATCATTATTATTTATATATACTTTATTCTCATTTTAATCTTATTTTATATGGCTCTTACATATCTCATTCCCTTTTATGGTTCTTATTTCTCTAAGATAGCCAATGTTTTGACATTTATAGAAATATTACTAATGGCTAGGCATTATAGCATTAAATGTACAGAAATGAATATGATTTTAGGGAGATTTAAAACTCTTATCACTCTTCAAAATAAGTCTGTGAAAGTAGGAAACATATACAGAAACTTAATATCAGTTAATTCTTGATTTAGTTGCATATGCAGGCCTGCAACCTAGAATTTCACAATGAGAGAGAATATTGCTATATTTAAAAGTATTACTTAGAATATACTGGTAACCATATGACCCGGGGGGGGGGGGGGGGCGGCGGGGGGGCAGGGCGTATATAGTAATAAAATGATACCAGAAAGTGTTTTTTTGAATTTTGTGATTCACTGCTAAAGTTTCACTTTGCTTTGTTTGTTTATTACTTTAAGGATTTTCATATGTGAAAAGAAAAGCATTTAAGTAAAAGTAACTTTTATCTAGTAACAGAGTTGGCTCAATGCTACGTATTTTCTATTAAGGGAGAGCTGGACAAGAGGAGAAGTATGTATATATACCCAGTCTTGAACTTTCCTGGTGAAACATGAAATATAAGCATACTCCCAAAATTTGAGCTGGTGCCATGTTTCAACTAAGTGACTTATGCTGAGTACTTGAGGTCAGATGCTACCAAGAGTTTACTCACACCAATACAGACAATGGCTTCAGTGTGGCCAATCTTCAAACCCAAACAAATAACATTTAAATATATTTGATAAAGTGTAGCACCATCTTACCAGCCCCAAACAATTTTTCTTTCAATTTCATATAAAAACATTTATTCATAAGAAAATATGGCTTATTTTCAGAATCTCCCATGTTGCTATAAACTACAAATTTAAGAGTTTAAACACTACATAGAAGGATTGTCTTGTATGCGGAAACTATAACGAAGGCTGGCATATATAATCACTTGAGGATAGATGTTGGCCAGTTATTGAAATAAAAGAACTAGTTTAATATTTGTCTTAATTATAATGTGAAGTCAGAGAGCTTATCAAAAAGATTCAGAAAACATAGGCAGTTGATACAGAGTATTTCTAGATCAACTGAAACAAACCAACACCAAATTATTCAATTAGAGTTACATCAATGCCTGATTTTAGATGCAGGGTTGAAAGCAGAAGTTTCCAGAGTTTTTCCTAAAGTCTAAGAACTGATAAAGCCTTCAGTTTAACTCATTCTTAGGACATGTAAGCTCATTAAATAACTCAGGAAAATAACTCTAATGCATAAAAGATAGAATTGGAATTATTTTTTAATATGCAATTTGAAATAATATCAAAAAGGTTTATTATATTCATCTTTCAAAGAAGTAGTACAAACAATTCTTAATTTTTTTTTCATATTAGGACTCAAGATTCAAATGTTTATACTCTTTAGACCTCTCTACTCTAGGAGGTGGTCAAACACTTTGTTGAGATACATAATGAATTGTAAGACTCCTGGAAAAAGTGGTCAGGAGGGAAGTTATTATGTCATTGTAGTTAAAAGCAAGAAAATAAATTGAAGAATTATGATCTGGCCAAACAATATGCCCTTAAATCAGCTACTCACATGCATTTGAGCCAATTAAAAAATGTGTTGGAAAAATGAGAGTGAAATAGTTTGTGAATAGAATGGTTGAAGGAAACTTACCACTGAGTTCAATCCCCAGTTAGAACAGTTTCTTGATGTGTGCCCTTGGGGCAATTTCTAACTTGAATTTCTACCTATGGAATTCACATAAGACCCAGCTTATGTGAATTCCATGGATATTAAATAAGTTAACACTCATAAAGTACCAAAAAATGGTGTCTTGCACAGAATCAAAGATACTTCCATGTTTTCTCAGTCCAAGCATTTGACCCTTCTGATAGGTGTGAACTCCTTGTACTACTTTGCCTAAGTCTGTCAACTCATAGGCACTGATAATGCTCCTCCATTAGAGAAGAAAATTCTGTTCCTCTTTAAGATAAATCCCCAGCAAAATTTCATCTGACTTCTACAATTTTTAGAACTCATATTATTCATAAATTTCAAAAAATTTCAGAATCCAAACACTGTTTTGACAATGGATAAATTTATCAGAGTTCTGAAATCCCCCCCACACTTTTTTTTTAAAGGAAAACCTTACCTTTAGTTGTCAAGGTTTCCAAGGTTTAGGCTACTATCTCATATTTGGCTGATGACTATTTTGCTGAGGATAAGGTCATGTTCAAACATAATCAGTCTACAACATGTTTAAAACAATTGTTGCAAGCTTCTACAGAACTATGTAATTTTTTCTATGTTTTATTCCTCAAAAATAAAAATTGTTTCTTGTGCTGAGCTGCTTCATTATCTATTAAAAAGTGAATTCGTGAGAATCCTTTCTTATTGACTTTCAAGAGTGTAATAGTATATAATGATGAACGAAAAAGACTGCCTCTTAACAGTATTGGTGAGTATTGATGCTATGCTTAACCAACTAACGAAAATGGCAGGGAAATGCCATGTATTTAACAATTGAGAAGCTCATTATGAAAAGGATAGGAATATATACAAATGACCAAAGTCTTTGCTTTGCTATTTTATTATATTGCATTTTAAAGATTCAGGGTGTTCCAATTCTATCTCTCCAATAATTCCTTAATGAGACAGCAGTCTTATAAATTACCTCCCATTAAGCCTTTCCTCAATGCGTGTGTGAAAGCCTTAAAGCTTAGATTAGTAATAATCAATTCTAAAATTTCCACTGAAAGTTCTGATGTTGAAAGCCCTTATAATCCATGCTTTGGAGCAGGTAAAATAAAAACTGAATATAGGATTTTAAAATAATAAGATTGCAGTCATTCAAAAGAATTATACTTGAAAAGAATTTATTTTTTTTAATTAGGGACAATTTCAACATTCTTGAATTAAGCCATCCTGTTAATGTCATTACATTCTATGCATGACCAGCTTTGTTGATGCATTTATGCAATCCATATATACCCTGGTTAGAGTGTCTCTCAAATAGTATGCTCTGTGCTTGGGATATGGAGACAAAATGATAATTTATGTATATTTAAGCTATTTTGCATATGGTTTTATTTAGTCACATAAAAATAGGAGCTCTGTTGAGTGATCTGGAATGGATTCTTTTAATTTTAGTAATGTCCCCAAAACACTGAGTCATGCTCAATCTAGATAGGCTCTATACTAAATGCTTTACCTGAATTTTCTTATTTAATCCTCAGAGATCTATGGATATTCATATTATTATTCCTATTTTGCCTTTGAGAACAATAGGAGTAGGAACTTGTCCAAAGTGACATAGCCTAAATGGCTCTTTTATCAGATAATGATGTTCTATACAAACCATAGACTAGAACAGGATTATTTCTTCCACAGTTGCTGTTAAAAAAGGTTTGTATATATTCTGCATGGTCACCTTTTAAATAGAGTTTTGAGATAAAAAATAGAACCATTATAAATTATATTATCAATACCTTACCTGATATTGTGGAAAAAATGTTTGTGACCATGGAGTTTGGAGTTAAGAGAGTAGTAAATGAATCTCAGCTTATAACTGCTGTTTATATAGACATGAAAAAATTGCCAATTTTTTGGTAAATATTAAATTCTCTTACATATCAAAATGCAGTTGATTATTCTGCCCACAAAAGTTATTTTTGAAGATTAAATTAGATGTTATACAAGGAAGAACCTATCACAATCGCTTGAACATTTTGGAAATTAACATTGCCATCCTTATAAAAATGGCTAAATGATATGAAAGCCAGTTACTTTTCTTGGATCCTGGGCAAGAGAACTAGGTTGCAAGGCAAATAACAACTCTTAAAATGCAAAGAGTCAAATTCAAAGAATCATAGCCCAAATCAGCTTACTTTGAACAGAGACCACTGGATAAATGAAACTGTTAGAAATACTTAAGTGGTGATTTAAACGAAGTGCATGAGTTTGAGAATGGACTAGCTTAAGAATGGGAATATGAAGAAAAATCGAGAATGCTATACCTTTGTGAAGTTCACCTCCAGGAAACCCACCAAATTCTCACTATAGAGATCCAAGAATGATCTCTTGCCTTTGACTGAGGAAGAAAAGTAAACATTGTGAAATATATTCCTGTTAGGGTAGGTGGCGCAAATATCCACGAGAGACATATCTCTGAGTTCAAGCAAAGGTTTATTGACAGAGAATATCTGCCAGGCTGTGCACTTCCACGAGGCACGCAGCAGCCTGCTGGTAAAAACATCTGAACTATGTAGTCAAGTACAATAGATCAGTTAAAAGATAACCTGTCTGGTTCTGTGACTGTTACTTGATGTCGTTGCTGTCTTTTCGGTAGTTAAGGACTCTTTCATGGCAGGTCTAAGGGGAAGATCATGCCTAGGTGGGCAGGTGCTGATTTTCAAAATGGAGTTATTTTGGCCTAAGGACCTAACAATTCCCAGCATTCTCTTTTACAAAGCCTATTCTCTAGGCTCTAGGGAAAAGATATTACTGAAAACTGATCTTACCTAGGGGAAGGGCATTTCTTCCACCCCAGTCTCCTCTGGCCTTTCTCTCTTACTTAAGGGATGGTGAGAAATTAAGATAAATTTGTGAAGGTCATGACCTTGGGACAAAGAACTGAACTTTAACATAAGATTATAAGAGTTCTCTCCATTCTCACTACTTATCACCAAACCAATAGGGTTCCAATATAATAGAGGATGACAGCTGAAATTGCTGCAAGATCCAGTCTGAAGGGAAGTATTTAGGGAAGTGTAAGTCAACAAATGAGATGAAAACAAGGACACAGAGGAATGCAGAGCCTCTGGCACCTAGAGCGATAATCAAGCCAATGAGCCAGATTAATGTAAATCCTCACGTCATTTACCTCAATTCTTACCTGATACATCAAGTTTGGCTTTCAACATACATTTTAACAATAAATTAGGCATATTAAAAAGCAAGGGGAGAAAAACACTCCAAACAAAGAGAAACATCAGGATCAGACTCAGGTGTAGCAGATTTTGAAACAATCAGGAAGGGGATATGAAAACATTTTATTAATATGTAAAGGAATCTAATGAGATAAGTAGAAACATTTCAAGAACAAGTGGATAATCTAAGCAGAGATATAAAACAAACAAAAGAAGGAAATGATAAATTTCAAAAACATTGCAACAGAAGTAAAAAATGCCTCAGGTGAGCTCCTCGGTAGATTAGACATAACAGAGAATCAATGAGCTTGTCAGTAAGACAATACAATAGTAATGCCCCAAAATAAATGAAAAGAGGGAAACTTCAATGAATAAAGACAGAAAACAAAACTAAAGAGGTATGGGGGAAATTTTTAAAGTGTATGCCTACTTATAATTGGAATAACAGAAGGAGAAAAAATAGATAAATAAAAGCAAAGTAGATGGAGCAAGGTGGCACAGTAATAGATACCAGCTTCCATTTTCTATGCCTTCCCCACCCCCAAAAAAGTATAAGAGCAACAGAAATTCAAAAGCTAATCAAGAATGGAAATGGCCCTGTGATGACTGAGAAGTGAAGAAATCCAGCAACGCAGTGGAGCAAAAGATGAAGAGCAATTTTACAGAAAGTATTGCCAGAAAGTCAACACACCTGAGATGTATGGAGAGAGCTAGGAAAAAAACAAGAGCAGGGCTATCAACTTAGCCACGTGGCAGGTGTCAGCATCATTCTAGTGCCTGTTCTGCAGAGGACCTTGACAGACTTTACCACTGAGGTTCTAAGTAACCCATGTGGCAACACTTATGACTCACCACTGCTCTCATAGTGCAGCTTCCTTTGGGCTCATCAGTTTAGAACACTGTGGACTGCTCTACAGAGGTCAGCAGTAGCTTTCACACTGAGGTAACCAACCATCATCACCACCGTAGCCACACCCAAACTGGAGCTGCTGTTATATTGCCCCGGGACCTCTCCCCACTCTCTACACATGCCAAATCCAGGAGGTTTGATTGCTTTATGTACGGCTGCTCTGTGATTGCCCTTGAAACAGATATTGGAGCCACTGTCAGAGTGGGCTAGACTGTGCACTGAACACTGGAGCCACTCTCTTCACAAATGTGATATACCATGGTCTGTTTCTGAGGCTGCTCTACAGACACCTCAAGTACTGTAGAGCCAGAGCCACAATAGGCATGTGCACACCTCACAAATCCAGTGCTATGGTAATTCTGTACATCTCCATTACTGAGATATGCTTAGGACACCAGAGCCATGGTTGCAGAAGGAACTCCTGCTTCCAGACCCTGAAGCCAATAAAACTGTACATACTCTGGAACCTGGCTTCCCAGATGCTACATAAGCAATTCTACATGTAAACACATTACAGTGGAGGTGCCTGTGTCCTGACCTGGAGCTGAAGTCCCTCCATGTGGACCCACACTCCAGATCCAGCTCCATGGCCACTCCACAGGCACCATAAATGGGATACGATTGTTGCCACCATTGCCAGTATGCCAACAAGCCAGAGTCAGAATTAAGAGGGATCCTTTGGGCACAATTTTTCCCTAGAAGTGAAAAGATGAAAAAAACCTCAGCATCTCTCAACACCCAAACCACAGTGGTCCTTGCTGTTAACACCCAAAGCCTTAGCTCTTAAAGACCTCTGTAAACTTCACCAGCACTAACAGAGCTTCACAGAGGCTGGGCTGCTGTGCCCTTGCAGTAGTGGGGACAGTACTCTCTCCACCACCTGTAGGTGAATGTCTTACCTCACCAGAAGTAGTTTATAATTCTGAATATATCATATATGCAGACATTAATGCAACCTAATAAGTAATATGACAAATCAAGGAAATATGATATCACCAAAAAAAAAAGAATAATGTTCTAGTTACTTACTAACCCCAAAGAAATGGAGACTTACAAATTGTAGACAAAGAATTCAAAATAATTGTTTCCTACTATCACTTATAATTAAAAGAACCACTTAAAAAAGGAAAGAATTGTTTTACATAAACTCAGGGATTTACAAGATGATGCAGATAGATAATTCATTGGTTTCATGAAAATAATACATGAACAAATTCAGAACAACCAAGAGACAGAACATTTTAAGAAGATGAAAGAGAAATTCTGGAGCTGAAGAATACAAATATCAGAATCTATCAAACCCAAGAAAGAATCTATGGACTTGAAGGAAGGACACTTCAAGTTATTCAGCTACAGGGGAAAAAAAAGGAAAACCATAAAACTCCTAGAAGAAAATACAAGGGAATTTTTTGTTTTGTGCATATTTTTTTAAATAATTATAAAAGCACAGACAATAAGAACTAAAAACTAACACACAGAAGTACATCAAACTCAAAAGTTTCTGCTTTGCACAGAAAACAACAACAACAAAACAAGAAACTCACAGAATAAAAGAAAATATTTATAAATCATATACTTTAAAAAAGCTTAATATCAAAATGTGTAAGTAATTCATACAACTTAATAGCAGAATAATATAAAATAACCTGATGAAAAATAAGGTAAAGCCCTAAGTAGATATTTTTCCATAAGAAAAATAAAAGATGGCCAAGAAACACAAGAAAAACTGTTGAACATCACGAATCATCTGGGAAATGCAAATCAGAATCACAATGTGATATTTCCTCACTCTTGTTAGGGTGTCTATTAACAAAAAATCAAAAGATGACAAGGATTAGTAAGGATGTGAATAGCATGGACCATTTACATAGCTTATACTTGGTTGAAGCAATGTTAAGTTTATAGCCATGATAATCAACAATGTGGAGATTCCTCAAAATATTAAAATAGTGCTGTGATATAATCCAGATACCTCTCTTCTGGGTAGATTTGCTATAACAAAATATCAGAGATTAAGTAATTTATGAATAATAGAAATTTGTTTCTCACAGATTTGGAGACTGGTAAATTAAGATCATGGTGCTGGCAGATTGCATGTCTGGTATGGTACCTTGTGGCTGTATCCTCTAGAGGGGATGAATTCTGTGTCGTAATATAGTGGAAAGTGAGGATAAAAAAAAAAAAGAAGAAGAAGAAGAAGTTAGGAAACATTACAAGGGCCTTAATTCTATTCATGAGGGCAAAGCCCTCCTAACAAAATTACTACTCAAAAGACCCCACTTCTTAATGATTTCACTTGAATTTTGGAGAGGCACATGTCTTCAAACTGGTGTTAAGTAGGTGTATGTAGGTTATAAGACAATGTCACTCACAAAAATAAACTATAATGTTGGTTATCCAAAAATCAAAGACAGACACTAGTTTAGATTCAAGAAGTTCTGAGAACACTAAGAAATAAAATTAAAAAAAAAAAAATCTACATCTAGGCATACCATATTCTTAATAGATGTGCAACACAACCTTGCTAAGGTAACACTATTTACATTGTATTAAATAACACTCAATAGTTCATTTATTGGTAAAATATGCTGACTCAACAACCTGCATAGAGAAGCTATAATTATTTAGTTGTCATCTCAATTTTCTTCAGCATAACTTAATACGTTATCAATACACTGCCCTAATATACTTTTTGCGAGATTACTTTTTATCCAGTCTATATCACACAAGTATTTTACTTCCTGTAATTTTATAGGTTCACATTTATTTAGTTAGCTTTTAGTTTCTCACCAATTACTTAACTTTGATTTTCCTTAATGATAAGTTCTGGTATTAAATAATTTGTATTCTGTCTTTTCACTGTATTGAATGTACAAATAAAAGCTTTACTATACCCATTTTCATATTCTAATAGTGACCTTAAGAAATATGCCCCTTTGATTTTCAAATGCCTATAATTTATAGGTAAATATTGTTTCAATCTTCCTGAATTTGTGCTGCATTTGTACATCGTTTCTCACATATACTTTGGATTAGTGTTTCCATGAGTAAGCATGAGTCATGAGCATGACACTTTTTTGTGTACATGTCTCTCATGACATTTGTGCAGTGAAATGACTCAGGAGATCATAATTCTCCATCATTAATTTTTAAATAGGAACTTGCTGAGATATAATTTACTTACTATAAAATTTACCACTTTTGAGTATACTATTCAGCATATTTAATGTATTCAAAGAGTCATATGATCATTCATCTTTAAATTTCTAATATTCATCCATAGAATAAGACCTGGAGTCTTCTTTTTCCATATTATAACATACCTTCAAAAATTATTTCATCAGACCACCATGAATATTTAAAAGCACAAAATAGTAATAAAATAAATAGAAGTGTATAATAATTCACCATCAAAGAAACACCACCAAAGTATAAAACCATCATATGATGATTCACATCCAATAGTCACAAGTTTTATAACATTTACAACACTCCAGTAGAATGAAGACTAGCAACACATACAATTTCAACTTCCCTTTTTGGAATGAGCATTTACCTTAGATTTTTCACTTGCTCTGAGGGAATTTGTGTTTGTGAAGAAAGACTTGGAAGGTAATTCATGAGAGAAGTCTGATGCCACAAGCCAATCATACTTCCTTCTGTGCAGTACTGTGTTCACCTCTACATTACATCTATGACTACATCACATCAGAATCTAAGAACCAATTCAACCAACTGAATATGGTCCTACTTCCATTTCACTAGGATTGTAAAATCCTCCCATGACATGCTAATGGGTTTCTCAGTTCTTGCCATCACTGCAAGTGCCAGTATGACACAATATATGATGTTTAAACAAACTATATCTGTATATCTCTATCTCTTTCTGTATCTTTTGTTCAATCACTACACCTTGAAGAAGAGAGCTCTAAGGTTCCATGAAACCACAGTTGAATGGCAAGCACTGTAGATGTACTGGTAGATTTGCCATTCTTTACTCAGTTTTCTCAACATGTGTAAAGGGTGTTATTTGTGGTTTTTTTTAATTGCAAAATATTTATTTAAGGAAATCAAAATTATTTTAACATTTTATTAAATCTAAAGAGTTTGTTGAGGTTTTTTAGAATTTTATTTTATGTGCAAAGGGTTAGATGGTCTCATTGAGAATCTGTCTTAGGCAATCCATTCAAGGTGGATCACTTGGTGCCTATATCCTTTGCATACTGACAGAAACACTGCCAGTGCCTGTTGAGGCTGTAGTACTGGATCAGACCATGCTGGTTTGAGCAGATAGGGCAAGAGTGAGAACCCTGGCTTAATTTTCATGGGTGGTTCCAGTAGCGTTATTGGTGACCCATCTTGCTTCCAAGTGTGCAAAGAGGCCAAAGGAGTAAGCTGGGGCATACTCGTGGTCTTCAAAAAAAAATTTTTTTTTTCCTGACATTCAATCTTAATGATTAAATTCACTTTCCCCTTTCTCTGTCACCGTCTGCTCCCTTCAAGATTTGCCTCTACATCCCTCAGCCTTATTAAAAACAAAACAGAACAAACAAACAAACCAAAACCCTAAAATGATTTTTTAAATATTGAAATGAGGAACAGATACCAGATTTGGTGTAACTCTTAGGAATTCTTGATGATTAGCTACATTAGCAGTATTGTAGACACTTAAGCATATTTACTGGAAATGAGAGAGCTTGTTAGTGTTTAAGATGACAGCTCTGTAATCAATTGTCATGTTAAGATGTGTTTATGTTGAATAAGGATATTATAATGATTAGACTGGGACACTGAATATTAGAAATTAATTACCATTCACTGAACAGGTTTTTCTGATTGTTTTTATTAAAGTGTTAGAGACATTGGACCCAGGGCCTCAAGCATGCCAGACAACTGAATTATAGCCCCGGCTCTTTATATTTTTGTTTTGAGACAGGGTCTTGCTACATTGTTGAAGATCTTGGTAAATTGCTCAAAATGGCCTTGAACATGAGATATACCTGCTTCAGCCAGCCAAGTTGCTGGGATTATAGGCTTATGCTACTGAGCCTGAAGAATGCAAATTTTCTTCAGTGCCTCTTTTCTTGTTTCCTAATTTAAATATTTAAGTTTCTCTAAGTATTGCTATTTTGATGGTATATAGAGTAAGAGACAGTAAGCATGACTTATTAATAAGGTAGCACTAATCATTTTAAAAATTAACTTTAAGATCTCAGTAGCTTATTTGTTGCTTATGTGAAGAACAAAAGAATAGCTCCTAATTATGGATGTCTTTATTCCAAGGACTGATTAAGAGACTCAGGTGTTTTTCATATAATGGCTCTACCATCTATACCACATGCCTTAAAAAGTCACTGTGCGTCCTGCATCCATTTTGCAGAAAGGGAAAAAATAGAGAGAGAATCCTATGTAGAGGGTTCTCATAACTCACATTTGAAAGTCATGCATATAGCACCTGCTCATATTCCATCATTCAGTATTTAGTCTATGGCCATATCTACTGTAATGGATCCTTTAATGTGTATCTTGAATGGGCCATGGGTGCTCAGATTAAATGTTATTTCTGGGTGTGTCTATGTGAGTTTTTGCAGATGAGATCCACACTTGAGTAAGTGAATTTGGGTAAAGTGTTACCCTCTCCAATGTGTGTGGCAACAGCCAATCCACAGAGGGCAAAATTAAACAGAAGGTAGAGGAACAAGGAAATTGCAGTTTTTTTCTTGTCTCACTGCTTGAATTGGGACATTTCATCTTCTATTATCAAAATGGGATTCACATGAGCAGCATTGCTCTCATAGTTTTAGACTGCATTATAACACAGGCTTTCCAATATGTGGACATTAGATCTTGGGATATCTCAGCATGAGCCAACTCCTCACAGTAAAACTAATTTTATTTTTATGTATCTTATAGATTCTCTCTTTGGAGAACCTTTCCTAATACACCTACTTGAAAAGAGGCTTTTGCTTAGGGGAAAAATGAGAAAAAATAGAATACCTAATGAGACAACCTGTGCCATAAATAACAATTTTTTTTTCTTTTGGTGCTGGGGATCAAACCTAGGGCCTGTGCATACAAGGCAAACACTCTACCAACTGAGCTATATCCCCAGCCCCATAAATAACAATGTTAATAGGATTATAAAACATTTCTAAAAGTAGATTTATAGTAGCTAATGATCAATGTTCTAAATCTTTATAGTTGTGAATTTGCTTAAATAATCTGTATGAGATCAGTGATCTTACCTCTTTTTAAAACACCCAGAACATACAGATTCTTGAATGAATTAATAAATGAATGAATCAAGAGGGATGAAAATTTGATTTTTATTTGACTCAAGTGAACACATGACCTATGTGGTAGTTGACCCTCAATTCAACAGGACTATGAATAACACTGTTTAGTTTTCTAGTTTTTCAACTTTTCAAAGGAAAGAATAAATAATTTGGAAAAAAATGCAGTGAAAAAAAAGCTATGCCAATATATGTCTCAATATTTATCTAATGATATTACATACTCTTCTTTCTTTAACCTCCTTCATAAAATGTTAAAAGAGCAAGAGGAAATCCAACAAAATCATTATACAGAAATTTAATATATATAGTCTACTAAGAGAGCCAAATATGACACCAAAAGCTATGATAAGCTCCTATAGTTGGCTGTGGTAGTAATTTTTCCAATAGTTGACCAGACTTATCTGTGACTCTCATAAATGGCTAAAATGGAAGACATTCCTCACTTCTGCTCTTTGCTGCTTGCCCCAAACTGGAGACTCATCTTGGATCCAAATTGCTAACTGGTTTACTGCAGTTAACTCACAGCCCGTTAACACTGTCAAGTAGCTAGCTGACCCTGACATGCCTTACCTTCTACAAGCCCTCAGCATTTCCTACATGCTAGAAGAAAAATATTTATATATATATATATATAATATATATATATATATATATATATATTATATATATGTATATAATATATATTATATATATATATATTCACTTTATTGCCAGGGACAAAGTAGGACGCTTTGGAATGTACAAACTAATATAGTCACTTTGGCATGCAGTTGTTTTAACTTGTCTTACTTTCAAAGACATTAACTCTTTCAACCAAATGATGTGTACAACAGAATTTACTGGCTTTTATTGAACTTCTGAATTTTATTCCCAAATTATGTTGGAAATACAGTGAAATTTGGGGATTGGATAATGTTGATGTAAAGATGCAGAAAGGGTAAAGCTTAGGGATGGTGTTATGATGTCTGTTCTGCACATTAATTATTTTTAAAAAAATAAATACAAGAAAGCAAAACAATCTGACTTCTAATGGTGTGGGTTCTTTTTATGGCCATGTCAAGTGTGCCTGAATAAAAATGTCAAGTGCCTTGTGTTCAAACAGTATTATGTAATGTTCTGTGGCTTCAGAAATAGGGACACTTTTTAAAAAATGGCTTCCTAATTAAAGTGTAAAAATATTATGAATTGTTTATTACAGAGGCACATTTTAAATGTAAACCAAAACTAATAGGTTGAAATCATTTGGATCAAGAGCCTAGATAATTCAACATTTTTTAAAATGAATAACTGAAAATACAAAATAATTTTCTCATAATTAGGACTGGCTAGGGAGGTAGTGGGTACAAAGATTTGTTATTAAAATACAAGTTTAAAAGACATAGTATATTAATTGTTGATCATTTATAACTTCTTTTAAACCCTAGATTTAATGATTATCATAAATGGTACATAAAAATTAAGCTTGTAGCTATTGGCATTTCATACAATTCTGTATTCAGTAAAACATAGCACTTCACAGAACACAGAACAGATAATGCAAGTCATGATACATCTTGAAGAAATTCTACCATTCATAGTTCATTTAACCTTTGTCAAACAGTATTTATTGGGTATCTATGGAAGACATTAATTAACAATACCATTCATATTTTGGGGACCAAGAGTGAAGTTCCACACAAAAACCACATTTTACTGAAAAATTTGAACAATGAACAAATAAGTAAATAAATACAGAATGCAAGGTTATAATAAATTGTAGAGTAAAAAAGCATAGAGAATGTTACAGAAAGATGTTACATAAAATAGCTGGGCAACAATCTGAATGAAACAATAGAGCAAATCAGGAAAATATGTGGAGGAATAGAAGAAGGAGGAGAAAAAAGCAATTTGATGCTTTTAACAAAAAAAAAATTTAAAAAATTGAAATCATCATCATGGGAGGAGAAGAATGATTTAGGGGAGAGTTATGGGAGATAAATTTAAAGAGGTCCGAGGAATAGGATTATGAAGGGCCTTTAAGAACATGGAAAGTGATTTTGATTTTTTTCTAATTATGCAGAAAAGACTTTGGAAGGTTGGGCAGGAAAATGATATAACCTCATATGATTATTTTTATAATGTTCTGTCATGCATAAAAGTGGTACATGACTAAAATCTCAGCTATTCTGGAGGCTGAGACAGAAGGATTACAAGTTTGGGGTCACCTTGGGCAACTAAGTGAGACCTTGTCTTAATAAAATATATTTTAAAAAAAGAACTGGGATAGCTCAGTGGAGAGCACTTGCTTAGCCTGTGTGAGCCTCAGGATTCAATCCCCAGTACCATAAATAAATAAATAAATATAAATAAAGTTCTAACTGATATGTGAAGATTAGTTCATAGGAGATTAAGAGTTCAGATGAGGAAACAGAAAAGTTCAGTATTTCATTAAATGATTACGGATTAAATTTTGGTAGCACCATGTAGTGTTTGGTTTATATTTTGAAGATAGCTCTTTCATAAATTTCTCTTCTGCATAGGATATAGAGCCAAAGGATGGAGAGAAATTGAGAATAGATCCCAGGTTTTGGCCTGACAAAAATTAGATAAAGGTAACAACATTAGTATAGGGTATTGCATAAAGAATGCTTTGGTTTGCTTTTTTTATATGGCAAGTGCAGTGTAATTATCACTTATCTTTCGTATTGGTTAATTCTGAGAAGATTTTTAGACATTCAAATGGAAATGCTGAGAATGCATTTGGTTCTATTGTAGGGTATCAAGAGATATATTGAGGCTATCATCAATCTTGGGTTCCTTACCAGGAAGATTCCATTTAAGTCATGGGACTTCATGATAATATCTAGAGTGACAATTGGGGAAAAGAAGTTGAGAATCAAAGACAAAATGCTGTGTGAGAAAATACAAGTAAAACTGAGGAGAAATGGAAAATAAGTTGAGACAAAAAATGTATTGTGAGATCAGGAACAGCAACCTGCGGAGGGGCACAGCTGCTCCACGCGCCTGCAAGGTAGGCGGAACCGTGACCACTGACAGAACAGGCCCAGTGGCCCTCCAGACACATCGCCCCGGTTGGGGGAGGGGCAGAGCCGCCAGGCGCCTGCAAGGTAGGCAGACCCGCGACCCACAAGCAGAACAGGCACAGCAATCCGCAGAGCGGCAGAGCCAGCCCCCCACGCCTGCAAGGTAGGCAGAACCGTGACCACCAACAGAACAGGCCCAGTGGCCAGCCAGACACATCGCGCCAGTTGGGGGAGGGGCAGACCCGCCGCGCGCCTGCAAGGTAGGCAGACCTGCGACTCACCAGCAGATCAAGCCCAGCAACCCGCAGAGCCGGCAGAGCCACCCCCTGCGCCTGCAAGGTAGGCGCACCTGCCACCCACCGGCAGGTCAGGCCCAGCAACCCGCGGAGGGGCACAGCTGCTCCACGCGCCTGCAAGGTAGGCGCAACCGTGACCACTGACAGAACAGGCCCAGTGGCCCTCCAGACACATCGCCCCGGTTGGGGGAGGGGCAGAGCCGCCACCAGCGCCTGCTAGGTAGACAGACCTGCAACCGACAGACAGAACAGGCCTAGTGGCCAGCGGAGGGGCAGAGCCGCTGCCCGCACCTGCAAGGTAGGCGGACCTGTGACCCACCGGAAGAACAGGCCCAGTGGCCTGCAAAGGGTCTGAGACGCCGCCTGCGCTTGCAAGGTAGGCGGACCCGCGACCACCGAAAGAACAGGCCCACCGAAAGTACAGGCCCAGCGGGCTGCCGGGGTGGTAGGCACATTGCCCCAATTGGAGGAGGGGCAGAACCACCGCCAAAGCCTGCGAGGGAGACTTTGTAACTATACAAGAGCAATATAAATATATAGGGGGAAAAAATCTATAACACAACAGTTTCACCAAGCAGAAAGAAACGCGATCAGTATGAAAAGACAAGGAAAGAAAGGACCACAAGCAATGCAGGTCAACTCAACTTTAGAAGAGGTAATATCTGCAGCAGATGGAATGTCAGATAAAGAATTCAGGATATACATGCATCAGATGATCTGGAGTCTCAAGGAAGACATTAGACAGCAAATTCAGACAATGAAAGACCACTTTGACCACTTCGACAATGAATTACATAAACAAATCCAAGAAGCAAAAGATCAATTATACAGGGAGATAGAGGTTATAAAAAACAAACAGAAATCCTAGAAATGCAGGAAGCAATAAACCAACTTAAAAACTCAATTGAGAATACTACCAGCAGAGTAGAACACTTAGAAGATAGAACATCAGACAATGAAGACAAAGTATTTCAACTGGAGAAGAACATAGACAGCTCAGCAAAACTGTTAAGAAACCATGAGCAGAACATTCAAGAAATATGGGATAACATAAGGAGACCAAACTTAAGAGTCATTGGGATACAGGAAGGTATAGAGGTCCAAACCAAAGGAATGAGCAATCTATTCAATGAAATAATACGAGAAAACTTTTCAGACTTGAAGAATGAGACAGAATCCCAAATCCTAGAAGCCTACAGGACGCCGAATGTGCAAAATCATGAGATCCACACCTAGACACATTATAATGAAGATGCCCAACATACAGAATAAGGAGAGAATTTTAAAAGCTACAAGAGAAAGGAAGCAGATTACATTTAGGGGTAAACCAATCAGGATAACAGCTGATCTTTCAACACAGACTCTGAAAGCTAGAAGATCCTGGAATAACATATTTCAAACACTGAAAGAAAATGGGTTCCAACCAAGAATTGTATATCCAGCGAAATTAAGCTTCACGATGGAAGATGAAATTAAAACCTTCCATGATAAACAAAAGCTAAAAGAATTTGCAGCTAGAAAACCATCTCTTCAAAACACCCTAGGCAAAATATTACAGGAAGAGGAAATGGAAAATATCAATGAAAACCAACAGCAGGAGGTAGTACAGTAAAGGGGGGGGATAATCAAAGAGGAAAACAAACCATGTTAGTAACATAAAAAAACAAATATGGCTGGAAGAACAACCCATATCTCAATAATAACCCTAAATGTTAATGGCTTAAACTCACCAATTAAGAGACACAGGCTAGTAGAATGGATCACAAAACAAGACCCAACAATATGCTGCCTTCAGGAGACACATTTGATAGGAAAAACATACATAGACTGAAGGTGAAAGGTTGGGAAAAATCATATCACTCCTATGGACTTCAGAAACAAGCATTAGTGTCCATACTCATATCAAATAAAATAGATTTCAAGCCAAAGTTAATCAAAAGGGATAAAGAGGGACACTACATACTGCTCAAGGGAACCATACACCAACAAGACATAACAATCATAAATATATATGCCCCAAACAATGGTGCAGCTATGTTCATCAAACAAACTCTTCTCAAGTTCAAGAGTCTAATAGACCACCATACAATAATCATGGGAGACTTCAACACACCTCTCTCACCACTGGACAGATCTTCCAAACAAAAGTTGAATAAGGAAATTATAGAACTCAATAACATAATTAATAACCTAGACTTAATTGGCATATATAGAATATACCACCCAACATCAAGCAGTTACACTTTTTTCTCAGCAGCACATGGATCCTTCTCAAAAATCGATCATATATTATGTCACAGGGCAACTCTTAGACAATATAATGGAGTAGAGATAATACCATGCACCTTATCTGATCATAATGGAATGAAATTGAAAATCAACGATAAAAGAAGTAAGGAAAAATCATGCATCACTTGGAGAATGAACAATAGGTTACTGAATGATCGATGGGTTATAGAAGACATCAAGGAGGAAATTAAAAAATTCTTAGAGATAAATGAAAACACAGACACAACATATCGGAATCTATGGGACACATTGAAAGCAGTTCTAAGAGGAAAATTTATTGCTTGGAGTTCATTCCTTAAAAAAAGAAAAAACCAACAAATAAATGATCTAATACTTCAACTCAAAATCCTAGAAAAAGAAGAGCAAAACAACAGCAAAAGAAGTAGAAGGCAAGAAATAATTAAAATCAGAGCTGAAATCAATGAAATCGAAACAAAAGAAACAATTGAAAAAATTGACAAAACTAAAAGTTGGTTCTTTGAAAAAATAAATAAAATCGACAGACCCTTAGCCACGCTAACAAAGAGAAGGAGAGAGAGAACTCAAATTACTAGCATACGGGATGAAAAAGGCAATATCACAACAGACACTTCAGAAATACAGAAGATTATCAGAAATTATTTTGAATCCTTATACTCCAATAAAATAGAAGATAGTGAAGGCATTGATAAATTTCTTAAGTCATATGATCTGCCCAGATTGAGTCAGGAGGATATTGACAACCTAAACAGACCAATATCAATTGAGGAAATAGAAGAAACCATCAAAAGACTACCAACTAAGAAAAGCCCAGGACCGGAAGGGTATACAGCAGAGTTTTACAAAACCTTTAAAGAGGAACTAATACCAATACTTTTCAAGCTATTTAAGGAGATAGAAAAAGAGGGAGAACTACCAAATTCATTCTACGAGGCCAACATCACCCTGATTCCTAAACCAGACAAGGACACTTCAAAGAAAGAAAACTACAGACCAATATCTCTAATGAACCTAGATGCAAAAATCCTCAATAAAATTCTGGCGAACCGGAGACAAAAACATATCAAAAAAATTGTGCACTATGATCAGGTAGGATTTATCCCTGGGATGCAAGGTTGGTTCAATATACGGAAATCAATAAATGTTATTCACCACATCAATAGGCTTAAAAATAAGAACCATATGATCATCTCGATAGATGCAGAAAAAGCATTCGACAAAGTACAGCATTCCTTTATGTTCAAAACTCTAGAAAAACCAGGGATAACAGGAACATACCTCAATATTGTAAAAGCAATCTATGCTAAGCCTCAAGCTAGCATCATTCTGAATGGAGAAAAACTGAAGGCATTCCCTCTAAAATCTGGAACAAGACAGGGATGCCCTCTCTCACCACTTCTGTTCAACATAGTTCTCGAATCACTGGCCAAAGCAATTAGACAGACAAAAGAAATTAAAGGCATAAAAATAGGAAAAGAAGAACTCAAATTATCACTATTTGCAGATGACATGATTCTATACCTAGCAGACCCAAAAGGGTCTACAAAGAAACTATTAGAGCTAATAAATGAATTCAGCAAAGTGGCAGGATATAAAATCAACACGCATAAAACAAAGGCATTCCTGTATATCAGCGACAAATCCTCTGAAATGGAAATGAGGACAACCACTCCATTCACAATATCCTCAAAAAAAAATAAAATACTTGGGAATC
The DNA here is from genome assembly GCF_048772815.1 of Callospermophilus lateralis. NCBI lineage: Eukaryota > Metazoa > Chordata > Mammalia > Rodentia > Sciuridae > Callospermophilus > Callospermophilus lateralis. The sequence goes on along the minus strand of NC_135312.1, from coordinate 100,595,729 downwards.
AACCTAACAAAAGAGGTGAAAGATTTATACAATGAAAACTACAGAACCCTAAAGAGAGAAATAGAAGAAGATCTTAGAAGATGGAAAAATATACCCTGTTCATGGATACGTAGAACTAACATCATCAAAATGGCGATATTACCAAAAGTTCTCTATAGGTTTAATGCAATGCCAATCAAAATCCCAAAGGCATTTCTTGTAGAAATAGATAAAGCAATCATGAAATTCATATGGGAAAATAAAAGACCCAGAATAGCAAAAACAATGCTAAGCAGGAAATGTGAATCAGGCGGTATAGCTATACCAGACTTCAAACTATACTACAGAGCAATAGTAACAAAAACAGCATGGTACTGGTACCAAAACAGGCGGGTGAACCAATGGTATAGAATAGAGGACACAGAAACCAATCCACAAAATTACAAGTATCTTATATTCGATAAAGGGGCTAAAAGCATGCAATGGAGGAAGGATAGCATCTTCAACAAATGGTGTTGGGAAAACTGGAAATCCATGTGCAACAAAATGAAACTGAATCCCTTTCTCTTGCCATGCACAAAAGTTAACTCAAAGTGGATCAAGGAACTTGATATCAAATCAGAGACATGGCGTCTGATAGAAGAAAAAGTTGGCTATGATCTACATACTGTGGGGTCGGGCTCCAAATTCCTTAATAGGACACCCATAGCACAAGAGTTAATAACTAGAATCAACAAATGGGACTTACTCAAACTAAAAAGTTTTTTCTCAGCAAAAGAAACAATAAGAGAGGTAAATAGGGAGCCTAAGTCCTGGGAACAAATCTTTACTCCTCACACTTCAGACAGAGCCCTAATATCCAGAATATACAAAGAACTAAAAAAATTAGGCAATAAGATAACAAACAACCCAATCAACAAATGGGCCAAGGACCTGAACAGACATTTCTCAGAGGAGGACATACAATCAATCAACAAGTACATGAAAAAATGCTCACCATCTCTAGCAGTCAGAGAAATGCAAATCAAAACCACCCTAAGATACCATCTCACTCCAGTAAGATTGGCAGCCATTAGGAAGTCAAACAACAACAAGTGCTGGCAAGGATGTGGGGAAAAGGGTTCACTTCTACATTGCTGGTGGGACTGCAAATTGGTGCGGCCAATTTGGAAAGCAGTATGGAGATTTCTTGGAAAGCTCGGAATGGAACCACCATTTGACCCAGCTATTCCCCTATTCGGTCTATTCCCTAAAGACCTAAAAAAAGCACACTATAGGGCCACTGCTACATCCATGTTCATAGCAGCACAATTCACAATAGCAAGACTGTGGAACCAACCTAGATGCCCTTCAATAAACGAATGGATAAAAAAATGTAGCATTTATACACAATGGAGTATTACTCTGCATTAAAAAATGACAAAATCATAGAATTTGCAGGAAAATCGATGGCATTAGAGCATATTATGCTAAGTGAAGCTAGCCAATCCCTTAAAAACAAATGCCAAATATCTTCTTTGATATAAGGAGAGTAACTAAGAACAGAGTAGGGACGAAGAGCATGAGAAGAAGATTAACATTAAACAGGGATGAGAGGTGGGAGGGAAAGGGAGAGAGAAGGGAAATTGCATGGAAATGGAAGGAGACCCTCAGGGGTATACAAAATTACATACAAGAGGAAGTGAGGGGAAAGGGGGAAAATATAAGGGGGAGAAATGAATTACAGTAGAGGGGGTAGAGAGAGAAGAGGGGAGGGGAGGGGGGAGGGGGGATAGTAGAGGATAGGAAAGGCAGCAGAATACAACAGACACTAGTATGGCAATATGTAAATCAATGGATGTGCAACTGATGTGATTCTGCAATCTGTAAACGGGGTAAAAATGGGAGTTCATATCCCACTTGAATCAAAGTGTGAAATATGATATATCAAGAACTATGTAATGTTTTGAACAACCAACAGTAAAAATTAATTTTAAAAAAAAGTGTATTGCACACACATGTGTATGCATGTATGTGTGTGTGTGTGTGTGTGTGTGTGTGTGCACTGAAGGGATCAAACCCAGGGACTTATGCAAACTGGGCAAGTGCTCTACCACTGAGTTACACCCCCATCTATGCATTGTATCTTGAAAGATAACTGAGAAAATGAGAGAATATTAACTATGTCAAACAATGCAGAAATATCAGGAAGTACAGTTGAGTTTCCGACTAAACTTCTCTTAATATGTTGGTCAAAAAACATCCATTATTATCAAGGACTTCTTTCATTGTTACTTGTGAACACTTCTGGTGCCCATTTTTTTTTTCCAAGCACTAGGTATTACTGTTTCCAGAAATTATTCTGACTGTAAATAAGAGTGAATTAGAGGAAAAGATACTACCAGAGACCTGAGCCTTAGACCCAACTTTGGGAATCCCAACAAATCAGCTTTGGTTCCATGTCCCACCCCCCAAAAAAATGGAAAAAGTAATAGTGTAAAGCAGGAAATAAATTTTAATCAGAATAGCTATATCAGGAAGACAATGAATTTTGGAAGACAAAGAAGACCAACATTTCCAGCTCTATCTCCAAAGGTCTTTTTTTTTTTTTCCTCAGTACTGGGGATTGAACCCAGGGGCACTCTTCTATCACTGAACTATATCCCCATCCCTTTTTATTTTGAGACAGGATCTAAGTTGCTGAGACTAGGTTGGAACTTGCAATACTCTTCCTGCTCAGCCTCCTAAATCTCTGGGATTAGATGTCACATCGGCATCAAAAAGTCTTCATTAAACTGGTCTGGCTGATTATCTTGGTATTTGTCAGACAGACATCTTTAGATGATAAGAAAAATACTGCTGCTGCCACAACCACCACAAGATATTTCTCAATCAGACTTGTTCCTTCTGGAATCCAAGATGAATAAGAGCAAAAAAAAAAAAAAAAAGAAAAATACAAAATGGAGGAAGAGATGCCAAATTTTAAATCCAATTGGACATTTGCAGACCCAAGTGAAGGGTATAGGTCTTTGTTACAAAACACTAGAGATCAGGTAGAAGTTCATTTGATTATTCTTCATTAAAAAAATAAACAGATTGGTTCTTTGGAGCCAGCCTGGTCTTCCAGGGGTTGGGCCTTTTTCTCAGATGCCCCTCGGCACCTCTTGCTGCCACTCACACCTGCAGTAGGATCCAGGTGCCATTTTAGAGGTTCTTTGAGCACTTTGATATTTTTACTATCCCTCTTGGCATGTGTGCATGGGTCTGCTGATGTCCCTGCTGCCTCTCCCTGCACTTAGATCTCTTCTGTTACAGGTGCTTTCCTGAGCCTTGTCCTGGGCTGTCTCTTAGCAGGTACTGGAGTTCCCACTGGTTCTGTTGCCAGGTTTCTGTTCTCGCGACTAAAAGGCTCAAGGGTCACTCCAGTTAAACTGGGCTAACTGGGCTGCATGAAATAACCACACAAGAGACAAAAATACCTTTTTCTTTGGGGTCGCTGTGAAGGCTCCTCTGACCTTAAGGATCCGCAGAAAGAGAGAGAGCGAGAGAGCACACGCTGACCCCTTTTTTTGAGGAGAAGCTATTCAAATGAGGCAAGGGGTCAGGTTTCAGGGGGCTGAGTATCTTCATGATGTCCACTGTCAGCAGGTTGACTGACACCTGGGTAGGCCACACCTAAGGGCACAGTAAGAGAAGGGGACACATGCAAGGCACTTCCATGGAAGATTCTATCCTAATCAGGGCAAGGGGTTAGATCACCCATGGGGCTGTAGGAAGACACACCCATGCACCAGACATTGACCCTCACACCCAAGAAGGGTGGGGAAAGCTCTGCCACATTTCAGAGAGTGTGACTCAGTCACGTGTAAGGTTGGTCTCCCATATCTGGTTGTGGAGATTTACAGGGTATTTTTGTGTTTTTTTCTTCACCTGTCCATCCCTTAGTGGGGTCTAGTGCTTAGATTGGTTCTTTGGAGCCAGCCATATCTTCCAATGCCTGGGACTGGTCCTCAGGTACCCCCTTGCAGCCACCTGCTACCAGTTGCTCTTGCTGCTGGGACCAGGACCTGCCGTGCAGACTCCTCAGAAGTTCTGCTGTTTTGGTCCTCACCTCATGGTGCTGTGCATGGTGGCCCATGATGTCCATGATGGCTTCCTCACTGCTCAGGGCTGTCTCTTTGTGCTTGTTGGCTTGTCCCTGGTTCTGGTTGGGGAGATCTGCAGCTGATTTCTGTGGTCTTCTCGTCACTTGTGGGTTCCTCAGTGGGACCTGGTGCCAGAATTGGTTGTTTGGAGCCAGCCATTTCCTCCAGGGGCTGGGTCTTTTCTTCAGGTACCCCCCCCCCCTGCAGGGTACTTCTTGTTGCCAGTCACTTTTTCTGCTGCATCCAGTTTCTGCTTTGCAGGTTTCTTAAACATCTTAACACCTTTATCATCACCTGTAGATTCTGCCTCTGTGTGTGCAGTTTCCCCCCAAGATTTGCTTTAGTTTTATCCCTGGTGAGAGTTCTTCCTTCTCCTCCACTTTCTGCACACTTGTCTTTGGCTGTCTCTTTGATGATGTTAGCATACTCCTGGGTTCTGGTCTTATAGGTTTGCAAGGTGTATCTGTGGTTTCTCCAGCCGTCTTTGGGGCCTCGCCACCGCCTGGTGTTTAGAAGAGCTCTTGGAAGTCAGTCAGGTCCTCCAGAGGCTGGGCTTTCTCCCTGGGTGCCCCTTGCTCCCTGTTACCTTTGCTGCTGGGTGCAGGGCCTGCTGTGCAGGCTCCTTGAAAGCTCTGATGGCTGTATCATCACCTCCTGGCACTCTGGGTGTATGAGTGGCTTCCTGTGACATTGGGACACTGTGCAGGCCAAGGCAGTCCATGGGGAAAAGAGGGCTGCTCCGAGGGACAGAGGCAGATCTCCTGAGCCTTTGATAATGAATAAGGGTCTAAAAATTTTAATAAACTGAATTAAACTTGTGGAAGAACACAAACCCACAGGGAAGCTGAAAAAAAAGGAACATGAAGTAGAAGAACATGAAATGCCTGTAGATAAGGGAATGTTGCTGCTAAACAGACACCAAAATAAAACTGAAGGAGAAGAGCAAAGACCAGAGATTACTATATCAGCAGAAAAGATAAAAATAAAGAGACAGGAAAAGAAGCCCATGAAAACCTCCCAGGAGATGGAGCTGAGCTACAGAACCCAGGTGATGGAGATGAGAAACCTGTGTCTATGGACAAAGTCAGGGAAAAAGAGAATGTGCTTGAGATCTGGAAGATAGAATTAGATTTCCCAGCTTCACACAGCAGAGGAGAAAGTGAGGGAGAAAAGCATGGCAGGCCCCATGAGGAGCCAGGAAGAGAAAGGAGCAACCGCAAATTCAGACTTCAGGTGTCTGAGGTCCAGAAAGCCAGGCATGAAGCCTAGATTGGAGAGTGAATCTGAGTTACTCAAGGTGCCAAGTGATGTGCAGAAGACCTAAAGAAGGGTAAGAACCGAATGTACAACAAGAAAACAGGAAGTCACTTTGACAGGAAGATATTTAGCAAAGAAATTTGAGAGGGAAAAAAATATAATAAAGTTAGTTTAGTGATAAATTTTTGGTATGATTTTTGATACCAGTATAAAAGTGAATTCTGTAAATAATGATATGGGTGTGTTGAAGGGAAGAAAGAATTTTGGGGCTCTGGTTTGTCTGTACAGCCCTGCAAGGGGTCCACAAGGGGACCCTGACCAATTCCTGAGTGGTAATGATTTATTTCTGGGGCACGTGGTGGGCAAAGCATGTTTCCTCTATGTTGCAGAATAAAGCCCTGCTTCCTGGAAATAAGTAAACTGAAAACCCGATTTGGTATTAAAGAGCAGGAATGTTATAGAGGAAAAATATACAGAAAGGAGTTGAAATTGCAGGACGGAGATTCAGTAGAGTTCTTAGTGAAAATAGAGAAATATACTGGAGGCTCCCATGCAGAGAGGGAGTGGTGGAAATACAGAAGATAGAAAAAACAATGAAGGGGCTGGGGATGTGGCTCAAGCAGTAGCACGCTCGCCTGGCATGCGTGGGGCGCTGGGCTCGATCCTCAGCACTACATAAAAATAAAAGATGTTGTGTTCACTGAAAACTAAAAAAATAAATATTAAAAAATTTTTTCTCTCTCTTAAAAAAAAACAATGAAAAGAGGATAGAAAAGGCAAGAAAGAGGAGCATCAAATTTGATAATATCCATAGGAATTAGAAGAGGAAAAGAAGTTACTTAAAATTTTGAGAATGAAAGCAGAATCAAGACAGGAATAAGATATTAGTGTTAAGGGGGAAAATATCTTCACACTTTTGGGGCAAAGGAACAGAGAGTACTTGTGGCCTACGCTAGGATGACCCTGTAACTTGTCCAAACTAGGGCATTTTGGGGAGTGAAAGAAGATGTCAAATAATAACCAAACTATCAATCTGGAGACTTAGAGAAACCTCCAGAGAGACAGCTTTTACTAAAAATACTGACTCTTAAGCCTGTAGATGAACAAACAAACAAACTTGTCACCTTTGCCATTTTTTTTTTAGTATCTTCCTATTTTACTTGAAGTCAGTCACCTTGGATTTCAGAAAGAACAGGCCTAATCTATGAACATCTTGTGATAAGTAAGAGCTACCTCCCAGGCAACAGCAACTTTTCTTATCTCTGACAAAGCCCCAGCCTGACTATTCCTTAGGTAATAATCCACCAGACTACAGTCTGAGCAAGACTGCTTGATTATGTGCATTTCGGGTCTCCTTGTCTTGACATGATATGGAAACTCATGCCAGTACCCTAAAGGCAAGGCTGGAAAGGCTGGTATCCTTTGTCTTCCTGGTATAGCTGTATACTTTTTCCATTTGTTTTTGGTGGCAAGAAACCAAACCTGATTTGTTGGGATCTCCAGAATTGGGCCTCTGATCTAGGATTCCAATAGTTCCTAAGAAAATTATAGAATTGTCCACCAAATGCTGGATATATAGTCAATCTAAACAAGAGAAATGAGCTTGGAGGTAATTGCAGGATATGCAGTTGCTAACAGTTAAAGAAGTCCATTGAGGAGGGAGGAGAGAATGAATCAAGAATGCAAATGAAGTGGCTGGCTTTGATAAGAAAGAACTGCTCTTCCTATACATCAGTAGCATTATAGTAACTCCATGGTCCAGATGTGTTTTTAAATGGAAAAGAGGGTGTTGAAGGTCTTTAGAAAGCCTAATTGTTGGAAGTTCACAGACTGAAAGTGGAAGTTGTTGCTGAGGGTTTGATAGTTGCAGAAAGCTCTTCAAAGGGCCACTTTTGGAAATGGTAGAAGAAATCAGTTTTCAGTAAATACAAAGATGACCAGGCAAGATCAAAATCCCAGTAAGGTGTCTTGACCCTCCAAAGAGATAAATGAATTTCATAAAAATTGCTGCCATTTATTGAATAATTATGTGTTTTACATGAGTAACCTCAATTTAGTTTCAAAACACTCTTATGAGATAGGTGATCTGATTTTATTGGTTTGTAAAAGGAAAATACTGAGGCACACAGAGTGTTAAGTAGTAAATCATCAAAGGTCACACAGCTGGGATGAAAGAGTCATGATTTAAACTTAGCCAGCATGACTGTAAAACCAAGGTCTTGATAACTGAGTGCATTGCATCTCAAGGTTAATGTTAACTGTTTTGAGGTCATAAAACAGGTTTCAGAGTGGTATTCATTCTTAGACGTGAGTAAAAGGGTTTCACAAGATTACACACATATCCAAGAAAAGCCAAATGGGCAGCATTGCCCAGGGTATGAGTCTCTCACTTGTTGGCTTTGTGGAGGCTTCTACCATGATCTGAAATGATGCTATCATTTGATGCCAAGTGGGCTGTAGTTGGACTGTCACAGGAAGGTTTATCCTAGGTTGGCCTATAGTTCTACAGATGAAAAGATGATTTGAGTCTGTAGGGTATCATTTACTAGCGTGGTATTTTCAGCATTTCAAAGAATATCAATCAGGAATCCCTGAAAGCTAAAATGTGTTTTCCTGAAGTGAGCAAGCTGGTACAATAATTCTTAAATCCTTTGTTGTTGTGGAGGAAATTTCTGTGGGTTTCATCATAAAAAATATTTTATACTGCAGCTACCAAAAACCCCTATCAATCTAAGATCTAACATTAGTTTTTTATGGTTTGGTTGCTAGGTAATAAATGCACACTGAAAAATGCAGTTTGAGGGGGAAAATGCCTCAATAAAGAGAATTCCCCTATGGTTTGGGATGACAGTCTCAGCTAATATTTCACATTAAAAAAAAATCAGTCATAGGAGTTCCTAAGAAAATTATAAAATTCACCACAGCTTTCTAAGAGAGATCATTTTTAGCATCTTTAATTTTTTTTTTACTTTCAGATCCTTGGGCAGTGGTTGTCCTAAAAAGTAATCATTGAGAACTATTTATGATTACATAAGTAAACAAACCTTGTCTGTTACTAATTTATAAATTCTAAATTAAATATGGACACTAAAGCATGATTTTGTGGTATCTCTTCTCAGAAATTATGTGATATCTCTTCTCAGAAATTATTCTTTTTTCTCCCTCAAATAATGTTACCAGATTTATGCACAGCTGATAAGATTATTTGCATTTGTTTGATATTTAAATTGAAAGCAAGAGCTTTATTTCCATATGAAGATACAGCTATTCAGTCATTAAATGATCAGACTGACTCTGATATACATTAATTACTCTCTACATAAATAATACCTCAAGATCGAATTTCAAATAAAAAATTTCACTTATTGAATTTAAGAGATCATTAGTAAAATGAGGTATAAAGAACAGGGATTGCACAATCGAATTACTTGGAGGTATTTGGAGGAGGTAAGGTGGCTAGTTAGAAGAGGTGAGTGGGGTGGGAAGAGGAAACAAGTGTCACCATAAATGAAGGTGAGGTTGTGGAGAGTATCAGCTGCTACTCCTTGCTGGTGGGAATGCAAAATGTGTAGCCACTTCAGAAAATTTAGTGTGTTTTTTACAAAACTAAACATACTCTTACCATGCATTTATGTTTCTAGGTATTTACCCAAATGAGTTGAAAACTTACATCCACAATACAACTTGTACGTGAATGTTTAGAGTTTTATACATAATTGTCAGAATTGGGAAGCAGATGTCTTTCACAGGTGAATGAATACACAAAATATGGTGCATCTGAATGCTGTAATATTTTTATTTTATTTTTTAAAATCTTTTTCATCTTATTTTTATTCTAATTTGTTATATATGACAGCAGAATGCATTACAGTTCATATTACACATATAGAGCACAATTTTTCCTATCTCTAATTGTATACAAAATATATCCATACCATTAATGTCTTCATACATGTTATATTTGCATAATCTTTTTTTATGGACGTGTGTATTTATTTTTTTTAATTGGTTGTTCAAAACATTACAAAGCTCTTGACATATCATATTTCATACATTAGATTCAAGTGGGTTATGAACTCCCATTTTTACCCCAAATACAGATTGCAGAATCACATCGGTTACACATCCACATTTTTACATAATGCCCTATTAGTAACTGTTGTATTCTGCTACCTTTCCTATCCTCTACTATCCCCCCTCCCCTCCCCTCCCATCTTCTCCCTCTACCCCATCTACTGTAATTCATTTCTCTCCTTGTTTATTTTCCCATTCCCCTCACAACCTCTTATATGTAATTTTGTATAACAATGAGGGTCTCCCTCCATTTCCATGCAATTTCCCTTTTCTCTCCCTTACCCTCCCACCTCATGTCTCTGTTTAATGTTAATCTATTCTTCCTGCTCTTCCTCCCTGCTCTGTTCTTAGTTACTCTCATTATATCAAAGAAGACATTTGGTATTTGTTTTTTAGGGATTCGCTGGCTTCACTAAGCATAATCTGCTCTAGTGCCATCCATTTCCCTGCAAATTCCATGATTTTGTCATTTTTTAGTGCTGCGTAATACTCCATGGTGTATAAATGCCACATTTTTTTTATCCATTCATCTATTGAAGGGCATCTGGGTTGGTTCCACAGTCTAGCTATTGTAAATTGTGCTGCTATGAACATCGATGTGGCAGTATCCCTGTAGTATGCTCTTTTAAGGTCTTCAGGGAATAGTCCGAGAAGGGCAATAGCTGGGTCAAATGGTGGTTCCACTCCCAGCTTTCCCAGGAATCTCCATACTACTTTCCAAATTGGCCGCAACAATTTGCAGTCCCACCAGCAATGTACAAGAGTACCCTTTTCCCCACATCCTCGCCAGCACTTGTTGTTGTTTGACTTCCTAATGGCTGCCAATCTTACTGGAGTGAGATGGTATCTTAGGGTGGTTTTGATTTGCATTTCTCTGACTGCTAGAGATGGTGAGCATTTTTTCATGTACTTGTTGATTGGTTATATGTCCTCCTCTGAGAAGTGTCTGTTCAGGTCCTTGGCCCATTTGTTGATTGGGTTATTTGTTATCTTATTGTCTAATTTTTTGAGTTCTTTGTATACTCTGGTAGGGCTCTATCTGAAGTGTGAGGAGTAAAAATTTGTTCCCTTGATGTAGGCTCCCTATTTACCTCTCTTATTGTTTCTCTTACTGAGAAAAAACTTTTTAGTTTAAGTAAGTCCCATTTGTTGATTCTTGTTATTAACTCTTGTGCTATGGGTGTCCTATTAAGGAATTTGGAGCCCGAGCCCAAAATATGTAGATCGGAGCCAACTTTTTCTTCTATCAGACGCAGAGTCTCTGATTTGATATCAAGGTCCTTGATCCATTTTGAGTTAACTTTTGTGCATGGTGAGAGGAGGGGATTTAGTTTCATTTTGTTGCATATGGATTTCCAGTTTTCCCAACACCATTTGTTGAAGATGCTATCTTTCCTCCATTGCATGCTTTTAGCCCCTTTATCAAATATAAGATAGTTGTAACTTTGTGGATTAGTCTCTGTGTCCTCTATTCTGTACCATAGGTCCACCCGCCTGTTTTGGTACCAGTACCATGTTGTTTTTGTTACTATTGCTCTGTAATATAGTTTGAAATTTGGCATCGCTATACCGCCTGATTCACACTTCCTGCTTAGAATTGCTTTTGCTATTCTGGGTCTTTTATTTTTCCATATTAATTTCATGATTGCTTTATCTATTTCTACAAGAAATTCTGTTGGGATTTTGATTGGCATTGAATTAAACCTATAGAGAACTTTGGGTAATATTGCCATTTTGATGATGTTAGTTCTGCCTATCCATGAACAGGGTATATTTTTCCATCTTCTAAGATCTTCTACTTCTCTTTTTAGGGTTCTGTAGTTTTCATTGTATAAATCTTTCACCTCTTTTGTTAGGTTGATTCCCAAGAATTTTATCTTTTTTTTTTTTTGAGGATATTGTGAATGGAGTGTTTTTCCTCATTTCCATTTCAGAAGTTTTGTGGCTGATATACAGGAATGCCTTTGATTTATGCATGTTGATTTTATATCCTGTCACTTTGCTGAATTCATTTATTAGCTCTAATAGTTTTTTTGTAGACCCTTTTGGGTCTGCTAGGTATAGAATCATTTCTTCCGCAAATAGTGATAATTTACGTTCTTCTTTTCCTATTTTTATGCCTTTAATTTCTTTCGTCTGTCTAATTGCTCTGGCCAGTGTTTCGAAAACAATATTGAATAGAAGTGATGATAGAGGGCATCCCTGTCTTGTTCCAGATTTTAGAGGGAATGCCTTCAATTTTTCTCCATTCAGAATGATGTTAGCCTGAGGCTTAGCATAGATTGCTTTTACAATGTTGAGGTAAGTTCCTGTTATCCCTAGTTTTTCTAATGTTTTGAACATAAAGGGATGCTGTACTTTGTTGAATGCTTTTTCTGCATCTATCGAGATGATCATATGGTTCTTATCTTTAAGTCTATTGATGTGGTGAATAACATTTATTGATTTCCGTATATTGAACCATCCTTGCATCCCAGGGATGAATCCTACTTGATCATGGTGCACAATTTTTTTGATGTGCCTTTGTATCCGATTCGCCAGAATTTTATTGAGGATTTTTGCATCTAGGTTCATCAGAGATATTGGTCTGTAGTTTTCTTTCTTTGAGGTGTCTTTGTCTGGTTTCGGAATCAGGGTGATGTTGGCCTCATAGAATGAATTTGGAAGAGCTCCCTCTTTTTCTATTTCCTGAAATAACTTGAAAAGTATTGCTATTAATTCTTCTTTAAAGGTTTTGTAAAACTCCGCTGTATACCCATCCGGTCCTGGGCTTTTCTTGGTTGGTAGTCTTTTGATTGCTTCTTCCATCTCATCCATTGATATTGGTCTGTTCAAATTGTGTGTATCCTCCTGACTCAGTCTGGGCAAATCATATGACTTAAGAAATTTATAGATGTCTTCACTATCTTCTATTTTATTGGAATATAGGTTTTCAAAATAATTTCTAATTGTCTTCTGTATTTCTGTAACATCTGTTGTGATATTGCTTTTCATCCCGTATGTTAGTAATTTGAGTTCTCTCTCTTCTTCTCTTCATTAGCATGGCTAAGGTTCTGTTGATATTATTTATTTTTTTGAAGAACCAACTTTTAGTTTTGTTAATTTTTCAATAGTTTCTTTTGTTTCAATTTTGTTGATTTCCGCTCTGATTTTAATTATTTCTTGCCTTCTGCTACATTTGCTGTTGTTTTGCTCTTCCTTTTCTAGGGCTTTGAGTTGAAGTGTGAGCTCATTTATTTGTTGGTTTTTCCTTTTTTTGAGGAATGACCTACAGGCGATGAATTTCCCTCTTAAAACTGCTTTCATTGTGTCCCATAGATTCCGATATGTTGTGTCTGTATTTTCATTTATCTCTAAGAATTTTTTGATATCCTCCTTTATGTCTTCTGTAACCCATTGATCATTCAGTAACATATTGTTCATTTTCCATGTGATGTAGGATTTTTCCTTCCTTCTTTTATCATTGATTTCCAGTTTCATTCCATTATGATCAGATAAAATGCATGGTATTATCTCCACCCCTTTATATTTACTTAGGGTTGCCCTATGGCATAATATATGGTCTATTTTTGAGAAGGATCCATGTGCTGCTGAGAAAAAAGTATATCCACTTGATGATGGTTGATATATTCTATATATGTCAGTTAAGTCTAGGTTATTGATTGTGATATTGAGTTCTATAGTTTCTTTATTCAACTTTTGTTTGGAGGATCTGTCCAATGGTGAGAGAGGTGTGTTGAAGTCACCCATGATTATTGTGTTGTGGTCTATTTTATTCTTGAACTTGAGGAGAATTTGTTTTATGAACATCACAGCACCATTATTTGGTGCATAAATATTGATAATTTTTATGTCTTGTTGGTGAATGGTTCCTTTTAACAGTATATAATGTCCTTCCTTATCCCTTTTGATTAACTTAGTCTTGAAGTCAATTTTATTCGATATGAGGATGGCCACCCCTGCTTGCTTAGGAGGACCGTGTGCGTGGTATATTTTTTCCCAACCTTTCACCTTCAGCCTGTGTATGTCTTTTCCAATCAGATGTGTCTCCTGGAGGCAGCATATTGTTGGATTTGTTTTTTTAATCCATGTTACCAGCCTATGTCGCTTTATTGGAGAGTTTAAGCCATTAATGTTTAGATTTACTATTGATATATGGTTTGTACTTCCAGCCATGTTTGATTATTTATCTTTTTTTTTTTAAATTTAGTTTGTTTCTCCATGATTAGCTTTCCCCCTGCCCTCACTGAGGCACTCCCCACTGATGGTTTTGGTTATTGTTTTTCATTTCTTCCTCATGTAGTGTTTTGTTCAAGACACTTTGCAATGCTGATTTTCTGGCTGCAAATTCTTTTAGCTTTTGTTTATCATGAAAGATTTTTATTTCGTTGTCATACCTGAAGCTTAATTTTGCTGGATACAGAATTCTTGGTTGGCATCCATTGTCTTTCAGTGTTTGAAATACATTGTTTCAGGATCTTCTCGCTTTCAGAGTCTGTGATGAAAAATCCATTGTTAACCTTATTGGTTTACCCCTGAATGTAATCTGCCTTCTTTTTCTTGTAGCTTTTAATATTTTCTCTTTGTTCTGTATATTGGATATCTTCATAACAATGTGTCTTGGCGTTGGTTTACTGTGATTTTGTGTGCTCAGTGTCCTGTATGCATCTACAATTTGTATATCCGTTTCCTTTTTTATTTCTGGAAAGTTTTCTGTAATTATTTCATTCAGTAGGTTATTCATTCCCTTGGTTTGAATCTCTATACCTTCCTCTATCCCGATGACTCGTATGTTTGGTTTTTTAATGTTATCCCATATCTCTTGGATGTTTTTCTCATGATTTTTCACCAGCCTTTCTGAGTTGGCTAGACTCTTTTCAAGATGATATATTTTGTCTTCATTATTTGACGTTCTGGCTTCTACCTGCTCCACTCTGTTAGTGATACTCTCACTTGAGTTTTTAATTTGGTTTATAATTTCCTTCATTTCTAGAATTATTGTTTGATTTTTTTATTATCTCTATCTCCTGATAAAGATGCTTAACTTCTTCTTTTATCTGTTTATGTAATTCATTTTCATTGTGTTCTTTCACTGTTTGAATTTGCTGTCTTGCATCCTCTTTAAGGTTTCATCCCATCTGTCTAAAGTATTCCTTGAGTTCTTTATATGACCATTTTTCTGATGACTCTAGGTCCTCCTGAATATTTAGGCTGCCCTGCATTGTTTGTACTTCTTTTCTTCCTTGCTTTTTCATGCTGCTCATGTTACTTCTTGTTCTGTTTGACTGCTGAGTTATTGTTTACTCTTATAAATTTATTTGATGCTTGGGAGGAAAGATTTTGAAGGGAAGGGAAGTAGTCACTAAAGAGAATGAGAGTAAGCAGGTAGAACTCAAGGAAGGGGGAATAAGAAAATTGAAAAGAAAAGAAAAGACAAAAGAAAAAAAATAGAAATTAAAAAAAGAAAAAAAAATTAAAATAGTAATAATAATAATAAAATTAAAATTAAAATTAAAAAAATAATAATAAAATTTAAAAATTAAAAAAAATTTTAAACAACAACAAAAAATGACAATGAAAAAACAATGAAAATGAAAAAAAAACCCAAATTTTAAAAAAATAAAAAATTAATAAATGCAGTCTTAGAGTTTGATTAACTTCTCTTCCAGTAGGTGGAGCTGTGCCCACTGGGCCAAGCTTCTCCTCTCAATAGGCGGGAACCAATCACTGTGCAGCAGCTCTTCCTCCCAGACTGGGTGGGTCTCCAATCCTGAGTGCCTAGGGCCTTCTCTTGTGTCTAGTCACTTCCCCACTTTTCCTCAAGCCAGGCCCCGCTCACCGGTGACGCTCACCACAATACTGGCTACATGCCAGATCTGCTGCTCCTGGGAGCGCTGTTTTCCTGAATGCCTGGGCACACTCTCCCTGTTTGCCATTCCCTCAGACCCTAAGTTTGTAGAGCTTGGGGCTGAGAACCCCCAGCGAATTTGCTTGCCCTCTGGTAGCCACACCCCCGGTAGCTGGTGCAAGAGACCTCAGTTGTCAGCACTGGTGGGAGCGGTAGCCGGGAGTTCCGTGCCGGGAGTCCCGAGCCACTCCTGATTCCCTCAGTCTGGCTATCGCGCTCACGGGAGAGCTGGGAGGGGCCCTTAAGGTTTCCCTGCTGTGTGGAGAGGGATGGCTAGGGGATTACACACCTGTTGCCGCTGGTTTCAATGAAGTTATCTCCTCCGCTTCGTTCTGGTGAAGTCAGTTCTCTCCCATGGTGGTATCCCATGCAAATGGTGCAACGGGTGGGTCCTGACTGTCTCTCCCAAGCCCCGTTTCAATCCTGTGGCCACTGCCTATAAAGGCTCAGTTGGCTTTTACCTCCGTAAGTTCAGAAGGACTGACCAGTTTTTTCGGCAGGGTCGTTAGTGCTGAGTCACAGCAGTTTGGCTGCAAGAAGCAGGCAAATGGGAGCTTGAATGCAGCTGATCCGGGCTTGGTGTGTGTTCTGAGAGGCCCAGACTCTGAATGCTGTAATATTATTCAGTGATAGAAAAAAAAATGAGCTGTGAAATCCCAAAAAGACAGGGAGGAAACTTAAATACATATTTCTAAGTGAAAGAAGTCAATCTGAAAAGACTACTGACTATATGTCTCCAACTGCATAATATTCTGGAAAAAAGCAAAACTATGAAGACCATAAAAGGATTAGTGGTGCAGGAGGAGGAAAAGAAAGATGAATAAATGGAACACAGGGCACTTTTAGGACCGGAAAATTATTCTGTATGATACTTCAATAGTAGGTACATGTCCATATACATTTATCAAAAGCTATGAAATGACACTAAGTGAACCCTAATGTAAGTTATGAACTTTAGTTACTCACTAGTAATACATAAATATTGGCTAATCAATTGTAACAAATGTATCCATATTAACAGAAGGTATTAATAATAGTAAAAATCAAGGGGATGGGGGAGAATAGGAGGTAGACAGAAACTCTGTATTCTTTACTCAAATTTTTTAAAAACCTTACACAACATTAAAAAATAAGAACTACTTTTTAATAGATGGCTCTCAAACAAAAACTTGCATCAAATTATAGTATAAATCTTAGAAATACATGTAATTCTCATATTTAAAGACAGTTCTTTTTTCAGGTAAGGAAAATTTGTTTTCTCAATCAATAAAATGTATTTCATAAGGCTGAGTTAAATTATTTAAATGCATGAAGTAAATAAGAAATATTTACGTCTTATACTGATAACACACAGCATTTCAGAACTAAAATGGATTTATCTAATACCTGGTAAAATTGAATAAAATACAATACTAACCTAGTAGAAGTGATTTTAGATATGTAAATATTTTTATTGATGAAACTTTATTGTTCTTAGAAAAGTAATACCTGTTAAAATTTTTACAGGTAGGTTTCTGAGAGGAGAAAATTTTATTATTTTGTATTGGGGACTGAACACTAGGCCATTTTACCACTGAGCTACATTCTCAGTCATTGTTATTTTTTCTTTTGGGATAGGGTCTCACTAAGTTGTTGAGGCTGGCCTTGAACTTGTGATCTTCATGTCCCAGTCTCCTGAGTCACAGGGATTAGAGGTATATCCCACCATGCTTGGTTACAAAAACTATTTTTAATTATCAAACTTAATATAGCTTGTATTTTACTCTTTTTATCTAATAAATCATATACTTTAAGAGGATTTATTTTTTAATTGCAATTAATAAAAAGATATAGGAGGGCTGGAGATATAGCTCAGTTGGTAGAGTGCTTGCCTCGCCTGACAAGTTCCTGAGTTCAATCCCCAACACCAAATAAAATAAAATAAAATAAAATAAGTAAAAAAAATAAAAGATATGGGCATCCTAAAATGTTAATATTATAAAATTAATTGGTTGCACACATAAGTTGGTACATATTCAATTGAAATATACTTATGTACTTATATAGAAAATAGATGTGCAACATACTGTGTACTAATTGATGCACAGAAAAACAGCTAATGTGTTTATTTTGTTACAAGACACATTTATTTCACATTTCAAGGACTGCAAAATTAGAATATGTCTTAAAATTAATATCAAATTACATCAATATTTGTAATCACATTGATGAAAAACTGTATGTATATGATGTTTTGAGCTTTAGTTTAATTAGAACAATTTCAATGATGTTAAGTTCAGTTTCTTTTTTAAGAGAGATAAGATCAATGTCCTGGTAAGGAAGAATATTATAATTCACATACATTTTAAAATTCACCATATGAGAAAATGGAGTTGAGGATTAATTGCTACAAATAAAGTGCTATACTACCCCTTGGGTTAACTTTTAAAGAAGGGAGGAGACTAGATTCTTGATTTAAAGGACCATGGAGGTTATTGGCAAAGATCATAGGGCATGTTATATAGCATCTTACCCCTTCCCACAGAAACTTGAGACTTTCCATTTTTTGTATAGATGCGTGATAAAGTTTGTATTTTATGTAGCTAGACAATATTGATCTGAGGATATATATGGGCAGAAAAGGAATACAAAACAAAAAAATATAAGGATTAGAAAGATTGAATTTTGCTATTGAGAATATAAGTTTTTCTAGTGTGAAGAAATGCTTTATATGCTTGGCATATAGTCATTACATTTTTTTAATGATTTAAAAATCTATTTCTTGACAGTAAGACACCTTACTTGTTTACTGAATGTCAGCGAAATAGAAAGCATGTAAGTCCGAGGCTAAATATTTAAAACTTCATAGCATGTCTTCATAGGAAACCAATGCCTTTCCCAGTTCTTCCATAGCCTTATTTATTCACAATGAAATTGTTTAAAAATTATATAATGTGTCATGCCTAAACCTTTTTCATCCAGTACTATCCTTTCAATGTATGTCAACAGGCTGTTATTTTTACTATCTTCATGTCTTTTAAGATATGTCTTCAAAGATATCTTTTTTGAAGTATCTATATGGTGGTTTATCCATGTTTAAAAAAAATGCAATATTTTAACATGCTAGTACATCTGAAAAAGATGATCTTGTTTGTTACAAAAAAACAAATTGCCAGCTTGAAATTTTAACCCTTTCACTACTGGTTTTGATACGAACATAATCTATCTCTGTCTCATTTTACCTTCTATAAAATGGAGACGGTAATAGGTTTGGTTAAGAAAATATTTTCTGGCCAGTCCTAGCTGGCTGAAACAAATAAAACTGTGCAACAAATACAGAAAATAAATTGTAATACACAGATGCCTGAAATGAAGAACAATATTACAATGAGATTTAAATGAAATAACATATAAAAATCGTTTCAATATTGATACTCTATTATGTTTTAATTGAAAGTTACCCACGAAAGGTAAAATAATTATCCATAAAAGTTGCAAAAGAATAATGAAAGAGTGATAGGAGTCAAGATCAGTCAAGATTAGTCATGCACCTAAAATTCCAATTGAATAGTTTATGTGATTTATGAGGTCTGGGTGATACTAATCCCATCACTATGTAGAAGTTTGGGGATAGGACTAGGAAGAGTCAAAGAGAATGTGGTATTTGTGGTTTTAATAGCTTGGGGACTAGAGTATCAGTAACATATGCAGAAACAATTGCATTGCAAGTTGAGTCTTAAGTTGATAAAGTCAATTAACTGGCTTAGACATGAAGGTTGTTGGATCATGCAATGGTGCTCATCTACATGTGCAAAGACACTCCAACATCAAGAATTTTTAAAAGGGATTTCAAATATCAATGATTTGCAAAAAGTTATGTACATGGCTTTGAAAACCCATTTTTTTTTTGAAAAATCATGTTTCTTTCTTCCTTTTTTTTTCTTTTTTCTTTCTTTCTTTCTTTTTTTTTTTTAAATCAACCGCCTCTACATATGCATATGATTATACCTTTTGGGAGAAAAATTTCCATGTATCTCTTTACAAGTTGTACAATTTGACAGTTGTTTTTCTATTTCAGAGTTATAGACCTTTCTCCTTAAGCTAATGAATGGAGATCAGCAAGCTCTGCTCAGACTTTGAAATAATCAGTTTTTCTTTGAAGTAAGCAAGAGGGAGAAGAAATGGTTTTAATAAAAATCAGTGTGCCTTTTAACAATCAGCATTCCTCTAGAATGTTCATTTCCATTCCCAAAGTAGGATTATGCTTGAGAGCAGAAACTGGATACATCTTTGCAGAACAAAACTCAAAAGATTAGATGAGTTTCCTTCCCCCAATCCTTGCTCAAGTGGGCTGTTTTTAACACTTGTGATTCAGTGGGGTGCATGTAGATTGGCTTGCTATCCGTATGCATTATGGGAAGCAGTCATGTATTTTACAGCTGCATAAAAAAGTACATGGATTTCATGATGCAGAAAAGCAGTAGTTTATTCCTCATTTTCCATCATGTAAATTTTTACTGAATGGACTTTCATGAAGAGCCACACTTTCTTTAAAAAGCAAGTGAAAAAATGCCATCATTATTCACTTTCCTCTTTATGAGCCTTTCCTTTCATTGTCAGAAGCAAATACTTAAGGAGAAAAGAGATGAAATTTTTTAGGGCAAAATTTCTAGGCAGCACTAAAGTTAATTTTAAGTGTTACAAGAGTTAAGTTTATAACAGAAATAGGGAAATCAGGTATAGTTTGGAAATAGACTATTCATTTAAAACTGAAGAGAGAAACAATATTTTTTAACCCTACAAATTAAGAATTATGTATAAATGATGGTATGATCAAACCATATTGGCCTATAAGCTAATTGTCAAATATATTAATTGAAAAGCTCTTTTAACTTCATTATTAAATTCTAATTATTATACTAAATTAATTCTAATTGCCATCATTACTCATTAATAGTAGCATATGAATGAATCAGATTTTCAGATATATTTTTGAATTTCATACATACAATTCTGAAGAATGAAATCTTTAGAATACCTGTTTTTTTTAAAAAAAGCATTTAAAAAATCTATGACTTTGCTAAAAGTGTTCAGAATATATTTGGTAAATACACATTGTGCACATAAAAATTTGATTTTTGCATACCAATATAGTATGTGATCAGTGCCAAACAGATCCACCAGCAACAACAAAAGTGTGGTTACAGTATACAAAAGATAGAATGATCTCAGTGGACCAATGTTTTCAAACATCATATAGAACATCTGCTGAAGATTGAAAGATAAATAACATAGAGAAAATAGGAAAGGGTCTTTCTAAGAGAAACACTTGCTGGGATTTAAACTTTTGCAGAATTTCTCAACCAAGGGAGGCCCTATTAACAGTTCTTAGTTATGATTAACTGTTAATGAAATAATTTTTTGTTTGAGTGGCCATCTTGTGCATTATAGGATTATTAGCTGCTTTCTTAGGATGTTTAACTGCATTCTTTTACTCTACCTACTAGTTGCTACTAGCTCATTCTATCCCATATAGGGATAACCTTCCCAGATTGCCAATGTCACCATGGGGAAGAAGGGATCACTCCTGGTTGAGAATTCATAGCATTAGGAATAAAGAGTTACATAATAGGATAAATGATAAGGAAACCAATGTTTGTACACCAAGATTAAGATCAAATTATGGGAGGGGGCTAGAAATCAGACTTCTAGCTTTGCAAGTCATAAACAGTGAGGAGCTCTGAAGGTTTCTGGGTAATGTACTAACAATGAACGTTAAGCTTTAAGAATATAAAATTTGTTCCCATATGCATAATATAATATTATAGAGATATTTCTTGTGCTCCTATGTTGAGATTTTCCCACCTGTTGGACCAGGTATCTCAGCAATTTTATGGGCTGGCCTTCTAGTAAGCAGCTTTCTTCTGAAGTTTTATCTTGATCTATCACTTTTTAGGCAAGTTGAGTTTATTTTTAGCTAGGCACCATGGTGTAGTTTCCATATATATATATATATATATTTTTTTTTTTTTTTTTTTTTGCTTGTTAAGAATGATGAATGATTTTGGGCACAGTACATGCCATGGCAGAATCAGGGAGACTCACTATCTTAGGGCATTTAAGAGTTGGGACACTCTAGAGGTTCAGGCAGATGTGGTGCAAATAAAAGTGTGTATGGGTTACTCACTCTGGCTGCTCCCATAATGTGACTGGTGATACCTAGTAGATGAATGAGGATTTCCTCAGGCTCTGCTGATGCTAGCTATGCCATTGGCAAGGGCCTCTGTCACTAGCAGTCCCAGCTCTGGTGAGGACTCATGAGCCTTTATCCTCTGACCTCTTACAGGTATGGGCCCAGACACCATGTGGTAGGAACAGTAGCATTCCCTCTGTGGCCCTCACATTCAGTCTTGAAGCAGTGTATAGTCAGATAATGTGCAGGGGTGTGGTGGCAGTAGGAACCATGATGTTCTTCTTTGCCAGTGGCAGAGAAGTGGGATTATGTCTGGTGCAAGTAAAGTTCCTCTTACTCTCTGTGGCTTTATGTTTCTGCAGGAAGGTGATGAAACCCAAAGAGAGAACGGAGCCCTGACCTTTCTCCTCCTCTGACTCCTTCTGCTGCAGTTTGTGCCTGAGGGTGAGGCATCAGCTAGAGCCATAGAGTTGCTGAAGGCTCCCTGAGGATGTCACTGTGGCTGGGACAGCAGCAGGAGCCATAGCGTTCCCTTCCTCTCCTGTCAGCAACAGGCATTTTAACAGCACATGGAGGTGGTTTAGGAGGAACCACGCTGGCCTCTTGGTTCATTCCTGCCATTGTTCTGAGTCCACTGCCAGATGACCACATTCTTGGCTCAGGGGACAAGCATTCTGATCTCATGGTTCTCTTTTCTTTTTTTGGGGGGTGGGGTGGGGGTAGGTACAGGAGATTTAACCAAAGGGCCCTTATCTACTGAGCCATATCCTGAGACCTTTTATATTTATATATTTAGAGACAGGGTCTTGATAAGTTTCTGAGGGCCTCGCTAAGATTACTGAGACTGGCTTTGAATTTGCAATCCTCCCTCTTGCTTCAGCCTCCCTGGCTGCTGGGATTATAGGTGTGCACCTGTAATGGTTTAGATGTGGGGTGTCCCCCAAAAGCTCATGTGTGAGGCAATGCAAGAAAGTTCAGAGGAGAAATGATTGGGCTATAGCCTTAACCTAATCAGTGAATTACTCCCTCATGAGATTAACTGAGTGGTAATTGGAGGCAGCTGGGGTGTGACTGGAGGAAGTGGTTCATTGGGGGCGTGGCTATGCACATATATTTTGTATCTGGAGAGTAGAGTCACTCTCTTAGCTTGCTGATCATCATGTGAGTTGCTTCCCTCTACAACATTCTTCCTCCATGATGTTCAGACTCACCTTGAGCCCCGAGAAATGGAATCTGCTGTCTATGGATTGAGACCTCTGAAAATGTGAGCCCCTAAATAAACCCTTCCTCCTTGACAGTTGTTCTGGTTAGATCTTTAATTTGCAGCAGCGAAAAAACTGACTAAAGCAGCACCAGAGCACCAGGGTGATTTCATGGTTCTCAAGGATGATACCCTTAATTCCTCTTAATATCACAATACCCATCCTCCACAGTCTAGCACAGAGTGAACTTAATTTACTTCACTCTTCTGGGCCAAGTTGGGTTCATAAGGCAGCTACCTTCAAGCCAGTGCAACAAAGTCTTTTTGATGGTGGTTTCTATGTCATCCTGGGTGTTTACTAGCAGATGTTGTAAGATCCTTTTCCAAGCCAACTTTACTGGGCAGATTTCAGGTTACTTATATGAGTGGGCTGCACGTGTGTGAGGATTGTGATGCTTTCCAATAGATGGAACTACCAGCATATGCACTGACAAAATTTGCTAGGATTCTCTCACCTTTACTGCAACAAAGGGAAGCTTCTCCTTCCCCAGGCAGTGGACACAGGGTGGCAGATGCTATGGTATTCAGTTTTGTCCCAGTATCTGAATCTTTCAACACTCCAGTCTCTCTCCTGCTGATAGCCAGCGCTCTCCCATGGCCACATACCTCAAAATGCAGCTCTCCACTTGTTAGTTTTGTTCTTTGTGCAGATCCTCTTTTGGATCCCCACTAATGTTCATTTGTGAATAAATTTGTGCTTCTGTTGTTTAGAATCACTAATATTGTAAAACATACTCAGGGTATGTGGAAAACACACAATAAGTACATGTAAGCTCTGAATTTGCACTGCAATAAAATTTTTGGAAAGCTGTGAATGAGCTCGTTTTCTCATGGCAGAAAACTTGAAAGGATGTTAAATGTGGTTAGTAACCACTTTGGAAAGGGAATAATTATTCCCAAAGCTACTTCTGTTCCAGAGTTTCCTGGGTGTCCTGCACGCATTATCAGCCAGACCAGAATTTGGGAATGATTTCCTCAGAAGTTTCATGTTCTTTCTCCTATACTGTATTTTATATCAGCAAAGTAAGTGCTGAAATATGTAAGAAGACAGTCTAATAGTTTAATTAAACATTAAATTCTGTGTTTGGTTTGACTGATGAAACTGATATGGCTAATTATACATTTTGAGGATTTTATGTACCTAAGATCATAAGGTTACTCTTTTTTTGTTAAGTATAATTCAAGTATAAATATGAGGTTCTGACAGATATAAACTATTTTTTTCATTATGTATATCATTTTTATTCATTAAATACTCAGAAAACAACCTGCCAGCTGTCATCGCATGATCCAGTATGTATGGGGAATCAAATATTCCTCTTTATATAAAAAGAATCTAAAATTTCCAGTATATAAATAATTTTAAAGGCTAAAGCTGTATTATCCTGTTCTAAAGAAAAGTTCCATATGCCATTCGCATTTTCTTTTTTATATGAAAAATATGGATAAAGATGGACTCTAAATTGGTAAATACTATTTTCATTTTATAAATGTATGTTGTTCTTCCCCATCTTTGATAATGGCATGCATTCTTAAAGAACTAGAGAGGGATGTTCTTTCTATTATATTATGTGAAATAACTATGCAACATAAATGTGGGGTACATTTACGTTTTTTTATTCAAGCAAAAATTTTCAGAGGTGCTTCTTTCTGTCAATGGCTGTAAACAATACTCAGGTTCTATTTTGAGAAATATTTTTTTATTCTTTGTAATGTCTTATAGAAAAAGGCCTGCACTTTATACATTTTTATAAATTCATTTTATCATTTCATAAAATTCACATTTAATAAAGGTCTTGAACCTATTTACTTGGGGGATACTAAACATTTACAATTATAACCAAGAATTTCCTTTAAAGTTTCTTCTGACTTCTTTATCCCTTCATCCATCCATCCGTCCATTCTTCTAAAATTTACTGAGTGACTACTGTGTGCCAGGTACTGTTCTAGGAAATGAATATATTAGAGAACTAAACAGAGATCTTTGTTAAGGGGGAATTTACATTCTAGCTAAGGGAGAGAAACAATTAAATAATGTAATGAATAAGAAAAAATATATAGATGATGTTGAATTTTACAGGAAAATAGGTATAAGAACTAGAGATATAAGGGAGAGGTAGAGCATCATTCTGAAAAAAAAAAAAAAAAGATTCAGATAAGGTTTGGATATGAGGCATCCCCCAACAGCTCATATATATATAAAATTTGGGAATGTTCCGAGGTGAAAGAACTACATTATGATAATTGAAAATTGATCAGTGGATTAATCTACTCAGTAGGTTAACAATATGAATGGATTACATGGCGGTTACTATAGACATGTAGGATGTGGCTGGAGGAATTAGATTAGTGGGGGCATCCCATTGGGATGTATCTTTTGCCTGGCTCATCATTCTCATTCTCTCTCTCTCATTCTCTCTCTCTCTCTCTCTCTCTCTCTCTCTCTCTCTCTCTCTCTCTCTCTCTCTCTCTCTCTGATTCCTAGCTGCCATAAGCTTAGTAGCCTTCCTCCACCACACCCTCTTAAAGGGCCCAGGACAATGGCGTTGACTCCATGGACTGAACTTCTGAAACTGTGAGCCCCTCAAAAATCTTTCCAACCTGTTAAGTTGCTCTTGTCAGCTATGTTGGTCACAGTGATGAAAAGCTGATTTAGTAGTTTACTCGGTGTGTTGCAGGAAGTGATTAGAGGCTAGTGGGCTGCAATGTAGTTAGCTAGGAGTGAGAAGTAATAGAAACAAGAGAAGTCATTCAAACCCAGTGTACCTAAAGACCTGCAGATAGTTTAAAGACTTTGGGATTCTTCTGTGAATAAATGGTCAACCATTTTGATTTATAACAGAGGAGAGACTTGTACCTACTTACATTTGAATTACCTTGGTTTCTTTTTTAAAAGTAGATATTAGGAATTGGTCAAATAGACCTATGGAAACAAATAAGAACACACACTCACAGTGGGGGGTGGGGAAGAGAGAGAGAAAGATATTGAGAAAGAGCATCCAGTGAAGTAAGGGAAACATTTTATTTCTGAATATGACATCTAAAATGCTAATAAAGACTATCAATAAGGAAGGTGTGGACTTCTCTGTCAAATGCTGCTTATTGGTCAACTATGAGAGAGAGAAATCTGGACATTGGATTTAACACTGAGGTGGTAAATGTGATTTCCATGAGTGCATTTCTAACAAATGACTCTGTGAACTTCTTTCTGCCCTACTTCCTGCCCATCTGTCTTCATTTATCTTTTTCCACTTATGATCACAAGTCATTTTTCTCATGTTTTAAATTACAAAATGATGTATTTCCTATTGAATTAAATAAAAAATGAAGACAAATAAATAAAATAATAATTTCAATCTTTCTTGCACAAACATACCTATAACTTTGACAAACCCAATGTAAAATTTTGGCAGGTGCCTCTGCCTATTTAGTGGTCCTATAATAAAATACCTGAGAATGGATTATTTAGAATGAATGGAAATTTATTGGCATATATTAATTCTAAAGGGTAGAAAGTCCAAGATCTAAAGATCGGTGTACAATGAAGACATCCTGTTGAACTATCTCATTTTAAAAAAAATAAAGGTAAGAGAGAGATAAGATGGGACCAACTTGTATTTTCATAAGAAATTTATTCCTGCAATTACCAACCCACTTCTGTCCTAACATTTATTCACTCCACCCTCATGGCCTAATCGTCCTTTCTTATGCCCCACTTCCTAAAGCTATTGCATTGGGGATTAAGTTGCCACCATATGCTCCTTGGAGGACACATTGAGACAATAATAATGGGTGATCTTTTACACAATGCTTCATGGTAGCTCAAATAAAAAAATATGAGAATCATATAGAGGGTCAAGTTTGATTGCCTTGACAAAAATGGTCCTAACCTTTGATAATTACGTATAAATTCAATTTGGTTTTTTTTGATAACACATTTTTAATATCTATATTGTTTAATATGATCAAACCACAATTTTATCAATCCTTTCTGAACTAATATTTAATTACATCCAGGTTTTCTGTATAGAGAAAACTTCATTAATAAACATTTTTGTTCAAATATGCTGATATATTAATGCCTTCCCCCCCTATGGAATAAGTTCTCAAAAGTGGAATTTACAGTCAAAAAGTGTGTGCATCTTAAATTTCAATGAATGTTGTTTCATTTTGCTGCAAAAGCATTAAAAGTATTTGTTCATCTTCACTAGTGTTGAATGATATTAGATTTGCTTATTTTAGTGTTTTCTAATCTGAAAGATACAATACTTGTAATTTGAATAGTAATCAGAACAAGCAACATATAATGTTAGTAACCTTTTGGTTTTGCTTTTCAGTGTATTACCTTACCTGATTGTGCACTTTATCTATTTAGTTTTTGTGTGTGTGCGTGTTATCCTGAAAATTAATTTATTCTCAGACAAATATTTCAATTATTCTTTTGGGGGGGAAGTACCAGGGATTGAACTCAAGGGCACTCGATCACTGAGCCACATCCCCAGCCCCATTGTTTGTATTTTATTTAGAGACAGAGTTGCTTAGTGCCTCGATAAATTACTTAGGCTGGCTTTGAACTCCCTATCCTCTTGCTTCAGCCTCCCAAGCCGCTGGGATTACAGGTGTGTGCCACTGTGCTTGGCTCAATTATTATTTTTATCTCCTCCATATATGTGGCTATATCTCTTTGGTCATTCTAAAATTATGTGATTTTTCCTCCTTTTTTTCCCCCTCCTAATCAAGTTTATCCAAGACTTATCTACTTCATTAGTAGCTTCTAAGAAAGAACTTTTTCTTTAATTTAGAATTTTTTGGTTGTCACAACAGGACAGTACTATGCTTGGCAGTAAAACAGACATGGGTAAGGAAGTAAAGTCTCTTTAATGGCAAAAGAAATAGAAACTTAGAAATATAATTACTTAATTAGGAAACAGCACAGCATGCTCACACACAGAGGTAGAAGCTTACCAGGTTTTCCAAAGTTTTTCACGGAGACATACAACTGCTCAAAATAGAGGAAATATCTAAAAGAAAGGCTCCATTTGCCACACTCAAGGAAAGTTTTAAGTTAACTGAAGCCCCTTGGCCCTCAACTTAGCATGCAGAACTCTTCTAGAGATTGAAAACTGCCACACATCCTCCTGATAATGAGGTATAACTTAGGTGTTGACATGTTCTGATTACACAAGTGGGTCAAGAATTTCCGTTTCCCCAGTTCTCTTTATTATCATTTTTTTCTCTTCAAGCACAATTTCAACTTTCATTCCCTTTTCCTGTTTAGACATTTTCTCTAAAATGTTGAATAAATTTGTAGTACTGAAAAATAAATTTACCTATACATATTTACATATACATATTTTGTTGCTTTCCATTGATTTACAAAACAGTATTCCTAAAGATTGAGCATGGTTTAGACTAAGCAGCCAATTTTTGTACCTAGGTATAGCCATGTAACTAAATTCTCCCCAATTATGAATGAAATTAATTCATACAACTTTCCTGTCATTTATTTATAGGAGACACGCTTGCCCTTGGTTTTCACTCTTTCTACCTGTTCATGGGAAGATGTGTACGATGCTTATAAGACAGCTTCAGTGAAGAAGATGAATGCAATTTCATATATAGAATAGATTTGCAAAGCACAAGATACAGTAATTTTTGTGGTTGAAACATAACTGGTTTTTTTGGCCCTGCAATGTCTGTCTACACAGTAAAGTGGAAATAAAATTTAAAAACGACTATGATAGTTTGAGTCTCTATATTTTAAGATTTCTTTTTAATCACAACAGGTTAGCCAAAGAGTTGGTGAACTTCTCCTATAAAAGAACAGATGGTAAATATTTTCACTTATGTAGCCTATATAGCTTCTGCTGAAACTATACAATTCTATCCCAGCTCTTCCTTTTTGGTCTGAAAACAGATAATCATAAGTGGATGGGCATAACTATGTTTCAGTAAATCTTTATTTAAAAATATGAAATTATTAATCATATTTGCCCTATAGGCACAGTTTGCTATTTCCAGATGTAGCATAAAATGTAACTAACTCAATCATAGTGGCTATTCATGTTTCAAAAATACATTTCATGTGAATATGTACGTCACATAAATTGTGTTGTGCTATAAGATTTTTTGCTTTGATACTGTATGTTGAATATTAATAATGTTATAATTTATATAACTATTGCTTTGAGAAGTTCCATCATGAAAGGATATTGGAATTTATCAATTTTTTTTTCTGTACCTACTGAGATAATAAGTTTCTCCCCCCCTTTATTTTATTAATATGGGAATTACATTAGTTGAATTTTGTATGTTAAACCATAATTTAATTCCTGGAACAAATCTCACTTTGTTATGATAATTGTATTTATATGTTGCTGGAATTGATTTGCTAGTACTTTAATGAAGATTTTTGCATATATATTCATATAGGATATTGATGTCTAATCTTGTGAAGACTTATATATAATTTGCTTGCCATATTTCCTTTTTATTAATTATTCGTCTCTTTTTTCATATAGCACTCAGATTTTACTTCAATAATGTAATACCTTCTCTTATCTTTGAGGGTATTAATGATTCTGTTTTACAAACTTTTAGTTTTTTAAAGAGGTGATGGAAGGACATTTACTTTCACAGTAAGGAATGGCTCTTTGGCTTATAAAACTGTATTGTTCATAGTTTTTGTTGTTATGTATTTTTGAAAGCATCTTTACTATTACTATAGCAGGATTTTAGAAAACACTGAGGTTAATGCATGTGTTCAACTCAATATCTTACCTGAAATTCTTGTAGTTTTAGAAATTGCTAAATCTTTTATGCTTAATTTCCAGGGCTGTCAAATAAGGGTAATTATAGTACCTTTGTCTTTCCAAAGATTGTTGTAATAAATGAGTAAAATTTGCCCAGCACTCAGGGTTAGGTACGTAGTGGTCCAAGTTTCCCTTGGCATCATTATAACACAATTATTGGTGTTCTAAAATATATATGTATACACACACACATATTTCCTTAAGATAAGAAAACTCTTTCTATTAAGTAAGTATATCCTTTAAATTTCACATTTAAACACTTAGAGCATCTAGTTATATATTTATATAGGCAGGTTCTTGTAAAAATTGCTATTTTATTTGCTTCTATAGTAATCTTTGAGTTCTGTAAGGACTGCACATTGGTTTTTGTTTCTCTAGTATCTGGCATAGAACCTAGCTTATAATAAACTTTCTGAAAATTATTCTAGTTTGGATAACTCCATACTTTTCAGTTGATGTGGAGAACTCTCGCTAAGTCTACTTAGTCTAGAAAGGCAAGTTAAATTACCCCAACAACATGTGTAACCGATGTGATTCTGCAATCTGTATTTGGGGTAAAAATGGGAGTTCATAACCCACTTGAATCTAATGTATGAAATATGATATGTCAAGAGCTTTGTAATGTTTTGAACAACCAATAAAAAATAAAATAAAATAAAAAATTACCCCAACAACAACTGTAAATCTCATTGGTTTGTGTACCTATATTCACTTCTCTTTCATTCAACATGTCTATGTTGGACTGGCTGTGACTCTGCAGTTTGTGTCATCTTCATTATGGAACGAGGTAAATGGATCAGCCTCTGTTGAGAATGTTGTTGATTTTAGGACTGATGGAAACGTGATCTACCAAAGCATTTTCTCTCAAAGCTTTCTTCCCTTGGAAAGAAGACATCTCACTTTATATATGTGGTCCGAGGAAAGCTCCCTTGGCATACCTGATATCAATGGGAAGATTTGTAAAATTATCCTACAGGGAGAGGCAGAAAAATAATTGAACAGAAATGCAACTACTATTTCTATAAAAATCTACTCTTGAAAAAGACTTTTCTAAAACTAAATATACTTTGTACTAACTTTAATTGTAATAAAATGCATTATACATAGTGCTCTCTAGGGTTATAGTATATAATTTTATTTGTCTTAATCATATCTTTTTGAAATCTCAAGTGGGAGTGGTAATACCAGTTTTCTAATCTTTCAGTTTGATATCAAACTAAAATCCCTACAAAGAACTGCTTTTTTATTGTTCTTATTTAGAAGCCCACTGATTTTCTTATCATTTCAGTTGCCTTCTTTAGGCCTTTCACAGATCTGGTAATTTCACAAGAGTTTTACAGAGATAATCATTGCACATACAAATATATATTATTTGCTCTAGGGTAGAAGATATTTCTATTAGCATATATTATTATTCCTACCATTTAATTTTTTCTCATTTTATTATATTGTGATAAGCAAACTTAACATGAGATCTACCCTTTTACAGTTTTAAGTGTCTAATATTATATTGTTGACTCTAAGTAAACGTTGCACCACAGATCTCCAGAATTCATTTATCTTGTTCAACTGAAACTTTGTGCCAATTGATTAGTAACTCCTTTATTTATAACTCAGTTGTTCACATAATTTTTCCTCATGGAACAAACTCAGAGTTACTGCTGGGTTCCTATGAGATAAGTGCTAATCAAAAAATCCTATAAAGCATGTTGTTAGAAGCGAAATAAAAATCTCTCAAGTGGAGTGCCGTGCATTTTTCTATTGTGAGGGCACACTATATCTTTTTACTGTGGCTTAGCTGCATTCTTGCTTTTTCCATGATTATGTGTGGCAATACATTGTTATCATTCTAAGCTACTTTGCGGTCACATGGAAATAATAGCCACTACCACAATTGCATCTGCAGTTCTTTATCAAAAGACAATTTAGATATTATGCTCTCCTCCCTGGTTTTCTTAGCTAAATTCATTTTCTCCTATATATTTTCACATTCTTTAAGCTTACCAAATGTACTTTTAACAGCTTTTTAATTGATTCCTTAAGTGGTTCAGGTAGTCTTTATTATTGTGTAAGTAACATTTCATAAGGTATTTTTTCTCATACTGGCTGTGGGCTTTAGCAAATGACTCAAAATCTTTGGGCCTCAGTTTCCTCTTCAGAAAAACAGGGATAAATGCTACCCCCAAAAAATTGTTGAAAATAATAATAAATAAGCCTATGTATATTGCTTGCAACTGTTCCTGGCACAGTTGTCAACAAATGTTAGCTATTATTTTAATTACTATCATAACCTTTATTATTATTCCTTAAGGCATTTTCTTTTGTTCTTTTATTTATGGTATATAAACTTCCATCTTTGTGAGAATCTCATTTTTTCCATTAAAGTAGCATTTCTACAGCAATATTTTTTTAACTTTATTAATTTTGTTAACATTATTTTTAATTGACATCACAACTGTATACATTTATGGGGTTCCATGTGATACCTTGATATATGCTATATAATGTGAAATGACAAAATCAATCTGATTAATAAATCACCACTACAGATCGTTTTGGGGATTAGATATTTGAAATTTATTCTCAGTTATTTTGAAATATACTATACATTATTATTGATAATCATCACCTAAAGTGAAGTAAATCTCAAAACTTATTCTTCCTATCTGAACCTTTGTACCTTTTGACTAACAACTTTCCATTGCTTCCCTCCCCCACTTCCCCTTGCCTCAAGCCCATGGTAAACATCATTCCAGTTCCTACTTTTACTTTTTTTTTTTTTTTAAGGTACTGAAGATCCAACCCAGGAGTGCATAGCCACAGAGCCACATCGCCAAACCTTTTTAAAATTTTATTTAGAGTCAGGGTCTCCCTGAGTTGCTAAGTGCCTCTCTAAATTGCTGAGGCTCACTTTGAACTTGGGATTCTCCTGCCTCAACCTCCAGAGCCACTGGGATAATAGGAGTATGCCACTTCGCCCAGCTCCCTACTTTTGTTTTAATTGACATATAATAACTGTAGATATTTATGGGGTAGTGTGTAGTAATTCAACACATGTATACCATGGGCAATAATATACCAGGGTAATTAGCATTCTCTATTTAAGTACTTCTTTTTGTTGGGAAGCTTTGAACTCTTTTTTCCTAGATCTTTATAAAGTACATAACGTATGGTGAACTATCATCCTACTATACTCTACAGCATGAAAACGTTTCTATGTAACTGGATTTCTGTGTCTGTTATCTGTTATCCAGCTTCCCCATATCCTTCCATTCCACGATCTTTCCTAACCTCTAGTAACTAATATTCTGTTTCTAGTTCTATAAAATCAGTGTGTGTTGTGTGTGTGTGTGTGTGTGTGTGTGTGTGTGTGTTTTACTGGAGATTAAACCCAGGGTTTCCTACATCCTAAGCAAGTAATCTACTACTGAGCTCCATCCTCAGCCTCCTTTTAAAACTTTATTTCAAGGAAAGGGTCTTGCTAAGTTGCCCAGGCCATCCTCAAACTTGAAATACTCCTGCCTCAAGTCTCTTGGGATCACCGGCATGTGCTGCCAGTCCCAGCATTTGACTGCTTTTATATTATATACATGCAAAATATTTTTGCCAGCATACATTCATTTTTTTTTAAATTTAAGTGCACCTCTTTTTATATAAGAGACAAAACAAATTAGATATTTTTTTCTGTTATTATTTTCTTTCATGACTTTTGGAGATTCTTATGCTGGTTGGAAAGTCTTTTATGCATCTGAGAATTATTTTAAAAGTCCTACTAGAAAATAATATTTTAAACTTTTTACTTAATTTATTTAGGATATATTTTATAGTGATGAAGGGCAAATAATGATTTGAATTTCAAAAGTGAGCTTCTAATTTACTTAATCCTCAGTCCTCTTTGCTTTGTTCTATAAAGTATCTATAATATATGTGAGAAAAAAAAATTGAAAAAGTTCTACATTCAATTGTCAAAAAGTAATCACTTTTCTTTAGTCCCAATATTACAGACCTAAGAACATACTCAGAGATAATTCAGGCAGGGCAATAAGAACCCTCTGGGGATCAAATAATTAGCCTTGAGCTTCTATTTCTTCAAATGTATTTCTTCTTTAATTTCTAATTGTAACAAAAGCATTATCTTGCTGAACTGCATTTATACAGAACCATTACTATACATTTGGTGGGAGGGGCAAGTTAAACTCTGGACCACTAAATCCCACCAGACACTTTTGCTCCAAATGGGGTAGGGCATACCTGTCTCCTTTGAATGGAAGAAGTTCTGAAAGTAGATAGCTTGGCAAGCTCTCCATATCTTTGCACACATTAGAAAAGATGTTCACCTCATGGGCAAGGCAACTCTACCTCAGACACCATGGACAGCAGAGCTCCACTGAATTTCTGCTCACAACAGCTTCCCAAGCCAGGTGCAATAGAATAGTGAGCAATCTACCAAAACCTCACTAGAGATCTCCTTAAAGCAAAGTCTGTGGTAATTTACTTCTTTAAAAAAAAAGTGAAAGATAATATGAGCATATTTAGAGAAATGAAATGTAGGAAGAAAGTCAAGTGTACAAAAATTCTAAGATCTCTTTTCAATGAACTTTAACTCCCTGTAGTCTCCTCAAATGACAAAGTGTCCTCCCTGAGGTAGAATCAGCTCCTTGATATCTTGTGCTGTAGATGAAATGCAGCCTACCATCCTCTGACTGCTACTTCAATACATTTGAGCATTCCTATGCCCCGTGGTCCCTTTTCATTCTTCACAATTAAATGAGTGATTCTGGCTTTTGTGAATTTCAATTTTTTTTCTTTTCACATTCAAAATATCCTTGGAAGTTGATAAATTTAATTTGTATATCATAACTATACCTAACTATACTCCATCCCTAATCCCAAACCTATCCCCTTTCACTCAGCCTCCATGATTGTGTTATGTATTCACATCCTTGAAAAATATACATTGCTGTTTTTGTGCTGTTAAACATGTTGCTGGTTTTACTTTTCTGTGGAATGTGATGTTTGAGCTCTATTTACGTAACTATATGTAAATCTGGATCATTACTCTAAACTCTGCTGAGACATATATTTGTATATAATACATGCCGTTTGTACATAATACTTTTACTTATCTATTTTCTACCAGTGCTGGATTTCCTGTGTGTTTATACCTTGAGGCATATACTAATTCCCTGTAGTTTTCATCTCTGTATAGTGCCTTCTCTCCTGGGATGCCCTTTCTTAGCATGGTTAGTTTTCTCACTCTAGAGATATCACTTTTCGAACTGAGAAATCACATTCATACAGAGAACCCTTGGGGATATGTGCATGAGAAAGTTAGAAAGCACACAATCTCCATAATAATCCATTCTCACCTAAGGTTCCTACCCCGAGGAGCCATTTTTGAATCTACTTTTAAAATTTTCATAACTAGACACTGAATTCTACATATAGATTCTTAAACCCATTATCCTAGAATTATTCATTTCTAGTACTTTCAGTAATACTGCAAGAATATCCTTCATGTTACTGAATCAGCTCCATTTTATCATATTATGTTTTTCCTTAAGAGACTTGCTACTTTTTGTTTCATATCCATGAACCTTCCTGATATTTCATTGCTATATTTTGCAGCTTGTCACTGCAAATTATTAGTAATACGGATTTTTTGTGTCTTTGATAATGAAAAATTATCAAAGCCTGAAAAATTAATCACATTTTCTTAAATATATTGTTCTTAAGATCAGGCAGCAGGAGTCATTACTGGCTCTCTTCCCATATCCACCCACTCTGGGCATACACATTTGAATGCAGTGCACTGCCATTGTATTACCTCAACAGCTGGCACATTTTGGAGAATATTAAGCAATAAACTCTACTCTGTACATCCCCCAAATTCAGCAATTGTGTGATGATAATGAAATCATGGACTAGGGTCACTGAAAAGAATGCATTGAAATATAAAATGTGTTTTAAAATTAAAAATAAAATAAAATTGCCTTGCACTTCTAACTTTAGAATATTGAAGGAAATAGTCTCCATTTAAAAGGAGATGAAGATGTAAAGTCCTACCTGTTCAGTTTCTCACTTAAATATCAAATAGGAGGACAGTAGATAAGGCATATACAGAATCAACAAGTAATTTAGCTCCTTCACCAGTTTCCATGGTAACCCTACTATATAAAACTAAGAAGAAAATGCATTAAAAAATTCAGGCTTGGCCTTGGCTTTGATCACTGACACTTTCAACATTACTTTCCTCAATACAATATGTAAAGCAAGGAAATACATATACTAGATGTAATTTTGACATTATGCATGAAGAAATAAGCAAGCTTTAATGCAGAATAGTCAGTACATAACGGAGGGGAAACCCAAATTAACTTTTTAGAAGTCAACTCAAAAATATAATGAACATGCTTATTTGATAATGAGTAAAATAAATTGATCCACTATTTCTGAATTTGAAAAGGACCTTATACCGACTAGATCTGTTCTATCTGCTTCTTAGATAAAAATGTCTTTCATGTCATTCCTCTGGAATTTCTTTGCTGACTCTGAATAACTGAAGATGAATGACTTGTCCAGGTTGTCCCACTGGAGCCAATAGCAGCCTTAAAAGCCTTCTGAATGGATCTTCTGGGACATGGCCTTGAAAATTAAGATGAGCTTTGAGTTGTGGAATCCTTGTGTTTCTGAAAAAGAAAAGGCCATTTGGTGACACTTGGCACTTGATTTTTAGACTGCAGAGCTCAAATGTATATACATAAACATGCACCTGATTCCTCTGTCACTAAAATGCCCATCGTTATACAGCAAGAGGTCCCTGGGGTCAGTTTTCTCAAAGGATGTCTCCCTGTCACATGTTCTTGAACAAATAATAATCCTAACTTATTCATGGCATTTTTGTCCAGACCTCTGATAATAGTTAGAATTTTAAATGACCATCTTAAGAGAATCATATGATTATTATGCAAAGTTTTACTCTTTACCCACACATTCTTATTACTCCTTATTAGATTTGAATTTATGTTTCCATTTGCATTTACTTTTAGTATTTATATAACCCATCTCAGTTCTCCATAAGACTTGGATAAAAACTCTCTCTCTCTCTCTCTCTCTCTCTCTCTCTCTCTCACACACACACACACACACACACACACACACACACACACACCAAGCACCAGGGAGGAGAAGGGGTTGTGTGTAAGATAAATTTCCTTCTGCTAATACATTACATTCAGGGACAACAGAATTTACACTAGAATGCCTGAAGAGGATGATGGGAAATATGATTCCTGAGAATTTTTTTTTTTTTGGTGTGGGAAGTGACATGGGGAAGAAAGAATTAACTACTTAATGAATTGATAAGGAAATAACTTTGGCAGAAAGAATCTCAGGTATGAGAAAACAAAGATGTGAGATTGGCAGATGCAGAGAATTGGAAAACTATCAGTTACAGACAGAAAAGCAGAGGGAAATGAAGCTGAGAAATGTGGTAGGTAATGTAAACCATGGTAGGTAGGTAATGTAAACCATGAAATTTTGTTCAAATAATATATAATATTTTTGCAACTGATTGTATTGGAGGATAGAAAAAAGAAAGGTAAGAGACAGGGAAGCCATTTGAGTCACTTTTGATAATTATATGAGAATTGACAATTACCTCAATATATCAAGCAGTGAGAAATAAAGTATATTTAGGATGCATTCAGCAGGACTCAAAATTTCTGTAGTTTTTAATTTTAAAATAATTTAAGACAGCATTTAATACAGCAGCATTTCTAAGGTAGTACAGAGAGTTCTTGAGTACATATCCCTCACTTTCTCCAATGTTAATATTTTAAGTAGCATCTTACATAATCCATTACTTAAAATGATCAAAACTAAGAAATTAATATTGGTGCAATTCTGACACAGAATATAAATTATAAACTAAATACAAATATATATGAGTTTCCTGATTTTACTTTGGGTTATTTTTTTTGCAGGGGGATACTAGGGATTAAACTCAGGGGCACTCAACCATTGAGCCACATCCCCAGTCTTATTTTATTTAGAGACAGAATCTCACTGACTTGCTTAGCACCTTGCTTTTTGCAGAAGCTGACTTTGAATTCTCCATCCTCCTGCCTCAGGCTCTGGAGACACTGGTATTATAGGCGTGGTGCCCGGCTGCATTTATTTTGACACCAAAATGTGTTCAGTGCTAATCTTTCATTTTCCTGACCTCTTTCTTGTCATCGTATAAGAAGCCTTAGTAACTTTTATTTTAGAAGGGTATTTAGAAAACAAGATATGGTCCTAATATTACTATTGCTACTTTGAAGCATCTTCATTAAGGCCCTCTCTAGGACAGAGCAAGGAAATATATGTTTATGTGCCAGTGCATATATATATATATATATATATATATATATATATATATATATACACACACATTTATTTTTAAGATATATACATCTGGTTACATGCATGCACCTGTATGCACTCTGCAAGTATGTATATAATATTCATGTCCATACATATATCTCAAACTCCAGTTTGGTCCCATTAGCTCATTCTATATTAACATTTTATTTATAAAGTTTTTCTCTATGAGAAGCTTGACCCTTATTATTTATAATATATTTACTTACTTACTCTAACCAAGTATACATATAAGATAGCCTCACACTTGCTAA
This sequence comes from Callospermophilus lateralis, assembly GCF_048772815.1. Taxonomy (NCBI): domain Eukaryota; kingdom Metazoa; phylum Chordata; class Mammalia; order Rodentia; family Sciuridae; genus Callospermophilus; species Callospermophilus lateralis. The sequence continues at coordinate 100,557,464 of NC_135312.1, read as the reverse complement.
TATGTAGTCTGTGAGAAACAGGTTTACTAACTAGAGTACAGGATTTGTATCATATAGGATTTTGCCTATATATGGGGAATGAGAAAAAGAAAATTTCTAGGCCTCTTATTAGAATGATTGGGTACATGGTGATATTATTAACTAAATAAAGAATAAATTGGCAGAAAAACAAATTAAACAAAGAAGATGAAATTAATTTTTTACATATTTAGTTTGAAATGGCTATAGTTCACCCGAACACAAAGTTTCAGAATGCATTTTGATGTATAGGTCCAAGATTCAGAAGAACAGTTTCAACTGAAAATCAATATCTGAGTCTTGGTTGTGCCTGATATTCATCTAAATTCAGAAAAGTCATAAGACACCACACTTAACAATAGTAACCTATGTGAAGAAAATCACTGACTCTAATATAGGTTAATAAACTACTCCACCTGAAACATGAAATAAAAATTTATGATATAATACATATGATTCTACACTTCAGAAGCACCCAATACAAATCTTCTAAGACATAAATCATCTATGAATATTGGCTTATGTATAAACTGCTTATATTTTCTAATCTATCTACATATTGAAAAGTTATAGAGGCTTCTATTGGTACAGAACTAAATACTACAGAAGTAATTGCTTAAAATAATGGAAATGTACTATCCTATAACTCCAGAGGTCCAAAGAATGAAGTGTGTTATCAGAGTGTATTATTTCTGGAGGCTGCAGGAGAGATACCATTTCTTTTCTTCCACATCTAGGAGCTGTCTAAATTTGCTGGCTTTTAGTCCTGAATTGAGCCTTCTCCCATTTTTAAATCTTCTTCTGTGATGGTGGTGTGCCTGCCTTCCTCTTTATGATGATATTGGACTCACTTGTATAATCCAGGATAATCTCCTCATATAAATATTTTAATTTGTTTGCATCTGCTAAATCTTATTTGAATCATAAAATAACCTAGGATTTCTGGGATAGAGATGTGAATAATTTGGGTGGGTGGGTAGGACCATTATTTGCCTCCCATAAGGGAGATGACATTTGTTTTTTTTTTAATTGGTTGTTCAAAATATTACAACAGATATTAATTAATGCTTGCTCTTATAGCAATGAACTCCAAAATATCAATAGCTTACAATGATAGAAATATATTTCTTGTTTACATGAAATACGAAATAGTCATTTCTGATGGGCAGCTTCTCCAGCAAGCAATGATTAAATGATGTGGCTTTCTTCTGTGTCAGAGTTCCATCATCTTCAAAAAGACATTTCCAGGTTCACCAGAGAGGAGGACCACATAGGAAACATCCAGGGAAATTCGAATAGGCTAAGCATTGATGCACTGCCTATTTCTGACCACATTCCCAAGGCCAGAACTCGGTCCTATAAGTCATATGAAACCATAAAAATAGGGGATACAGACTAGATATATATCCAGCAGCAAGAAGTGAAGAGTTTGGTGAACAGATATCTGGTATCTACTGGTCAATAGGCCTATTAATAAAGGAAAAGAGTATTTCAACAACTTTTAAACCTAAATTAATTTAATTATCTGATAAGACATTAATAAAAAGGGGAAATAGGCTAATTCTAATTTTCAATGTTTTGAGATAAAGCAATTAACTCAAGGAAAAGACAAATCTTGATCTTGAAAGTCACCATAGTATATATAGTATTTTAATATTCACTATTAAATCTCAACTGGTACAAACTACCCAAAAATTCAGATAGATGCTGATATCGAAAAAAGTCATATTTTTAAATTTAAATTGTTCCAAGTTACATTTTTCTTTTTAAAAAGAGATTTATGGAAGACCTAATTTTAAAGAAATAACATAATTTACCATGTAGGATGATTACTCACTCTTCATTTAACTACAGGGACCACATACCTACTTAATTATGCTTTTGATGAGGATGTTTTTTGTATGAGAATTATTAATTATTTTTTTCTCAGTAGGAATCATCTGTTTCCATTTGTAATTACCAAATGGGCTACAAGCAACATTAACTTATAATTTAACTGGGAAATTTTTCTGTCACCATGAAAATCAATGATGATGGGTCTCCTAAATCAAAAACCACTTTTTAAATATCATCTCTCTATTTACATCGATTCTGTACCAGCAATGGATTAAGGAGACATAATGTGGCTTATAGAAAAGTAATCATCTTATCCCTAATGATTCTGTGAGGTCCTTTGCAAATCCTTTCATAAAAGAAAAGCTCATGGTTTTATTTGATGGTGGGTTTTTTCTCCATTGTTTAGGACAATGAGACAGAGACTGAGTATGACATCGTTACATGGTTTCTGTATCCAATGTGTTCTATATGCATGTTCTTGGACTATTTTGGTTTTACACAGTATTAACTACAGGAGGAGAACATTCTGTAATCAGGTAGAATTAGGATACTTTGGGCATATATTTAAAAATGTGTGTAACTATGGTCTGTGACATATTCTTTCCCTTGATAGAGCAACATCTGATAGTTTATTAAAAAGAAAACCAAAAAATCAATCCCAGTAGCATGGACGGGGTTCATTTGATGTGTAAATGCCTTATGGAATGATACATATCCAATGATATGGAACAAAGTTTTGTAGAGAAAAATGACTGCTAGGATTGCCAAAGATAAGAAATTGAAATAAGTCTTTAAAGAATGTTTCTCTTTGCAATGAATAGTTAGAAGCAGGGGAAAAGTTAAGCATTAAATGATAATATGAAAGCATGAGGTTTTTGCTTTTCTTTGGTTTTTATAAAAAAATATGAAAGTACTTTGTGAAATCATGACAATCCAGTCATCTTTTCTTATTGCAAATATTAGTCCATGCTTTTCTATTGGCTTATTCTTACTATATGTATAATTCTGATATAGCATTTGTTGTATTCAGTTAAATTGGTGCTGTGATAGTAAATATTTTTCTCCTAATTTGTCCTTTTCAAATCAATATGTCACACAAAACGAAACACATTGCTCATTGTCCTTTCTTTAAAAATTGTGATTTTTTTCATGGTAAATACCAAATTTGTATTTTATCTGTAAAAATAAAGTCCACAAAGGCAACTTTGACATAACATTTAGGAAGTAGATTTAGAGTTTTTCATCAGCAGTGACAAGCCTTACCTTTTATCCCAAGGTATAGCATATAGAGGGAGCATCCCTTTCAACAACTTTGTAGAATTTTTAAAATCATTTAAATAGTCACAACTATACAAAGGACATAAATAATACAAAAAATATTCTACTTATTTATTTATTTATACTAGGTACCCAAACAGCACTTAAAGTAATGGAACAGACTTTTTACAGTGACATCAGTCTCAATGAGTTCAGAATTTAGCACTCTGTACTGTGTGGAAGTGAGAGAATGAAGTTAGATAAAATTCTACATATGGTCAAATCTATTTTTGATGCTGTACTGCTCTCCAAATTTCTATTAGAAATATTCCAAGACAGAAAATTCTGATGTGGGTGTCAAGTAAACGGAAAGAACTCTTCTGGGCTATCTGGACTAAATTGGAAGATGCTCGTAACTTGATATAATTTGTGGTGAAATCTAGTACCAATTGGTAATAATCAGGAAGATCTGTGTAAGAATCTGTTTGGACAGTGTACTTGCTCTTATATTAGAGAGAGAAGGAAATACTTGTCAGGTACATACACATAGTTCAGCAAACACTCCTTAATGATATATGAGTTGAGTTCACTTGAGTATAAAAATTGGTTTTGTCACTTACAGTGTGACCTTAGACAAACTGCCTGATCTCCCTAATCTTTCTAAAGTTTTAACAACCTTCGCTGGCATGTAATAATTGTTATACATACTTGTTACACCTGTATTTCCCTGGTGGATGTCTCTGTGCTTATTTAATTATTTTCAGCTTTGAACTAGGTAGTGAGGACTTAGAGGCAGCCAAGTGTAAAACTTGGTTAATAAACAGAAAACTCTGGCCCCATCTCTTCCTGATGATCTGGATCAATTATATTTGCTAAGATAACAATTTCTCCTCTTGTCTGCAAGCCCCTTAATACAAGAATTCTAAAGTGATCAAGAAGCAGAAACGTTTTATAATGTAATCACACTCTTGATGAAGCTTCTGGAAGATTTTCTATACCTTGGGAATCAGGATTATAATGCTGAATAGTTCAGAATTGTGGAAATGGGATATACAAATTCTGTGAGTCACTCAGAGTGACAGCAACTGGATGCTTTTTCTTTCTTCTCGTTAGTTCCTAGACCCATGTATCTCCACCTTTGAGTAATGCCATATGAATGTCTCTGATTTGATGTGAATAAAATGCATTCTGGAGATGACATGTAATCCTTGTAAACTATTATTTCTGAACTGGCACTTCATCTATGCCCTCAGTCAGTGATTCCTATACTGTATCAGGCAATAATTATAGCCCTACTCTCACATACCCTTTATTGTAAACTGGTCTGACATGATATTAAATGGTATTCCAGCTTGCTGAAGTGGTACACACTTGTAATTCCAGCTGCTCAGGAGGCTGAGACAGGGGAATTGCAAGTTCAAAGCCAGTCTCAGCAATGGTGGGGTGCTAAGCAATCCAGTGAGTCCTGTCTAAATAAAACACAAAATAGAGCTGGGGGATGTGGCTCAGTGGTCAAGTGCCCCTGAGTTCAATCCCTGGTACCCCCGCAATGGTATTCCATGCCATTGGATCCAGCAATCTGTTAGGTTTGCAGGTAATAGTGTTGGCAAGATCATGAAGGCAGAAAAGACAGAGCCATGTTGTGATCTGCATAACAGTTAATTCAGGGAAATGGAGGGGGCAATGAGGGGTTAGAAAAAATGAACAGAGAGAAAAAGCTGGGACCGGTGGGCACCACACTCTTGACAGATGAGTCATCTCAGTTTGTTTATTATATGTGTTTCAACATCAAAGGGATTCATTGTGAGAAAGTTACTTTAAAACAAATAAAACCAAGGTCAAAAGTTTGAACAGTTCAATTACAATCATCAGCTTGAGCCCACAGTTCTTCATCCCTGGGTGGCTGATGTTTGAACCTTAGGTCATGAACTGATAAACTTCATAGTAACCATGGAATTTCCCTTTGAACAGGACATCACCATACAACTGGGTAGTTTTCTTGGCACCTTTGCACAGAGAAATTTCCAAGAGTGGTGTCACCTCTGTCTCTGGGCAGCTCAAACACTATCACTCATTTGCCACTCTTGATTGAGCCATATGCAGAATATGTGTCTATTTCTGTCAGAATGAGTCACTGATCCTTCCAAGGTACTGGGGTCAATATCACTTACTTGCCACTAAGTACTGGTTTGTTTCCATAGAAAATGGTGCATTATTATAGACTTAGCGATGGCCTGTGTTATTGACAACTTAGACATTCAGTGAAGGCAGTGGACAAATCAGTTGCTGCCCGTGGTTAGCCTCCATTCCTGTCACAATGAACACTCAGTTCTTGTGCTCATTATGTCAATATTTGGAGGGCTGGTGACAAAGAGTGGCTGAGAGAAGCTGGTGAAGTTATTCTTTGTGTTTGGTTATTGAACGCCTCTTCTGTTAGCATAGTCTTTATTGTCCTTTCCATATGATATGCAAGTTTTCATCATTGCATCCAAATCCAAATATATAACTACATGTTTCTATTCTAAGTTGACTCAAAGATGATTTTAGTATTTCTCGTTTGAGGACTCTTACCACCAGTGAAATGATTTCCCAGTTCTCATGACTATATGTATTCTCACCTCTATTCACTTCACTATCTATGTGAAGTGAATTAACAAATTCACTACAGAAAGCTTTGGAAATTGGGAATATTTTGATTTTTTCATTGTCTTTCAGGCGTCTCCTGAGATGGGCTACACTATATGTCATCACTTTCCACTTGAAATCAAACACAGAGACATATAGACCATAGCATGCATAGAAGTGGGAAGGTAGGCACTGGTGCAACAGTTGTGTATGACTTGACAGTTGGGCTGTTTGTACAGATTGCTTTTCTTCTCTTGACTTGTCCATGCTCTATTCTGGATCTTAAATTTCTACTTCAAAATGGTCTGCTTCTGAATCCATCCCAAACTTATGACCATATGGATCTAGGAGAGCTTGTTTTATGGAGAAGTTGTAGTAACATGATCTTTTAGTTCAGAAGAACACCAATATGGTACAACCTGACTTAAAAATCTCTGAGTTCTATTGTGTAATTTCTCCAGTGGACATGCCAAAATCTCACAAATAACCTTTTCCTACCACTGATGGCTTGCATTTGCCACAATTCTCTTTTTTTCACTCTAATCTCTGCTCAGTGCTAGAAGTTTCTTGTGTCATGAAGTATGATTTGGATCAATCTTCTGAGTTGCGAAATATGCTGCCTCAAAACCCAAATAGGTTCATAAATTTGGTGCTTTCGTCTTCAGAATAAGCAGTGTAAGATTAAAAAACACTTGTTTTTCACTTCAGATGAAAGGCTGTGTCAGGCCAACATCTGACCATAAATATGTCTATGTGGTAAAATTTCATAGACACTGTCTCTCAGTGATAAGATCATGTGCTAGTCAGCTTTTCATTGTTGTGATGCCACAGTCTGGTTGGGTACAAATAATGACCCACTGAAGCAGGAACAAACTTTATTTCTGAACTCCACCAGCACACTCCACACACGCTCCCCTGGGAACTCTCCCGAACACCATGCAGCTCCTCCAGGAACCACCAACCGGAAAATCCCTCCTCCGGCACTTCCCCAACCAATGCAAACTCTTCAGGAATCCCCGCGAGAGCTCAATCGGAACTCCGAGAACTCAAAATTCATCATCTTAATGGCTCGCTGGCGTCACCTCTCAACCACTACTTCTGGCAAAAATGCCATGCGTCATCCCAACTCAGCTGTGGCCCTCAACATGGTGATAAAAACTTGAGAGAGACTACTTACAGGAGTAAAGCTTTACTTTGACTCACAGTTTTGGATGTTTCAGTTCATGGTTGGCAGCCTCCATTGGTTTGGGTCTGAGATGAGGCAGAACATGATATTGGAAGGCATGGCAGAGGACAGCTTCTCACCTCATGACAGCCAGGAAATAGGGAGAGAGGGAGAAATACAAGAAATAACTTTACAGGGCACATCAGCAGCGACCTACTTGCTCTAACCATAACCGACTACCTACAGTTTTCACCACCTCCTGTAGTCTCTTCAGTTATCAATTGATTAATCCAATGATGAAGTATGAGCTTTCACAATCCAATCAGTTCCCCAAAGTCTCACCTCCGAATATTGGTGTACTGAGTACCAAGCCCTTGACATTTGAGATTATGGGAACATTCTAGATTCAAACCATAATACAACACACGTTACCAAAACATCCAATTTGTTAAACATCTGATGCTTAAATGGGTCAACTGGCTTGATATGTAATATCATAAGTAATATGATATTAAAAAGGTTGTTGTATGTCAAGGAGGTCAGATATATTTGGACTATATTGTATCATTGGATGAGGGACATAGGATAGTCCTAGGAAAAAACTATATATTATCTAGTTCCATGTGAATTTTAAACATTTCTGATCTTCTCTACAAGGAATGGAAAAATAATCCATTTGTCACATCAGTGGTGACACACCGAGTACCAGAAGATGTGTTAATCTGCTGGCCTTGAAGATGCAATTATGGCATGAGTTATTTGAGTCTACTGCCATTTTACATAATCCTTCACTTTTGTGCAATGTCAGACAAATAAATTTAATGGGAATATGGTGGAGACCATCAAAAATGTATCCTTTAAGTATTTAAAAGTAGCACAAATTTCCACCAAAGTTTTCAGCATGTGATACTATCTTACTTTTGTTTGACTGTCTTGATTGATAGAGAGAGTAATTTCAAAGTCTTAAACATTGGTTTTTCTAACTACTGTATCATTCTTAAACCACAAACAAAGAATCCTAAATAGAATTCTACTAATTACCATTGATGCCCATTTCAATTAAATATTCAGGAGTTGGGGAAAGACCCACCATCTTATCCACAAAATCCAAATTTTTCTAATCACATTTGGCCCCAATAATAGGACCCAGCCTCTTATAGTGCATATAGTACACATATTTCATCTAAGTTGTCTTTTCTGTGTGGACTCTACTGAAGGCTGCATGGCCAGAGCTTTGGCTCTTCTCTAAATTTTCCCTCTTCAATCTTAAAAACACTGTGGATAAGCTGGGTGTGGTGGTTCATTCCTGTAATCCCAGAGACTCAGGAGACTGAGGAAAGAAGATTGTGAGGACAGGCTCAGCAATTTAACAAGAACCTGCCTCAAATAAAATTAAAAAAAAAAAAAAAGGAGGGGAGGGGAGAACTGACATTGTAGCTCAGGGGTAAAGAGCCTCAGGGTATTGACCTAATTACCCCCCCACACCAAATACTGTGGATAAAATAAGTCACCTTATTGTTAGTTCATGATAGTCCATTCTTATTACATTGGACAAACTTCTATGATCCATAAACATGTTGATTCACTCTCTGTGTTTCCTGGGAGGCACATGTTTCTCATGTTTTCATTATCTTGGAGGCAAAGGAACTTCAGGGCATTTCAACTATAATCTTGGAGGTTGTTTCACTTGTCTTTGCAATGTATCAAAGTTCTTCTGTAGATTACTATAGCATGAACCTTTAAATCATCATTTATCTCGCTATATGTCTAGTGTGTTTTGTAAATATATTTATATACTTGACATTTCTTTTAGTCAGGTTTTTCATCACTGTAACCAAAATATCTGACAAGAACAATACAGAAGGAGGAAACATTTATTTGGTGCTCACGTTTTCAGAGTTCTCAGTATATAGCTAACGGACTCCATTGCTCTGGGCCTGAGTTAAGGTAGAACATCAGGACAGAAGGCTGTGATGGAGGAAAGCAGCTTACCACATGATAGGAAGCAGAGAGAGAGTAAGCTCTGTTCATCAGGGACAATATATAAACCGTAAAGTCATGCCCCTCAGACCTACCTTCTGCAACCACACTCTTCCTAAAGTTACCATCCAGTTAATCCCCATCATTCAATTAATGCACTGATTAGGTTAAGGCTCTCAGAGCCCAGTCATTTCAACTCTACATTTTCATCTATTGTCTCTCATATGAGCTTCTGGGGACACCTAATATCTGAACCACAACAACATCTTTATAAACATTGCATCACATTACCCCCCAAAGAACTCTATGAACTGGAATACATCTCTTTCCACTATGCTTAACCTCAATTAATAACCTACAAACATACTTGAATTCCATAAATCTTCTATAATGCTTCTAATTATTAAGTTTGGGGATATACACATACACATGCATGCATATATACAAATAGATACACTTGCATATAACTGTATAAATAAAATATTGTAGATATTTTTCTATTTGAAAGTTTAATACTGTCTTACATAAAGTATTAGAAGTTTGGTCTGCTTCTCAATAAGCCAACTATATAAGTTTTATTAACAAACTTAATCACAATTTGTTTGATTCCCTCCAAAATTTATGTATCATTTAACCTGAGTGTTTAACATTGCAACATACTGAGAAAGCAGAGGCTAACCCACACAACCAATTAAAAAAGACATATTGTTCTTTTTGTTTGACCCAATTTTTCATGGGTATTCAACAGGAAAATGAATAAAAGCATTTTATTGTATAAAATGGAATAACTGAAATTAGAAACATCTTAGCTATGTTTCAACACAGATGGTAAACAGTTACCAATATTGTCCCACTCGTTTTTACAGAATTTTCATTTATTTACCTATGCCTTTAATAAAAGCAAATGAAATTAAGACAGTAGTAATACTCTTGTCTAGACCCCATATATTATCATTGCATACTTCTTTTAAGAAGATGATCAATTACCTAGCTTTTCTTTAAACTTAAAATTCTTCTTCTGCCCTGGATTCTTTATTTTACTTTATCAGCTCATTAAATTCTCTCTACCTCTTTGAACACCCACACAAAATCCCTTACATTTTTTCACAGCCAATTTTCTAGAAGTAGTTAAATATATGTGGCTTTTATTTCCTTCCATTTATTCAGTGCTCAACCAATACTGAAACTGAAGCTTCATTCTTGTCTCTCTGCCATCTTCCCATCCAAATGTCATAGTGAGACCCCAAATTTATTATATTCGTAAAGTTCCATTTCAATAAAACAAACACAAGCAGCTATTTTTTCACAATTATATTTTTTGTAATGGTAACATTAGTATGCAATATTAAATCAAGTGTCAGGTCAAACAGATATATCATACACTTAACCTTCTACTCTTTCTTCCAATCCCATTGTCAGTAACATGATTCTTTCTTGGTAGAGATGATTTCAATAATCCTAATAGTTTTCAGTGATTGTTGAATAAACTGCCACTAATTTATTTTGCTTTATGGTATTCATTGTTTTGCTTTATAGTTTGGGGGTCAGGAGTATGAAAGAGATTTCACAAGGCTAAAACCCAGGTGTCTACAGGGCCATATTACTTTTTAAAAAAATTATAAGGAATCTTGGTTTTCTTGCCTTCTCCAGTTTGTGGAGGTCACCAACATCATCTGGCTCATGGACACATTGAATCTTCCAAACTAAAAATATAACAAGGCACATAGAGTCTTTTCAGTACAGCATAACTCTGATTCTCACTCATGTAAAAGACTCTTACTTATTTAAACTGGGCTCACCTGGACAATCCAGGATAATCTTCCTACATTAATGTCAGTTGATCACCCATCTTAATTCCATTTTCTGCTTTAATTCCCCTTTGAAATGTAAGCTAACATATCACAGATTTGGGGAGTAGGACAAAGAGGTCCTATTATTCTACCTACTACATCTTGCAATATATTTATTTTTTTTTCTCCAAGAAGGAAGTATAATATTTATGTAATTTATATGCATATAAGTAGAATTTATGTGCTAAAATAACATGCTAAAATAAACATATGAATTTAAGTATGGAGAAACCATTCTTTTATGTATACAATGCAGATTCTGATAGGGTCTGAAAACAACTACTTTTTAAACATTTGTTGTAGTAGCTGTACCAGTGCCCTGTCTGGATTACATTTACTGATTGCAACTCCAATCTTAGGGGGACCCACAACTAAGAACTGACAAAACGTCTCAAGGTAGGGAGGGCTAAGCTGATGCAGTCGTGCCCTGGAGGTCTCAAGGGGTGAGGCTGAGGCTGGTCTCCAGCTAACTGTACCTTTTTTACCTAAATTTTGCAGTCCTATCCTTCTTTTCTTCACTTTTCATATCCTGGCACCTCCATCTCAAGAAAGCTAGCACAAGCTTCCCGGAATAGGAAGTTCTCATTTCAGAGAAAGAAGCCTGTGCAGACATTTATCGACTCTGACTATTATCAATTTTTAATTTGTGGTAGCTATGATTGGTGAATTGATATCTAATTGTTAAAACACTCACTTAATTTTGAGAACATTTAAATGTTACTGCCATCTATGGTTAATGATGTTTTCATCTACATTCAAAAGAGATATTGATCAGTAGTTATATTTTCTTGTTATATTTTTAATCTAGTTTTGGATTGGGATATCAGTGTCCTCATAGACTTTGTTAGGAAGTAACTAATTTTCTTTTAATTTTGGAAGATTTTGAGAGTTGATATTGATTTTCTTTTTTGAAAATGTTTTATAGTATACACCAGTAAAGCATTTTCTCCAGTTAGTCTTGCCTCCTTTGTTTCTGTAGTCTTACATTATGCCTCTTGAATATGTTTGAAACTGAAAATTATTCACCTACCATCACACATCCTGGAAAGGAAAGAACTTGACTTCAAGTTATATCAATTAAGAAACTATTATGACCATATTAAGGATTCAGTACCATACTGCAGTAATGCATACGTTGAAATCCTGACCCCTAATGCCATATTATTAGGAGGAAGAAGGGCCTTTGGGATGGTAGAGTCCTGTTGCATGGATTGTCTTTCTAAGAAGAAACATCAGGGGTTCCTTTCATTCAGCTCTTCTCTGTGTGAAGGCACAACATCACGATGACCCTTCACAAAGCAAAAGGATGCCTTCTTCAGACACTGATGATAGATGATGATACTGTACTTCCCAGCCTCCAGAACTGTGAGAAATAAAATGTATATTGTTCAAGTCACCCAGTATATGGTAACTTGTTATGTTAGCCAAACTAAGACATATGAATTATAAATTGAAGCCTAATCATCTTAAAAGAGTGTTTTATGATTATCATGTTTCACCTTTTCTTTGCTTTCCGAGTTCCACTGTGATTTTCCTAGTTTTAAATACCCTTTCCCCCACCCTTTTCTAAGCCAGCAGTTCTCATCCTGGGGTGGGTAATTTTGTCCTTCCAGAAAAAAAAGTCACATGCTGGGAGTGGAGCAGAGGAAGAATATGCTCCTGGATTCTTGTGTGTAAAGATCATAGATCCTAATTTTACTAATTTTACATTGCATAAGAGTGCTCCCTACAAGAAAAAAAAATGTCTGGCCAAATGACAAGAGGGCACTCAACCACTGAGCCACTTCCCCAGCCCTATTTTGTATCTTTATTTATTGACAGAGTCTCACTGAGTTGCTTTGTGACTCACCATTGCTGAGGTTGGCTTTGAACTTGAGATCCTCCTGCCTTAGCCTCCTGAGTCGATGGGATTACAGGCTTGGATCACCATGCCTAACTATACGACCTCTTTTTTTTTAATATGTAATTTTTAGTTGTAGATGGACGCAAAACCTTTATTTTATTTATTTATTTATTTTTATGTGGCGCTGAGGATCGAACCCAGTGTCTCACACATGCTAGGCAAGTACTCTACCACAGAGATACAACCCCGGCAATGTATGATCTCTTAGTGATATTATTAACCTGCCTTGTCTCTCAGTCATACCAAAGTATATATCTGGCACTTTCCATGACCTTTAACGTATAGATGTATATAACTTTTGCTCCCCAACAGTATTAACATGGAAAATATAATATCAGATTTCTATAAAAAATCAAAAAATGTAAAAATAAAACATTGAAAAAATGTAAATATTTCTTATCTCTCTTATTGAAAATTCCACAAAATTAAACATTCTAGATACATATAATGAAGCAAATATTCGGAATCTTAAGCAATTTTAAAAGAAAAAATAAATTATTCATTATAGAAGGATAACAATACTCTTCCCTTTAAGCAATCTAAAAAGTATTTAATTCAAATACAATAAACAACAACAACAAAATCAATATAAAGCAGTATAGAATACCATTAAGAATGATATCTCAAGCTTGTCTAAAGAAATAGGAGTAGAAAAGGAATCCTGTTAAAATGACAAAAAAAAAAAAAAAAAAAAAAAAAAGCCTTTAGCAGCATCCACACAGAACATGGTCTCAACTCATTTTAACCTTTTGATATTCAGAGGGACATAGTTGCAAATAATTATAAAAGTCATTTCAGAAACTGGCAAGATGTGGCTCTTGGCATTTTTTTCAGGTGCATATAGAGTAAAAGTATGAGAAAAATATCTTGAGTAGCTTTTGGGCAAATCTGCTGTTTGGAATAACTAGTCACTTCCATTGGACTATGAGGATTGCTGGTAAATGACGTGAGAGTTTTTGTATGGCTATGTGAAATTATTCCTGATACATTTGGAAAGTTAGGATCATTAAAAAGTTAAAACTGACTAAATAATTTATGAAGACAGAGCAACATTTTACTGCCTTGGTTTTATAACCATTGGTGTCTGAGTGTGAACACACACACACACACACACACACACACACGCACACACATGCACACACACATGCACAGAGTCAGTTTCTAATACAAAAGCTCAATATTTAAATTTTGAGAATCAAGAATTGTTTAAAGTAGTAAAACCTTTAAGCCTTTGAAATTAACAGATACTGCATAAAGATAACTCAAAGCCTGAACCTATTACTGAATTAAGATGTTCTTTAACTGGTGTAAGGATATTAATCTCTTGTTAATTGCTTGACTAAAAAGTCAGATCAAACATTACAGTCACTATCCCTTAAGAATTTCCCAAAGTTAAGATTTGTTGATTTTTACCTTGTATATTTCAATGGGAGAAAAATGACACATATACATGAATGTGAAACTGTTCAAATTGATTCTATTCTTCTGTAACAAGTATTTAATAAGTTGGAATACTTAGTGCCTATGACCTTTGAGAATACTGAGTTTTTAGTTAAAATTTCACATAATATTAGAAAGCAAGAACTTCAAATCAAGCAATATTGCTTTTATAATTTTGTACAATCAAGAGGACCAAAATTATAATTAAATTGTGCATACTAATGAGAAATTCAAATGTGAACTAAACCAGCTCAGCTTAATTGCAGAATTACTCTGCCTTGGATTTAGAAAATCATTGAACAGATTGTGTCATCATCATCACAACAAATTCATTGATTTCCTACTGTGTGACTCTAAAACACCAAGAAAAAAGTTTGCCCATGAGTGTCTATATATCAAGTGTTTCTGCCTTATTCATATACCGGTTGGTTTTAGCGATATTTTCATAGTTAATTAATGGGCCCTTTTTGCCTGCTTTCCTAAAATTGATTTTGTGTGTGTGTGTTTGTGTTTTCAATTAATAGCAGTATGAAAGAATGTTTTATTGAATATGGGTGCCTCTTTTATCTTACTGTGAGAAAGCTAAATGGAATTCAGAAATGAAGTCCCATTCCACGATTGAGTTCTGATACTTAAATTAACAGTTCATCTTAGGTAACTATTCTCCAAAATTTTGTTTCTTATTTTGATGAGAAATAAAGGTTATTAGAGCAGAGAACAGACAGCAAAAGTCCACAGAATTAAGACTTAATGCTAGTTCTGTCTCAAATTTGTGACACATAGTTCCTTCATAATATCCAACACATTTAAGGAAGTGTATGAACTAGGTATGCTTTCTGAAATTCAAGGTGACTTTGAATCATCTGTAGAATCTTGTTAAAATTCAGAACTTGATTCATTAAATCTGAGATGTGGTTTTAGATTATAAGTTTCCAGCAAGACTTCCAACTAATGCCAAGATTGCTGGTTTGACAGCTTTGCTTTACAGAATAAGGAGTTCCTTTTGGCATGGTTTTGAAATTTTCACCCAGCATTTTAATATACTGATGGTTTAATAATACTCTAATTTGAGACTGACATACTGCCTATTGTGTTGAAGAGGTAGGAATTCAGATGCCAAATAATGAAAGTAGACCCTTGTTTCACACCACAGACAGAAATCAATTCAAAATGGGTTAAAGGTTTATATGTAAGACTCAAAACTATACAGCTACCAGAACAGCATATGGGAGAAAATTCCATAGTACTTTATTGGACAATGATTTCTTGAATATGATCCCAAAAGCATAAGCAAAGAAAAAAGAAAGAAAGAAAAGAAAAACTAAACAAAAGGGATCACATCAATTTAAAAACCCTCTGCATCATAGAGGAAACAATTGATAGAGTGAAGTTATATCCTTTGGATTGGTAGTAAGCATTTATGAACTGATAAAGGGATAATATGCAACACATGTAAGTAACTCAAACTTCAATAGCAAAAACAAATAATCTGATTTAAATACAGACAAGTGATCTTAATAGATATTTTTTTAAAAAAGAAGAAATACAATACCAAACAATCAAATGAAAAACATTCTACATCACTAATCATCGACTATATGCAAATTAAAATCAGAATGATATTGTACCTTTTGCATGTTATAATAGGTAAAAAAGATGAAAGAAAGTATTCATGATGATGTAAATGAGAGGGAATAGTTTTACTTTGTTGGTAGGAATATAAATTAATACAAATATTATAGTGCATAATAAACAAATTCCTCAAAACCTAAAAATAGAATTATCATATCTAATGTGGGGCCTAATGATTTTTCAAAGTTCCCACCCCTTAAAGCTGTGACAATGGTTATTAAATTTCAGTATGAGTTTTGTAGAGGATAAATATTCAAACAAGAGCAGCTTTTGATAGAACGATTCCATTTCTTGGCATCTATCTAAAGAAATTGAAATTATCATGTCAAAGAAATATCTTCACCCCCATGTCTATTGTCTCATCTTTCACAGTAGCACAAATATGGAACCAACTTAAGTGTCCATCAACAGATGGATAAAGAAAATGTGATACACACACACACACACACACACACACACACACACATTGGAATACTATTCACCTCAGAAAAGAAGAAATTTGTCATTTCAACAATGGATAGAGCTAAAGTATGTTAAATGAAACAATCCAGGTTCAGAAATATAATTCTCACATTATCAGTTATATGCAGAATATGAATAGTCATATTCACAGAAGTAGAAAATAAGATGGTGGTTACCAGAAACTAGAAGAACTGAGAATGTAAAGTAGATGATATTGTCCAAAGGGTACAAAGTTTTAGTTAGGAGAAGTAAGTTTTAGAAATCTATTGCACAGCATGGACTATAGTTCATGATAATAAATTTTTTTAAATAGCTAAAATAGAGTATTTTGAATGATCTCACCACAAAAAAAGCATGTGAAGTGATAGATATGTAATGACTTAATCATTCATTGCATCAACTGATATCAAAAATTGCACTGTATTCATAATGTACACACTTATTATTCGCCAACTTTAAAAAATGACCAGTTAAAAAAAATTGCCTGAGGATGCCTTTAATTTATTCATCTTGGTAGGTAAAACAATCAGTTTTAAAAAACTTCTTTGTAATTTATTTTCACAATTTCATCAATATGTATAGAAGAAGTGACAACTGAGTAAAAACAGTTATGACACTGTCCTTTCATATTTGAGACAATTTAGAACTTCTGAAAGAATTTCCTGCATCTATTGTATCTAATTGTTGAGAATTCTGTCACTGAGGTGCTCTTTAAAGCAAACGTTAGATGTGTTGGACTAAAAATGCCTCATAAATTTAGTCTGAAGAGGAAAGTTATGTTTACATCAAGCTAGTATTTTGTCAAAAAATGTCATGATTTTCTTCATAAAAAATTAATTCCTATATATTGATGCACCATTTGAAATCACAAGACAGAATAATTTAGTGATAGCTTTTATATTTGAACTGACAATGTGAATGAGAATTGCTTGGCATGCAAGCCTCAAAATGATGTTGTTCTTTTGTAAAAAAAAATTGTTAATCTGTAGAGTGCTTATGGTTCTGCAAAACCATGTTTTCTTTTGTTTTCAGAAACACACAAATTAGAGGAAAAAATACTCATAAGACTATTACAAAGATTTGCTTAAAGCCTCATCTTCCTGATGATGTAATTGCATAGATAAAGCAGAGGCATTCCTCTATGAAACAGAAAGATTCTCCAAATACGGGATTCTTGGATTCTAGTTAACCTAAATTCATGTAACATCATCCAAAAGAAATTGGGATGTAAGCAAGATGTTGAAATAGGAAATCTCGGGCTGTATTCCCAGCACTGACACATGCATACAGTTCACTAGCAACTGTCCAAAAATCTGAACATGTTTTTGAAATCCCTGTTTGGAAAAACAAAAACAAAGACCCAAACCAAAACTAATATACCTTCACATGGTGTGCAGAAATGAAAATGAATTATAAGGGTTAAAAGAATGGTTGTGATATGACGGGACCAACTTTTCCCATCCTCCAATATAGTATAACACTAGACAGAAAAGACTTAGCATATTTAATATAGGAGGAAAGAGACTCAAAAAGCAGTAACTTACTTCCCCAACACTCTGAAATGCTTCCTGGGAAACCAGTTCCTTTTTCAATTCATGGAGAATACTGGGGCTAATATAGCTACACAGCCTGATAACGGGTAGGAATGAAGAAAATAGGCAGAGCTTATAGTGACCAGCATGTAGATCTTTGTTGCTCCTTGTTTCTTCCTGCTATGGTGCCCAGCTGAATATAACAGCCAACTTCATATCCCTCTCACAAAGCTTAGCTGGTTACCTTCAGAAGCACACTGGAAACTTCAGCTTGAGACCCTTGTCAGTTACTGCCCTTGCCCAGCCTCAGAACTTACCCTAATGGTGTCCGTAAGCAGAGAGATGTCATCCTCTGCCAATTTTAGAGGAGTGTAGTGGCTAGATTTGTTTCACTTAGGAAGTCAAATTGGTTCCCTTCAACCAAAAAGCCTGTACTGTCAGGGAGACTGCTATACATTTAGGAGAAGTATAGGCACCAGATGGGTTTGAACTCAGGAAGGCAAACAGATGATTGATTCCATCAAAAGTCCACCCCATGGCTCCATCACAAGAGAGAGACAATTCTCAATCATGCATTTCTAGGGAGCATAGCTTCTGGTCAAACCTATGTTGACAGCAATTCTTTCTAGCTTTGAAGCCCAGCCTGCGTCCTTGAAGAAATATAAAAATTGCCTGCCAGGAAATATATCCTGTGCCTGACCTGATGAGAAGCTGTTGCTATACTCAAAGAGCAACCCCAACCAACATGAGAGCAAAGGCAGTGCCCCCAAATTAAGAATCCACAAGTATATCTTCCCTGCCCAGGGTCCCCAACACAGTTCAGGCTAAATGGTGAAGGTATATCCACACCAAGAACCACCTCTAAAGGACAGAAGAGAAAATTTCCTAAAAATTGCAAACAACAATGCAAAGGCACAACATTATGAAGAATCAAAGAATCATGTCACTTCCAAAAGAAAGCTGCAACAATAGAGCCCCAAAAAGTGAAGATCTGTGAAATGACTGATAAAGAATTGAAAAAAAAGTTAAAAAAGAGAATAATCCTTTAATGAATTTCAGTGAGTTACAAATATAAGAGCCAAAAAATTTAGAGAAAAGGCACAGTTAAAATTTTAGTAAGCATATAGAAATAATAAAAAATAAATAAAAATCCTACAGATAGAGAATATAATAACTGAATTGTAAAAATAAAAGATCAATAGAAAGCTTCAGTAGCAAACTTTACCAAGCAGTAAATAGAATCAATTAACTGAAAGACAGAACTTTGAAATTCTCCAAACAGAGAAGGAAAGACACAGGAGAAAGAAAATTAATGCAGAAAACCTGTGGAAATTAAGGCACAACACCAAGGCATTAAATTTTGCATAAAAGGAGTGAAAGAATAAAAATTTAAAAATCATAATATTAATCAGTAAAAATTTCCCTAATATGGGTGTAGATATTGACATCCAGATAGAGAAAGCACAGAAGTCTTCAATTAAATTTAAGCCAAAGAAGAAAAAAACATTATATTAAAACTATCAAATATCAAAGACAAAAAAAAAAAAATCTGAGAGCAGCAGATATTTTTAAAAATCACACAAAAAAGAATGCCAAAACAACTATCAGAAAATTTCTTAGCAGAAAACCCATAGGTCAGCTGAGAGTGGAATGGTGTATTCAAAGTGCTAAAGAAAAATAAAAACAAACTGCAGAAAAAATATATATTACCCAGCAAATCTGTCTTACTGCCTTTCAGAAATGACAGAAATATAAAAACTTTCTCAGACAAATAAAAGTTAAGAAAAGTCATAGCAATTCAACATTTTTTTAAAGATAGAGAAGAGAGAGAGAGATTTAATATTTATTTTTCAGTTTTCGGTGGACACAACATCTTTATTTCATTTTTATGAGGTGCTGAGGATCAAAACCCAGCACCCTGCGCATGCCAGGCGTTACTGCTTGAGCCACATCCCCAGTCCTGAACATTTTTTTACAGTAAATGTTAAAGGGAGTTCATTGAGCTGCTAATAATGACATGAAACATACAAAAGCATAAAACTCAATAGCCTAAGTAAAACAGAGATATATTCAGAAAACTCCAGAATTGCAATGATGTTCTGAAAAGCAATTGTATCTCTAGTATTAAGCTGAAAAGATAAACTTAATTATAACTATATTTAAATTATCAAATTATATATATTATAAAATAATGTGAGGGTAAATGCAATAAAAGTTAGCTTGTTATTGGCTTTAAATAGTTTTTTTTTAAGAGAGAGAGAGAGAATTTTTTAATATTTATTTTTTAGTTTTCGGTGGACACAACATCTTTATTTTATTTTTTATGTGGTGCTGAGGATCCAACCCAGCGCTCCACCTGCTACTGCTTGAGCCACATCCCCAGCCCAAAATAGGCTTTTATTAGTGTAAGTTATTCTCTCATGATTAACAAAGCAAAAACGTTTAATAAAGGTACAAATCAAAAACAAAAGATTCAAAGCATATCACTACAAAAAGAAATAAAACAACAACAACAAAACTGTAAAACCAAAAGGGAAGACAGTAAGAAGAAACAAAAATGTTTAAAACAACCAGAAAAATAAATAAATAAACATAGAAACAATAAATCTTTATCTACAATTATCTTGAATATGAATAAACTCTTCATTGATTTAAACAGAGTTATTAACTACAAACCAAAGCATGACTTAGGCAAATGCTTTCTATGAAAAACTCATTTCAGTTTTAGGGTCTCACATCTGCTGAGAATGAAATTATTATAACTGAAAAAGTTATTCCCTACAATTGAAGGTAAAAGAGAGCTCAGGATGATCTCTGTTCTCTTTTGTGTGTGTGTATATATATATGTGTGTGTGTGTGTGTGTGTGTGTGTGTGTGTGTGTGTGTATACACATATATATATTCACACACACATATCTCTCTCTCTCTATTATATATATATATATATATATATATATATATATATATATATATATATATTAAACAAAGTATATATTAAAGTTAAAAGAAATTTCACCAAAGTCCAAAAAAAGTATAATATACTACTATGAACAATTATATACCAATAATAATTGGATAACCTAGAAGAGATGGACAAATTCCTCAATACATACCACATGATGCTGAGTTATGAAGAAATAGAAAATCTGAACTCACCAATAAAAAGTAAGATGAATCAGCAATAAAATTTTCCCATCAAAGATAAGCCCAAGACCTGGTTGCTTCATTCCTGAATTCTATGAAACATTTAAAGACATCATAACAATTCTTCTTAAACTCTTACAAAAATTGAAGATGATGGAGTACTTCCAATTTCTTTTTATGAGGCCAGCATTACCATATCAAAGCCAGACAAAGATACTACAGGAAACTACAAATAAAATATCCTTGATGAACAAAGTGCAAAAATTCCCCCTAAATATGAGAAAACTGAGTGTAATAACACAATAACATTTGATGTTATTAATATAACATCAAATATCATGATCAAGTAGGATTGACTGAAATAGAAGATGATTCAACATACCCAGGTCAATAAATATCACACATTACATTAGCAGAATGAAGGAAAATACATTATTATGAGATGAATAAAAATAATTTGACAAAATTCAACTTCTTTTTGTGATTAAAAACTCTCACCAAAATAGTTGTACAATGAATGTACCTTAACACAATAAAAAATATATATGAGATGCCCACAACTAATATTACATACCATTCTTAACTTGTACTGCTTTAATTTATGATTTCATAACTTTTCCATGATGTAAAGGTGATACTCACTTATTAGAAAATCTAATTTAAATTTTGACATTTCATCTTTGATACTCTCTCTTTTTTTTAATTTTTATTGTTGGTTGTTCAAAACATTACATAGTTCTTGATATATCATCTTTCACACTTTGATTCAAGTGGGTTATGAACTCCCATTTTTACCCCGTATACAGATTGCAGAATCGCATCGGTTACACATCCATTGATTTACATATTGCCATACTAGTGTCTGTTGTATTCTGCTGCCTTTCTTTGATACTCTCTTGCAATAGTGGGTGCAGTACTGAATTGCAGCTCCTGGTCAGCCATGATCACAATGCTAAATATCTATACTATACAGTGCACTATGTTTCTTGGCTGAGGTGTTTGGTAGGTTTGATGTTTTAAATGCATTTCCAACTTGTAATATTTCCAACCTACAAGAAAAAATCTAATCATAAGTTGAGGAGCATCTGTATACTCAATAATAAAACATCAAAACACTTCCCTCTAAGGCTGAATGATACAGGTACATTAATTCTTGCCATTTCTATTCAACATACTCCTGGAAGTCCTTAGAGCAAACAGACAAGAAAAAGAGATAAAACATCTAAGTAGGAAAAGAAGAAAGAAAATCTCAGTGCTGATAACATGATCTTATAGATTAAAAAAAGCCCAGAAACTCTGAATACTATTAGAATTGTGTAAGAATTCAGTAAGTTTTGAGGGATACACTAAATTCATTAGTATTTCTATGTACTGACATTAAACTAACAAAAGATTTGGGATAATTATAACATTTTAAAAAGACACAAAATAATAAAATTAAATTAAATAAAGTGCCAAAAAAGTATTGATTAAAAGATCTTGGTTTTCTCTTCACCATACTTACAGAACACTGGAGATTTTTTTTCTGAATAAATTTAACCACGGTTCTTATATTTGGGATACTGAGAATAGTAGAAGTTGGAATTAATTTTAAGACTACAAATTGGAGTAGCAGAACTCTACCACAGAGGTATAACCAAAGAAAGGCAATCAGAAGAATATTTATAGAAACTCTTCTGCCCTACAGAAAGAATGTAGGAAGGGCGGCATTGGGGGTCTTCTAAGAAAAAGACCATATTTTTGTTTGTCTTTCAATGGATACCATATCCTAACAATTTCTACCTAACTCACTTAATTTACTCTTAATTATTCATGCAATTCCAAAAATAGACACTGGAGATATCTTAAGGTAAATATGACTCCTCATAAGCAAAAATAATGATAACAGAAATTAATAATGACACTGGATAGAGAAGACAGTAATACCTTCAAAATAAGGAGAAAAAGAATGACTTTTAAATTAGAATTCTACATCTCCCTTAAAGTTAAATTAATGGTAAAGGCAGAATAAAATAATTACTGACCTTTATATTTTTAAACTATACCTCCCATGGACTCCTTAAAAAACGTCTTTGTGAACAAATGACAACAGGGATAAAAATATAATGACTTGTGTTTGGAAAATAAAATTTTGTAGTATGGATATTTAGCTGTTGAAGTTTGGTGGGGAAATCCTGATATATAATAGATTATTAGTTATAAAAAGATCTATGGAAAACATACAGGAGAAATGAAATATAACAATATATTTTATTACCCTTCAGTTGTAGTTAAATATCAATGGAATCAATTTGAAGGAGCAAAGATGTATTTTAGCTCTCAGTTTCAGAGATTTCAGTTCATAGCTATTGGCCCCAGAACTATGGACAGAGCATTATGAAAAGCAGTGTATGATGGTAAGAGCTGCTCACTTCATGGTGACAGACAATAAACCCATCAAAGGCATGTCACTGACTGACTTACTTTCTCCAATGATGCCCATCTCCTGTTTCCAGCACCTCCCTAGCTATCAGCTAAGGAATAAGCCTTTAGCACATGCCCTTTAGGAGATATTTAAGATCCAAACCATAACATTCTTCCCCCTGACCCCCAAAGGTTCATGTCTACCTCACAATGCAAAACATAGTCATTGCATCCTCAGGAGTCCCCCCAAATTTAACTGTTTTGGCATTGCTGAGAAGTCTTAAGTCCATCTCTGAGACTCAAAGCAAATTCTTATCTGTGAGCCCTTATAAAAGACAAAAAAAAAAAAAAACAGAAAAACAAGTTACATACTTCCAGAATACAATGGCATAGGCTAAGCAGGAATAGAAGAATACCAAGGAGGTATTGGGCCAAAGCAAGACCAAAACCTTGAAGGGAAAACTTAAGTCCTGCAGCTCCACATTCAGGATCTGGGTCATAAGGAATCATGATGTAAGCGCCAACGAGCTTCAACAGCCTGTGGTCTTGCTAGCTTCACCTCACCTGTACACTCTTTGGCTAGATGTGCTTTTTGTCTGTACCCTTCCTCAGCAGACACTCCTTGTTCATGGCATATCTAATTCCCAGGGTCTTTGATGTCAGCCTTACTTTCTCAGCTTCATGTATCATCCTCTCGGGGACTTTAAAACTAAGGCATGCTGCCTGACATCCCAGGCTTCCTTTGAAGTTTTGGAGGAAGCCTTTGTGACCTATAACTCTTGTGTGCTAATGCATGCAACACCAGTACCACATGGATGGTAACTGAGGTCTGCCACCAATGAAAACAGTATCCAGGACCCCTTGGACCATGGCTGCAGCATCATCTGAGTGCCTGAATGGCTCAGCATGATGAAATGATTCCTGGGGACACAACTTCCTAGTCTACCCTATACAAACAAGATGCCCCAGCACTCTCTTCTCAATACAAATACTTTAACAGGAGTTCACAATTTTATACCCTTGAGCCTGTGATAGGTGAAGTCTAGTCAATTCCTAAAATGCCCTAACGGTATCTTTCTTATTGTCAAAGTGCAATTGGCTTCTTTTTACTGGCACCATTATCTTTAGCTGGCACACCTTCCTTAACTCCAACTTCACACATACTTTGTTTTTAGCCAAATAAAACCTTTCCAAATATTTCTGCTCTGCTTTTTGTTCTTGATACAGTAAATATGGCCAAAAGTAGCCACAAACACCCAGTGCTAAATATTATACTGCTTGAAATTTTCTCCACTAGATTAATTAACCCATCACCTTTAAACCTACCCTTATGTATAATCTCAGGGCATGAACAAAATGTAGACAAGCACATTGCTAAAATGTAATAGCTTCAAATCTAATGCCCAATAGGAATCTTTGCTTATCCAAAGCCTCATGAGCATAGTCCTACTGTCCACATTTCTATCCTCGTTCTTTTCTTCCACCTTTAAACTAGAATTGCCCACCATGTTCAATTTACAACATTCTAGGGTTTCTCTAGCCTGTGTCCTCAAACCTTTACAAATTCCTTTCACAAACTATTTCCAAAGATTTCTGAACCACACAGGTGTAGTCATAATACTGGTCCTATTTTTTTGTTAATTAGTTTTCTATTGCTGTGACAAAACACCTAAGAAAATCAGCTTAAAGGAGGAAAGATTTATTTTGACTCACTTTTCAGGTGTTTCAGTCCATAGTTATTTGGTACTATCACTGAGGGATTGTGGGGAGGCAGAATATCATGGTGGTAAATGTGTGGCACGGACAGCTTCTCACTTCATGGCAGTCCTCATGCAGAGACGGGAAGAGAGAGGTAAAGAGAGAAAAGATCTGGGGAGAAAATGAACCTTTGCAAATCAGGCCCCTATGACCAACTTCCTCCAACAAGCTTCAAACAGCTAATCTTTAGTTAGCCCCATCTCCCAATGTCACCTTCCAACAGCATCATTAACTAGTGACTGAGCCTTTGATACATAGCCTTTAGGGAACATTTAAGGTCAAACCATGAGGATTAGATTGAGTATTTACATAGTCAAAACTATTTGGATTCTCATGCTATCACCTTAAACAAAATTGTGATAAAACTGTACTTAAGAATGGGAGATAGAAAATCAAAAGTGAGGAAAATGAGGATGCTAAATCTTGCACTGCTTTAATAGAAAACAAAGTATCTGAAATTAATAATTAAAATGTAGTGATGTAGTTATATCACTTATGTTTGTAGTATTATCACAGGAAACAGCATTAAAAAGCATCTTATTATTTTAGGAAAAAAATAACTTCTGGGAATCAAAACTTATGATACAGAGTGTTAAATAACTGCTTTACTATATAGTAAACTTTATTTTACTAGCTCATTTTTTTATGTTTAACTACATCATTTTATAAAGTAAAATATTAAAATTGTAAGAACATAAGAATATATATCACCTTTACTGCAATATTATTAGCTGGTGTTTTTCTTGAAAAACTAAGGACATAACATTCACACAATTAATAAAAAGTCAAGTTGAGACACAAGTTTAATCTTATTGTTTTACCTTTAAAGTCAATTTTCAATTTCTTATATTGACTAGTGTAATAAAGGACAGTAACAAATTTATTAAGTGTTATGGAATACTGTTAGTTAGTATCTGTATTAGTTTTCTAGAGATGCTATAAAATATTATAAACTACATGTTTTAAAACATTAGTAGTTTGTTTTCTCATAGAGCTGTAGGTTGGAAGTTCAAAAGCAAAGGCAAGGCTCTTAATTCCACAACTTTTCTGCTAGCTCCTAGTGGCTAGTGGGACTCACTACACATAGATTACATTTAATGTTATAGTTTACATTTCCTAAATAGATGGATGGGTGGATGTGATCGGTTGTTTTCCACTTAGGATATGATTTTACTAGTAATTGAAGAGGTCACTGAAGGTTTTACACATACTACGTATAGGACTAATATAGAAAAAAGAAAGAGTAACAAAGAATGAACCATCTCATGGCAAAACTCAATATTTTATTCAGAAATACTCTTGGAAAAGACCCCTGTTAAAAATATGAAACCAACGTATTGAATATTGCATTATTCATACTCTCTAGTCAAATTCTTTTCAGTCAAGAGGGTCAGTGTATGTTCAATGATTAAGTAACATACAATAAAGGTAACTTCTATCTCTTAAAATTGCAATATTATGTGTGTGTAAGTCCTTGTGGGGTACTAAAAGTATATCTTTTGATTAAAATAAACCATAAGGGAAATCTATAAATTCTAAGAAATATATGTTAGGGATATTATGAGAGTCTTGAAAAGTCTGTCTTTGATTTAACAAAGCATTTTCTAGTTTCCTCTGGCTCTAAACTAATATAAAAATAATTATTTTACATGTATTATATTATAAAGAAAGTTTGTAGTTTGTAGTGAGAAACTTCTAGATAACATTGAAAACAATACACAATTGGGAATGGTAGTTTCCAAAATTGTGACCTTGGAATAAATTTTGTAGATGAAATCTGGTCTCTTTAAAGTAGTCAACCACAATTGTGTTAGGGGTGACTTTGTGGTTACCTACAGTGGTAAACCTTCATTTAATTGGTTTGATTTTGACTTAGCTATTTACTAATTAGTATAATCTTGCCAAGTATACAACACCTCTGAATTTAAATTTGCTAATCTAGGTAATGGGAGTGATTATACCAGTCACACCAAGTTTTTATAAGAAATAGATCATGAAGCCATGTATGGTGGAGCATGCCTGTAATTCCAGCCACTCAGTAGGCTGAGGTAAGAGAATCCTAAGTTTGAGGCCAGCCTCAGCAACTTAGCAAGATCCTGTCTTAAAATAAAAAGGGCTGGAGATACACTGTAGAAGTAATGCATCCCTGGGTTCAATTCCAGTACTATGAGAGAAAGAAAGGAAGGAAGGAAGGAAGGAAGGAAGGAAGGAAGGAAGGAAGGAAGGAAAGAAGGAAGGCAGGAAGGAAGGAAGGAAGGAAGGAAGGAAGGAAGGAAGGAAATAGATAATTGAGGTGAAAACAATAAAATATTGGCTAGTAGAAATTTTGAACATACAAATAATAGGCAATAATAATAGAATATGCGAATTACTCTAATGGAGGTTATACAAGTAATATAAAACCCTACTTAGGGACTTTTAATCCAAATTTGGGAGTTTCCTTAATAGAAAAGAAACCAGAAAATGTTTCCTTAAGAATCTAACAATTGAAGTGATGGAAGAAAACAGAGTAGCAGGGAGAATGTGACAGAGGCAGCAAGTAGTTCATAGGAAGTGAGGGGGCCATCAGATTGGTGATCGGATCTCAGTAATTCAAGGACATAAGACAACCAAATATTAATTATAATACCTATTGACTATATTTCCCCTGACATTCATTGTTCTGTGATTCAGCCATTTCTTTTTCTAGGTGTGTTCTGAACTTCATGAGAAAAGTATCCTGTCTTATCTACCAAGCAAAAAATGTCAGCCACTAAATTTTTGTGGACTGCTTGACAATTAAGCAGTATATTCATTGCTGTCAAATACCTTATTCTGTGGAATATATTTGAGGAAAAAGAATATGATCTGTTTTGACTGCATTTCGCCACTTAATAAGTTACAAGTAGAGTGTAATTTAAAATGAACTTTGTGCTTCAGTTTTCAGTCTCTTTATTCCCTCCTGTGATATTCTTTCTTTTTGAAAAGCAAAGTGATGTTATTCACATTCTGAAATGAAGTTGTTTAATTGACTCCTATTAAGGAAGACATGATCATTAACTCCTAGGAAAAACACTATCTTTCAGGAGGTGATATTCACCAAAAGAAGAGTATTTAATATATATCTTAAAAATATATATTCAATAATAGAATATATGAAACATATATGTTAATTATAAATATATATATATTTTTTAAGAACTTAAATTCTTAGTGTTAGATACAAGCTGCTTTCTGGCTGAGGCAAGAAAAAAAATCACACTCCTCTGCTTATTAGAGCAATTAATTTTCCTTTGATGTTTTTCTCTTTCATTATAGACTTAAGCATTTCTTAGAGGTGGGTGAAACTGGAAAACGAAAACTTACCTTATGTTATCTCTGCAATAATGAATGATCAATAAAGAGGTCTTGTGGTTTTTTGTCAATAAGTTATGGGTAGTGACTTACTTATCATCTTACAAGAACTCCTACACTTCTTTCTAAGTAAGAATAGGAATTTCTTCTCAAGTGTAACTTTAAGGAACACAGAATTCAGATTTTTCTCCTGATATAGTAATTTTACTAAGAACAAATTTGAAGATTGAAGTTGAAACTTCTGTTAAAAGACAAGAATGGTATCAGTTTTCATATAAGCCTGTTTAGATTATTTCCCTAAATTTGAGTTAGATATACATATTTTTTTTATCAATTACAGTTGTTTTTGTTTGTTTGTTAAATGGGCAGCTTCAATCATGGTTCAAATGTTAAGGAATGTGAGGTATCAGATGCCCTGATTAGGTCTTCTAACTGCTGCCTTGAGTTCCCCAGTGGGACTACACAGTTATTGCTGTGTGTGTGTGTAATGTAATGAGTGATTCCATTAAAACTTCTACATACATATCATAACACAATACTAACAACAACATTTTAGAACAAATTTATCAATTTGAATAAAGCAGACAGATTTCTTGGAAAAACCAGCATATAACAATTGAAATTTTGGATGAAATAATTTTCTATAACGAGGAGAAATTTTTTCTTAAAATATCAGAAAATCACATGTAGCAGTGTTTTAAAATAATAATTCATGATAACCAGGTATACATGCAAGGTTTTCTGTTTCTTTGGTTATGCTTGAAAAATCAATGTAACTTACCACAATAGTCCAAAGGTGAAACATTATCAGATAATATCCATACATGTATATACATCTAATTTAGCTCATTTAAAAGATATGATTTATTTATATAGTTCAAGAACAAGTGAAAATATGGATTCAGAAAAATTTGGAAAATTTGGAATCAGAACAATGATTGCCTTAGGGATGTGGGAGGTCACTGAAAGAAGAATATCAGGCTTTTCTGATGTGATGAAAATATTTTACATCTTTCTCAATACGTTACACACATATGCACACAACATGCAGCAATAACTGTGCGATGGTTTCATGAGCACATTTGTTTATTGAAGTCAATCAAAGAATACCACTCTTAGGATGTGAATTTTACTTTATACAAATTTCACCTCAATTAAAAGTCTATGTTGAATAAATTTTAAAATATTAATGAAAACCTCACTTTTTAATTTACTCACCTTTTTGAATGCTGTTCCCTGCAGGAATAAACATATAGTAATGTTTATATAAATCTTTGAAGTTATAATTCATTTAAATTTGTCTAACATTTTATCTTATTCTCATGGTTATTAAGATAACCAAATTTCATAAGACTTTAACTTTATTCTAAGATTTGCATTCCTGATATATTTGGCAAATAGAGATTGAGCATATCTTATCCAAAATACATGGGACCGGAAGTATTTAGCAATTTGGATTTACAGATTTTGACATATGTCCATTTACATAATGCAAATGAATCATAGAGATGGGACTCAAGTCTAAACATGAAATTTATTTAGGTTTTATATGTACCTTCTACACATAGCCCAAAGGTAATTTTATATAATATTTTTGTTTGCTGTAACTTTTTTAAAAAAATTTTGTGATCTTAGGCAAGTCTCTTTTTTTTTTCCTTTAAAAAAAAAATTTGCTCCAATTAGTTACACATGACAGTAGAATGCACTTTCACACATCATACATAAATGGAATATAGCTTCCCATTCCTCTGGTTGTACATGATGCAGAATCACACCAGTCAAGTAGTCATTTATGCACATAGAGTAATGATGTCTGATTCATTACTTCCTTCCTACCCCTATGCACCTCCCCTCTTTTCACTCTCCTCTGCCTAATCCAAAGTAACTTTATTCTTCCCTAGTTTTCCCCCACTTATGGTGAATTAGCCTCCATAAATCAGAGAAAATGTTCAGTCTTTGGTTTTGGGAGATTGGTTTATTTCACTTAACATGGTATTCTCCAGCTCTATCCATTCACCGGGAAATGTCATTGTTTCATTCTTCTTTAAGGCAGAGTAATATTTCATGGTGTTTATGTAGCACATTTGCTTTATACATTGATCTGTTGAAGGGCATCTAGTTTGGTTCCATAGTTTAACTATTATGAATTGAGCTGCTGTAAACATTGATGTGGCTTCCTCACTGTAGTATGCTGATTTTAAGTCCTTTGGGTATAAACTGAGGAGTGGGATAGCTTGGTCAAATGGTGGTTCCATTCAAAGTTTTCTGAGGGACTCAAAAAAACTCAGCAGCAAAAACCCGAATAATCCAATCAATAAATGGGCTAAGGAACTAAAGAGACACTTCACAGAAGAAGAAATACAATTAATCAACAAATATATGAAAAAAATGTTCAATATCTCTAGCAATTAAAGAAGTGCAAATCTAAACAACTCCATGATTTCATCTCACTTCAATCAGAATGGTAATTATCAAGAATAGAAGCAACAGTAAATGTTGGCTAAGATGTGGGGGAGAAGGTACACTGTAATGATTAATTTGAATTGTCAACTTGATCAGATTAAGAAATGCCTTTAAGCAGCTTCTGGGTTGATCAATAAGGGTGTGTCTAGGAATGATTGACATATGGAATAGCCAACTGAAATGGAGACCTTCCCTAAACTTGGGAAGCACCTTCCAATAGGATAATGGCTTGGATGGAATAAAAGTTGGAAGAACAGGGAAGCAGCAGCAGATTCAAGCTGGATTCTTCTTGAATTAGTTCTTGATTCCTGCTGTGATTGTCTGAGAACATAGTACTCTTCCAAATCTGACTCTGCCAGTGATTGTCCAGGGAGTTTCCAGAAGCCTTTTGTCTCAGATTAGGGTAGAACTGTTGATCTCTCTTGTTCTGAGGCTACAGCCTCTTGGACAGCCCTGCTACTGGTTCTCCCTGCTCTCTAGTCTGCAACTGGCCATTGTGGACTACCCAGTTTCTGGTCCTGTAAACCAACCTAAATAATCTCCTTTTTTTTGTAATTTTATTTCCTGTTGATTCTGTTCTTCCAGAGAACCCTGACTAATTCATTCACTCATACATCACTGGTGAGATTGCAAATTGGTGCAACCATTATGGAAAGCTGTTTCCCTGAATTTTGGTTACAATCTGTCACATGAATTCAAACGTGAAATTTTTCCACTTGTGGCATAATGTTGAGATTCAAAAAATTTAGATTTGGAACACTTTGGGGTTTTGGATTTTCAGAATGGAAATGATCAAATTTCTCTTTTATTATTATTTGTATCATGAAAATTTTCATGATTTCATGTTCTTCAAGCATACAATTACTTTTCAGTGTAATTTCAAGAGATTTATCTTCTGATCTTAGCACATACATTTCTGAAAATTCCATGAATTCTCCATGATTTCATAGATAAAATTAGCATTTCTTTTAAAGCAATAATTATCTTTCAAACTCCATTATTATAGTACTAGTCTAAATATAGTGAGTATTCTTACTCTGAATGTGTATTTACATGAGGATTGTAATAAAAATCATTTTCAGCAATTTTCTAATGTGTATCTTTAAATAATAGGCATAGAATATTGAGAGGTACTGGGTTTTACATATGTTTGATATTGGTTTATCATAAAATTTATGAGAAACTAATAGAATTTAACGTTTAGCCTATTTTGCAGTAAATAGTTATCATTTGAGTATCTATGACTGTACAATAATCCCTAAACACTGTTTTCTTCATCTCTCATTGCACTAAATATGTGGATAAGCTGATTTTACTTAAAAGTAAATAAAGGATGCAATAAAAGGTGAAAATGAGAAACCTTTATTTTAGATGGAGGATAAGGCACTTTTTTTACTCTAAGTTAAGACATTTAAATAAAATATAATGTAATCTAGGGAAACACACAATACTTTTAAGAGTGCTATGCATATATAATTTCCATCATATTTTAAATGCTCTATTTACATACTGAATTTTTAAACTTCTTGAGTTGGCAATACCTTAAAACACTTGTCCTACCATTTATTTTTTTTCAATATCTTCTATTGATAACATGTAAATAGTTTTTGAAATATTTTTAAACAGAAACTTGAATGTATTTTCTGAATTGTGTATACACATCTTTTTAAAAAGCCTATATGATTACCAAAATACTTGTTATAAAAATGAATTATGACAAATTTGTGTTCCATATTGCATGCTCAGAATAAATGTGATGAGTTACAAACACACATATTTTCTTAATGTATTCCCAATGGTTTTGTTTTTGTTTTTGTATAGCTTTTGTGCTACTGGGGACTAAAGTCAGAGCCCTGTGCTTGCTAGGCAAGCACTCTACCACTGAGCTACATCCTCACTCTCCATGGTTTTATAGTTTGGTGCTCCTTAAATTCTACGAAACAATCACAAACATTCATAGGAAAGTGTGGTGTTAAGGTGAAATTTTTTAGATTAGAAGGTTATATTGCTTTTTCTTGAGTAGATCATTTAGTGCATATTAGTGGTACAAGAATGACATCCATACATAACATCGAACAAATAAAAAATGACTTGCTTCTGAAAAACTTCTTTATTTTTTGTTTATTTTGGTTAAAAGAAGTTTAATACAGGAGAAGAAACAATGCCATTTATGATAAAATGATTGCAAAATTGGAAACAATTCTGCATCCTTCTCTGAATGTACCTTATTGATATTTTTGTTTTTGTGCTCCACACATGGTAAATTGGATTCTGTTTTCCTGGTCCTTGAAACTTATTTGTGATTTTGACTTGCTTTAGCTAATGCAGTTAGAGGAAACAACATTGGGACAGTTACTATAATAGATCTCAAAAGACTCTGGAACCCTGCTTCTTACTGTGAGTATAAACTAATGTGCACCCATAGGAGGATGAAAGACCACAAGAAGCAGAGCCCATTCATCTCACAAAAAGACCTTCACAACATATCAAGACCCCATCAGAGCCAGGAGCTCCCCAAAGATACATGAATAATAAGCCCAACCAAAATCAAGGAAGCCTGACTGGAAAAGAATTTGTGTCTCATGAGTAAATGGTTATTGTTATGTTTCTAATTGTATGGTATTTAGTTATGCAACAATAGCTAATTGATACACCAAAATTAAAACATACCACAATGATAATTGCTCTAGTTTAACAAAAAAATTGAAGCACACTGACCTCTAACTTGAAGTTATATAAAAAATTTCACAAGTCTATTTCTCATCTGTAATCCTCTGCCTTTTTTATAGTTTAGAGTAGAATCAATTTTCTAATTGTAATGGAATATGTTGTCCAAATTCTATTTATTTTAGAAAATATTATTTTCTCCACTCTTCTGCACATCCTACACTACCTCTTTTTCTTGTCATAAAATAAGTTATCATATATGATACATGAATATTTTTCTGGAATGTATTATTCTTTTCTTAATTTGAATATTTATTTCTGTTTTAAAATCACATTATTTTAGATAATAGAGGTGTTATTGATAACTGGTAGGAGAATTTCCCCACTTATATTTCTTTTTCTTTAGAATTAAATTCAATATATTTCATCTTTTGCTCTTTTTTATATAATTCAGATCTATGTTACATTTTGTGAAGAACCTTATTGAAACTTTAATTAAAATGCATTAAAAATATAAATTAATATTGGTAGAATGACGTGTCTACAGAATCAAATATTTCTCTCTAGGAAATTTTCATTTTCATTAATTATAGCATAAAATATTTATCATTCAACAGGAAAAATATATAAACTCTCAAAATAATTCTGGTAAAAGATGTGACGCTTTTTAGGAGTGAATTTTATAATCTTATTCAAAGCCATGAAATATGATTTAGTTTACTAAATGACTTATTGATGTGAAAGTGCACTAGTTAAATTTCTTCAAAGGAAAAAACAAAGAGTGTAATGAATTGAAGGTTTATTATAATGCATTGGCTCACCTGATTCTGATGATTGAGAAATCCCATGACAGGCAATCTGAGAATCCAAGAAAGTGGGTGATGTAATTTGAAGACCAGGTCGTTGGTGGTGTGGATTCCAATCTTAGTCTGAAGGCTAATCTAATCTTGCTCTGCCTTTTGTCCTTTTCCTCCCTTCCATGGATTGAGTGATGTCCACTACTTTGGGGAGGGCAGTCTGCTTGAATCAAATCCACAGATTGAAATGTTAATCTTTTCTGAAATCACCATCACAGGCATACATAAGTGATTTGGGCTCAGACATTGGAGAATCCCGTGTCCACTCAAGTAGACAAATAAATTTAAGCATCATAGAAAGAACAAAATTAAAATTTTAGGATCCACCTATTACAGTCACAT
The DNA here is from genome assembly GCF_048772815.1 of Callospermophilus lateralis. NCBI lineage: Eukaryota > Metazoa > Chordata > Mammalia > Rodentia > Sciuridae > Callospermophilus > Callospermophilus lateralis. The sequence goes on along the minus strand of NC_135312.1, from coordinate 100,522,797 downwards.
CCAGCAAAGTTGCTAAAGTTAGTTTTTGTCTTTAACAATTCTTTTTAAGAGTCTGTTGTTGATATAGTTTGGATCTTGAATGTCTCGTAAAAGCCGACTTGTTAAAGGCTAAGCTCCCCCACTTTCCTGATATTATTATTGAAACGTTGTGGAAAATGTAAGAGGTGGGGACTAGTGGGAGGCAGTGAATTCCCATCTGGGGCATGGCCTTAAAGAAGATATGGGGACCTCAGTCCCCCATGTCTTTTGCTTTCTAGCTGCCTTGAGGTGGGCCATTTTCTCTGCCACAAATCCCTGCAATGAAGTACTGCTTCACCACACACCCAAAGCAATGAGGACACTGAACATGAAGCAAAATAAACTTTTCCTTTCTTTATGTTTATTTATCTCAGGTATTTGTTATAGTATTGGAAAGCTGAGTAGAGCAGTTTTTAATTATTTTGATATTTCTGCAATCAAAATAATCGCAGTTGTTTCTTCCCTTTCACAGTTTTTCTTCTTTATCATGGATGCATTGATAGATGGTAGATATCTCCACCTTGTTATCTCTAGTTTTGACTTACTGTAATATGTTGGGTAAGCATAGTTTACGTAAACATCATTGCCTTTTCACTATTGAGCATAATATTTTCTGGAGCATTTTGTGTAGATGTCTTTTAGGTTTGGAGAGTTGCCTTCCATTCCTAATTTAAGTTTTTGTCATGGATAGTGTGGAATTGTATCGTGTGTCTATTCTCATTACTGAAACAGGCATGTGGGATTTAGTTTTGCATCTACCTTGCTGAGATAGATTATGATTATTGTTTTTATTGAACAGTTTCTGATTAGTTTAACCTCATAAAATGCATTTAAGATAGATTTTCTTCTTTTGTTTTCTGAGGAAAATGTTTATAAGAAGTTGTAGAGTTTTTTTTCACATGAATATGTTATCAATTTCCTAAAAAATAATATTGGTTTAATTTGTTTTTCATTACTAGGTTTTCAATTTGTGTAGTGACTATAAGTGCTTTCACATTTCCTCTTTCTTTGGAGTTAACATTTTAAATATATCTCTGGAAAATTGTAAAAATTCATATTTTTATAATTTCAATTATATTTTTTCTAAATTTTTATATTTAAATATTGACAATACCTCTTTTAATGTTTCTAACACTTATAATTTTGTTATTTTTGATCTATTTTAGCGTCTCACACACACTGTTAATGTCAAGAATTTGACTTTTGTCTTCTCCACTTAGGTTTTTTTTTTTTATTTCTTCTAATATTTCTTATTCTTCTTAGACTTTATTGAGATTATTTTGATATTCTGCACATATTTATTAAATTGCCTTCTAAGTTTTGTTTTCTATTTGTTTTTGCCTTTGTTCTATCCTATGACACTCAAATTCCCAGGAACTCAACTGATAATTTGGGTTTTTTAAAAATTTTTTTTTAGTTGCCAATGGACCTTTATTTTACTTATTTATATGTGGTGCTGAGAAACGAAATTCAGTGCCTCATATATGCTAGGCAAGCACTTTATCACTGAGGTACAATCCCAGCGCCTCCACAAGTTTTTTATGGAATTTTCTTATTGATTGAATTTATTTTAAATTTGTATAATTTTTATTTTTTTAAGTTTCAAATCTTTTGAGTTTTTATGATTTCTATTAATTTCTTATTTAACTGCTGCATGACAGATAATTTGGCTTGAGCTTTGAAATGTATTGAAACTAACTTTGCTTTTAAAAAAAAATAAAATTTGGTGATGCTGGGAATTAAACTCAGGGCTCTGTGCATACCAGGCAAGCACTCTACTAACTGAGCTATCTCCCTAGTCCCTGAAACTAACTTTACATTTTAATATGTAGTTAATGTTTATAAGGTTCTACTTATATTTAAAGAAAATGAAGATTCTTTCTGACTACATTGTCATTGTATTGATTAAAAATTCCATATTTTAATATTTGCTCTTCTCTGCCTCAATCATCAATAAAATGAAGTGATCTGATGTATTTCCCATTGAGGACATAGGTAGTTCTTTAATTCTGGGAATTTTATCTCTTTTTAAAATAGTTTTGATATACTATTTAAAGGATAATTTTGTAAATTGCATGCTGTCTTCTGTTTATTTTATGCTACATCTCTATATATACACACTCATACACAATATTCATTCATATGCATACTTATAAATGTATATATATTATACATGCACATATACATATGTGTGTATATGTGATATATATGTATACATATACACACAGATACACATAAGTAGAATGTGTGTGTATTTGCTAAAAATTGTCATTCAAAAAAACCAATATTTTTACCACTTTTTCAGTCATTCAAGAGCATGCATATACTAGTGAAAAATTTGAATCATCCAATGTACATTTTCCCTGCTTAAATTAAAAAAGATACTCTGCCTTCTTGTTTTATTCCGTATAATATAGAATCTGTGATTTATCAGAGTCTATGTAGTGTCATAGTTTCATACATCTGAAGCTTCTATTAGAGTTTTAATTACTGCTAAAGTGGCCCTCAAGCATACTGTTGAAATGCTATTTATTGATCATAATAAACACAAGAAAGTTGTGACATGCTTTACAGAGAAAATATATGTGTTGTAAAAGTTTGGAGTTAGGACACTATTAGGTAGTTAAACATTAATTAAGATACTGGCAGGTAGTTCAATATTAATGGACCAAGAATACATATAAAAAGAATGTATTTTAAATTAAACACATAAAACAAATTATTTACTGATTAGTTGATGAAAATCTGATCAAAATATCTCAGCACTAACCTAGCCCTACATTTGACCTAGGAGCAATGCTTCAGTGTTCAATTTTGGGTTCACAACAACACTGATGATTGTAATTACTATGAAAAATTATAATCTACACTATATACACATACACACATATATAGACACACACACATATACATATGTAGCCCAAGTTATAGGGATTTACTGGTCTTGCTACCTTCTAATCATTCTTCTGTTGATGAGTCCTTGGGAAATTGCATTTTGTTAAATTCTGGATTTGTCTTCCTATTTCTTAGGTCTCATGGCATCTTTTGCCTATGGCAAACAGTTCTTTTACACCTGGTTTTCCTAGAACACCTGGCATCTAAACACTTCATATTATGTAATATCTTGTCATATGCTTTTGAGGGCATTAAGATGCAAGCATTAGACCTTCTGGTTCATATTATAATTTCTGATGATGTCTGAAAAATTCATGGTTAAAATATAATCAGATTACTAGATAACTAAAAGAGAACCCATGATAATTGTAAATTGTTTTGCAATTATCCGATGCCTGATCTTGTATATTGTGGTTTCAAGGTTTGAGAGTTGATTAGGTTATTGCAATAATGTTATCTCCATTTTCTATTTTCCATTTGTAATTTAGAGAAACATTGTAATATATCTTATCTTTATTTATCTAACATGAATGGGAAAAATTGATTTATACAATATCAACAATAGCTAACTCTAATGGAAACTTAGAGTATTTAAAAATGTACAAAAGTATAGGGGATATAAAAAATTACTTTTTCAATGGTTATTCTTCAAGTCATAGTTCAAAAGGAACTTTTTCAGGTCATTTGAATATAGTTTTTATACTCTTAGCAGATTGAAAAAATATTACTAGATACATCATGAAATTACTTTTCCTCGTTTATCCTTGATATCTTTTTAAATAGAGTCATGTGCCACCTTAAAACATTTTGCTTAAAATGGACCTGATACCCAACAGTGATACTATAAGACTCTAATGGAGTTTTTTTAAAAATCCTATTGCCCAGTGATGTAGTAATTATAAAATCTAGCACAACTCATCATTCACATGTCTGTATTGTGACACTCTCTGTTGTATAAAATTACAGTACATGCAATCATGTAAAATACATATTATTTGATAATATGATAAATAACTATATTTGTATTAGACTATTCTTTTAACATCATTTTAGAATGTACTTCTTCAAAATTTATAAAAATGGCTTACTGTAAAACAGCATCTTGTGTCACAATAACAGCAGCCTCATGCATCTGTTTATATTCTTTATATTGATAAATTTATTTTCTCTTCTGTTTGATTTAATCTCAGGTTGTTTTGTTATTGTGGCTTCTAAGCAACAAATACGTGGTTAATGCTGCCAGAAAGAGGCACAGTGAGTGGTTTACCTGGAAATGAAATTAAAAGTGATTAAGGTCTATAAAGATGGAAAATCAGGAGTGGTTGTTATTGCTCACTAGCCAGTTATGTCTCATTCCAACATAGCTATGATCTTGAAAAACAAGAACAAAGTGACAGAACTTGACAAAGGATCTCATTAAGGCATTGAGAGTAACAAAAACTTAATAACAAACCATATTACATATGGAGAAACTTCTAATGTTTTGGATTAAAGACAAGAACAGAAGTATATTCCTCTCTGTACCAGACAGTCATGGCCAAAGCAAAAAGGTTTTGTATTTGTTTGTTTGTTTGAATTGTTAAAAGAAAATGTTGGAACCAACTATAAAGGTGAATTTACTGCTGGACCTGGGTAGTTTAAATGATAAAAGAATGTTATTTATTATGATGTAAAAATTAGTGTTGAGTATCCTAGTGTGAATGTGAAGGCAGCAGATAAACTGATTGAGGAGGGAAATTGCTTGCCAAAACAAATATGCAATATAGATGAAACCTTCTTATTTTGGAAACAGATGCCTGAAAAGACTTTTACCCATAAGGAAGCCAAGTCGGTGCCATGTTTCAAGGCTTTTAAGGACAGGATAACAGTCTTGCTAGTGAGAAATGTCACAGGCTACAAATTGAAACCCACAATGAGAATCTCAAGGCTGCCAAGCATATCAATAAGTGCACATTGCCGGTTAACTACAGAGGCATTAAGCAGTTGTGAATGACCCTGCTCTTCTTCCAAAATGACCTCCCAAATTGCTGTGTCAGTAAAATGAAGAAATACTGTTTGGAAAACAACACACCTTTCAAGGTTTTGCTTATTGATAATAAGTTTCCACAGTCCTCCTTTTATAGTAATATTTGTCTCAATATCAAAGAGATGTTTTTCACTCAAACTTTACTTCTTTGATTTAACTAATGGATAATGGAGTTATAGCATCTCTTAAATCCTACTGCCTAAGGTAGACCTCTGACCAGGCTATTGCTGCAACTAAGAAAGATACTGAAAGGACACTGATGTGATTGTAAAAATATTGCAAGATATATGAACTTTTTTGGACTTCGGATGATGCCATTAAAGTGTGCATAAATGGGGCTGGGGATGTGGCTCAAGCAGTAGCGGGTTCGCCTGGCATGCATGCCGCCTGGGTTCGATCCTCAGCACCACATACAAAACAAAAGATGTTGTGTCCACCGAAAACTTAAAAAAAAAAAATTAAAAAATTCTCTCTCTCTCTCTCTAAAAATAAATAAATAAAGTGTGCATAAATGACATCTGGAAGAGGACATGCAATAATCTTATCTTTCTTTAAAGGATTTGCCAAGGATGAAGAGGTTGAAAAAAAATCAGTAATATTGAGATAGAGATGGCAAACAACTTTTACCTGGGTGTGGATGAGGGCAACAGGTAGTAGCTCCTAGATGTGGTTCCTATGAACTAACTAACAAGGAATTATAAGATGTGGGTCAGGAATTCATAGCTGAAGAGGATGTGCACAAGTAAATTTCAGAAGACAAACACAAGAAGATTCACAGTAAAAGGTTTAGAAGAAGCTTTTTCAGACCTACATAGCTCCTTAAAAAGTTTAAAAACATGTACTCAAACATCAAAATGTTTTCATTAATACAATGAATAGTAATGTGCATTATCTACTTATAAACAAATCTATGATAAAAAAGAAACAAACGAGGCAAACCACATAGAACACAACTCTGAAAAGCATGATACCTCCTCAAGAAGATCCCCAGGCAAGTCCTTCAGGAGGCATTTCAGAAGTTATTATTATCATAGGAGATGACAGTTGGATGTGTGTTATGTTTCTTGAAGACCTACCAGTGAGAAGAGATGTGGAGGTTGAAGAGTAATGTTGATGAACCTGACCCTGTGTTAGCCTGGGCTTATATGTATGCTTGCATTTATTTTCCTATGAAGAAGTTTATAAATTTAAAATAATATGAATAGAAAAAGCTTATAGGATAAAGATATAAAGAAAGAAAAAATTTTACAACTAACAATGTGTTTGTGTTTTAAGTTAATTGTTTTAAGAGTCAAAAAATTAAAGAATAACTTAAAAAGTTTAAGAGGAAAATGTTGCAGTAAGCTAAGGTAATTTACTATTGAAAAAAGAAGAATAGATTTTTAAAAAATTTAGTGTAGAGTATTATTAAGTCTACAGTAGGATACAGTAATGCCCTAGACATTCTCAATCATTGACCACTGACTGAGACCTTGAATCCTGCAAGATCTATTCAGTGTAAGTACCTATATAAATGCATCATTTTTATTTATTATTTCAAATTTTTACTGTATCACTTTAATATTTAGACACACAACTCTCATTGAGTTACAATTGCTACAATATTCTTTAAGTAACAGGTTGTACAGGTTTGTAGCCCAGGAGTAATGGGCTACACCATAAAGCCTTACTGTGTTGTAGCCTATATGATCTTGTTTTCTATAAACACAAGCTATGATATTTAAACAGCAATGGAATTGCCTTCACAATGCATTTCTCAAAATGTATGTCCATCGTTAAACATTGCAGGAGATTCTTTAAGACATTTTTTAGTCAGATTACCCTTGTTAGAGTTGAATCTTTGTTTTGATAAAGTTAATTGTTTTCATTTAGAAACTACATTGGAAAGTGTTCAACTACAAACAATAGAATGCATTATAGTCTGTTTACACTAGAAAAGGACAATGTAAGAAATAAGGTGTTTATGTAATTGTTGAAATTATAGAAAGTCAGTAACTAGGCTAAGTTTCCAGTACAATTTTAAATACCCAGACCTATTTTGCCTCTACCAAAATTGAAGGAGTTGCCCCCATCACATAGACATTGATGAATCAAGAGCTTACTGGCTTCAGAGCATTCCATTGTTGCCATGATTTGTTCTAGCCAAATGAATATAATGAACTCCGGCATCCTTCTTACCTAACAGAAGACTTAAATGAACATATCTGATATAAACTAAATTATATTCAAACCTCTAGATGCAAAGAGATCATGAGTATGTACTGTTACAAGTCTGCTCCTGAGAGAGATTAGAAATGGATGTTGAGTGAGCCAATCTTATTTTTCCATAATCAACAACTACTTTGCAATCCATATAATACAATCCCCTTCTGCTGGTGCTTAAATCTTGAACAACTGTTCAGCCACAACTGCCTGATACCAGCAAGTGTAATGCAATTCCTGTGTGTTTTAAATCTTTTCTAAGAGGAAACTCAAGGTCTTATTTGTCACATTTGCACATATGGGTGATGTTCAATCCCAATCTGTCCTCAGTGCCTTGTAACCTACAAAATAAATTTTATACATCACTCGACCATCCTATATAAAATGATAATGTAATGGGAAAGAGGAAAATAAAGAAGAAAATTAGTTGAATTATAAAAGTATACAACTAGTAAGAGGATTAAAATATGAATAACCCCCATATTCTCTGTTTTCACAATAGATATGAAACCATAACTTCTGTGGAGCACTTATTAAAATGTCTATTCTATGCATGTTTATTTTGGGCCCTACTCTTTACTTTAGCTAAACCAGTTTCTATTTCTGAAGGGATAGCCTAGATTTCATTTTTTATGTTTGTGAATCTTTGATGATATTCCTTTATTATTTTGATATGTTCGCCATAGATTTTAATACTGGCCACAAGTGTAATATTTCCCATTCCACATTCAATTTACATAGCAGAAAATATCATTATCTCAATAAATCTCCTCACCAACAGGTTAGCTTTTTGTTCCTTGTTGCTTTAACGACATCTAAAATTTGGTTAATCTGTGGAGCTTCTTTAGGAATACAGCACTGCTCTGAGCTGCTAATTGGAGGAATCAATAGCCAATTTTGGCAAGAGTGAGATCTATCTTCTCTTTGCAAGTGAAGATCCTGTAAAGTCCAAATATAAGTCTTTACCTTTGCCACAAAGTTCCCATTATTGATGAGTACACTTAGTATCCCAAGATGCTCCAGAGAGAAGAGGACTGATTCCCACAGAGGTCTCATCCATTTATTGGCTACTTCTTATTGGGCGCATTCACACAAGGCACAAATTCTCACAAACTGCTCATTCAGTACCCCTTCTCCTTGTCATTGATGCTGTAATGATATTTGTCTGAGTCTCTACCCATAAAGCCAAACTGTATGTATATATGCATATATACACTAATCAATCAGAGAAAAAGCCACCACCCCCATGCCTCGGAAAAGTGAATAACAGAATGTTCAGCTTGAATTTCTGTCTTCTGGAAAGAGTTCTTTTTCCTGATCTTTTTCAGCATCACCATCAGTAGGGTGACAATGAAACCAAATTTTAAGAGGAAACTCAATTCTCCACTTCAGCTGGCACATGGGTCCCCTGAAGCTGCAGCCTCTCCAGTTAAGAAAGCCCATTTTAAAGTGTTGGCAGCTAATCACTACCGGGGGTGCCTACCAGGGTCTGCTCCAAGGGTCGACGGACACAGATGGAAAAGCTTGATTCTTCTCCACTACCATTTAGTGTCATGTTGCAGCTCTAAGTGACAGATTATGCCCTCCAGTGTGGCAATAGATCCCCACAGTTCACTGCCAAATTCTTTCCAGGTCCTTATCCCACAAACCCAAAGAATGAAATTCATAGGACAATGGGAGCCAAGAGTGAAAGAAGTAGGATTTATTCAAGACTGAAGAACAGAAACATAACTCTTGCAGAGGTGAGGGGGAAACCTATAGAGCTTAACCCCTGAGTGTGCTGGTCTATGGGTTTATACATCACTTGGATCAACACTACTGGTCCATATTTATGCTAATCAGGGTTTGGAAAACTATTAATGGTACTGGTCAACCCTTGAGTTTGAACTTTCATTTTCTTGCTGTTGGTCGAGAAGCAGGATGCTTTGGTTCTTGGATTCTCCTGCAATGATGTGTGGAGTGGGTATCTGCACTGGGCAGTCCTGTGCTGCATCAGGAGACAGGTCTGCTTGCCCTGGCTCTTCTCAGCTCTGGCTCACTATGCCTCAGGTCCACACTGGCATGGCAAGCTCTGTGAGGCTGCAACCCTGCTCACTCCTCATCCTGTACCTACTTGTGCCACTTATGCTACAGGACCACACTTCAGTATTTTCTTATCCAGTGAGATAGATTGCATTTCTAATACATTTCTATAATTCTTCAATTCTAACTCTTCCCTATTTCATGCATCGATATGCTTTGCTCTGTAGTTTTTCAGATCTTCTCACTAGGGCAGCAGAGCATATTTCTTCATCCCTTTTGTGAGAAATAGCCACATGACTTTGCCAAATAGAACACTGCTGATATGATGATCCTCTAGTCCTGATACTTTACTGTACTCCTTTGTATGAAATTTTTACAGAACATAACACAGATAGTCCTTTGGTTCCAGAACCATGAAAGGAACATATGATGGAGTGTCCCTGGAAACTGAAAGTTGAAGCTAAAGTGCTCCATTTGATCAGCAGTGAAATGCAGGTCCACTTCACAGAGAACAGAATAAACCAAATTAATCTTAATAACCAAGTATACATATTTGTGTGAAATTATAAGTGACTATTGCTTTAAGTAACTTTCATTTGGAGTTGGCTACCCAGATTATTGTAACAATAGGTAGACATCATGTTCAGTGGCAAGATGATGGAGAAGTCCTTACAAAACTACAATAGTGAGTTAAAGAAAGATGTTAGTGCATCAGTTCTAAGTGAAATGAGAGTGGGGCCATATAATTATAAACTTACCTCTGGGTAGTGTCAGAAAAACTGTCAGGAGATAGAGAGAGCTTCTTTAGATAATTATGGCATTTAAAAATAGGGGCTTTCCTGTAATATGTTGATTTTAAGTCCTTTGTGTTTAAAGAGAGCAGTGGGATAGCTGGTCAAATGGTGGTTACATTCCAAGTTTTCTGAGGAATCTCCATACCGCTTTCAATGTGCCCTTCAATAGATGAGTGGATAAAAAAAAGTGACATATATGTATGATGGAATATGACTCAGCCTTAAAGAACAATAAAATTATAGCATTTGCTGGTAAATGGAAGAGCTGGAGAGTATGCTAAGCGAAAACCAAAGGCCGAAAGTTTTTTCTGATATGTGGATGCTAATTCACAATAGGGATTGGGGCTAGGAAAGAATAGAATTAATTTAGATTAGATAGAAGGGAGTGAAAGGAGGGGAGAGTATATGGAGGTAGGAAGGATAGTAGAATGAAACAGACATTATTACATTATGAACATATATGACTGCATGACCAATGTGATTCTACAACATGTACAATCAGAAAAATGAGGAATTATATGCCATCTACATATGATATATCAAAGTGCATAAGTGTATTCTACTGTCATGTATACATAACTAATTAAACAAATTAATTTTTTTTAAATAGAGGATTTAGAAAATTCTGCATATGCTCAGAACAGGACATAGGCTCTGGGGTGGCAGAGGACACACAACTGTGTAGACACTATGTTTTCATGTTTGGCTGATCTCTAGGCCCTGAGAAAGCCCAGCTAAGTATGGAAAGAGTGCCCCAGCACAAAGCCAATCTGCAAAAATGGGAAAGACCCTTCCCTCCTTCTTCCTTCCCCCTTCCTTCTCTCTCTCTCTCTCTCTCTCTCTCTCTCTCTCTCTCTCTCTCTCTCTCTCCCCCTTGTGCTCTCATTTTTTTTTGGCTCCTAGTTTTCAGGAAAATCTTTGTCAAAACACTAGTCAAACACAAAGTAAACAAAAACAGGCTCCAGAGACCACAATGACAAAGAATACAGATATTTACAAAAATATTATTTTACAAAAGTCACTAAATAAACAATTGCATCCTACCAACGACAACAAAACAAGCCCTGCAGATGAGGAAGAATCTGATTTCCAGACTTACCACATCAAAACATGTCACTTTTAAGGCAAAAATTACAAGTAGGCAAAGTATGCAGAAAGCATAAGCAATTCTCTGTAGAAATGAAACTTCTCCCAAAGAAGTATAGACATTATACTCATTAGACAAGTCCTTTAAATAAACTGCCTTAACCATGGCCAAGGAGCTGCATAATATCAGGGAAATGATTTATGTATGAAATGAAAAATATCAATACCAAGATAAAAATTATAAAATAGGATCCAGACAGAAATTTCACAGCTGAAAAGTAGATGATAAAATGCAGAATTCATTAAAGAGGTTTGGCAGCAGATTTGAGTGGTGGATCAAAGAATCAATAAACTTGAATATGCAAAAATTGAAATAATCCTGTCCAAGGAGCAGAAAAAAGATTAATAAAATTGAGTAGATTGTAGAGGGCCTGTGAGACAACACCAAGAATAGCCAAACCTGTACGTGAGACTTCCAGAAGAAGAAGTGAGTCAGGGGAAAAGGAACAGTGGGAGAAACGGGATTGAAAACATAACATATTGGTGACAGACATCAATATACACATCTAAGGGACTCAGTAAATTCTAGGTAAAACAAACTCAAAGATATCTACATCAACGCATTGTTATTAAAATGTCAAAAGACAGGGAAACAGAATCTTGAAAGCAACACAAGAGAAATCCTTCTGCACATCAGGTATAAAGAATCTGCAATAAGATTAATAGGTGATTCCTCATGAGCAATCACAGAGGCCAGAGGTAACAGATGACATGGGCTAGGTACCAAAAGAGCACAGAGAAAGTCAGTCAAGAATTCTGTATCTGCCAAAACTGTCCTTCAAAGAGTAAAGAAAAATTGACATATTCTTAAATAAGAACAAACTGAGGAAGTTTGTTAACTGTAGACCTGAGGGAAAGAAATGCTAAGGGGAATCTTCCAGAATGAAATGAAGGAAAACCAGGCAATAAATCAGAAATGTGTGATGAAACGGACATCTCCAGTAAGGTAAATACTCAGGCAAGCATAGAAGCTGGGGTTGCATTTTTAGTTTGTGACTCTACTTTTATTTCCTAAATGGTTTAAAAGACAAGTGCAACCGATATCATTATAGCTTTATTATTTAGCATACAATATAGAAATGTAATTTGCAACAACAACATGATACAGAGAGAAGAACAAGGAGTTGTATGAGAGAAGGGTTTTGTACATTTTTGAAGTTAAATTGTTATCCCACCAAACAGGATGGAAATAAGAATGTTAAATGGAATTCCCACAAAACACAAACTATCTAAAAACTATTCACTATAAGAAATCAACTAAAACCCCAAAGAATGTATGCACAAATAAAGGTACAATATACCCCAAACCTATGTATGGTTTAGGTGATGGAGAAAGTTTTAATGGGTGCACACAAAACCCATGAAGGGTCCAGAGGAGAAAGTCTTAGGGTGAACACACTGAAACTGAGCCCTGCCCAGTCCTTTCTTCTACAGCCACATATGGGAAAGCTGCCAGTGATACATCAGGAATGACTTGTGCAAGAGAGGAATGCTATCAGCATTGGAACCAGAGATATGATATAGAAAAAATGGTATCATTGCTGTATTAAGCTGTGGAGTCAAGAAGTTTCTGCCTGCGGAGTTATTCCATCACTGCTGTGATTAAATCAAGCAAAATAAATGTCCTGCATCCTTCCAATTGTCTCACATACTTCAGTTCTGAATCTGAAGAAACAGTTTTAGAACACCAACTTTAAGAGGATTGGAAAGAATATTGAACAAGTTTATCCATCACAGAAGAAAAGCACACTTTAAGCATTTTTTTTTTTTTTGGCGATTTCTTTAACAAAATTTGAGACTGACTGATTTTGATAAAAGAAATTCTTCTGAATCAAAGATTAAGACACCATTGCCATTATTGATCGGTCTGAATTTGAAACTGAAATTCTACAGGAGAAAAGCATAATAAAGACCTTGAAGCACACAGTTTTACTAGGAACTGCAAAATTCCTTGAGTAGCACACAAAGCTTTTTTGTTTGTTTGCTTGCTTGTTGATTCTGGTTTGTTTGCTTGTTTTAATATGGCTATTTAAGCGTTGAATATATTAAATCCTATTCCAGGAATTTAATTCAACATAGAAACTTGAAGAATATTCTATAATTAGATTTCTAAGCCCTGATTATCTTTGGAGCACTGTCTACTGTTTAGATGTATCCTTTATAAATCCCCACTGTTGTTCAGGGAAAAGATTTATGAAACTCTAAATCCAAATGCATTGCCTTTATTTCTTATTAATCTGCTTACCTACACATAAGTCCAAAATTTTCTGAATTGTACAATGTATTAGCACTAGAATCTTATCACCACAGTTTCTTTGATCATGTAGTTTAAATCATTCATAGTTATTTTGGTTATTATTCATTTAAGAAGAAACTGTGATAATTTGAACACCTAAACCATTTTCTTACACAGATAATAAGAACTACTGAAATCCAATAGTCTCAGTCATTTATTCATTAATGAATGCAGTATTATCATTACTTATATTGATATACTTTAAATGTGTTTTGAAGAAATAATATTTTTGTTGTATGAGAGTGTGTTTGTGTGTATATGTATATTATAATAAAAAAAATCTCCTATATCAAGGTTGATTATTTGAAGACCAAGTGTGTTAGTGAACTTTTCTTCATTTAGACCAAAATACTTGACAAGAACTTAGAGAAGGAAAATGAATTCAGAGGTCTCAGTCTATAGGCGGCCAACTCCATTGCTCTGGATCTGAGATAAGGTGGAAGGACAAAGGAAAGCTGCTCTACTCATAGCACCAGAGAAGCAAAGAGTGAGGCTACAAGAACTAACCATGTAATTCCTTAGGACATGCCTGCAGTGACCTACTTCCTCCTCTACATCCTGCCAACATAGTTACATCCAGTAAAGTAGTGTCTTCAGATTTTTAATCCATCAAATTCATTAATCAACTGATTAGGTTATGTCATAATCTAAATATTTCACCTCTAAATGTTGAAATATTGGGTAACCCATAAGTTTTTGAAGGTCACCTCATATCCAAACCATAACACCAAGCATTACAATCTCAGAATGTTTTTCCCCTATTTTTCTTTCTGCATAAGGTTTGGAATCCTTGATGGATTAATGCTGTCATTAAATTGTGTGTCAGTACAAATGGCGTCTTTAGTTTTAGTGTGTTAGCCATTGACCCTTGCATTTTCAAGAAATGGAGTGGCATTGCTATTTTGCCATGATAAGCTTTCAACCAGCAATAATAAAACTGTGTTTGAAAAAGAACTCACCATTTTTACAATGTTCTTTTTAATGAAATTTCAATTGCAACATTGACTTGGGTATTTATTTTTAAAATTTTTTCCAGCAAGATGGCTCAAAGACTATCCTAACAATATCATAATGCACACATATTTCTTAGCCTAAACTTTATCTATTAAAATTTTACATTAAACTCAGAAAAAGTGAAAGAAGACTGGATCAAGTATCAAGAGAAAAAAGGAAACATAAGATTTTATTCTAAATCAAAGAAGTTTCATTTATATGGAAAATGTAAGTGGCAGTGATACTTAAAGGAAATTCCAAGTACAGATAATGTAAGTGTAAAACTACCTATGATTTATTTCTTTCTACAAATCCTTAAGGAAAAGCTTACAGACTATTAGATAGGAAAAGTATTGTCTTTTTCATCACAGTGAAAATCTCCTATGCTTTAGACTGTACAATTTATTCATTCAATCTTCATTTCAGGCAAAATTATCAGTGTAATTTTTGTCATAAAATTTATAGTTATACATTAAAAGTGAAAGTATTTTTGGCATATCAGGATGGCACAAAATATATGATTAAAGATAAAATTTCAAAGTATTATTATCACCAAAAGATGTATAAAATTTTAACATACTCGACAATTAGCATAGAAATCATAAAATTCAGGCTCCAGTTTAATCTTTTGGAATTGAAACCCCCCTTAAAGTATTATATTCAAATTTCCTGCTTTGTTTGCTAAACTCTTATTTAATAAGTCATGTTATACAAGAGAGAAGGAATTAGAATCAGAAGGAAGGACAGGTAGAGTGAAATTAATGTTTTGTGGTCCCAGATGAGGTATTTGAGTTTTGCTTTTTTGTTTGTTTTGTCTCTAACATGGCTCTGCCTTACCAGGAAGCATTTACCACTAGATGCTTTGCTTGCAATTTGAAGCCAACAAGTAATTTAAAAACTGAATGACAATATTTTATCCACAGGGAGAAACATTTTCATTGATTTCATTTATCTAACAAAAGAAGAGTTTGTAGACAATTGTTGATGTATATGGCAATCACTCCAAAGCTCTGGAAGGAAGGGGACAAACACAAGCTCTTGGAGGACACTTTGTCTGCATGGCTGGAAATGTGAATTCATAATTCAGCTTAGAACAAAACTGATGGTCACCAGTATATCTTAGTTTTGACTAAAACAAAACTAGACACACAAGTTGGACTACAGATGGACTAAGGCAAAGTGAAAGGTAAAAATGAAAAGTTAGTAAAAGAAAATTTAGGAGAATATCTTTGTTACTTAGAGCTGAGAAAAACTTCAAAAATTTAATTTCAGAAATAAATCACCAAACAATATAAATATAATTTTAATTACATCATAGTAAGGTTTTATATTCAACACATCATACCGTGGGACAACTTTGATGGGCAGATGAACAACTGGGGGATTACATTTTTTTGTTGTTGCTCTTTTAGTTATACATGAAAGTAGAATGTATTGTGGAAGTGTGTACATACATAGATAGAATATAACTGATTCTGTTTATCATCCCGCTCTGTAGTTGTACCTTCAGTGGAGTTTCCCAGGTCATGTATTCAAATAAAAGGCTAGGAAAGTTATCACTAATTAATTCTACTGTCTTTCCTATTCCCCTCTCATCTCCCTTCCCTGCATTTCTTTTTGTCTAATCCAATTGATTTCTATTATTTTCCTCCCTAACTTCCTTTGTTTTGGGTGAGCAAAATTTGAGAACAAATCAGAGAGAATATTCAACCTTTGTTTTTTGGGGGGATTGGCTTATTTTACTTAGCATGATATATTTCAGTTCCATCCATTTACCTGCAAACGCCATAATTTCATTCTTCTTAATGGATGAGTAATATTCCATTGTGTATATATATCACATTTTCTTTATCCATTGATCCATGAATGACTACTAGGTTGTTTCCATATCTTGGGTACTGTAAGTTGAGCTGCTATATTTATGTGGCTGCATCACTGCATTATGCTATTTTTAAGTCCTTTGCATATAGACCAAGGAGTATGATAACTGGATCAAATGATGGTTCCCTTCCAAGTTTTCTAAGGAATATTGCTTTCTATAGTGGTTTCACAAATTTGCAGTCCCACCAACAATGTATGAGAGTACCTTTCTCTGACATACTCTCCAACATTTATTGTTACTTGTATTCTTGATAGTTGCCATTCTGACTGGAGTGAGATGGAATTTCAATGTAGTTTCAATTTACATTTCTCCATTGCTAAAGATGTTGAACATTTTTTCATATATTTTTTGACCATTCATATTTCTTCTGTGAGGTGTTCATTTCCTTTGACTATTTATTGATTGGATTATTTACTTTTCTGGTGTTAAGTTTTTTTGAGTTCTTTGTATATCTTGGAAATTAATTACTTATCTAAGGTGCTGGTCTAAAGATTTTCTCCCATTCTGTAGGATCTCTCTTTCACATTTTTGATTGTTTACTTTGCTGTGAAGAAGCTTTTCAGTTTGATATCATTCCATTTACATTTACTGATTCTTGATTTTACTTTTTGCATTTTAGGAGTCTGGTTGACGAATTTGGTTCCTAGGCCTACATGTTGGAGAGTTGTGCCTACTTTTTCTTCTAATAAGTGCAGTGTCTCTGTTCTAATACCTAACCTTTATCCACTTTAAGTTGAGTCTTATGCAGAGTGAGAGACAGGGGTTCAATTTCATTCTATTATATATGGATTTCCAGTTTCTCCAGCACCATTTGTTGAAGAGGTTATTTTTTCTCCAATGTATGTTTATGGCGCCTTTGTCTAGGATGAGATAACTGTATTAATATGCATATGTCTCTGTGTATTCTATTCTATGAGGATTACATTTTCAATATCTAAAATTGAAAATATTTGTGTTGCTTCTACATATCAACTCAAAAAAAGTCTACTCTGTTAAAAAAAATTAGCAAATTTTATTAACAGTTAATTTAGAGAAAGGAAATCCTGAAGGCTAACATGCATATGGATAGAGGCATGCCCATTTTAAAACTTAATCTACAGTGTGACTTACCTTCATATCTATTTGATAGAAACAAATTAGAGAACAGAATAATGCCAAGTATTAGTGAATGCATGGAGATAGAGAAAGTCTTATGTGCTGCTGACAGCAGTGTAGATTGGTGCAACCATTCTAAAGAACACTTGAACCTCACTCACTAACTAAGCATCCACACTTGCTATGACAGAGAATTCTACTCTTAGATACATAGTCTAAAAAATTATCACTCAGGGCCCTGCAGGATACATACTAGGATGCTCATCTTATCATTTTTGTTGAGATACAATCCAACAGTGTGGTTATCCCTGGGAAAGAGATGAGGTAATATGTGGGGGATGGAGAAATTTGAAGTCTTGGGTAAATGTACACATCGCTCCAATTATGAATATTTAAATAAATTCTTGAGCAAAAAGTAAAAAAAAAACAATGAGAAAAAAAACAACTCTTCTTTCATAGTTAAAATATATTTGTACCAAACAACACTATTTGATTTATGTGGATATATATGATAAAAATCATGTGGCAACATATTAGATTATATGAGGTTATCTATTGGTGTAAGTCTTTAAACATATTTCTATTAGCTGAATTAATGTTCACAACTCCTAATCCAATTTAAATTTCTGTTTCCTTGATCATCAGTAAGTAGAATGTTCTGTTGCAACTAACCCACATTCTCTCTAGTATGGTTCACATTTTGTAGTTTATTTACATAATAATGTTTTTATCATATACTGCAGATGGTGGAATATATATTTTAGAGACTGAATTTTGTTATCTTCCTCCAAAAAGTATTAGTTTTTATTTAAGAGGCAGGTATATTTACAAGGTTTGATTTTTGAAGACTCTCTTGCCAGGAGGTAGGGAGCACTGAAATCCCCACTGAATTCTTTCAGCCAATCAGCTAACATCAACAATAGTACCCTGGTGAAAACCTTGTATAGAATACTCAATTTGTAAGTGAGCTGAGTATCAGGATGAAATATATATCCAGATGTTGGGAATTATTCTTTCTGTAGCTCTGTCTTTTCTGATATATTTGATTATATATTATCCCAGCAACGCAGGCAATACTAACCTCCATGTATTATCTCCAGATCAATAATTCTATGGCTCTTTTTTTTTTTTAAGTTTAGGCTGTTCTGAGTCATGAGGACAAAGGATAGATGTAGACAAAGAGATGTATAAATGCAAATTTCATTTGATTCAGGTATCCCCCTCTTTATTTCTGCCTGCCTATTTGCTCTCTAGTGTCTTCAAATAATTTTAAAATATATTATTGAGAATTTTCATCTCTATCTATGGAAAGTTTATTTCAGTACAAACTACTTTGCCATTACTGGCATACGTGAGTCATTCAATAAACAAATTAATTAATATTGGTATGATCAACCATTTCCAAAATGAATTAAAATAATTTTTCTGCTTAAGGATACTTTTAGTGTAACTTTCAATTTTTTTCTATCTCATAAGAAATTTCATTTTGATAAGTTTTCACAGTGTGGTCAGAATCTAAATAGGTACAATAAGATAACTTGTTACATGATATGTGTAAAATCTGCACTCTAAATGTAACATGGCAAGATCCCTCCTGTATGGCTATTCTGTTTGGGGGTATTTTTGGCTTTTTTTTCCCCTGACCTCAAATCTTCCCTTATACTCCATGGTTCAGTTATATGAACCAAATGGATCTGTATATTCCCCAAAGATACCAAGCTTCCTGTTCTTCTGTGGTAGCATACTGTCTCTAACTTCTTCTACCTTCTATACCTAGAGTTTGTTCTGCTCTTCCCCCGTAAATATTAAAGAAAGAAATGTAATTATTTTTTACTTACATAACTTTTATTTTTCTTAAGGATAATCTTAAGATTTTACCTCTTATAGAAGCATTTCCAAAACTTTAAGATAATATTTATGTTCCCATATCACCCTCTAGTCATCTGTCAATTTAGCATGTATTATATAGTATTGTAATCAATTTTGTAATTTACAAAATGGAATAGAATTGCATCAAATATTTCTTGCTCATTAATTTAACCTTAGCAATCTATATCAATGCTCAATAAAAATTTATATAGAGAATAAATGTGTAGATGAGTGCATAGATGAAGAAATAAATGAATGAAATGACATTTTATGTCTTCCCCCCAAAAAAACTCTTCTAGAAAGAGGAGTTACAGGGAGATTATGGAAGGAATGGAAATACTTATTAGGGCTATAAAGTATCTCTCCAATAGTGCTGTGTAGATAAGGACTTCCTGGAATTACTCATAAATCTTAGCCTGGTTTGAAAGAGAGCACAGAAAGGGAAATAAACATTTATGCACTAATTATAAGATACAATGAACTAATTACTTGATTTGCTGATTCAAACTCTTTTAAGCAGTATTAATCCAAAGGATATAAAGCTTCAAGTGTGATGGATTTCAGAAATCTATAATAATGATTAAAAGGTGATAAGTATCTCACTAAGATTTCTGAGGCATTATTTAATTAATTATTTCAATAGTAAAGAGGTTTGAGTCTAAGAAACAAAGGAAAAAAAACTTTGAAGAATAAAATTAAGGGACTGAAAATAGATTAACACTTCTGTGAATTAAATAGATGATTTCTTTCTAAGTAAAATTCACTTCACTATACATAATTTAAAATTTGAACTGACTTTTCAAAAGAGCATAATGACAGCACATAAGTAACATTAGAATTGAGTTAATACATTATAAATAGTGCTGCCTGATGTGCCTGGCTACAAATTAATTTATTCAAGAAAAATCAGAGTAAATATATATAATACACCTTTAGGTTTACATTAAAAAATAATACTATAATTATTTTAATTGAAAAAAAAAGAAATGTATTTAACAAGGACCATTTCTCATATTTTCTCTAAGGTAAAGGAAAATAGCTGTAAAAAATGTCTAAAAACTTTCAAAATGAAAGTGTTTCATTTAAACTTTTCATTACAAGTTGAAGCCTGGGATTCAGGTGTCACTCAGAGGTAGAATGCTTGGCTAGCCTGCCCAGGGTCCTGGGTTCAATCCACAGCACTTCAAAAGGAAACAAAAGTTAAAGCCTAGCATTTATACTAAATTCTTGCTTACTTTTACAGTAGGCTGACATATTTTAAAGTAATTATCAAAGTTTCATCAATCAAAATATCCTAAATATCTTAATAGCTATTGGGCAACTTGACAATAGAAGAAAATTCTCATTTATCTCATTCCAAAGGAAGTTAAATAAAAATTTGTTATTTTGGATAATTACATTGGATCTATATTAATTTCTAAGAAGAATGAAAGGGTAAATTTAGAATATGTTTGTGTTATCTATTGTTGTATGTCAATTGTCACAAAGTTGTCATCTTTAGACAACATTCATTTATTATCTTGAATCAGGGTATTGGAAGGATGGGCTCTTCTCTAGACGAGGGAGTAATAAATCCAGATAAGGATTCCCTCTAAGGCTCATTTAATTATCAGCAGATCCAGTTCCATGAGTTGCAGAAGTCCCTCTTCCCTAGCACACATTGAGCTTTTAGATGTCACTTTCTAGTCCTTGCATGTTGTCCCATCAATCACTGGCCAGCAACAGCAGAACAATCTAAGCCGGACAGCATCTCTGATTTTTTCTGTGCATACTAGGCAAAGAAAACACTTCACTTTTAAAAGTATCATATAATTTGATTAGGTTCACCTGATGATCCAAACTAATATCTTTGTTTTAAAGTAAATTGATCAGCAATCTTAATTATATCTGCAAAAGATCTTTTGTGTGGATTATACCATATTCTCTGCTATGAAATATCGTTTTCACAGTCAGAGTCCCTAGTGTCAGGGTGAGAACTCTTGGGGAAACATTTTTACAGTTTTATCTAACACATTAATTAAGAAAAATATCTTCAAGTTTTAGTTTGTGCTAACATAAACGTATAAATTCTATAAATTTCCTCTTAAAATCTAAGATTTTTCTTTGGCTTGATTTTCAGTTTTAGAGAAGTAATTTTCACATCATTTTTCTTAACAATCATTTCAAAAGAATATCCAGATAAATTAATACCTCATGGGTTTGAAGTTTTTTTAGTTAAAGATAACAGATCAGTATTGATGAGCAAAATGTTGAGCCAGGAGAGTTAGATCAGCATTCTCATATAAATCTGTGAAAGCCTCCTAAACACAGATTACATTATGTTTCCAGGCATCGGAGAAATCAAGAGGACCCATAGCAATGTCAGAAAATCCCACAGAGACTTCCTGTGCAAGATGTTTCCTGACTGATTGCATCCTTGGGAGTGTATTTCATTATGCTCCTAGTATTTCAGTTGTAAACAAATACTTCTGTTGTTATCTTTAATAAGCCTCTAAGAGAAATGAAAGCTATGTCTAGATCGCTTTTTGGTTTTTGTTGTTTAAATGGGTCAAATCTTCTATCTAGTTTCTGACAATGATGGAGGGAATATCTATCTTCCTTCTGTTATTTGGATGTTTCATTAACCTGAAACAAACAAACAAAAAAAGCCAACCTGACAAATCCTCATAGTTAATATGTTGAAACATTCGCAATGAAAAATCCTATAATTTAAGCATCATTTCTTTGGATGTGAACTGCTAAAGTGGCAAAACATATATATAGAATAACATGAAATTCCCCATTTAAACCAATATATATTATTAATGTTATATAGGGGTTTCCTATCTTAATACTATGTAAATCATAATTTTAAGGACGATGTTGATATAAAGTCAATATTAGAGTCAGATTGGTTCAAATTTTCAGTCTAGTTCAATTTGATACCATACTTTTTAGCTCTGACTTTTCTATCATCCAGTTAAATTCTCCTTGTATTAAAAAGTGTAGTGGAAGCCCTCAGTCATGTTCAACTAAAAGGATCTAAAGGTAAATTGGGTTGCTAGCATACCTAATAAATAAGGCAGGATCACAATGGGTGTTTTCTCCAGGTGGCCACCCAAGGCCTTTATGTTCTGGAGATGTTCTAGAAACAACAGAGATAGGAGAATGTGCCTTTGATCCAGGTCAACTCTTGCATCATTTCTTGTGTATTCACTGTGAGATAGAAGGTAGAATTACTTCCATAGGAAACGAGATTTTTCAGGAGCCAGTCGGGCAAAGAATGTGAGTTCTCGAGGTATTCAGATTTATTCCTGCTTGATTCCTTACTAGGAAGAAGAGAAAGGGGCATAAATCTGACTGAATTTCACACAGAGCATAACAAAGCACAAGGCACATAAGAGGCATACAGTTAATGTTAGGTATTGATTGGCAGACAACAAGTCCATCTATTTAACTGAATAAACTAAATCAAAGTATAATCCTTTACAGACCCCATATCAAATATATATGGAAGTCATTATGAGACTTACTAGAATAACATTAAGAGTAAAACTATTTGTGAGGATATGAAAGAGATAATTTATTTTCTTTAAGTTTCTATTTCAAAAACTTTAAAATCATATATATGACTTAGAATGAGAATAAGCAAATAATAAATATGCATATAAATCTATCAGTGTAAGTTGTGGGACTGGATAAAGTGAAAATTTCTTTCCATTGCTCTATAAATTCATTGTTCTTATGATTTTATAATGGCTAAAACACACAAAGTTGCCATAAATAGTTAAATTATTGAAATGTTTCCTGATTAGGGATTTTTATGTTCTAAATTCACTGGCTTGCATCATCTTATATGTGTTTGCTGTGAAACAGTCATTTTCTTTAACTCTGACACAGTTGTTGATTACGGGTCATCCAGGAATGAGGTACACATACACTTCATCCTGCTGGGTCTGCTGTTTCTGAAATGTTGAAAGCATATGGGATTTTTGGTCTGCTCCGGAGTATTAAAGACCCTAAAGATTTTTAAAGAGGATTGTAAATGGTGGACTGTGGTTATTACCTTTTATTTAGTTTCCATTTGGTTCATTTCCTGCTATGTGAAAATGTTGTTAGTGCCTCAAATGTCACATTAGTGGCAGTGGATAAAAACATTTTAAGAAGACTAAATGACCTCCAGAACACAGGGAAATTGCTCCATCTCCAACTTGTCCTTATAAGTTAAAGTTATTGATTGATCGATTGATTGATTTTACTTTTGGCTTTCCAGACCAGTTAGCATTTAGGTTTTTTGACTTCCAATAAAATATTTTAATTACTTGAAATTATTTGCAGCAATGAACAACTACTTTCTATGTTGAAAACTGAAACAGTAAAAATTTGGAAAAATCTGGGTGAAATCTGAAAAACTCTATGCTTACTTAAGGTGTGTGCAGTTGGGAAAGAAAAGGAATGTTTCAAACTAACTGGTCAAATAGTCTGGCTCTGTAAAGAAACTACTCAATTTTTCAACTTCAATAATACTTTGTAATGAATTTGGTTGTATATTTATTTATTCAAATACATATTTAAAAATAAATAGGACAGTGTAGTATGCACCAAGTTTGCAGGAAAATTAAAGTGTTTCCACATACTGGATGTCAATGGGAAAATGGACAAATGAATAAACAAAATAATAAAGTGGGATTTCCTGTAATAGAGAATAATAAGGTAGAGAAATATATTGTTGAAAACTGTGCTGCTAGAAACAGAATTTTTATTTTTTTAATCAAGGGAGAGTTCAGAAAAATCTTCTCTGAGTACATAATATTTTTATTAAAAATTGAAATATGAGCCAAGTCAATCATAAGAACAGTAGGCATATAGGCTATGTCAAAGAGAACAGTATGCATGTGTGGGTAACTTAAGGAATAAAAAACAAACCACTTCCTTTGAATGCTTTAAATGAAAGAAGACGAGTGGGTCTGGAACTTTAAGAGAAATGAGGCCATATCATGTAAATATCATGTACAGCCTAAAAGATCACTGTAAGCAGTTTGGATATTAATCCAAATGTAATGAGAAGCCACTGAAAATTTTTAAAGAGTAAGCAAGGATACACAAGATCAGGCAAGGGATACTGATGGTATGTAGTTGGATTGAAAAGATGAAGACTAAAAAAAGTGGACCAATTTTTCATATGATTTGGAAGGTGAATCAACAAAATTTGCTGATAAATTGACTATGGAGGATAGGGAGTATTGTGGTTTGGATGTGAAGTGTTTCCAATAAGCTCATGTGAAGGAAAACACAGGAGTGTTCAGGGTAAAATAATTAGATTATGAAAGCTGTAGTCTAATCAGTGGAACAATTTATATGGAATATTTGTAAATCTGGACAGGTAGGGTGTAGCTGGACGACATAGGTAACTGAGAATATGATGTTGCAGATTTTATCCTGATCTCTGACTTTTCATTCCCTCTCTCTTCTTCCTGGCTACCAGGATCTGAGAAGCTTTCCTTCACCACACCCTGTACCACAATGTTCTGTCTCATCTTGGGCCCAGATTGAACTTTGGAAACCCTGAGCCAAAATAAACTTCTTCTCTTTAAGTTGTTCTTGTCAGGTATTTTGGTCACAGCAATGAAAAGCTGACTAATATAGGGAAAGGCAGAAATCAAAAATAACTGATAT
This sequence comes from Callospermophilus lateralis, assembly GCF_048772815.1. Taxonomy (NCBI): domain Eukaryota; kingdom Metazoa; phylum Chordata; class Mammalia; order Rodentia; family Sciuridae; genus Callospermophilus; species Callospermophilus lateralis. Next base: position 100,497,904 of record NC_135312.1, on the reverse strand, counting down.
TTAAGCTGAAGCAATTACATGTGTGATGAGGCATTTGCTGGGATTGCCATCGACTTCTGTAACTGAGATTGACTCAGTGAAGTTACCTGATAGTTACAAATCATAGGGGTTACTCTCACGAGGAAAGTATTTTCTTTTTCTGTATTTAATTATTCCAGTCATCAGAAGTAGTACAATATGTATTGTCTAATAAATAAATTTATTGTTCATTTTCTAGTCTTTATGAAATAATATTCTAAAACACAAAAAGTGTGAAGTAAATGTAAATGTGTGAATATTTAATATCATAAGACAAATTCCTACTTGCCTTGTATCTATTTAGTACTTCCTCTATTTTTCCCACAAATTTGAACAAAACTTGATATTGTGTTTTTAATGGTTGATAGAAAATTATTAGAACTACTCAAAAATATTGAGAAAATCAAGAGTCACAGAGTTAAAAGTCCTGACACATGGGTTATATTGACAAAATACTTAAATCAAAAGCCTAAGGGACATATTAGTAACTGATATCAAAATTTAATTCAGAAATTTCTTTTACAATTCTCTTAATGTTGGTAGAAAACCTCCAAAATGGCCCAATAATCATGACCTCCTGGCGTCCACAGTCTTGTACAATCAAGTCCCCCCTTATCTTTTTGGCCAAAAGAATGTACCAGAAATGATTATATGTCACTTCTGAGGGTAGGTCAGAAAGACAGCCATGTTGGTGAGTTAGGAAACAGATCCTCTATCCTTCTGAAAGTCTGAAGCTTTGAAAAAATATCTGGAATAAATGTCGTGAGAAATTCTCAGCCCCAACTATCAGCTAAGCTGCTTTGAAATTCCTCACTTATGGATAATAAATATTGGTTGGTCTAAATAACAAAAAGTTTTGGGGTAATTTATTAGCATTTTTTGGGTAATCTGTTACAGCAATAGAAAAATTATGCACTGTTCTTTCCAAAGAACAGAAGAGATGAATCTTCCAAATCTGTGATGGATTTTATATTTCAGAGTAAGTTACCAGAGAAAGTATTTTTTGAGATTCAATTATGTTGAAATTATGTTAAACATGCCCTTTTGTTTTTCTAAGACTTCCTGTTAATTTGTGATTTGTTGTGGTATATATTGAGAGGGAAATAAGGGAGTCATAAAGCTAAGCTCATTGATGGAACGTCACCTTTGAGAGGAAATTGATATAGAAATTGTCTGAGAATGTATTAGAACTTCCACTGGCATGTCCATTGCTACAACTATGAAAACATAAACAATACAGGTTGGATTTCAGAGACTTAGCTGTCAGGAGCTGCCACATAGGAACCGAGTGCCCCTTAGCCTGGAGTGATGAGAATGTGGAGATGTGGCAAGCCAGCCACCGGCTGTGTGAGTGTGAACTATGAGCATTGAGCGCACAAAGTGAACTGAACCCTTGTTGCCCCTCTGTTTGGGTGGGCCTTGCTCTGGTCTTTTCACTTATTCTACCTATGATCCTGACACAGCTCATGAGATGAGCATGGCCTCCCTAGATGTCAATCAACCTGCTGACAGCAGACATCAGGAAGCTAGACTCTACTCCCTGAAACCTGACCACTTGCCTCATTTGAATGGCTTCTCCCCAATAAAAGAGTTCAGCAGGTGCTCCTTGCTCTCTCTTCCCACAGACCCCTAAGGTCAGAGGAACCATCAAAGGACCCAAAGAAAAAGGTATTTCTCTGTCTCTGTGTGATTATTTCACGCTGCCTAGTTCACCTGGAGTGACCCTGAGTGTTTTGATTGTAGCCTTGAACAGTTTATTAAAGAAGTTGACGAATAAGCAATGGAGGAGAAAATGAGCCAATGAGCAAACTTGCTTAGGGCAGTGCTGTTTATGGACTGCATGCATGTGTCCTCCTGAAATTCACATGTTGAAAATAAACCCACTTTGGGATAGGATCAGGACGTGAGGCTTTAGGGAGGTAATTAGATCTTGAGAGTAGACCCTTTATCATGGTGCTATTGCCCCTTACAAGCAAAGACACCAGAGTGCTCACATTCTTCTCAGCTCTCCACCATGTGAAGATACTGTGAGAACACAGAAATCTGCAAACCTGAAGAGGTTCCTTAGGAGAACCTGATCATGCTAGCACATCAATTGTAATCCCTAGTCTCCAGAATTATGAGAAATACACTTGTTATTTAAATCATCTAGTTTATGGTATATTTATTATAGCTTGAACTAATAACCTTTAGAAAGATTGCTCTGCATTCTTTCTGCAAGAGGTTCCTCTTTGAGAAGAAAAAAGGAGAAAAGGGAATAATTTGGAAAATGCATGGCAGAATCTCATTTAAAAAATCACAATGAACATTTGCAGAAAAAAAAACTATTTATTTTACTTTTACCCATTGTTTTAAGACTGCTAGTTTTGCCATAATAATACCACAGATTGAGTGTCTTAAGTTAGTTATTATTTTTAATAGTTATGATGTCTGGTAGTCCAAGATCAAGAATTTGATAGTTGGGTTTCTCTCCTTGAATGGCCATTTCTCCATGTAACCCTTCCTCATTCTCCCCACCCCTCTCTCTAGGTCCCCTCTACAAATACAATCACATTCTGAGATGCAAGTGCTAAGACCTTCAATATATGTATTTTAGAGGGACACAATTCAGTCTATAACATCCACATTTTACCCAAAATGATTTTTCTATGATAACCTTCACTCAATTTAAAGGACATCCCTGATGTCTTAAGAATTCATCATATTAGTTCCATAGTACTAATGGAAATGGTTGTTAGGGAAACAAAAGTAGTTCTTACAACAAAATATTCTCTAGTTAACTGTTCACTTTAAAGTGTCTACTGTAACTGTCTGCCATACTTAATGTAAGAATTCATGCCTGTTCATCACATTCAATACTTTGATCCCTATTTCAGTGGGGTCCAGAAAAGGTCATTCTGCTCAATTTGTAGAATTTAACCCTAAGAATATTTCTTAAATTTGTTGATTGGACTGCAAGAGCAACTGCAAAATGAGAAGTCACTGGAGGAGCAAAGAGGAAGAAAAGGTAACTTTGAGAAACTGGGAACTTTCATTGCAATTGTTGCCATTTGTCTTTGGAGACATGATAACATCTGTGTTTGAATCCACCCAAAAAAGGGCAGCGATCATGGGGCTAGAGGTGCAGAGCAATGTGCAGCCTTTGCTCAGGTACAGGAAACTATAAATATTTTGCCCTTGTTGCCACCAGGCAAACTCCAGCAACTCATACTTAGCAGTTAGGCAGAAGTTTCTCTCTTCTTTCTGCCTTAATTTCTTACCAATGTTTCCTACTGGCAGTGCCCAGAGGAAGCCCTCTATCAATAAACCAGGCCAGTATAGCTTGAGACTCAGCTCCAACACTTAAGGGACAACAGACAAAAAGAGCACAGTAATGGCACAGTCTGTGGCCAGTCGTACTGTAAAGTTAAAGAAAGCTCAGTCACTGAACCAAATAAAACTATTGTAGATACTTCAGTGACCAATTTGAATATCAAAAGATTAATCATTTTCATTATAAATTAGATTAGATTTCTGATAACTTTGCAAAAACATTCCTCTTGATAATTTTTGTAAACGTCAGGTTTGAAACTCAGGATATTATATCAAACTACTTGATAATATACAATATATAAAAATTAATTTTGAAATTAACACATTATAATATAAGCTATATTTTGCTAAATAATTGATGCTCTTTACTGACTTTCATTTTTCATCTTATTTTTTAGGATAAATACAAAACAGAATATCAGTTATTTACTTTGCAACTGAATTCTCTAAGCATATTCACTTAAATTGGTCCTTTTTATTGCCAATATTATTCAGACAAAGGGAATGTCTGTCAACAACTTGCTAAAAGAAAAATCCACAATAAACATGTTTGATGTAAGAATAAGATAGTTGCCAGAACAATTGCTTTTATATAAACTGGGGATATTTGGTTTGCTTTATGACTGATGTGAATTTCAGGATACTGGCTCAGCAGTATATGATGAGTTACAATAGTATTTTCAGGCTAATGTATAAATAAATGGTCTTGTGTGTTGTTGTTCTAGCCAACATTCTGATATATATGCCATGGACTTACACTTGATAAGTTCCTATAGTCTTGTACTCCTTTGATCTAGACTAAGTTTAGCCTAGAGTATTTAAAGCAATAAAATGTTTTTCTGAAGGTCTGTTCTTATCTTTTATGATTCACTAATATCAATGTGATTTCATTTATTTTTTCTATATTGCTAAGGCAAGTAGGCAGATAGTTAAATAAATGCTTCAAGCCTGTTAAAATTAAACCTGACATTACCTTGGCATATACTATCATTGATTTACCACTATGTTATTTTCGGAATAATTAAAAATTTTAATTTTCTACATGAATTTGAATTTTATTTTTAAAAAAAGTTGAATGAAAAATATATTCATATGAGGACAGAACTGACGACTACAAATATACTCTTCTTAACCTAAAAACTATGCTATTTGAAATTGTGAATTTTAAATTCTTTAAAGTTATTTTATGAATTATAACTTAGCATTTTAAGATAAATCAATATGTTCATAAATGTAATAATGTTGTCAATTTTATGCAACCATTAGTGAAAATTCACATGAAGCCGGATTTCTGAGTTGTGACCTTTTTAATGCTCAAAGGATGTTCTCTAGGGGTTTCATTCCTGAAACTATGACTAAGCCACATTTGGTTGTGCCAAGTGACTCATTAATCATGAAAAGAATATTTAGGATGCGTGTGGTGATCCATCTGGGCAAGTGACCTAGAGAAGAAAAAAATTTGCTCATCTCTACAGTGTTTACCTAGAAAGTGCTTTATCTTGCCTTCACAGATTCTTTGTCTTCCTGGGACAAAGAAATAGTCAAATTCACGTTTAAACTAACTGAGAGGATATTGTGGTTATACTGAAATATTGCTGAGACAGATAAATAATCAGATACAGAATAATAATTTAAGATATGCTTTATGTGTAAGAAGATAATCTGTTTTAGTTCAACCTGACATAAACAGGAGAACTGAAAATACTTGGTCCAATTTTTAAGAGGAAAATCCCTATGCTTGTTAACTATAGAGGACTTTTTAAATCCCCTAAACATCATTGGAATTTTGAGACAAGATAGTAGTGCTAGAACATTCTTAAACTCTGGAGTCAGCTTCAAACATGTTCTGAAGACATAATTTTTAAAGAGTCTATTAAAACATATGTTCATGTGTAAAAAGAAGACATATATTTCTATAAACACATACTAAAAGGAAATTTAAGTCTTTACATTTGCAATAATGACTCAGGTCCTATAAAGAGTGGGATAAGATACTGATTTCAATGACTAGTGTGTTAATGCCTAAGTGACTCCTTATGGAATATGTACCATTGGAACCAGAAGATGACTCTGAGCTACTTGTTTGCAGTGGTAAAACAGCTATGCTTCTGAAGCACAACCAGGAAAAAAAAATTGTCTCCACACATTCACCGAGGATTTAGCAGGAAATTTATGTTTGCTGTAAGATACTTAAACTAAATCCATGAGATGATCAGCTTAGAAAAGATATAGTTTGGCTCACAGTTTTGGAAGTTTTGGTGTATTGGTTGGGACTGTTGCTTTGGGACTGTTGTGAAGTGTGTGACAAAACTCTTCACCTGTTGACTGTGTCATGAAAAGTGAAAGAAGGACATCAGGGGCCACAGCTCCTCCAAAGGACTTGCCCCCAGTGACCTGAGACACCCCCTCCCAGTGGCCCCACCTATTAGGTTCCCAAGAGTGCCACCCCCAGGTTCAAGCCATTAATGCATATACCTTTGGGTGACATGATACAAACCACAACAGTTGCTTATTTCCAGAAAAAGAACTAAATGTATACATAAAGACTAGACAGAGGCAGGGCTGAAGCAAAACTGTTGACGAAAGCTTTATTTGGGAGGCAAGAACTCCAAATACCTTGGGATAAAGTACTGGTAAAAAATATTGAATAGAGAATATGAAACTCTTCACATAAATTCATATCCCAGAAAACATTACAAAATTCACTAGAAAATTCTATGCCCTGCAGTACAAAACTAACATTACATAACAGGATGTAATACAATCAAGAAAATACAGAGAGTGTAGTATTTGAGAAACAGGTTAAATAATGGCGTAAATTCCCAACTTTTAAGAAGAAAAAAAAAACTCTATGAATGGTTTTAAGTTAAAAAGGGGTTATGTTTTAAAAAAAGAATTTTGTGGGAACAATGAAAATACAATAATGGAATAATAAATAAAACTATAGTCTTAATATGGAAAGAGAATACTGATATAAAAGACAGAAATTTTCAAATCTATTTGTATGAAAAGTAGAGAAATAAAGAGAAGGAAAATGTAGGAATGAAGTTACAGGTAGGGAAAATAACCCAAATATCCTCACCCAACCATTTGTAAGGGTTTGTTAAGGAAAATTATAGAATGGAGGGGGAAAATGTGTTAAAAAGAAAGTTACTGAAATTTTTCTAGATCAAATGAAGAATATGATTCCCCAAGGCAAAAAAATCAGTGCTCAGTAAGAAAAAAAAAAATAACTAGGAGGCGAACAGCAGTATGGTATTGTTATAGTCATTGAATTTCAAGGTATTCTCGTACAGAGTAAGTAGGCACGATGAAACTCACTAAAAACTCTGCAACAAAACTAAATCATATGCTATTATGATGACACCAAAAGAGGCCCATGCAGTGCAGAGCCACTTTCCATCAGCAAGACTGTAATAATATCAGCAATTATGAAGGAAGAATGGAGAAGAGTCAGAGACTGCCAATCAGAGCCCTGTGATGGATGGAAACATGTGCCTTCAAAAAGTTATGCTAATTCCAGACTACATGGCAGTCAGTGCATGATCAGATAATGAAAACGTGGGTCATATACACAATGGAGTTTTATTCAGCCATAAAGAAGAATGAAGTTATGTCATTTGTAGGAAAATGGAAGGGAACCCGAGACGATTATGTTAAGCAAAATAGACCAAACTCGGATGGTTAAGGGTTTGTATTTTCTCTCATATGTGGAAGCTAGAGAGGAAAAAGAAAAGGAAGCAGAGTGATCTTATAAAAATTGAAGGACGAGTAGTAGAGTAGAGGAAAGGGACCAGAGGAAGGGAGGAAGGAAAGGAAAGGAAAGAAGGAATACTAGGGAATGATATATTTTTATGTTGTGTGCATGTATGAATATGTAACAATGAACCCAACCATTATGTACAAATACAATGCACAAATAAAAATATGGGGGGAAAAGGATATGTTGAGGTCCTAATTTGATCCAGTACCCCAAAATGTGACCTTACTCAGAATAGGGTATTAACAGAAGTAATCAACTTAAAATGAGGTCATTAGTTAATCCATAATCCAATTTTACAAATATCCCTTTAAAGGGGAGACATTTTTTTGCAGAGACAGATACACAAGGAGAATGCCACATATATGCAATAACAGAGATCAGACTATTTACAAGCCAGGGTACACCAAAGTACCAGTAGAACACCAGAAGCCAAAAGAGGTCTGGAACAGGTAGGTCCTGGGAAGGAACCAGCCCTACCCACTACTTCATCTCAGACTTTGAGTTTCCAGAACTCTGAGACAATAAATTCCTGTTGTTTAAAAGCATCTGGATTGTGCTATTTTGTTGAAGCAGTAAATTAATATGAAAAGTATCAAGATGCCAAGTGGTAGTGAAGCCAAAATTGAGGATTTCCCTCCTTGGCAATTATGAAGGAAGAATGCTCTGATAGTCTTATAACAGCTTCTGTAAGGAAGAAACTCTGCCGACTATGGTTTATGAGCAAGTGCAAGGGGATCAATAAAATGGCATCTGAATCCAGTGTTCTCCGTCTCTGTGGAAAAGTTTCTCCATAAGAGAAAAACTAGCCATGAAGCGCCATCTCTTAATATTTCTAGCTTTATATTTTCTCCCTGAAATTCTTCCTAAGATTCTGAAATCTTATCTGTCCTATAACGGCAGCTCTGCCTGGTGAAACCTGGATTCATAGCCTCTTAACCTGCATCCAGAATTGGCAAGACCTCCCCTCCAGGGTAAAACCACATATAAGGATCATTTCTGATCCCCTTCTCACAGTAATATTGGCTTTTCTCAGCCTTCAGATGTCAATTAACAAGAATTGTTTTAAATTACTATCTTCTCAAAATTATTCACAAAGAGAGGAATTTGTTTACTCTAAATTATTCTATCCTAATTAAAAGCAAAAGTGTTGGTTTTTTTTGTTATAACCAATAATGATTCCAAATGATTTCTACATAGTATCCCTTTCATCTCTAATTTCATACAGGCAATTTGTATCCATATTTTTGTAAGAAGCAATTAAGTATGATTTGTACATTTTATATAGATCTCCACAAGAATTAATCAATACAATAAAATTTCTAAGATATGAATGCTCTTTTCGGTATACTACATCCTAAAAAGTCCTCAAGTAAGTAACACAATTGATACACATGTTTTTTTTCCACTTTTTCAGGTAAATATATTTAATTCAAAGGTCTACATGTCGCTAAAGACTTCACTGCTTTGCACCACAACTCTCCATAGAGTAGATGATGTACAGTCATGTTTCAGCATTTGTCATTGAGGTTTATCTCTGAAGAACAGTGATAGGAGTCTGGAGGTCCTTATGAACATCGATGGAGCCTGTCTATCGGCCAGTTTAAAGTGACCCTAGGTTCTTAGCTATGTTTCATATTCGAGGTTTATACTATTCTGTTGCTGCAGTCCGGCTACAGCAAAATAACCGGGGGGTGACGAGCAATTTGTGTACATTGATACAGCAGGAGTGGGAGCCGTTTATTGTAGGACAGGAGGGGTATATATGCATTCCACATAGCTTATCTTAATTAATATAAGCTAGATACAGCAGTCAACCAATAAGGAATCTCCACACTTAATGACTCGCTGGCATTACTTCATAAACCACTCCCTCTGGCAAAATGCCAGGCGCCATCCTGACTTGTTTATAGACCCTAACATTCTGTTAGAAGATAATTAATATACTTCAGGAGTATATGAAAAGTCATCTTAATTTAGCATATCTTGACAAATGAATATCTTCCATAAGTTCCTTGAGCCATACAGTATCAGAAATATCTGAATTAATACAATTTGTCCATGCCTTTCTATATTAGTATATGGGAATTCTCTCAATAACTTACAAAACATAGAACAACTATTGGCATCTCTTACTTCTTTTCTATACTTAAAAAATGCATGCTATTTTCTCTGATTTTATCTACATTCTTCAAAGGTTAGATTCAAGAAATGTATCCATTTACATTTTGAATAAGTTACTCTAAGAAAAAGAGGCTAGTAAACACTCAAATATCCGCCCCCACCCTTCTGCATTACTACAAATATGCATTATTTTCCTTCTAAAATATATTTGAATGAACCACAGCTCAGTTGAAGAGAAAGATTGCTTAACATTACAAGAATAAACATAAACTTCTTATTTCCTAAACCCATTCTATTGTGATATAGATCTTTGTATATATTTTCTTTTTATCTATACATAAGAAAATCAGTGCAAACTATTGACATTTACTAGATGCTTATAAACAGGCATATTAGCAATTAACTTAAGTGTCTTATAAATTGTTTGGTTTTGAAAATATGATTATATTTCTCATGTAATAGAAAGGATTTAGTACATAAATACTCATGAACAATAAAGTGAGTTTGGTGACTAATTCCTTTTTCTGCTACCAGACTGGAAAATTTCCCATAAATTTTATTTGTGTTCCTCTGTTTGTGACAACCATCTGCTTAGCCTTCACACCATTTTGTTTTCAGCCACGATAAAATTAAAATTGACAGAAGTATCTACTATAAAAAAAAAAAAAAGCAGCACAGATCATCAGGAATGGAGTGTATTGTACAACACTGCTTTGCATCAGGTATCTTCATTAGAGCCACATTCTTGATGCAAACAATCTGAGAGTTGCTGAGAAAACTAGTTTAAAAGAGTGTTTAAATATAATGCCATTGAATGTTGAAGATGCATATTTATTTTATTAAGTGAAAGGTTAGCAATTCAAAGCTTTGTACTAAAATACATTCCTTCTGGATTGAGGAAAACAAAGTTCTCTCTCTTATTTTTTTCTTCCTCTCTTGTACAGGCATAAGATCTTGAAACAATATTGCCATTCAATAATAAATATTGAACTACACTAGGTTTTTATATCAAAGGTTTTAATTCCTTCAATAGATTTTAGCTGTAGCTCATAACCAAAGGGAAAATCAGGAGCTTATTATGAGAGGAAAATAGCAAGGAAATGGGTTTAACTCCTTCAATAGATTTTAGCTGTAGCTCATAACCAAAGGGAAAATCAGGAGTTTGTTATGAGAGGAAAATAGCAAGGAAATGGTGACTTGTGAAGAATTAATATCATACTATATCAAATTATTTGAAGATAAGAAAAAAGCAATTCTTTAATGCCAATTAGAGCACATTTAAATAAAATTAAAATTGATCATATCAATTTTATAGTGAAATTGACTTCTACCCCTTATGATAATTTGGCTTTATTTATAGGTAATAACAATCACAGCCAAACAAGATTATTCCTTACTACTTTGACAACATTTTTTAAGAAATGTGGCTTGTTGCTGGGCAGTGGTGCATGCCTATGATCCCAGAGGCTAGGGAGAGTGAGGCAGGAGGATGTGAAGTTCAAAGCTAGCCTCAGCAAAAGTGAGGCACTAAGCAACTCAGTGAGACCCTGCCTCTAAATAAAATACAAAATAAGGCTGAGGTTGTAGCTTAGTGTTTGCTTGCCCCTGATTTCAATCCCCTGTACCAAAAAAAAAAAAAAAAAGAAAGAAAAAGAAAAAGAAAAAAAGAAAAGAAAGAAAGAAAAGAAAAAAGAAATGTGGTCTGTTGATATTTACTTCAGATTGGTCACTTTAATATAGTACTCACCTACAGTTCAATAGTTCTTTTGACTATCATCAAATAATCACTAGATATGAAAATAGTCACTGTATATATATATATATATTTTTTTTTTCTTTGTTTCCCTAAAACCACAAAAGAACCATCCCTGATAACAATTGACAGGGGAGGATCTTAAATTAACCACTGCAACCAAGATTTTTAAATAAGTAGAAGTAAATTTTAGTTTGTGTTATATATAGTAAAAATGACAACTCATTTTTTGTGGTTAAAATAAAAACTAATTGCATTGGGGCATTTAACGAGGTTTTGGTTTTTGCAAGGATACATATATAAATTTCATATAGTTCAAGCATTTGGACTTTTTGTTTAAAACTACTTTATTGAAATATAATTGACATATAAAAAGTTGTACAAATCTAATAACATATGCATCTCAATGTGTGTAGGAATAAGTATACTCCCAACACCACCATGGCCATTAACATCTCCATCATGTTACAAAGTTACCTCCAGCTCCCTTTATTGTTATTATATCTATAAGAACACTTAACATGAGATCTAATCTCACAGCGATTTTAAATAAGCAGCGGTTTATAGTTCAAACCACAAGTAATAAATATGAGACTATGTCAGGGCCTTTCTTAAAGGAATACGAGTACAAATAATCAATGTATAAATGTGATTTGGCTGACGGAATAAGGGTAAATGTTGGAGAACTCTCCTAAATTGTAACTAAGCTAAATTTTATCAACTTTAAAATGGAGATATTGAAGTAGATATTTTCATGGTTCTTTCTGATCTGAATTCTTTCTTATCTGAACTTCTGTGAGCCTTTTTTTAAACTTTTGTCCCCACCCCAGTAGCTATTGTATGAATAAAAGGCTGGTTTTTTGACAAATAGAATGAAAGGTAGTATAAAGTGTGTCAGTGTGAAAGGGACATTTGATCAACTTAGTAATCAACTCTGATTCTGATGATTTTTCTTCTTTCTTTCTTTCTTTCTTTCTTTCACCTCTAAGACAATTTTAAGACATACTTGGCAAAGGTCACAATTAAATCTTTGATCTCCTTTACTTAATGGTAACTTCAGCCATTAACATTTGCAAATTCAAAAATGCCACAAATGGCATATTATTTCCCTGTGATTCATATATTAACCAGAAGTACTAGAATTTCTATGACGAATAATAAGGATCACAGAAGAAATTCTTTCCAGTTAGTACAATTTTAGTGAATAAATAGATCAAATCTATTTCCTTCTCTTGCTGACAAGAATTGTTACCAGAATTTGCAGTGAATGAAAATTATTGCTATACTATCTGGAATTAGTACAATTTCTAGGAAACACCAAATATTCTGGGCAGCAAGTATGAATTTAAGAAAAATTTCATTTTCTTGATGCTAGGAAACTCTTGTCTTGCTTTCTCTATAATCTCCTAATCTTTAAATTACCAAAACCAAATGATTAGAGAAAGGAGAATTTTATACTTCCTGTAGTACTTGTGTTATGTTGGAAATGTCTTCTTTACAACTTTCCTGTCATACTTCTCATGGAGATTACTGCAACCTCGTGGGAATCATAAGTGAGCATAGGTTCTGGATTCAACCTGCAAGTCTTTGCTGTTGAAATATCAAATGATTCTAAAACACAGACTGCACTTTATTATTACCTATTATCATTAAATGATGAATTAAGCCAAAATACTTTTTGATTTCTCATTTATTGATTCCTGTATTCATTTGTTCATATTTGCAATTTAAATTTTTAACATAATCTAAGCATGTACATACATTTACATACATATTAAGTATAGATTTTTCAAATTATATATATTTAAGTCTATATTTTTTAGGTGTATGTTCGTGTATGTATAACATTTGAAGATCATACATTTTAAAACTTTTTCCTTCTATTGAATTTTCTATTAAAAGAAACTGTGAAAAAAAAAGTGTTATTTGTATATGTGAGTCTAAATGTGGGTATGAGAATAAAAGTACATAGTTAAAAGAAAAATATTGAAGAACACAGTTACAATGACATAGGAATGGTAAGGGTAAGTTTTTCCATGATGTGAAACAGAGTGTTTTTATTTATTTCTTAAAATATTTTTAGTTGTTAATGAACTTTTATTTTATTCATTCATTTATATGCAGTGCTGAGAACTGAACCCAGCACCTCAAACATGCTAAGCAAGCACTCTACCATCAAGCCACAATCCAAATCCCAAAGTATTTTTATTTTTATACAGAAATATTTATTATTTGTTAGCCTTCTTAAAAATATAACCAGGGTGGTGACCTATTTCAAATGTCTAAAGACTGACTACTTTAATGACATTTTTTTAAAAATGAATTTCCTCCTCTGTCCCTTAACTACTGGAGTAATATGTTGTATGTCACAATATGGGACTTGGAGACATAATCAACACCACACTCCTGATCACCTCTGTAAATTTCTCAGATTCACGCTTTGGGATGTTGAGCCAAGTAGAGTGGAATACCAGTATGGAAGTTAAAAGATCTGAGTGCATGAATGAGGAAAGCCGGTATTACTGTTTACTAGGAGGACTGTAAAATTCTAGGGACCTGGGATGTAATTATGCAACAAGACTTAGGATGTGTTTGTTTTCCCCCAAGTCTTTAGTTGAGTGCTGATCAATACGTTCATATAGGAAAATTCTAAGGTATGAATATTAAAGTTTATGATGTAACTTTCTAAATTAAGAAATCAGGAAAAAAAAAACAAGTAAAAGGAAATTGAGACCAAAGAAGGCAGAAGACACTTAAATGTAGTAATACTTATAATTAAAAGAGATACTGAAAAATAACAATTAAAAATTGGAGAATATAATGCTAAGTGAAATTAGCCAATCCTCCAAAACACAAATGCTGAATGTTTTCTCTGATATAAGGAGGCTGACTCATAGTGGAGTAGGGAAGGGGAACATGGGAGGAATAGATGAATTCTAGATAGGGAAGAGGGGTGGGAGGGAAAGGGAGGAGTCCGGGGACTAGCAAGGATGGTGGAATGTGATGGACATCATTATCCAAAGTACATGTATGAATTCACGAATTGGGTGTCAACATACTTTATATACAGAGATATGAAAAATTGTTCTCTATATGTGTAATAAGAATTGTAATGCATTCCATTGTCATGTATTTAAGAAAATAAAATCAATTAAAAAAATGAATAAAATAAAAGCAAACAAAAATTGAATGCAAGCAAAGCCAGGTTTTAAAATTAGAAAAATGATAGCCCAAGGGTAAAAAGAAAGAAAACAGAAACAATTTCAATAATAGGAATGAGGGGGGTATAGAAATGAATATTCAGTATTATACAGATATTGAGGATAGAGAATATGATTAAGTTTACAAAGGAACGATGAGAGTATGTATTCATGTAAGTATTTTTGTATGAACATTCCAAGCAGCTTTATTTGTAATAGTAATAAACAAAAATAAAATAAAATAGAAAGAAAAGAAAAAAACTGGAAACAACCTAAACATCTATCAATAAGTAAATAGTTGTAGTACATTTATATAATAGAATAGTATTCAGACATTAAAACTAGGTTGCAATAACAAGAATCGGTATCAAAATAATTATTTTGAGTAATAAAATTGTGTACTGTAAATATCTGCAAATTATTATTACCATCCTACCTCAATCAAGCTGCAAATAAAAAAAGATAGAGAATCCTTACACACTAACTGGTAAAAAATCTCAAACCAGATGGGCGCGGTAATCCCATCTGCTCAAGAGGCTGAAGCAGGAGGATCTTGAGTTCACAGCAGTCTCAGCAATTAGAGAGGACTTAAGAAACCCAACAAGACTGTCTCTAAATAAAATATAAAAAGGGCTGAGGATGTGGCTCAGTGGGTAAGCGCCCCTGGGTTCAATTCCTAGTGCCAACCAAAAAAAAAAAAAAAAAAAAATTCAAATCACTTCTTCTCTTAAACTGGTATTATCCTAAGAACAGAACATAATTAGGCAAACAAAAATGAGAAATAAAGTAGATAGCAAGAAGAACCTTAGAGACATTCTGTTTGTTCCCTGTTTAGGGTAGTGTTAATATTATTATAATCCCTACCTTATAATGGAGGGAGCTGAGTCCAAAAGAGCCAAGTGACTCTAAACTGAGGCAAACAAGACACGTTCTGATCCATGGCCATGAGGAAAACTTTCCATTAAGCCAAGTTAATAAGTGGCATCAAAATATGGTATATCTATACTAACAGATCACAAAAGAAACTCAAAAACAGAAAGCCACTTTTGAATAAATTAGTTTCAAAGAATTTTATCAGAAACACACGCATAAAATTTGACATATGCAGCAACAATTGCACTTGTTGTTTTAAGCTTTTTATTACAAAAGGAAAGATTTGTTGGTTCTAGTAAAGGTGTTTCCACTTAGTAGACGGAGTGTTCTTTTATTAGGTATAATTTGAATGCAAAGAGAGAAAAAGAGAAAGAGATACCTTTAAAAAGCAATATCTTACAGTGCAGGACTCCAGGCAGAAGCACCTACTGTGAAAGGACTAAGACTTTGAGGTGCAAGCCAGCTTGTCTTGTTCTATGACCGGAAGGAAAGTCTGAATAGAATGAGCGGGTAAGAGGGGTAGTAAATGAGCAGGATATGAAGGCTGGGAAATAGAAACTAGGGAAAAGAAAAGGATCACATCAAGTTTGGTACAAATTTTGGGTTTTGGTAGTAAAATAAATGCAATTAGCATTCAAGGCATCTTTGGTTTAAATGTGACTTGAAAAAGGATTAAACTAGTGGATGTGTAAATGCAGCAATGAGCTGTCTTTAGTAAAATGTGACTCCTGAGACTTTGACCTGTTCAGCTTTACTGTTCCAGGACACTATGCATCAGATGTGTTGATGGTAGAAAATATCACCAGCAAAAAAAAAAAAAAAAAAGATATGTCTTCCATTTTCTGACTTCAGTAATAAAATACATTATTTAATAGTAGGAAATAATTGAAATTCCAAGGGACATATGCAAATTACCAGGATTAGCAATTTAAGCTCTTGATCACATATGACAACAAATACAATTTGGAGAGAGGTAGTTACTGTTTAAGAGGCTTCTGGATTTAGGATGAATTTATTTATCATCTTCATTAATAATAGTTTCAGAGTACTCTGACTGTTACTTTTCCTAAAAAGACACTGATGAAAACAATGTGAATGTGACATAAATAGAGGTTTTGAAATTTTTCATCAAAAATTTGAAGTATGTATGAAATTAAATATATAAAATTAGTGAATAGCTCAATCAATTATTATCTTTGTGGCGGAATTTACAGTTGCTTGTAAATAATGCTCATGTATTTCTTGGGTGACTAACCATTCCACTCTGCCCAAGACAAGTCTCAATCCTTCCTTCAGTCCTAAGCAAACCAGGATGGCTTGCCACACTATATATGGTCATCCTCAAAGTGACTGTGCTTCACATAGTTATGAACCATCTTTATTCAGAAATATTCTACATTACAAAATAATATGTAATTGATCAGTAGTTTATAATGAACAGTAATGGTGTACCCATGACCCATTAAAACATATGAAATCTTTGATCTCTTGTAATGTCTTTCAAGAAAATTTTCTTTTCTTTTCCCATTCCTGTTTGAAGTGGGTGTATCCCTTTGATGAAATTTGTCATTACTTTTTTCCTGCTCTTCTTTAAGTATTTTCATCACAAAATTAAGTTTACCCAAACAGTGTCATTTTAGAACTTCCTAAAAATAACGATGCACCATACATTATTTTTCTGGCACATGTGTTTATGTTTCACATTAATCAAGAAATTTTGTTATGACATAAGATTATTCCTGAAGAATATTTATTCATTTTCATCATCATACAAAAGTATTAAAATAACAAGTGTTTATATAATGCTTACTATGTTCCAGAAATTGTTCTATGTTCTTCTCATGTTCACTATTTTATTTCTGTAGGAATCAGAGTGATAGAAACTTTCATTATCACAAGTATATCTCAGCAAATTGTGATATCTCGGCTATCACAGAAAGAATCTACAGAGAGAAAATACAGAAAAATTATTGAAATATATACCAAAAATTTAAAATAAAGGAAGATTAGTAGAAGACTTGGAATTTAAATTCATAAAGTATGACTCCTGAGGTCTCAGTCTTAGTCATTAAAATAGGGCTTCATATTTTAATCTATGAACATATGACAGATATATCCATATCTTATCAATGAACATTTGTGTTTTCATACTTTTCCTCTTACACACAATAATAACTAACAATTCTTGTAACACATCTCATCATTCAAACAAGTAAGATATTCCCTAGAGAATATGCTAAAAGTCCTGAAGTCTGTGTGGTTTTTCAATATGGAGTTACTTTGTATTTCCATTGACATCCAATAAAATTTCACTCGTTCTACATTCTTCTTAACCTTTTGTGTTGTAAAATCAGTGAGTAAATAATAACTCTTTCTGGTTCCATTTGAATTTTCAGAAACTCATGAGACAGTATATTTTCATATTATTGACCAATTATATGTAAACTTCTGTAAAATGCTTATTTATGCATTATTCCTTTTCCTTTTATCCATTTTGTGACTTTTAATAGAATTGTAAAAATAGCTTTAAATTAAAATTACTGTATTTTGTTTCATATGTTACAAACCATGCTTTATAAATGTGTCATATATTTCATACACACACACACACACACACACACACACACACAGTTGTTATGTGTTTCCAAAGAGCAAATTATTGTAAAAAAAAAATCTTCCAATATTTTCTTTTCATTAAAAATTTCATTATAGCCCAATTATTCATTTTTTAAATATTATTCCATTTAAATCTCAGCTAAGAAATTCTTTCCCACCATAAAATTATATATAATTATTTAATCCTTCCAGAATTAAGTTTTATTTATGGTATGAACAAATTTATTTATTTTTTCATAAATGGGTAACATTTTTCAACACAATTAGAAATCATTGCTGCCTGTTATATATGAATTTCCTATAAATATATGTGACTTTGTTTCTAGGCTTTCTAATTTCTAATTTGTTCAGTGTTCCTTTTGTCTAGTTAGGCACTAATAACAATCCCTTTTTACCATATTTTTATGTGATATCACAATACCCCATGTAATTATTCTTCAAATGTTTCTTGGCTAGATATCTAGAAAAGCCATGCATAGCCAGAGAGCTCACTGTCTTTGCCAGAAGGCATGGAAGCAGTAAAGGAGACTTGAAGGAGACTTGGGAAGACACCTGGCTCAGAGCTGGAGAGATGACTGAAGATGATTAGTGACAAGATATGATCTAAATAATAAGAGGAGATGCTTATCACCAAAAAATGATAATAGGTCTAGAGGAAAGGGAATAAATATTAAAATATAGCAAAACTATTTAGCATCTATAATGCTGTTTGCTTATACACTTATTATTACCATGATAATGTTTAATTCATAAAATATATGCTCCTCTTCAGGAAGCTCTGAAATCAAGGCCTTCTTCTTCATAACTCTTAAAATTTTCAAGAGGATTATTCTTTAGGTTTAAATTTTGCTATTGATTGGCTCATTTTTATGATACAAAATATTGAGAACTTGGTGTTAAAAGAGCTCTGTTGGATAACTTTTAATTATCCATGCTTTTAATTCTCAAATATGTCTTTCTATAAACTGAACTACTTTGTTTGAAGATTCCCACTTTTGACTTATAGATAATATTATGTCTAAATTCACTAAAAATTATACTAAAACTTGTACATTGATCATCACCGCCTTTCAACTTGCATCAGATTTTATGGGTGAGCCATTCTACTTAATCCGGCTTGCTCAGACTCCAATCACAATATTTTATTTCATATTTGTGAGAAAAGTAAGGCATGTGAGCTATATTAGTCTTCACACAATAATACCTGAAGCTCATAATTCTTAGGTTGTTTCCCTCATATCTTATAATCCTAGGTTTATACCTAAGTGCTTTATTTAATATACTGCACAATAGTAGACTTCTTTAGTAAGCTAAATAATAAGGAGCCTTGGGAAATGGCTCAGACATTCTGATTTATGTTGGAAACAAATATCAAATTTACTATAGTATTTCTCTGTCTCTTCCCTTCATGTGGAGGTAAATTGCCTCAAATATAAAATGAAATTTGTTACTATTTTATTTTAATACAAGTGAATATGGAGAATGAGAAAATGTTGGATCATATAAAGTGAAATTTTTAACACCTTTTATCAAATACTGTTTATAAATTATGTGCCACTAAATTTTGTATGAAATAATAATAAAAAAAAAGCCCACAAGGGCAAGAAGTAGAATGTTCTTATATCCTTCAACCATTTTAAAGAATGTTTCTAAAATACCAGGAAAATATTCTGGTTTTAAGAACTCAAACTATAAAAGAACAAACAGTATATTTAGATTAGCTGTAACAAAAACATGGAATTTTATAATTTAAAACCATTTCTTTATGCATTTATCATTAAAAATATACCCACAATAAATAAACTTTTGGTTTTGCTTTGTTTATTTTTGGTGATACTATAGATTGAACCCAGAAGACCTCTACCACTTAGCTACATCCCCAGTCTTTTTTATTTTATTTTGAGATAGGGTCACATTAAATTGCCAGGCTATTCTTGAACTTGTAATCTTCCTGACTCAGTCTTCCAAGTAGTTTCATATACAAATGTGCCACACTGTGGCTGGTAACAAATTATTTTAGAAGGATTTTAAAGGCAAAATATTTGTTTTTTTGTTATGGTCAAACCAAATTCTGCAGTTCTGGTAAAAATAGCTAAGAACAACTTTGAATTATTTTTGTTTTTATTATTATAACAGAGGTTTTCTTGAATGGATTTTCTTTGTAAAATTTTTCTTAGTATACACAAACATTTAAAATTTACAGAGTATTTTTTTGGAGAAAACAACTTGCTATTATGACATAAATGAACCAAGTTCAAGACTGTTCTCATGTCACCATACTAAACCAGACCAAAGTCATTTTCATTGACTTAAATATACTCCAAACTCTAGTAATCACTGACAGCATGACAGATTGATAGCTTTAAGGTTAAACTATGTGCAGTTTCTTTTTTTCTTCTTCTTCTTTTTTTTTGCCACATTTATAGAAGAATGAGGTCAAACAAACTACAAAGAGGATGATGAGGAAGAAGAAGATGATAATCATAATCAAGAGGCCAGAACTTCTTTTCAAGTCCATTTCAGATATCTTGTTCACTTAATCTTGTTTAATTTTTACAAACATCTTACCTAAAATATTACTTGAGTCCTGTATCTGAGGATTTTCGTACCCTAGATGATACAATGCAAGGGAAGTGTATGTACTTTCAAAGTTGCTCTAGTATTTATCTCCTAAGGAAACAGATGTTTGCACTTTATTGGCAACTATGTACTTCCAAATCAGTTCAGTGTTTGTTATCATCATCATTTTATCAACATAAAACAATAGAATAGATTACTAGTTGGTTAATTATACAGTTAAGAATTGGCACAGTCAAGTTTCAAACTTATTTCAGTATGTTTTTGAAATCACATTGTAGTGCACATTAAAATAAAAATTGAAATACATGTTTCAAGTCAAGCACAGTTGCACAAGCCTGTAATCCCAAGGACTAAGGAAGCTTGAGTCAGGAGAATTGCAAGTTTAAAGCCAAGTTCTACAATTTGGTGAGATCTTCTCTCAAAATAAACATAAAAAAAGAAAGGCTGGGAATGTAGCTTGGTGACAAGGTGGACCTGGGTTCATTACACAATACCTGGAAAAAAATAATTTGATATAGTTAAACCGGGGTTGTGGTAGCACATAACTGGGATCCTAACTACTTGGGAGGCTAAGAGAGGAAGCAGGAGGAATACAAATTCAAAGTCAGTCTGGACAACTTAGTGAGACCTTGTCTTAAAATACAATAGAAGAAGGTCTGAAGATATAGCACCATGGTAAATTACTTGCCGAGTATTCATGGTGCCCTGGGTTCAATCCCCAGTACTATAATATTTTTTTATTAATATTTTACAGGGAAAGGTAAATGGTTCAGAAAAATAAAAAATGGGTAAAGCCTAAACATAAGACTGTAAAGCAGAAAAAAAAAAGTATATATATCAGTGCTTTTGGTGAAATAAAGGGAGACCAATGAGGCTAAGGAGAAGAAGTTCTGAAGAAATGGGCATGGTTTTAGAGTTTCATGCTCTTATAGGCTGTATTATTAAATTTGAATTTCATTTTAAATATAATGAAAACTAATTGATGATTTTCACTGAAGAGAGTAACTAAGATATATTAAAATAAATTTTAAGGGATTTAAAGGATAAAAAATGAGAAGATGACTTAGGAAGTTATTGCAATAATCTAGACTTAAGACAGTGGTGGTTTGAACAAAGGAGATGGCAGTGAAGATAAAGATATATGAAAATAATAAAGTCATATTTTGAATTTATAATGATGGGGATTGAGTGTGGAGTTTAAAAATGATTAAAAGTGAGATTTCATGTTTGGACATTATGACTTTCTGATGCCACCGGGATCTCCATATGAAATGTCAAATATGTAAAAATATGATAATCCAAAGCATAGGCTTGCCTAAAGGCAGAGCTGAAGGACTCTAGTCAAGTGCAGAAATTATTTTTAAATCCCTAAAAGTAGATGGAATTACCAAAACGAAATTTTAGAAAAAGGAGGAGGGTTCTGATCGCAGGCTTGAGGCAATTCGATAAAGCTAATCAGAAAGCAGTTCAGGAGATTGGCAAGATTCTGCCTGAAAGTTAAAGTTAGGAGGCAAATCAGAAGACCGAATTTAAAAACCTAAAGTTAATCAGGGAAAGATTTTTAATACAGATCATGAAACATTGGAATGAAGGGAGAATAAGTCACTACTGAGGAAATAGCAATATCCAAGAAACAAAGAGGATCCAAGTGGCTGGGGATGTGGCTCAAGTGGTAGCACACTTGCCTGGCATGCGTGCGGCCCAGGTTCGATCCTCAGCACCACATACAAAGACATTGTGTCTGCCGAAAACTAAAAAATAAATATTAAAAAAATTCTCTTTCTCTCCTCTCACCCTCTCCCTTACAAAAAAAAAAGAGAGAGAATCCAAGAATATTATCAGAATGAAAAAAGACCTATAACAATATCAAGGTGTAAGGATTCTATTATTGTAGTGATTTGTGCTTCTCTGTTGAGAGATACTTAATAGGAAGCACAAAGTCATCTCAGAAAGCAACTCACTGCTACTGGAGAACATTGAAGTTACAGGGATACTCAAATCTGCATTCCTCCCTGTGCTGCATCTCTGACTGAAACCAAAAGACCAAAGCCCTGGAAACATTAAGTTTTTTTTTTTTTCCAGGCTGAAATAATATGAGATCACAGAATATTTATCAAAGCACACTGTAATAATCTTGTTTGTCTTAGTCTTTTTCATAATACTGAACAAAATTTGAAGAAGTATATTTCTAAAAGTCTTCATCCCCAACACATGATCTATGTAGTACATAAAAACATTCAATGAACCCAGGGGCTTGGGAGTCTGAGGCAGAAGGATGGTGAGTTCCAATCCACCATCCGCAAAAGCAAAGCACTAGGCAACTCATTGAGACCCTGTCTCTAAATAAAATAATACAAAGATAGGGCTGGGGATGTGGCTCAGTGGTTGAGTGCCCCTGAATTCAATCCCTGATCCCCCCCACCTTCAAAAAAAAGAATTCAATGAAGATTTGTTAAATGAATGATACAAGACAGTACAGATGGGGGATACGTACTTTTTTTGTTTTAACATGATCAACATGTTATTGGGACATATTTTGGTTCTACATAAGAAAGATATTTCAAATACTTCAAAGTATTCTTTTAAAAAAAGCATTCTTTCTAAAACCTGAAACAAGGCAAGGATGCCTTTTTTCACCACTTCTAGTCAATACAGTCCTTGAAACTCTAGCCAGACAATTAGAAGAAATAAATTAAAGGGCTATGGATAGGAGAAAAATAACTCAAACTATTTCTATTTCCCAACTACATGATTCTATGTTTAGAAGATCCAAAAAACTCCACAGAAAACTTCTAGAACTCATAAATGAATTCAGCAAAGTATCAGGATGTAAAATTAATAGCCATGAATCAATTGCATTCCTATACATCAGTGATGAATCAACTGAAAGAGACATTTAAAAAAACTATTCCATTCACAATAGCCTCAAAGAAAATAAAATCTGTGGGAATCAATCAAACAAAAGAGGTGAAAGACCTCTACTAGGAAAACTACAGAACACTAAAAAAGAAATTGAAGAAGATCTTAGAAGATGGAAAGATCTCCAATGTTCTTGGATAGGCAGAATTAATATTAACAAGATGGCCATACTACCAAAAGTGCTATACAGATTTAACACAATTCCTATTAAGGTTCTGACAAAATTCTTCATAGAAATAGAAAAACATTCATATTTCTTTGTAAAAATAAGAGGCCCAAAATGGTCAAAGTGATCCTTAGCAAGAAAAGTAAAGCAGAGGGCATTAAAATAACAGATCTGCAGTATACTGTGACACTATCTACTATAGTGACAAAACCAGCATGGTATTGGCCCAAAACAGGCATGAAGACCAATGGTACAGAATAGAGAGACTCTTCAACAAATGGTGCTGGGAAAACTGGAAATCCATAGGTAGAAAGATCAATTAAGCACCTATTTCTCACCATGCACTAAACTTAAAGTTTTTAGTCGGCATTAGATCAGAGACCCTGCACCTGCTAGAAGACAGACTAGACCAACTCTCCATCATGTTGGCTTAGGAATGAATTTCCTCAAGAAAACTCCTAAAACATAAGACGTAAAATCAATAATAAATGGAATGGTATCAAACTGAAAGGATTATTCATAGCAAAGGAAACACTTAAGAACACAAAGAGAGAGCCTACAAAATGGGAGAAAATCTTTTCCACCTACACTTCAGATAAAGCATCAATCTCCAGGATACAGAAGTACACCCATACATTGCTGGTGGGACTACAAATTGGTACAACCATCTGGAAAGCAGTATGGAATTCCTCAGAAAGCTTGCTGTGGGACCACCATTTGATCCAGCTATCCCACTCGTTGGCATATCCCCAAAGAATTTAAAATCAATATACTACAGTGGTGCAGCCACATCAATGTTTATAGTAGCTTGATTCATAAAAGCTAAGCTGTGGAACTAACCTAGGTGCCCTTTGACAGATGAATGGGTAAAAAAAATGTGGTATATATTCACAATGGATTATTAACCATAAGGAAAAGTGAATATTTTGGCATTTTCCAGTAAATGGATGAAACTGGAGACTATCACACTAAGTGAAATAAGCCAATCCCCCAAAACCAAAGGCCATATATTCTCTCTGGTATATGGATGCAAACACAATAAGAGGAACAGAAGAGGGAAGAATAGAAGTTCATTGGATTGGAAAAAGGGGAATAAAAGGAAGGGAGTAGGGATTAGGAAAGACAGTAGAATGAATCAGAAATAACTTTCTTATGTTCATATATAGTACATGACCAGTGGAACCCCACATCAGGTACAACAACAAGAAAGGGAAAATAGTATTCCATTATTTATAACATATCAAAATATACTTTACTGCCATGTATACTAAAAAGGACACATTAAAAAATTTAAAAATCTAAACAAAGGATATACTTCAGTGAAGTTATTTTAGCAGTCCTCTGAATGACAATTTGTTGGAGGTATTATAGAGGAGAATAGAGTAAATTTGTAAGGACCACTTAGTGATAAAAAGATTTCATAAATATTCAAGTTGATTTTTATACTATTATTATCCTATTCTTCTTGAACATTTAAGTTGATTTTTACTTAATATATTATATATTTTAATATTATTATTTCTGATCTTAAAATATTAATAATGTAAGATACAGTATCTTGTCTTCAAGGGAACAATGAAATTTGAAAAAAGAAATATTTTTATAAATAATTATTAAAAAGTGAAAATTAGAGAATGAAGAGAAAATGTGAATGGATTAGTTAATATTTTATTAGGTGCTGCTTATAATTGTGGTTAAGAAAGTATCCATCATCACTAAAGATTACTGCAAATATTTTGTCTTTTCCTCTTTTTGCTCTCTCTCTCTCTCTCTCTCTCTCTCTCTCTCTCAGAAAAGGACAGAATGGTAGAAGTAAGTGGTGGAAGTGATTCTCAAATTATGTAATTTTCAGGGAAAATATTTTGCTACTTCCTTAAATAATTTCTTTTATCAAATAACCATTTTTGTTATAGTTAAATATCATAAAATTAATTTAAAACAACTAATTATAGCAATAATATAAACGTCAAGTTTCTAAAGCAGAAGAAAAGTGGGAGAAATCAGAAAAAGTCCAGTCAATTAATTAACATTTATTTAAATGACCCAAATTCAGAAACTATGAAAGTCAAATGATTCTTTATGACATTTATAAGGATAATAACATTATTTGTAAATGCTAGACTATAGTAAAATGTTATTTCTTTGTCAGCACCTTATTTTACTAATATCCATGTTTATTCTATATGTAAATGTAAAAGTAATAAAATATCACTAACCAATGTTTTCATCAAAACAGAAATTTTGATAGGTCAAGCTGCTACTCTTTAAATATGTTTATTGGTCTCCTGGTATATATTTATCATGGAATTTATTGAGTTTGAGTGTTATACGTTATTCTTTATTTAAATAAGAAATAATTTGACCTTAATTTGTAATCAATGATAGATACTAAATTACTTTATTTAAAAAATTTAGTTTCTTGATAGTCTATCCATTTGAGAATGAATTTTTACCTAGGGAATATTTTACAATTATTTAATATGGATGGGTCTATTTTTTTTTTTTTTTGAGAGAGAGAGAGAGAGAGAGAGAGAGAGAGAGAGAGAGAGAATTTTTTAATATTTATTCTTTAGCTTCTGGCGGACACAACATCTTTATTTGTATGTGGTGCTGAGTATGAACCCAGCACCACGCGCATGCCAGGCGAACACGCTACCACTTGAGCCACATCCCAGCCCCAAGACGGGTCTTTTCTTTTATAAACAGTGTAAAAACATATATAAACACTAGTTCCATATGCATATTTCACAGAATTGATTCCAATAGCCTTATAAATATGCATATGATAATTTTAAAATGAGATGTGAACAAAGAGATATTTTAAGATGCAGGTATTTTTAGAAAGGAACAAGAAATATGAGTTCAGGTAAGAAATAATAAATGGCAATTTATGTAGTTCTCTAGATCCCATCTTAATTAAAGATAAATGTGTTGTACTACTAATAATACTGGCATGTGACAAAAACATGTCTTCTACTTAATTGCTTATTTTCCCTTTTAATTGGTTTTTGAAACTGTTAAATAATACAAGCAAGACATTTCAAAAACTGAACTCTTGAGACCAGACCCAGACTACATTTTGTACACTCAGTGAATATGGTGAGGATTTGTTTGTCAAAATGGAAATCAAATTAATCAAATGTTGAAATACAGTGAGTCATTCATCTCTTTTATTTATGCTGGGCTTTTGAGAGGATTAAATGAGATAAACTATGAAAAAAATCGAGTAGCATATCTGACGCAAAACAGAGGTTTAGTAAAGAAAGATAACTATAAATATAAACTTAACAATTTATATTCCTTTAAGATACAGGATCATGGATTTTAGAAAAAACAAATAATTCAGGTTTTCTCATCTTAATCTTGAGTAATCTCTTGGTGGGTCTCTGAGACATCTAGCTCACACATCTCAGCCTATTCCTTGACCTGGACAGTCATATCTCCCTAATCCATCCCTACCTCCTCAACTCATGCTAATCCCTTCTCCCTCCTTAGTGCTGTGCACCCTGCTTTATTATCATCGATTTCCTTTTTAATCTTACTCAGTTCTTTATTTCACCTTCAATTATTTTTGCCATAACCAAATCTGGCTCTTTCTCATTAATAAGTAAATCATACTCAGTAATAAATATTCTTTGCATACTTATTTATCCTATATACTATAAAGGCACCTAAAAATTACATTTATCTATTTTTCCATAAGATCTTCACTCAAACTCAATTAATGTATTAAATTTGAGAAACATATTTATCAAGTAGCTTCTATATGCAAGTACCATTCTAGGCCCTTTAGATACATCAGTGAAAATGGTAGACAAAAAATTGGGGGCGGGAGTAGCTTCCATTCTATTGGAACTCTAGGAGATATACCATGAACAATAAGCCTAAAAATAAGTAAATTATAATGAATGTTAAAATTGGTAATTACTCTTTTTAAAAACTAAAATGAAGATATAGAAACGCTTCTGTGTAGAGGGTAGATTCAATTTGAAATAGGATGGTCAGGGAAGCACTCGTTGAGTAAATGAAGGCAGGTCAATAGCCTCATGGATGTTCAAAAGACAAGTATTTCATGTTAAAGAGTGAGACAGGAGAGAATTCTGAGTGTTTTTGAGACATCTCAAGGGGGATTTTGAATCTGTAAGAGTGAATAGGAAATGGAGCAGTTGAGGGGATGTCAGTCCTAACAGTGGGCAGATTTTTTTTGGAAAAACCACATCATGTTTGTACATAGAGTTATTAGATTTTTGCACAGAGTAGTAATAAGATGTGAATTACATTTTTGAAGAATTGCTGTTCACCCTGTTGAGAATAGAAAAACACTTGGGGTGGGCTGGGGCAGCAAAAAAGTAAAAAACTAAACTTTGTACTTCATTTATTTCCATTTTATGTACATATACTTAGTGCCATAATCTATTTAATCAACAATTCCAATGTTTATTCTTCTTTTTCATCTTTAAAGTAATTTATTTCAGGAAAAAAAACTATTTTACTGTAATATTTTCTCACAAACAGCTGAAAAAGAGTTTCAATTCAAATTGTTTCTTTTGGGGGTGATTTAAGACTCATATTATTCTTTTATTCTTTGGCCAGTATTAGTAAGTCCAGGATGCTTTTTGGACCATCTATTAAAGTGCTAAGCATCAAGGATCCTTAACTGGCTTTTCGTCAGGATGTCACATTCCACCCTAGTCATCCCCTGGATACTGGCAACACACAAGACATCTCACCTTCAAGACACTGAATTCAGTCCAATACCTCTCCACTTAAAATTTCTCATCTCATATTCCAAAATTAATAGAGCTTTTGGATCAAGTCCTCAGAACAGAACTTGACTTACATTCCTTACTTTAACCAAGACTGTTAACATTTCCTAGCATTAAATTATAACTTAGTATAAGGTATAATCTACAACAATCACATCTTTGCATTATCTTTCAAATTATGAATGTTAGTTCCCTGCTTGA
Organism: Callospermophilus lateralis; assembly: GCF_048772815.1. Lineage (NCBI taxonomy): Eukaryota > Metazoa > Chordata > Mammalia > Rodentia > Sciuridae > Callospermophilus > Callospermophilus lateralis. The sequence goes on along the minus strand of NC_135312.1, from coordinate 100,469,616 downwards.
ACGTCTTCACTTCTATTCAATCTATTTTGTTTACAGGCCTTCCTTTCTTCATGAAGCTCTGTCTAATCCTTCCAGTGAATATATTCTCTTATATTCAAAATGACTTACTCAACAGTAAACTTAATGAAGAAAAACTAGTTTTTTGGTACTTCATCAAATTTGGTGGAGTCAGGCTTGAATGACTAATGAATGTGTTATCCTTCCCAATAAGGACTTGGGAAGAAAAAGTATATGAAAAGATAAAGACACATAGCCCATGAACTTGACCTAGCCAAAAAACTGTTCATTAAACTCACAACTGACCTGGGATGAATGAGTAACAGGACATTCCTATCTGGCCTTAGTTGTCCATTTTACAACCAGTCTAAAAATAATTTAAGGAAGGCAAGGTGCAGATTGATTGCTTGATGAATAATTTTATATTCAAATTAAAATATTTGTAAGTCATTTGTGCAATGTATAATATGAAATCCTTTTACTTTGAAATTATGGTTCAGATAAAAACCCCAACAATATTAATTAAAGCATGTAGTAAAATAACATGGTTGGTTTAAAATAGATAATCATGTTTTGCAATTCATTGCTTCATTTCTCTCTCCTCTGTATTCCTTTTAATGAAGCAAAAATTCTATTTCCAGAATGGCTTGTGTCCTGAAGAGAAAATAGAAGAGAGGTATAAAACATATGCAGCATGAACATCACTGCAGTGTAATTTATAATAGACAAGATAAACAAACTAAATGAGAAGTGGTAGGGAGAGAGTATATCAACTTTATCAACTATGATACAGACACAAAATTAATAGGTATAAAAAATAACCTGCATCATTTGCAAAACAGATTTTGATAAAGACTCTAAACATTTAATGTTCTATTGCTAACATGTAAGAGGTATTATGTATGTAGTCAAAATTAGAATGAAGTATGGTAAATATAAGCATGATTTGCAAAAGTGGACATTGTAGAAATTTTTTCTATGTTTTTTCTTTTAAAAATATTTATATTTAAGAACAAAAATAAAATGTCCTAAATTTAATGGTTATATGATGTTAGTTAAGTAGGGATGAATGTGCATATTTGAATATGTGGAATGGACTAAATCCAACATGTACATTTTCTTGCCTATGAATACTATTTTGAATTTTAACTCTCATAGTACAGCATGTTATATGCAAGTTTTACATTTACACAAGGGTCTACACATTATTCGTAATCCCATTCTTTCTGACACTTCTACCAAGTGTGAAAAATTTCCAGCACTGTATTTTCTGTAACTGATTAAAATGATTGTTGCTTTGACAATTTTGTATACATTCAGGATCAAAATCAAAATGCTACTATTTATTTACAGAGTATTCATGAGTCATAGACTGAAATCTCCCTAACAGCTGTGATACTCTGTTGAGCCAAAGAACACTTATTATTTTCCTCTCTGTGTCTTTGTCTTTCTTTGTCCCTGTGGTTTTACATTAGTCTACACTATCTTCTGGAGGAAAAATGATGATTGTATCTATTGTAATTCTGAAGTTTCTTCAAATAAAAAAAATTCTAACTCCTAATTATCTATATAACTCTGTGTGTTAAGGATAAAATGTTAATATTTTAGCATTAACATAATTTTTAATGAATCCATTTTCTTCTTTAGTAATATTTCTTTGGTGTAAAATCACATCTCCAAAAAACATTTTTAATGACCATTCTATTTTTGCAGAATTTCTCTTGAATATATTTCTATACTCTTTTTCATCTTTGGTATTTCCACTCTGTGAAAGGAAGCTTAATCCTTTATTTAAATCTACCTTTCTTTGGAACACCCAAGTCACTTTATACACTGCTTTTGAGTTTAACAGAATGTTTTGTTGGTATTTATGCAAAACCAGAGTATAAGACAATACTGTGTATTTTCTATCAGATTTGTTGGCTTAGATTTTCATAATCATGATATCACATCAATATATATTACACCCATTATTTAACAGTGAAACTGTATTTTTTAACTAGATTATTTATATTGAATTATTGAGTTTTAGCACATTAAAAACTGTTATGGTTTTGATATGAGGCTTCTTCCAATTCCTCCTGTGTTAATGCAGGAGGTGAAAGAATTAGAGTATAAGAATGGTAACCTAATCAGTGGATTAATAGTTTTGATGGATTAATAATTTGAATGGATTACTGTGTAGAAACTCTAGGCAGGTGGGGCATGGCTAGAGCAAGTGGATCACTAGGATCATGAATCAAGGATTATACATTTTTGTTTGTGGGTGCTCCTTGGACTGGCTCTCTCTGCTTCCCAGCCTCCATGAGTCGAACGGTTTTGCTCTGCTTCAGTCTTCCATTCTGATGTTCTGCCCCAGCTTGGGTCCAGAGTGATGTATGCTGCTGACCATTGACTGGACCTCTAAAACCTTTAGCCCAAAGTAAATCTCTTCTTTTCCAAATTGTTCTTGTGTGTTAAAAATATTTTTTAAAAGTAGTTTCATAATAGATTCATAAAGATTGGCTTTATCAAATAAGAATACACAATTGTAATTATCTTCATCTCTCCTGTCAATTAGTGTTTTGATTTTCTAGCATGTGTAAAGTTATTTTAATTTTAGCGACAGTGTATCTAAACACTCTTATTTAATATTTGTTGCTTTTAACTATAATTATTCAAAACTATTAAATATCAAGCCAGATAGTACACACTCTGGGGTTGTTGTTAAGTCTGGGGGGATGCACTCTGTAATGTCTTTCACTTCTAAAATCGCCTTTAGTGTGTTTTTGCCCACAGCTTCCAATGGCCTATCTTAATTATTTCTCAAAGCATTGCTGGCCAGGCTGCCAAACTCGACATTGCTATAGCCACCACAGTCAATTGGACCAAAAGAGAGTAGTAGTCTTAAAGAAGTATCATCCATATGTTGTTTGAATTACTTTATTAAATTTCTTAATTTACTTCAAAATTACTAAAACATATTTTAAATCTTCTTCCCCCCAAAATAAGTAAGTGAGGTGGTGGTTGTTAATTAGCTTGGCCTACTCGTTGTATCACATCACATTGTGACCCATGAATTTATACAGTTATTATGTCACTTAAAAATATTTATGCAAAAATGATTTTTTTTTCCCGAAAGGGAAAAGCTAACTGACTTAAATCCATAAGATTCTGTCAGTGGAAAATGTGAAAGTATTACATAAAGCCAGTGTTTATTTCAACTGAAGTTGAAAGATAGGGGAGGGAAGGTATCAGGGCTAATTGAAGAAAAAATGAGTAATATTAATACTTTTATTATTACTACTAACAAGAATAACAAATAGAAATAACTGACTAATACCATCAATCATTAAGAAGGAATAGGTAAATTCATGCAAATGCTGAAATATTAAACCAAAGAAGAAATTCTTAAGACTAATTTCTTATCCTGGCTACTGGAGGAAGCTTAGGCCCTGAATCACCTGGACCACATCATCCTGGTTTATAGGAGGCATTACTGCATTGCAGTTTCATTGTACCTGAATTAGTTTGTTATATGCTACAGAAAGGGATTGAATCTTCTTTGAACTCCAAGTTGTCTTAACACCAAAGCCCATAATGTGAAGAACAAAGCACCCTGTTGACAAGTGGATGATAAACATAAGAAATCACATAGAAACCTCATTTTGAATGGGAATTCTATCCTACATTTCTACTGAAAGGCTATGAGTGATTATAAAATATTTGTTGATTTAGAGAGATTTGAAAAATTAATCCTTTTTCTTTATTTTAAAACAGGGCAAAAGGAGTCAATCCTAATTGCACTTAGCTGTAAATTTTTACTCATTTCTCAGGGTCTTGTGATCATAATCCAACTCCATCCACTCTACTGAACAGGGGAAAAAAAGTATTTTATGGGACATTTTATTTGCTTGTGCAACATATGGGAATTATTATTTCTCATTACGCCTTTCATAAATGTGTTTAATAATGAATGAAGTTTGTCAAATGCAATTGCACTAGAACATGTGTCACAGATTGCTACACATGAGGTGCTAATGAATTATGCTCAACAAGTCAAGAATAATTTGAAATACTTAGCTGCAGATATTCTGTATTTTTGCAGATATTCCTCCACATCCTCATCATCTCTTCTTTTCCAATTTTATAATAATGATATCAGCAGGTGTGAGTTGATATCTCACTGTGGCTTTGTTTTACATGTTGCCTGATGATTAGTGAGGCTGAGCATCTCTTTATGTATCTGTTGACTATTAACAAATTTTCTCTTTAGAAATGTCTATTCAAGTCCTGGGCTTTTTACTAATCAATTTTTAAAACTGTTTTCATTAAATTGTAGAAATTCTTATATATTAAAGATATTTACCCCTTATTATATATATGATTTATAAACATTTCTATATTCCATGATTTACATTCTTACCCTTTTATTGCCTTTGCTGTACAGAAACTTTGAGTTTTAATTATCTGTTTTTGTTTTAATTACTTGTGCATTGGTGTCATATTTAAAAGTTGTTGCTAAGGTGAATGTCATGGACCACTTCCCTGTTGTTTTGTACTAGGATTGTACAGGTTCGATTCTTATACTCAATACTACTGCATTTTGAATTGATTTTTGTGTATGGCATATGATAAGAATTCTGTTTCATATATTTCCATAAGGATATCCAAAATTCTTTTGTGACTTTTTGGTACCTTTGTTGTAGGTCACTTGGCCACGAATGTATACACTTTGTTTGGGGATTCTATTGGATTATATATCCGCTTTTGTTTTAGGGTCATAATATTTTTATTACCATAATTTCATGATGTAATTTGAAATAAGAAAGCATAAGGCCTTCACCTTTGTTTTTTCTGCTCAAGATTGTTTCACATGTTTGAAATCTTTTGTAATTACATATGATTTTTAGGATTTTTTTTCTATTTCTGTAAAAAATACCATTGAAATTTTGATAAGGATCACATTGAATCTGAAGATTATTTGGTGCTGTACAAATACTTGACAATATTGATTCTTCAGATCCATGAACACAGAATAGCTCTATGTTTATTTGTGTTGCCTTGAATTTCTTTCATAAATGCTTTTCAGATTTCAGTGTACACATATTTTAGCTGCTTGATTAAATTTATTTCTATTATTTCTTTTTTGGATAGTTCATTGTTAGTATATAGAAATGTAAACAATTTTTGGAATGATTTTTAAATGCAACTTACTTTATTAGTTATAAGACTTTTTGTTGGAGTATTTAAGATTTTCTTCATAGAAGATAATTACATCTGCAAACATACACAACTTTCCTTCCTCCTTTAAAAGTTGGAAGCCTTTTAAATTTCATTCCTATCTATTCCATTCTAGATTTTTCTGGGAGGTGTTCCCTCCTCTTCAACTTTTTAAAGATTTTGAGAAGAATTAGCACTAATTCTTCATTAAATGTTCTGTAAAATCTTCCAATGAAGCAAACTGATCTTGGTCATTTCATTTCTGGAAGTATTATTATTAGTGATTAAGTCTATTTTTTAGTTACATGTATATTCAGACTTTCTATTTCTTCATGATTCAGTCTTGATAGATAATATTCTTCTAAAAAATTATCATTTCTTTCAAGTTTTCCCATTTATTAGCATATAATTATTCATAATTTTGCTAGTTTATGTATGTATGCATCTATTTATCATATTCATTGATTTCTGTGGCACTAAATTTATTGTACACTTTTCCATATCTGGTTTTATTCACCTAAATAATTTTTCTTAATCTAACAAAAAGATTTATGTTTTGTTGTCCCATCAGTTGATGAATGGATAAAGGAAATGGGATATATATATATATACACAATGGAATATTATTCAGTACTAAAAGAGAATAAAATCATGGCAGTTCAGATAAATGGATGGAGTTGGAGAATATAATGCTAAGTGAAAATAGCCAATCCCAAAACACCAAATGCCGAATGTTTTCTCTGATATAAGGATGCTGATTCATAATGGGATTGAGGGTGGAGACCATGGGAGGGTTAGAGAAACTCTAGATAGAGCAAAGGGGAAGGAGGGAACATGGGGGTAGAAAAGATGGTGGAATAAGATGGACATCATTATCCTAAGTACATGTATAAAGATGCGAATGGTGTGACTCTACTTTGTGTACAACCAGAGATATGAAAAATTGTGCTGTATATATGTAATATGAATTTTAATGTATATAACAAATTAGAATTTTAAAAATTCTTAATTTTGCCTGTTTGTTTACTTATTTATTTGATACCTGGGATTGAACCCAGTGTCACTTAACCCCTACCCACTTTTTATTTCTTATTTTGAGACAGTTTCACTAAATTGCTTAGGTCCTCTCTAAGTTGATGAGGATGGTCTTGAAGTCATGATACTTATGCCTCGACTTCCTGAGCCACTGGAACTTTAGGTGTGCATCACCATGTCAAGCATTAGTCTTGCTTATTTTTTTAATTGTGTTTTCTATTAATTCATTTCAGCTCAAGTCATTGTTATTTCCTTTCTTTTGCTAACATTGGACTTAGTTTGTCCTTTCTCTTATTTTATTGAAATGTCGGGTAAGGTACGTATTTGTGGTCTTCTACTTTTTAAAGTACATACTCATCAATATTAACACATTCAGCTACTCTGTTGTTATTTGCAAAATTAATACTTTTGAATTTAATATAATTTTTATTATTGGAGAGAGTACCAGGTAATGAACTCAGGAGCACACAACCACTGAGATACATCCCCAGCCCTATTTTTTGTAATTTATTTTCAATCAGGGTCTCACTGAGTTGCTTAGCGCCTTGCTTTTGCTGAGGCTAGGTTGAACTCGAGGTCCTTCTGCCTCAGCCTCCCTAGCCATAGTTTAATTATTGATAAAGACAGCTGCCTTTTCATTGTTTTCTGTCTTAAAGCAGTTTGACTGTCTTTTCCTCTTCTGCTATTTGATTGATTTTCACTGAAAATTTTTTGAGCAGTATATTTTAATTCTCTCATTTTCTTTCTGTTTTCTAAAATAGTGATTAATGGTAACATGGAGCTATATAAACATCTTTAACCTATTTAAATGTTACCCTATTTTAAGCTGATAACAAGTACTTTCACTTGCAAAAAAAAAAAAAAAAACTACTCTTTTGTATGCCCTCGAACTTTGTACTCCTGACATCACAAATGATATCTTTTGATATTAACATCCATCAACATTTTATTATAGCTTTTTATAGACTGAATTCCTATTCCATAATTAAAAAGTGACCTTTTACCATTGTTACAGTGTTACCTTATTTTGTGCTTGTCTTTGTATTTTATTTTGCCAACAAGCTTCATATTTTCACATGCATTTATGTTGCTGCCTTGTGTCCTTTTGTTTCAACTTGAAGGACTCTCTTTAGCTCTTTAAGCAAGACAGATCTAGTGGTGAATTAGCTTCCTTAGCTTTTGTGCATCTGGGAAGGTGTTTTTAAGGACAGTTTTGTTGAACATCCTATGTTGACAATATCTATTTTTTAATATATTCTTCTACTTCATTCATCTGGCTTTCAAGGTTTCCTTTAAGATATCTGCTGATAGTCTTATAGGGACTTGTTTAATGTGATGAGTCACTTTTCTCTTGCCATTTTCAAATTATCTTATTTTTTATTTGACATAATTTTATTTTAATATATTTCTATGTGGTTTGTTTGGGGTTCATCCTAGTTGAAATTCATTTAATTTCTTGGATTTGAATTTACATTTTCATCATCAAGTTTTCAAAGTTTTCAGCTATTATTTGCTCCTTACTCTTTTCCTTCTCTTCCTAGGACTTTTGTAATGTATATATTGGCCAACTTGATGTTGCTTCATTAATCTGTTAGTTTTCTTTGCTTGTTTTTATTCTATTCATTTTTTTTCTGTAACTAAGTAATTTCAAGTGATGTATCTTAATTTGCATATTCTTTCTTCTGCTTGATCAAATCTGCTCTTTAAACCCTACAGTGAATATTTCATTTCAGTTATTGTGGTCTTACACTATGAAATTTCTGAGTTTTTAAAAATAGTTTTTACTTGTTCTTTTTAGTTATGCATGACAATAAGGTTCACTTTGACATAATTATAAAAGTATGGAACATGATTTGTTCTAATTCAGTCCCTAGTACTTCCCTTTCCTTTTCTTTCCTCCCTCCTCTTGTTCCCTTCTCTCTATTCCACTGATCTTTCTGCTATTTACTTACAGGTTTTATTTTTTATATTAGCATTTTGTGGATGTTCATAATGGTGAGATTCACTGTGGTAGATTTATATATGAACATAGGACAGTAAGGTCAGATTCAGTCCACTGTCTTTTCCTATCTCATCACTCATCCCTTTCCTTCATTCCACTTTGTCTACCCCTTTCTTTCTTTCTTTTATTCTTTCTTTTAACTTCCCTTCCCTAACTTTGAATTAGCTTCTGCATATCAGAGAAAACATTATTACTTTGACTTTTTAAGTTTCTTTTTTTAGTTTCCATCTCATATTTTGATATTTTTATCATGTGCATTGTTCATTGCATGTTCTCTTCTTTTTGATGGCTAGTTTTAACTCTGTCAGGCAAGACAGTCCCTCAAGTATCATTCCCTCTTCAAGTTCTTTAGTGTAAGTTTCTGGAGATTTATTTATTTCCTTGGATTGATCATTGTTTTAGTCAGCGTTTTTTGTCAATGTAACCAAATGACCTCAGGAACAATTTTAAGGATGAAAATTTTATTTTGGGGCTCACTGTTTTAGGATTCTTAGTCCATAGATGGCCAACTCCATTCCTCAGGCCCAGGGTGAGGCAGAACATCATGGTGGAAGAGTGTGGAGGTAGAAAGCAGTACATGACTACCAAGAAGCAGAGAGACAACTCTGTTCAACAAGGACAAAATATAAGCCCTAAGACAAGACCCCAAGGTCAACCTTATCCAGCCATTCCCTATATTCTTATAATGACCATCCAGCTAATCCTAATCAGTGGATAACAATTGATTTGGTCAAGGCTTTCTTAACCCATTATTCCACCTACTAATCCTTTGGCATTGACTCACACATGTGCTTTTGGGGGACACCTCACATCTCAACTATAATAGCAATGTTTCATTCTTTCTTCTTCTCATAACTTTGCTTTAGAATCTGTGTATTGAAAAAAAAATCTACTTCTACCCATCTTCATGAACTAGTTTTGTACAGGGGAAGATGTTTATTAATCAGTCTAACTAGAGCTCCTAGGCACCTTATCAATATTCTCTGAAGATGCATCTTTTCTGAGCTTTTGCATACAAATTTTTAAATACAGACATTTACCATTTTTTTGTTTATTTTATTTTTCTAGAAGTTTTTTGTTTCTTGTTCCCATGGTATCTGTGTATGGTCATGCATGTTCTCTGGTAGTACCTCATATTTTCTTCTCTGTAATCTCAAGTATCCAAATTATGCCTCTTCTCTCACTATTCTAAGTAAGCTGAGAAAAGATAAAATCCCTTAATCAAATTTATCTACTAAAATTCAGAATACTGGTACACTTTCCATTCTTATCGTGGATAAAACCACAAACTGGGTTATACCTTCTACTTGTGATGATCTGTGCTGGTTTCTGCCAGTGATATTACAAATTTTTAGATACTTCCTGTTTTTGTCAGCTTTTTCACTACTGTAACTAAAAGATCTGATGAGAAAATTATAAAGGAGGAAAAGTTTATTTGAGGATTTATGGTTTCAGAAGTCTCAGTCCATAGAAAGCTGGCTCCATTCCTTGGAGCTTGAGGTGAAGCTGAACATCATGGTGAGAGAGTGTGGTGGAGGGAAACAGCTCACATTATGATCAGGAAGCAGAGAAGGCGTCTCTACTTGCCAGATACAAAAATATACACCAAAACCATGCCACAATTTCCACTTCCCCTCCAGCTACACCCTATCACTTTGTTACCACTCAGTTAATCCCTATCAGGGGATTAAATCACTGATTGGGTTACGACTTTTACAACCCAATCATTTCTCCTCTGAACCTGCTTGCATTGTCTCACATGTGAGCTTTTGGGGGACACCTCACATCCAGACCATAACACTGACTTTAAGGGATTGAGTTGTCTTTTGTTCTCTGAGGCCACCAAATATATAAATTATGCCCATTCCTTGTGAGCACTCTGAGTAAGTTAACATAGAAACCAAACCTTTTGACAGTCCCATAAAAAGTCAGAACACTAGCTATGTGTCCCAGTATTTTCCTTTCCTCTGATAAAGCAGGTGTTTTTTTTTTTTTCTCTTCAATATAAGTTGTGCCTACTTGAGCAAGAGGCTAATTGGTCGAAATGACATTACTTTTCTAAACAATTTCACTGCATCTTTTATTGATTTAGAGCTTCGCTGATGTTCTCTTTCTTCCATACTGATTTGTGGAGTTCTTATAAAGGTCTTTTGGGTCATCATGTTAATGTATAAAGACTTTTGGACCAGGTTTATATTTGAAAATATTTAGGGATTTCTATTTCACTGTCTTTCTAATATCCCTCCTTTGCTTGACTGAATTTGTTAAGTATTTGTGTCTGTGAGATCATAACATTCATGTCATTGTACATAGCAGATTTTTTTTTTTTGCATTACTGTTTATATGGCATCAGGAAATGTATTTATTGGTGCACATTTGTTTAGATCCTTTACAGTTTGGGGCTTTTATAAGTAACATTACTATGAATATTTGTTGTATTATTTTTAATGCTGGGGATGGAAGCCAGAGTTTCATGCTTGCTAGGCGAGAGCTCTGCCATTATTCCACACAAATAGTCCTGTTTTGTCTTTTAATATTCTTGCATGCTCATTTTTTCTTTGCTATTTACCTGGGAATGAAATATTGGGTCATTGGGTATCCAAGTGTTCATAATTAGTAAATAGTATCAAAGAACTTCCCAAAGAAGTCATATAAATGTGAGTATCATCCACAATATAGAAGGGCTTCCTTACATGAGAGTCAACATTTTATGTTATTAAGTTATAGTTTATAAAATATTTTATTTATTTTTCAGTATTTCAAATAGGTATATAAGAACATCACTTAAGTTTTAAAGTCATGTTTCCATGATTGCTATTTGATTGTAACCACCTTTTTTTTTTTTTTTTGGTCTTTTGGACTTCTTCTTTTGCTAAAAAATATAATGTTGATGGCTTTGCCTTTTAAAAACATTTTTCTACCTTTTGCTATTGATCTGTAAGCATTCCTTATACATACTGGATATAAACCACTAACACCTTGTGTCACTGTAGATATCAGAACATCTTTATCCAAAACCAGACTAAAACTATTTACTGCTGAGCTTCAGGTTATAATGGTAAATTTAAGAAACAGTAAAATTGGACAAAAGAGAAACAGTAAATCATAATGTTCAGAGAAAAATTAGGGTAGTCCACTCTATCAGAATATGCAGTAGTTTCCTCATATCCACAGGGAATATATCACTAGACCCACAGTGGATGTTTAAATATGCAAATAATGCCAAAATATATACACTATGCTTTGTCATGATTTAGATGTGGTGTCCCCCCCAAAGCTAACATGTGAGACAAATGCACGGTTTGGAGAAGAAATGATAGGGTGATAACTTTAGCCTAATCAGTGAGTTAACCCCAGATGGGATTAATTAAAGTGTTAGGGTTTGGCTGGAGGAAGTGGGAATTGGGGTGTGGCTTTGGTGTAGATATTTGTATTTGGAGAGTGGAGTCTCTCTGCTTCCTGATGTGAACTGCTCCCCTTTGCCACACTCTTCTGCCTCACCTGAGGAATGGTGCTGGCCTTCTCTGGACTAAGACCTCTGAAACTGAGAGCACTCAAAAATAAACTTTTCCTTCCTACAGTAGTGCTGGTCAGATCCTTTAGTCACAGCAGTAAAAAAGCCAATTGAAACACACACATGCACACACACACACATATATAAATGAATACAGATGTTTGATTTACACACTGCTTTTATACTTTGGGGCCATTATTAAGAAAAATAAAGATTACTTAACCTTAAGCATTGAAATAGTATAATAGTTGATTTTATAGCCAAATGGCTAATAACTGACTAGCAGGCAAGTACTATATACAATGTAGATACTAGGTGAAGTAATGATTCATATTCTAGGAAGACAGAATGGAATGGAATACAGTTCCATCAAAATACTCAGAATGGCGTGCAACTTAAGATTTATGTGCTTTTTCTGGAGCTTTTGAATTAATCTTTTTAGAAAATATTTGGCCTCACATAAATGAAACCATACAGTTAAACTTGGGCTAGAGACTGCTGTACTTCAAAATAGGTCATAATTTCAGTTATATAAATAAATTGTATCTTAATAAACGTATCTTGGTTTGTATGTAACAGCACTTACATTTGTGCTCATATTAAACTGTTTCTGTTAATGTTTGGATTAGGTATTTTTCATTACTATTACCTGCAGCATGAGAACAACCTCAGTACTTTATCTATCATTATATATTTATTACTCTTTAATTATAACAAAATGACAACCACACCAAGGATTTTAATAATATTTTAATGAAATACTCTAATAATTCTTATGAGTTTATCTCTTTCTTCAGTTTATATACATATCTTACAAAAGGTAACATGAAAATGTGAACAAGGAAAAATCAGCTTAATCAGCTTTTCATATTCTATTTATGAAAAGGTTAAATGGGTGATCCCAAGTTATTTATTAGCATCAGTATCTGTTCATTTCATTGATGAAAGCATATTGAGTAACACACTATCTTCACATCATTATCTCAATGTTCAATCCCAAGAATTAAATGATCATTTGGAGAAATTGATCATGAGAGAGAATCAAGATAAAATCTATTAAGCAGAAAGAAAATTACTTTAATAGTTCTCTTGCTATTGGTATTCTTTGTAATTCCAATATGTACTTATTAGTTAGTTAAATAGAACTAATTTGGAAAACATAGGAGAAATGTATCAGGAATAGAATAATCCTTTTTTGTTTTTGTTTTTTTCCAAAACATTTCCCCCAGAAGAGGAACATACTAGTAAGATGTTTATAAAATTCTTGATACCTTGCAGGATTGATTGTCATTCATCAAGAAATATGACTCATATGTAAAACATGAGCATGACTTAACATTATGTAAATGGAAGAAGATTTCCTTTTATAAATCTTCTTTGTATAGGAAAAATAGGGGTGTGGAGGAATGACTGAATAATTCTTGCATTATGCCCTTCAGTGAATCTACATAAATTTATTTGTAAACCAGAATCTATAGGACTGTATCCAAATGTTAATACCCATTTCCACACAATTGGAAATAAAAATTCAGAAAATTCAACATGTTTTACTTTCAAATCATTATCTTAGAAACAAATATGACTAGTTTACTACCAGTCCTGCATTGTTTGATTCTGCAAACATTAAAAATAGAGGAAAATACTGATTCAGCTCTATCTCATAATTAGAAAATTATGATACCTGGATTTTCAGGGTCACATTCTCTCAATAGACGGTTCTGTACTGAGCTGTAACATGGTCACTCTTCCATCAAATAATGCACCATCACTTTTGTCATGTGTATAGAACATTGCTTCACACTCATTGTTTGCATGGTCTCTAGAATTCAGGAACAAAGTTGAAGTTGACACTCACCTTCTGTTATACTGTTCTTTTAAAGACACAATTTCTTTCCATGATATTTTTCAATAAATTCTTTTTGACTTCTTTGGCAGATGATAGAAAGTTTGATGACCATTTATTTAGTTTCAATTTCTCCAGTATTGACCTATCACCAACTAAACAAAGCAAGAAAATATTTTTAAATATTTTAGGATTTGTTCATTTAAATTTTATCTGTTGAATGGCTTTCATCTAAATTAAGTTTCTTTAGCTTTGAATCATGTGTGGACTTTACTATGATTAGAAAGCATGTGAGAAATTGTCAGGCTTCTTTCTAAAGATGGAAAAAGAGAAGGAGAAGAATTAGAGAAGGAGAGCAGAAAGAGAGAAAAGAAGAAGAAAAAGCTCCAGGGACTAGGCAGAAGAACAAAATGTAGCAAACTAATGGAGACAACATCATGTAAGTATTCTTCAACTGATAATGTGACTTAAGCAGGAAAATTAATAGTGAATGTTGAAAGGAACTGGTGCATTGTGGAGCTGTAGTTCTAAGGTCTATTTTTTTAAATAAATTTATTTATTTATTCTAATTAGGTATATGACAACAGGATGCATTTTGGTTCATTTTACAGAATTGCAGCACAGCTTTTCATTTCTCTGGTTGTACACAATGTAGCATCACATCATATGTGCAATCATACATGTACCTCAGGTAATAATGTATCTCATTCCAATATCTTTCCTGCCCCCCCATACCCTCTCTCTTCCTCTCCCTCTCCTTTGCCCAAAGTTCCTCCATTTTTGCCAAGTCCCCCATATTATGGATCAGCATCCATTTATTAGAACATTCAGCCTTGATTGAATTACTTTGGATTGTCTTACTTTGTTTAGCACAATATTCTGTTGAGAGCCACAGCCAAAGGGGCCCCGGCAAACTTTCAGACTGCCAGCTGATGATTGGCTCACAGCGGCCCCAGCAACATCTAGCTGATTGGCTCCTCTGCGGTGATGCTCATTGGAGATGCTCATTGAGCTGTTTCCCAGACTACCATCTGATGATTGGCTCACAGCGGCCCCAGCAACATCTAGCTGATTGCCTCCTCTGCAGTGTTGCTCATTGGGCTGTTTCCCTGCCCTTTCAGGCCACAGAGCTGCTCATTGGGGGACTTTTTTGGCTCCGCCCATGTGACCCAGCCAATCGGCCTCAAGAGCAGGAGGATTGTGGGAGGTGGAGAGGCTGGGTTGGGGAGTGTGGCTTGTGGGAAGCCGGTGGTGGCAGTTGGGCTCTGAGGGTTTTTTCCTGAGGAGCTGTTTTGTTTGGCGTGTGTGGTTCTAAAAATAAAGTTAGTTTCTTTTGACAAGTGGCTCCTGAATTGTGCCCAGTCAGACTGCGGCATTTGGTGGCTCGCACGGGGAGTGACTGAGGGTAAGTAAACTGCTCGCCCCTGAGGGCAAGGCGAGAGGATGGGTAGCCATTTTAAGATTCTTCTTTTGTTTTGCTTCACTTTTGTTTTAAGTTGCCTGTCCCTGGAGATGTGTAAGATGGAAGAAAAACTGCTCACATCTGAGGAACAGATAGGAAGAAAGGACGGATGGACATTTCAGGAGGCTATTATAATGATTTTGTGTTGTTCCAATTTTGTTTCACTCTGTTTCAGTTTTGTTAGGTGTTATCTTGTTGGGTTGTATTATAATAGAAATATGGGATCAGAAATTAGTAAAAAACAAACTGAAAGAGTGTTAAGTAAATTGTTAGAGGAAGGAGGCATTCCAGTAAAATCAAGAGCAGTCAGGGCATACGTTGATACAATACAAAAATGTAGCCCATGGCTTTTTAAGGAGGAGTTGTTAAGTATATCACAATGGAACCATCATGGTGAAGATTTAAAAAGAATAGAAAAGAACAGCCCAGGAACTCTGCCAGTTGGCACATTGCCATTGTGGATGTTCATATCTGGTTTGCTTAGTCCAAAGCCTTCAATTCAGACAGAGGAAGGAAGTTTAGAGCAGAACAAGCCATCAGGGGAAAAGTTACAACAGGAGACTGCTACTAACACCTTTCTATCACCAGAGGGTATAAGTGTCCAACCAACAGCACCACCTCTACAGGAGACTGCTACTAACACCTTTCTATCACCAGAGGGCATAAGCGTCCAATCAACAGCACCACCTCCATATGCTGGGAGGCTCCCAACCCCCGCAGTTGATAGTTGGGATTCTGAGACAGGATCTCAAGTATTAACATGCCCTGTATTTGAGGTAGGAGGGCAGCGAATTTACCATGCTTTAAATTTCAAAACAGTGAAGCAGCTAAAAGAGGCTGTAACAACCTATGGTCCTCAAGCACCCTTCACTGTAAGCTTGGTTGAATCCATTACCAACTTGAATATGACACGAGCAGATTGGGCTAATATGTGTAAAGCTGTGCTAAATGGAGGACAATACCTGTTATGGAAGGTTGCCAATGAGGAATTTTGCAAGGAGACGGCTCGGCGAAATGTAGCAGCTGGTTATCCTCAGAGAAATCTAGATATATTGTTAGGAAAGGGACCTTATGAGGATCAGGAGCAACAAATTGCATATGATCCTGGTGTATATTTACAAATTGCTGTAAATGCAGTTAAGGCATGGAAGACTTTACAAGGACATGGAGGTTTACAAGGTCAATTATCTAAGATAATACAAGGAGCTAATGAATCTTACACTGAATTTGTAGATAGGCTTATTCAAACAGCTACCAGAGTTTTTGGGAATACAGAACAAGCAATGCCATTAATAAAACAACTGGCTTATGACCAAGCGAATCATTGGTGCAGAGATATCATTAGACCATGGAAACATGAAGATTTAAACACATATATTAAATTATGTAGAGATATTAATGAACAAGAGCAAGTCGTGGCAACTGCAGTAAAACAGGCTTTAGATGCCAGCGACATTAATGAACTAGAGTAAATTGTGGCAGCTGCAGTAAAACAGGCTTTAGATGCCAGGCCAAGAACATGCTACAATTGTGAACAAACAGGACATTTTAAAAGGAATTGCCCCATAGGAGGAGGGTTTAACAAAACTAGATATCAAAGGAATAGAATACCGGGTATTTGCCCACGATGCCGTAGAGGGAGACATTGGACTAATGAATGCTGTTCTCAAACCACCATAGAGGGTACTCCATTATCAAAAAACAAACAAGGACCAAGTGTTTATCCACGATATCATGGAGAAAGGCATCGGGCTCCGTTGCCAAAAAATGGACAGGGGGGCCCAATACTCCGGGGCCCAAAACCACAAATATACGGAGCACTGGAGGAACCCAGCAACCCCATCAGGGTAGTGCCCAGGACACATTGTCCATCAGATCCCTCATTAGACAAACCAGAGGGAGCACAGGGTTGGACATGTGCGCCTCTGCCAGAGCAGTATTAACTCCAGAGATGGGAGTTCAAATCATTCCCACAGGGGTAAAAGGACCTCTTCCCAAAGGAACAGTAGGCTTATTATTGGGACACAGTACTTCTACTCTAAAAGGACTTATGATAAGTCCTGGGGTAATTGATCCCAATTATGAAGGTGAAATAAAAATTATAGCCAGTTCTCCAAAGGGTATATCAGTAATTTCACCAGGAGATAGAATAGCACAGTTACTAATAATACCAAGCCTACATGATAAATTTTCCAGTCGTGCTGTAGAAAGAGGTTCCAAGGGATTAGGCTCCACAGGTGTAGATTGGGCTATGCTTTCTTTAAATTTAGATTCTCGCCCCATGCTAAAACTAAATATTCAAGGACATGAATTTAATGGGCTACTGGATACAGGTGCAGACCTTAATATCATCTCTCGTCAAGAATGGCCAAAACATTGGCCATTACAACAAGCCACTCAAACGCTTCGAGGCCTAGGAGTGGCAACTAATCCCCATAGAAGAGCAATGGTATTAGATTGGAAGGATCCTGAAGGATGTGAAGGAACTATACAGCCATATGTATTGGATCATCTTCCCATAAATTTATGGGGACGAGATGTCCTAGGTCAATTAGGTTTGACATTAACAAATAACATCAACCAAAATGCACCCACTATTATGACTAGGCAAGCTTTTAGGAAAGGAAAAAGATTAGGAAAACAAGAACAAAGTATAGCAGCATCAATACAAATAGATCAAGGAACAGACAGACATGGGTTGGATTTTCAGAAAGGGCCACTGAGACAATAAAAATTACTTGGAAATCAGAAAGAACAGTATGGGTTCCTCAATAGCCCCTGACTAAAGAAAAGATACAAGCAGCCCATGATCTGGTCAAACAACAATTAGTGGAAGGACATATACAACCTTCTGTATCTCCCCATAATACTCCCATTTTTGTCATCAAAAAGAAATCTGGTAAATGGAGATTATTGCAAGATTTAAGAGCCATTAATAATGAGATGGTTATTATGGGACCTGCTCAATCGGGGATTCCTCAATTGTCTGCTTTGCCAAAAACTTGTCATGTTTTAGTTATAGATATTAAAGATTGTTTTTTTTTTCAATTCCAATTCATCCTGAGGATAGTCCACGTTTTGCATTTACTATCCCTGCACTGAATCATGAAGGTCCTGATCAGAGATATGAATGGAAAGTACTCCCTCAAGGGATGGCTAACAGCCCAACTATGTGTCAAATTTATGTTAACAAAGCAATCCAGCCACGTAGAAATCAAAATCCTGAACTACAAATATTTCACTATATGGATGATGTACTATTAGCACACAAAGCTAAAAACACATTGCTAGAATGTTATACCACACTTACAAACTTATTAAAAAATTATAATCTAGAGATAGCAACGGATAAAGTACAATTAAATTTTCCAATTAATTATTTAGGAGTTCTATTATCCTCAACCATGGTCCGTCCACCAAAAATTCAAATACGAGTAGATCAACTGAAATCACTTAATGACTTTCAAAAGTTATTAGGAGACATAAATTGGATAAGGCCTTATCTAGGTATACCAACAGGAGAGTTGTGACCTTTATTTGATATCCTAAAAGGTCCATCAGATCCAAATTCACCCCGAATGTTAATGCCTGAAGCAAGAAAGGCATTAAAAATCATTGAAACATATATGGAAAATATGCATTTGGATAGAATTGATATAAGTTTGCCTTTATTATTTATTGTACTACCAACAAAAAATATTCCTACAGGAGTATTTTGGCAAGAAGGTCCATTATTATGGATACATTTATCTTATTCTCCTAACACTATTCTTACTAGGTATCCTGAGGCTGTAGGACAATTAATACTCAAAGGAATAAAAGCAGCAAAGGGAGTGTTTGGAATTTCTCCCAATAAAATTATTACTCCATATACTATGAATCAAATTGATGAGTTAGATAATGAGTTAAATACTTGGGCAATAATCATGTGCAAATCTAATGTTTCATTTGATAACCACTTACCATCTAATCCTTTATTGTCTTTTTGGTCATCGCATCCTGTAATTTTTCCAAAAATGACAAGAAAAACACCTATCGGGAATGCTTCAAATATATTCACTGGTACAGCAGCAATAGTTACACCTGATCAAACTTTTACATTTTTAGTACCCAAACAATCAGCTCAAAAGGTAGAGCTTAAGGCAGTATTACAGGCTTTTGTGATGTTTAAAGATTCTGTATTTAATTTACTTTCTGATAGTCAGTATATAGTTAATGCTATAGTATCCCTTGAAGATGCTGGTAGAATTTCCCCTTCCTCTACTGTTTTCTTTTTGCTTTCCACTATACAAAGTCTAATCTGGGACAGAAAAGATCCATTCTTTATAGTACATATCAGGGCACATACAGGATTGCCTGGAGCCCTTAGTTTGGGCAATGATTTAGCAGATAAAACTACACATGACATACATATTTTCTCTACACTAGAAGAAGCTATAAATTTTCATAAAAAGTTCCATGTCAATGCTAATTCTTTACAAAAGCAATTTAAAATAACTAAGGAACAAGCTAGACAAATAATAAAACAATGTCAAAATTGTATGACCTTTTTACCACAAGTTAATCTTGGAGTCAATCCTAGAGGACTGATACCTAACCATATTTGGCAGATGGACGTCACACACTTGCCAGAATTTGGAAAATTAAAATATTTACATGTTACAGTTGATACTTCTTCTGGATTTTTGATGGGCTCCCTTCATGCCAGAGAAAAAACTAAAGATATTATAGCTCATTGCTTACAAAATTTTGCCACTGTGGGCGTTCCAAAACAGTTAAAAACAGATAATGCCCCTGGTTATACTTCTACCTCTTTTAAACAATTTTGCTCATCATTTGGCATTACTCATATAACAGGAATCCCATACAATCCACAGGAACAAGGCATAGTTGAAAGAGCTCATCAAACTATTAAAATGTACTTATTAAAGGAAAAAGAAGGAATTGGGAAGGGGTATATATTCCCCAAAGATAAACTTAAAATAACCCTTTTTACTCTAAACTTTTTAAATTTGGATTCATCAGGGCTTAGTGCTGTGGAAAGGCATATGTGTCCAAAAAATGTACATAAGCCCAAGGTACTTTGGAAGGATATTCTAACAGGACAATGGAAAGGTCCTGACCCAGTAATTGTCTGGAGTCGGGGGTCTTTTTGTGTGTTTCCACAGGGAGAACATCAGCTGATCTGGATTCCAGAGAGATTAACTAAAGCAATTTCTACAGACCAAAAAGAAGATGATTTGGCTCAAATCCATAGCAGCTGATATCCAGAACTCCAGTTTGGTTATTGTATATCTGTGACAGAACCAGAATGCTTTTTTCAATATCTATTTTATTATTCCCCTTTCCCATATCATAAAGTTCTATTTTGTTTTTTGAGCTCATACAGAGCTCATACAGAACTGCTAATCAGTTCTATTTTTTGACTATAGAGTTTTTAAACATTGCAATGGAGATTTCACCTGTAAAAAGTTATAAGGCCTTTCTACTATGTTATGTGTCGTATGTATTGTATTATGTGTGCACACCTGTGTTTTGTGTTATATGTTTGAATGTACGTATGTCCATATATCATATATGATGAGCGCTCATGAAAAAATGGATCCAAATTTTTTTTATTTATTCACGTGATTTAAATGGTTTCATTTAAATTAGGTAAACAACTGTTGAGGATTGTTTTAATATGTGAACAAAAAAGGAGGTTAACAGATCTGTTTGTTTACTTTCACCTTTCCTTTTTATTATATTTAATAATTCTCTTAAAGATAATGTAAATTATTAAGAAAATTGTTTTCTTTTAATGCCTTCTGGAATGTTACATAATTTTTTCTTTAGCCATTAATGCCAGAATTCCTATCTTCATCCCAGTGCATGAAGACAAAGATAAAACCAATCTACAGCTTCTGCAATAGCCATCACTGAACTGCTTACAGAACTTGCCTGGACTATGTATCACTTGTATGCATTGTGAACTCACCTGTATGCATTGTGAACTATCTGTTAGTGCAGCAACTTGTGGTAGTGTTGGGGTATTTTTGCTGATGATGTCATCGGTGGTACAATTTTTCCAAAAGGAGCCGTCAATTGGCTTGGTGTATCTTCCTCCCTTCTGCTTGTCATGATCGTTCAGCTAAAATTTGGGGGCCAACAGAGGTGAGGCAAAGAACCTCACCCCCCCGCTGGTACAAAGACCTCTCCACAGGTGTGGCTGTATACTGGACCGGTAGTCAGTGACGGGTAAGATCCAATTACAATGGTACCAACCTAAGATAACGGGTAAGGACCATATGTACTATTGGACAACCTAAGGCAGGCACGGTCCCTAAGCCACCTGCTTGTTGTTTAAACAGAGAGGAGGAGATGTTGAGAGCCACAGCCGAAGGGGCCCCAGCAAACTTTCAGACTGCCAGCTGATGATTGGCTCACAGCAGCCCCAGCAACATCTAGCTGATTGGCTCCTCTGTGGTGATGCTCATTGGGCTGTTTCCCTGCCCTTTCAGGCCACAGAGCTGCTCATTGGGGGACTTTTTTTTGGCTCCGCCCACACGACCCAGCCAATCGGCCTCAAGAGCAGGAGGATTGTGGGAGGTGGAGAGGCTGGGTTGGGGAGTGTGGCTTGTGGGAAGCCGGTGGTGGCAGTTGGGCTCTGAGGGTTTTTTCCTGAGGAGCTGTTTTGTTTGGCGTGTGTGGTTCTAAAAATAAAGTTAGTTTCTTTTGACAAGTGGCTCCTGAATTGTGCCCAGCCAGACTGCGGCAATATTCTCTAACTTCATCCATTTACCTGCAAAAGCATAATTTTATTCTCTTTTAATGCTGAGTAATATTCCGTTGTGTATATATACCACAGTTTGATTATCCATTCATTTATTTAAGGGCATGTATGTTGTTTCCACAGTTTAACTATTGTGAATGGAGCTGCTATAAACATTGATGTGGCTGTTTTAATATGCTTTGCTGATTTTAAGTACTTTGGGTTAGACTGAGGAGCAGGTAGTGGGGTTAAATGGCAATTTCATTTCAAGTTTTCCTAGGAATCTCCATACTGCTTTCTAAGTGGTTGCACCAAATTGCAGTCCCACCCGCAGTGTATGAGTGTACATTTTCTCCCACATCCTTGAAGGACTTATTGTTGTTTATATTCTTGATAACTGCTATTCTGAATGGCAAGAGATAAAATCTTAGTTTTGATTTGCATCTCTGTAATTACTAGAGATGTTGAACATTTTTTCATATATTTGTTGATTGATTGTATATCTTCTTCTGAGAAGATGTACGCTTCTTTTATTAAATTGATTCCCAAGTATTTTATTCAGCTCCTTAGCCCATTCACTGATTAGGTTGTTTGTTTGCTTGTCTTTTGGTGTTAAGTTTTTTGAGTTATTTCTATATCCTAGAGATTAGTACTCTATATGACATGCATGTGGTAAAAATTTGCTTCCAAAATGTAGTCTCTCTGTTTATGTCCATGATTATTTCTTTTGCTGAGAAGAAGCTTTTTAGTTTGAATCCATCACATTTATTGGTTCTTGATTTTATTTCTTGAGCTTTAGGAGTCTTGTTCAGGAAATCAGGTCCTAATCCAATGTGATGAAGATTTGGGTCTGCTTTTTTCTCTATTAGGTGCAGGGTCTCTGGTCTAATTCCTAGGTTCTTGATTCACTTTGTGTTGAGTTTTGTGCATAGTGAGAGATAGTTGTTTAGTTTCATTTTGCTGCATATAGATTTCCAGTTTTCCTAGCACCAATTGTTGAAGGGACTATCCTTTTTCCAATGCATGTTTTTGGCACCTTTGTTTAGTATGAGATAACTGTATTCATATAGGTTTGTCTTCAAGTCTGTACCATGGTTTACATGTCTATTTTGTTGCCAATACCATGCCATTTTTGTGACTATAGCTTTGTAGCATAGATTAAGGTCTGTTATTGTGATACTTCTACAATCTTCTTGCTAAGATTCCTTTGGTTATTCTGGGTTTAGTTTTTCAAATAAATTTCATGATTTGCTTTTTCTTTATTTATAAATAATGATGTTGGGATTTTAATTGGAATCACATTGAATCTGTATAGTGTTTGAGTTAGTATGGCCATTTTGACATATCAATTTTAACTATCCAAGAGCATGGGAGATCTTTCCATCTTCTAAGGTCTTCTTTAATTTCTGTCTTTAGTGCTTTGTAGTTTTCATTGTAGAGGTCTTTCACTTCTTTTATTAAATTGATTCCTAAATATTTTATTTATTTTTTTTGAGGCTATTGTGAATGGGGTAGATTTCCTAGTTTCTATTTCAGAGGATTCATCACTGATATATAAAAATGCATTTGATTTATGGGTATTAATTATATATATTGCTACTTTTATGAATTCATTTATTAATTCTAGAAATTTTCTCATGGAAATGTTTGTAAAAAGGAACATAAATTTGTGTGAAGTTTTAATGTGTCTTATACTATCAACTTTTGTTCTACCAGTTTTGGATTAGTAACTTATGATAAATTTTTAAATTAAATTTTATAAGTAACTTTGCATTGATACTTTTGTTGGAAGTATTGGGACTATAATGGCAATATGATGATACTACCTAGTTTTTTTAAAAGTCTAAGCCATTTCTCCAGTACTATTTTAGTCACTTTAAAACAAGCTAATCATCTGAAAATATTATAAGCTTGATTTTTCATATTAATAATCCCAAGAAATATTTGATTTTTTTGCTTCAAATGAATTCTTGTAATTTGCTGTTCTGCTTATTCAATTCAATGTGTGTTTAAAAACAGCCTTCATTTTTAAATTTATAAAAAAAATTTTGTTTTGCTTGATAGTTTTTCATTGCTTCATAAATTCCAAATTCATTAATTTCTAATCTTTCTCATTTGATATCTTCATGGCAATTTTGTGGATTTTCATACTCTCATTTGATCTTGAAAATCATCATAACTACTTCTAAAACTTTATCTAAATAAAGAAGTCTTACCTCTTCTAAATTTAAAGGAAATAACTATAACTGAAATTTTTAATTTATGTATCTATTACACTAAAATAATAATAGGTATGTGTCATAGATGTTGTTTACAGAATGTTATTTAAACAAATAAAAAAATTTATATGGAATAGTGGCATCCTTTCTTGAACAAAAAAATATATTTTCTAATATGAAATTAACAGGAAAATGGTATTTTACTCTCAACATTATATTAATTTTCCAGAACTGCTGAAATAACAACAAAGTGGGTAATGTAAAACAATGAAATTTGTTCTTTAGAGTTCTAGAAGCTGGAAGTCTGAAATAAAAGTGTTGGTAGGACTGATTATTTCTAGAAACTATGAGGAAAGCTCTATATCCTCCCAGGTGTTTTGTTTTGTTTTTGTAGTTTCTGGCAATCATAGGTTCTCTTTGTAGGCCCTTCACTCCATTGGCTCCAACATCACAAGACATTCTTCCTGTGTATTGCATTTACATGGCCTTTTTAATAAGGGTACCAGTCATTCCATTGAGGGCTCATAAAAATCAGATATGATGTCATCATAACTAATTACGCCTGCAAAGATTCAATTTTTCAAACACAGTTTTATTCTCAAATTTGCAGTGATATGAATTTTGGATACTCACTATTCAACTTAGTATATCACTGAAATCCAGAAGAAATTTTCAGAGTAATTTAGGCTGAGGCAGGAGGATCTCAAGTTCAAAGCCAGCCTTAGAAAAAGCCAGGTGCTAAGCATCTCAGTGAGAATCTGTCTCTAAGTAAAATACAAAAAATAGGGCTTGGGATGTGACTCAGTGGTCAAATGCCCCTGAGTTCAATCCATGGTACCCTCCCACCAAGAAATTTAGGTATGAAATGGGATTCTTAAATGAATTTTCTATAAGAATCATGATATAATGCAACAACAAAACACTTTTTATATAAAACTTTTAATATATTTACAAACCAATTAATAGGGTTTTCTTTTATGACAAATATGGTTTCTGCAATATATGTCTACATATTTAGAAAATAAAAGTCCAAACAAGATATATTTTCTAGTTCAGAGACATAAAAATTGGCATTTCCAGCATTTGACATTTCCTATAGCAAACATTAAAAATAGTGTGGTCTGTACTGTGATAGGGTTTTTCCAGAATCTACAACAGCTGCTGTTGAAGAAATTCTTCTCTCCTTTAGTCTCACATAGATAGGTGCCACTATTGCTTTACATTCAGTAATATTGGAATGGAATATATTACTATGACCTAT
Organism: Callospermophilus lateralis; assembly: GCF_048772815.1. Classification (NCBI taxonomy): domain Eukaryota; kingdom Metazoa; phylum Chordata; class Mammalia; order Rodentia; family Sciuridae; genus Callospermophilus; species Callospermophilus lateralis. The sequence continues at coordinate 100,444,330 of NC_135312.1, read as the reverse complement.
GCTCTAGGAGTTAATGGAATACCTTATGACTATTTGTTTATTCATGTATCCCTGGCATTTAGAGCAATGTATAGTCCATAGTGAACTCAATAAATACTGGCCTAATGAAAGAATGAATATCAGAGTTACACAGGTCTTTGACTGATGGAGATAAAGAATCTTTAATATTTAGTGTTTTTTTAATTGATTATAAATTCTTTATCAAGGTCAGATATAAACACTTTAATTTCTAAATTTATGGTTTTACACTAAGGCACCATTCCTCTTTAGTTGTCAAATGTCTTAATCACATAATTTTAGTGGATGCATATAAATATATTAGTTATGTTTTATTTTGAGCAAGTACATATTGGTTTTGCTACTTTGAGCCACTATTATCTTGTCAGCAAAGAAGGTGCCATCCATGTTCACAAGGTAATCAAATCTTTTTAAAATGCATTTCTGGCTTTCATTGAACTCTACAACACATAAAAATGAAGGGGAAAATCTAGAAATGTTTCCTGCAATTTTTAAATAGGCTAATTCTTTATATTTTTTATTCATAAGCAAAAAAAAATTATCAAGTAATCCCAGATACTAAGACATCTCTCATAGTATCAATCCTGGATTCTTATTAGAGATAATCTTAGAATTTGAACAATTATCTATAATTTCACTATGATATACCTTTATTAAATTAGTATTTAGGTGAAAATGTATAAAACATTATCTCTCATAAAGATTATGAAAAGTATTTACTGTAAATATATTGGGAATCGATATTTCCAAGGTCTTATTGCCAATCTACCATATACATTATTATTTTAATTAAAGATTATTTTGTGTTTGGTAGAGAATTGAGCCATGAGAAAATCATTAATGATTTATTTATAATTGATGTTTATCATAAATTAAATTCTCATTAAGAGAGTGATATTTTGGTAAACTAAGAATTTGGCTTACAGAAAAAATAAGCAATTGTCGGTGATTCCATGAGATATTTGCAATAACAGAAATGTTTTCTAAATAGTGAAAAAATGAATATAATGCAGGTATACTTCTTAAAACATTTTTATATGTTTTTAATGTAAACAAAGAGAGCATTTTAATGATTCTGGTAAGAAATATACAGGTTTGAATAAATGTTTAATATTAAGTTTATCAAAACAGATTTAAAAATCACAAGAACTACATAGAATTAATTATTAAATCATTCATTTACTAAACCATGTTTTTAACCTTTAGTAAAAAGCATTTTCATATGTAATTTACCAATGTTTTGACAAAACAGGATCAATAACTAAGAAATTACTTCCTCAAAATGCTTTAACTTTGAACAGCAAAATAAAATAATTTTTTGCTAATAGATTCTGAGGTTACTTGTATATCAGAAAAAAAAAACTCAAAATGGTTTAAATAATAAAGATTCTTCTATCTCAAGTTACTGGAAATATAGGTACTACCTGCAATACTATTAATTAGTGATGACACCCAGGACTCGTCTTTTATTCTGTTCTACTTTCCCTGTGATATTCAGGTTGGTACTCCCAATGGCATCAAGATCATTACCTACGAAATTATTTTGTTTTGTTTTTCCTATTTAATTTTTTTCATGATTCAATTCAACAGGAATGAACAAGAAAAGAAAACCTTCTTTCCAAAATGAACTATAAATTTTTCCTCTTAAGGTTATAAGGTCATCTTCAGCCATAAAACCATTTCTAGTGCAATATCGGGTGCTAGGGAGTAGCAAAATTCTTGGCTTAAATTTAACAGGATACTTTTCTACATGACAATGTAGAAAGGTGGAGATAGACATAAAATCTTAAAAAAATAAACAAAGTCAGAATTTGGTTGGAGTATCAACTCAAAAGTTCAAAATCCAAGGTCTTATCTAAATTATATATGGGTGATACTCAAAGCCTAATTCATCCATACTCAAATTGCTTTGAGAAAATTAATGTTATTTGCTCCTGATACATAAGCAAAAACACATAAAGGGCTGAGGTTCTCATTCCAAATGAAAGAAATAGGCAAGAAGAGAGGGATTACTGGTTTAAAGTAAGTGTAACACCCAATAGGGAAAATAACAGTAAGTCTTAAAGCTGAAGAATAATCTCCTTTGACTCTGTGTCCTGAATCCTAACATAGTGGGACAGGTTTGGATCCCCAAAGGCCTCTCAGGTAGTTATACCCCTATGGGTTTGTTGGGACAGTCCACCAACAAAGCCCATGGCTTGAGATTTTGCTCCTGCAGAATTCTTGGGCTGGGGTTGCATGCTAGTGAAATCTTGGAAGAGTTCCAGGGTCTATGAACAGGCCTCACTTTCACAGCTCCCTGAGGCAATGCCCTAGTGGGAACACTCTGGGATGAATCTGTTCACCCATTGACACTTTGCCTTGCTCTATTAGGGGCTGTCTGTAAAGGCTATGCCTGCATGAAAAGTTCCTGCCTAGTTCCACAGGATGTTCTCAATAACCTTTTGAATCTAGGTAGAAACCATCAAGGCTCTAACCTGTAAACTCTGCCAATCTGAAGAGACAGCACCATCTGGAGACCACCAGGGTTCATGCTTGCACTTTATGGAGTGGTAGTACAAGCTACAGTGGGCTTGCTTGAGCCATGGCTAAGCCAACCAAGGAGCACTGTGTCTAAATGTGGAGAACGGAGGATTGAAGTTGTGCAGGGTAGCAAATGTTGAGGGCTTGTGAACACCTCTTGAGAAATTTTCCCCTCAAGTTCCTACGGTAACTCTAAGATCTCTGAAATTCATCTAGGGCTATTGATGAATTTTCTTGAAGAACTGCACTTGGTTCCTTTCTATCCAAACTTATCTCTTTAGCTAGTGTTTCTAGTCCATACACTTGGTGAGCATTACTAGAGAAGCCGTTTCATTCTTTAAATAACCAGGCTATGAATTGTCCCCAGTTTTTCTATTCTGCTTCCCATTTAGTTATAAATATGGTGTTAAAACTAGGCACCCAGATCTTTGAATATTTTGTCTAGAAATTTCTTCCATGATATATACCAGTTAATGACTCTTAAATTACATCTTTGACAAAAATCCCAGGCAAGGACATTATTCAGCCAAATTCTTGGCAATTGTATAACAAGGATAACCTCATATAACCAATTGTAAAACCAAGAATAACCCAGTCTAATACCTTATTCCTCATTTTTATCTCAGAATTTATCAGAATGGACTATTCTGTTCATATTTCTACCATCAATTTTAACACAAACTTTTATGTAATCTCTAAATCTCAGATTGTCCCTATAGTTCTTATTCTGAATTTTCATCAGAATCACCCTTAAAGCTTCATTCATGGCAATGTGGGTGTGTTTTTTGTTTTTGGGGGGTGTTTGTTTGTTAGTTGTTTGTTTTGCTTTTTTTTTCTTCCAGCCTCTAACCATTACCTGGTTCCAAAAGGTATTTAGTTGCAAGAGCCCTACTCATGGATCTTAATTTTGTGTCTTACAATGTTTTGTGCTGCTATAGCAGAATATGTGAGATTAGAAAATTTATAAAGTAGACAGATTTATTTTTTATAATTCTGGAGTCTGGGAAGTCCAAAATTGAGAGATACACATCAAGTAATTACCATGTTGTTGCTTCACAACATGGAAAATGGAAGGGCAAGAGAATAACAGCATAAGTAGATTGTGATATTGTCTAAATTGTGTATTTTATAAAACAAAAAATTAAAGAGAAAAGTAAAATTATAGCTAATGAGTGCAAAAAAAGTGAACAAGATGGCAAAACTAGAAAAAAATTTAAAAAGCGATGAAACAAATTTTAAAAAGATGACAGGTTTTAACCCAGCTGAGTATATACTCTTTTAAATACACAGTTTTTTAAAGAACATCTATTAAAAGGTAAAGATCAACTACCTTGGCTATAAAAGTAAGCACTGCAACATTTTTTTTGTATAAATAGACAAAATGAATGCACAAGGATGGGGGATTATAACAATTAGAAATATACTCTATTAATACTAATAAAAAGAGAAGCTAAAGTATATTAATATTAAAGAATAATTTACAGCAAAGAATATTACAAAGGATAAAGAGGATTAATAATAAAGTAATTCATTAAAAATAAATAAAACTCTTTAAAACATTTATGCATTTAATGAAAGTCCAAAATGAAGCCACATTGTAGGAACAAAAAACCCTGAAAGCATAAATAGACAAATTAAGTTATAATCAGAGATTTAAACATTCTCAATAATTAATAGAGCCAGAATATACAAAAGTCAGTGTAGAAAAGTATAGATAACTTGACTCCATGACAAAATGAGCATTAGTAAAAGAACAATGATCATATACACACCAAAAAATAGATGATTGAGGTTCATATTCTCGACCTTTAGCATGTGAGGGCATTTTAAAGGAATCATATAATGATACAGGATATTTGTTGACCTCTTCTCTTTGAATTATTTTTATTTTCATGATGCTGTGAATACTGTTGCTAAGAACACTCATCTAAGTTTTTTTGTGTATATATATTTTGTCAAATTCCATAGTTGTGAACCTAAGAGTGAAGTTGTTAGATCATATATTTAACTACATTTATCCTTTGAAGAACTGCTAAAATATTTTACACAGTAGCTTTCACCATTGTAGATTCCCAACAATAATTTGAAAAGGGTTCTAAATGTTTATTTTTCTACAACCTTGTCAACGCTTATTTTCCTCCTCTTTTTCCTTAATATTAGCAATCTAGTGAGTGTGTACCAGTAAAATATTATAGATTTCTTTTTGTTTCTTCAGTGACTAATGATGTGGGACATTTTTTTCATGTGCTTGTTGATCATTTTTACCTTCTTTGTAAATATTCAAGGTTGTGCTCAGGTTTTAACTGGATTATTTATTTGCTTTGACTTGTGAGAGGTCTTTATATATTCTGAATGCTAGAAATTTTATCAGCTATATATTGTATAACTGTTTTCTGTCATTCCCTGGGTTTCTTTTTCATTTGAGTTTTTGTACTGATAAAGTTCAAATTATCCATCATTTATTTGATTGTTTTAGGTTTCATCTAAGAAACTCTTGTCTAATCCATAATTATGAAGATCTATACTATACTTCTTTCTAAATGTTATATGGCTTTAGTGCTCATATTTATAATGTTTACCCGTTCTGAGATAATTTTTCTTTTGGGGGAAGAAGAAGGCATCCGAATTCATTTTTATGTATGCAAATATTCAGTTGTCCCAATAGCAGTTCCGCATTAAGTATTCATGTCACCCTTGTCAAAAATCACTTGACCATAAAAGTATGGGTTTATTTCAGTACTCTCTATTCTATTTCACTGATCTATTTTTCTATCATTATGAGAGTGCTATGTGATATATTGTAGCTTTGTTGTAAGCTTTGCAGTACATTTTAACATATTACTCTTGCAACATTGTACTTGTTTACCAAGATTTTTTTGGCTTTAAAATATGAATTTTTAAAAAATAAACTTGTTAATTTCTACAAAGTGGAAGTTGGAGTTTATAGAAATGCATTAAATCTCTAGATAAATTTGGAGATTTCTGCTATCTTCACAATATTTTGTCATGAATGTGTGTGTCTTTTAATTCTTCTTAAAATTTCTTTCAACAGTGTTTTATTTTTAGTATATATCTTATACTCCTTTGTAAATCTTTCTTAATTATTTTATTATATTTTAGTGCTATTGTAAGTACAATTAATTTCTACTTTCATCTTCAGTTGGTTCATTACTTTTACAGAGAAATACAATTCATTTTGTGTATTGATCCTATATTCTTCAACATTGCTAGACTCCTTTAATAACTTTCAAAGTTGATATTCTTTCTGCTTTTAAGATTTTTCTTTGTTTTTTTGTTTCTCAACATTTTGGCTGTGGTGTGTATACATTTGTGTATTAATATATATCCTACTTGGTACTTATTGGGCTTCTTGGTTATGAAAATCAATCATTTTTATACTGTTTGTGAAATTTTACATTTGACACTTGACTTTCTGAGGCTGACTTATTTCACTTAGTATGATGTTCTCCAGTTTTATCCATTTACCAGAAAATGACATAATTTCATTCCTCTTTAAGACTGATTGTAGGATCTCCAGTGGCACAGTCAGTTAGTGTGCAGTATTTATACAACTCCATTGTGTATATATACCACATTTTCTTTATATATTCATTTGTTAACAGGCACTTGGACTGGTTTCAAAACTTGGTTGTTATAAGTTGCACTGCTATAAATATTATTATGCATGTATAACTATTTTATATTAAATTTAGTTCTTTTAGATAAATACAAAGGAATGGTATGGCTGGTTTAGATGGTGGTTCCATTCCTAGTTTTCAAAGGAATCACCATACTAAATAAGCTACATTAGAAGCCAGACACAGAAAGTGAAGTATTGAATGCTTTTACCATAGGCAGAAGCTGAAGAGAAATAAAATCTTTTTAGCTTTTTTTTTTATTTAAAGAGGTAATCTATGAAAATATAAGGGAGAACAGTATAGTAGAGGAAGGGTATCAAAGGGAGGGAGAAGAATGGGATAGGTGAGGAACTACAGAGTGAAATTGACCAAACTATGTCATGTGCATATATGAATATATTACAATGAATCCACTTTTGTATCTATAATGTATCAATTAAATAAATTAATAGAAGACTAGTAGAGTAGAGGAAGGGGATCAGGAGGAGAAAAAAGGGAAGGGAAATGAGAAATAGTGGCATTTGAAAGGTAGCAAGTTATGTCACATGCATGTATAAATATGTCAAAATGAACTGCACTGCACTATTATGTTTAAGTACAATGCACTATTAAAAATATAAAAATAAAGTTCAAACTACAAAATCATAAATTATACAAATTTGAAAACATAAAATAAAAATAAATCATAATTTATTCAAAAATCTATATGTATGCATTACATATATTGTTAGTATTTTTATGAAATCTTTATTGTTACCTAGGCCACAAAAATATGATCATAGATGCTTATTTGGCTTTACGTGCAGGAGTTTTACTTAATAGCATATTGTAATTATATCTCCAAACCTCAACTAATTTGCATTCTTGGCAAATATTCAGAAAATACTTTATTTAATAACATCAACACTTTGCATTAAATGTAAAATCATTTGTAACCTTTAGAGGCAAATAATAACATTTATTATCTAACTGATATTTTTGTTAGGGGTGCACAAACATACTGTATTGTATTTTCAAAGTTTTCTTGTCTTTATTATTGCCATATTTATTTTATAAAATTTTGTCATGTGTGAGTTACATGAAGGGAAGAATGTTAATGCATATGCTCAAGACATTATCTCACATAAAGTTCTGTAAATATTGTCACCATCTCCAGTAGCCTTCTCAATTGGTTTAAATCAAGAGCAAGACTGGTAATATTAAAAATCATTGCAGAAAATATCCCCTTGTAATAGTAATCAAAATTACATATAACAAAATGCAACTTTATTCTAATGAAAACTCTTTGATACATGAGAACTTTCCAAACCGGATAAAGAAAAGCTAGGCAAACTACATTTTCTTTCTTTTACAATATTTTCTGCTGTTGTTATTGTTGTCGTTGTCATTTTGCTTTTAAAACTGTTTTATTAATGAATAATAGTTATACATAATATTAGGGTTCACATAATCATACATGTATGGAATATAGTTTCTTCTATTTCAATCCCCAGAAATTTCTCTTTATGGTTTTCCTTCGATTTATTTATTATTTTTTTAAAAGTGTGCATTATTTATAAACATACAGGAGAAATTCAGAGTGATATATTCATAATAGATACATACCATGATGTGGTCAATTTAACTCTGTAGTTCCTCACTTTCCTGTCCATCTTCTCTATCACCTTCCTTTACTGATCTCCCTTTTATTTTCTTCTTCTTTTATGGTGGGGGGGGTGGTTGTACCAGGGATTGAACTCAGGGGCACTGTACTATTGAGCCACATCCCCGGCCCTTTTTTATATTTTGTTTAGAGACAGGGTCTCACTGAGTTGCTTAGTGGCTGGCTTTTACTGAGGCTGGCTTTGAACTCATGATCCTTCTGCCTCAGCCTCCCAAGCCGCTGATATTACAGGCAAGCGCCACTATCCCCAGTTTTTTTCTTGTATTTTCATGGGATCCCCACACCATCCTTTGCAGGACAACATCTGTGACATGTGTGAGGACCTTCTCTAGACCTCTCAGCCAGGGAAGGAATAGGTCTGGCGTTGGGAACGCTCAGACAGACCACCAAATGCACATGACCTTCTCCTCTGCTCAAGGAAAGGTCCCTCAGAGTAGCACCGGAGATGGACATAACCTCTTAGGAACTGAGCAGCCTATGTGCCCCCACCTTCATTCTACTTGGGGAAAAACTTTCTATAGAATTTCTTCGATGGCCTCCTGATATAATAAAGCAGGCTCAGGCCCCTTTATGTGTTAGAAGCTGGATCCATCTGGTCGGCTTGCCCGTCCTGCCCCCACTTTGAAACTGCTTTCTGTGTTATTTTGCTGTTCTATTTTCTTTTATTTTTCAGCCAGCCCATTCCACAGGAGGGGAACCCCATTTCCACCACCCATGCAGGATGTGGGCAGTAGTTCCCCCTCCTCTGCTTTTTTTTTTTTTTTTCCTCTAGCTTTGGCATATGAGAACAAATATTTGACTCTTGACTTTCTGAGTTTGGCTTATTTCACATAATATGATATTCTTTTATCTATTTGCCAGCAAATTCATAATATCATTCTTTTTTACAGCTGAGTAAAACTCCATGGATATAACCACACTTTCTTTATCCACTTATCTATTGACAGTCACCAGGGCTCATTCCATGACTTGGCTATTGTGGATTGTGCTTCTATAAACATAGATGTGCCTGTAATGCAGAATAAATACCAAGGAGTGGGATAACTGGATTATATGGTGGTTCCATTCCTAGATTTTTGAGCAATTTCCATACTCTCCAAAACAGTAGTACTAATTTGCAGTCTTACTAATAATGTATGAGTGTGCCTTTTCCCCAAATCCGTGTCAGTATTTATTATTATTTCCACTCTTGATGATTGCCATTCTAACTATAGTGAGATAAAATCTGAATATGGTTTGGATTTGCATATCCATGATTGCTTGGAATATTGATCCTTTTTCCATATATATGTTGTCCATTTGTATTCCTTTGTTTGAAGAAATGCCCATTTAAGTCTTTTGTCCATTTATTGATAGGGTCATTTGTTTTTCTGCTGTTAAGTTTTTTTGAGTTCTTTATATATTTTGGATATAAATCCCCTGTTTGTTGAGTAGCTGGCAAAGATTTTTCTCCCATTTTTTAAGCTCTCCCTTTATGTTCTCCATTCTTTCGTTTGATGTGCAGTTTCATAATTTGATGCTGTCCTATCTACTGAATCTTGGGTTTATGTGTTGTGCTGTAAGGGTCTTGTTCAGGAAGTGAGTGCTTGCATCAATATGTTGCAGTGTTGAATCTGTTTTCTTCTAGCAGTTGCAAAATTTCTGGTGTGATTTTTAGGTCTCTGATCCACTTTAAGTTGACTTTTCTGCAGTGTGAGAGATAGAGATCTAATTTTGTTCTTCTACATATGGATATCCAGTTTTTCCAGCACCATGTTTGATTGTTTGTTTGTTTTAAAGTCTATCTTTCATCCAGTGTATGTTTTTAGCAATGTTGTCAAGTATCAGATTACTTTATCTATGTGAGTTTGTCTTCATGTCTTCTATTCTTTTATATCCTTAATTATGGGAAAGTGAAGAATTTCTTGCTAAGTTCAGTATCCAGAACAGATGACTCCTCTCAACACTTCTACTCAATTTTACTTGTAATTCTAAGCAGTGCAATAAGCAGGGAAAATAAATAAAAGACATCAATATTGGAAAGGAAGAAGAAAAATTTATTTGCAGATGGTGTGAACATCTGTGTAGAGAATTTTAAGACATCTATCAAAAACTATTAGAGATACTAAATATGTTTACCAAAATTCCAAGGTACAAATTTAATTTATAAAAAATTAACTGTCTCATGTGTAGCATGTCAGAAAGGTCATAAAAAAAGCTTGTTATAAAACCTAAGATTTGACACACATGTAATATTTTGCTATATCACGAACACAGGATCTAGAGCAGGTCGGTGAACCACCATCTGCCTCTCATGCACCATTCAGTATGCTTCTATTACTAGGCCTCTAATGAAATGATGACAGTTAAATTTGTTGGGAAGTATACAATGGTAAACACACAACTAGGATTATTAAAGCTATCATTTAAAAATAAAAATAAATCATTCAATTAAATTAAATAAATCATGTTTCTATAAACAAACAATAAAAAATTAAAATTGAAATTAAAATTAGTACTTTGTATATGGAGCATGACAATCTAAAATACTTAAGAGAGTTCATAACCCACTTGAATCTAATGTATGAAATATGATATGTCAAGAGCTTTGTAATGTTTTGAACAACCAATAAAGAAAAGAAAAAAAGGAAAAAGAAAAAAAATAAAATACTTAAGAGTAAATATGATAAAAGTTTGAAAGTTTATACTTTATAATCTGATGTTATCACTTTAGAAGATTTAAATGTATAAAGAGATAGGAAGCACTTGTGAATTAGAAGACAATATGATTAGAAGGTCAATTCTTTCAACATTGACTCAATAGAATTCCTGAGTAGGCTTTGTTTAGTTGCTGACAATAGTAATGAAGTCCACAATTACTGAGGTAGAAATAGGCAATTGAGATAAACGGAACACAATAGTGAGTTTAGAAATAGATGCACATACATAAATGACAATTAATTTTGGACAAAACATACAGGCAATTCTTTTATTTCTTAAGAAAAATAGTTTTGTCAGTAATTGGTGAAAATTACTGAAATATTTAGAAATTTCATACATTAGACAAGTGAGCAAACCAAACTTTGATATACATTTATTACATCCAAAAATTAACTCAAAATATATCATATATTTATATGTAAAATGTAAAACACAAATTTCTAGATAGATATTCAGAAAAATATGAACTTGAGATAGAAATACTTGGACTCCAGAAGTATGTTCTATGTATTCTATGTAATAAAAAATGATAAGTAGAACTTCATATGCATTAACAAGTTGTACTCATAGAACATTAAGTAAATGAAAAATAAATTTAATTCACATACTAAATAACACATGCAAAATATTAAGAAACACCTCATGAAAGAGATTGCAAACAAACACCTAAGAGATATTCAGCACCATTAGTAATTAGGAGAATGTCATTTAACCACAGTGATATACTGCTGTATACCTATTAGAATAGTTAAAATTATAAGGACTTCTGAGGAAGATTGTCCCACTGCTAATAAAATATAAAATGATATTATTAATAATAATGATGTGTGTATGGATGGATTTATGTACATATGTATCTGTTTATCTATGTTGGTCAGCTTTTTGTCACTATAACTAAAATACCTGACAAAAACAACCTGAGATGAAGAGAAGTCTATTTGCAGCTCTTGGTTTTAGAGGTCGCTGTCCATGGTTAGCCAACTTCATTGCTCTGGCCCTGAGGTGAGGAGGAACATCATGGCAGAAGGGTGTGGTGGGAGAAAATTGCTCATTTCATCTAGCCAGGAAGTGGAGAGAAAGAAAGGAATGAGCTGTGAACAGAAAATAAAATTCTGGAAGTATGCCTGTAGTGACTTATTTCCTCCAGTCAAGTTTCACCTGAATGATTACAATGGCCACCCTGTAATCATTCAAATTATTAATCCATCAAATGGCTTAACCCTTTGAGTGGCTTATAGCTCATATAATCTAATCATTTCATCACCTGCATTCATGGAGGAGCTTTTGAGAGACACTTCATACCAAACCAAATCAACATTATATATATAAATATTATGGAATTTAAATAATAGCAGAAGTATACACATTAATTGTAGGTCAATGACATATTTCACAGTTTGATAGTACCTTAAAACTTTAAAAGTAGGTCCTAATTTTCATATTCCAAGTGTTTATTAAAAATAAGTGAAAGTGTATATGTACAAAAGATTTTATATCTATATTAATAGCATCTCTTTTTGTAATGTCCCCCAAATTGCTAACATATCCAAAGTGTCCATGAGTAGAAGATGGGTAAGCACATGATGATATATTAATACAATGGAATTGTACTCAGTGATGAAAAGGAATGGACTTTTATTTATGAAATTATAAATATGGAAGAATCTCAAAAACATTATCCTGAGTGAAAGTAATTAGACAACTATGTATGGTTACAATTACATGCTATTTTAGAATATTCAAACTAGCATATATGAAAGAAAGTAAACCAAAGGGTGTCTCATAATGGATATGAATGAGGGAAGGGAAAGGATTTTAAAAGAGTACTTTGGGTTGTAATGGATATGCTCATTATCTTGATTGTAGTGATTTCAAGTCATGCACATATATCAAATTTATCAAATTATATAATTTAAATAATAGCATTGGTATGTGTGTGTATGTGTGTGTATAATAGCAGTTGTGTGTGTGTGTGTGTATAATTATAGGCCAAATATAATCTCAAATTTACATAATATAATCCATGAATTAAATGCTGTTTATATTACTATTATAGTATAATTTTTAATATAGGCCTTATATTTAATTATTATGGGATAAGGAAATTAATCTGTACAAATAAAACATGAGCCACTAATTATCTATGTTGATTAGTATAATGAAACAGTAGGAAAATTTAGTTGATTTTGATTGGCGGGATTTAAGGCAATTAAGAAATAGCATGCAGTTTTCAGAGAAATATGTGTATTAAGTACTGATATGTTTTGTGTGCTGCTAGAAGAATGAAGAATTTAGTGTATTTAAACTCTATATTGTTTGAGGTCACCAACTAAGATAATCAACATACTTTATAAAGAAACATTTCATACATCCACAATATGTTCTAAATGTATATTAAATAAGCCTAGAAAAATGCCTGTCACATGGTAGACACTCAGTAAATATTTATTGAATAAGTAGGGATTGATGACTTTAATAATCATTTTTGAAATATATAATTAAATTTTACAATGTGGTACTTGAATGCCAATTAGAATTAACATTTTTGCATGGGCTAACTATTCAAAAGTTGCTTCTTGGCTTACCTATAAGAGATTTTTTTTTCTCTAACAATATGATTTTTCATTCTCCCATCCAGAGTTTTTCTCTTTAATTTTCCCTTGCTTCTGAACTGTTTAGTGATAGTATCTTGACTACCTCCCTGGGTACCCTATTTGATTGCCTCATTGACCTCATGACTAAGAATTCCTTGGTCTTATCTAGCTTAAGCATTCTCTCTTCATGTTTCGGGCCATTACTTCTTGTCTTACCATCTTTAACTATCTTGAGTAATTCTTCCCCTCAGGAATTTTAGCTATCCATAAATATAAAAAGAAAAAGACATATCTCATTGCTGACAGTTTGTGAAAATTGAGACAACTATATTCGATAGATAGCAGTACTCCAGGGCTTGCAAAGAGCTGAGCTGTCAGAAAAATTCCCTGTTTTGCTGAGGTGAGGCAAGGTCACTATATTTTGATGTGCATAGCTCCCTGAAGCTATTTTTCATTTACCAAACAGATAATGTTTTAATTTGTGCTCTTGCCTCTTAATTCATCTGCTTCCTTTTTGACTATATCCATATGTATTGCTGCTTTTCTTTAAATGATGTTAAGAAAACAAGGAAAAGAGGAAAAGAGATGCAGAAATTTTTTTCTCAGAAATTATTAAAATGACATCATTTTGTCTCACTTTTTTTACTTTTTAAAGAATTGTTTTTCTTTTGTTTTGAAGTTTTTATTAAAATCAAGAAATGATCATATTCAAAGGACCTAAAAACAGCATACTAAGGGACACAGCCACATCAATGTTTATAACAGCACAATTCAAAATAGCTAAACTGTGGAGTCGACCTATATGTCCTTCAGTGGATGAATGGATTAAAAAATGTGGCATACATACACAATGGAATTTTACTCAGCAATAAAAAAGAACAAAATCATGGCTTTGCAGGTAAATGGATGGTGTTGGAGAAGATAATGCTAAGTGAAGTCAGCCAGTCCCCAAAAAAACAAATGTCAAATGTTTTCTCTGATATAAGGAGGTTAACTCATAGTGGGGTAGGGAAGGAGAACATGGGATGATTAGATTAATTCTACATAGGGAAGAGGGGTGGGAGGGAAAGGGAGGGGGCAGGGGATTAGCAAGAATGGTGGAATGTGATGTTTCCAAATAAGGAAACTTAAGGATATTAAGAATATATTATATGCACTGAACCCAACATATATGTATATTTCCTGGTAAAAAAAGTACTTGTTCTTAAAAGTTTAGATGTTGAACCACTTAAATGTCTTGGCTCATCAAATTTCACTCTAAGGTCTCCACTATATACCACAAATCAATTCAAATCCATAGTGTCAGAAACTCCATCCAATTTAAGCAGTTCCCTGACTTGTAAGGCCACTTTCAAATCACCTAGTCTAGGTTCTAAAATTCTGAATATTAGTCTCTGGTAAATAAGCATATGAAAAATGTGCTCAACATCATATGCTATGAGGCAATTGCAAATTGATTAAAGAGATATCATAGGTTTGGGACTGCAAGAGGTGGAATGAATAGGTAAAGCACAGGAATTTTTAGAGCAATAAAATTATTATATTATATTTGACACATTGCACATTTGAAAAAGCCCACAGAATTTTATAGCCCACAGTGAAACAATGAAACTATCAAGTTTAGTAAATAATAATGAATCAATATTGGTTTGCTAATTATAAAAAATCATACTACACCAATGCAAAATGTTCACAGTAATAGAAATGGTGCAGGTGAAGGGACTATATGTAAACTATCTGGAGTGTCTCATCAATTTTTCTTTAAACTTTTATAACAAATGAAGTTGATTAATAGCTGACTTCAAACCATCGGTTTCTATTGAGTAACAGACAATGCTGTCAACATTGGATTTACAATAACTGTTTGTTTTGATTGTCTTGCTTGAAAGAACACACACACACAAATCTGGGTGTGGGAAAGGGCATGAAGGAGAATGCTGAGTCTTCTCAGCTGTAGTAACTTCTCTACATGGAGAAGGATACTTAGCTATCATGAAAAATATGGTGTTTATTTAAAAAAGAAAGTACTAGTGTGAGATGAAATCTGCAAGTAGTATATTTGTTGACCAATTATATATCTTTTTCTGAGAAGTGTCTGTTCAGCCCCTTAGCCCATTTATTGATTGGATTGTTTGTTTATTGGTGATAATTTTTTGAGTTCTTTATATCCTGGAGGTTAGTGATCTATCTGACATGCATGTGGCAAAAATTTGCTCCCCAAATGTAGGCTCTCTCTTCACGTCCTTGATTGTTTCTTTTGCTGAGAAGAAGCTTTTTAGTTTGAATCCATCCCATTTATTAGTTCTTGATTTTATTTCTTGAGCTTTAGGAGTCTTGTTAAGGAAGTCAGGGCCTAATCCAGTGTGATGAAGATTTGGGCCTACTTTTTCCTGTATTAGGTGCAGGGTCTCTGGTTAATTCCTAGATCCTCGATCCACTTTGATTTGAGTGTTGTGCATGGTGAGAGATAGGTGTTTAGTTTCATTTTGCTGCATATGAATTTTCAGTTTTCCCAGCACCATTTGTTAAAGGAACTGTCTTTTCTCCAATGTATGTTTTTGGCAACTTTGACTAGTATGAGATAACTGTATTGATCTGGGTTTGTCTCTCTCTGTCTTATATTATGTACCACTGGTCTTCATGTCTATTTTTGTGCCATTTTTGTTACTATAGCTTTTTAATATAATTTAAAAGTGATGCCTCCTGCTTCACTTTTCTTGCTAAGTATGGTTTTGGCTATTCTGGGCCTTATTTTTCCAAATGAATTTCAGAATGGCAGTTATCAGGAATACAAAAAACAATAAGTTTTGGTGAGGATGTGAGTAAAAAGGCACACTCATATATTGCTGGTGGGACTGTAAATTAGTGCAACCAATCTGGAAATCAGTAGGGATATTCCTTAGAAAACTTAGAATGGAATACCACCATTTGACCCAGTTATCCCACTCTTTGGTTTATACCCAAAGGATTTAAAAACAGCATACTACAGTGACATTGGAACTTCAATGTGTATAGAAGCTCAATTCACAATAGCTAAACTGTGGAAGCAACCTAGATGCCCTTCAATAAATTAAAGGATAAAGAAACTGTAGTATATATACACAACAGAATATTTCTCAGCTTTAAAAGAGAATACAATTGTGGCATTTTCAGGTAAATTTATGGAGCTGGAGAATATCAAGCTAAGTGAAGTAAGCCAATGCCAGAAAACCAAAGGCCAAATGTTTTAATAAATGTATGCTGAAACATACTGGGGAATGGGGTTTGGGTAGAATGGAGGAACTTTGATTGGGTCAAGGGGAGGAAAGAAAGGTGAGGCAGTATGGGGGTAGGAAAGATGGTGGATGAGATGAATATCATTACCCTAAGTACCTGTATGGCTGCACATGTGGTACAACTCTACATTATGTACAACTAGAGAAGTGAAAAGCTGTGCTCCATTTGTGTACAATAAATTGAAAACTTTTCTGTTATCATGTATACCTGATTAGAACTAATAAAAATAGATTTAAAATAAAGAACTAAAACTGTGCAAGTTTGAAATATATGTGGTACAAAATATGTACTATTTGTAATATTAATTCTTATTTTTTAATATTAATATTATTGTATATGGAAATAAAAATATCAAATAAATATGAAATATATAATTTTATATGCCTACATAATACTCAACAGTAAGTACAGCAATTTTGTTAATTAAAACTTGAGTCACAAACGGTTATGTTTTGGTGGAATGACTATTTTGTCACAAAAAATGTTCTGAATTACTGTTGGTAATAAAAAGCAGACCATTTGCAGCATGTTTTGTTGGTTTGTTTTTTGTTGTTGTTGTTTTTTTTCAGACTATACAACTCCTACTCTTTGATACATCATTGTTTTAAAGGATTCCCTATAATAGTCACAGATTATTCTGAATGACAAAAGAATAACAATAAATAAAAGAATTAGACACTTTCAGTGTTTAGAAAAAAATCTCTTTAGATAGTCAAAGGAATTTTAACTAAGACTTTCCTCTCTGGCTAGCCTTCCACTTTTATTAACTAATTGGCTAGTAGCTAGAACTAATTGATAGATATAGCAGTGTAAACTTCATCACGAGAGACAGCTCTCAGGGAATACATGACTGTGTAAATAGAGTGCTTGATTAAGTTGCAGAGCCCCAGGGAGCAGCCTGGACTCTGGCTATGTAAATATAACAGATGGCTAAGCAAATGCTGCCCTGCTCTAAGACTAGGTTTATTGTAGTAATTCTGTTTTTATAGAAGATTTAAGAGGCAGACTATCTAACTTTTCAAAGCCAAACCAGGTATTGACAATATTGTTCTGTCACAGAAATTATTTGTGAATAGGCTGGAATTTTTTCAAGTTAACATCTTGTAGAGAAAACTACATTGTTTAAATATTCACAATAGTTGTGTTTCATATGTACTCAAAAATGTTTTTACAGAACAAAGTTGTGAAATAATGGCTCAGATTAAATTATTAGATGATGCTGATGCCACTTAGTAAATGACAGAATTGGTAAATAATTATCATTTACAAACAGCTTATGAATGCTCTTTTGATGTTCAGATATGATGTATGTTCTTATTTACTTCTATTTAATCTTCACCTCAGTGTATAAGTTAGTTACAGTTAACTTTTATCTTAAACTGATGAAACTAAGGTTAAGACAGAAAAGAGACAATTTTATAAAGAAAAAAACCAAGGCAATACTGGAGTAAACAAATACTGGATAAGTACTGGAGCATGGTGGTTGTTTAATGCTTTTCTTATGAAGATATTAATTATGAAGATATTTGGAAATTGGTAGCTTTCCATTTCTCTCCTTCATAAGACTGAATAAATAATATAAATTAGGAAAAATGTGTAGGATTGATACATTTTTGGTATCACTTGCTTATTTGCATTAAGAACTCAGAGGTAGGAAATCATGGAAAGAAATTTCCATGGGAAAGTTAGAAATTGTAGAAAATTATTGTATAAACTATACAGAGAAGAATAGAGTCTAAATACCACCCCCAGGCAACAGAATAAAGTCTTAGAATATCCTAAAACTTAGGTTTGTTTCAACTTCAAATAATAGGTTTCAATCACTGCTATAGCTGACAATGTTTATTAGAAACCATATTAGGTTGGAAAAAGAACTGATGTCATAATGTCATACATTCTAATGTACAAAGACTTACTGTGGATGGAAAAAGGGGCTTGATCACTTGAAGCTTATAGTTTAAGGCATTATTACCTGCAAATTACCTGATGAGAAGGTACATCAAGTGCTCTTGTTAAAAACAGGGATTGTTAAATTGTCTCCTGGAAAGTATAATTCAATTTGTTGGAAAGGACATAGGAAACCACATTTTTAATAAGTACCTCACATGCCTACATCAGGTCCAGTGGATTTTTAAATCTTGGTCCAGTGGACTCCTAAATAACTTATAGTTAAAACACAAAGCAAAATTACTTTGAACTAGAGTAATTGCATTTGAGAAAATTATTAAAGAAAATGTAACTTAAAAGGGCATCATTATTTATTTAAAAATTTATTTTATTGTAATGTCCACAATTATAGTGTTCATTTTTTAACAATTTATTTTAAGATTTTACAAATTATATCTTTTTTTTTCTAATCTGCTAATGGGATTCCTACTGAAACTACTGTCATCTGGGGCTGACAGGGAAGAAGATAACCAATGGTGTAGAATGCTACACAACACTATGCCTGAGAGCATGTGGTCTTGAATCCAAGGCCTCCTCATAAGAACTGTCTACTTTCATGTAGTCATTCTATTTGTCTTCTTGGAGTCCCAAAATCATAGCTATGGAACTTCTGCAATGGTTATACTGGTGACACATAGGAGGTATCAGATTTGTCTGTGCATGTACATATGCACATATGTGTGTGCAGGGATAGTTCACAGAAAATAATAAGGAACAATTTGTTTAAAACTGTAGTCCCATGGTCATTCAGAGTAGGATCAACTTCGATTATGGAAAAGTAAATTAGCATTGTTATGCCACACAGAAAATTTTAGTTTGTGGGTATGTCTTTCATTTAAGAAGAAAAGAAGAAGAAGGAGAAGGAGAAGGAGAAGGAGAAGGAGAAGGAGAAGGAGAAGGAAAAGGAAGAACCCTTGCACAAAAGTTTAAATCTTGTCTTGTTGCCAGACAGATATATAAGAGACATTTAACATCTTATGGGAAGGAAATTACCTAAACCATAGGTCACATCTAGTTTTATGCTGCATGGTCAGCAACTAATATAGCTGTCTAGACATAATTATTTTAACAGATGAGAAGTGTTGCCTTAATTCTCTATTAGGAGGTCTAACATTATGGTTTGAAAGTGTACTTAATTTCTTAAAGAAAAATATTCTAAGCAAGCTCTCAATCTATTATATACAAACATGCCTGGTATTTCT
This sequence comes from Callospermophilus lateralis, assembly GCF_048772815.1. Taxonomy (NCBI): domain Eukaryota; kingdom Metazoa; phylum Chordata; class Mammalia; order Rodentia; family Sciuridae; genus Callospermophilus; species Callospermophilus lateralis. Next base: position 100,424,769 of record NC_135312.1, on the reverse strand, counting down.
ATTGAAATGAAAATAAACAAATGTATTATTTTTAGGTACAGTAACGCATCAGTGCATTTTAAACATTACATAGCTGTGTACAGTGGAGGATACTCTAAATGCCTTTTTAATGGAACTATAAAGAAGTAAAATGTATTTCAAAACAAGGCATTGTGAAAGTTTTACTTTACTGTAATGCAGAATAACAGACTACAAAGAAAGAAAATTACCTATACATGACAAGAAAATAAACAGGTAAACTTCACCAGATGGAAAACCTACAATCAAAAAACAAAATATTGTTCGTAGAAACAGTTAAAACTGAATTCATAAACTGCAGTTCTCCCAGATTTCAACAGTAGCAATAAGATCCAATAAATGTTTTCAAAGATGATTGATTGAATTTTAGAAGCCATTTTGACCTTGTAAAGAACAATATTTGTTGCCATTAAAATAATGAAGTTGCCAAGAGAATTAGTAAAAATTTTTCATATATCAAAAGGTCTTCCTATGTAAGACAACTTATATAAAAGAGATGACTAAAGTTGAAGTCAAACATGAAAACTGAGGACAGAAGAAGAAAAGTAATTAGAACTGTCTCAGTGATAGGAAAACAAATTGGAGCACATTGAAATACTGATTAGCTCTTTTCTTCTTTTCTTTCTCCTTCTAAAGTATTATGGAAAATAAGATAATTTGAGTTTTTCTCTAATCCATTTTTATAGCTTGGAATGTATGGTGGCTTCATTATAAGGTGAAATTACAGTAGAGAGTATTTTCCTTGCTGAAAAGCCATCATGGGTTCCTGGAATAGCCAGAGATTCTTTTTTCTCCCTGTTTTTCTGTAATATTAGATGAGTTTTAACTGAAGGGAACATTGAAGAAAGCCTGGAAGCACTAGAACCCCTGAACTGCTGAAAGAATTGCTACATTAATTATGCAGAAGTCGAGGAGCATAAATTTGTCTGAATTGCAGTTATTTTTTAAAATATAGATTTCAATTCATTTGAAGAAGTTAAAGATACTGAAAAATGAATAGTCCATAAGGATGTTTGATGTTGCTATTAAATTTTTGAAAAAAATGTTTAAAAATAATCCATAAATATTCAGAAAAAATAGAAAATTCACAGTGGATATTTATTCATTTTGAATTAACTCTAATATTTGCATTGCAAAAGGAACTTTTTGATGTGACTATAGGTATCTATTCCAAGTGGCTAAAAGAAAGCTGGCTTCTTTTTAGTCTTGGTCCCTAATCATCTTAAAAGGTCTTAGTATAAATCTTTTTAGTGAATTTTCTTTCTTTCCTTTATTTCAATTGATAGTGTGTGTGTGTGTATATATATATATATATATATATATATATATATATATATGATAAAATATAATTTTTTGATACATACATGTATTGCATAATATATGAATTGAAGTATTTGACATATCCATCACCTCACATATTCATTGTGGTAAGAACATTTAAAATCCACTCTTCCAGGTGCTTTAAAATATTGGATATAATATTGCTAACCATAGTTACTCCACTATGCAAATGAACAGCCACTCTTAAGCTTCCTAACTCTAACTCTGTATCATCAATCAATCTCACCTATTTCCTCTACCCAAGCCATCCATGACCTCTGGTATGTATTCTTCTATTCTCTAATTTTATGAAATCAGCCTTTTTGGAGTCCACATATGAGCGAAACCATGCAAAGCTTATCTCTCTGTGCCTGGCTTATTTCACTTAACATCATGTGCTCTAGTTCTATCCACCATGCCACAAATGACAGGATTTCACTCTTTTTTGGCTGAATATATTCCCATGTGTATGTGTGTTTGTGGTGTGTGTGTATGTGTGTGTGTGTGTGTGTGTGTGTGTGTGTGTGGTATGAACACACATACAGCACATTTTTCTTATCCACTTTTCAGTTGACAAAACACCAAGATTGATTTTATATCTTGGCTATTGTGAACAGTGAGCCAATAAATGTGAGATTGCAGATGTGTCTTTGACATATTGATTTCTTTTCCTTTGAATATATATCTAGTAATGGTATTACTGAATAATGTGGTAGTTCTATTTTTAAATTTTCTGTAGAAACACCATACTGTTTTGCATAAGAGCTATACATATTTACATTCCCATCAACAGTGTATGGGAGTCCTCGTTTTTCCACATCTTAGCAGCATTTGTTATTTTTTTTTCCTTTGGATTATAGTCATTCTAATTAGATTAGGGTGATACTGCATTGTGGTTATTAATTTACATTACCCTGGTGGTTAGGGATGTGCATATTTTTATATAGTTGCTGATCATTGCTATGTCTTCTTTTGAGAAGGGTCTTTTGCCAATTTTCAAATGAGTTATCATTATTATTTGGTTATTGAGCTGTTTGCATTCCTTAGAGTTTTCATTATAAATACTCGCCAAGTGCAAACTTTGCAAGTATTTCCCTATTTAAGTTGTCTCTTCACTCTGTTAACTGTTTTTTTGTGCAGAATCACTTTAGTTTGATGTAATTCCATTTGTCCAGTTTTACTTTTGTTGCCTGTGCTTTTAAACTCTTATTTTTAAAAATGTACTTGCCCAGACAAATATCTAGAAATGTTTCCCTTATGCTTTCTTCTGGGAGTTTTATTGTTCTGGATTTTACATTTAAAGCTTTAATTAATTTTGAGGTGAAGGATATGTTCTAGCTTCCTTGTTCTACATGGCAGTATCCAATTTTCCCAGAACCAATTGTTGAAGAGACTATCCTTTCTTCATTGACTGTTCTTGTCAACTTAGATAACAAATTGGCTGTAGATGTGTGGATTTGCTTCTGCGTTCTCTGTTCCATTCCACTGGTCTGCTGTCCAATTTTATGCCAGTACCTTGCTTTTTTGGTTACTGCAGCTTTGTAGTGTATTTTGAAATCAGGTAGTATGGTATCTCCAGTTTTGTTCCTTTTATTCAAGATTGTTTTGGCAACTCAGGATCTATTCTGATTTCATAGATTTTAGGATTATTTTCTATTTCTGTGAAGAATGTCATAGGTATTTCAATAGAAATTACATTAAATCTGTAGATCATTTTGGGTAGTATAGATATTTTAAAATATTAATTCACCCACTATGTAAGAATATCTTCATTTTTTTTTTTGTCTTTTTCAACTTTTTTCATCCATGTTTTAGTTTTCAATGTGGGGATCTTTCACCACTCAGTTCAAGCTATTTGTAAGTATTTTAGGTTTGTTTGTTTGTTTTCCCCAAAAAAGAATCTTCCTAAAAGGTCACCAATAAAAAGAAAAGTTATATAAATGGATTTATGGAAGTAGAAGTGGCCTCTTCTTCCCATAATGGCAAGTAAAGCATCTGTGAAATTTATGTTTTTAACTTTATTGCTTTTCTAATTCCTGGTTTCCTTTGATGGGGCTTCTATTAAAGGAAATTATAAGGGTTTTGATAAACCTTGACCTATGGCGTATACATGGTCAATTTGTGTTCTTCAAAATGGTAGATTAGCAAGTAAAGAATTTATTATGATGGCATAGACAATTGATCCTAATTACCCCTAGGAGTTACAATGCTTGTTACATAATGGAAACAGGGAAGAGTCTTACATAAACTCAGATAATTCATTGAGCTCCTTTTTATATTTCATCCAGAATTCTGAAAGCATAGATGGGCAACTTAAGCAATCATAGCCAAAGAAGAACACAATGTTAAGGGAGCTGAGACATCTCCAGGATGGGTTATTTCATTGACAATCAATCAAAGCTAACACAAATGCTGAGCTAAGATAAGTGTATCCCAGAATGAATCACAGAGGACAGAGAGCACACTTTTCAAATATAGCCTCAAAAATAAGGGTCTTGATCATAAATGCAATTTCTCCCATTTACTATGTTAAAAATCTTTCAGTGAGAAATTTAAACAACAACTTTGAGCAGCCAGTTGAGGGGAAAGAATGAATCTAATATGGAACAATTGTGTATCTGAGATGTGCAATAAATGGACTGCAGTTGATGCTATTGTGTCCCGCAGCACTCAGCACCTATTGTTTCTTGCAGTAGGTTGATTCCACTGCAAGGTGTGTAACTCTGCACCTGAGAGATTCTGTATAGTCATGAGGAAAATTTGCTGTTGTGGCACAGTCTGGATTTCTAGTTGGAAATTATTTTAAACGCAAACTTTTACAATTGTAAGCAATTGCTATAGTAGTATAGGCCACTTCTGAACAATTTGGGAGAACACTGAGGTGTGTTCTCCTCCATGAAGTATTCAGTGCGACTACCCCACACTTTTCACAGGAATAACTTACTCATGAACGCACCAATTATGGTGACTTTTCCTTTCCTGTCCTACTCTCCAATTCTTATGCTTGTACTACTTGAGATCATCTCTGACATGAACTGGCTCCTCAAGACTTAAACTCAAGGTCTATCTGGGAAGAAATCAATTTAAGTATCTGTGTATACACCTTATTTCATTCTATTCTATGAATTTATTTTAATGCCCATAACACACCATCCAGAACCTACCAGCCTGGTAAGACCTGGGCATAATTTCTGTAAAGCACAGCTAACGTGTCAGTTTGGGATGACATGCTACTTGAAAATAGACCACTAACAGTAATGTATAATAACATCTATTTTTCTTTCCATCATCAAAGATGATCCATATTTAGTATTATCATTGAACTGACTTTCAAAGTATTTTGTCCATTATGTGCATGCCTGTCTTTGTATTCTACATTATAAAAAATGAGTCACATTGAATGAAATCTTCATGAAATTACTTTATATTATTAAAATTAAAAATATTAAGCTTGTATTAATTTAATTAATTTTCACTACTATGCAATATTCTTCTTGTGAACTATCATAGCTGATTTATCTCATTTCCTATTATGCCATTTTAGGTATTTAGATTATTTCTGAGTGTGAATACTATTGTTTTGAATACCCTTGTTTATCTTTCTATCATTCAACTAAAATATTTTATTGACAATGTGTCTATAAGTTGATGTATTTTATAGAATTTGTTAAATTTTATAATCAAATTTTATATATTTTCAAAATAATATTTTTAATTTATATGTATAAATATCTACTCTTAAGAGCTCTTGTTAAATCATATTTCTGGAAACATTTAATGTTGTCATATTTATTAATTTTGACAAATAAGCTATGTTGAAATGGTATCATAACTGTATTGATTTATATTTCCTTAACATATAATAAAGAAGAGTTTTTATTAATTTGTTTATGTGCCATGTATGTTTCTTTTACCCTAAAAGTAAAAACTAAATGTATATTTACCCATTTTCCTATAGCATTATTATTCTTGGCAAATTTGTAGGAATTATTTATACACTATTGGTACTAAACCTCTATTGATTATTTTAAATATCATACCCAGTGTTTTGCTTTATTTTCAACTAGTTTAATGCATATTTTGATGACTATCTGTTATTTATATTAATATAATCAAATAAGAGTTTTTAGAATTTATTTAAAAATGCTCATGATACCCCTATAAACAGAGTGGTTTTGTTAGGAATTTTACCTTTTTATAAGTTTAAATTTTGACATATTTATCCTTAATATATTTATCACTTAATGCTATGTCAAATGCAAAGTGTTATTCCTATTTCGTTTTTCTATCTTTGTAATTTTTTTTACTTTTATTTGAAACAGCTCATCCTGAACTCACTAATCTGCTATATTACCTCTGTCACATCGAACTTGACATTTGAGGGTCTTTATCTGGACAATCTATTCTATTGCTGTGGTCATTTTGTATGTATCTTTATCAGTATTCTACAGTTCTAATTATTCTTATTTCATGATGTGCATTAATATTTGACAGAGACCACTAACCTTAGTCGTGTTCTTCTGTCTATAATCTTCCATATATGATTGCCAATTTCCACCAAAAATATTCTTTGAAAAACTTTGAAATCTAAAGGCTTCTAAGTAAATCAAGAATAAAGAGAAAAAGATAAAAGATGGATTGAAAACAACTTAGAGCTAGAATAATAAGAAAAATAAGCACAAATAATCTTCTGGGATGCCACATGGTCATAGTTGTTTTTGAAAGAGAAGTTGAAACATTAATAAAATCAGTAGCCTAAATGACATGTTAGTTGAAGAATAAACACATTGCAGAAAGATAATAAAAAACAAAATGTAAATCAATAATAGATTTAAGTTCTTCAAGCATTAGATTGACTTTTAAAATATTTTAACCATTATTTGCAATGCTGGTTAATTTCTATTTATTTTATTGATTTACAAATAATTTCATTTCAATTCATATGTGAAATGACATAAAAGCAAATCTTTTAAGAAAATGGCTAATATAAAAAACAATTTTTTAAAATTATGGTTACTAAAACATTTCATGTAATATGTACTTAATTGTGTCTAAAATATTGTGTGATTTTGAATATTTTTAGTCCTGAAGAATACTTGAGAAAGAAGTCAGGGAGAAATTTTTGAATACACATAAACAGATAAAGAGAGAAATAAATAAGAATTAAAGAAATATTAAAATGAAAGGGAAGTTTCAGTTGGTTTTATTTGAGATTGTACATCTCGTCCAGAAATTTTTAAAACTTTGTAATTTAACTTTATGTGCCACAAAATAATTTTAGAATGCAATTTATACAAATAAATGCAATTAAAGTGTATTTAATAGACTTACACAATTATATGACTAAAATTTTTAAAAATCCTAATTTTTGGTGGTTCTACTTAAATCCAGCATTAAGTATATATAGACTTTTTAAAATTATGCCATTACTGAAACTTTAGAGATATCCTTGTTTTTAGATATTTATGACCTTCTTAATCTCATATTAACATATACTATTGTTCATATGAAAAATAGCATCTTCTCCTTTACTACTTGCTGTACTTCAAGTCTTCAGCATTTTGTTTTCTTCATCTCTTTTTTCTTCTTGTTTTGTTTTTCATTTTATAAATTGTTCTCATTTATAAAATGAAATAATACCAATACAATTCATACACAGTTATTAAGATATTAAATAAGAAAATACCTGCTAAGTATTAGTATATATTTTATCTCAAAATGTACTCAGAAAATGTTAATTATATAACATATAATACAAAATGTACAATATGTATTTTATAACATGTAATATATGTAATAATGATGTATAATACAAAACATTAATTATTAGCTCATCTTGAATGTCAGTTATTTTATAGTGCATAGGTCATATTCTTGGGTCCTTGACTGTGGTTAATCTCTTTCCAGGTGTCATGGGCTTTTCCCTGTAATTTTCAAAGCAGTGTCCTCTGACAGTTTTTCTCTAATTTGGCAGAAGCTTATGAAATGATGTTTCTCCTTACAAAAATTGTATTTTGAATCAAAAGGAGACCAATCCTTTCCAAAGTTTAAACTTCTTCCCCTGATTGTCAAAAGGTTCCTATAGTAAAGAAAGAAACCATTTATATTTGCTTTTTCAATCTAAGCAATCCATGAAAAGTAAATTTTCCATATTTCATAATGCTTCCTTTTGTTTTCACTTTAGATCAATGAAAATTGGATTGAGAAAAGAATTTGAGGAGAATGAGAGAACATTAGAATTATTGGTGTTTTATGCTTCAGCATTTTTTTTGTTAAGTTTGTTAAAACACAAAATGTAAAAAAGAGAAAAAGCTTGATTAGAAATGTATTAGGTTGTTGTACTTTTCATGCCATTTTGCAATCTACACATTGTTGATTTTTTTCCATAACTATACATAAACTATGTAATCTATTCTGAGAAAATAGTGGTCATATTTATATAGTGAAAATACTGCTATACTCACATTTTATTTGCCTGAAATATATTATTGATCAGGTACATCCCATACTCTCCAGAAGTATGGTAGTCACAAGCATGAATTTTAGTATGGGTTATAAAGGCTATACTATATAAACTGCTCACTCAAATATTATTCTTCAGCAATAAATACCTTTGGTGCAAGTACTCAACAGTTTCCCATGTCAGTTATAACTTTCTCTTCAGGATTCTGGGTTAAGTACTGAAAGCTGTGGTGATAAAAACTTCTATTTCTCTGCAAAAGACTACTGTCATAACATATTTTCAATTGTCTTTAATCCTAAAAACACGAACTGCGCACAACAAAGAATGGTTTTACATTAAATTTTTTTTTAATCAATTCAAACTCATAAGAACGTTTTTAGTTTTAGTTTTATAAAACTGAGGTAACGGAAATGCAATCATTAATAGGTTAGAGATAATATGACTTTCCTATGTACATATCTGAATACACCACAGTCAGTCATATCATGTACATCCGTCCACAAGACTGGGACCCTATTAGAATAGGACATACTTCAGTTTGCATAAATATGTCAAAATATACTTTACAGTCATGTATAGCTAAAAAGAACATAAAAATAGGTTAGAGAATTATTTTAATTAGATCAAACAAAGTCATAAAGTTTTATATAAATTGTAATCAGGAATAAAGCAATTCAGACTGTACTTCAGTACTCCCCAATAGTTTGACATTTTTTCTTCTAAGTAATGATTAAGATTTATTTTATTATTATTGCTTTGTTTATATTTGGTTTGGTGCCCTTTATGATCTCAGTTCTAATATAAATTTTGTCCATTGTTGGAAGCTGGATAATTACATGGACATCATATGCAGTTGAAAACACTGATAATTAAGAAGATATTTCTTACCTATTAAATTCAATTCAGAGATGAGAAGTTCAGGTATTGTACCACTAAGGGGAAAATCATCTTTTACACTTTTGTACCTAATTATAACCAAGTATTGGAGAATTACTTTTAAATAGATTTTATGCAACAAATTGGGGCCTTGTTTTAGAGAGAGTTACCTATAGTAACTAGTTATAACACATTCAAGTACTCTCTTTCTGGCTCTTTTAATTTACATCTGTTTTGATATTGCTATTACTCAAAAACCTCTAATTCTTTTTTTATATTGGATCTTTTTAGTTATACATTACAATAGGTTTCATTTTGACATAGTTTTGTTAAAGGCATAGAATATAATTTGTTTTAATTCAGTCCCCAGTACTTCCTCTTCCCTTCCCCTCCTCTCTTCCCCTGTGCCCTTCCCTCTACTCTACATATCTGTCTGCCATTTATTTATTTATTTATTTATTTATTTTAGTTAGCATCTTGTGGATGTATGTGGTGATGAGATTCGCTGTGGAATATGTCTTATATAATAAATTACTAATAAGTGTTTTTTTTTTTGGTTAGCATGAATTTTAAATCACTATCTCACTAAACTTCTGGAACCAGTGGATAATATTTTAGCTGAGTTCCAAAATATTTTATTCTGTAGAGAGCTTTCACAAAGAAGTGTATTTTCTCAACTTATTAATATTACTATCTGAATTTTTTGTGTTGACCAGTTTTCTGAAAACCCTTTTAACTAATCTATCAAGAATATACTAGTACCTGAAATTAAAATGTATTATTTGTTGTTTTCAACTTTTCATCTATGTGGAAATGAGTCAGAGGAGCACTTGTTAAAAGAAAGGTAATATGATAATAAGTATACTTTTTGAAGATGTAATTTTTGGCATATAGTTTGAAAGATGATTCTATAAAGGTTTCATGATGCCAGGATAGAATATTTAACATTGGTAAAACAGAGCTCAGTACCACAACTAGGACTGAGTTCTCAATTATTACATCAGTTTATAATTGTTTCTTTGCTATAGTGAGTATGCATACTGTTAAACTGATATCCATCCACCAGGACAATGAGATAAGAGGCCTATTGCAGACACCTCTAGATAAGAAATTCAGTTTAGTCTCAAGCTGTCATTCAGAATATCTTATGGCTATGTAAAGGTACAAACAAATGTCCAAGCAAAATTTTTGCTCAAATACTAAGAGGATGCTTAAAGTAACAAAAAAAGGAGGAAGCAATGCTTTATATTTAACATTATAATATTAACATTACATCATCTTATTGCTAGATCTTAAACAGTTCTCTTATTTTTAGTGTGTATGAAAACATTTAATTTTCCAAGTATTAACAAAAATGTAATCAGAAATATAAGGAATACATAAGAAAGTCAAAACCCAATATCCTAAAGCTACAAATAAACATTTCCACATTTGAATGTATTCTGAAAACCTTTGAAATAATCCTAACTGTATACTGCTAAGTGTTATCTGGGCATTGCACATGTATGATAATTTAACATAAAAACTACATAGCATGGTGGCTATTTAATTTTACTTGCTTATTCTAATACTATGAAAATAAGAAAATTTTTTGAAAACAAGAAACCCATGTTCTTATTACTCGTATTTTAACACTACTCAATATTTTGTAATGATGCATTTTAAATATTATATTACATTTTAGTCATATTTTTATAATTATTGCCTTTTCTCATTCTCTAAAATTCACCCAGTACCAGTAATCAAATTGATTCTAACAGAGAAATATTCTTATATACATATTATATATAAATTATATAATATGTATATAAGAATATATAGAGAGAATTATATATATAATAAGAATATATTATATATAATTATATAAATATTATATATAATTCTAGATTCCTCTACACTTCAGATATATGTATTATTAAAAAAAAAAAAATGGGGCTGGGGATGTGGTTCAAGCCGTAATGTGCTCGCCTGGTACGTGCGGGGCACTGAGTTCAATCCTCAGCACCGCATAATAATAAAATAAAGATGTTGTGTTCACTGAAAACTAAAAAATAAATATTAACAATGCAAAAAAACTCTGCAGAATATTTTGTTATTTGTTAGTAGCATAGCTCATTTCATAAATTTCATAAAATGTAAGGGACTTCAAAAATAAAGTTTTACTCACTCTGGAAAATTATATGTGGCTTCGTAAAGGAGAGTCTTTGTGGGACGCTGGTCAGCAAGCCTGCCTCAGGGATACAGGGAGGCATGACTCTAGGTCTGTGCACAGAATGGTTTCAGACCACAGTGAGAGAGGGGTGGCAATGAAGATCCTAATTTCATTGTGGTAATCATTACCCAGTGTGAATGTCTATCATCATATTATTTCTCTTAACTATAATTGATATTTGTCAATTCAATATTTTAAAATAAGAAAAAGAGAGCCTTTGTCCACATATTTTGCCAACATATTTTCTTATTGTAAATAGTTTAGAAAATAGTCACATGAAGTATTGTATTTCTAAAAATTTTGTTAATTATGTTTGTTATAATTGGAATTACTATTGATACTGGTACCTTATATTTTCTCTTAGAAATTCAAGTTGATTATATGTTTTGAAATGATTTAAAGTCACTTTACAAGTGTTGGTCATTAAAAATCATGAGTTATTTTGAGCTAAGCAAGCATAGAAAGCAATGTCAAGAGCTAATTATGGAATAGGGAGAGTATGTCTTTTAGAACTATCGTTTCTATTAGAAATGTCTTAAGGTATATGACATTACCACATTAATCCACATTAATATGAACTGTAGTTTTCAAAAATTAAAGTTTATTGTCACTTTTGAATGTCTACAAATGAACTCTTTTTGTAAGGAAATATCTAAGAAACATCATAATGATTAATAATTGCATAATGCCTTTTAAGTGTTTTGTAATACATACATTTATATTTTCTTATTTGATATTTTCATTACTCTTTAAAATATGGACTTTATTTCATTATTTAGAGGAGAAAATCAAAATAATAGAAGGGCAAAGTCAAAGGAACACTGGTAAACCTAGTGGTTGTAACATCCACGGGAGTGCACTGCTCAGTTCTGCATCAGGAAAGTCTGGCGGCAAGAAGTGCACTGAGCTGACACCCTGCACCTGTTCTGCCTTCTGCATTTGCCACAGTGCTTTTGACAGGTCATGCCCTCCTGCCCTGGAATGCTCCTAGCTAGTAACTGAGCATAATAGGGCTCCTGTCTCCTCCATCCTAAACAGGAATTTCCCCCAAATAAATCTTTTGCAAATGCAATGCTGTGCTGCTGACTGCTAAATGGAAAACTTGAGATGATGCAGTGGCTTAATTATTTTCATGGGTATTAGAAATAGGCTCAAACTGGTGGGATAAGTAGTAACTGAGAAATGTGGTATGGCTAAATTATAAATGCTTTCCTTAAAAGACTGTATGAATAGAGTACAAGAACTCTGCAGCTAGGGATGCTAAAGAAACCTCTTGCTGGCCAATCTAATTACAGGAAAGAGCTGGAAAAATTAGAAAAAAAATTTGAAGAATCCATCTATTTGAAGATGGCAAAGATATTTAAAAATCAAGGCCTTTGAAAGACCACTGAGAAAATAATACTAAGAAGATAACAACATTGTATTTTTCCAATAGAGGCATTTCAGTTTTGTAGACAAAGAGTGATAATGGACTAAAGGTTAGAATATGATCTCACAAATAAACTGTTCAATTTTCAAGCTCAAATGCTGCTTTTATAAATAGCTCAAAGGTCAGATTTTTTTATTTCAATGCATGATAATTGTATGAATTTTTGCATGCTACTTAACCTATCTCAATTTTCTCACTGTAAAATGAGTTACAGTGCTAACACATTACTTCATAAGTGTTCTGTGAAAATTTATTGAGTTCCTATTTATATTGCTCTGGAAAGACTATCCAATACATATTAACTCCTTAATTTTTTAAAAATCTAAAATAAAGGAAATGCTGACAGACCACATTCTATAGTAAACACTTTTATTTACAGTCAGGCATTATTTTCACACATGCAAAACAAAGATTTCCTCCGATGGCTCCTGAGATTCACTCACAAAACATCATCAATATTTAGCCCTCAGGAGAAAGTACAAAATGTAGGTTCTCTCATAATATTCTGTGACACATACTTGGGAACAATTATTTCAAAATTTATGGCTAAATACATACTCCGAAGTATTGCCTCAAACTTAACTAGTGGGAATATAATAAAAACAAACATCTCATGTGTTTACACATTAATTTGTATGTTATATATAGCTTTTATAATGTAAACCTAGCTATAATAGCTACAATTATAGAATATGACTTGGTTATACTGAATACATTTATTGTTACTCAATTTGGAACTAAAACTCTTCTGGAAATATGACTATAGATCAGAAAAAAATGCTGTGTTGTGCCTTGCCAACTTGACACATTAAGTGGAGTGATATTGCATCTTCTTTAGTAAAGGGAGAAAAGAATTTATAATGCCTTAATGTCTTTTTTCCTACTAAAACAATCGTATTATAATATTGCTTTTATAATGAACAATTCTCAAGAATGAACCAATCTAATTGCAGTGGAGCAGAAGGTATGTGGCATTTTTTGGTTTAAAGTGTCATAAAAAATTCGTTATGTATTTCTTGCAATTATCCTATTAAGTCAGCATTAATATCTCCATAGTGTAAATGACACATAAAGAAATTGTGTAATTAAATAATTTTACAAATGTCTGAACCATTAAACATTAATGAGTGATTGTGGTATTTGGTCTATGGTCTACCATGCTAAGCTTCATTCTTCAAAAAATAGTGACATTGGAGTGGTGTAAACAATTTCCTAAGATTAAAAAGTAATTATATATGGTATTATTAATTGTCTAAATGCCATCTGGACAGATATTCCATTTTATTCTGAATCTAATTTTCAAAATATTTGCAGATTTTCTGAAATCATAGTTTAGTTCTATCTACATACCATATCTGGTCAGCTGGTTATTATTTCATAGCGTGTTGGCACTGATTTCCTAGCCTGTTGGATCAGTTTGCATTTCAAATCACTCAGGAACTTAATAGCTTATAAATGTTTACACTGGGACCAAAATAGAGATGCAAACAATTTTTGAAGTAAAACATCAGTTTGAAAGCCATCTCTTGACAATACCCAGTAATATTGGCTTCATTTTTTATTATTAGTTTCACTCTTGCTATGGTCACAGCCAAGTTCTCAGACAGCCTTCTTTTCTATACCAGCCTAATCATTTGCAAAGATCTTTTATATCATGTATTTGTGAGAGAGAACAAAGCTATTTAAAAGTCTAACACTTCTCATAGATTGCTACACTTTATTCCCTTCTCCTTGCATCTCTCCGTTCATATAGTTGTCTCCCACACTGGTTCTGAACATAGCATTGAAGTTTGCTTTGGCTAATAGAAAAGTAGTGAATGTGAAACAGAGACATGAGAAATACTTTAGCATTGGAATTTGCCCCTTCTTAGTGATATTGCAATATACTTCCCTAAGGTGGCCTATTGCCTGATGAAAACAATGTTCCTATCACCCCTCATCCCAATTACTACATAACATGATTGCCAGGTATAAGAATGAGGCTATCCTACATCAACAAGCTACAGACTAATTGGCCTCTAACTGAGGTGCATAACCAAGCCCTACTGACATTAGCAGAACAAGGCCTACATCAGCAGAACTGGCTGGTCCACACAGAGATTCATGGGAAATAATAATTGGTATTTGTTTGAAGAAACTGGATTTAAAGTAGTTTACTAATGCAGCAATAGTTAAAGGATAAACATAGTGTATATGATCAGTCATAAAAATGTTTTATACACTGGGACTATTTTCAAAGGCCTAAAATGTAAATGTTTTCTAATAAATTTTTTAAATAGTTGCATCATTGAAATTTTTGTTTGTTTTGGTATTTTTGGTAAGGAAATATTTTTCAACTCTTTATTAGAGTGTTTTGCTCACAATTATAAAAACCAGGAAGAAATGTTGAAATCATACTTATAACTGACATGTACTTTGTTATAAATTTCTTCTTGGTTTTCAAACATTTACATTTGGTGTCTTACGTGATATTGAATATTCAAATCAAAAACATTAAATGCACTTTGGTCTTTGGTCTCCTTTACCTACAAAGTATTACAATTTTTTTTGAAGTTCTTAAGTAATTTGAAATTTTTCTTCCATTTCTATGTTTGACTATTTCATTAAATATTGAACACTACTGGAAAATGTAATTTGGCAGAGGGAAAAATAGTAAATTTTGCTCTAATTAGAAAATATGTCACTATTAGTAAATTTTCCACCCATTAGGATTTCACGAATTCTTCTTGGGACTGAAGGGAGGGAAGTGAGCTATACACATTACATATGGAATATAGTTTATTGGCAGAGAGTTGCTGTTCTTTTTTATTTCCTTTCTTTTCCTTTTTTTTTTTTTGTACCAGGGATTGAACACAGGGATGCTTAACCACTGAGCCATACATGATATTATATATCATATAATAAAATAAAACATCTTTTATTTTGAGACAGGGTCTCGCTAAATAGCTTAGGGGCTAAGTTGCTGAGGCTATTTTTAAAATTTTTTTTAAAAAAATTTTATTAGTTCTAATCAGTTACACATGACAGCAGAAAGCTCTTTGATTCATTGTACACAAATGGGGCAGAAGTTTTCGCTTCTCTGATTATACATGAAGTAGAGTCACACCATTCATGCAATCATATATGTACCTAGGGTATTGATGTCTGTCTCATTCCACTATCATTCCTACCCCATACCCCTGCTTTGCCCCACCCAAAGTTCCTCCACTCATCCCATGCCTCCCTCTGACCCCATTATAAATTAGATCCACTTATCAGAGAAAACGTTCCGTCCCTGTTTTTTTGAGATTGACTTATTTCACTTAGCATGAGACTGTGGTCCTCCTACCTTATCCTTCCAAGCTGTTGGGATTACATGAGCATGCCATAGCACCTAGCTTTCTTTTCTTTTTATTTATTTTATGTGATAAATTTATCATTTTTTCTTCTAATATCAGAGGAAGAATAAAGGCCATTTAATGTTGTTCATAAAATTTTGAAGATTTGATTGAAAATTGGTAAGTTTCATTTAATTTTATAAAAAAATATAGGTATTATGTTAAGATATCCAATAATTATTATTGGTATATAGTCAAGGTGTTATTATATATTAGTAGCTAAATTTTAATAACTTCAAAAAATGAAAAGTACTGCCAGAATTTAAATCAAATGTGATAGGCAGTGTATAAGCTATAACATAAATAGGTTTCTGGGCCAGTTGTGCACCCTGAGTATTTGTATAAAATATAAGCATAAAATTTTAAAGTCATTTTTCTAAGAGCTCAGATGAATAATATCTCAACAAAATTTTTATAATGTTGTTTTAGTCCGTTTTTCTCCTGATGTGACCAAAAGACCTAAAAGAAATTATTATAGGAGGAAAAGTTTATTTTGGGGTTCACAGTTTCAGAGGTATCAGTCCACAGACAACCAGACTCCATTGCTCTGGGCCCAATATGAGGCAGAACATCAGGGCCGAAGGGTGTGATGGAAAAATACAGTTCAGAACATAGCACCAGGAAGCAGAGCTCAGATTACCAAGACCAAAGTATATATCCTGAAGGCATATCCTTAATGATCTACCTCCTGAAACCACACACTACCTGCCTATAGTTACCACCCAGTTAATCCATTCAAATGGAGTGATGCACTGATTAAATTAAAACTCTCAAAACCCAATCATTTCAACTCTAAACTTTCTTATATTGTCTCACCATGAGATTTTGAGGACACCTTATATCTAAACCATAACAAATGTCTTCATTTTCAAATTTTGAATTATCTGCCACAATCTAGCCAAATAGGTAAGATTCAGGAAATTATGCTGCAAGAAAACAAAAATAAATAAAGTGACTAATTGATTTAACTAAAACAATTTTAACTATATGAACTATTTAATGTGAAACTTATAGCAGCGTATATTGAACACCATCAAATTATCATTTTTGTAATTCTAGGCTTTACAAAATTGTGATTCATTTAAATATTTATCATGCAAGAGAAATATTCTTTAAACAAAGTTGAATATTTTTTCAACTCTTCTTTGAGATTCAATTCTCATAAAGCAATTAATTACCCTATATAGTCACTAAAATGACTAAAGGTCAAAATATATTGAAGAATTTAAAAATCAACCGTTTCAGAATCATATGTACTATAATCTCCATATTAATTATTTTAGTCCTTGGATGGCAAAGAATTTATTTTCAATATTTCGCTTTTTTACTGTAAATATAGCCATAAATACATATGAGCAAAGCATATAACATATATGAAAAATATGACCTAAATAACTGCAGTATTATTGCATGTAGTCTAAACTATTCCTAATGCAAAGTTCACAAAAAGTTTATACTATCCATGTGAAATTCTCATGAATCATTAGTGAATATTCATTAAATATTCATTGACCTAAGTTTATAAGCATTCATTAAAATTCACAAATTAGTGTACTTATGGACAATCTATCAATTCTGGAAACATAAAAGGCCACATTTTATGTGCATGTGGGTTCATATGCCGTATTTCAAGTGAATTTTTATGAACTTTAATGCCTTAGCTATCCAAAATGAATTTATTACTGCTATGTTATGTTATTGAACTTTTGTGAATGATTTGGATGGCATTTAGTTGTGCAAAATAATATGCAATTTAATAGAGAAAATGACACTTAAGTAATTTGCATTCTGTGGAATTATCCAGTTAACTGAGCCAGTATATTGAAGGAGATCTTGTTGGGGGTGTGGGAGATCTTTTATACTAAAAAGGCAGAAAGATGTTAGTATTTGGACACAGAAAAAGATTGTAAACTAGATCTATGTTGTTTTTCAGGTTGTGTGGTGTTTTTGTTGTTGTTGTTGTTTTTATTTTTTCATTTTTTTTAATCTTATTTTTGTGTGTGTGTGTGTGTTTTTTGGAACTGAGGGTCGAACCCAGAGCTTTGCGAATGCAAGGCAGATGCTTTGCCACTGAGCTACATCCCAGCCCTATTTTTTCACTGTTGATAGACTTTATTTTTTTAATTTATATGTGGAGCTGAGAATCGAACCCAGTGCCTCACACATGCTAGGCAACTGTGCCACAGTTGAGCCACAGTCCCAGCCCCCAGTTTGTGTTTTTATTTGGCTATTTGGTGATGACTCTTCATTGCTGTGTACCTCCTCATGCAAACGCATTATTTTTCTCTTTAGCTATTCTCTCTTGTCTTAGTCTAGGAAGAGCAGTTAGAACATTTCTATGCTTCTTACACCAGCTTCACATACCAGGATGAATAAACACTTCAGAGAGGTCACACTTTCTAAATGTGTGCGCCTAGTTTATATTTAATCACACAAATTTCATCTTATTAAAACTTATCAGCATCACAATTTAACTTATCATTGAACAAAACAGGTGAAAATTCAGTTCAATTCAATAAATATTTATGGAGGACATATACTGGGTAAAGCATTTTATCAGGTTCTTAGTCTAGAAAACGTCTCTGATGTTTTTAGAACTTTGCTAAATGGGGAAAAATCATTTGCATTTAGTTAATAAGAAGATGGAAACAAAATTTAAATGAGTCATTATCAATAAACCTTAAGAAGAGGGATTTTTTCAGAATAAATAAACATGTTTTGCACTGCCAGCATCTTCCCACAAGAGTAAAGAAAGACAAGGACAGTGTTCTATGATCCAAATGCCCTGAACCATCAGTGCTGGATACTTAGGTTAGAGGCAAAAGTCACCAGTGTTTCTGATTTTGACATGTGCACTGTAATGTACACATCCTATACTCATGTTCTTTCAACTGGAAACAATTGTTTCCCTGTCAAAATGTTCAAAAAGATTCATTGTTTACTTTCCAGAGAAGAGTGAGCTTGACCTTGGCCTCTCAGTTCCTAGACAGTTTTGCTACAAGGCACAAAAAACAAATGTCTTTGCAATATCAAGTTCCAAATTCTAACAGAACTCTCCTGCTTTCAAGTACATATAGAAAAAAATAGTAATTAAAAAATATTGACAACATAAACAAGTTCTTATTTTGTAAATTATCTTTGTTCATTACAAAGTCCCAAACAGGAAACTCACTTTTCCTAATAGGAACAAGTACAGGGTAGAAAAAATTACCAGTAACATTAACAATATCGCATATAGGACACTTTTTTTCTTTTTTTTTTTTTTTGCTTTTTTTACAAAAGGATACAATTAGGAATGAATTCACCAATCATCTAATCTAATATCTAATTCAGAGATTCTGTGTTATGTAATTTTGTAAAGTTCCAAATGAAAACAACATATAGAACAAAAGTCTCTTTAAATTTTTCAAATAGGTGTTCCATTATATTTTCTAATATTATTTGTATTAGAATGAATATTTTAATTTGTATTATTTTTTCTTTACAAGATCAGCCATGTGTTCCAACCAAAAAAATAAAATAAGAAGCTCAAGATACAGAATATAAAAAAACCTCAATATATATTGGTTACTATGTATTTTTACATATTTGTAGGATTTCCATATATTTGCCTATTTTTTAGTATCACACTGATATTACTGAAACCATCCCTTATTTAAGAAATAAAAACATTTCGTAAAGACTATTAATTACTGAATGTTTATCTAGGATGAAATTTAGGAGGTTTTCATAGAATTATTTGTTGCATAGAGGAGATTTAAGTATACATGTAGTGGATATTCCCAGAGTACAAGAAGAAGAAAACCCTTCCAAGAGTTATTTAGCCAGTCCAAGGGAGATATCCCAGGAAGAGAAGAAAAAGAACAACGGCGCAAAAGAGATGAGATTTTGCTGGCCCAGTTGGTGTCAAATTCCAGGAAATAGAAATTGTAGAGTTCTCCGATTTTATTTAGGGAATCTTGCTTTCTAGGGCATGGGAAAAGTTGTGTTTGCATAGTGCCCTGTCCAACATCGAGTTCATAAACAAGATTAGCAGTCTAGTGGGGAAGCAAAGATAGTTACCCAGTAGAAACAATCAGTCTGGAAGAGGCCTAGTGAATGACCAGGGAGGATAAAGATTGTAGAAGGTAAGACAAGACTTGTGAATATCTACAATAAGTGCAACTATTATCCTAAGAAGAACAGTAGATAGATGCATGGAAATCATACAAAATGATCAGACTGAAAGAGCCATTACCAATACCACCTAACAAAGAGCAGCAAGCACTGAAGGATGGGACCTGGATCTATAAATAGTCCCTGTGCCTTGTGCATACCTCTTTCCTAGGCCCCGCAAACCACATGTCACAAAGATGGTAAACTGTTTATACCTAAACACATTCATTCATAAAAGTGGGAGAAATCAAATCTTAAGGCAGGGAAGAAAAGCTCCCCTATGTTAATGTAAGGGTCTTTCAGCTTTCTTTAGTATTAACCTGGATAGAAATCCTAGCAATTAGAATTAATTTATAAGTTTAAATTGCCTGTTTTCTTTCCTTTGTCCCATACAAAGGGACAAATCTCCAAAATGGATATTTCAAGAGTGAACTAAGTTACTGAAAATAAAGATATTTAATTTTTACACAATGTAATTACTGTGCAAATTTCAAAACTTTGTCATATGCTTAAAGTAAAATAAATGAGTGTTTAGGATTTTAAGAGATAATTTATTGTTATTGTTTGGAGAAATATAAATAATAATTAATATGCATATGCTGGTGTTTTTATTTTCCAATCTAGATTGGCTTTCTACCCCTCTCCTCCCTACTCTATGTCCAGTATGCTGATGTATATCAATGTACTTCTATGCTTCTAGCTTCCAGTGGCTTCATTCAGTGGAGTACAAATGTGAATACCTTCTGGTACTTCTATACCACAGTCTGAGCCCTATCCCCAAAGTTTTACTGTGAGCTGTCTTCCTCCCTCAGATGAAGCAAAAGCCTTTCAGGGACTCTGTCCACAGAGCTCTTTCTTAGGTAACTAGTATTTATACTTAGTAGTCTATACAGAATGTTCTGCATCATACTGAGTTACTCAGAAACACACAAATTAGTCCATTAGTGCACATAGTATTGAGCCATTTCTCTCTCTCCCTTTTTTTCTTTTTTTTTTTTTTTATTTCCTCCTAAAAAAGAAACATGCTATGTTGCTCAGGTTTCTCTTGAACTCTTGCACTCAAGTGATTCTGTTGTCTCAACCTCCTGAGTGAGTAGTTGGGACAACAGACATGCACCATCTTGCTGGTTTGCCTCAATTTTAATGGGGGTGGATGGGGGAGGCTGGTATTAAAATTTTAGAGTATGGTTGTAATTAATTTAAATCTATTAAAAATTTTCCCACTGAACTTCTATTTTTTCCAACTTTTTTATTATAAAGAATAATATCATTAATAACTTTGCACCTACACTATTCCTCATACCTACGTGTATAAGGAATATTATCATTAGTAGAAGTCTTGATAAACAGAATCAAATTCTCTTCATGGAGATTACACCTTATATTCTTCCTAAAAATATATGGGATTTTCTGGTTGCCATCCTCCTGTAATGCAACCATGTTACTTAATGACAGGAATGTGATCTGAGAACTGTGTCACTGGGTGATTTCCTTGTTATTTGCACACCCCAGTGTGTGCCTAAACAAACTGAGTCAGTTAAGATGTCATTAGACAATACAGTGTTATGGAACCACTGTATCATAGACAGTCCACCACTGACCCTTGATGGACACATCATTATGCGGCACATGACTATACAATGTCACTACAGTTCTGATAATTCTAATTTGTGAAATGGATTTTTTATTCAAATGAGCTTGATGGTTTTGTATATTGTTATAGTTCGAAGATGAGGTGTCTCCCAAAAGCTCACATGTGAGACAATGCAAGAAGGTTCAGAGGTGAAATGATTGGATTGTGAGAGCCATAACCCAGTCTGTGAATTAATCCCTGATGGGATTAACTGGATGGTCACTAGAGGCAGGTGGGATGTGACTGGAGGGAGCAGTTAACTGGGGGCATGGCTATGGGGTATATATTTTGTATCTGGAACTGGAGTCTCTCTTTCTGCTTCCTGATGGGAGCTGCTTCCCCCTGCCACCCTCTCCTGCCATGATGTTCAGTCTCACTTCAAGCCCCATGGAATGGAGCCAGACTGCTATGGACTGAGACCTCTGAACACGTGAGCCCTCAAATAAACTCTTCCTCCTCTACAATTGTTCTGGTCAGATCCTTTAATCACAGCAGCGAAAAAGCTGACTAAAACAGAATTGTAAAAACAATTTGCCTTTGTTTTTTTGTTCTATTTATATTTTATCTCGGCTCAATTTTTGAATTGTTGTCATTTTAATTATTTGAAAGAGCTTTTTATATCATGTAAAATTAACCTTTTGTTGTACTATGCAGCATAAATTTTCCCCTTATTTTGACATTTGTATTTTGTCTTTACCCTTATCACTTGGACTTATTCTTT
This sequence comes from Callospermophilus lateralis, assembly GCF_048772815.1. Lineage (NCBI taxonomy): Eukaryota > Metazoa > Chordata > Mammalia > Rodentia > Sciuridae > Callospermophilus > Callospermophilus lateralis. Next base: position 100,402,565 of record NC_135312.1, on the reverse strand, counting down.
AAATAGGCTATTTGATTTATTAATATTTTATTTTGCACTACAGCATTTTGCATTATTTCAATGATAAAACCCTGGAGAAAGGACAGCATTGAGCAGACTTCCATGTTTCCCCTATCAAAGTTCTACATGTATTATGATTTTGGATATTTGTCATGATGTAAAAAGTCTGTGATATATCACACTATTGTAGGTTTATCTATGACAAACTCACATACCACTGAGAGGAAGATGTGAGAGACTTTACTTCTAGCACACTATGAGGAGAAGCAGCAGATGTGGTGCTCCAAAGACCCATTTGAGTCAGAAAGATATGTGTTTAGTCCAATTTAAGAATCACATTTACTGTTTATTTACAATCAGTGCTTTCATATCGTGTTTAATCATTCTAGTCTTGAGATCATGGTATTCTTGTGAATTATATTTTAACTGCTTATAGTTTCTTTCACATATTTATCTTGGACAAATATCGTGTCTATTTTTATACAGCATAAGACTAATTTTATTCTTTTTCATACATAACCTTTAATTTTAAAGTCTATCTTTTCCTCATTTAGGTACCTATAGTTGTAAATTGAATGTTCTTTGTTAATGCACTAGTTTTAGCTTACCAATTGTATGTCAAAATATCTTGAATCTTGATTATTTGTCTATGTGTCCCATTTATTATTGAGAAATCTCATTTGTAATCACTTGCTTTAAGAGCAAATTTGTTTATTTCTCCTTGAAGTTTTTTTTTAAACTTTTGCTCTATAACTTGAAACTATAATCCTATTAGTTTAACTTTAATATATATATTTCATTTGGAGAGAGAGAGAGAAAGAGAGAGAGAAAATCAACATTTTTTGTCCTCCTGCAGAATAACTGACTCTTCACAGATGTTAATATTATCTATGGCATTTTTTTAACCCCAAAGATGTTAAAACTAAAATTCCTGACTTATATATTTGATATTTATTTGGATTTATCCATAAATTATCAAAATTTCCGTCATTTTTTATCTCTTTCTTCTTGAAATTCTTCTTCTTTTATTCATCACTAAGTTTCTTTTTTATTCTTCACTTCATTTAGTAGGAGTTTGTATATGGAAACTTACTATTGTAATTTTAGGTTCTATTTTTACTTAAATTCTTTATTGTTAGTTTTAACATGTATAGTTTGCAATTTGTTTAATAATTTATTTTTGAAGTAGCCTCTATTAAAGTTACTAAAAGAAGAACAAAAACGAGAATTTAACTCTGGGTAAAATTGAATTGAGAAATAGCTTGTATTGAAAGGCTTTGAATCAGCTAAACTAAGAGATTTAACCAGTGGTATTTGTTGTTTCTTCACACATTTAATTATAAAAAAGTTGAATTTGGTTTGCCTGAAGTAGTACCCATAATTTATTTTCAATTTCAATATTTTGCACTCTACTTAAAACCATTTGCTTTTGTAATTCTAATTCTATTTTTTTATTTCACCCTTAACATTATTACATTATATTGCATTATTACTAAACATCAAAAATGTTTACAGCAGCATAATTTATAGTAGCCAAGTTATGGAACTATCCCAGGTGACCACCAATAGTCAAATGGATAAAGAAAATGTGGTATATATACACAATAGAGCTTTATTCAACCATAAAGAGGAGTAATTATGTCATATATTGGTAAAAAAATGGAAGTGGAGGACTCCATAATAAATTAAATAAGCCAGACTCAAAAAGTCCATACTCAAATGTTTTCTCTTATAAGAGAGTAGGGGGGAAAGAATTAAAGAGAGAGAGAGAGAGAGAGAGAGAGAGAGAGAGAATATTACACAAAAATAGAATAGACCAATGGACTGGAAGAAGGGGATCAAGAGGGAGGAAGGAAGGGAGGACATAGGGAAGGAAATCTACCAAGTTAAGCTATGCCTGTGTAGGAATATAACACAATAACAAAGAGCTCTGTATGTGGGGGGAGGGATGTATAAAAGTATATATATATATATATATATATATATATATATATATATACATATATATATATACATATATATATGTATATATATATATATATAAAATGTGCTAATAATAACAATAGTAGAAGAGAAATCAGTATTATATATGTATATACATATATAAATTATAATGCATTAATAATATATATGTAATATATATTACATATATAATAATAAATATCATATGCAACATGATATAATGCATTAATAATAATAATAATAGACAGGAAACTGGTCTTTGTTTCTTTAATATTATCATTTCAAGAATGTTATATAAATGAAATCATGTAGTGTACAAACTTTTGGTATTGGCATTATTTTTATCCTAGCATAATTCACTGAATAGCTATCCAGTTGTTAAATGCATCAGTGATTTGCTCCTTCTTATTGCTGGGGAGGGCCCATGGTATTAATGTGCCTCTGTTCAATATTTCACCAATCGACATCAGGTGACCTCTTTCCAATTTTTGCCTAATATGAATAATTTGGAAGATTGAAAAATAGGCCAAGAGAGTCTATTGTGTGTACCTATGCTTTCAAATTAATGGACTTTGAATTTTAGAGAAATTTATAGAAAATTGGATGGAAGTATAGAGGGTTACCATGTATCTTCTCACCACTATTCTGAAGAGTTTCTCCTATTATTGACATCTTGCCTTAATGTTTCACATATATTACAACTGATGAGTCATATTGTTACATTAATATTATCTAAGGACCACAATTTATTTTAGGATTTACTCTTTTGAGTTGTATATTCTAGAGGTTTTGATGAATGTATAATGATGTATATCCATAATTATAATACCATACAAAATAATTCTTCTTCCATAAATTTTCCTGTGTTCAAAACATGTTCATTACTCCCTCCCTCCCAATAAATCTCAAGCATCCACTGATCTTTTACTGTCTCCATAGGTTTTGCTTTTTGAAAAATGTAAAGAAATTGAAATAATACAGTGCAGCCTTTTTAGACTAGTGCCTTTCACTCAGCAATCTGCATTTATGATTCCTTCATTTTCATATAAAATAATATTCAATTTTATGCCTATATATCTCACAATATTTATCCACTTACATAATGAAGGACAATTTGGTTGTTTCAATTGCATTTTGGTAAATCCCAGGAAGTGAAATTTCTGGATCACACAATAAGTTTACATTACATTTTACTTTATAAGAAACTGCAAAACTGTCCTCCAGAGTGGTTGTGCCATTTCTCATTATCACCAGAAATAAATGAGAGTTCCTGCAGTCCATAATCTCACCAAAATTTGGTGATGTCAGCGTTTTGGATTTTAGCCATGCTAATGGGTGTATAGTGGATTCACTCTTATTTTCTGCTTGTTGTGTTATTTCTTACGTTCTTTGTTTCTTGTTTAATTTTCTTATCACTGCCTTACGTATTTCCTTTAGCAGTTCTTTTAGGATAGCTCTACTGGTGACAAATTCTTTAATTTTCCTTCATTGTATAATTTCTTGATTTCACCTTCATTCCTGAAGGCTATTTTCACTGGAAATGAGGTTCTGGGTAAACAACTCTTTTATTTCAGTGTTTTTAAAAATGTATGATACTTTGTTCTTGCTTCCACAGTCCTGATGAGAAACCCACTGTGTCTGAATTGTTTTCCCTTACAGGTAAGTCATCAACTTTTCCTCTCTGCTTTAGTTTCTCTTACTGTCTTTGGTTTTTAGAAGCACCACTATGTTATGTCCAGGTATGGAGTTATTTGGGTATATCATCTCTAGAGTTTCCTCCAAAGAATCTGTAAGTTTATTTCTTTGGGCAATTTGGGAAGCTTTCAGCTATTATTTTTGTTTCTGTGGATATTTTTCTTCCCCATCTTCCTTCTCCACTGCTTCTGGGATATGATGACATAAATATTATCATTCACGGTAGTCTCATAGGATATTTTAAATTCATTTATTTTCTCTCTGTGGTTAAGACTGGACAATTTCAATAGTTCTCTTTTCCAGGGCATTGGTTCTTTTCTCTGTCTCCTCCCTAATCTTGGTGAGTCTTATCTCCTGAGCTTTATTTGCAGCTCTAAAAGATCCATTTGATTTGTATTCTGTTTCTTAACTGAGATTTTATTTGTGAGACTACTTTTTCATGTGTTGTAAATATTTTTGTAATTGTTCCTCTAATCAATTTTATGATGACTACTTTAAAGATGTTGTCACATAATTTTAACACCTCTGTCATTTCACAGTTGACATCTTTTGACACACACACACACACACACATATATATATATAACATATATATATAACATATATATATAACATATATATATAACATATATATATATAACATATATATTATATGTATGTAATTATATATTATTTATAATGCATGTATTTTTAAATTGCGATCTAAATACTTGGGACATTGTATAGGACAACTCTGAATCTCATTTAAGTTTCCTGTTTAAGCTGGCTTACTGTCATTATTCCAACCTAGTGTGTGGGACATTGATTTTTTTCTGGACATAGATGAAAATTTCCACTTAGCCTCCATTGCCACTTAAGTGGGGAGGTTCTTTTCATTTCTGGGTACTGGGGATTAAACTTAGGGGCACTGGACCACTGAACCATATCCCCAGCCCTATTTTGTATTTTATTTAGAGACAGGGTCTCATTGAGTTGCTTAGCGCATTGCTTTTGCTGAGGCTGGCTTTGAACTTGCAATACTTCTATCTCAGCCTCCCCAGCCACTAGAATTACAGGTATGAGCCACCGCATCCAGCTTCGGGAGGTTCTTTATCAATCCCAGGTAGGAATGAGACTCCTGGCTCCTCTATAGGTCTCCTGTATGGGAGGGAGAGGGATGCTTCATTGCTGCTCCCCAGGTGGCCACCACAAGAGTGAGGTGATTGCCTCGTGTCTCTTGACTGATGGTGAAAGCCCTAACTCTTCACTAAGAGTTGTCTGACAAGCCCCTGTAAGGAGTGGGAGTTGAAAGAGTTCCTCATTACAGCTGGGAGGGCAATGGGAGTCCAGGTTCCCTTGCAGTCATCACCATCCCCACAGCTGGAGCCTCATTACCACTGGAGAAGAATGATCTGGCTCTCTGCTGAAACATCTCTGAAGCCTCTGCAGCAGAGTTTGAGGTACCTTGTTTCAGCAAGGCATGGTTGGAATTGCAGACTCAGAATTCTTTCAACTTTTGTTGTGATTTATGACTTGAGTAGAGTGGATATTTTCTTAAAATTTTCCTTCTCACAAGACTTCTCTATGCTTGGTCCTTTGTTGAAGGAGAACAGCCCTTTGTCGAAGCTTTTTAAAAATCCACATTCTGTCCAAAGAAAAAAATAATAATAAAATCTGTTTCTGTTAGTGATTTTGTGTTGCCAGCCTTTCTATTATCAATCTGACATATACTGGGAAAAAGCAAATGGGAGAACCTATAACTACATTGTCCTTAGGGCTCTGAGGTCCCTAGATAGTTTGTCTTCATCTCTCTAACCTTTCAGAGTGCTCTTATACTTGTTTTATATACAATATTAAGGGTTTCTAGATGTACTTGGTAGGAAGAAAAGGAAAAATTATGCCTACTCCATATTCCCAGAGGCAAAAATTTATTCATTTGTTTTATTAGTTCTCAACTCTTGTCTATTTCCTTGCATGATTTAAGAATAATATGAATGCTTATAATTTTTTGAACAGTTGCATTATAATATGCTCTAAGATGAGTCAAGAGTATTCTATCAAGGAACTCAATTTAATGCTTCACAGTTGAATACATGTACAGATCCCCTGAGTTATTAAGGAAAAAACATGTAACACAATAGGAACAGTACTCAAGAAAAGACTTCATGAAACATTCCTCAATTGTACTTAGTATTTTCATAGAATTGTACTTCTACAGTCAAATGTTATAAAGTTAGGTCCTATTTACAACATTATATGGTGTCCAGTATGTAATAGAAGAAATTTTTAAAATAGTCTTAATCAAGATACCAACTTATGATTTAAAAGTTATAAATAAACCAATTTAGCCATATTTTCTGATGTGACAATTCCAGAGGAGAAAATGAACTAGAACAAAATAATAGGAAAAGATGAATATGCATATACCACATCATATCAAAGTTGAATAGTTTATTGGTTCAAGTGGAGTTGAAGTCTAGATTTACCACTTGGAATCTAAAGTAAATCAGGGAATTTCAGGGCAGTTTCTTCTATAAAATGGGGATAATAATAGCTTCCTTGAAATATTGATGTTTAGATTCCAAGTAGTATTTTAATAGAGTGTGGTTTGGTGACACTCCTTTGAGATTTCTTACTTTGGGAGAAAATCACATTGCATTAAATTTCTTATTAGTTAATCTGGTTTCCATAGGCTCAGGAAAAGAACTATGATTTTTTTTAAAATTTTCTATTGCCAATAAATATCTCTCTGATTGATGAGTAGATTAATTGGAGAAATGTTATGGGTCTCAAAAAATTTTCAATCTTCTGTATTTTTAGAATTATGAGACACAAAGAAAATAATTTTGTAGTTTTTACAAGAAGTCTCTTTATTTTCAATGTCCCCCATGCTATCATGATGCTTTGCAGTTAATATTTATGATATTGGTATGTAATGCCATCTCCCAAAAGGAGCCCGAGTTCTCTGTTAATGGTGTTTTCTTTCTGGCCTGTTTCAACAGCAGGTATGAATAACAAGCATCATGCAAGGATTCCTGCCTCTGTACAGTGATCAAAACAACAAATCAAATGTTTTAGAAGTTGTATTTACTCTCTGTATTGAAAATAGTTTTGGTTAGATTTCTATAAGAATGATTACATGACAGTTTGGATCCATATAATTTGTATAACACAAAGGTCTGACTTGATTTATGCTTCAGACAATTTCCCTAAAAGTATTGTTTGGGGTTTATTTTTAGGGGGTAAGGACTAGGAGGTGTATTGGATATGGTAGAAAAAATAGTAACTTGATAGCTGAAAGAACATGAGTAGAAAAAGAAAAGAAAGCGTTTGTGCACCCTTGTGATTCTTTAAATATACAACCATAAATACATCTTTAATATCTATTTAATTACTTCAAAGTAAACCTCAACAGGAGAACTTTTAAATTTTATCACAGTGTACGTGTTTAAGCTGATAGTAACATGAATGTAAAAACTTATCAAATCATTTTTAGTGGTGAGATATTACTCATGCCTTAATATTTCTTACCAAGTGATTCTAATAATATATTTAAAAAGCACACAAACTTTATCACAGTCTGTTACTAATCTTGTGGACTATCCAATTTAAAGCTACAAATTATTTTAATAAGATAAGTAGAATGAATAGGAAAACCTCTATTTAATACTAGCTTATGTGTTTCTTACCTTCAACTACTTTTTAAATCATCTTCTATAATGAAGGCTTTTTCTGCCCTTAATAAATAGCATATATTTTTAAGATGTCTCCTAATTCTAAATTATCACTTTCTGGGGAGAAGTAAATCACAGTTTTTTTTTATAATAATCATAGGGAATATGTTATAAATCAACCTAAACAGGGCAAATTTCTGCAAGCATTTATTTGCAGTAATTTTCTGTTCGGGGCACATCCCCAGTATTCAAAGATCTTAGTGACATGAGCCCCCAGAAGTCAGGTATATATAAATATTTTTTCCAAGAAAGCAATTAAAGTGATACAGAGACTGATATTTGAATATTATGATTGAACATATTTAGAAAAGTGTAAATGGATGTGTGAAGTAATTAAGTCATATCTCTAGCACATTCTGTTCCTGTGGTGACATAAGTTAGCACCCATATTATCAGAACTTAACACATTTACAGTAATACCAGTGCCCATTCATGATAAAATCCATACTGTGACTGATAGCACCCAACAGTAGTAGAAAATGAAATGCTGTTTTAAATTCACCTTTACTCTGTGTAACAATGATATCTTTTATGTTTAATAAAATTACCACAACCAAGGTATATTTTTTTTCAGGTTTTTTTTTTTTTTTGTCTGTGTGCATTACTTTGGTGATTATATTAAAAGCTTTGCAATGTGCTGCCTTGTTAAACATTTTTAATTAATTGTTGGAAATAAATACATTAATAAGTCATAATAATTTAATATATTCAATGCCTCTGTACTACCTACTAGGCAATTTATTGAAAATTAATTACGTCTTGCCAAAGAAATGCAAAAAGTCAACTAGAAGACTAATTGAAATCATTTTAACCTTTTACGTAAGACTGGATAAGGAGAACATCTTGTAAACTTGATTAATTATCATTAATTATTTTTAACATTTATATAAGAAATATCAAAGAAAATATTACTAGTAGCTATTATGCATTAGATATAGTTTTATGAGTATCTGCAGTTATATTTTAACATACTTCTGTTAACATTGTTTAGACATTCAAAAATTCTATTAACATTATATTCATTTGTTTAAAAAGCAGGATTCTTTTTAATAAAATACTTCTCCCTTTTCTAAAACTCTCTTATAGCTCTACAGTTATAAAATATCCTTAATTTCCTTAGTCCAGTCCAAAATATATACATTTGTGGCATAGTGTCATGGTTTTCTAAAAGGTAGATATTCCATTCTTTGACATAAGCACTCAGAGAACAGTTTAGTTAATATATTTGTTCCAATGTAATACCTAAATAAAATTTAAACTATTTCCGTAGATTGTCTTTACAGACAAATGCTAAAAGTGAAGATTGGAAAAATTGGTGCACCTATGCGAATGAGGGTATTTTTGAATGAGGGTGCCTAAAATGCTCCATGATAATCCTAAAAAGTCTCCTTTACTGAATCTATCCCTATGTGACAAACACTAGACTAAGTGCTTCAGGAACTGAAAATTCTATTTACTATTTATGTTGCTCCTGTGGAGCTTATTCTACTAAAACAATTATGACGTGAATAGATTCAGAAGAATTTACAGATATTTAATAGGTGCACATTCAGCCTCAGAACAGTTATATAAATTACTCAGGGTCGCATGATTAGTAACTGATAGATTTGAGATTTGAGTCCACATAGTGAGAGTGCAAAGCTTAACCACAATGCCTAGTTCTTCAGGCAAAATTAGGTTGAAGGCTACCTATTCAGTCTAAGTACAGTATAAGGATGATCCCGTGATTTGATGAGTGATAGACTATTGACTGTTTAACAAAAGTGAAATAATGGCCAATATGACTGCCTGTAGATAACAAATATTCCAAATTTTGACTTTATAGATTTTTCCTTTCTTTTCAATGTTTATTTACAATATGCCAAAGAATAGCTTTTAAACTAAATCAAAGATGGTCAATTTAAAAGCTTGGGGCTAGAAACTCTTTGCAAGTTGGTAGGATCACATATTTTAGAAACAGTAAACTATACAGTCAGATCAGTTAAGGAATTTGTGATTATATTCACCAATTTATTCACTGCCAGAGGTTATTTTGATATCATGTAAAGCTGTCATTAAAAAATGCATAGAAAGTTAGCCTGTCTTCTTCAAAGGAATGTATGCATAGATCTGATACTTTCAATGCCAGAGTTCACCTTCATATTTCCTCATAAAAGTTTCACATTAAATATTTCACCTCCTTTTTTGTTGCTGATATGTTTATACTCCAGTAGAAAGGAATATTTTGAAATAAAAAAAATAGATATAATATTTGAGTGCTCACATTTATCTCTATTTCGGTATCTATATAATATTGAGAATTTCCCTGTGCCTATCACTTGTTATATACAAGAAAAACTGACAAAGTCACAGAAAACATAGTTCATGTGAAATATGTATAATTATCTAAATTAATGCTGTTATTTGTATTTGTCAGAGTTTAGCTCTAGAAAGTAAAATTCTATTTTAGCTAGCTTAGGAACAAAGGAATTTGTTTAAGGATATTAAAAAGATTTTAAATTTATTGTAAGACATTAAAAGGTTCAAGAAATTAGTGGGAGGGCTGAAGGAGGTGATAATGTCATGAGAAAAAAAATTAGTTTTAACCCTTATTTCCAGAACCATAGTTTTCATTTTGTAACCTGCAACAGCAAAATTGTATTTGTACCTTTGTGTCTATACTATGGAGCCAATGACTGAACTATGGAATGACTGAAAATCTGCATCCGCAGTTGCCAAGTAAAATAGCCAAAGAACCTGCCATAAGGCCTCCACCTCACTTGTCTTCCAATTTTTAATTTTTTTTCACATGAGCATATGCTCAGTCAAATCTAAATCTTATATAGAAATCAATCCCTTTGGGAATTTTGGATGCAGCAGGCTTTATCTTATCATTACATTACCACAAAAACCTGTTCAATCCTCATTCTAGGGTCTTAACCCTTTTCAGTGTTATAATGATTTTATGAAAGACAAATTTCATTATATCATTCTTCCTCTTAAAGTTGTTACAGGTTCCTCATAGCTTTTGGCATGAAATATAAATTAATATCTTAGCATAAGTTGTTTTATCTGGGCCCTCCTATCATACTGTTTCCCCAAATGCAATTCATGTTCCTGACACATAAAATTTTATGCCTCCTCTATTTTTTACCTCTGTGATTCTGAACATGCTAACCACTCTTTACAAAGCCACCTGCCACTTTATTTATTCTCTAATTTTTGTCCTTTAAGACTCAGTTCAATACTCTTCTGAAAATTATTTTCTGAACCACAAAAATAAATTACATACCTTATTATTTCACTACATCCTAGGCAATCACTTAACATAAAATTCATCATATTCTCTTGTCGTTTTTAGCTATGATATCTACAAAATAATTGGGTAAACTTTTTGAGAACAAGAATGATAGTTCTTGTTTCCATTGGTGAAGAACAAATGAATTAATTCTGCTTCCTACCTGTAGAGAGTTTCTAGGCCACAGATCAGAGGAGAACTAGATGGAGACCAGCAGCCTACATGAGTTGAGGATAGAGATGAGAGACCACTTAGAAGAAAACAATACAGTTCAAAAGACAGAGAACTGTAGAAAAGGACATTGCACCCTTGGGAGATTTACAGTGGCTCTTTCTCAGTATTTTTCTGAAAGTGATTGGCATATGAATTTGTGTAAAGTAACTAAAGCCAAAGGCCAGAGTGAGGGAACTCAAAGGGGAAAATGTGAGGCACTCACACAGGGCTGAAAAACCTCATAATGGGACAGACTATAGAGAAGTTTCTTATCTCTTCAATCCTATATTGAGCATTGCTCCTATTCCATTTAAAATATCATCAACACCATTACAGAAACTATTTGTCAATAATTGCATCCCAAAGCAAATCTTAAGAAGATTTAATGAAATACAAATTCATAAAACAAGGTAAGATACAAAATAATAAAATAAAATTTAGAGTGTTTGGCATCTAATAAAAATACTAGACATACAAAAATACAGGAAATTATTTTGTATAAAGAGGAGAAGATCAAATCTATTGAAACTGATTTGGAAGTGATACCAGTGTTAGAGTTAACCAAACAAACAAAATCAGAAATATGGCTTCAAGAGTAATACACAAGACTTTTTCTTATTATTTAATATGTTTAAAGATTATTATAAACAAAATAACATAGTCTGAAGTTTATAAATTAAGTTAAAAATCTATGTACCTAATAGCACAAATGTTGGGAGGAAAGACATGTAAATATAAATCTTTAAGATTTTTATAATATGTACTCAAAGTATATAGGCTCAGTAGTAGATATTGGTGGTAATTTAAGATACATAACATAAATTTTAAACAATTGTTGAAATAATAAAAAGAACAGATACGGAAAAAAGCAAATAAAATAAACATAAATATTAAAAAATATTTTGACCCTATATTTTTCTTCTAGCAGTTACAAAGCTTCTTCTCTAATTCATAGGTCTTTGATCCAGTTTGAGTTGACTTTTATGCAGAGGGAAAGTTAGGGAAAGCTTCAGTATTCTATATATGGATATCCAGTTTTCTTGGCATCACTTTTTCAAAAAGCTATCTTTTCTCCAAGCTATGTTTTAGAACCATTGTCAAGTATCAGGTGACTGTACCTATGTGGATCTGTCTCTGTGTCTTCTTTTTATTCTATTGGTCTTCATGTCTGCTTTTACTCCAATATCACACTGTTTTTGTTATTCTAGCTCTGTAGTACAATTGAAAATAAGTATTGTGATGCCAAGAGCATTTCGAATCTTGCTTAGTATTGCTTTGATTATTCTGGGTCTTTGTGCAGCACTGATTTCATTAACAGGACCTTTAAAGCTCAAAAAATAAAACCAAGAATCAATAAGTGTGACAACATCAAATTACAAACCTTATGCACAGCAAAGGAAACAAGAGAGGCTATAGAATGGGAGACCTTTGTGTTCTGTGATAGAGGATTAATATCCAGAATTTATAAAGAACTAAAAACTTAACACCAAAAAAAAAAAAAAAAACTAATAAATGGGCAAAAGAACTTAACAGACACTTCTCAAAAGAAGAAATAAAAATGGCCAATGAGTGTATGAAAAAATGTTCACCATCCCTAGCAATCAGGGAAATTCAAAATAAAACTACATTGAGATTTTATCATACTCTAGTTGAAGTCAATCATCAAGAATACACAGAATAACAAATTCTGGCTAAAATGTGCATTAAAATTTTCAATCATATATTGTTGGTGGAACTGCAAATTAGTACAACCACTTTGTAAAGTAGTGGCTGTTCTACTCTTCCTCAAAAGAAACTATAGTTCACAGACACAATGGAATATTACTCAGCATTAAAAGAGAATAAAATTATTATATCTGAACGTAAATGGATGCAGTTGGAGAATATCATGCTAAGTGAAGTAAGCCAATCCCAAAACACAAAAGGCTGGATGGTCTCTGTTAAGTGGATGCTGATCCACAATGGGGGAGAGGGGGTTGTCATGGGAAGAATGGAGGATTTTGATTGGGTAAAGGGGAGGAGGAGAGGGAGGGTGCATGGGGGCAGGAAAGATGGTGAAATAAGAAGGACATCATTACCCTAGGTACATGTACAACTACATGTCTAGTGTGACTCTAAATAGTGTACAACTAGAGAAATAAAAAGTTGTGATCCATTTGTTTATAATGAATTGAAATGCATTCTTCTATCATGAATAATTAATTAGAACAAATAAAAAATGTTTTTGAAAGTTAGATGGGTAAATATACATCAATAGTTGAATGACCAATAATCACATTAAGTATAAATGGTCTAAATATCCCCAATTAGAAGGCAGATTAATATATCATATAAAAAAGTAACATGCAACTATATGCTACATATGAGAATTATACTTCAACATAAAGGTTAAAAGTAAATTTTTAATAGAAGTATGCTAATAAAAAGCATGCTATATTGGCTATATTAGTGTAAGAAAAGTAGATTTCCAAGTTAATGATAACCTCAGGACAAAAAAAGTCATTTTATATTGATAAAGTGATAAGATTTCACCAACAATAGCAGTATACACTTGCTTTATAAACAGTCAATGAACATTTACCAACATCCACCATGTTCAGGATCACAAATTCATCAATAGCATATAATGATCATAAATATTTATGTATCTAATAACAGATTCTTAGAATATATTAAACAAAATATGTTTTAATTGCAAATAGAAATAAATGCACAGTTATAGTCAGATATGCATCCTACTTTGTTGGTAGTAGTTAAGATCCTTAGTCAGCTAGGCTCCCTAGAGGTGGACATTTTAAAGGGTAATACTCGTTTTCATGAAGGTTTTTGTTCAAATATGACAAAAGGGCAGGAAAGATGGCTGAACAGAGGTACCCAATACTGAATCTCCTCCACACAGAAGAACCAAAACAACAGGTGTATTCCCACATATTGTATTGGGCAATTGTGAGATAACAGTATTAGAAAAATGGCCCTTATGACGTCCAGTGACCTGCAATAGCAGGAGAGCAAGAGAAACAAAATATCCCATCACCCATTCACCTGACTCTATGTAGGAGGAGTGGAGTATTTCCTCTGTAAGGAAAAAGGTGAAAGAAAGAGATCCAACAATCAGCACAGATATCGACAATCCTAGCTACTGGAAAGTTTTGTGGTCCTTGAAGGCTTACAGCCTAAACAAAAGATCTGAAATCCACACAAGTAGCCTGGCCTATGTGAAGGAATATACTTGATCTCCCAGTGAACCTGGGAATGCTATAGCCAAGAGCTCAAGAAGGGCACATTACCTTTATTTGGCCTGATCCATGAGTTAAAAGACCCTGACTTTTCCCATTTTGTGAACCCCACATACATTTTACTGCACTGGCTCTGAAGAGAGATCAGTGGAATAAAATAAGGGAGGAGAGGAGGGAAGGGAAATGGGAAAAGGGAAGAATGGTGGAATAAATCTGCCAAAAACTTTCCTTTGTACACATAGGAATATACCACAGTGAATCTCAACTTTAAGCATATCCAAAAGGAACTAATTCTTAAAGCATCTGTCAATAAATAAAAGAAAGATCAATAGAGGGGAAGAAAGGGAATATTAGGATAGAGGAGAGCAAGTACTGGGGACTGAATTAAGGTAACTCATATTCCATGTTTGTATAATTATGTCAGAATTAACTCCAATAATATGTGTATCTATAGTAAACTAATAAAATATATTTTTACAAATTTATGGTATAAGGAAATAAAAACCTTAAAATAAAGGGAAATTAAAACACAACATACCAAAACCTGACAATGTATCAAAATCAGTACTATGGGAGGAATTTTATGTCAAAAAGTACCTACATTAAAAAATAGATTTAAAGTAAATAATATATTGATGGACAATGATGCATCTCAAGGTCTTAGAAAGTCAAGAAAAGACTATACCCCAAATTAGTAAAATCATAATAAAGATCAGGGCACAAATAAATGAAATGGAGTCTAAAGGAACAATCAAAAGGATCAGTGAAACAAATTGCTGTTTCTTTGAAAATATAAACAAAAATTGAAAAACCTTAGAAATACTAAAAGAGAGACAGAAGAACTAAATGAATAAAATTAGAGATTAAAAAAAAAGGAGACATTACAACTGATATCACAAAAATTCAAAGGATCATTAGAGATGTTGAACAATTTTAAAAAAATATTTGTTGGCCAAATGTATATCTTCTGAGAAGTGTCTGTTCAGTTCCTTAGCCCATTTATTGATTTTTTTCTTGTGTGTGTGTGTGTTAAATTTTTTCAGTTCTTTATATATCCTGGAGATTAGTGCTCTTTCTGACTTGTGTGTGGCAAAAATTTGCTCCTTAAATGTAGGTTTTCTATTTACCTAATTGATTGTTTCTTTTTATGAGAAGAAGCTTTTTAGTTTGATTCCATCCCATAATTAGAGAAATGCAAATCAAAACTACTTTAAGATTTCATCTCATACCAGTTATAATGGAAGTTGTCAAGAATACAGACAACAATAAATATTAGCGAGAATGTGGGGGGAAAGGCACACTCATATATTGTTGGTAGGACTGCAAATTCGTACATCCAATCTGGAAAGTAGTGTGGAGATTCCTTAGGAAACTTAGAATGGAACCACCATTTAACCCAGCTATCCCTCTTCTCACTCTAGACCCAAAAGATTTAAAATCAGCATACTATAGTAACACAGCCACATCAATGTTCATAGAAGGTCAATTCAAAGTAGTTAAACTGTGGAAGCAACCTAGATACCCTTAAATAGATGAAGAAATAAAGAAACTGGTATATCTACACAATGTAATATTACTCAGCATTAAAAGAGTATAAAATTACGACATTTGCAGGTAAATATGGAGTTGGAGAATATCATGCAAAGTTAAGTAAACCAGTCTCCAAGAAACAAAGACTGAATGTTTTCTCTGATAAGTGGATGCGGATCCATAATGAGTGGGGAGGCATAGAAAAACTGGAGGAACTTTTTTTTAAATTAATTAATTTATTTATTTTATTTTTAAAAATAAATGACAACAGGGCTGGGGATGTGGCTCAAGCTTTAGCGTGCTTGCCTGGCATGTGCACGGCAGTGGGTTCGATCCTCAGCACCACATAAAAATAAAATAAAGATGCTGTGTCTACCAAAAAAACTAAAACAAATAAATAAATAAATATTAAAAATTCATCTCTCTCTCTTTAAAATAAATAAATAAATGACAACAGAATGCATTACAATTCTTATTACACATATATAGCACAATTTTTCCTATCTCTGGTTGTATATAAAGTATGTTCACAACAATTCGTGTCTTTATACATGTACTTTGGATAATGATGACCATCACATTCCACCATCCTTGCTAATCCCCTGCCCCTTTCCTTCACCTCCCACCCCTCTGCCCTATCTAGAGTTCATCTAACCTCCCATGTTCCCCCTTCCTACTCCACTATGAAACAGCCTCCTTATATTAGAGAAAACATTTGGCATTTGTTTTGGGGGGATTGGCTTACTTCTCTTAGCATTATCTTCTCCAACTCCATCTATTTACCTGCAAATACCATAATTTTATTCTCTTTTATTGCTGAGTAATATTCCATTGTGTATATATGCCACATTTTCTTTATCCATTCATCTACTGAAGGGCATCTAGGTTGATTGCACAGTTTAGCTATTGTGAATTGTGCTGCTATAAACATTGATGTGGCTGTATCCCTGTAGTATTCTATTTTTAAGTCCTTTGGGTATAGTCCAAGGTGAGGAATAGCTGGGTCAAATGGTGGTTCCATTCCCAGCTTTCCCAGGAATCTCCATACTGCTTTTCATATTGGCTGCACCATTTTGCTGTCCCACCGGCAATGTATGAGTGTACCTTTTTCCCCACATCCTCGCCAACACTTATTGTTGTTTGTCTTCATAATAGCTGCCATTCTAACTGGAGTGAGATGATATCTTAGAGTAGTTTTGATTTGCATTTCACTAACTGCTAGAGATGATGAGCATTTTTTAATATATTTGTTGATTGATTGTACATCATCTTCTAAAAAGTGTCTGTTCAGGTTCTTGGCCCATTTGTTGATTGGGTTATTTGTTGTTTTTTTTTTTTGGTGCTTAGCTTTTTGAGTTCTTTATATACCCTAGAGATTAGTGCTCTAGCTGATGTGTAAGGGGTAAAGATTTGTACCCAAGATGTAGGCTCTCTGTTCACCTCACAGATTATTTCTTTTGCTGAGAAGAAACTTTTTAGTTTGATTTCATCCCATTTATAGATTCTTGGTTTTAATTCTTGCACTATAGGAGTCTTATTAAGGAAGTTGGGGCCTAATCCCACATGATGAAGATTAGGGCCTACTTTTTCTTATATTAGATGCAGAGTCTCTGGTTTAATTCCTAGGTCCTTGATCCACTTTGAGTTGAGTTTTGTGAATGGTGAGAGATAGGGGTTTAATTTCATTTTGTTGCATATGGCTTTCCAGTTTTCCCAGCATCATTTGTTGAAGAGGCTATCTTTTCTCCAATGCATGTTTTTGGCACCTTTGTCTAATATAAGATAAATGTGATTTTATGGGTTAGTCTCTGTGTCCTCTGTTCTATACCATTGGTCTACCAGTCTGTTTTGGTACCAGTACCATGCTGTTTTTGTCACTATTGCTCCGTAGTATAGTTTAAGTTCTGGTATAGTGATGCCACGTGCTTCATTCTTCCTTCTAAGAATTACTTTAGCTATTCTGGGTCTCTTATTTTTCTAGATGAATTTACTGATTGCTTTTTCTATTTCTGTGAGGAATGCCATTGGTATTTGATTGGAATTTCATTAAATCTGTATAGTTCTTTTGATAGTATGGTCATTTTGATAGTATTAGTTCCGCCTAACCAAGAGCAAGGTAGATCCTTCCATCGTCTAAGGTCTTCTTTGATTTCTTTCTTTAGAGTTTTGTAGTTTTCATTGTATAGATCTTTCACCTCTTTCATTAATTTGATTCCCAAGTATCTTATTTTTTTTTTGAGACTATTGTAAATGGGATAGTTTTCCCCAATTCCTCTTCAGAGGATTTGTCACTGCTATAAAGAAATGACTTTGATTTATTGGTGTTGATTTTATATGCTGCTACTTTGCTGAATTCATTTAGTTCTAGAAGTTTTCTGGTGGAGCTTTTTGGGTTTTCTAGGTATAGAATCATATCATCAGCAAATAGTGCTAATTTAAGTTCTTCTTTTCCTATACATATCCCTTTGATTTCTTTCATCTGTCTAATTGCTCTGGCCAGTGTTTCAAGAGCTATGTTGAATACAAGTGGTAAAAGAGAGCGTCCCTGTCTTGTTCCAGTTTTTAGAGGGAATGCCTTTAATTTTTCTCCATTTAGAGTGATGTTGGCCTGAGGCTTAGCGTAGATAGCCTTTATGATGTTGAGATATGTTCCTGTTATCCCTAGTTTTTCTAGAGTTTTGAACATGTAAAGGTGCTATATTTTGTCAAATGCTTTTTCTGCATCTATTGAGATGATTATATGATTCTTATCTTTGAGTCTATTGATGTGATAAATTACATTTATTGATTTCCATATGTTGAAACAACCTTGCATCCCTGGGATAAATCCCACTTGATCATGGTGTACAATCTTTTTGATATTTTTTTTTAATTTGATTTGTCAGAATTTTATTGAGAATTTTTGCATCTTTGTTCATGAGAGATATTGGTCTGAAGTTTTCTTTCTTTGATGTGTCTTTGCCTGGTTTTGGCATCAGGATGTTAGTGGCCTCATAGAATGAGTTTGGAAGTGCTCCATCGTTTTCTATTTCCTGAAATAAATTGAAGAATATTGATATTAGTTCTTCTTTAAAGCTCTTGTAGAACTTGGCTGTGTATCCATCCAGACCTGTGCTTTTGTTGGTTGGTAGGCTTCTGATGGCCTCTTCTATTTCATCACTTGATATTGGTCTTTTCAAATTGTGTATATCTTCCTGGTTCAATCTGGGCACATCTTTTGACTTAAGAAATTTGTCAATTCCTTCTATTTTATTGGAGTATAAATTTTCAAAATAATTTCTAATTATCCTTTGTATTTCTGTAGTGTCTGTTGTGATATTACGTTTTTCATCACATATACTGGTAATTTGAGTTATCTCTGTCCTTCTCTTTTTAGCATAGCTAAGGATCTGTAATTTTATTCATTTTTTCAAAGAACTTTCTGTTTTGTCAATTTTTTCAACTGTTTTGATTTCATTAATTTCACCTCTAATTTTAATTATTTCTTGCCTTCTAGAGATTTGCTGTTGATTTGTTCTTCTTTTTCTAGGGCTTTGAAATATAATGTGAGGCCATTTATTAGTTGAATTTTCCTTCTTTTAAGTAATAAACTCCATGCAATGAACTTTCCTCTTAGTATTCCTTTCATAGTGTCCCAGAGATTTTGATATATTGTTTCTATGTTCTCATTTACCTCTAAAAATTTTTTAATCACCTCCTTGATGTCTTCTGAAACCCATTGCTCATTCAGTATCATATTGTTTAATCTCCAGGTGTTGGAGAAAATTTTATTTTGTATTTTATCATTAATTTCCAATTTCATTCCCTTATGATCTGATAAAATGCATGGTTGTATCTCTACTTTTTTGTATTTGCTAAGAGTTGCATTGTGGCATGTTATATGGTCTATTTTACAGAAGATTCCTTGTGCTGCTGAGAAGAAAGTGCATCTGCTTGATTCTGGTTGAAATATTCTATGTATGTCAGTTAAGTCTAAGTTATTGATTGAATTTTTGAGTTCTATAGTTTCTTTATTCAACTTTTGTTTGGAAGATCTATCCAATAGTGAAAGAGGTGTGTTAAAGTCACCCAAGATTATTGCATTGTGGTCAGTTTGGCTACTGAACTTGAGAAGAATTTGTTTGATGAACATAGCTGCACCATTGTTTGGGGTATATATATTTATAATTGTTATGTCTTTTTGGTTTTTGTTTCCCTTGAGGAATATGTAATGTTAACCCTTCTGACTAACTTTGGCTTGAAGTCTATTTGATATGAGGATGGAAACCCCTGCTTGCTTCTCCAGTCCATGTGAGTGGTATGATTTTTCTCAATCTTTCACCTTCAGTCTGTTTATGGCTTTTCCTATTAGATGATTTTCTTCGAGGCAGCATATTGTTGGGTCTTTTTTTAATCCAACCTCCTAACCTATGTCTTTTGATTGATGAGTTTAAGACATGGTTTGTATTCCCAGAGATGTTGATTATTTTTGTTATTTAACTTGACTTGATTTTCTTCTTTGATTAGTTTTTCTTTTAGGGTACTACCTCCCTCTACTGATTTTCATGGCTGTTTTTCGTTTCCTCTTCATGGAATATATTTCCAAGGATGTTTGGTAGGGCTGGTTTTCTAGCTATAAATTCTTTTAACTTTTGTTTATCATGGAAGGTTTTTGTTCCATCTTCAAATCTAAAGCTTCATTTTGCTGGATACAAGATTCTTGGTTCGCACCCATTTTCTTTCAGAGCTTGATATACATTGTTCCAGGATCTTCTAGCTTCCAGGGTCTGTGTTGAAAAATCTACCTTTATCCTAATTGGTTTTCCCCTATATGTAATCTGATTCTTTTCTCTCATAGCTTTTAAAATTCTCTCCTTATTTTGTATGTTGGGCATTTTTATTATAATGTGCTTTGGTTTAGATCTGTTATGATTTTGTACACTCGGCGTCTGTAGGCTTCTTGATTTTGGATTTCCAATTCATTCTTCATGTTTGGAAGGTTTTCTGAGATTATTTCATTTAATAGATTGTTCATTTCTTTGGTTTGGACCTCTATGCCTTCCTCTATCTCAATAACTCTTAAATTTTGTCTTTTTATGCTATTCCATATTTCTTGAATGTTCTGCTCATGATTTCTTACAATTATCACTGTGTGGTCTATATTCTTTTCAAGATTATATATTTTGTCTTCATTGTCTGATGTCCTGTCTTCCAAGTGGTCTACTCTGTGGTGTTTTCATTTGAGCTTTTAATTTGGTTTATTCTTTCTTTCATTTCAAGGATTTCTGTTTGTTTTTTTTTTTTTTTTAAGAACCTTTATGTCCCTATTCAGGTGATCTTTTGCTTCCTGTATTTGTTTATGAAGCTCCTTGTCAAGTGACTTTCACTGCCTGTATTTGCTCTCTTATATCTTCCTTAAGTTCTCAGAACATTTTAACCATGTACACCCTGAACTCCTTCTCTGTAATTTCTTCTGCTCTGGCTGCCAAAGATTCTAATCATGTGGTGTCTTGATCCGTTTGGGGCACTTTCTTCCCTTGTCTTTTCATGTTGCTCATGTCCTTCCTTTACAGCTCTGTGGGTTTGGAGTGTTGTTGCTTTTACCCTATTGGTTTGTAATGCTCTTGTAGATTGAAAAGATTTCTACTTTGTGGTATAGGACAATGTTAACAGATCCGACTATCAACAATATACTACCTAAGATCAATTTGTTGTTATTAAGACATTTACAGTTTAGTCTCAATGTATAGAAATGTTGGATTCAATTATTGTCTAAAGTATAATCCGTACTTTTGTTAAAAGGCTTATAGTATCTGATGGTGGACAATGAACTGAGGGTGGTATGTAGGAGAATATGCTGAAGAGGTAGGATGAGAGGATATAGAGTTAATATATCTTAGGAAGTGTGAAAGAGAAATCTAATGAAGAGGATTAGTAGCAAGAGAATAGACAGGAAGTAAGTTAGGGTAGAAAAGTACGTGGGAAGACAATAGAGTGCATAAAACAAACACACATATGTATTTAGAAAAATACAGGATGTTAAAATAGTAAAATTTTGAGGGGGAAAGAAAAATGAAAGAAAAAAGAAAAGAAAAAAGTGTGCATACAACACCTCTATATTATATTATTCAGATGACTTAGTCCTTAAAATCCTATTTCATGCAAAGTTCTTGATTTTACATATGTTGGAGATGTGAGGGCCGGGGGATAGAGAGGTAGTAGAGGAACAAGAAAAATAAACAACAACAACAACAACAACAAAAAAAAACTCAAAGGAAGAAAACAAGGTTGTTGCTAATTTTAGAGATCTGTTTCATTTTTGCTTCTCTTCTCATCCAATAGGTGAGGTTGTTTGTTGCAGGCTGGTGTCTCTGCCCTCAGAATGGCAGAGGTAGCCAGGTTTGGAAGACTGGTCCTGGCATAGGGCACCTGGAAGCAGGGAGTTCCACCTGCCAGTCCCTGCAGGGATACTGCACCTTACAGGTCTCTTTTTGGGACTGCTCTTATGACTTGAGCACCTGGTGCTATCTCCCTATCTTGCCTGGAGATTTCCCAATTCCTAGTCTCCCTGTTTCCCTCTCCCTTAGCAGTTTCCAACTGCAGGACCTCTCACAACAAGGCTCACAACAGGTGGGCAGCGCTTTGGTCGCACTGTACACCTGCCAAACTAAGAGCTGTTTTTGTGTTGGGTGGATACTTTGTTGAGTTATTATTGCTGGGGAGCAGAGTGAAATTTCAGAGTTCTGTAGAGGTGCTGATAGGTGATTCTTCTAATGTGCTCATGAGCCCTGTATGTGCTAGAACTTTGGGCTTTGGGTTTAGAGAGCCAGAAATCCAGAGTCCTACTCAAACTATGAGGCTCGAAGCCCTATGCAGGGGTCATGGTGCTGGTGATTTCTGCAGAAACCAACTAAATAGGAGTCCTCTTACACTCTTTGAAATTCAGTAGTCTGATTAGGTGAGATCTGGATCATGGAGCAACACAGAATGCTGACTCTCTCTGGCCCGCCATCTTCTCTCCTTCAAAAAGGAGGAACTTTGATTGGGCAAAGGTTAGGGAGGCTTTGGAGGGTGCATGGCGGCAGGAAAGATAGTGAAATGAGATGGACATTACCCTAGGTACATGTATGACTGCACATGTGTTGTGATGCTACATTGTGTACAACCATAGAAATGTAAAGTTGTGCTGCAATTGTGTACAATGACTCAAAATGCATTCTGCTATCATACATACCTAATTAAAATAAATTAATTAATTAAAACAAAATAACAACAAAAAAGAATCATTAAAGATTTTTTTTGAAAAAAAATATGTCAACAAACTGGAAAATCTAGGAAAAAATGACAAATTTCTGGATAAATACAATCTACCCAAATTAAACTGTAAGGATACAGAAAACCTGAACAGATCAATAAGAAGTAATGAGATTGAAGTAGTAATAAAAAGTCTTCCAACAAAAAAACCTCTCAAGATTGCATGGCTTCACTGTTGAATGTTAACAAACTTAAGAATGACTACTACCACTGCTTCTTAAACTATTCCAACTACTTGAAACAGAGGGAGTTCTTCCAAGATAATCCTGTGAGGCTATCATTAGCCTCTTACCAAAAACGATAATACAAAAGTATATGCAAGAAAACCTAAAGAATCCACCAAACAGCAGTAAAGTGGCAGGATATAAAATAAACATACAAAAATCAGTGGCCAGTAATAAATTATCTGAGAAAGAAATCATGAAGGCAATCCTGTTTACTATAGGCACAAACATACACACACACACACACACACACACACACACACACAGAGAGAGAGAGAGAGAGAGAGAGAGAGAGAGAGAGAGACATGCTCACACATACCTAGGATAAACTTAACTAAGGAAGTAAAAAAATCTTCAAAGAAAATTACAAAACACTGATAAAAGAAATTGTAGAAGACATTAAACACAGAGAGATTTCCATGTTTATAAATTGAAAGATAGATTGCTAAAATGCCCATACTACCCAAGGTTCTGTACAGATTTAAAGTAATGCTGCGCTAATCACCAGTACCAGTCTTCTCTAAACTAGAACAGAGAATCCTAAAACTCATGTGGAGGTAGAAAACATCTATAACAGCCACAGCCGTCTTGAGGAAAAAGAAAAAAGCTGAAGGCAGAACTTGTGGATTATGATTAAAAGTGTACTTGTGATGAATACATGTTATTTAAGGCCTATGATAGAAAATTCTAAAGTAATTAACATGAAAATGAAAAAAATGTAATCAAGTAAGTAGAAAAAAAGAAACAAAAATAGCAGATCAAAAGTCAGTTAAGCAAAATAAGAAAATCAGTGAAACCATAAGTCATTCTTTAAGAAAATGACTAAAAGTGATACATTTTGAGAAGGCTTATTAATATCAGCAATAAGACATGTGAAATGACAACAATTTTAGGATGATAAATTCAACTACTTGAGCAAAAAAGAACATAATTTTTGAAAATTATAACCAACCAGAAAATTATGAAGTAGGCAGTTAAAATTAAAGAAACCAAGTTTGTAGTTCACAACCTCCTAGTGAAGAAGAATCTAGGCCAAGATAGCTTCACTAGTGAGTTTGCTTTTTTGTTCGTTTGCTTTTTAGGTTATAATATCTGATTTTAAAAAAAAAATATTAATTTTTGTTGTTTCTTTTAGATACATATGACAGTGGAGTATATTTAGGAGTATTATACATATATGGAGAATAATTATCTTAAGTCTTTGTGGTATATACTGAGGAGTGGGATAACTGGGTCAAATGATGGTTCCAGTCCAAGTTTTTGAGGAATATCCATACTACTTTTCATAGTGGTTGCACCAATTAGTGGTCCTGCCCACAGTGTATGAGTGTACCCTTTTCTGCACATCCTTGCCAGCATTTATTGTTACTTATTTCTTGAATGTGCCATTATGACTGGTGTGAGATAACATTTCAGTGTAGTTTTAATTTGCATTTATCTAATTGCTAGTGACATTGAACAATTTTTCATATATTTGCTGGCCGTTCATATTTCTTCTTCTGTGAAGTGGTTATCAGTTCCTTTGTCCATTTATTGATTGATTAGCTGTTTTTTGGTGTTAAGTTTTTTGAGTTCTTTGTATATCCTGGAGATTAGTGCTCAATCTGAGATGCAGGTGGCAAAATTTTTCTCCCATTCTGTATATTCTTTCTTCATGTTCTTGATTATTTTCTTGCTGTGAGGAAAATTTTTAGTTTGATACCAACCTATTTATTGATTCATGATCTTACATGTAAAATACTAAAGTATTTTACTTTAGTAGTCTTGTTGAGGAAGTCAGTCCCTCAGCTGACATGGGGGAGAGTTGGGCCTATTTTTTCTTCTACTAGGCACAGAGTATCTGGTCTAATGTTTAGGTTCTTGATACACTTTGAGTTAAATTTTGTGCAGGGTGAGTGATAGGGGTTCAATTTCATTATACTACATGTGGATTTCCAGTTTCCCCAGCATCATTTGTTGAAGAGGCTATCTTTTCACCAATGTATCTTTATGGCATCTTTGTCTAGTTATCACTTTGTCTATGAGATAAGTATATATGTGTGGGTTTGCCTCTGTGTCTTCTACTCTGTTCCATTGATTTTCATGTTTGTTTTTGTGCTGATGCCATACTGTTTTTGTTACTATAGCTCTGTAGTATAATTTAGGGTCTGGTATTATGCCTCCTGCTTCACTTTTCTCACTAAGGATTGCTTTGTCTATTCTGGGCCTCTTATTTTTCAAACTGAACGTTTTATTTCTATTTTTATGAAGAATGTCATTGGAGTTTTAACAGAAATTCCATTAAATCTATATAGCACTTTTGGTAGTATGGCCATCTTGACAAAATTAATTCTGCCTATCCAAGAACATGGGAGATCTTTCCATCTTTAAGGTCTTCCTAAATTTCTTTCTTCAGTGTTCTGTCATTTTCACTGTATAGATCTTTTACCTATTTTGTTAGATGGATTTCCAAGAGAGAGAGAGAAAAAACTGCAATTACTAAAATTTGTGATGAAAAAGGAAATAACACCACAGACACTATGGAAATGCAAATGATAACCAGAAATTATTTTAAAAATCTATAGAAAATCACAAAGAAATTAAAAAGGTCTAGAGACATATACACAAATTATAGAGACAATATCCAAATGTAAACAGGAGGGCATAGAAAATTTAAAGAGATCAATTTCAAGCATTGAACTGGAAGATAACATCAAAAGCCTACCAACCAAGTAAAGCCCAGGACCAGACAAATTCTCAGCCATCTACTAGATCTTCAAGGAAGAGCTTGCATCAATAATCCTCAAATTATCCCTTGAAATAGAAAGGGAGTTAACCCTTCCAAACTCATTCTATAAAGCTAATATCACCCTGATTGCAAAATCAGACAAAAACACATCAAGGAAAGAAAACTTTAGATCAATATCACTAATGAAAATAGATGCAAAATTTATGAATAAAATAGTGGCATATTTCATATAAAACTGTATTCAAAAGATAGTGCACCATGATCAAGTTGTGGTTCATCCTAGGGTTACAGGGTTTGTTCAACATATGGAAATAAGTAAATATAGTTCATCACATTAACAGATATACAGAAAAAAAAACATAATTTTCTCAATAGACATGGAAAAAGCTTTTGACAAAATTTAGCACCCAGTCATGCTTAAAACACTAGAAAAACTAGGGATAGAAGAAATAAACCTCAATTTTGTAAAAGCTATATATGCAAAACTTAAGGCCAACATCATTCTAAATGGAGAAAAATTGAAAGCATTTCCTCTAAAAACTGGAATAAGATGGGATGCCCACTTTCACCACTTCTATTCAATATAGTTCTTGAAACCCTTGCCAGAGCAATTAGATAAAAAGAAATAAAATAAAATAATATGAATAGGAAAATAAGAGCTCAAACTGTCTCTCTATTTTCTGATGACATGATTTTATATTTAGAAGACCTCCCCCCCAAAAAAAACTCCACCAGAAATCTTCTAGAACTAACTCATAAGCAAATTCATCAAATTGGCCGGATATAAAATTAACACCCATAAATTAATGTGCTCCTATATACTAATGATGAATCAGCTGAAAGAGAAATTAGTAACACTATTGTTTTCACAATAGCCTCAAAAAAATAAAATACTTGGGATTCACAAGTGAACTTCACTAAATATTTAAGCAAGAGTTTCTACACAAAGTCTTCTGGTAAGTTGAAGAGGATCACTCTTCATATTTCATAAATACTGCATTATACCAATATTAACACCATAGAAAGAGTATTGCAAGCAAACAGAACTGCCTACCCGTACATTTCATGAACAGAGATGTAAAGATTCCAAACAAAATTTTAGCAAATAGAATCCAAACTGTACCAAAAAAAAGATAATATATTGTGATGCAGTGGGGATTATTCCATGAATTTCATGTTTAATAATTAAGTACCAACTAATATAATTCACAGCAATAACAGATTAAAAGAGAATAATAATGACAATTTTAGTGGACCTGGAGAAAGAACTTATCCAATTCTAGCACTGATTCTTGATTAAAAACTAACAGAAACTAGAAATATAATGGGCTTTCTAAACTGATAAAGAATATCTACAACGGGCATGGAGGCACATGCCTGTAATCTCAGCAGCTCTGGAGGCTGAGGCAGAAGGGTAATCAGTTCAAGCCAGCCTCAGCAACTTAGCAAGGCCCTAAGCAACTTAGTGAGACCCTATCTCCAAATAAAATATAAAAAGGGGTAGGGATGTGTCTCAATGGTTAAGCACCCCTAGATTCAATATCTAGTACCAAAAAGAAACAAACAAACAACAACAACAAAGAAAAAGAAACAACAACAACAACAAAACTACAGAAACCCTATAGCAAACTTCACATGTAATAATGAAAGTCTGAATATTTTCCCCTAATATAAAGAGCAAGTTAGGGATATACACTACCACCACTTCTATTTAGCATTATACTGAAGTC
The DNA here is from genome assembly GCF_048772815.1 of Callospermophilus lateralis. Taxonomy (NCBI): domain Eukaryota; kingdom Metazoa; phylum Chordata; class Mammalia; order Rodentia; family Sciuridae; genus Callospermophilus; species Callospermophilus lateralis. Next base: position 100,374,964 of record NC_135312.1, on the reverse strand, counting down.
CTGGCCAGTACAATAAGACAAATAATAATAATAATAATAATAATAATAATAATAATAATAATAATAATAATAATAATATACAAATAGGAAAGAGAAGGATACAATTTTCTTTATTTGCAAATGACCCAATTTACTTTAGAGAAGATTTTCTGAAATCTACAACATATGTACCAAAACAGGTACGTTTAATAAGATTGTAATGTGCAAGACTAAAGTACAGAAATGTATTTCTATAAAACAGTGAAAAATGAGAATTGAGTCAAAAATAACAATAGAATTTTCAATAGATCAGCATATTAAAATACACATGATAAAGTTTTAATAGAAGACATGGGCACTGAACACTACAAAACAGAAATATTTTTAGAGATATAAATAAATAAGTAAATAAATAAATAATATGTGCATGTCAGAAAATCCAATGTTATTAAGACATTGAATCTTAACCAAACCCAACACTAAATAATAATACAATGTACATAAAATTCTAGAAAATGCAAACTGATGTATTGTGACAGAAGGTAGATCAGGCATACCTTAAGTTGGGTTTGGGGGAATGGAAAAGACAACTTATGAAAGGACATGAGAAAATACTTAGTATAGTGTCTATGTTCATTATTCTGGTTGTAATGAAGAAACCATGGATGTGAAAGTGAAAACTTTGCAAGTTGTAGAGTTTAAAACACACAATTTATTTAATGTCATTAACAACAAAATTAACATGTTAAAAATAAGTAGAATAAAATAAAAATCAAACAATTCACATTTTACTTTTTTTCATTTAAAAACTTATTGATGAGACACTAGAGCTTTTGTATTTATTTCATCTTTAAGCCTCCATAGTTGTAATGGGAAAATTTTCTAATTGTTATGTCAACATATACTTATGAATCATTTTCACAGGTCTGAGATGGAACCCTTGGAAATAAAGTTGTTTATTAAAATCTCCTCATAACAAAGAAGACCCTCTGCATTTTATGTCCTCCAACCTTGACTCACACACACAGATAATTAAATAAATGTCTAATTCAAAAGCCATAGATTTTGTTTTGATCACCTGCATGGCACATACCCTTATTTGAAAAAATAAATCATCAGTGACAGCTTACCATGTATTTCCTCTGCCTCTTTCCAGGAGAAATACCCCAGGAAATTGTAGTGACTAGGTATTTCTAATGAGATGTAATTTCATCATAAATGCTAACAAAAATATCGTTAGGTTTTATTGACATTAGGGCTCAATGATTCTTTTCATTTTGTGTTTTCCTGGTTTTCGTTTTCTTGTAGTTGTAACAATGGGAGTTTCTCAGATATGATCCATGTGCTCCACTCTTCTAGCTCCATTCTCATTGCTTCAAGAACTGAATCTTCCAGTATGGCTACAGCTGTCCCTTCTCTATTGGCACCTGGCAAATTTGAAACCCTAAATATTCAGTTCATGATGACACTGTTGGAATCATTTCCACTCCACTGGCCTGTTCTAGGCTTTACCAGGTTCAGTCCCATTTAGCTTTTCTATTCAAACTTAGTTTCCCAAATTACTCCATTTTTATACCTCATTTCTTGCAACACCATCTCAGCTGATTTGCTCACTGACCTCACAGTTCATTTATCCATTAAATCCTCCTCTCATAGAAGGCGACTACATATTTTCCTGCCTCGCACAGTGTGACTTTGGTGTGGTAGCCTCATGAACAGCTTTATGTCTCTCCTACTTTATTTTGTGCATTTTTTCCATAGATATTTACCCAAAGCTCAATTATTTACTTTATTCATCCTGTCCTTCCTGATTAACCAGAGGTTTTACTCAACGGTTTTTGTTCACAACACTCAAAATCTAAAAAATTGAAATTTGTTATTTTTTCTAGCTTTCCTCCTGCACTCTCTTAAACTACAATCTAAAATCTGTCCACTTGTGCTTCTTGGTATTTCCGGATTTATTACCAAAAGCAAACTCTTTTTCTCTATCACCTATTCCTATTAGCAACACTTCCTGTTTACAGGGCCATCTCATACAATCCCTTTTACCAAAAACAAAAACAAAACAAAACCCAAAACAATCAAAGAAATCAAAGAAACAAATAAATTCCCTTCTAAACATCAGTAAGATATCACAGCTGTCATGGTAAGTCCATGATGAAGAGTATGTGTATTATACTCTAACTTTAATTACATAAAATCAACCTGCAGATAAATTTGCAGTCTGCTTCATATCTAGCATCATGTTACCTACATAATTTTATTCTACTTCTAATGCTCCATTATGGAAAGTTTAGATCCTCACTATGCTCTTCCTATCATGCATTATCAATGAATACACACACACACACACACACACACACACAGTCTAGACACAACTATTTTGCTTGCATATTTTTATTTCCTGCCCAAGTCTTACAAATCCTTCAAACCTTACATCAAATTCAGATTCCCTTTTTAAGTGATTATGTGAAGAAATCTATTATCCAATGCTGGTCATATTTTGTCATTTAATCAACAATGAATTTGTTCCTGGGGAAATTAACTTTCCCCTTTTAGAATTTTGATGCATGTTTTCTTTCTTAAATGTAGTATTTTAATATTTGTCCTTTTTTATTTACATATATACTTAGCATGTTATTATTACAATAAAATAATAAATAAATCTTGTTTATAATAATTTTCACAAATCACTATGACAAATCAACTTTGTATTAACATAACCTTGTATGTATTCCAACTATATATATATATATATACATATATATTATATATGTATTAAATATATAAAATGTATCAATTTTATATATGGTGTCCATATATTTTGATGAACATATTTTCAAAATGTAAATATTGTACCTCTCTAAAATATTTATCTATAAGCATTTCATATAGATTTTCCCTCTCTGGAAATAATCAGTTAACTTCAGCCAGCAACGATTCCTTTTCTTTGTGGGAGGATCTTAACTAGACCTTCTTGTAAACATGTTAGTATCAATTGCTCCCAGAGGATATGGGATCCTGGGGTCTAAAAAACAAAACAAAACAACAACAACAAAAAAAAAAAAACACTTTTTAAGCAGGATAGACCACTTATTATAAATAAACCTATTTTTGTTGATTTATGGTGCATGGCTGGCTGGAAAAAGTAAAGCAAATTATATTCTATCTGTGTAACTTAATAAATTATAGATAAGAAAGTCTTCAAAACAAGATGACTTTTTTATAACAATGTTTCTGCATATACTATTTAGAATTTTTGTGGTTATCTTAATCTAAAAACAATTTGTAATATGGGAGAAATAAATTTTTTCGAAACTCTGTTTTGTAGGACTGAGATTTGTCAAATAAAATTATAGCTGTACTTTGTTCTATCTTGTATCCTTGAAATTATCAGTAGAGTTTAGTATTGGGTAAGATACATAATTTTCACAAATCACTATGACAACTCTGTGTTAACATATCCTCACTGTGTGTACATAGTTTTAGTATACAGAATAAATACAGAAATGTATTAATATTGATCACTTATAATCTGAGATAAAAAAAGAGCAACCACATTTTGTCAATAATATATGCAGTAGGTATCCACATACGAACAGCTGTGACCCAATTAAAGCACATAATATAAAATATTCTTAGTATATTCCATAAAAGCACAACTTTAAAACTGGGTGATATTTTATACCCTGGTATATCACACAGATTACAAATACATTTACTTATGTTAAAAATTTACAAGCACAACAATTTCTAATCTTGAAATTATTTCTAAAATAGGAAATTATTATTTGGTACACCACCTGTCTAAACTCATTAATTTTCTCTGGTATTTGTTTTAGTGTGTGAAACATGCTTCACTCTCTTTTCTCTCACATGTCCTTTTAATAGAAAGTTCCAAAATGTGGGATTCTAGGAATCTTGTGTCATTTTAGTTCAATGCCATTCCAGATTCTGATATAGTGGTATGAAGTTTGATGCTATTGAAGAATCTAGGGTTCATCTTATGTGATGCTTTGAAAATGAGAAGAAAGGCCTTTCCTATATTTGGAAGTGTCCTGGCAATGAGCAAAGGGTAAAGAAAATCACTGCAGAATGCTGTTTGTTCAATTCAAAAGGCAGTCTGCTATTTTATGGGCCATTTTTATTCTTTGACTGGCTTCCCTGGAGAGATTCAAATAAAGAGGTTTGAAATATACCAGGTTGAAAGGCTGAATATGTCAAGAGTATGGATCACTGGAGCAAGATCTTCATCTTGCAGCTTAATTTTCTGGCTGGAGCACTTTACAAATGAACGGAGGCATTCATGGTTACTGCTGATGCCTCAGACTCCAGGAACATCAATGAGTCTCCAAGGGCTTCAAAATATTTCACCACATTGAACATCAATGGGGAAGCCTTTCCAGAACAGATGCTGCAAACCTTACCAAATTTCCAAATTCCTCCTTTCTGAAATAGACCTTTTTTCACATACTCTACAGCACAAACTGAGGCAAGCAAGTTATAAACAGATTTTGTTGAACATTTGATGCAACAGGGAAATAAGCACTTTTACAGTCTAATATACCCTTAAAATAGGCAACATTAAGCTGCATATTTTGGAGTATTTCTATGTCCCCATATTTTTTTATGTCATCAATTTTCTTGTGGTTTCTTGAGCAGAAAGCACAAGACCTGAACTCTCTAGTGCCAAGCACATGAAGTGATTCAGTAATTAGAAACTACAGTTATTTGTAAAGTTCCAAAATCATTTTACTCAAAATGTATAGGTTAGCAATAGCTGTGTTTTTCCATTCTGTCAGCGTGACTCTGGGAAGAAATAATGAATTTAAAGTTCAATCTAAGAAATAGAAAAGATTTAGATTAAGGAAAGTGTTTTCATCTCTCCTCGTACTAAAAAAATAATTACCCTGGAAAGAAGGTAGGGCACAGATAGTTGGCTACAGTGTGGATTCAAAATATAATCCTTCTAACTCACATCCCAGAATGATATTCTTCTTGTAAAAAAAATTATTAGATTTTTCCAGGCAAATCCCCTTTGCAAATTAGAAATTAGGTTTATATAAATCCATGAAAAATAAATGTAACTCCATGGACAGAGACCTTGCAATGAAAGATCACCGATAAGAGAAGGCAAACTGTACGCACACGAAAATTGATAGAAATGTCATAAAATAGATTATGTGAGTCAAAAAGTGAGTCATCAAAAGAAATAGTATCACTGCAAAGAGAACAGTTTCCAGAGCTCAGATATAAAAATGACATAGACAAAATGTAGGAGGAGAGATATGAAGCAGTGAATTTTAAACATTGAAACAATATTTAGTAATGATGTCAGGAGGATTAAAGGTAAAACAGGAGGTAAAAACGACAGACATTGATAGAGAATGACTAGAAGAAAAAGCATATAAAAGGATGTGATTGCTCATCTGGAATTGATGAATAAGAAGACAATGAGAATGTAGGAGAATATTCAAATTTTCATTATGAATTATCATTTTTATTCATTTGTTTTATATTCACATTCATGTTTTCTTTTTTTTGGGGGGGTAGGCTGTCAGAGATTGAATTCAGGGGCTCTCAACCAGCGAGCCACATCCCCAGCCCTATTTTGTATTTTTTATTTGGAAACAGGTTCTCACTGAGTTGCTTAGTGCCTTGCTTTTGCTGAGGCTGGCTTTGAACTTGCCATCCTCCTGCCTCAGTCTCCTGAGCTGCTGGAATTACAGGTGTGTGCCACTGTGCCTGATTCATATGTTTTATTTTTATTGAGCACATAGTATACAGTGAACAAAATATAGTGTTCTATTTGGGAAGGACAGTATTTCTATTCTTTTGTATCCTTTTATATTTTTTTCCTGGAATAGTGGTGTAATAAAGAAGAGAATTGGAAAAAAATAAGTAGAATAATTAGATTTAACTTTGATGACTAGGTACAATGCACATAAGAACTTATCAAAATCATTATTATTATATTATTATGTACACCCTATATTTATTTAGTATTGTAATTTTCCCTAAAATGTGCTAAAAATTTCATTGTATTTCCTTATTTAATCTTTGTTCCAAACTATTATCCAGAGTTCACAAATCAGTAATACTCAGGTACAAAGAGGCAAATTAAATTACTAGAATTTATATTTTCTTTAGAACAAGAGTCTGACTCCTTTATGTTTGTGGGCTCTTCCAATCTGTTGCCTTCTTTGAAGTCTTCTCTTCCACCATGGAAAATTCAAAGCCCTTTGGCAGCTAGTGTGTGTTAGAGTCTGTAAACAAGTCAGGATGGCACCTGGCATTTTGCCAGAGAAATGTTAGAGTCTGTAAACAAGTCTGGATGGTGCCTGGCAAAATGCCAGAGGGAGTGGTTTGTGAAGTAACGCCAGTGAGCCATTAGGTGTGGAGATTCCTGATTGGTTGACTGCTGTATCTAGTTTATGTTAATTAGATAAGCTGTGTGGAATGTATAAATACCGCTCCTGTCCTACAATAAATGGCTTCCATTCCTGCTGTACCAATCTACACAAGTTGCTCATCATCCCCCGGTTAGTTTGCCCAGCCAGCCGGGCTGCAGCAAGTGTGGAGACAGAACCAGCATAACTGAGCTAGTTCTCCCCCATGGAGACTCTGCTGAGTCCTCAGCAAGGCTGCAGGGTTACAGATCTGGGTAATAAAGGCATATTCTCAAAGAGACCTCCCCTTATGCTTCTCTTGTTCCCCTGCCCCTGTCTAGTATCAAATTATTTTATTTTGAATAATTTTTACTTAAAATTCCTGGGAAATGTACTATGTGTGAGTGTGTGCATGTTTACTCTGGGTTACTGTCTTTTGAATGGGAATTCTATGACAAAAAGGGTTAGTGGGAAGCCACCTCTAATCTGTGTGAAGACGTTTTCATCATTGAAGCCAGTGAGGTGGTAGATGTGGTATTTGGGAACTTATAGTGTCACTCTCTCTATTAAGAATGCCCAATTACATGTGAACTTCTCTGCTCTGTCAAAAGATCCAGTGCAGCTCTGGAGATGGGCATGACCTGTTAGGAACCAGCAGCCTACCTGTCTCCACTTCTATCCTATTTTGGTGAAGAACTTTCTATAGAATTCCCTTTGATCTATTCCAGTATAAATAAAACAAGCACAGGCCATTCTTTGTTTGAAGCTGAACCCTTCTGGTCAGCTTTGTCCATCGCTGCCCCCACTCTGAAGCTATTTTCCTGTGTCATGTGGTTATTTCATAGTACTACTTTTCCTAGCTTCTATTTCTCAGCCAGCCCATCCCTCCAGAGGGGAACCCATTTCCTTACCCATGCAGGACGTGGGCAAGAGTGTGTGTTTGTCTTTTCCTATGCTGCTCACTAAGTAGCAAGAATGCTGGCTCTATCTAGTATCACTCAATACATTTTAATTAGTTCACAAAGTATGAAAGATAAGACTTAAGGAAGACATTTAGAACTTTTATTTATATAAAATAGATAAAAACAACAACTGTCAGGGGAAAATTTTAAATTACCTTCATCATAAAAATAATGGAAGATAGAGACAAGACACTTCATTTGGGGGGGGGGAGATTCTGAGATTGAATGTAGGAGGTGGAACACTAAGCCACCTCCCCCGGCTTATTTTGTATTTTATTTAGAGGTAGAGTCTCACTCAGTTGCTTAGCACCTTGCTTTTGCTGAGGCTGGCTTTAAACTCACTATCTTCCTGCCTCAGCCTCCTGAGCCGCTGGGATTACAGGCGTGTTTCACATTCCCAGCTGAAAAGATACTTCTTGTTGCAAAATATATTTTTATCTAGAGTATATGCGATAAATAAAAGTATATTCCTAGAAATTTGATGTTTGAGAAATACATTTTGGCTTATTGCAGGTCCCCAATGAAGAATGGAACTGTAGAGGACCACATGACCTAAGCTGTCTCATTTGAATGGCTCATCTAATACATCCTATCAAGGTTGGCTTTTCCAACAGGCCACCAGCAACATATAAAAATAAGAACTGGTCCAATAACTTACTAAATGTACAAAAAAACTTCCATGTTTCACATACACTTATATTCTGCCATGTTGCAGCACCCACCTAAAGTTGTAAATGTCATCCCATGGTGAGTTTCCTATAACTAGCACAAAGGGAAGAAAACAATTGAACCTTGGCTTACCAATGGCTCTGCATGAGATGCTGTTAACAAGAGTAAGTGGAAGGCTTTTGCGTGTCATTCACAATCAGGACTGTCTTTTGAGGGCAGTGAGGAGAGTCAAACTGCCATAAGTCATTTCTTCCACTTAACACAAATTATAAACAGCTAAGCGTGAAGATGTATTGTGGCTTATGCTTGATGTTCAAGGTATTGAAGAGATGACCCAAATGGTCAGGGACTTAGAATGAGGTTACAACAAGGTCTTAGAAGTACCCACACAGGGCTGGACTCTCTGAATACACCCATTCCCTGGCCTTCACACTGTGCCAGCACAATCATCCTGAGACACACTGCATACTTGGAATACCATATATTCCACAATAAAGCAAATCTTTCTAATTTTCTATTTAAAAAAAAACAAAACAAGTAAAGCAGTGTCTGATGCTATGGAAGTTTTTGGTCTCCTAATTAACTGTGTGTATCAGCTATATAGCTAGTTTGGTATATGAGTGAAATGACATACTGAAAGGAAAAATCTTCTAGATTCATTCAGAAAATAACTGTACACAGTTGCTATCTGAGTATGATTATCAATAATATCCTCTTTAACTAAAGAAATAGTGATTTAGATATAAATTATGTGGTTCCACATAGTAAACAAATGTATTGATATACCTAGTTGACAACATTTTAGATCACTGTATAAAGTGTTAAGTTTTACTGAAAGTCTACTGTAAACTTTTGCAAGACACATGGCCTACAAACTGACCCTATGGTTCACAATTAAGGTCTGGATTTCCTTAGCAGGGAAAGAAACCTAATGAAAAATGTACTGCTAATCAGTAAAGAGTATATGTAATGAGTAGTGAAGAAAAGAGTTGGGGTGAAATTTATTCATTACAAGGAATGGTCTCAAACTACTATGGAGTTTGAGAAGTCTCACAATCATCTCTGCAAGCCAGAGACTTTGAAAATCCAGTGGAGCAATTCAGGCCTGAGAACCAGGGGAGGCAATGTGGTAAATCCCAGTCTAAGAGTCAGAAAATATGAGATATGTTCCAGTTCAAATAGTTAAGCAGGAAGCCAAAAAGGGTGAATTCCTCCTTCCTCTAACAGTTCTGTTCAGACCTTTAACAGAGTGGTGATGCCCTCTCACAGTACACTGATTCAGATACCAACCTCAACTGTAAACACCATCACAGATACAACCAGAAATAATGTCTACTCTGAGCACCCCATAAGTAGTCAAGTTGACCTATAACATTAATCAACACAATGAGTAAATATTACCTACCCACTAGAAGAATGCAGATTCATCTTTCAATGTAAATGCATTCATTGCCACTTTCTTCACAAGGAACAAAACCTGCTGAGATGCTACCTCCCAGTAGGAAAGTTTGTTGAAATGGGTTACATATACCTTGGCATTTTGGGAGCAGATATCTGCTCTAACTTGGCAATAGTTGCCCCACTCTGCATTGTGAATTTTGAACAAGTTATGCTATCAATATGAGAACAAATGGGTATTTGTTTAGAGGTGTAACGTATTCCCTAGCAGAAGTCTACTGCAGAAAATTCTGTGGAAGAACTAACAGAAAATTTGTCATTCTAACCTGGGTGTACCTGAGACCTGACCTTAGCTGCTTCTCTCGCTTCCATTCCAGTCTCCTGTGGATTCTTCAGCTACTGAATATAACTGCAATAGGTCCATTTTCTTCTTGAATTAACCAGAATCAATTACTTTTTATTTGCAATCAAGAACTCTGATACATATGTATTTGAATATGTATAAATACATATACAAATTCAAAATCAAATACATATACAAATTCAAAAACAATTTAAGCATAAACACAAATTTTGTGAGAAAAACTTAACATAGTAGCTTATTACAATAAGATATAATGCTTTTAGTTGAACCAAGAATTAATATGAAAAAAATACATCTTAGAAAAAGTCTAACGATAATGTAGCAATGTTAAGAAAACAGGATACATGGCAAATACTTAATAGTACCACCAAGCTATTCATACCAGTATGAATTATTTCAGATAAGGGTTCTACATTGTTGAAAGTACACCTGATGTATAATGAGGTGTACATTGTATAGTTGTAAGACACAAAACCAGGATTAGTGATTAGAAGTTATAGTCTTGAGGATTTCAGCTAAATACCATACCGAATATTTAATAAGTTTTTCAAAAATGAATTATCTCACTTGGGAGACTGTAGTAAAATGAGAATTTGTCCTAGATCTTATTCCCACATCTAACACTTATTGCCCATGTGATTTTCAGCAAATAGCTTCTCTAGGACACAGTGTCTTAATTTATGTAATAAAAAAAACCCTGTAAGACTAAAATCAGTATCACCATTTTATTGGTTTCCTCATTTATAAATTAAATAAATCTTTGACACACACACTTCTTCTATTTATTTCCAGATGAGTTTTTACCTTTGTAAAAATTATCCTTTGATAGTAAGATGTCCAAGTGGACTCATGTACTGGAGCCAATGAAACTGTGTAACCCAAAATGTGTATTTCATGAACTAAGTCTAGGCATGTATATTCTTGGTTTCCTAAGTACATTACAAGTAGCAAAAGAATTTCATTTCAGCTGCCTCTCCTAGTCTCTATTTTTTCCTTCTGATTCTATATTGAATTTTGATTCTGACCTGAATATGTTTTCCCCATTGGTAGCAGCAGTTTTGGGAAATTGGATTTTATTTTCTGATTTCTGTTGAGTAAGTAGGAATCTATTCTTAGATGAGCGATGGCTAGGATTGGCTTGTCAATCTTATCATGTTCTGCAGCACTGTGCAGTGGATCCCCTCCAAATGTGGTCACCAACACTTGCTCAATCCTTACATCCATACAGTGCTTCTTTCTTCAAGATGTGAAATCCTTTTACAATGTCCTTTGAATCTAGCTGGCCTTGTGACTTGCTTTAACCAACAGCATGTCACAGAGTGATAGTACATCAATTCCAGGACAGGTCCATGTGACATTTGACAGCCTTCACTTTTGCTATCTTGGAGCTATAATCCAACATTTAAGAAGCCAAATTATCCTGTTTACAAGAATGACACCAACCCCATTTGTTCCACTCACCCCGGCTTAGAAACTGGACATGCAAGTGAAAGCATTGTGTACCTCAGCCCCAGCCTTATAAATAACCCAAGACAAAGAGTGGCTATTAAAAAAGAAACATAGGCATTATTATCATAAAGTAAAAATATAAAAGATTTGTCCCCATTAATATAACTACTTCTGTTTTCTCATGATGTATTCCTTAAATTTCATATTCTTAATTATTTTCATTGTTGTCCACTTGTATTTGAACAACAGAATTAAGTTCAGTAAAACTATATAACATAAAGATAGGTACAATGCCTCTGTCTCTTGGATTTTATTGTCTTTTAAAGAAAATTCCTAGTGAGAATTTGAATTTTGTTCTTTAAAAAAAGAGAAAAAAATATTTCTCTATCTTTGTTTTTAACCATTACATTGGTATCTTTTCATGAATTTACAGATGGAAAATTAGACCTAAAAATTGTGTCAATTGACAAATGCTCCATTTGAAAACTTAAGTATCACTATTTTTACAAAATTAATTTTACCTGTAATTTGCTTAGAGACATCAAATATGTGATGGACACAGTTTCTGCATAATAAGGCAGTCAACTCTGTTTGACTCTGGTGTAGTAATGGTTTGCATTTTTATGCTGTCAGTTTCTAATTAAACCTACCTTTTTCTGAGCCATGATAAGCATACTTGATAGTGAAGTTGAGAAAGGAGCTTATTTCCTATTCATCATGGACTTTTTCCCTTTCTAAATAATATAATAGGATTTTGTTACAATACTGAATTCTCCTTACACTATATATGATGTATACTTCTCTGTTTAATCAGATATCAATCATGAGCACTCATCCTGGTCATATAAACAGACAGACATTTTTCTGCGTAGAATACAACAAATATAGGCATTAGTCTTCTGAACTATTTATTTGATGGCCTCAGCCTTAAACCAGAAAATATCTGACAAAGTAAACTATTTTTGCAGCACTAAACTTAGAATTTTTTGTTTTTTGAGTTTCTTTCTGACTGATCTTGAAAAATCATTCCTTTCTCTGGAGAGGAAAGAAAAAGCTATTACTATTAGCAAAGCATGATTACACAATGGGATTTTTAAAAATATTGACAACAAATCTCAGCATGAATACAGATGCCTACACTGTTAGAATAGTTTTATTTGGTTTTTCTGTTCTTGCTTTTGCTAAAATATCTTCACACTCACCGCTTTAATTTTAAATTATGCCAAACACAATGTGCGACAGGCTAAAATTCCCCTTGGGCTATATTTTATGCAATGAAGATGAACAGAAGATTGACTAATTTTTTTGCTAAAACAGCAAATTCATATTCATATATATGAATTAATAGTACTTGATGTATTTGCTACCTTTGTGGGCAAATGAATGGATGTCCTTATGTGTATTTTTAAAAATATTTTACATATCTATGAATATTCATATTTTATGTATGGATATCCATACATATGCTCCCAGTGTTCCTTTCTACATATACATATTTAAATTACTAAACATAACTATGAAGGCATTCAATTATATTAAATGATATATATGTAAGCATGCTAGATATAAACAAGTTGTTTAAAACCATAGCGATAGCCAAAGAATTACTTTTCTGTTTCAGTAGCACATTCCCCAGCGACTCTATTATTAGTTCCATTGGGACCAATTTACATCTGTGCACCCATGTTTTCAAGGATTGAATAAGGTAATACATCATGGCTCAAATGTACTATTCAAAAAAAAAAGGAACCCAGAGGGAAAACAGCAAAATCAAATAAATAAAACAGCTCTCACCCAAGATGATACTTTTTACAAAGCTTTAGAAACAACTTCATACTTTTAATTTATTTATAAATTTTAAGAAATTAATAAAGGAGCAAGAAATTAAATTTATATTCTTTAAATTTATTCTTAGGAATATACCCAATATTTGTACCATGTGAGATGTTCTACTCTAATAAACACAAACAAAAGGGAAAAGCACTATTCACTTAATAGGTCCTATCATTTGCAAATTATTGTGTTAACTTCCTCTTACACATAAAACTCTTGGCTCATAAAAATACTATGAATTTATTCCTACATTACAGAAACAACTGAAATTTCAATGATTTGAACCACCTTATCTGATTTCCAGAACTGCAGTATCCTCATGAACATAACTTTCTCATTCTTGTCTACCCACGTCAGCACAATCATAGTGTGATGTAATTTACATGCATATAATCCTTTAAATACTTTATAAATTATTTAATGACTTTTTGCTATCTGCTATGATACACCTCATCCAGAACTTCACACAGCTGCCAATATCACATCAACTTTGCAGAAATACTATTAAAATTTCACTCTCTGTCCCATTTAACTTTCTTCATACCAAGTACCGCTTTCTGGAATTATCATATTAATGCTATATATTCTTTTAATTTTAGCCTTTTATTTTCTACACAATAGTCTGTAAATCACCTGACTACAGAGACTATGTAAAATTGATACGTATTTAGTGACTAAAATTATGCTTGGAATATAGTAAAGTATTAATGAAATATTTGTGACTAATAGGGATGAATAAGAGTACATAAATGAATTCTAGGAATTACAATGAATGAAGGTAGATTGTCTTTATTTCTGCAATGGTGTTTTGCTACCAGCTGGTAGATAGCAATTCTCAGAAGCTCAAATTGCATAAACCGAGGAAGTTTTAGATTAAAGGTCACCATCTGGAATGAGATCCACACATACTTAGGTCCAAAACTATGGTTTAGGGAGAATTACTACATTCTAGAGATGTTCATTAATTCTCAAAATTGTTTATTTTGTTTACTCAAAATCAAAAGATTTCATTGGAGTCTTATAAAAGGTCAATAGCTCCACTCTATTTTAGTTCAAGACTCAGTCAGACCAGGAATGCACTCTGATTATAAATAACAAAATTATGTATAAATGCAAAGTATAATGACAATAATTTTGAAGTGGTAACAAAATAAAGGAAAATATATGTCTACCTTTATTAAGGATTTAAAAGAGCAGACAATAAGTAAAATCAGATCTTGTAATAAGATAAAAGTATAGAGACCTATAACAATGTTTGATATGTAACAAATATATCCTTATATCATTTAATTATATGTTGCAATATATCATATCATTATCCTACACTGCATTAGTAATACTACCCCCTTACTAAGAGCCATATGGACTCTTCAACTGGATAGAGCTGATAATAACATATTATGACATTCTTTAATAAAGAAATTCAGTTTTAGAGATATTTTTCTTATGTGTTCTTTGACAAATGTTAAATGAACGTTTACCAGGTGCTAAGCAGTAAGTCCACTCTTACTTCAGAATGTCTTGGCTGAGATAGAAACACTTTAATCAATGACACAGAAGTAAATGAAGCTGTTTTAAAGAATATGAAACAGCAAGGCGTTACAATAGGGAGAACTAGCAGGAAGTCACTTTTCTCATAGCTCTGTGACTAGGGACTCAAACAGCGAGAAAACTACTTCTCTGTGAGGTGAATGGAAGAACAAAAACAAAAACAGCCCTCCACCAATACTCAATACTGAGCAGAAGGCCGTGAGGACTGGGAAATTTGGCTTACCTCAGACAAGGCTAAGAAACAGAAGTGGAACTGAGCTCCGGGCCTGAGCAGGGGAAATTAATACACAAGGTTGAGAAAGATCAAAAAGTGCTGGGAAAGTGTTGGTGGGGGAATCCCAGGATCAGAAGGGGCAGCCGGCCCTGGGCCAACACAGAGACTATTTGGCCTATTAAACTTGTTAGAGAAGTCAAGGTGGAGCAAGGGTGCACGGGAAGCAGAAGCTGGAGACATTTTAATACCTCCAGAGATGGTAGGGCCAACTCAGACAAGGAATTTAGATCTGTGAGTTCCTGGTTGAAAATAGCACAGTAATCCAGCAGACACCCCCTACACACACACACACACACACACACACACACACACACACACACACACAAAATATAAACTGAGCCTAGCGGATGAATCAGAGACCATTTTGCCTGAGGGTGATCCAGATCACAGAGGCTGGAGAAAGCCTGCCTCACCTTCCGGAGGCATTCTCTGGAACCTGGCTGCGCAAAGGACCAACAACAGGGGGAAACTGAATGGAGGAGTTACTGAGCTCAGAGTTCGGAAGCCATCCTTGAGAGGCCAAACAAGGGCAGTGCCTCCCCCAAAACAGAAACAGCAAAGGACCAACTCTCCCTTCCCAGGAGTAGTGCCCTGGGGAGAAGAGTGGAGTACAGTCCTGGAAGTGGTGATTCATTAACACCTGACAACTCCCACACAGTGAAACCCCTGCAGCAATACTAGACCAAATCCCCACCCCAGGGCGCTTCACTTACAGAAGTTCCTGGCACTGAACCCAGAGGCAACAATACCCAGGAAGTGAAGACAAAAGTGTCTTCCCCAGCTCCTCTCACCTCCCACTGAGAAGGGAAGCTAAGAAATGGAAAGGCAGTTTGGCACAGAGGGCAAATGCTCTCATTGAGTATTCAGTTATTTTGTTTGTGTTCTATTTTGTTTTGTTTTTGAATGCACTGATTGATACATGATGGACATTTACACACGTGTACACAAACATATTTGTTTCTGCTCTTCCATTTTTAGCATTTCTGGAAGGTATATATTTTGTGTGTGTGCTCAGTTTATTGAAGGTTAGGGGTTTTTATTATTATATTTGGGATTGATTTTCTGTTGTCTCTTACCAACTCTATTTCTCCCCCCCCCCCCCTGCTTGTTAGAAAGCGCTCTCTCTTCCTTTGATCCTTTTATTTCTATTTTTTTTGTTTTCCCCATCATAAATACATCCTACCTTTCCTCTGCATTTGCCCTATTCACCTTTTGAATCTACAAACCCTTTTCTATTGCCTCATCTCTTCTTTCCTCTTGAAGAGCTCTATCTTTAACTGAATGCATAAGTATTACTTATTCTTTTCCTCATTTTAAAAGAATTTACAACTAAAAAGCCTGCATTATTCAATAAATAAACTCAATAAAATATGTCTTGAAGAAGAAATGAAAAATAAGAGTAAAAATCCAGCAAATGGAATAACTACACTAGAAGAATAGTCAATCAAAGGAGAAACTAATTCAAATTAAAACCAGAAATAAGTCAAAATGACAGGGAATAGAAATCATATCTTCATAATAACATCCAATGTAAATGGTCTAAACCCATCAATCAAAAGATATAGACTGGCATATTGGATTGAAAAACAAAAGACAACAATATGCTGTCACCATAAGACACGCCTCATAAGCAAAGAGATCCACAAACTGAAGGTAAAAGGATAGGAAAAACCTATCAATCACTTGGCTCTCATAAGCAAGCAGGGATTTCTATCTTCATTTCAGATAAAGTGGACTTCAAACCAAAGTTAATCAAAAGGGACCAAGAAGAGCATTTCCTACTGCTTAAGGGAATTATACACCAACAAAACATAACAACTATAAATATTTATTCCCTAAATAGTGAAGCACCTATATATGTCAAATAAACCCTTCTCAACTTCAAGAATCAAATGGACCACAACACAAAACTTAAAGTGGATCAAGGACCTAGGCACTAGACCAGAGACCATATGCCTAGTACAAGAAAAATAGGTTCAATTATCCTCATGTCAGATTGGAAAACAACTTTCTCAACAAGACTCCTAAAGCACAAGAAATAAAACCAAGAATCAATTAATGGGATGGTATCAAACTCAAAAGCTTCTTCACAGTAAAGGAAACAAATCAAGAACATGAAGAGAACCTAGACAAGGAAGAAAATCTACGTCATCTACATCTCAGATAGAGCCTTAATGTCCAGGATATACAAAGAACTCCAAAAACTTAACACCAAAAATACAAATAACCCAATCAATTAATGGTCAAAGGAACTGACTATTCATGGAAGAAAAAATATGAATGGTCAAAAAATACATGAAAAATGTTCAACATCTCTAACAATTAGAGAGATGTGAATTCAAATGACACTGAAATTCCTTCTCACTCCTGTCAGTATGGCAATTATCAAGAATACAATCAACAATAAAAGGTGAAAGGAAGTATGGAGAATAATACACTCATATATTACTGATGGGACTGAAAATTGTTGCAACCACTATGAAAAGCACTATGGAGATTCCTCAGAAAACTTGAAATGGAATCACCATTTGACCCAGCTATCCCACTCCTTGGTTTATACCCAAAGGACTTAACATCTGCATACTAAAGCATCACAGCCACATCAATGTTTCTAGCAGCTCAATTCACAATAGCCAAGCTGAGGAACCAAAGTAGGTGCCCTTTAACAGATGAAGGAATAAAGAAAACATGGTATATACACACAATGAATTATTAGCCATAAGGAAAAGTGAACATTATGGCATTTTCCAGTAAATGGATGAAACTGGAGACTATCATGCTAAGTAAAATAAGCCAGTCCCCCAAACCAAAGGCCAAATGTTCTCTCTGATATGTAGATGCTAACTCACAACAAGAAAGGGAGGGTTAGGGAAGAAAAGAAATACATTGGATTAGGGAAAGGGGAATGACTAGAAGGGAGGAGAAATTGGAATAGGAAAGACAGTAGAATTGATTACATATAGCTTTCCTATCTTTGTATATGAATACATGTCCAGGGTAATTCCATACCAATTACAACCACAAGAATAGGATTCTAATTAGAATAAATGATACTACACATATGTACAATAAGTCCACTCTACTGTAATGTATATATAAAAAACAAATAAAAAAAGAAAGAAAGAAAGAAAGAAAATATATTTCCCTTTAACCAGCAATTATGAATATATGTAGACATATTCATATATACATACATATATGTACATATATATATATATATATGTGAAAAAATAGCACACTAATGTGCATGTAATTGGGGGAAACTGATCTTCCTAAGAGTTTAGATAAACACATTTTGAAGAAATGACATTTGAACTCAAAACTGAAGAATGTATCATTATTTCCTGGAAGGGGAGAGCAAAATGATTATATACTATGGTAAGAAGAATCAGCAAGTGTAAATATCTTAACATGAAAAGGAGCTAGTTCCTTGAATCTAAATCTTCTGTTTTAAAATTTAATTATGTCATACTCTAACAAAGGAAGAGGTTGTAACTAACATATTCTGAGTAAATCAATAATTAAAGTAGATGATGTTCTGTGTTAACTCAGATGTAAGTTCTGGTGAGTGCAATGAAAAGCTGATAACACCATGAAAGTTCTGCCATGGGATATTTACAGGACACTGATAGCTGAAACCATTTGGCCTGCTATTTCATATATTTACCAAGAAACACATATAAATAGCATTTCCAAGGGTGTTATAGTGTAAAATATTGTGAAGCACTGGCTTAAATAAAATATGGCTTTATTTGTCTCTTAAATAATAATCCAAGCACAATCAGTCTAGGGTTATTATTGCAGCATCACTGAATCAAAGAACAGGTCTATTTCATACCACATTACCCCAGATGAATGGTCTCAGATGATACAGGATTATGTCTGTACTCATAGTTGTTTGATGCCTAAGCTCTTCCCAATAAAGGCATGGTACAAGAGTGGAACACATCACTTCTGGCAATATCACTTTGGCCAGAGAGGGTCAATGACCATGTTTTAACTTCCAGCAGTCTGTAAAATGTAGTCTTTCATTTGGTATACTTGTTTCCGCTGCCATAAAATGGGCTTATACTGTTAATGGTGATTCATTGTTGAACAAGTACACTCATCCTCAGGATACAAGGGGATTGGTTGCAGCACTACCTCTCATACCAAAGTCTTTGGATGCTTCAGACCCTTTGTAAAATGGTATGATAGTTGCAGATAGCCTATGAACATATTCCCTTATATTTTAAGCCATCCCTAGATTATTTCTAATACATCAAACAATGTAAATAGATGTTTACTATGCTATTTCGGGAATAATGACAAGAAAACATCTGTAGACATTCAGTATTGACACATATCTCTATATTTTTTATATGTAATTCATGGATACAAAGGGTTGTATTACTGAGTAACTTCTAAATGTGAGCACATTTATAAGTACATGTCTACCAAAAAGAAACATCACCAAACGAAATTAAAATGTCTACCCTTGTTTTACATTCTAATAGAAGAGAAATATAAATAAGGAACATAAAACTTGATATGTTAGATGTATTTTAGAAAACCATAGGGACTATAAAGCACCGAGGAAGTAGGATGAATTGATAGTAGTAAGCTCGTAGGTATTTCAAAAATAGTTCTGAAAAGAGCCAATTTCAAGTGACCAATATGGTATCAACCAACTTGGAAAATTTCTAAAATATTATCAATTAATTATCATGAGCCTGTACAAACTGAGTCTATCATATCATTCAATTGTGGAGGAAGCCTGACTTGGAATTTTAATATAGAAATCAAGAAAAACATATAACATATGACATCTGAGCCATCTGGATTTGTGGGAGATGAGTGCAGCGAAGAAGTAAACAATTATTACTAAGAACTAAGGGTCTGTCACTTTGGGGGAATAGTAAGCAAACCAACTGGGCTGGTAACAAGTACATAAAGCAGAGTTATGTGAGAAATGCAATCAAAGAAGAAACTAAGGCCAGAAAATGTACAGCATAGTTAATGGTTAAAAGAGGTTTGACTTTCATCAATTTTTAAAACATTCTCATTTAGTTACAATTTAAAAGAAGTTTACTATGATGAGAACTTTGAAAAATTCTTAAGTGTTATCTTTCTCTGCGGACTGAGTGTCTAAAACACAAATTAGAAATGCTTAAAAATCTTTTTAAAGAAGCCATCTAATTAAAGAATACTTTCTAGAATCCTTAGTTTGGGCCTGCTATGGCTTAAATAGGTGATATGAAACAGTCTCATCTAAATATCTGCCATGTTAAAAATATTAAAACTGTCTTTTCTTTTTTAAATATTTAGTTATTGTTATTTTTAGATAAACATAACAGGAGAGTATAGGAGTATTATAAATACATGAAGTATAACTTATTCTAATTAAGATCCCATTCCTGAGTTTGTACATGATGTGGAGTTTCACAGGTGGTGTATTCATATATGAACATAGGAAAGTTATGTCCCATTTATTCCACTGTCTTTCCTATTACTATTCCCCCTCCCTTCCTTCATTCTCCTTTCTCTAATTTAATGAACTTTCATTCTTCCCCTTCCCCTCTTGTTGAGTTTTAGCATTCACATTTTAGAGAGAACAATTTGGGGGACGGGCTTATTTCACTTAGCATGCTACTCTCCAGTTCCATCCATTTACAATCAAAAGTATTAAAGTTCTTTTTTATGGTGGAGTAATGTTCCACTGCATATATATACCACAACATCCATTCATCTGTTGAAGGGCACCTAGGTTGTTTCCATAGCTAAGTTATTATGTATTGAGCTGCTACAAACATTGATGTGACTGTTTCACTGTGGTATGCTGATTTTTAAGTCCTTTGGCTATATACCAAGGAGTGGCACAACCAGGTCAAATTGTGGTTCTATTCCTAGTAAAACTGCCTAATATTTTTCTTTTTAATATTTATCTTTTAGTTATTGGTATACACAATACCTTTGTTTTCTTTCTTTTCTTTTTTTTTCTTTTTTGTATGTGATGTTGAGGATCAAACCCAGTGCCTTACTCTCTTGCTCAGCAAGCACTCTACCTCTGAGCCACAATCCCAGCCCCGAAACTGCTTTTCTTTAAATTTTTTTAAAGTAAATTTTTTGTAAGTACTGAAGATGCTATAAAGTGATAATAGCTAACATTTAGGATATTTACTATATATGATGGATATGACTGTCTACATTCTGATAACCTAAAATATACAAAACAAAATCAAACTTGTAGATCAGAGAATAGAATACTAATTACCAGGGAGTGGAGGTCGGATAATGGGCAGGGCAGGGAATGGAGAGATATTGAATAAATGGCATAGAATTTAAGTTAGACAGAAGAAATAAGTTCTGGAGACACCAAATAGCATGGTTAATATAGTTAACACTGGAAAAATACTAAGAGAATAGATGTTGAATATCTCATCACAAAAATAATAAGATATGAGGTGATAGATGTGTTAGTTTAATCTGATCATATATATACATATATCAAAATATCACATGGTTCACTAAGAATATATACATTTCACTTGTCATTTAAGTTTATTTTTAAATACAAAGAAAATTTAGAACTAAAAAGTACTTTTTTTTTCCTTTCTACCTGCCCATCATTTAATATACTATGGAAAAATAGAAATAGGATAAGTCCAAGAAATACTTCCAAGTGGACTAAGGAATAATGGAAAACAAATAGAGTTATTGATCTAAATCAATTCTCCTATGCTGTTGTAAAAACTGGGAAACCCCTTGTACAAAAGTAGAGAACATTCCTGATTTAGTCCCTATTGTAACCTCTGGTTCTATTCCTATGAAAGACTCACCTGCCCATTATGTTTAGTGACCCTGACTTTCTTTGTTGTAAGTCTCTTCCTTATTTATTATTCTCTTTTACACTATCTGAAAGAGTCAATGGAGAATAAGCCCATATTGATGATCTAAATTATTTCATGTCTTAATTCACGTAGATTTAGTTTCTAAAATATGAAAATGATCTTATGTGTCAAAGGAGTCAAATTTTGCAGGCTTTTCATGGAGTTCCATGAGTAACATGAGTGATTTCTTGAAAACATAGTAGGTTTGTGTCTATTTAATTCTATATAGTACCATGAATGAGAAGAATGATCTAAATACATCTGAATCTAATTCATAGTTCTGAAAACTTTTAGTTTGTTTTGTATTCTATAAACGTCCTTTCTCCCATTTCTTCATGGAGTATCTTGGGGTCATGTCAAATGAAGGCTTGTGCAACATAACAATACCCTTCATCTCAACTTTGCAGCTGAGCTGCTTCCCACTGCCATCCAAAGAAAATATAAGCCCAACACTCCATCATGTCGCCTTAGGAAACAACTTCCTTAACAAGACTCCTGAAGTGCAAGAAGTAAAATCAAGAATCAATTCATGGAATGGTAACAAACTAAAAAGCTTCTTCATGGCAAAGGAAACAATCAAGAACATGAAAAGAGAGCCTACATATGGGAGAAAATCTTTGCCACCTACATCTCAGGTAGAGCATTAATCCTTAGGATATATAAAGAACTCAAAAAACTTAATACAAAAAAAAAAAACCCAAATAACTCAATCAATAAAGGGGCAAAGGACTTGAACAGGCACTTGACAGAAGAAGAAATCTGATTGGTCAACAAATATATGAAAAAAAAGTTCAACATCTCTAGCAATTAGAGAAATGCAAATTAGAACTACACTGAGATTTCATCTTACACTGGTCATAATGGCACATTCAATAAATAAGTGACAATAAATGCTGGCATGGATGTAGGGAAAAGGGTACACTCATACATTGATAGTAGGGCTAAAAAATGGTGCAACCACTATGGAAAGCATTTTAGAGATTCCTCAGAAAACTTGGATGGAACGACCATTTGAGCCATTTATTCCACTCCTCAGTTTATACCCAAAAGACTTAAAATCAGCATACTATAGTGATGCAGTCACATCAATGTTTATAACAGCTCAATTCACAATAGCTAGGTTATAATCCAAACTAGGTGCCCTTCAACAAATGAATGGATAAAAAAAGTGTGGTATATGTTCACAGTGAAATATTATTCAACCATAAAGAAGGATGACTTTATGATATTTGCCAGTAAATGGATGAATCTGGAGACTATCATGCTGAGTGAAATAAGTCAATTCCAAAAAAACAAAGGTTGAAGATTCTCTCTGATATATTGATGTTAACACACAATGAAGTGGGGAATGGAAGTTCAATGGATTAGACAAAGGGGAATGAAGGGAAGGGAGGGGAGATAGGAATAGGAAAAATGGTGGAATGAATCTGACACAACTTTCCTATGTACATATGTGAATATACCACAATGAATTTCCACATTGTGTACAACTTCAAGACTTGGATCCTAATTAGAATAAGATATACTCTGTGTTTGCTTAAATATGTCAAAATATACTCTACTGACTTATATATCTAAAAAGAACAAATAAAATTTTTAAAAAAGAACTCAATACTAGTTGTTGAATTTGGGGGCCACAGTGTCACCTCATTCCCAGGTTGCTTCTTCAGTCATGATTTGACTCTGTTTCAGGATGCAAAGGCAGTTGAAAATTTCAAACTTGTGAAATCTTAAATTACCACGAATTTGGTAAAATAGATTGGAGGCTGAGACCAAAGCAATTTCCCACTTCGAAGCTGTGTTATCTGATACTTCTCCTTTGAAAAACTAACTCTTCCATGGTATTTTCTCTCTAATAGGACTCAATTATTTCAATAAATATTGCCCTACTCATAGTGTTTATTTCTTATACTGTGAGTTTTGGTGATTGTCTCTTACTAGGAATTAGCTCACCTAAGTTACCAAATTTGTGGACCTATAATTTAATCTTTTAGTGATTCTGCTCAGCAAACCTCTTTCTTGAAACTTGTGTATTTAAATGCTTCATATTTAAAATAATAATTGACATAGTGGGATCAATACCTCCCATTTCTGTCATACTTTTCATTTGTTACATATTTTCTTTCTCCTCTTTTATGTCCTCTTAAGTTTTAATTAAATATTTAATGATTTATTGTATATCTATCTTATTGCATCAATTATACTTCTTTTGCAAACATTTATCATTTGTCCTAAATTTGCAATATAACTTTTTAATAATCTATGCCTATCTCCAAATAACACCATGCTGATTTAAACATAGTGCAGTTACTTTACAGAGAATTTCTATTTACACTCTTCTATTGTCCTTTATTTTTATTTATTTATTTATTTATTTATTTATTTATTGCTGTTTATAGAAATTTGGTTCTCTATATCTTGAAAATATTTATTATCATAAGTTATTGGTAAATGTTTATCTAATTAAATACATTTATGTACCACTCAATATAATTTATCTTTTACTTTTTTAATCCAAAAATAACTATTTTATAAGGGAAATTGATCCCATTTTAAAACAATAAATATGAAATGCTTTAGTAATGCTGACATGTGGTTCTTGTGGTCCATATTTATTATTATTTCTTGTCTCATTCATTTCTTCATTATTGAGTTTAGATTGTTTTTACTTCATTTTATTTTAGGATTTTGGAAACTATATCTTTTTCTTTAATTTAGTAAACTTAAATGTGAAACATCTGTACTTACCATGCTCTTTTTTATTACATTAAGAAGAATGCAATAGTTACATTGCCTTTATTTTGAATGAGACAGGATTTATATTAAGTCAGAATCTTTTGGATGTTACCTAAAATTTAAATTACCAGTTTTATTCTTTTAGTTTTCTATTTTGCTTTTATTAAGGAATATTTCTTTCAATCAAATAAGCTTCATAGCTACCTTTTCAATATTGCAGCATGAACTGTATGTTTTACTGATATGTCATTCTCATATTGGTTTTGAGTGTATGTGTGTGGGCGGGTGACTTGTATTTTTGTTCCTTTTTTATGTTATTATTTTAAAATATGGATTATGTTCTTGAATGTCAGCATTTACAGTCTGTAACTATTCCAAAGAATCTTTGTCTTTCACTTCACAGTCTTATTTGCTAGACTTGGAATTCTAGGTGCAAAAATAATATTTTCACAGAATTTTAGGGTATTCCAGACATGTGTTGAGGAGAATCTAATAAGGTTTCTTTGTTGGCAGTTTTTGTTTTCCTCAGAAACTTTGTTCTTTCATTTGTTCTGGGTGAGTTAACTTTTTACCAGGTGTTGTTGTGTATAGTTTTACATATAACAGAATAACTCTTTGAATCTAAAACTGTGAATAGTTGATTTTTCCAATTATTGCTTTAATTATTGCCTCCATTTGTGATCTCTGTTCTTGGCATTTAGAAATTCCACTGCATAAATGTTTTAACTCCAAATTCTACTCAAAGCACACCTACAATAGCTTGTAGCCTTTTTTATTTGTTGCATACAAAATATAGAAAAAGGTCTTCATTCTTTCAGCTCTGAAATTTATTCTTCAGTAATACTAAAATTTTGTTTACTTGTTGCATAAATATTGTTCCATTTTTATCTCTAATTTCAGAGAAATCTAAGTGTTTCATTTTCATATGAGGAAATTGCTTTGTGTTCTTTTTCTTATTGATACAATCTGTTCATGGATGTATCCTGTAAATTTCATTGGAGTTTAACATTGTGCTGTTTTGTGAGACTGGAGATTCTTTGTCATATTTTTTCCTGAAATGTTTAATCAATTTTGGTCCCATGTACATATGAGGGGTAAAATTATTGAGCATCAGATATAAATACCTATCAAAATGAGTATCTTTTTGATTCATGAAGGGTAATGGTCAAAACGCTTAACAATTAACACAGTGATTAATAACAATATGAACATATATCAAAATTTATAAACAAGTCTTTTAATTTCTTGACACAATATACAATAGGTATATATTACATGTAATTGATATATTTTAAAAGTGATAAAATTATGAACATTTTCAAGTAACAAAAATGTAAATTCTTAGTAAAATGTATTGATTTTTATAAATTGGTATTATGAGCTTATTTGGATTGTGTGTGTAATAGATAATCATGTCTTTGTGTAATTATTTGATGCACAGGACTATATGAAACTCTTCCAATAACTTTTTTTTTGTAGTTGTAAATGGACAGAATGTTTTTACTTGTTTATTTTTATGTGGTACTGAGGATTAAACCCAGTGCCTCACACATGCTAGGCAAGCACACTGCCACTGAGCTACAGCCCCAATCCCCAATAACTTCTTAAGTTGAAAGTTATTGGGTTACTTGTGAATTCAAATGGTAAAGAATTTTTCTTAACATCAGTGTATATGGCACTAAATCATCCTTCAGTTTCCTCTTAAGTTGATTTAATTATATTCAAAGTGTTCAACCAAGTCTGTTTTTTTGTTTCTTTTTTTTAACTTTACATTTTTTTATTATTAGTTGTTCAAAACATTACAAAGCTCTTGACATATCATATTTCATACATTTGATTCAAGCAGATCATGAACTCCCATTTTTACCCCATATACATATTGCAGATTCAGATCGGTTCCACATCCACTTTTTTACATACTGCCATACTGGTGTCTGTTGTATTCTGCTGCCCTTCCTATCCTCTACTATACCCCCTCCCCTCCCATCTTTTCTCTCTACCCCATCTACTGTAATTCATTTCCCTCTCGTTTTTTTTTCCCCTTTCCCCTCACTTCCTCTTATATGTAATTTTTTATAACAATGAGGGTCTCCTTCCTTTACCATGCAATTTCCCTTCTCTCTCTCTTTCCCTCCCCGCTCTCAACCCTGTTTAATGGTGATCTTCTTCTCATGTTCTTCCTCCCTATCCTGTTCTTAGTTGCTCTCCTTATATCAAAGATGACATTTGGCATTTGTTTTTTAGGGATTGGCTAGCTTCACTTAGCATAATCTGCATAGCACAAGAGTTAATAACAAGAATCAACAAATGGGACTTACTTAAACTAAAAAGTTTTTTCTCAGCAAGAGAAACAATAAGAGAGGTAAATAGGGAGCCTACATCATGGGAACAAATTTTAACTCCTCACACTTCAGATAGAGCCCTAATATCCAGAGTATACAAAGAACTCAAAAAATTAAACAATAAGATAATAAATAACCCAATCAACAAATGGGCCAAGGACCTGAACAGACACTGTTTTTTGTTTCTTTATTGTTCAATATTTCTATTATTGAAAAAGTTATGAAAGTATCTTATTATAATGTTATATTTAATTAAATGAAACTGAATCCTGCAAAGTCAGTGTAATATGTAATTTACAATACTGGACTCTGTTATTGGGCTGCCTACAACTGAATTCTAGCTCTGCAACTTATCTTTCAAGTTTTTATCTTTGTTCATCAATTACTTTATCTATAAACGAGCATGGAAAACAAGTATCATACCATTATGAATTATTTTAAGCTGTGTATCTGGAGGAGGTGTCTCATATATGTCATCTTATAGCAATGTCTGACATGGAGTAAAGGCTCTGTAAAAATTTGCTATTTCTTGTGTCAGTCAATTTAAAATTTGATAATGCCCATATAGGATGGAAATTTTGAGGATTTTGCAAACAGACCAGACTAAATGGAGGCATTATCAAATAGGAATAACGAAAAGGAAAAGCTATAATCTGTGAATCCTCAAGAACCTGGACACACAGGGAGCTCTTCTTTCTGGAATCCTCTCTTGTGCTGTGTAAGTGTCTGTGTTAGTGAATTCCGTAGCAAGCCAGTGCTCACAGTGGCCTCCTTACTACTTTTCTTCCTCTGCTGTGCCCTGTCCCTGAAACCCTCAATTTCCTCAAATTGTTATGAAAGAGGGTTTTAGTCAGCTTTTTCACTGCTGTAACTAAAAGACCTGACATGAACAAATTTAGAGGAGGAAAAGTATTTTCAGGGGCTTATGGTTTCCGAGACAGCCAGCTCCATTCTTTGGGGCTTCAGGTGAGGCAGAACATCATGGTGGAAGAGTGTGGCAGAGGAAGCAGTTCACATGATGATCAGAAGCAGAGAGAGAGAGAGAGAGAGAGACTCCATTCACCAGATACAAAACATAAACCTCAAAGGCAGGGTCCCATGGACACACCTCCTCCAGCCACACAGTACCTGCCTTCAGTTACCATTCAGTTAATCTCTATTGGAGGATTAATTCATGGATTGGGTTAAGACTTTTATAAACCAATCATTTCTCCTTTAAGCCTTCTTGTGTTGACTCACACATGAGCTTTTTGGGCCACCTCATATCTAAACCATAATATTCTTCCCCTGCCCCCAATAAAAAAAAAAACTCGTGAGCATCTCACAATGCAAAATATATTTTCTTCCATTTCTGAGATTCCCCATAGTCTCAACAGTTCGAAGATTGCCAAAAGGTTAAAGTCCAAAGTCTCCTCTGAGACTTAGGGCAAGCTCACAAAATGAGTTCTATAAATAATTAAAAGTGATTTACAAGAATCCAATATATGAAGGTACAGAGCACACATTTCCATTCACAAAAATAAGGGTATAAAAAAAGGAATAGGACCAAAGCAAGACTGAAATCCAGCTGGCCAAACAAGTCCTAGAGTTCTATGTCTGGCATCTGGAGCATATGGCATCATGATAGTCTCTCCAAAGGGCTTGTGTAGATCCACCCCTATAACCTTTTTGGTTGCCACCCAACTGGCTTTTCTGTTAGCTCTTTTCTGCTCAATTCCTGCAGCTTTCCTGGAACAATGTCCCATGTTACTGGAATTTCTTAATCTCAGGAGTCTCTGCAGAAGCTTCAGCTTCCTCCTCACTTGTCCACACTTTGCCCTCTTAGGGGCTGCCCACAGGGACTCTGAACCTGCAGCACCTAGCCTGGTCTTGCAGATTTTCCTTTGAAACCTTGGTGAAAGCTTATATGACCCCCTAACTCCAGCATCCTTCATTCTTGCAGAACCAGCATCAAGAGGTTTATGCCAAGATCTGCCACCATCTTGAGCAATGGATGGATGCTGGCAGCAGCAGCATCTCAGTGCCTGGGTGGCTGAATATGTTGAAAATACTTCATAGGCCTCCTCATGCTAGATGGTGTCCCAAAGTTCTCTTTTCAAGAGAATTTTTACTTTAACTCCTTTAAGCCTGAGATGGGTGTGGTCTTGCCAATTCCTAAGATTCCCACAATTCATCTTTTTCATTGTCTCTGGGCAAAGTCTTTAGCATTTCTTAACTGGAAGTAAAGTCTTTAAAAACTGCAACTTTCTTAGCCCCAGTTTTACTCCCACCTTACAAGTCCAAGTTTTTCAAATGTTTCTGCTCTGCTTTCTGCTCCTGAATATCACAATAATTTTTCTAAAAGACATCACCAATATTCCTGCCACTGCCTAAATGTTATGCTGCTTAGAAATTTTTTACACCAGATTAAGAAATCCATCACTTTTAAAACCAGCCTCACAGAAAGTCTCAGGACTCAGGCAAAATACAGGCAATTTCTCAGTCAGAACATAACACAAATGGTCTCTACTCCAAATTCCAATGGAGTCCCTCTCTGAACCTTCTTGAATCCTGTCTTCTCTGTCCATGGTTCTCTTGGCATTCTGGTCTTCTAAACTCTGACCAGAATTGGTCATTAAGCTCCAAGTACAACCATCTAAAGCATTTTCACCTTGAAGTGTTAAACATGTCAAAATTCTTCCCACCAATTCCAAAAAAATCCATAAGCTTATGAACCATATAGTCAGGTTACTCATAGCAACAACATCACTTTTTAGTATCAATTTCTGTTTTAGTCAGATATTTGTTTATTTGTTTGTTTGTTTTACTACTATGACTACAAGTCTTGACATAAATAATTTTAGAGGAGGAAAGTATAATTGAGGACCTACAGTTTCAGAGGTCTAAATCCAGAAAGAGACTCTATTCATCAAAATATATACCCCAAAAGAATGTTCCTGGGGACCCACCTACTCCAGCCACATTCTACCTGCCTTCAGTTAACACTCAGTTAATCCTTATCAGGGGATTAATTTATTGATTGGATTAAGATTCCCATAACCCAATCATTCCTTCATGTAAGTGGAAACCCACAGAAGGAGAGCTATATTTTCATCAAAATAACTTAGGTCCTGTGAATGTTTTAAGACAAAAACTATCATAGGAATAACAAAAAAAGTCATGTTGTAATGATAAAGAGGTCAATTCATCTAAAGAATATAACAACTATAAATGTGTAACATCCAACATCTGAATACCTAAACACACAATTAGCATATCTGAAGGGAGGAATAGTTAGCAATATCATAGTGGTAGTGGACTTCAGTACCCCATTTTCAATAACAAATATATTATCCAGACAGAAAATTGAACACAGAACTTCAACTATATTTTAGGCTAAATAAACCTAAGGCACATACAGAACACTTCATTCAACTAAAAAGAACACACATTCTTTTAAAGCACAAGAAAAACTGTATCCTAGATAAATTATATATATGGTTTTGAGGCAAGTGTTCACAAATTTAAGATTGAAATCATATTAAGCATCTTTTCCAATATTGTATGTAGCTAGAACTTAATGAAAGTGGAACACAAATATATGGAAATTAACCAGTATCCTCCTGAACAACCAATTGTTCAAAAAAAAACAAAATAAATATATATATATATATATATATATATATATATATATATATATATAGAGAGAGAGAGAGAGAGAGAGAGAGAGAGAGACAAAAATGATAGCCAACTCATTGAAACTTATAAAATACAGCAAAAGCAGTTCCAAAATTAAATGATAAATGCTTACATTTAGAAAGATTTCAAACAACCTAATTTTACATCTCAGTGAATAAAAAAATGTATGACAATGATGTCAAAAAATTTATTAAAAGGAAAATCTGAGCAGAAATACTCAAAATAGAGACTAGGAAAACCACACCAAAAAATATTAACAAAACTAAGAGTTGATCTTTTTTGAGAAAGCAAGATTAGCAAACTTTTAGGTAGACTAATAGAGACAGGACTTAAATAAAATCAGAAAAAAAAACATGAAACACTGTAGCTTATATTACAGAAATACAAGTCATAATACAGGACCGCTCTGAATGATTACACTCCAATAATGCGGATATTCTAGAACCACAATGAATAATTCTAAAACCACTAAATTACCAAGACTAAATCATAAAGAAATACAAGTTTAAACATGAATAACAGGGGTAGGGAGGGGAAGCAAGGAAGGAATAGACAGACTCTAGATAGGGCAGAGGGATGAGAGCAGAAGGGAGGGGGCAAGGAGTTAGAAACGATGATGGAATGTGATGGACATCATTATCCAGAGTATGTGTATGAAGACATGAATAAGTGTAAATATACTTTGTATACAACCAGATATAAAAAAAAAACTGTGCTCTATATGTGTAATAAGAATTGTAATGCGTTCTGCTGTCATATATAAATTTTAAAAAATTAATTAATAAAAAGAATGAACACACACACACACACACACACACACACACACACACAACCATGAATAACAAGCAAGAACATTGAGACAGTTATTAAAAGTTTTCCAAAGAATAATTGGGACTGGATGATTGCTGTGGTGAAATCTATCAATCTTTTAAAAATGATACCAATTCTTGTTAAAAGCTTCAAAAAAATTTAATAGCAGGGAACACTTCCAAACTCTTTCTGAGACTAGAATTATCCAGATACCAAATTCAGACAAGGACATTAGTCATTTCATAAAATAGGAAAATATTTGGTTCCTATTACTCTTCTTTCCAATGGAGAAACTTACAGAACCGTAAAAGTTTGAGAATATTGAGGAGAATATAATATAATATGGCTTTATGAGAAATGAATTCTTTCAGGTGAAAATGTTTTTTTTTCCCTTAATGGAACAATGATAACTCTAGAGATTTGTAGACATTTGTGCCTGCCTTTAATAAAATTCACCCTTCTCTTGCACATATATTCAAGTTCATAAGGAATTTGAAAAAAAAAGGTAAGGATTTTTCTTTTGATAGGTAGTCATTTAATGAGAAATATCTGAATATGTTCCAAAAACAGATCAATTAGATCTGCACTAAGTGCAGACTTGTATAATGCAAAGTTCTTTAGAGGCAAGTTCTGCTTGTTTCTGTTAAAACTTCTCAAGTAAGTGTAATATTTTCAAGAGATCTATAGATATTATATATTTGAATTAAAATTACAAATACATTTTAACTTAATAAGAAGGAGCAGAATTTGAGCTTTTTAGATTTCAAGATGTCACTTGTAGAGTGCTTGACTTACATTAGTAAAATTGAATATTGACAATCACAAGATAGCCTTCATTGTCAGGACAACATGGTATAGTAACAACTGACTGAAATTGTCACACTAATTTTCTGATATGAACACAAAACTTTGTCCTGCATCAACTGGATTATACCATGTTATAAGACAAAATTTTTCATACTTGTCACTGAAGGTAGAGCTTCAGAAGAGGGAGATGAATTGTCTCTCTCTCTCTTTTTTAATTGATTTTATTTTTTTATGTACATGACAGTGGAATGCACAGTTTGCTGTATTCCAGTTAAACTCTTGATTAAATATATGGTAAAAATTCTGTTTACTTTTGTTAGTAATCTTTTCTTTGCGAGTGCTTGCCTTGCATTTACAAGGCCCTAGGTTCAATCACCAATGTGTGTGTGTATATATATATGTGTGTGTGTATATATATATATATATATATATATATATATATCCAACAAAACAACTTAGAGGAGGATAAGTTTAGAGGCTCATTATTTCAGAAGTTCAGTCCAAGATTGTATGAGTTTATTGCTCTGGGCCTGAGGAAAGACTGAGTACCTTTGATACATACATACCTTTAATAAGGTATGGCAAAGAAATTATTCTCAGGCCATGGCATCCAGGAAGAATAGGAGACAGAAAACAAAAACCAAGGGCAACATATGGTCCAAGACCTGCCCCAAATATTCTAGTTCAACCATCACACCCCACCAACTTATTGTTACCACCAAGTAGTCCAACAAAATTTTTATCCATCAAATAGATTAATCTTCTGATGAGATTATAGATTTCATAATCTAAAAATTTCACCTCTGAACATTCATATATTGTGTCTCACATAATTTTTTCAGGGGACATTAAAGATCCAAACTATAATATTCCACTCTTGGCTCATCTCTGAAAAGCTCATCTCTATCTCACAGTGTAAAGTGCAATCTATCTCCAACAGTTCCCATAACTTTCAGAGTACCAGAATTGTTCAAAAGTCTAAATACAAAATTTGATCTCATTGCCAAGACAAACACTTAATTATGAGCCCGTATAAAATACAAAAGCAAGATACACACACACACACACACACACATACACACACGTATTTCCAATATAAAATGGCACAGAGTAAACATTTCCATTCCAAAAGGAAGGAATAAGGCATAGCAAGAAGGCATGTGACCAAAACAAGTCTAAAACCCAGCAGAGCAAACAAGCCCTATAGCTCTACATATGACTTTCTAGGGTACATGGTGAAAATATGTGCTTTCCAAAAGGCTACAGCTGCTCCACCCACATGGTCACTTTCTTTGCCTGGTTCTGCTCAATTTTTGCAGATTTCCTTGGTGGCCATTCCATATTCCTGTTATCTCTCTCTCTCTCTCTTTTTTTTTTTTTTTTTTTTTTGTAACTGGGATTGAGCCCAGGGGCCCAGGAATGTTTAACCACTGAACCAGCCCTTTTAACTATTTTTATTTTTAGACAGTCTTACTCAATTGCTTAGGGCCTTGTTAAGTTGCTGAGACTGGCTTTGAACTTGTGATTTTCCTGCCTATCTCCTGATCTGCTGGGATTATAGTCATGTGCCACCATGCCCAGCTGGTATCTTTTAATTCCTATGGTCTCCACTGCAACATTGGCTTCATATTTTGCTCTCTTGGAGATTGCCATCAGTTATTTCAAACCTGCTGTATTTTGCTTTGCTTCCCAGGCCTTCCTTTGAAATCTAATTGGATGCCTCTGTGACCCCTTAACGTAAGCATCCTTTAATCCTACAGAACTAGCTCCATATGGATGATACCAAGGTCTGTGCTAGCTCAAAACATAGCAGTACTCCCTTGGACCAGAGGTACAGTGGCATCTGCGTGCATAAGTGGCTGAGCATGGAAAATGAATCCTGGGGAAACAACATCATAGGTACCCTTGTAGATGCAGGCTGCCCCCAGGGTCTTTTCTCAAAAGAGTTTTCACTTTTATGTGCTTAAGCCTGCCATTGGTATGTTCTTTCTAATTCCCAAGATGCTTTCAAGGCATCTCTCCTATTGTTTCTGTTTAAAGTACTTAGTTTCCCTTTACCAATTTTAATCTCTTCAGCAACTATACCTTTCTTGTTCCCGATTTCACAGGTTCTGCTTCTCTTGCTGAACAAATTTTCCAAATTTCTTCTCTCTGCTACTTGTTCTCAGTTCTCACAGTAAACCTGGCTAAAAGCTACTGGCAAATGCCCATGCCCCCACCTGAATGTTGTGCTACCTTGAAATTTATAACTATCAGTTTAATTAACCTATCACTTTTAAATTTTGCTTAGAGTAAGTCTCAGGACATGGATAAAATGTAGCTGTGTCCCTTGCCAGGATGTGACCTCTAGTTCAATTCCCCATAGAGTCCACATTTGCATGTGAAATCTCATGAGCACAGTCCTTACTATCTGCATTCTTATCCACATGTTGATCTCTGAGGTCCCACTAGAATTTTTCACCAAGACCTGCTTTAAAACATTTTAAGCCTTCTCTAGCCTGCATCTCCAAAATTTTCAAACTCCTCCCCCAAACCAGTTCCAAAGGCTTCCGAACTATATGGTCAGGTTAGTCACAGCAATGGCCCCACTTCTCAGTTCCAATTTCTGTGTGAATTAGTTTTTCTCACTATGGTCAAAATAACTCACAAGAGCAACATAGAGGAGAATAAGCTTATTTAGGGCTCATGGATCCAGACATTTGGTACACAGTCAGCTGACTCCTTTGCTTTTGCCAGAAATAAGGCAGAAAATCACAGTGGAAGGACTTGGAAGAGGAAAGATGCTCAGTTTATGGGAGCTGGGAAGGAGAGAGAAGTTGGAGGAAGGGAGCATAGGAGTCAGAATCCTCAAGGGCATGTCCCCAGTGACCTAACTTTCCCCAGTCATTCACCTCCTGCCTATAGTTACCACCATTCAAATCATCAATCCATCAAGTGAATTAATCCCCTGATGAGGTGACAGGTCCCGTAATCTAATCATTTCACCTCTCAATATTTCTGCATTGTCTAACACATGAGATTTTCAGGGGATATTAAAAATCCAAACCATAACATTACTGTTTTAGAACTCTCTCTTGAACACTCAAAAATATGTTAAGAGCTCTTGAAGGTCATATTGCAAAATAAAATGCTTAACATTTTTAACCCAGCATTGCCTGAATCTGTTTGTTCATATAACTTTTTTAATAGTATATTTCAGTTATTAACTTTGGAAAATATTGTCCTCAAACTTTTTTTATTATTTATGAGAGCGTTTAGAATAAACTTACAATGTAGACCTAAACTTAGAATATTACTTTCTGTACTAATATCATTCAATTTAAGGAATGAACAGCACATTAAAATTGCATGATTTTAATAAATATAATTATTTTCAATTTAGAATTTTAATTTGTCTTTTGAGTATTCTCTTTTACTGAGCCATTTCTATATGAAAGTAATCAGAAATCCCTATACTGTAATTATAGAAATTTTGCATTGCACAGCTCTTCGAAAAAATTGAATTTTCTACGAAAAGAAAATGAGGTAAGCTTTTTTTTCAACATATAACAGATAAAGATCCAGATTCAGCAATAAATTTGATAAGTAATTTGGAGGTACAAATTGTGTGTCAAACATGATATTAGTAGGTTCTTCCATATACTGCTAATTATCAAAAATTATTACAACAAAAAAGTAACCAGCAACATTTTTCCAGAAACAAGTCATGGTACATAATTGAATCTGACTTCTCAATTTATTGGAGTGTTCCAGAAAGAAAAGTATGTTCTTCTTTTATTCCATTTTAACATTGTATTCTGAGACACCAGATAAAACTGTAATGTTTTTCCTTCTTCCCCTTCTTGCTGAAAAAGTCCAGTCTCTTAAATTATGCTCCATTTCCTATTTTATATAGTTTATTAGTGGAAAGATCTAAGTAGTTATAAATAATCACATTGAAAGATTTATGCACAAACATCTATAATCCAGGATCCATTTTTAAAAACAATTTAAAACAAAAACTGCTATACATTAGTGGTTCCATTGAAATGTATTTGATAAATGTTCTTCCAGAGAATGGAATCCCATATAAAACTGAATACCCAGCCCCAACCACAGAACTATGCATACAGAATCTGGTCATGTTTTGTCCTTTGTTGTTTTTTTTTTTTTGCCTCAACAGGAAAGAAAATTAAATAAAAATTCCTATTTCCTATAATTGCCTCTAATAACATGTTTGACAAATCAACAAGGTGATCCTATCCATGTTTTCAGATTGTTTTCTATAAAAATTATCTTAATGACAGCAAGAAAACATCTATTGATGGCAAAATATTTCTGAGCAATATGGCATAATTTTTATTTAAACTAACTGTACATGTATTGTAATAAATTTGATATAACAATTTTAAATTTTAAGAAAGGAAACAATCTACAAATACCTCTGTTATAACAGTCAAAATAGTTTGTGTGTGTGTTGTGTGTGTGTGTGTGTGTGTGTGTGTGTTGAGGCGGGCGGGGGCAAGGCTGTTAAATTTGTTTACCTGCCAGTGCAATAGACTTTGTGAACTGGGGTTTTGATATTTTTCAATTTTTTTTTTGTATTTGTAGATGGATAGATATTTGATATTTTGAAGTGTGGATATTTTACTAAGACAAAGTATTTTTTTTCTCTCTAGAGAAAAAATATATTTGCCTATAATAATCTCAAATGATCTTTGGAAGACCCTACCATGTGTTTGTAAACATTGTGAAAGGAATAGTAAGTAGATCTAGAAACAGTTTAAGGGCTAAGAAAAAATAAAATGCTTGCAACAATTTATTTCTCATACTGTGACTGATATAGCACATATATACCAAAATAGAACCAAACACTATTTGTTCATTTTTAGAGTTGAATTTATGCTGTTTGCAAAAAAATAAATAAATAAAACATTTCTATTTTTCCTCATTTCTCTGGTTTTATCATAACCATTTGAAGAAATCTGTCTAATATTTTGGATAGTTGGTTTATTTTTTAAGTAACATATAAAAATTATGCATGTTTGTGAGGAACCATGTGATATTTCAATACCAGTGTTCATTGTGTAATATTCAAATCAGGGTAAGTATACCCACAAACATTTATTATTTCTTTGTGGTGAAAATAAAATATTTTCTTCTAGCTTTATTGAAATATAATTTTGAAATTTAATATTTCAATATTTAAAATTTGAGGCTGATTCTTTACACATAATTAAAAATATAGTGAACTTAAGGGAAATTTATTTACTACACATTTGTGGATCCACTCTATATCAATAAGTAGAAACCAGTGGTTGATTATTAGAATCCTCAACACCTATCTAAAGACTCATTTGTGGGAAAGGCTGTCATATTTCACTTCTTCTCATTGATTTGCTCTTACATTTAGAATCTTCTACACCTAATACTAAGTCTATGGAGTTTAAGTAAAAGCCCATAGGGCCTATCTTCCAAAACAATGAAAATGAAATATTAGTTGAGTATGTCAGTAGGTGGGATGAATATTGGTTTTCCAGGGTGACATAACTACATAAGCTTCCTTTCTAACTGAGGTAATAGTCTTCCTTCTTGTTTTGTACGCCTATGAAAGAATTTTGCCAAATGAATAGATAACCAGGCTATTCTGAATCTATATTGCAGCTGTTATGTTTCAATATCACAGAAGAAAACTGTGAGTGTATTTGCTTCTAACTTTATTTGCCAAAGGTAAAAAGAAAACAAGTTACATTTATATGTTATATTACCATGAGAGAAAATAAGATAGTTTATTCAACAAATGTTTATTAAAAGTCTACTCTTTTATAAACACTTGCAATACAGCATGTCCCACTAGGGATAAAGCCTGTAGGAAAAGGGAAGGAAGAAACTACAATATTCTTGTATTTTTAATTGGGAGAAAAAAAGCAGGGCTAAAACAGAAGCCTAAATATATAACTTCACATGAAGAACCAGTATATATTGTGGATAAAAATAAAGCTAAGTAGGGATATAATAATTGAGAATTAATATTTTAGATAGAATAGAGAGGGAATAAATAATGGATCACAGAAGTTTGCTATATTCTGAACACAACACAGCTAGTAGAGCTCAAGCTCAATGAGCAAATGGGAAGAAGCAAAAAGATAAGAAATGAGACTGTTAGACCCAGATACTTGGTATTTATATTCATCTAATAGATCCCGGTAAGAATTTTAGAATTTATTGGGACTTTATATGGTATTTAACAGATAAATCTTACATACATATTTATGAGTTTTAAATTTTTTTTATTTGACAAACAAATTTACATATTTATTTGGTTCCATGTGATGTTTCAATATGCATACTCATGGTATAATGTTCATGTCATGGTATCTATGTCCTTAAACCTTTATGAATTTCTATAGTGAAAACATTAAAAATACTTTTTTCTAGCATTTTTCCGGTATATATAGCACATTACTATTATCCAGAATCATCCTACCATGTAATAGAACACCAGAGCATATCTCTCCTAATTGTATCTTACTGTCATTGACCAACCTGTAAAAGTTGCCCTCTGTCTGCTATGTAGTTAATAGAAGGATGGGAAACCAAGAAGTAGAGCAGGAATATCAATTAGGAAATTACTTCAGTGGTCCCTGGAGCCCAAAAGTAGCAGGAGAGAAAGTAACAAATGGCCAGATTTTGAATTGAATTTTGAGGAAAGCTATAATAGCCTTCCGCTAATGAATTGGGGAATAAAATAAAAGGACAAGTCAAATATTACTCTGAAAATTTTTACTCAAGCAACTGGAAGGAAAAAAATGCCATCAACTAAGCTGAGGAAGGTGGTAGCTGAATAGGTTTTAGGCAGATCTGTATTTCAGATTTTGTTAGATTTTCAATGTTTGTGCGTCATTCAGGAACATATGCAGGTTGGCAGATGGATATGTCAATCTGCAGTTAATGAGAAAGAGTGACATGTAGAATTTCTCAATAATCTTCAAAACTATTATCCTCATTTAGAGAAGGGATAAAGGCAGTGGGTCTTGGGTATGCTAGCATTTGGACATGGGGACAAAATCAAAACAGAATGTTCCAAATAAGCTGGTCATGTTTTTTCAAGGTGAACCAGAAGGAGCTTTTCTGTGAAGTTTAAGGGCAAACAGAAAAGATGGGGCAAACATTTGTGTGAAGAGTTGCTAACATTACATGAGATGAGTGAAAATGGCTAAAATTTTACAAAACAGGTAAAGTATTTTGTAACATCTCTTTTTTTTGTTTGTTTGTTTTATGAGGATGGTCTTTTTTTTTAAATTGTGAATTGAAAGCCTACAGGAAAAGGAAAGGAAGAAACTACAGGCAGAGTGTAGGCCAGTCTTTGAATCAAAATTAGACTTTACAACATGTGAAGGATATATTAACTGTCCTTCTAATTAGTTAACAAGTAATATGATTTTTGTTTATTCTCTCATCAAAATTTTAAACAATGTTTTAGCTTTTTATATTGCTGACCAGTAGCCCTGACTTATTGATTTACAGCTATTTTGATTTTGTTCTCATACTTTTGTTGTGCAATTTGCATAAAACATCTTACATATGGGCTGGGATTGTGGCTCATCAGTAGAGCGCTTGTCTAGCATAGGCGGGACCCGGGTTCCATTATCAGCACCACATAAAAATAAAAGCATTGTGTTGTGTCCATCTACAAAAAAAGATTCTCTCTCTCTAAAAAAAAAAAAAAAAAATCTACATATCCTATCTTGTGAAGGTAAATTATTTTCCCTATTATGTCTCATTTTCTTACTTTTACAATTAGTCTTGAGCAATTCAATGAAACCTCTTGCCTACTTTTTCATGTTAGTCTTATCAACTCAGAAACCCATTAGAATTTCTAACCACTTCTTTTCTCCTATCTCATTTTTATTTCTCTCTTCCCTTTTTCATGCTCATATAGATCCTTTCCTCATCTTGAGCAAGTGTTTCAGCCTCAATATTACTTCCCTGGAGAAAGAAGCAGAGAAGAGTGCTCTGAATTACCCAAAGTCTCTTCTGTTTAGTTAATTCACCATCTATTTGTGTTTCTTGGTGCTTGTGGTAGATTCTTTCTCAAAGTTGTCTTCATGTCATTGTATCTTAAGAATCACTTCAAATTCTTATTTTCTCCTTTTCTAAGAGCCTAATTCCCAGTAACTACAATAATTGGAAAGATGTAAAAAGACTTACAAACTTAATCAAGATAAACAAAACAGCTTCATACAGCTCCCCACTCTCCTGTTCCACCTTATAATTCCTATTTTATCCACCATCCTACCTATGAAATTAAAGTGTCTAAAGTTAGAAGTAGCACTCTGAAATATTTCCTTAAAGTCATTTGGACAGGGACATTCTATGAAATAACATAAAACTCCTGTGCCTTGGTCCCTTTTATTATGATATTTAAATCAAATTTTGGTGACATACATTAAAAGTCAAACTGTACTAGAGGATTTGAATGACAAACAGCAGTCTCTTGCTCACACACACACACACACACACACACACACACACACAAATCTACACTACAAAGCTGTTCCCAACAATGTTTACCATACTTCAAATTAACATGCTAATAGTACTCTTTCTTCATTTATAAATGTGAGACACTATCAATTTCCTGCCAGGTTTAACATGTTCACTGCACCCCCATTCTCTTTTCTACACATCCCCCTCAATGAGAGTTACATAAAAATTAATTAGCTGAAGATTTACAGATCTTTTAATGGAATGTTTATAATTTTGTTTTCTTTCTTCTTTTCAGTGTGATCCTCATTTTGGTTCACTTATTTTAGTTCACTGCATTTTACTTAATGTTACGCCATTTTGCTTGATCATTTCAAATCTATTTAATTTTTTCCCTGAAAACTCACTTCAGAAATCCTTTTATTTTCCCACTAGAATTGTTTTCAATTTGTGATGCACAGATGTCATTCACATATTTTTCATCATTTCTCTCCTGAGGTGCATCCCAATTCTTAAATGCCATGTATTTTTCTTACTCAATTACTCTCATTCTATCAAATTACTAAGGATATTTTATTAAGGATAAGTATCTTGAGAAATAGAGTACCTAGAAATTATTTTTTCAAATCCAACTTGATTGGCAGTTTATTTTTGCATAGAAAACACATGTAAAAAATATTTAAATAAGGTTTTGAAGGCATTGTGATATATATATATATATATATATATATATATATATATATATATATATATATATATATATATTCAGTGATTCTATTAAGGTATTCTAAATGTTAGCACTTGGCACATAGCTTTTATTTCTTTTAGAAAATTTTAAAAAAATTTTGATATTTTGATATTCTGAAATTTAAAACATTGTGGGTCACTGGTCCTTTTTAAATTACTTTTGCTAGAAATCAAAGGACCTTTAAATCTGCAGACACATACTCCTACATTGGAATATTTTTATAGCATTATTTTCTTGATAATTTTCTTCCTTTTAATTTTCTCTTCAGTTCTAACAGTTATAGTTTCCTGGTTTATTATTCTGATTTTTATTAACATTTTTTTTCTATTTTCTATTGCATTTAATCTTGTTAC
This sequence comes from Callospermophilus lateralis, assembly GCF_048772815.1. Taxonomy (NCBI): domain Eukaryota; kingdom Metazoa; phylum Chordata; class Mammalia; order Rodentia; family Sciuridae; genus Callospermophilus; species Callospermophilus lateralis. The sequence continues at coordinate 100,333,287 of NC_135312.1, read as the reverse complement.
ACTTCAGTGAGATTTTCTTAACTTTGTCATTAATATGTTCCATTGATTTTTTTTTTTTTTTTTGCTATTATATGGTCAATTCCCAAGAACTTTTTCTGATTGTTTGATTGATCCTATTTTATGCTAGCATGTTGTTTTGGGCCATTATATATAACTCAGCAAAGAACTGCATTGCATATGCCTTTTTATGAATAGTGTCCAAATTCATTTTTCATACATATACCAAAGTGTAATCCCTGGGTTATAGGATAAACTATAATAATTACAGTCATAGTGATTATTCTCATTTTTATTTTCCAAAGTGCCATGGTTTTGATTTTGAATACCCCTTAAAGGCCTACATGTTAAAGGCTTGGTCTTCAGGGTAGCACTCTTGGGTTGTGGTGGATCTTTTAAGAAGTGAGGTCTGAGAGATGCCCTTATGTCATTATATGCATACTCTTGAAGAGGAGAGTGAGACCCTAAAACATATTTCTTCCTTTCTTTTGCTTCCTAGCAATGAGGTGAGCAAGTTTGCTCTAACATTTTCCCCTGCCATAATGTGCTATCTTGCCATATACTCCAAACTACAGATCCAATCTATCATAACTAGAACCTCCAAAACTGAGCCAAAATAATTCCATTGTCTCTATAAATTAGTTTTCATAGGTGTGTGTTATAAATGAAAAATTGACTAAAATGCAAAGTGATTATTCTAATTTTCCACAAGACATATATGAAAGTATCAGTTACCCTATATACGTCTTCATTACTTAGTGTTGTCAGTAGTTTTAGCATACCAAAGCCGCATATGGCTTTAAGAGTGTAATATTTTTATCTTTATTACTTTTGATTATTATCTTTAAATCTTAGGGTCAATTTTTATCATATCTTAAGCTTATTATAGCAGTTTTAGTTCTCATTTGCTGAAGGATTGATTTCCGACAATATGGACTAAAAATGGAGTTTAAGGGGTTTTCTTGAAGAAAAAATTGAAACTGTATTTATCCTTTCCACATTGTTGTCCAGAAATACATGTATTTTTTCTGTATTTTCTCTTTTAACCATACTAAATGATTCCTTAGATTCACCTGTTAAACAAGATACTATTAGAGAAAACAAAAATGGCACAGGTGTGGCCTATGCCTAATGATGTTCACAGGTTTAGGGAAGATAAGACTAGCATATGAAATTAGAGGTAGATAAAAACAGTAAGTCATGTATTAAAGTATCTTATACAGGTAAACAAAATAGGAATTCATAATAAGGACTGAAGAAGGCAAACGTTCTGAAAAGAAAAAAAGAACAAAGCAACCAGTCCTATTATTAAAGAAATGTCATATTTGTAAATCATGGAGAAAGGATTAGCAGTCCTGGGAAAGAGGCAGACATATTATAGAGTGTCTAGTACATAATCAGCCTCATAAAAGTACAACAAGAATCTGTGGCCAGAACAGATAATGCTTAAATGGCTAGGTGAAAATAGCTTTTCTGGTCTCAAAAAAAATGCTTACATAATTTCCTAGCATCACTTTCAATGCACTGAAGATATTTTACACTTAATCTTCTTCATATGAAATTCTCAGATACAATCATTATTATTAAGTCAGAAAACCTTAAGAATTTTCCTAATTTTATTATTATTCAATTATTGGTATTTTTGCCTTTGTATCATTCCTACTATAGCAACCTTTTAATATTTATGTTCATTTTGTTAATTATCCAATTGTTCTTCTATGTTCCTATTTCACTAAAGAATCACAATATTAAGAATGTGCTTCTTATTTCACAGTAGAGTGACTATAGACAACAATTATGTACCATACATCTCAAAAAGCTAGAAGAATTGATTTTGAATGTTTTCATCATGAGTAAATACTTATAGATATTTGTGGAAATAGGTACATTTATCCTGATTAGAACATTATATAGTGTGTGTGTGTGTGTGTGTGTGTGTGTATGAAAGAGAGAAAGGCATATGTGTACATACATGCACTTGCGTACACATACATCCATACATGATACTCCATCAATAAGTGAAATTTTTAATATTTTTATATATCAGTTAAAACATGTGCTTATAAGATATTATACAAATTAGAGATTATGATCTAAATAGGGAGCACTGAATTCAGTGAAAATGTAGCATATATACATGGGCATTATTATATTCATAAAAGCTAATACCTCTCCCACTCATTCACTCTCTGCTACTTTAAATGGCTGCTTTGACAACCATATGTTGTTTTTGATGTTTTACACGCTGGGTATTACTGGACGCTGAAAAATTTCTTTGCAACTTAAAGTCTATAAATTGGTTGTATGTTACAGAAAAATAATCTTTAAAAAATGTCTCCTGTGTGTACCTGTTCATTGATCCAATACCTTGCCTTATGGTAATGCCCACATTCAATAATCATTATTATGGAAATAACAATGTTTGCCTACTTCATCCGGTAGTATCAGCAGATGCCAAGAGTACTAGAAATCACACAGGCTTTCATGCGTACTTTTTAGACTGACTGACGGCTTTTGACTGGGGAATATATTTATGAGAGTATTTTAATTCTTTTTCCCACCTGTTTTAAATCTTCAAAAAACTCAAACTCTTGTTCCATAGTTTTAGTGCCTTAGTACAGTCTTTTTAATGTTCTTTCCTCTCATCTAGTGCTCAAAAGAATTTGCCAAAAAGTTTAGGAGAAGTATCAAAGAATTATAAATGCTCTAAAACATTCTGGATTGATATTAATCATCTTGTTTTTTTGAATAAAAAACCCAACATTTTGCCAGATGACTTGAGCTTTAGAGAATCTATGTTATTGGCTAAACACATTCCAAATCTTAATTGTATCTATAGATATTCAGATGCATGTTAGGTAAGTGCCTTGAATTCTATTGAATTTCTATTAATGGGATCATACAGATGTATTTTGGGGAGAATCTGGTCTCTGTCACACAGTATAATTATTTTGAGATTGCATGAATCTGAGTATTTGAGTATCAATATTTTAAATATTTTTATTGCTGATTGTAAATTAGTTGAATGGATATATCACTATTCCTGTACTTACTCATCTGTTGATGGACATTTAGACATTTTCCAGGTTTGAGCTATTACAAATAAAGCTACCATGAATATGCATACCTTTGAATGGACATATGGCTTTCATGTTATCTTCAGTCAATACCTAGGAGTGGAGCAGCTGAATGCAGTCAGTGAAGGCTTCATTTCAAAAGAAACTGTGCATTTGTTTTCCAATTTATCTTTCAATAAATAGTGTATGAGGTTTCTAAATGCTCCATATTCTAACTAACAGTTGACATTGTCTTTTGAGATTTTATTCATTCTAAGAGGTATGTAATGGTATACCAGAACGATTTCAATTTGCTTTCCCTGAGGACTAACAACACTGAGCTTTCATTTCATGGACTTCTTACATAAAGTGTGTGCAAATAAATTTATGCTCCTTAGGCAGACTTCACCTATCAGCAGAAGCAGAAAAACACCAGTCTTGCCTGCTAGTAGAATCAATTTCAAATCTCCAATTTCATTATTATAAAAGTCAATGTAATATGGGGCTATAACTCAATGGCAGAGCACTTGCCTAGTACATGTGAGGCACTGGGTTCAATTCTTAGCACCACAAAAAAATAAATAAATAAAATAAAGGCATGCTGCCCATCTACAACTCCAAGAACAATTAAAAAAAAAGAAAGATTGATGTAATATGGGTAGACACCCCATCCTCCCCAATCTTCTTTTCTTTTATATCTATATCTGAGATTCAAGTCCCAGAAGGCCCATAAAAGTAGGGCACAAAGTATGACACATGATGAGGTATCCTACAATACCACACAGCTACTTGAGTTTTATAATTTATACAGAAGGAAATCTGAAGAACATACATGGGAATAGATACTAAAAATACAGGATAATGATAGAAAAAATATCTAGTTGAATCAGACAAATTTATTGATAAAGTCTCACTAAGCAGAGCATCCATATTTAATGTTGTGGCTTAAGAAACTGAAAGAATTCTAACAGTTAGCTGGTTGGCTGAAACATGGATCAAAATATGACCCAAACTGAGCAAATAGGAAATGGCAGACTTGTCTTGGTTCATGCAGAGGGAGACTAAACTGTTAAGAGTCAATCTGTCATTTAGGACCCATTCATCCACACTGAGATTGTACAGGAGACACACAAGTACTGTAAGAAGTAAATTAGTGAATAGAACTTTAGCATGAAGAGCTTTGTGATATATCTTCATTATGATGCAGATCGTACTATGGGAACTACAGCCACTAAATCGAGAAATCCAAATACAATGACAGAATCCCCTCACTGGTTCCATGTTCAATGGGATTGTAGAAAAAGCTAAATGGAAGCCACTTTATCTAGGAAAAGATAGAATCAGAAAATACTGCTTTCCTAGAGAAATTAAAGAGATTAGTGCTACTATCAATGAGTTTAAGGATGCAGGCAGGATGGTTTACTCCAAATCTCTCTTCATCTTGCCTATTTGAACAATGTGCTAGAAACTAATGAGGCTTAGAAAGTAACAGTGGATAAGTTTAACTGAGTGATGACTCCAATTATAGCTGCTGTACCAGATGGTTTTACTGTCTGAACATATTTGCACATTCCTTGGTACCTGGTATTCAGCTATTGATTTGGCAAATGTTTTTTATTGAAACATGTTTCTTCATCTCTGTCCATAAGGCAGAGTGGAAATGGTTTTCTTTCAACTGGCAAAACCATCAATACACTTTCACCACTCTTCCTTAGGGATATATCTACTTTCTAACCCTGTGTGTAATTCATAGTGATCTTGATCATCTTGCCCTTCCACAAGATATCCAGGGGTACATTACATCAATGACGTATGCTAATTAGACCTACTAAGAATAGGTAGCAAATGCTCTCAACTTACTTAGTAAGACATTTGGACGTCAAAGGGCAGGAAATAAATCTAGCAAATATTTAGACACCCCAATCTCAATGAAATTTCAAGGGGTCTGGGGGCACAAAATTATGTCAAAATATCTATTTTAAGATGAACAATATATTATTGCATTTAATCTTTTCTATTCTAAATGGGAGGCACAATGCCTAATTGTATTTTAACCTTTAAACCTTGAAAGCAACATACCTCATTTAGGTGTTATTCAGGCTTATTTGCCAAGTGACCTGAAATGCTACTAGTTTTGACTACAGTCCAGAGCGGGGCTCTGTAACAAGTCCTAGCAAGTTGCTCTGACACTTGGACAGCATGAACTTGCAGATCTAATGGTACTTTAAGTGTCAGTGAAAAATATCAGATAACATTTGTGGCTTTGGCAAGAGACTATAGGTGAATCACAAAGAGGAAATTTGGATTTTAAACAAAGTCCTACCATTTTCTGCAGATCAATACTCTAGTTTTAGGGAACAGAGTTTGACCTGCTCCTAGACCTTACTAGAAGCCAAATACTTAACAATGGGACACTGAGTCATTATGTGAACTGGCTACCCTTCTTAATTTTGGTGTTATGTGATGCAACAGGTTATAAAGTTGGGTATGTACTGCAGCACTCCAACATCAAATGAAAGAGGTCTATATGTAATTGAGATCAAGATGTCTCTAAAAGAACAAGAAAAATTGAATGAATAATTGACCCAAAAGCCCATGAACTACACTCCAGGTGTTTCTCTTTCCCAAACATTTTCTATGGTTTCATGAGGAGTGCCTTATTATTTGAGAAGGAAAGAGAAGACTAGAGCCTGATTTATAGATATGTAGATACTACCCAAAAAGGGATGATTGCAGCATTGGAACCTGTTTCTGGGATATCCTTGAAAAACAGTGATGATGATAAATTCTTTGAGGGGGCAAATATTTGCTCATTGCACAGGGTTGTTCTTTTACTTAGATAGAAAAATGGTCAGATAATGTGATAAATAAAAATAAAAATAAATAAAAAATGTCCAATTATTTAGCTCCAGCTAAACTCTCCAGAGTCAGACTATCAGAAGGAAATTGATTGGAAAATAGATGACTAGGAAATTTTGAGAAGAGATATGAGGGTAAAAGTCTCTAAATGGGAACATGTTTGTCCTTTAGAATGGTCAGCAGACAAGGAGTTCAACAGAGGAGGAGATTAACAATCAGGTGGATAGGATGAGCCCTTCTCTGGGTAATAGTCTCTTTTCCCAGTATTGCCATTACAATCTGTCCCATAAAGTCTTTGGGCAAGATGAAATACTGGATCAAAATGAATCAATGACATTTATGGATCCACTATCAATAGATAGAAAGGAGGTTTCATGGTAGAAGCCATCATAAACACATCACTATGACCTTGTTAGATACATCTCTCCTTCCGAATATTATCCTTGGACTTGATCTGAGTTTTACTGGAATTCCCAGGAGACTCAACCTCATAAGGTGAAGCAAAGGCCAACTTGTTAAAATTTCATTTTATGGCAACTGGTAGGAGGAAGGCTCAAATTTCAAATTAAGTTAAATCATATAACTATCAAATTTTGTACACAAGAAAATTATGTTCTGAGAATTTTGGCCCTTCAACTAATAAAAATCATTACTACTTACTGAGTATTTGTTATTCATCAAGTATTGCACCAGTTAACTTAAAAAATCATCTCAGATTTGTCAACAGTATCTCCCTAAGCAAATGTTTGTAATGATAGACCCATGGCACTCTGATGATAAAACTGTGTACTATCTATAGATGCTTAACATCATAAATCTTAGATCAACATTGGATTAATTACATATATACCTGGAAGTTTAGATCCAACAAATAAAGGTCTGTGTTCAAACCATAATTAACTTCATATTCATGTCCCTTGTCTTTTAAAATCACTTCCCATTCGCAAGACCTATATGATTTCCCAGCACAGCTGGCAGCAATGTTGTTTCTGTCAAGCAAAAGACAATAATAATATGTAGAAGTATTCACCATAAAATAAATATTAAAAAAAACATTAAAGGTTTTATCTCGTCTTAGGCTAATTTCAACCTTCAAAAAAAATTAATTGGCCCCACAGGCTTAGATGAATTTTAAATTTTTGAAGAGGGAATTAGACAGGAGAAGATATGTTAAAATCATCACTTCTTTCCCTAAGGCACCCCCTAAAAGTCTGCTCGGAATAGGAAGTGTGTGCTTGAGGCCTTGCCCAGCAAGAACTAACAGGAACCACAGCACATTCAGCTGTGACCTTTACAGTATATTTCTAAGAAGTGATTTAGCCTTAAGCCTTGCCAAAAGGTATAAATAAGCTTTATAATTTTGACCTTAGCTAACTGGGGAGCAACCAGATAAGTCAGTATCAAAGACAATTTGATTATTAAAAAAATTCTGTTCATACTTATGGAATTTAAAGGTATTCTGAGGGAAGTTAGCGATGGGGCAACTTAACAGCAGATAGAGTAGGTCAAATCCTACTCAGGAGTCAATAATTGTAAATCTAAGAAAAAAATCAAATATTGAACAAAGTAAAAATATTTCTATGTTACTAATTGGTGTACATTAATTTTTCTCTTTTGTGTGTCTGCATCTGTGTGTGTGCAAGTTTGTGTATGTGTATTCGTGTGTGCATGTGTGAATGTTTAACTCTGCACTTAGGCTTAGAGAGCAAAGAAGGTATGTTAAATTCCCAGATATTTTTCTTGACACTGAAAAAAAAAAGCATCAAATAAGTTTGCCAATGGGAACAGATGTTTCTGTTGTGTATTCTTACTCCCTAGGCATATTTGAGAATTCTAAATATAACATTCAAACAGACAGGGTGCAAATATACAGGAAGTTGGGGGAGTGTGAGGATTCGTTTAGGCGATTCAATCTGATTCACAACATTTCACATGAATCAAAAATCGGGAAATTAGAAAAAAGATGGTTTGGCCATATTAACGTGTATATGGCATATATCTTAAAAATAAAAGCCAATTCCAAGAATTAGCCAATTTGCAGCTCTAACTCAAAGCATGTAAAAAATAAATAAGTGCATATTTAAAAGACACACACTCAATTTGACACAATATAAGGGCATTTCAATGGCCTTATATTGGGGTCACATGTAAATACCTAAATATTTCACTGATATTTATTGTGGTTTTATATATTAAATAAAATACTAAAAATCTATCTGTTGAAGTGATAGGGGAGATAGAAGCACATTACTTGGGACATAATTGTTGAATATTCAATGTAGTCTAAGTCTAAGCTTTCTAAGTAGGATGCAATCAAAACTAAATCAGACTCTAACCTACAAAAAGTTGTGACTAAACTTCATCCCCATATTTAGTTGATCCCTTTCATCAATAGAATAAGCAATCTCCTGTACAATGGTAATATGTTTATTATGAAAAAGTTTTTGTTTTTGAAAAGTAATAATAAGGAAAAAATATCTGGAGCTCAACTCCTTCAAAAGTGGGTTGCTTTTTTTGTGTGTGACAAACAACTGTGTATATTCCTAATAACTAAGTTAATTTATATTGTATTGTATGGAATGTTAAGACCTTTAAAACTACTTTACTTGTTAAATTAAACCTAGATTTACTTTTGCAGTTTGAACAAAAATCTATCTTGACCTATATATAATTAGATGTTACTGATATCCTGCTCAGATACTTACCCCACATCCAGATGCTATCAAAAGTTGTTTGAAAATGGCTCACCTCTATCCCTTCCTCTGGAATATAGCATTTGGATGAAAGGAGTTACCTTACAACATAATTTATGATCTTCCTTAGATCAAGTCACATGAGTAGTCCATTATCAATGAAGATTTACTCAAAGACACAAAATGTAACCATAATTTCCTGTCATAACAGACAGGTTGGATACTAAAAGTAAGCTTTTTTACAGTTAATCCATTGGGTCAATGAATCCACTTCATTCATGTCCTAGATCATGTCCCTGGTTTTTAAATATAAAATCAAATGGCCATATTGAACAGGTGGCAGAATTCTTACTTTGGTTCCTTAGGAGGATGAGTCATGGGGAAAGAGAAAATGGAAACCCCTGAAATCTCTACATCTGTTGCTGAGGTGATGAATGAGAAGCAATACCACATCCTGTGGGTAAAATGGAGGTTAGTGTTACCTTTTAAGTCTTAAAAGATGGAATGTTACTGAAGATACTTCCTCCCTCATTCACTAGTCTAGAAGCTACAAAATCCAGATGGATGATGGTGGATGACAATGGATCAGCTGCAAATTAACTTAGTAGTATAAGTTTAATTGCTGTGCCAGATGTAGCATCTTATATTCCAGATGTGGTATCAAAATCTAAAGCAGATTAAGTAAGTCTCCTGGTATGTACAGCAATTGATTTAGCCAATTTTCCCCAATAGGTTTTAAAGAAAGAAAGAGAAGGAGGTCATGTTCATAAGGGATGGATAAGACTATATAATTATTGCCATAGCCTGGAACTGTGTTTATTCTCCTGCTCCTGTTCTGTCATTTCCACACCCAGCAGAATATCACATTAGTCCACAATATTGGTATCTTGTTAATTGGACCCAAAGGGCAAGAAAACTTGGAAAATACTCTGAATTACTGATTAAACCTATATGGTCCCTGGAAAAATAGGAGGTAAATTCTACAAAGATTCAAAAGCCTTCCAAATAAGGGAACATTCTAATGGGCCTAGTGTTATATGGCTTGTGAGGGCATCCTCTCCAATAAACGGAACAAGATAATTTCCTTTTGACCACCTATCACTGAAAGGAAGCCCAACATTTGGTAGGTATCTTAAAAGCTTATAGTTAGTATATCCCACACTTTAGGATACTTTTCCATTGCATGTATTAGCTGATTCTAGTCTACTAGTTGGAGTGGCCATAAAGAATCAAGTTGCATTTATGAGGGATCGGGAAAAATTCTATATCAAGTCCCTGTTTGCAGAGTTGACACTAGATAAAGAGGATGTGGTGAATAAAGGGTAGTAAATATGTGCTTGGTAGACGAAAAATGTGCTACAATATCATTCTGAATCTCTAGAAAGACAGTGTGAATGTCACAAGTCAGAGCACAACTCCTGTTGCCCCAGAGAAAGAAGTTATGCTGTCCACAGAAAAGAACTGTAACCTTTACAAAAAGGAGTACCTGAGGAGAAAAAGTTATGATGATTCATATGGTGCTTCTTAGAGTATTAGCCACTAGAGTGGACTTAACTTTGTCTTAACGTGCATAGACATATAGAAATAATTGAAGATATTTTGTATACCCCAGTCAGGATACACACATCTATTTGTTTGCTCTGTCAGTCAAAGGGCCTAGAAGTAATGGCATCAGGGTAGTAATTGGCACCCCTGGAGCACAAATCTTGACTTCTAATGCCATCTTCCAATGAAAGAAACAAAGATTTTTGGAAAAATAGGTATTCCAGGCATATAACCAGAAATATGCAATATCATGTTAGAATGTCTTTTTGTTCTGCCCACAAACAAAGAAAAGCTCAAAACAAAAGAACACAAAACTGCAATGATGGAATATCCCAAAGGGACAGAGTGGTCACCTGAAAGAGCTACCAACAGTTAAAGCAGGAATGATTTCAGCAATAAAACGAGATACTTATAATCTAAAATAAAAGATACATAAACCTAAGTCTATAGAGATCAATCAAGGAAAGGGAAGAAGCAAGTATCCCTTGTTAAAGAATTTAAATAATTCATGTAGATTTTCTGCTCTCCAGGAGATGGATTTTATTTCCCTCCTCCTGTGTGCAATACACATATTGCTTTCTTTTTTTTTTTTTAAGAGAGAGTGAGAAAGGAAGAGAGAGAGAGAATTTTTTAATATTTATTTTTTAGTTATCGGCGGACACAACATCTTTGTTTTGTATGTGGTGCTGAGGATGGAACCCGGGGCGCATGCATGCCAGGCGAGCGCGCTACCACTTGAGCCACATCTCCAGCCCACATATTGCTTTCTTCCACAAGGTAAAGTATGGAAGTGGAAGAGGAGGGATGTCAAGTAAGTATGCGTTCAAAAACCTGGTAAACACTGCCTCAAACAAGTGATTAAAGTTAACACCAACAGTGCAAGTCATATTGATAACATATACCTTTTATATGAGATGATGAAAATGACATTTTACTTATGTGGGTTTCCTTACAAAAATCTCTAAGGTCTATCTAGTCATGAGAAAAGCATCAAACAAATCTCAGTTGAGACATGTTTTATGAATATCTGACCAGCACTCCTGAAAACTGTCAAGGCCATTGAAAACAAAGAATATCTGAGAGACTGTCACAGCCAATGTGAGCCTAAGGAGACAAATGAAATGTGTCCTGGGTGGGGCCCCAGCACCAGAAAAAAAGGATATTGGATTAAAAACTAAGGAAGTCTGAATAAGTGATAGATCTCAGCCAACAAAAATGTCTATACCAGTTCATAAATCATTACAAATCTAGCATACCAACATAAAATGTTAATAATAGAGAACCCTGGGTTCAAAATATATGAGTAGCTCTGTGCTTATCTTTACAATTTGAGTAGCTCTGTGCTTATCCTCTAAATCTAAAACTTTTCTAAAATAAATGGAATTTTTAAAACTGTAGTTTATGAAATACCTACTACTGAGTCCATGTTGAGATTGAGCATCAGACTATGGCACATCAAATAAATATGTAAATAAACTTGTCTGTCAAGATCTCGGCACTGATGGGACCAACAAATCTTAAGGTCAGATGATTGTAGTAGCAAACCAGTGTGAAATGAAAGCAGCACATTTTCAAACAAGTCCAGAGGGAAAGTGTAAGCTGCCCAGGCAATAGCCAAGACAACTATCACCTCCACACCTTTCCCATTTCACACCTAAACCTCATGCAGGTTTCCTATGAACTGTTTTTAAAGGAATTGCAAACTGGGTTTGTGAATGTGAGCAAAAAAACCTATACAGCAGCTTAACTAGGTGACAGCCCTAAAAGTCTATGGTGAGAAGGAGTTCACCCAGTGGGCAGAGCTCAGGGCACCCTGTGATATGCTTTGTAGGGAGAGATTTGACCCGAGTTAAAAGTAAACATGGATTCACAGAGTGAAGAATGGTTTAGTGGTCTGGTTAGTTGGCACAAAGAGGATATTTGTATTGCACTCTCTGATGTCCATCTGCAAAACTTTTCTGCAAGATAAATACTAAAAAGCAAGAGAGAGAATTCCCTGGTCAGTAGACATAATATGCTTTTGTCCTTAGTTACCCCAGTAATTATAAAATAGCCTCTGAACAGAAAAAAATGTTGTTTTCAAAGATGGAAGCTGAGAACATTTTAATAGCTACTGCTGATATTAAATATATGAACCAAAAACAATAGACACAAACACTGATCTCCACTAAAAAATCTTCCTGCTGGGCATGGTGGTGAACGCCTGTAATCCCAACAGCTCAGGAGGCTAAGGCAGGAGGATTTTGAGTTGAAAGCCAGCCTCAGCAAATTAGTGGGTGCTAAGCAACTCAGTGAGACCCTGTCTTTAAATAAAATACAAAATAAGGCTGGGGATGTGGCTCAGTGGTTGAGTGCGCCTGAGTTCAATCCAAGCAAATCATCTTGCCAACAAACAAACGTATGAACGTTTTAGAGGTAACACTCAGTGAACACATAGTTTTGTATTTCAGGAAGCAGGGGAAAAAAATCAACAATACAACAAAAACCTGGTTGGCAGGTATAAGAGATCTTGATTGTTATGTACAAATAGTTTTGCTACCTAATGGGGACAAGGAGGAATATATTTGGCATTTAGATAATAAGGATGTTTTGAGATTTTTTCTACCATCCTCAATTTAAATAAAAATGAATGAGTCTACCTATAGGGATGGTATATAGGGTCTTAGATCCTATGAAGATGTGGGTCCAAATCACATACTCAGCAAGTCAGCTAAACATACAGAAGTGCTAGCCACATGGAAGGAGAAATATAAAGGAGAAAGAGAGAGACAGTATCTGTCAGAGCCATGATAACAAGTATAGAATCAGGAACTGTTATTTGCTGCTACTAGGTTCCTCTAGTAATTTTTTTCCAGAAATTGTGACCATATCCAGGCTCACATCTCTAGTGAACTTAATTTGACAAGTGAATGGAGCTTATTATTGTAAAGTGTTGACCCTAGTGGACATTGGTGACACCACATAAACATCTTACAATGAATATCAGATGCCAAAATCTTAACATCTTTCTCATTTCCTGAAGAACTGTTCATGGCCAAAGGGGAGTCCCGAATATAAAATTTTACCTCTACCTACTAGGATCAGCCCCCAATACCTGAATGATAAGGTGGTACAAAAAGCTGGCTTCGTTGCTTTAAATGAAAGGAATTCTATAGTGCAATAGATGCTCTCCCATGAGACATAGGTGAAGCAAACTTCATGGGAGACCACTTTCTTAGCAACTATGCTTTCTTCTCTATTCCTTTTCCCTTACAGCCCTTCTCCCCAGAGCCCTTGTCAGTAAACCAAGTACACACAAACCCCTATCTCAGCCTCTGCTTCTAGATAACTTAGTTGAAACAAGCTACTCCTGAATAAATATTAAGGAGATTCATATTCTGGTAAGAGTTTGGGTCAATATCTTTCAGAAAGCCCCTACTATCATTCCACTTTTTCTCATTTGCTTTCTAGAGTTCCTGTATTAGATATCGTCCTATAATTAAAAAAAAAAAAAACATTTTAGAGGACTATTTCTATATTATCTTTAATAATAGCCAAATTTTGAGCCCTTGTTACATGTTGTCTTAGTCCATTAAAACAGAATCACATAGTCTGGGAGATAAACAATGAACATTTATTTTTCACAATTGTGGAAACTGTGCAGGCTTCTGAAGTTTCAGCATCAGGTGAGGGCCTGCTTCCTGACTCGTAGATAGCCCTCTTCTCACTGTGTCCACACAAGGCAGAAAAAGAGCAGGAGAATTCTTTTACTGTGCCTTCATAAGGCACTAATTCCCTTCATAAGGATTCTGCCCTCATGAACTAATGGCCTCCCAAAGGACTCACTCTCAAATACTATCACCTTGGGGGCTAGGATTTCAAAACATGAATTTTAGGGACACATTTAGTTCATTGAACATGCCAATCCCAGTACTCAGTGTTTTACATGCATTATCTAATTTAATCATCAAATAACCCTAAAGCACTGCAATGATATCACTTTGACAGTTGGGAAAATTGAAGGTTATAAAAGTTTTTCTTTTTTAATTGTACTCCCAGGTTATATGTTTAATAAGGGTAGAAGGCCACATCCAAGTCCAAATGTTTAGCTCAATCTATAACATATATACAAAATCTAGTCTGGAAAATAGTAAATCTGTTTACAGCTGACTGGCTTTCTGTTTTTCAGAGTTCTTTCCAAAACTGTGCAAAGAAACATTATATGATGAAGTTAAAATTATGTTTGGCTTCTATATACTGGAGCCATTGTTGAAGAACATTTATACTGAAGAAAGGGCTGCAGAACATGGTTATATACCTCCCTGATTCTATTCCAACTGGGATTGAAAATGACTGCCTCCTACAATGCTGTTTTCAATGCAACTACCCACTGTGGCGCCACCAACTTATCTTCCCTTACCCTCTTTGATCTTCAGAATACAAGAGAGTTCTAAAAAACCAAGTACAACTTGCCTAAACTAGAAAGCTAATCCTATTCCTACTGATCAATGACTTTTCAAAAGTGGACTTTTAATCAAATTTTACTAGTAAGATATACAGTGAAGTTTCCTAGAGTTAATTGTGCCTACCTAATAAAACATGCTGCTCTATAAAGAGCCCTTTGTACCCTTTTCTCAATTTTCCTACATGAAACATAGACACATCACCAGAAATTTCAGGAGACACCCTATAATCCTATGTCAACAAAACCAAGATGCTAAGCATAGGTTGAGAAAATTTTAGAAAGAACCTGATGATATGAGTCTGTTCAAGAGCACTGACCTGCCTACTTTTGAACTGCTTGCCATTGGAATAATATAATGCCCTATTTCTTTAAGCCACTAATATTTAGCTCAGTGCATCATTTATACAGATGTCCTTGTTCCCACTTGATAAAGCATGAACTTATTCTGTAAGAAAGATAAAATTATTGTTTTGCTTTTAACCATTAGCTCCTTCCAATAAAAACACTGAAGTTCAGTTTCTATTTTATTACCATCTTCAGGATTTGCCAAAAATTTCCAGGATTGCCTAGAGTCTTTTACTCTATCTTTCTTCTTGCTCACTTGCTGCAACATTTACAGCCAGATGCTTTCTAAAAGTATTGTGTAGTAAGCAATGATAGGCAACTAGATAGAAAAATTGAGCAGGTATTAACAAAAATGATAATATAAAATGCTAAGCACTTTTCTCCTGAATTTGGTAATTTTGGCTTCTCTTCTTCATAATTAGTCTTCTTCAATGTTCAATAATTAATCAATTTGAAGAATCTTTTTTGATTATTTTTTCATATTTTTATTTTTCTTTCTTCTATTATTTGTGTAATATCTTTCCTTGTACCTGTTTTGGTTTAGCTCTACTTATCTTTATATAGTGTCTGAAGTTAGAAACTTAAATCTTTTAAGCATTTTCATTTTCTTATATCAAAGTTGAAATGATGCTTTAACTGCATCTCACCAAGTTTTATATATTGTAT
The DNA here is from genome assembly GCF_048772815.1 of Callospermophilus lateralis. Taxonomy (NCBI): domain Eukaryota; kingdom Metazoa; phylum Chordata; class Mammalia; order Rodentia; family Sciuridae; genus Callospermophilus; species Callospermophilus lateralis. Next base: position 100,317,682 of record NC_135312.1, on the reverse strand, counting down.
TTTATTATTAAATAGCTCTAAATTTTTTATAACTTCATTATTGATATGTTATTTTGTTCCTAATTTGAAAGTTTATTTTTTTCATTTCCAAACGAGCACTTTTATATCTAATTAAAATAACTCAAATTTAACCCATTATGGCCACAGATCATACTGTACATTATCTTAACAGTTTAATTTTTGAAATTTATTTGTTTTATGACCTAGCATAAGATGTACCTCCATAATTATTCTTTGGACATTGGAAAGAATTTATCTTCTGCAATCATTGCACAACTCCTATAATTTAAAATAATTCAACAGTGGTGTTCAGATATTCTACATATTTATCAATGTTTTCCTGTTTTATCAATTACTAAAAAGAATGCTAATATCTCTAATATGATTGTGAATTTGTCACTTTATTCCTTTACTTGGTCAACATTGCCTTATATATTGTGAAGACATCTTATTTGATGTATATAAGTATATAATTGGTATTTCTAATTTTATGCAATCTATTTTTTTTCTTTAGTAAAATATTCCTGCCCATAAAATTTCGTTCTTATATTCACATGCCCACTCTTTCTTATGGATAGTGCTTACCTAACATTTGATTTCCATTTAATTATTTAAAACCTATTTATAACTTCATATATTTTTTTAATAACAAAAACCACTCAGACAGTATTCTCTCCCTCTTAATCTCTAAAGAGAATTAAGAATAATCATCAATGGCAAAAGGCAGTTGCAGTAATGCAAAACCTAGAGCTTGCTTCACACTCAGGAGAGAACACTCAACTCCTCCTCATGGTTTCTGGTACTCTCCATGATCAGAGAAACTTCCTTAGTAACATACTATAGAACATGGGAGGATTAGATGAATTCTAGATAGGGAAGAGGGGAGGGAGGGAAAGGGAGGGGGCAGGGGGTTAGCAAGGATGATGGAATATGATAGACATCATTATCTAAAGTACATGTATGAAGACACAAATTGGGTGTCAACCTACTTTATATAGAGAGATATGAAAAATTGTGGTATATATGTGTAATAAGAATTGCAATGCAAAAAAACAAAACAAAGTAGATGTATAAAGACATGAAAAAAATAATAAAAAGAAAGGATCCCTGAAAGTATAGTCTTTATAACTTCATATTTAAAGTCCATCTCTTTCTGTCAAAATATTTTTTCTTGTTTTTTGACCCAGTCTGAAAATATATGCATTTGAGTGGAATATCAGTTCATTTATTTTTAATATTATTATTTAAATAATTGTATTAAAGTCTATTATTTTGTCCTTTTTTTCTCTAAATAATAGTTTTCCTATTATTACTACTTTTCTGCCTTATTTTGGGTTAATAAAATTGTGTTATTAATAAGGTTTATTTCTTGCATTATCTTTTTTCTACTTTTTAATTTATATATGACAGCAGAATGCATTACAATTCTTATTACACATATACAGCACAATTTTTCATATCTCTGGTTGTATATAAAGTATAATCACACCAATTCATGTCTTCATACATGTACTTTGGATAATAGTGATCATCACATTCTACCATCATTTCTAATCCCATGCCCCCTCCCATCCCCTCCTAACCTTCTGCCCTATCTAGAGTTGGTCTGCTCCTTCCATGCTCCCTCACCCTATCCTACTATGAATCAACCTGCTTATATCAGAGAAAACATTTTAATTTGGTTTTTGGGATTGGCTAACTTCATTTTGCATTATCTTCTCTAACTCCATCCATTTATCTGCAAATGCCATGATTTTATTCTCTTTTATTGCTAAGTAATATTCCATTGAATATACATACCACATTTTTTATCCATCTTACATTATCTTTTAAGCTATATATTTTTAAATTATTTTAAATTTTTGATGATTACCATTTTTATCTTAACATATCAGAGTTGATTTGAGATTAGCAATGTACTATATCACAAAATACAGGGATTTATAACAGTATAATTTCATTTACCCCATTATGTCACTATTCATTCCAGTATGACGATTTATTTTAGCACTTTTGAAAGGTGAATCTGCTAAATGTTTTTCTTAGTACTTGATTTCTTACAATGTGTTTTCATTTCACCTTTATTTTGGATTAAATTTTGACTGGACATTGATTTCTGTGTTGACTTTTTTTCTTTCAACTTTGTGACCATGCTTTATCACTGCCATCTGACTTGTATTTTTTTTTCTGATTGGAAGTAATTTATGGATCCATCAGTGCTATAACATGTGTTTTTTTCTATGGCTGCATTTAAGATTTTCTTCTTACAGTTGGTTTTCAATAGTTTGTCAACAGTGTAACTTGATGTGATTTTCTTTGTATTGATCTCATTTGGGCTTTTTTACCTTCCTAAAATCTATGAGTTAATGTTTGTCACCATAATTGGAAAAAAATTTCACTATTTACTCTATTTTAATGATTATTCTACATTCTCAAGTTCTGAAGTTTCAGTTACCAAGTGATATTGTTCCACTACTCCTGATGTTGTTTCATTTTTGGTGGATTTTTGTAATATTTGGATTTAAAAACTTCCACTGATATACCATAAACTTCATTAACCATATACAATACAAACTCCATGAGATTTTAGTTTTATCCATTGAATATTTTCTTTTCAACTTTTATGCCTCTGAGTCCCAACATTTGTTTTTTTTAAATTTAGTTTTCCTTTGCTGTTTACATTTTACCTACTTCTAATAATTATGATCATATTTTCTATCAAGTCAAAAATCATATTTGTAATAGTTGCTTTAAAGTCATTGTCTTCTGTCCTTAACATTTTGGTAATTAGAGTTCATTTCTGTTGATTATCTTTTCTATTGACTCTGAATCACCATTTTGTTTCTGCTTATGTCAAGTAATTTTTCTTATATAATAGACATTATGGGTGACATATTGTAGAAACTATTGTTAATTTATCATCATCTTAAGAGCAATAATTTTTGTATCGATAAATTTAAAATGGCTAAAATTCATATATAAATACTTTCTTATCTTTGTGGGCAATAGCTGAAATCTCTGCTCAACACTCTTAACCTTCCACCTGTTCCTTACTTTGAGTTCCTCAGTATCTTCCTATAAATGGGAAATTATGGAATCATCTAAGAACTTGCCTGTAATTCACACACATGTTTTGGGGATTTCCGGCACTGTGACTTTCTACTTACAGGATATGCCGTCCTCTGGTATTCTAGAAGATCCCAAGTCTGTCCTCTAATATCTCAAGCCAGAAAAACTTTAGCTGTTTATTTCAGAAGAAGAAGAATATATTCCAGATGATATAAAGCAACAGGACATAAAATTGTTATACAAATGCAAATCTCGTCCACTTTTTGTCTTTTAATGCTTAACTACCCAGTATTCTTCATAATTTGGTGACTCTTTATTACTTTCATATTCTTTTTTTCCCATTTTTCTGCTTGGAACTTATAATTAACATCTCATAAAGAATTATTTTAACACAATCTAGAAATATATTTAAGTTAACTTAAAAATGATACAAAATAAAGGTATTACTAGACAAACATAAGATGAGAGATTTGACCCCACAAGAGTTGACACCCATTTTGGGCACTAAAAGTAATACTAAAGGGTATCCTTCATATAAAAAGAAATGATCACAGACAGAAACAAACAATGTTGGAAAGAATGAACAACAATGAAGAAGGGAATTATGACAATATAAAAATGAAACAATTGCATAAAATAATCATTAAAGTCTGGGAATCACAGAATATATGGAAAATAAAATGTATGAAAATAACATGACAGATTCTTTATGATTAAAGGTTAAAAGGGTTTTGAGAATAAATTAATAAAATATTGTTCAAAACCACACACAAAAAAAGAAAATAACATGACAGAAGAAAGGTAAATGGAATTAGTGTTTCAATGTTCTAGAATTCTATGAAAAGTTTTGAAAAATCTATTTATTGAGTTGGAAATACTCATAAATCAAGAATGCATGCAATAATATTTAAGGTATCTAATAATATAATACCAAAATAATTTATGTCCAGCAAGTTAATGAAAAAATAAAAGAAATTCAAAATTACTTATCCAAATGAAACTGAGGAGAAAATTAATTTAAGCTCAGTGGGGCAATAGAAAACAAGTAGTATTAAAAAATATCCAATTCTAACAATGATTTTGAGTGTACATAAATTAAATACTAAGATTTGTCAACTTGAATTTGTTTTTTAAAGCAAAATACATAAACCAATATCGAATTATTTGTTGCATATAGGGACTTCATTTCCATTTAAAGATACAAAAGTGATAAAAGTCATATAATATCCATAGCGTTTTAAAAGCTGGGTTTTTTTCCTCTTAGTATCAGGAAAAATAGATATCATGGTCAAAGTCATTACTAAAAAAGAGAGGGGCATTTAAAAATGTTAAAAATGTAAATCTATAAAAAAAACTGTAGATGTGTTGCACCTAAATTAAAAAATTTCAAACCATGCAAAGTAAAAGTTGACAAAACTAATCAGAGAAATTAACAGATTCATCATCAAAACAAGATATATATATATTCAGAGTGCAGAGATGACACAGTCCCTTTGGATGAGAGTGGTTATCACTAAGGAGATGACTAAAATTCAGTGGGATTCAAGAGGGCTTTCATTAAATGTGTATTATTTCTTTTTACAATGAGAATTTACATATTCTATTTAATATAATGTAATTTAAGATTTTAAAAATTGGAACACTTTAAAATTATATCAGTTGGAATAATTTAATATTGTATCCGTTGGAAAACATTATTTTAAAATGCTATTTGTTTGACAAATTAATGTATAAGTTAGTGTAATTCCAATCAAAATAGTAACAGATTTTTGTTATTGAGATCCTTTCTGCATTTGCATTGTTAAAAATTTCTATAAATTTTTTGGAATGAGTAAATATTTTAGCTGTATAGAAATAGAAATTCATCATAACAAAATGCCTCAGTTGTGATTAGAGGAAATCAATAGCTTTTAAATCATATATTAGAAAGAAGAATATCTGAATACTGATGAGACCACTAGCCATCTTAAACTTTAGAAAATTAAAAGTAGTTAAACCAAGGGAATGCAGAAGGAAGAAACTGGTAATATAAATTTATGAACTAGAAAGCAAATAGTTTGAAAATCAATAAATCCATACAGAGATATACTACTTCATGGGTCTCCTGTGTTTCTACAGATCCTATGAATGAGACACTAACTGGATTTTGTTTCAGGATAGCTTTTCAAGGATGATTGCATAGCTAACAAATTAGAAAGATATAGTGCCTCCCTCTGGAGCACGGAAGGTATGCTTAAAATCCTGTATAAAATATTGGGTTCCCTAAACTCCTATAAAGCAGTCCATCTTCTTCAAATTTTTCACTTTCACAACACTCTGGAAATTAAAGCTCAGGAAGTAGGAGCAAATGTTGAGACCATGGTTACTGGTATCATTGTGAATAATAACTTATCCTTTTCTGTAACCTGGAAATCTTGTTTTTTCTATCACTATCAGTGAAACTTTGGGCTAACTAGTTAGACTGTAAGTAGGGTAAAAATCTCAGATATTTCACAGTTTTTGACAATACAAGAGGTTGATTATTGAGAACTGTAATATACTAAGCCCAGAACAAAATAATCAAGAAAAAAGAAAAAAAGCACAAAGTATAAATATCAGTATGTAAATAGCATAATCCCATCAGATTCTACATACATTAAGAGAATGTTACTTAAAAACATATGCCAAAATTTATGTGAAATGAAATGAACATATGCTTCAGAGTGACTTATACAACTTATGTGAGAAGAAATATATATTTAAATAAACTGAATATGTGATTTTAAAAGTCCTCAAATTCTTAGTCTGTAGGGTTTTTTTTCCAAATATTTAAGGTTAATTAATATGCATCTAAAATGAGATCTTTTGGAGAGTAAATTAAAAAATGAAAATTTTCCCACTCATTTTCTGGGGTCTCCAGGATCTCCGAACTATGACATAATAAAAGCATTATAAAATAGGATAATTATAGGCCCTCGTGTAGGTTTCCCCCACAATCAGAATCTGAGAAATGGCAGTTTGTGGTATATTTATTTGTGTATTCCAAGAAGCACCAGTGAGAGAATATTAAGGGAGATATGGGGAGGGAGGAAAGCCAAAGCCAATGATGAATTATTGAGAGTGTTTTGTTAAGAATAGTGGCTCTTTGTTGCTGCAAACTCCTGAGAAACTTAAAAAATACAAGCAAAATGTGTCTTAAAAATAAAAGGCCAGAGTATTTATCAAGAAGTTCTCAAACATTTATTTGGTGAGAGATGCTTCTGGTGCCTCTACTTTTGGGACAGTGCCAGTGTTGGAGGTTCAGTTCACACAGTATGAGGTGAGCCTTGGAACAGGATGTAAGAAGACGAACACTGTGCTTCAGATGAGATACTGGAAGCACATGTGATTTAAGAAACAGGGCAATTGTAGACTGCATCTGTCCTTACTGGAATGTTCTCTCTTGCCCTAAGCCCTAACAATTGATTGACTGGGTGAAAATAAATTGTTGCTGAACAAATACCCATTAGGCAGTATTTTTCAACTATGTTACCTGTTGCCTCAGAATTGAAAGAAATGCTACAGTTCGGTTCATCTTCTGATTTAGAATAAAAGATACAAATAAATTGTCTTATACTTTTAGTGAAATGTACCAAAATATCCCAGACCACTGGACCATTTGTGGCAAGTTCCTGAATATGTTTTATATGCCAATCTGTTAGCATGTATGCTACAAGACCCAAGGTCCTTGCTGCTTCTTGTTAACGAGGCCATATTGGGATTACTCATTAAAACGGGGAAGTAGCAGGCTGGGGTTGTGGCTCAGTGGTAGAGCGCTTGCCTTGTATGCATGAGGCCCTGGGTTCGGTCCCCAGCACCATATAAAAATAAATATAAAGATATTGTGTCCATTGGCAACTAAATTTAAAAAAAAAAAAAAAACAGGAGGTAGCATGAGGTAATAAAAGGGGAGTCTACGGGCTAAAAATGAGACTGACAAGGAACATTAATATCATCTTTGAACAAGATATTAATGAATACTGCTCTCCCTCCTAGGAGAATGCAAATACTTTGGATCCTCTTTTCTGCAGTTGATTAAAATGAATAGTTTTCTATATCAATAGAGATTATGTTGATCAATTCCAGTATAGGTCAAACATACAACAGAGCCGCTAGCATTGGGGTTTTTCACTCAGTGTTCTATATTTATCATAATTCATTTTCTTTTCCTTAGAGACAGGTATATTAAATAGGGATCTGCAAACTTTCACTTCTTGATTTTTAAATTACTTATTGAAAATTATCCTAAGATTAAATAGTGGTTTAATTTACTGTCTAGCCTGAAATGGGGGCAACATTTTGGGCTTCTTCTTCTTCTTTTTTTTTTTTTTTTGCCTTTTTTTGTGTGCGTGTATGTGGTGCTGGGGATTGAACTTAGAGCTTTGTGCATGCAAGGCAAGCACTCTACCAACTGAGCTATATCCCCAGCCCTTTTTTGGCCTTTCTTAACATAAATGCTTACTCTGTAGATGTTGATATGCCATTTGTTCAGTACACAAGAACCAAGTATACATTCTTGAAACCTAATAACTCCATGGAGATTCTGCGAAATCATTGGTTCCACTTTGTAAGAATGATTTGGGGAAGGATTTCTGGTGATCCATTAAGTTACCATTTTTCACCTGGGGACCTTGATGACATTTATGCTCTTATGATATAATAATTTATTTAGGCTTGCTATCTAATAACTAACACATTAATAATTTTGTATATTTTTGCTTTTTACTGATTTTATTATTTTTTTAAAATACATAATAGTAGGATGCATTACAATCCTTATTAGACATATAGAGCACAAATTTTCATATCTCTGTATATAAAGTATGTTCACACCAATTTATCCATTATACATGTACTTTTTTTTGCATTACAATTCTTAATACACATATATACCACAATTTTTCATATCTCTGTTTGTATATAAGCTGTTGACACCCAATTCAAGTCTTCATACATGTACTTTGGATAATGATGTTCATCACATTCCACCATCCTTGCTAATCCCCTGCTCCCTCCCTTTACTCTCCACCCCTCTTCCCTCTCTAGAATTAACCTAATCCTCCCATGCTCTCCCTCCCTATCCCAATAGGAGTCACCCCTCTTATGTCAGAGAAAACATCTGTTTTTTGAGGATTGGCTGACATCACTTAGCATTTGTATGTACTATATTCAAAGGCAGCAGATTCTTTAGGAAAAGTTTACACTAAATGGTATAAGAAAGTCTTTTTGTTAAAGGAATGTGGCCTCCATGTCAGTCCTTATGCTCAGGGTTTGAGATACAACTTTGGTCTGAAAATAGAGTGAAGGATAACTATTTTCCATTTTTGGAAATAACATCAAACCTGTACTTGTCATATTTCAGTTTTTTTTTTTTTTTTTTTTTTTTTTTTTTTTTTTTTTTAAAGATTCCATGTGTCAATACCATATTCAGCAGCCTAGCACGCTAAAAAGATCATGGGCTATTAACTGTCACCACAGATTCCAGTGGGACAAAGCACCTGGATGTCACTCTGGCAATGCTAACTCTTACGATAATTATGTTTATTAAAAAAAAAAATGTAATACTCTATAAAAAAAAAAACAACTCTGAAATGATGTGAAAATGTGCCTTCCTCACTAAGAGCAAGAGGGCTAGGTTTTTAACTCAGATTCCTTTAATCATGGCATAGTCTTGCTCTCAAAGAATGTTAATTATCCTGATATTCTGACCTGTTTCTTATGCAAAGTGGCCTCCTAGTTTCATGAGAAAACAAACCAACAAATAAAAAAACAAGCAAGCAAAAGCAATGCAAGTACTATCAGTTGAAAATGGCCAGCATCTCTGAAAGGGTAGAGATTTGGGGAAGCAGAGTGTGCTACATCATACCCCTGTTCTGTCCAGATCCACGTACCTCCCTAAGATACTGAAACACCCTTTGTCATAAAGATGGAAGCACAAGATGTATCTCCCCCTGAAGACAATTTTTTAGATTCCAAAGCATGAGGCAATATAATAGGAAGGATCCTTCAGGATCCTATTATATCGCCACAGAGATTCTCAGAAGGGGAAGAACAGTTTCCATTTTCTTTTATATAGATGCACAAATTAAGATTTTCTATGATCTTTGCCTTTAGTAAAATCTATTATGTATAAGATGCTATCCAGTTTCCCTCAAATTCCTTAGGAGTAATTTAGACAAAGGGAATCTAAGCAGTTATTATAGCATATATCCTATTCAAGAAATTTCTGTCTTCATTACCTAATCACCACCAAAAAGAAAAAAAAAAATAAGGAAAGAAAGAAAGAGAAGAAAAAAAAAAACATGTCTAATAAAACTGTTACTTTGGGGGTTAGGATTTCAATTTTTGAATTTTGTCGAAGCATAAATATTCAGACATTAGTATTAGTTACACATGCAACAAATAATAATATTTTTTACCCAATAACAATTAAAAATTGACTATAAAATAAAATTAAAAATCAATCTCTATTTATGATAGCATAAAAATTTTGAGGAACTTAGGAATAAGTCTGATGAGATTTAAGACCTTTTTGAGAAACTAAAAACATTTTTTAAATGAATGGCATAATGGGAAGTTTTAAACAGAATAGAGGACTTTCTTGTATATATAATGGAATTAAACAGAACTATAAAATCTTTCTATTTCTCAAATGTGATTAAAAATAATAAAATTCTGCTGTTAATTTTATAGTTATAAGCAACTATGAAGCTGTTACATCTATATCTTTCTCAAGCATTGAGAAAATATATAATTTTATGGTATTTAAAATAGAGCTGAAATTATTAAATTTTTCACAATATTCAGTATTTGAAAAACTTATGCTTAGTTAACAAATGTAAATTCAGTAATATGTGGGAAAACTTAGCAAAATTTTAAAAGACTAGACAAGAAATATTACCCTTCATTCATCAAAAAAAAAAAAAAAAGGATATTCCAAGATCAACAGAACATAAGATCTGCTTCACTGTGCTATGGATGAGCTGAGTCTCTGCTACAAAGATGGTACTAAGAGAGTGCTAGAAAGTGTCATGGAATATATGCATTTTAAATGGAAATTTTAAATGGCCCTTTTACTTCACATTCACTCCTGTTTTTTGAGGGCTAATGAAAATTTTAGTTTCCTCCAAGATGATGATTTTAATAACAACCTTGTCATATAAAAGAAAAAACATTAATTTCATGACCAGAAGTCCATTTTGACATTTTAATTTACCTCACAAACCCAAATTTTGTTCCAGCATCCACTTTTCTATACATGCATAACCTAAACTTTAGAAGGAGCTTATTTAACACATTTTCTGGACTAATCTGAATTTATGTAGAAATAAGCTGGAATTTCTCAGGAGATTCATGATTAAGAGAAAGCAAATATAAATATGACCTCCACTGTTCCTTTATTGTAGTTTAAAATGTGAAGTCAGCAAACAAAAGAAACATCCATGAGGATATTACAATAACACAGGCCATCTATGTTGATCCTAAGTGCTATAATCCTCTGGATTCCTAGGGGCAAGACAAAAACATCCATACTGATTAGTCCAGTTTGAATCAGGTTTTTGATTTCTTCCAGCATAAGTCATTCTAACTGATATGCCTGTCTAGAGATTAAAAAGTTTTATCTATCATAAGTAAATAAATAAAAAAGAGAACTGAATTGCAGTTCATGTAAGACATTAAGAATTATTTATCTAGTACTTTAAGGTGGTAATTATCAAGTTAATGATTTCAAAAATAAATCCTAAAGTGATATAAAATTCTACCTGTTCTATGAATTGGTGTGTGATATTTACCCAGCCCTAATATAATTGTATTAAGTCACTTCATTTTCTAGTTTGAAAGAAAAAAAATGCATAATAACAATATCTTAGGGAGCAAAAACTTCTATTGTAAAGGATGTGAGTACAATAACTGTAATATTGCATTTTTATCATTTTCTGTTTTTATGTTTTCTCATATAGTCAGTGTCATAGAAACTAAACAAATGAAATGATTATGGACTAACCCCTTCCTTAAGGAGTTTACAATTGGTACCTGGTATGTATTAAATAATGAATGAAGTTTATATGTCAATTAATACATAGAACATGCAAGTAGTTAAAAAATACAACAATAAAAATCTAAAAATGAAAAGGAGGATCACGGGAAGTATGTAGAACAGCCATTCCTTACTGGGAAATGAGTAAGTGCTTTGTTAATAACAATAAGAATCATAATATCTTCACTTAATTATTCCCTGATTTATAATTAAGTTCAGGAAAGTACATTTTTGTATCTTCCTTGGTAAACCATGGAGGATTTTTTCTCTTAATTTTGTATGAGAAAAAGATAAGACATACAGGGGAAAGCATATTTAGCAGTACATCTTGGTTATGAGGTATTGTAATAGTTTACTTTTATAGAGAACATATAGGCTCTTATTCCGGATATAAGTTAAGCAGATAATGTTTAGATACAGACATGTTTACAAGCAGGAGCATCTGGAAGTTCTGTAATTTGGTATTTACATAACGAAAATGTATAATCCACAATGTTAAGTATTGGTTTACACATAAAACTTGAGCTACAACATTTGTTCACCATACAGGATATGTTATTCTTTTACTGAGAAAAATGGAAATAAAGCTGTGAGGAAATGTTTTGAACGAGTTCCAGATCTAGAAAGAAATTTAAGGTACAATTCAAACTAAAGAAAATGCTGTTCATTTTGTTTTCACAATATGTAAAATACATTTAATTCCAGAACAAAAGTAAAATAAGGGCTTCCTATCAGATTCATAGCGATTGTAAATCCACCTTTGCATTTAGAAAACCAGAACAGTATGGCATATTTATTCTGAATTTCTCTGTCTTTATATATTTATTTTCTTGAGAATCTGAGTATTAAAGAGTATTGAAATAAACATCAGATATGCATATTTATTTCATTTTTTTCAATATTTTCTCCAAAAAATATTTGGAGAAGAAGTACTTTGGGAATGGAAATTTAAGACTTCTGAAAGACTGGCTCATTATAAAATGAGTAAGAATTAGAACAAACATTTATATTATCAAAATATTATAGTTAATAATCAACCTTTTCAATAATGTCTTGAATAACTACCAAAGACATGGTAGTAATTCAAGACATTATTGAAATAAAATCATGGCCCTTAGTAATGAGTGAGGTTTGAGATGTTACAATAGGCCTTGTAGCTCTCTCCCTTACTCTAACTTCATAGTAACCTTGAAAAACAGTAGCAGAACTAATAAAAAGCTATGAAAATCAGTAGGATAGATGACACTTGTGAAAAAAGAACGTGTTTGGAAATCTTCATAAAGTTAAACAACAATGAATTGTCACCATTTACATGCTTGATTTATTTTTTTTAAAAAAAGCTCAATTCTCAGGATTTGTTTTAATTTCATTTAACTCAGAATTTGTTCTGTTAAACAGCCCTTACTAGGGTACATTGTCTAAAACAATCACAGGGAATTGTTTACAATCTCACTTGCCTGAGGTAACAATAATAACAGGGACTAAAAATAAGCTAATCAAAACGTAAAGGAAAAGAGGGCAATTAATATGAGACTTTAGAAACTCTACAATATTTCTGAAAATCAAGAAGATAATACCCATGTGTAGAGTTATGTTTATGCCTAAGAAACACCAAATGAAGCCCAATCTCTCTACTCTGATCTTGAGGGTCTGACCAAGAGAAATTGAAACCCAAAGAGGAGTTGTAAACTAACTGTAAAGGCATTGAATGAAAACCCTAGTATAAACACAGACGTCTTCTGCTCAGACTGGGAGACTGAGTGATTCAAGGCATTTAAAGAAATCTCTTTTCCACCATTAGCTGAAATGAAGCAAGCAAAGCAGAGACTTCATCATCTGCACACACACAAAAAAAATAGATTTTATAGAATGTCCAAAATATAGCAATAGCAACAATAACAACAATATGCAGCAATGATGATAACCTAAAATCTCAAGAAATAAGGGAATCTGATTTCCAGAGCTGTCATGTTATATTAATATCTACTTTTTAATAAAATATTATTTCTCTATTTCTCTGACTCTCTGTCTCTTACAGAGAGGGGGCACAAAGAGAGAGAGAGAGAGAGGAAATAAGAAAGCATAACCCAGGCATGGTAATCTGGAGGGGGACAGTCAATAGAAACTCTCCCTCAGAAAGGCTAGATTTAGTAGTTAGATTTAAATCAATTGCTATAAATATGTTCAAAAAGTAAAAGGAAATTATGTCTGAGGAATTAAAGATAAGTGTGGATAAATCTCTCTCAAAGTAGAGAATATGAATCAAGAGATGTAAAACATTTTCTTATAAAAACAATAGAAGATATTTTTAGTTGTAATTGTAATGTATAGGGAATATATCAAGAAAATTACTTTAAAAATATGGTAAAGAAAACAATAGGAAATTAAAGTAAGACCCTAGCAAATACCTATTTAGCACATATGTGAACACACACACACACATATGTAACTGAAATTTTAAAAAATCACTAGGGAGTGTAAATAGAAAGTTGGACTATAGGAAAACAGACTAAGTGAATTTGAAGATAGACCAATTGATACTATCTAGTATTAAGAACAGAAAGAAAAAAGAAGAAAGAAAGAAGAATGGAAAATCAAGAGTTCTGAAAAATACTATCAAGTATATATATATATATATATGTGTGTGTGTGTGTGTGTGTGTGTGTGTGTGTGTGTCTCAAGCATGTTTATATATATATGTATATATTGAAGTCTCAAGCATATTAATATATGGATATTGAAGTCTCAGAAGAGGAATGAGAGAATGAGGCAGGCAAAAGACTTGAAAAAATAACAGTTAAAAAAACCTAAAAATTTGGTGAAAATACTCATATTTTGTTCAAGGTGTTTAACTAACTCTAGAAAGATAAACCTGAGAGATTCATAACCTCATAACCTGTCACATCATAGTAAAACTGACAAAAGACAAATTCAAGGAATATCTTGAATGTAGCAAAAGAAAACTAATTCATCACAGATGAACCATTATCAGTAAGGGTAACACCCAATTCTTCATCAGATGATAGCCCATTGGTAGTAGGATCAAAGAGCTGAAAGAAATAAATGTCAACAAGGAAGTCTGCATTCAGTAAAACTGATGTTTCTTAATTAAAGAATACAACATACCTGGATAAACAAAAATAGAAATGTTTCATCCCTTACAGACATGTCCTATAAGAAATACAAAAATGCATTCTTCTACATTAAAAACACAAGAATAAATCATACCCAGAGGAAGAAATAAAGTGGACTATTGCATAGGTAAATGTAAAAGACATTATGAATGTATTTTTGTAATATTTTACTTCTACAAAACTATTTAAAACTGTGTTGATTGAAGTATTACGAGAATTTATTCGAGAATCAGATGGAGAAGGAAGAATGGAGTTATATTAAGACAGAGTTTTTGTATATTTTATATATTAAATTTACCTTAATACAAAATATATTCTTTTAGTTAAAACAAGAATTATAACTCTTAGGGGGTCCACTGAAAAGATTACTTTTAAAAATAATGTAAAGAAAACAAAAAGCAATTAAAATAATAACATAGATGACACATGTTTAGTGGAGAAGAGGCAGAAAAAAGGAATAGTCAAATAGAAAAGTATTCAGATATTTTTTAAAAATACATTTTAAAAGGTCAAATTTAAATTATCTTATTGGTAATTAAATTAAACATACATTGGTGATGAAAAGAATAAGGAGGAGAAAGAAGAAGCAGGAGGAGGAAGAGGGGAGAACTAGGAGGAAGGAGGAGGCAACAGTTGGAGAGAAGGAATAAATAATTCATATCTATATTGTCTGTAACTGATACATTTTAGATTCAAATACATAAATTGATTGGAAGTAAAACTAAGAAATTATTTTTTTTTTCTTTTTTTTAATTGGTTGTTCAAAATATTACAAAGCTCTTGACATCTCGTATTACATATATTAGATTCAAGTGGATTATGAACTCCCATTTTTACCCCAAATACAGATTGCAGAATCACATCGGTTACACATCCACATTTTTACATAATGCCCTATTAGTAACTGTTGTATTCTGCTACCTTTCCTATCCTCTACTATGCCCCCTCCCCTCCCCTCCCCTCCCATCTTCTCTCTCTACCCCATCTACTGTAATTCATTTCCCTCCTTGTTTATTTTCCTCTTCCCCTCACAACTTCTTATATGTAATTTTGTATAACATTGAGGGTCTCCCTCCGTTTCCATGCAATTTCCCTTTTCTCTCCCTTTCCCTCCCACCTCATGTCTCTGATTAATGTTGATCTTTTCTTCCTGCTCTTCCTCCCTGCTCTGTTCTTAGTTGCTCTCATTATATCAAAGAAGACATTTGGCATTTGTTTTCTAGGGATTGGCTAGCTTCACTAAGCATACTCTCTAATGCCATCCATTTCCCTGCAATTTCCATGATTTTGTCATTTTTTAGTGCTGCATAATACTCCATGGTGTATAAATGCCACATTTTTTTATCCACTCATCTATTGAAGGGCATCTCGGTTGGTTCCACAGTCTAGCAATTGTGAATTGTGCTGCTATGAACATCGATGTGGCAGTATCTCTGTAGTATGCTCTTTTAAGGTCTTCAGGGAATAGACCGAGAAGGGCAATGGCTGGGTCAAATGGTGATTCCATTCCCAGCTTTCCCAGGAATCTCCATACTGCTTTCCAAATTGGCTGCACCAATTTACAGTCCCACCAGCAATGTACCAGAGTACCCTTTTCCCCACATCCTCGCCAGCACTTGTTGTTGTTTGACTTCATAATGGCTACCAATCTTACTGGAGTGAGATGGTATCTTAGGGTGGTTTTGATTTGCATTTCTCTGACTGCTAGAGATGGTGAGTATTTTTTCATGTACTTGTTGATTGATTGTATGTCCTCCTCTGAGAAGTGTCTGTTCAGGTCCTTGGCCCATTTGTTGATTGGGTTATTTGTTATATTATTGTCTAATTTTTTGAGTTCTTTGTATACTCTGGATATTAGGGCTCTATCTGAAGTGTGAGGAGTAAAAATTTGTTCCCATGATGTAAGCTCCCTGTTTACCTCTCTTATTGTTTCTCTTGCTGAGAAAAAACTTTTCAGTTTAAGTAAGTCCCATTTGTTGATTCTTGTTTTTAACTCTTGTGCTATGGGTGTCCTATTAAGGAATTTGGAGCCCGACCCCACAATATGTAGATTGGAGCCAACTTTTTCTTCTATCAGACACAGAGTCTCTAATTTGATATCTAATTCCTTGATCCACTTTGAGTTAACTTTTGTGCATGGCGAGAGGAGGGGATTAAGTTTCATTTTGTTGCATATGGATTTCCAGTTTTCCCAACACCATTTGTTGAAGATGCTATCCTTCCTCCATTGCATGCTTTTAGCTCCTTTATCAAATATAAGATAGTTGTAGCTTTGTGGATTGGTCTCTGTGTCCTCTATTCTGTACCATTGGTCCACCCGCCTGTTTTGGTACCAGCACCATGCTGTTTTTGTTACAATTGCTCTGTAATATAGTTTGAAATCTGGTATCGCTATACCGCCTGATTCACACTTCCTGCTTAGAATTGCTTTTGCTATTCTAGGTCTTTTATTTTTCCATATGAATTTCATGATTGCTTTCTCTATTTCTACAAGAAATGCCGTTGGGATTTTGATTGGCATTGCATTAAATCTATAGAGAACTTTTGGTAATATCGCCATTTTGATGATGTTAGTTCTGCCTATCCATGAACAGGGTATATTTTTCCATCTTCTAAGATCTTCTTCTATTTCTCTCTTTAGGGTTCTGTAGTTTTCATTGTATAAGTCTTTCACTTCTTTTGCTAGGTTGATTCCCAAGTATTTTATTTTTTTTGAGGATATTGTGAATGGAGTGTTTTTCCTCATTTCCATTTCAGAAGGTTTGTCGCTGATATACAGAAATGCCTTTGATTTATGCGTGTTGATTTTATATCCTGCCACTTTGCTGAATTCATTTATTAGTTCTAGTAGTTTTTTTGTAGACACTTTTGGGTCTTCTAGGTATAGAATCATGTCATCCACAAACAGTGATAATTTAAGTTCTTCTTTTCCTATTTTTATGCCTTTAATTTCTTTCGTCTGTCTAATTGCTCTGGCCAGTGTTTCGAGAACTATATTGAATAGAAGTGGTGATAGAGGGCATCCCTGTATTGTTCCTGATTTTAGAGGGAATGCCTTCAATTTTTCTTCATTCAGAATGATGCTAGCCTGAGGCTTAGCATAGATTGCTTTCACAATGTCAAGGAAAGTTCCTGTTATCCCTAGTTTTTCTAATGTTTTGAACATAAAGGGATGCTGTACTTTGTCAAATGCTTTTTCTGCGTCTATCAAGATGATCATATGGTTCCTATCTTTAAGTCTATTTATGTGGTGAATAACATTTATTGATTTCTGTATATTGAACCATCCTTGCATCTCAGGGATGAATCCTACTTGATCATGGTGCACAATTTTTTTGATGTGCCTTTGTATCCGATTTGCCAGAATTTTATTGAGGATTTTTGCATCTAGGTTCATCAGAGATATTGGTCTGTAGTTTTCTTTCTTTGAGGTGTCTTTGTCTGGTTTCGGAATCAGGGTGATGTTGGCCTCATAGAATGAATTTGGCAAAGCTCCCTCTTTTTCCACTTCCTGAAATAACTTGAAAAGTATTGGTATTAATTCTTCTTTGAAGGTTTTGTAAAACTCTGCTGTATACCCATCCGGTCCTGGGCTTTTCTTGGTTGGTAGTCTTTTGATTGCTTCTTCCATCTCATCCATTGATATTGGTCTGTTCAAATTGTGTGTATCCTCCTGACTCAGTCTGGGCAAATCATAGGATTTAAAAAATTTATCGATGTCTTCACTCTCTTTTATTTTATTGGAATATAGGTTTTCAAAATAATTTCTAATTGTCTTCTGTATTTCTATAGCATCTGTTGTGATCTTGCCTTTTTCATCCCGTATGTTAGTAATTTGAGTTCTCTCTCTTCTCTTCGTTAGCATGGATAAGTGTCTGTCAATCTTATTTATTTTTTCGAAGAACCAACTTTTAGTTTTGTCAATTTTTTCAATAGTTTCTTTTGTTTCAATTTCGTTGATTTCTGCTCTGATTTTAATTATTTCTTGCCTTGTGCTACATTTGCTGTTGTTTTGTTCTTCCTTTTCTAGGGCTTTGAGATGAAGTGTGAGCTCATTTATTTGTTGGTTTTTCCTTTTTTTGAGGAATGACCTCCATGCAATGAATTTCCCTCTTAAAACTGCTTTCATTGTGTCCCATAGATTCCTATATGTTGTATCTGTAGTTTCATTTATCTCTAAGAATTTTTTGATTTCCTCCTTTATGTCTTCTGTAACCCATTGATCATTCAGTAAAATATTGTTCATTTTCCATGTGAGGTAGGATTTTTCCTTCCTTCTTTTATCATTGATTTCCAGTTTCATTCCATTATGATCAGATAAAATACATGGTATTATCTCCACCCCTTTATATTTACTGAGTGTTGCCCTATGGCATAATATATGGTCTATTTTTGAGAAGGATCCATGTGCTGCTGAGAAAAAAGTATATCCCCTTGATGATGGTTGATATATTCTATATATGTCAGTTAAGTCTAGGTCATTGATTGTGATATTGAGCTCTATAGTCTCTTTATTCAACTTTTGTTTGGAGAATTTGTCCAATGGTGAGAGAGGTGTGTTGAAGTCACCCATAATTATTGTGTTGTGGTCTATTTGATTCTTGAACTTGAGAAGAATTTGTTTTATGAACGTTGCAGCACCATTATTTGGTGTATAAATATTGATAATTGTTATGTCTTGTTGGTGAATGGTTCCTTTTAATAGTATATAATGTCCTTCCTTATCCCTTTTGATTAACTTAGTCTTGAAGTCAATTTTATTCGATATGAGGATGGCCACCCCTGCTTGCTTCCGAGGACCGTGTGCGTGGTATATTTTTTCCCAACCTTTCCCAACCTTTCACCTCTCGCGTTTGAGCCCCAGTAGCTGGTCCTTATGCGATGGAAATCCTTCCTCTAGGTTTCGGAGCACCCCAATTTTGCTGGAAATTCCTAACCAGCTAGCTTTTAGCCATTCTACCTTGTCTTTTTCCTGCTCAGTGACGCAGTACACGGGGGTGCTGCACTCCCTTCGCCGCCATCCTCCCCCAAGAAATTAGATATACCATACAGGGACCAAAACTGCTTTATTGTTTTCCAATAAAATAGATGTTAACACTGGAGACAAAATAGGACATTTTATAATGGTGTGAATTTTAATCCATCAAGAAGATATAACAATTATAAATAGATATGTACTTAAGCCATTGCCCTAAAATACAGCAGGTAATAACTGACAGGAAAAAAAGGAAAGATCCCAATTAAAAATCATCACTGGAGCTTTATAATCTCAGGTTAAATAATGGGTAGAACCATGGGGCAGAAGATGCACATGGAAGCCAGTGTGTTCTAACAAACACTTTTAAAGGAATTAGCATCAAGCCTTCAGAAATCCTTATTAAAAACTAGGTTAAAATAGATTTCCTAAGTGATCTAATGATACCAATATTACTCTAATAGCAAAACCAGAAAAATATACCATAGGGAATGATCAGGCTAATATACTTTATAAATCTACATGCAAAAATACTCAACCTAATGATAGCAAAATGAATTCTACAAAAGAGAAAAAATTATACATTATTATCAAGTTGGATATATGTCAGTAAGGCAACATTTATTCATACACATAAGACAGTAGATGTTTTATTATACTATCCATCATATTATTTTCAAGAACCAAAACCACAATATCACCTTAGTCAATGCAGAAAAGCCATTCTGACAGAAGTTGATACACTTTTATTATAAAATGATCTAAAAAAGTAGGAGTAGGGGAACTTCTTCAAATTGATGGGTATTCTTGAAAAAAACTTAATTAATATAATTCTTTTTTGTGAATTTAAACTTTATTCTTACTATTTGTAATTCCTCCCTGAAAATGAAATCCCTTTAATTTTGTGGCTTATGCTAATTAACAGTGGGGAAATGTTTTCCTTATTTCTCATTCCCTTTATTTTGCTTTTACTTTTACTTATTCAAAATATCATTCTTAATGGTGGAAGACTGAAAGCTTTTCAACTAAAATCAAGACAAAGAGAAACAAGTACACTCTTGCCATATCCATTCAACATATTTTGAGGGTCTTATCCTGGGCATTTAAGCAATAAGAAGCAGAAAGGAAAGCACTTGGATTGGAAATTAAAAGGTAAACCAACTTCACGTACAGATAGCATGGTGTTATATGTAAAAAGTTCTTAAAAATCTATAAATCTAATAAAAGAGTTCAGAAAGTTGCTAGATAAAAGATTAATATATAAGAATTACAATATATACAATCATTTCATAAAACTATAAATCAATGAAGGAGTTCAGCAAGGTTGATTAATACAGATTGATATGCGAAAGTTCCTTGTACTTTTATGTACTAGCAATGAGCAATCTGAAAATAAAATTAATAAAACAATTGCACTTATAAGAATAAAATGGGCATAAGTTTAACAAAATAAGTGCAAGTCTCATAAGCTTAAAACTGTAGAATATGGTAAAAAAAATCAAAGAAATCCTGAATAAAGTTAAAGACATCCCATATTTATGGGGATAAGATTAGTATATTGAGGCAATGTCCTCATAATTATGCCAGATTAAACATAGTCTCTATCAAAATACCTGATGCCTTTCTTGCAGAAGCTGAAATGATTCTAGAATTCATATCAAAATATAAGTGACATGGAATCACCGAAGCAAACATTGAAAAAGGAGAACATATTGTAAGGACTAATATTTTTCCATTTCAAAATTTCCTACAAACCTAAATTACTCAAGATGTATGGTATTGACAAAATGATAGATAAATAGACCAATTAAATAGAAATGCAAGCCCAGAAATAAACTCTTCCCTTATAGTTCATTGATTATTTTAAAAGAACCAAGATGATTCACTGGGGAGGTAATAGCTATTTCAGCAAATGGATCAAGGGCAACTGGGTCCTTACATCATACCCCTTAAAAATATCAACTCAAAATAGATCAAATGCTTAAATATAAAAACTAAAAAGAGGAAACTTTAAAAAGAAATTATAGAAGTAATGTTTATTTACTTGTGTTGATAATAGTTACTTAGCTATTATAACAAAAACACAAGTAATAAAATTTTAAAAATGGTTAAATTTTAAGTGAAAAATATTTATAATTCAATGGACACCACTAAGAAAATGAAAAGATAACTTATAGAATGAGAGAAAATGATAGTCATTATATGTTTGATAAGAATACTGTATGCAGAATATTTGAAGAACTCTTAGAATACAAATACATGAATAAACCAATTTAAATGGAAAGAGTATTTGAATAGACATTTCTCCAAAGAAAACATGCAGATAACTAATAAGTACATGAAAAGGTTTTCATTATCATGAAAATGCTAAGCAACACCACAGAATCCCTCTTTACACTTAGAATGGCTAAAGCAAAAGAGACATGAAACAACAAGTGTTGTTAAGGATGTAAACACCTTGGAACACTCAAAAATTTCTAGTGGAAAAAAATGTGAACACTTTTGAAAACTATTTGGAAGTTTCTCAAAAGGTTTATCAAAGTGCAAATATATAAGTAAGCAATTTACTCATAGGTTAAAAAAAAAGAGTTGAAAACATATGTCCACATTAAAACTTCTACACAAATATCCATATCCAAATTGTTCCTAATAGTCAAAAAGCAGAAACTGGTCAAATGTCCATCCACTGATGAATTAATCAACAAAAATTTGGCTAACAAAAAAAGAA